>NC_068402.1:22004214-23388142 GCF_023724105.1 Carassius gibelio | reverse complement strand
ATAGCAAGGGGAGAAGTTATTCCTTATTGACTTTATTCAACTCTCTGCCTGACAGAATATTCATAGCCAGCTCTGGACCATCACAGGAGCTCAAAAGGACGCAAGTGAAGTTGGATGAAGCGACAAATAAAAGCAATGTCAAATAAAGAGGTGCTCATCAATTTGCGTACATATCCTTTTTGCAGTAAATATACAGTGTAAGTGTTCACACTTCAAATCCCCCCCCCCAAAAAAAAACAAAACAAAAAAAAAAAACAAAGCAGGAGTGATGAATATTTGCACTAAAGGACAAAATAAGTCAATAAGATAAATAAATCCATACATTTTGGATTTTTACACATTTTACATTTAATTCATAAACCTCTGTAATTATTTGGGAAATGTACTCACAATTTCTGAATGAATTTTTTTTTCAAAGTGAATCCCATGTATTTTTTTTCTTTTTTCATTGTCAATAGTGCATAGCTATGAAAGCCCATCTCCACAACAGAATTAAAATAAATGTAAACATTTTATATATATATATATATATATATATATATATATATATATATATATATATATATACATGTTTATTTATTTATTTATTTTTCACAATTCAGAGTTTACAGTATATCTCACAATTCTAACTTTTTGTCCTTACAAATCCCGCAATGGCAAGATATACTTATTGTTAACTCGTAATGGCGAGAAAATAGTCATAATCGTGTGGTAAAGTTGCAATTTCAGAAAAAAATTGTCAGAAAAAAAAACTGAATTGTGAGATATAAACTCATAATTCTGACTTACATCTTGTTTACGTCTCACAATTCTGTCAAATTTTTTTGATTTAAACTAACAAAAATAAGTTTTGAACATAATTTGGGATACAATTAAAACGTGTTTAATCAAAGGTCAGTGAATCATAGGTTTTTAGTGACTTGTTTCCATTAGTCCATGGGTGTAAGAAGAAAAATGTGCATTTAGGAGAGCGTGTTAATACCGGTGAGTGGTTCCATCAGACAAAATCACAACTAACCAGTGGAGTGCATAAAAAAGGTTTGATGCTCAAAGAGAATTTGAGCTTCAAGTCATGCACGGCTTGCACATGGCCAATGCAATAAAGCAAAAGAGAAGATGTGTAGCCCCTGTCTTGAGCATCCTGGATAACAGCAGCATTAAATCAGGGCATTTTAACGCACTGGCTTTATTCCATGATCTACTAAAATGAAATATTTTATGTATTTGTGTGCTGTGGTCCAAAAAGTCCAAGATAGAGGAATCCCACAGACCTGCAAGTAGCACATTCATTCATACCAAAGGATACGAATGGAAATTTGGAGCCGACTTTAAATAATCCTTACCTAAGCTGTCGCCAGGCATATTTCATAGCATTAATATTTACATCGCATCAGAGTAGAAATACAAAATCTGAAGATGTGCGCTCGGACAAATTTAAAATGCATACATAAATAACAACATCTGGTAGGAAATCAGGTGGCCTACACTTGCCATGCATGAAGGAACAGAAATATTTCAAATAAACTATGTGCTTTTTTAACATGATAACCAATAGCATTTTAGCATTAATTTTATAACATTTTGCCAAGGGCAGTTTGTGTTGAAACTTTAATATGCATCTGGTTAACACCTCAGTGTAATGTGTCTGTACTCATGTAGTATGTTGCCAGAGTAATGTACATATTTGTTATGCTAATTACCATGTTTAAGATATATTTGCATTAATTCTTAATTTGCACTGTCCTGCAATAGTTTAGAATTAGCACTATTTTTTATTCTTTTATTTGGCAAGGATACTTTAACTAAGGGATGTAATGTTTCACTCAACTCACGATTCAGTTCAATTCACGATTTAGATTTTATGATTCGATGCACAATTTATTTATTTTTTACAAAATGATATTTAAGGCAAATTATAAATTAAATGTGTCCTTTTATTATTGCTTGGACAAACTGCTGCATGTTTCTTTGTGAAATTGAAATATAATTATAGGTCAGTGGCTTACCCCCAGTTCATCAGTAGAACACAAACAGAGATTTTGGGAAGTGGATGGGAATCATGGCTTTGAGATTCAAAAAGACATTCACAAACAAAACCAAATTAAACCCTAAGGCTCGTGACGATACGCTGATGTGTAAAAATGATCAGTCTGTGCAAGAAACTGAACAATATTTATATAGTTTTTTACCTCTGATTTGCACCGCAATGTCAGAACACATTCGCATCTTCTTCTACAAACTGCGCAGGAGGTGTCTTTTTCTTCTTCTTTTTGCTTTACGGCGGACCACAGACTTATAAGTGCATTACCGCCACCTATCTCTATATTAAAATAGAAAAAAAATATTTACAATATTACTATTTTAATGCATTTCTCAACAGATATATGCAGCCTTGGTGAGCATATGGGACTTCTTTCAATAACATAAAAATCCAAATGTTCTGAACAGTATATGTGGACTTTTAATTGCATTAACTGAACATACACCCACAACACTGCCTGAACATCCTGAAAGAGAAGACTTTCAGGTTTTCTAACATCAGTTTAGCACAATACAGCTGAACAACGAGAGGCTGAACTCTCCATCTTGTGATACTGGTTATTGGAGATGATGAGCCTCTCATGTCGATGAAAATAGCAACTGCTGCCGCAACCCAATTATGAGCAGAATCTTCCCTGTTTTGTTTTCTTTCTCTTCTTTTTTTTTTTACCTTGTGAACAGTAGGTCAGATGGGATCGACCTGGCAGCGGCGTTCAAAACAGACAGCTCGGCCCCTATTTGAGGATCAATAGCAGTTGCTAATGTCTGATCTGTTTCTGTCCATATTCAAATATGACGTGCTGGGACTACAGCGCACGTCGTCTCCTCAAAGTCATGTACGATTAGGCACGCCTGAAAGACACAATGAGAAAGAAACAGTGAGCGAGACAGAAAAGCAAAATACGTTAATTAACGAGGGCCTATCTATGGTTCTGTGTCTCTGATTCAATATTAAAGGCCTTAACCGAATACATTCAAATGAGATCTGTACATATACCGCAATAAAAAGGTAACAGAGAGGGTACTTCCAAAAATGAGATGAAATGAAACACTGACTAAGAACACATTTTCTAGCTCAGTACATCATGATATAGCTCCAGGCGCTACCTTTTGTCTAAATCTCCACACTGACTTAAACTGCGCATTGTAACACGACACCTCTGATTTCATGCAATATGGAGGATTACTGAATTGAATTGAACGCTCAGCGTTTTTGTTCACATTTCTAAATTAGGATTTTCTGTCTCCATAATGACAGAGAAGTCTCTCTTTTTGCCGAATCAATGCCAGCTATTTATATGAACAGTAATCCTTCACCCGGCTCTGATCTGCCAGCACTGTGATGGTTTAAAGTAATGACTAAAAAACAAAAAAGACACCCAATGAATGGAAATTGGCTTCATTCCATGTAAAATAAGATTTCACTCGGCATCGAGAGACGAGCACAATGGCGAACTACAAGGAGTCTGAAATAAATAATCAATGCGGGCCTAAATACGTGTGCGCGATTGGGGGGGGAGGGGTGGTTAGATGCCCCGCTTTTGTAAAAGTAAAGTGGAAATGGCTTGTAAGGAGATGTTATGGTTATGCAAGCGATTCAAATATCCTCCTTGCTTCTTGACAGAGCAAGTCAGCCAGACAAGTAGGCTATCAGCCAAGAGATCATTAAGCTAAAGGGTTGAAGTGCCATCGCCAATGTGTGGGGGATGCCATGGCAACAAGGGTTCACCCTGCTTGAGAGACAAGATAAAAAACAATGAGAGGCAGGGTGCGGGGCCGTGTAACGATCGGCACTGATCGATGGCTCACTCTTTCTCTCGCGCGCTTTGCCTCTGTTCTTCTCTCTTTACAAATGGAGGGGGAAAAAAGAAAGGGCAGCATCGTTTAGGCTTTGTGGGTAGTAGAGCTTTGGGGGTCCTTAAAACACACAAGCGGGGGGTCTGTGATGATATCAATCCGTGAAAAGTTCCTGAGAGAATGCTTCACACATTTGAGGCACAAGTACATAAAAAAAAAATAAATAAATAAATATTTCACCATTTTCAGCGAGTCGTTACAAACCTGACTTTTTTCTGCTTTTATGGAGCACCCACACAAAACACAAAAAAAAAAAAAAAATTTGCAATATGTTTCAAAGACTTTTTTTTTGTCTTTACAATGAAAGTCAACAGAGTGAACCAGTCCAGTTTCCAGAATTAAAAAACACATTCATTTTCTGCACAGAAGAATTGATTTTGAACAATTACTTATAAACTTTTAGGAACAGACCTGCTGTGAGCTACTAGGTTGTTAATCAATGGCACATGCTTTTGTTCAAGCCATCAGTCTGCATTATAATTTATTTTTTTAAATAGTGTTAAACAGCAAGATTCCTGATGGAAAACCACATTAGCCATGATTAAAAAAATTAATAAAACAATAAACACAAAAATACTTACAGACATATACTTATAAAAAATGTGATGTCTGTATAGACAGCAATATATATATATATATATTTTTTTTTTGCTTCAAACCAAAGTTTGCAAACTGTTGTGACTTTTTTTTTATATGGGAAAAATACTTCCAGAACCAAATATTGGTGGCCTCTTTATCACAGGATCCACTGAGGTTGTTTTGGCTTTCCTTGTATAAAAAAAACAGCTGTAATTTCTTCCAAATATCTCCACAAAAGAAAAAAAAAGGCAAAAAGGTTTGGAACGGAATGAGGGTGAGTAAACGATGAACTGTGCCATTAAGCTCTCCAAAATAAAGAAGACATCTGCAGGGCTTTCGTATCAGGACAACCAAGCATCTCCCACCGTTCTACCACATAAGCACAACGAACGCCGTTAGACACAATCAGGCTCTCGGCGGCTGGTAGAAGCTCCTCGAGACAAGTGATAAGCACCTGCTCACCGAACACCCTCCTCGACGTCTCTCTGGGTGCGCTCGCTTACGAGCAACATGTCCTGATCAATCCAGTGAATGAAATCTGTCAGGAAATCTTTAGCATTAGGTCTGCCTCCTGAATGGGGATCAGGTCCTTTCAGCGGGGCAGGGTACGGATGGGTTTTAGGAATCTTCCTCTCCGCATCTCTGAGTGTCAATACGGATTATGAGCATCGCTTTTATCTTTTCGAGCGCACAGACTATTTACTCATTTAAATGGATGAATAAGTGTTTTCCCCCTTCTTCAATAAATAAAAAAATAAAGCGACTTTGAATGCATTCAAATCCTGCTCCAAATTCAAATGCGGCTCCCTTATGCATCCTTTGAGATCTAATCTGTCTTTTTAATCCACACAATTCACTGAGGGCAATTTTTTTACATACTTCCTTAAGACCTGAACGGATAAACACAGTCTAGCTATTGTCAGCCCAAAGCACCTTTCTTCACAACTTAAGACCAACAATTCGCTCGACGATTGACTGCTTGCCAGCACATGCAAAGCAGGTGAGTTTAAGAAGTGTTTTCAGCGAAACTCCCTGAGCCTAAAGAGCAGCAGAAACATAAAGAACTTTATTTACTGCTATTTCAATGGCTACAAAAAAGGCCTTTATATCGCAGTGCCATCAACATAAAAAGAGCCAATAAAACCTGTGAAGAAGCGCCACAACGACGAACAAATAAAAGCAAATTTTGACATTTCGCATTCAGCACATCTCTTTATAGGTCAGAGGCAACCCTGGCCGACCCTGCATTGTTTCTAAATGCCATTTTGCAAAAGAGGATCTCCGGAATTAATTAATGCATGGGTAGCTGCCACTGTCAAGAGGCACGCATTAAAATCAATGATTAATAAATTCAAAACACACAACAAACTCAGAGGGGAGATGAAACTGGTATTGTGTTCCCCAGGAAGTGGCCCCAGTGCGGGTCCTCCCACCAGCGAGGCGGCCACTCAGATGCCTAATGGAAAGTCGCCGATGCCAGCTGTGTGCCTGTGAATAAAATCACTTTAATTAAAGGCATTACAATGAACAGAGAATACACGCGGCAGAGTCGACAGGAAACGGCCCTCATGCTTGACACACACACACACACGCACGCACAACCAAAGCAGCATAATACCTAAAAGGAACAGAGGTCCCCGATGATCTAAACACAAACAAATCGAAAAGCCCCCAGCTTCTTTCTGAAGCTATCAAGCACAACAATTACAGTAAAACACACATAATTACATTACACAGATCTTTCCCAATGTTCTTTATTATCAGGTAATCTGGTCGTAAGGGTGGGAGCCTCCGCGTTCTTATGAAATTTAATTGCCGTTCAGACATCAGATCATTTATTTGCAGACTTCCACAAACCAGGCAAATCTTTTTACTCTAAATGCTTAAGCATAAAAAGAAATCAGCATAAGGATGCTGAACAGTGAAACCGCAAATTGTTCATTCTGCGGCAAAAAAAAAAAAAAGATTTCCAATTGTCTGTATACTTTTGAAATATCACGCTGTCAAAACAGCAAAATTACTGTCCACCCCCATAGAACAGACGAAGGGTTCCTCTTAATCTGATATACAACAAAGATGAGCCCTGATTATATTCACCCTCCTCTTCTTGTTTTAAATAGACTGGGAGCAGTGCCCAGAGACAGCTGGGGTGAGCTCAGCCCAGCTGATGCCGGATCAGTGGAGCAGTTTGTCTACTCAACCATAAGGGGGCGGCAAACGCAAACTCACCCAGACATATGCAATTCATTCACAAGCAAATAGCATGCAAATGAAGAAATCTGACACATGCATAACCCTCTTCTGTATTCAATATAAGAGGACTGCACATGTTTAAAACGGTTGTTCTTTGGCTCATAAGCTTTATTGGAACGTGTCATCGTTTAGAGAAAAACATTTAAGATTAAGAACAAATGTTTGTGGAAACGTATCAAAAAACATGCCAAGTTGATGAAGACAAACTTAAGAATATGGTGTGATGCTTAAAAACATAATAGGTATTGGTGACTTACAAGGCATCATTTTCCAGATTATGCTTTACCGCAAACACCCCCACATTGGTTTCCACTGCAGTCCGTGGGTGTATTTTCTGAACTGAACAGGAGGGGAGTATGAGAGCGAGGGGGCAGACAAGATCAAATCAGCATAAAACAAGACAGACTTTGGGCCTGTCCCAAAACACACTTACAGTCTTGGGTGCTTGAGAGCATGTGTACGTGACAGGAAGTTAGTTTGCAAAAATCGTCCAAGGTCTAAAAAAATGCCAAAGCTCAGGTCCCTTAATGCACACTAATCCCACACTATCTCTAACACTGGAGTATTTGAGGCTATGAAAAGTATAATATTTTATTGATGCTGAGATGTATGTGTATTTTGTAAAAACACCACAATTAAATTGTGTGATACATAGGGACTACCGAATACAAATTTAGAAGTACTACATGTACGAAACGTGTTAATAAATCTCTGTAAAAACTTAATTTACATTTTACAGCACTATGTTATAAGTGTGTCCCATTGGTTATTTAAAAGTCTGAAACATAGGCTACTTGTGGTCAAAATATGTTGTGCAAGTAGACGTGGTGAAGAGCAAAGGCCGCAATCGTGGTTATTGTTTTTCACAGCTCCCAACTTGTTGCTTTATGGAGTTTTTGTCTACTTATTATTATTATTTTTTTCATAAAGATATTTTGTAGGCTGAAAAATAATTATGTTTTTAAACAACAGTACATTTGCTACACTGTACTTCTAATGATTGAGCTGATCGTTCACTGTACTTCTATCCCTCTCGACCGCCTCTTCGTGTCTGTCAAAACCTAAACATGAAGCAACCCTGAGTAAGGTGTATATGCTAATATATGTCAAACACTAGTCTGAACGCTCTGTACAGGATCTTTGCATATGCCAAGACAGAAGAGAGTATGACTTCAAAGCCTGGTTGCTGCCTAACAGCATCCTTTCAGTACAAGAAAATATTTCACAGGAATATATTATACAGTCAGACATTTCCTCATGATCAGAGTTGTGCAGCATTTGAATTGAAGGATGCAAAATTTCAATTCAAATCTGAATAAAGTAGAATTCCAATGACATTTACTTTAACTTTAATTTCTCATATTCCCTGTTATCATAAACTTAACAAACAACATGTGGGTTAATTATTTCTACATATGCATATATATTATTATATGTAATTTCAAGCATTCATTGGCTAATTTAATTTTACATAACGTTACCAGGGTGAAATAATTATTCGTCATGCCAATTCAAATTCAGCTTCCTGAGATACCTCGCAAGCCACTTATTTAATTCTGAAATGTGCTTAATCATGCTTATATTCACAAACAATGCAGGTAAATTAAGTTGCTGGATTGCAGTTTTTCTTCCACATAAAGTTTGCAACTTATGTTTGTCTATGGTTAGGTTAACGTAACGTTACACAAAATATAAGGGGCAATACTTTTGAAGCGAACTGACCCACGGGTGTGTCACCTTACTAAAACACAATAAATGTCATTTGATAACAATGGCTGGTAGAAACTTACCTGATAAATAAAAAAATAATAATAATAATTAATAATTAAAAAAAACGCTAAAATCTCGTCACACTTCACATATTCTTGTTTCTGCGCACGAGACGATGAATTTGTGCTCGCGCCCATTCTTGACTTTGGTTGATGACGTCGAGGTGGGCGCCACTCAGCGAGTCACGTGTGTAAACAGATGCTGCCACGTGGTTTGGCGGGAAAGCTTCCGTGACAGTTGAGTTTGACAGCTAACAGGATACACTTCTTGACATAAGAGTGGTGAAAATATATATATATATTTTTTTTTTTTTTAAACAATGTATTGTTTTTAATAAGTGAGGTCACTTTGAAATGACGTGATGAGAAAGTTATTTTGTAGCCAAGAATGCAAAGTAGGCCTTTTGCAATTGTAGGCCTTTTTGTTGTTTTAATTCGTCACTCAGAAAAGATCTACAACAGTAATTTACTAAATATATTAATATAGAAATGAAAATAGTTATATAATATACTAATATAGTACTATAATAATAATTATAGTATTACTATATTTTAATACTATTGCAATTTCGATATTAATAGATTTTGTAAATTATTGTTGAGTGACAAGTTAAAACAACAAAAAGGCCTACATTTGCAAAAGGCTTACTTAGAAAACAAAAACAGTATACATAATGTACATAAAAAATAATAAGATTTTTCAATTATATATATATATATATATATATATATATATATATGTGTGTGTGTGTGTGTGTGTGTACTGTACTATTTTGCTGTACTGTGTAAATATCAGTTTACATTTCCAAACATTATTTTTGCCATTAAATACAATAATCCAGTGAGATTTTTGTTTGCACAAGAAGTCTGACAGATCTAATCTCTTCATCATCAGTCTGTCTGGAATGACATGAAGAAACAAAACAAACTGAGACAGATTCAATCCAGAAGAACTGTGGGAATGTCTCCAAGAGACTTCAAGAAACCTGCAAAGCTACAGTACTCGGCCAAGTTTTAGGCACTTGTGTAAAAATGCTGTAAATTAAGGGTGCCATCAAAAACAATGCAATAAATAGATGTTATTAAGTAACCTCTATTAACTTAACTAAATTAAATCCACATTTGGTTAAAAAAGCTTTTGTCCTAGGTGCACTTGTGCATTGCTTTTTCAGGCAGCTTTGCAGGTTTCTTGAAGTGTCTTGGAGACGTTGCCACATTTCTTCTGGATTGAGTCTCTATCAGTTTTATCTGTTTCTTCATGTCAATCCAGAAAGACTGATGATGAAGAGATCAAATCTCTGTGTGGAGCACTGGCTGCTGGCAGACTCCATGTGCAAACAAAAATCTCACTAAATTATTACAATTAATGACAAAAATAATGTTTGGAAATGTAAACCGATATACTGACACACTACAGCAAAAGATAGAAATAAGTAACTTAAAACAATATTTGTTGGTGAAAATAATAGTGGCCTAAGACTTTTGCAGAGTACTGTTCATCCCTGTCCACCATCGACTGCACCTCAAAAGACCACTCTCTCAAACTCCTGAAGTTTGCAGATGACACTACAGTCATCGGTCTCATCCAGGACTGCGACGAGTCTGCTTACAGACAAGAGGTTTAGCAGCAGGCTGTCTGGTGCAGTCTTAACAACCTGGAACTGAACACGCTCAAAACAGTGGAGATGATCATGGAAACCTAGGAACCCCCCCCCCCCCCCCCCTGCACTTCCCCCACTCACCATCATAGACAGGACTGTGGCTGAAGTGGAGTTAGATTCATGGGAACCACCATCTCTCAGGACCTGAATTGGGACACTCACATTGACTCCATCGTTAAAAAGGCCCAACAAAGATTGTGCTTCCTTCGCCAGCTGAGGAAGTTAAACCTGCCACAGGAGCAGCTGAAACAGTTCTACTCAGCCGTCACTGAGTCTGTCCTGTGCACTTCAATAATGGTTTGGTTCAGCTACAAAATCAGACATCAGAAGACTTCAGAGAATGGTTCAGACTGCTGAAAGGATTATTGGTGCTCCCCTGCCCACCCTTCAAGGACTGTTTACCCCCAGAGTTAGGAAAAGGGCTCAGAAAATCACTCTCTAGATCCCTCTCATCCAAGTTATCCCTTTTTTCAACTTTTGCCATCTGGCTGGTGCTTCAGAGCTGCAAATACCAGGACAGCCAGACACAAGAACAGTATCTTATTATTATTATTATTATTATTTTACAATCTATTTTAAAAACAAGTAGTGACTGGCAACTGGGATAACAATTTTTTTTTTTTTTTTTTTTTTTTTGGAGTGGGGGGTGATGATTATAAGACTATACTGTATAAAGAGACCCACTTAACCATGTTTTTCCTTTTATTATAACAATATTGTATTAAAAGAAAACACTTCTACTCCATTAGTTGAACTGTTCTCAGTGAAAATGAGACAATGAAGATTGAATTTTCTCATTTGAACTGAAGAAAAGTTGTGTGAATATAGCTTTTAGCCCCCGCTACCTCTATGAACCGTAGGGGGCTTTTGATGAAGATGGCTCACTAACAACCCGAGAAAAGCACGTTTATTTTGCCTAAAACTGAGTCATCTAAATGAATTATCTAAAAACAATTTACTCCCCAGCCCGTGTCATACAGGAGACAGAACAACACAACACAAACTCATTAATGCATGTAGGCTGATTATACATTTCAACCCTGGCAGCACCTGAACTACTCAATTAACAATTACAAACAAGCTATTCACTCAAGGACTGGAGAGCTGACCCTATTGTTGGTCTGAAAAGAAACTTGTTCTTGTGTCTTCTCCACTACTGAGTGGAGTGACTTTCACACATTTAAATGAACTAAGAGTTACCTACCAACCAAAGATGTAACTAACATAATTTTACCTCATCCAAAAATATTATCTATTAGATACTTGATGGGCAATACTCCAATATTGGAGACAATAAAATGTATATCTTTTTTTTTAAATGGCATGACTACAAAGCTTACTGAATGCTTCATTTTTTATTTTTATTTTAGTGTTTCAGTTTATTTGTGATATGAATGGCTGTAAATGTTTATTGTCTTGGTGGTAACATGGAGTCACAATTTCCAAATGGGTAAAATAAAATGCATTTTTATTCTGAAATCTATTTTAAAAATCAGTGATGACAAAACTCAAATGTAAAATATATACAGTGTGTGTGTGTGTGTGTGTGTGTGTGTGTGTGTGTGTGTGTATATATATATATATATATATATATATATATATATATATATATATATATATTACTATTTCAATACATCTGCCATATGAATGACTGTAAACATTAGTGATATTGTTCTTTAACAACCAGATGGGACTACAGAACAGCTCTAAAAAAGCCAGATTTAAAAAAATGAAACGCACACTAGCTTCTTCTTGAGGACCAAACTGCTTCGAAACGTTCTTCATCCTAAACAATTAAAAATGTAAAACAATACAATCAGCATTGAAACCAGTTCTCATTATTTTAACTAACTTCGAGAACTCTTTATTGGTTCGTGTCGCAGTAGTTCATGGCATTATGAATATTAGTGGCAGACAGGGGACACAGAGCTCAGACTAGGTGTGACTTTTGGCGGTGGTGGCTGGGAGATCATCCAATGGGCACCTGCTGCTGCTGCCACCAGCGTCTGCGCGGAGAGAACAAAAGGGGCCATTGAGCACATAACAGCTGTTGCGCTGTTGCCTGCCTGAGGGCCCCCCGGCCCCCAGGGTCTGTCTGCTGGGGCAAGACCCCTCCTCCTCTTCAACGTTGACCTCCATACAGCTCTTTTAAGAGACTGCATGGTAGCCATCCTGCTGCCACATTGTTAAATACAGACCAGTGACGTGGTGCTCCATTCACGGTCATCCACAGCAAGGTTAAGAGCTTAGCATGAGGGACAGAAAGCTTGGAGTTTGAGAAGCTTTCATGTACCTCTTCTCCAAACCCCTTTTATTATCAACTGCTTAATCTGCCATTAAACATGAGGTTTTCATAATTGCCTCGGTCTACATTGTATGATACACAATGGTCATTGTTTGAGAATCGTATGCATTGAAATGACGTACGCTTGTAATGTTTCACTAAAATAATGCAAAGCATATTCAGGAGTTTGCCATTTTCAATAACTGAAATAATAAAGCCAAAACCCAAATTGCCTTAAGCAGATTCCAGTCACCAGCACAGCACCCAAACACTGCCAGAGCAAGGCAGCAGAGTGTTGTCAGTGTGCTATGTAATGAATTAGCCTTGTCTCAGCAGCAGCTGTTGAGGAGCTCACAGACCTCCAGTCCAGCCTTCTGATCGTGACAGACAAAGCATCACACTGACATCTAGTGGATCATGTCCTAGGTCTCTCTGTAACACTCGTTCTCAGACTGCAAGCAGAGGGCACTGTGTATGTAGATGCACGAGAGAGACAGCCATTACAGGCCCTGTTCACCATTTTGTAAGGTTTCATAGATGCTGTAAAGCAGCTTGTAAGTGCACATATTTTTAACCAAACTGCATGGATTGCTCTTTAATAATCAGATCAACTTAGATATAAGGCTGTTCCTAATGCAATTATTCCAGTTCCATTAACAGCCAAATTAGGCTGCTTTTTTACATGTATGTCAAATTACACACGCTTGAGTTTTTCGCATTAAGTTGAATGCAGCGCACTGCAGGGTGTAGCCTTGTTCGGAAATTAAAAATAGTTGCCAACTAAATGATGTTTTATTTTTGGCAATGCCTTAATTTCTACAGTTGCTCTTTTTTTCCTGTCATTTCACTGACAAATGTATAATGGTTAAACAAAGCTTTTTTTTTTTTATTAAAATGTTATTGTAAACATACGAAAAACTTATGTTTACTTTATGTTACAACATTTAAAAATAAAGACACAATAATTAGTAATTTATACAAATTAAGAAACAAATCAGCATGGTTTACGTAAAAACTGTCTGAGACAGTGGCTTTATTTAGACATATGATATAGAGAAATGTAGCAGCATCTTGTTTAAAAATAAACCTATATAAAAGTGACCGGTCAAATTTGGTTACAAACACTTGGGAGGCGACCAGAGGAAAATCTTAAAATATAAAAACCGAGTCCTAGCTTCTGAAGCCGATGATTTCTCCGGTCCTTTCTGGCATTGGAGACTCGAGAGACAACCTGTCAGGATTTCCTGGTCCAAATGGCAACCTGAGCCCCAGAAACCCATGCCCATATTTGTGTGGGGATCTCTGTGGTCATCTTTCCATCTGCTCCAGTCCCACCCTCTTTTAGCAGCAATCAGAGCCAGCAGCAGCTCTGAGATTTTGGCAGGTAGTCTACATTTGGAAACTTAAAATAAAAATAAAAATAAAGACACCAAACCTTTGGACCATTAAAACAAAAAAGTATTTCATGTCTTGCAAGTCTCGCATAAAGGAGATAATAAAAAAAAAAAAAAAAAAAAAAAGGAGGCGGCATAGGACTTTTTGGTCTTGAGTCTTATGCATGTGAATTGATGCTTGGGTTCAAGCAGTAATGCCATTGATTTGTTGATTTTGATTTAAACGCATCAGTCAGGGTCGGGTCCTATTCCATACATTAACAGTCAGGAGCTGGTGCTCTCGGGCTTCTCACTGCTGGGTGGTGGTGTGAGCACTCCAGAGGGAACTGGAGACCTCTGACTGCTCTCAATGTCCACTAGCTGATACGAGTGCACTCTTCCCTGAAAAATAAGACAAGAAACAAGAAACCTTTAGGCCAGAGGAATGAATGAAACAAGTGTTGCGGCTGGAAAAAATGTATGCAAAATTCTGTAGTGAGAACAAGATAGATGCTAATGTTCAAGCCCAATTTGTGTTTGTACATGAATACACACACACACACACACACACACGAGCTAAAATCCAATTTAAGACAAACTAAGCAAAAAGAAGTTTAAAACACAAGTAAACTTACCAGCCATTCCAAGTAAGGCACATGGGTCTGGATATTGTGCAGATCATCTGCTGCGACTCCTTTGAATGTTTTGAGGGGCGAGCTGCCTGCTTCACGGATTGACATGGCGAAAGGGACCATCCATCTCACACACTCCTCCAAGTCACACCACTTCAGCCCTGAAACCAAAGAAATCAAAAAGGTCACTTCCAGTTCCTTAAGAAAAAATTGTGATGTAAATGCTCAAATTGAGCCATTGAGAAGAAATTCACACAAAAATCATACCTGAAACTTTCATCACTAGCTCTAGAGAAGAGAAGTGGAAGAGTGCAGAGGCTGCGAGAAGACCAGAAGAGAACTCCAGACTTCTTACATCCAATATACACAGATCCAAAAGCTACAATACATACAAGACAAAGCCACAATAAGTAAATCATAACAGAAAGAGACATCCATAACACAAGGTTATAAAGAAGTCTGATTTTCTATCTGTGATTTTTATTTCAGTTTTGCAAACACTAACGTTTTGTCTGTAGGTTCACAACTTTCAACCTTCAAGCCCTTCAAAGAAAAACTAACAAAATCCCCTGGAATTTCAGAGTGGAGATCACAAAATTTTCCAACTGTGTAACAGTAACTCGTACTGAACGATGTCTAGGGTTAGATTCTTTTAAAAAGCAATTTGGAAGAGTTCTGTTGTCAAAAGGGACACCTAAAATTAAATTGTCATTATTTCCTCACCCTCATGCCATTCCAAACATCTATGACTTTTTTCAAAATATCATCTTCCACAGAAGAACACAAGTAACATCCATTGCATGAACACAAACAGTCATGTCTCAAAACTGCTTTCACATTCCACAGAATTCAGGTTTTGAATTGCATGAGGATGAGTAAATGACATCATTTTTTTGGGTGGATTAGGCCCTTAAAGCACATTTTCAGTGCAGCGCTACAGATGGACTTTGTAGGGTGCATTCATATACTGGGAGCAGCTTTAAGAAAGCTAAAATCAGTAGCCTGTGGAACGGTTTGAAGCCTTCACACTGCAGACACAACATGTGCAGAATATAAATTTAATTGAATCCGAGCCTTTTGCAGTAAATATAGTCACACACCATATTGCGATTTTAATGTGATTAATTGTGCCGTCTTACTTCTGCAATCTGCACAAATGTAGCCTGTGGGTACTGGGCCATGAGAACTTGAGCGGTCTCCTTCAGATAGGCCATCTGCATGTAGATGTTGAGCCAAGCCACCGGGGTTAAAGGACTCAAACTCCAATTCAACTCCTGAAGAACAAGAAATGGTGTAAAGAGTAGTCCAATACATCATACAAGCAGCAGGGCTGCAGGTTTAGGCACAGTACAGATTAAATGAAGATAATATACCTTCATGATGATAATCTCCATGCTAAGAATGTCATCCTCTGTGCAGGCCCCATCAGAAACGTAAGCAAACTGATGCACCTTAGGAGGGTAAATTTCCTTCGGAGAAATACACAAGTCTAATTACATTTCAAGCTTACAACATTGTGACAAATGCAGCACCTCCATTTTTTTTACAAACAAGTACCCAAATTGCAAATTTACACTGCAAGGATAATATAATTCTTCTCCAAAGTTCAGGCTGAAATATAAAAGGCATCTACAAGTAAAACACACCTCCATTTTGGCAGCGATGAAGAGACAGGAGATGCCTATGAGCTGTAGTGTTGTTTTGAGAACATCGTCTTGTGTGGCCATGAAGCGATCAAAGTAATCCTGACCCAAGTAAAACGTCTCTCGGTGTAACTTATAAACCTCACAAACCTGGAAAAAAAATAATAATAATAATAATTTTAGTCAGAACTATTGTGCTGTTTGCCATTTTTATTCAATGTTTGTAAAATTTAACAGAACCATGCATGTCCTTACGACAGTCCTTCCTTTACAAAGGAAACACTTATGTGCAAATGTTGCAAGATATACATTGAGCAAAATGATCCTGAAATGCAGTACACATCTGAGCCATCTTAAATGAAACTGACAAGAGTCATGACAATTTTCGTTACGAATACATCTACCATTTAACCCCTATTATGACATAAATTTAATCTTCAGCATAGTTCAGAAGTCGTGGCTAATGGTTAGAAAGCTCGACTCCTAATCCTAAGGTTGTGGGTTCAAGTCTCGGGCCGGCAATACCACGACTTAGGTGCCCTTGAGCAAGGCAACATTCACAGCGTTACCTAGATAGTTGATATTAAGCTGGTCCTAAATTTCAGCCAAATACCATTGTTGCAGTGTTCAATACATAAAATATGCATCAAATGTATACATTATATAGATTTATTTTTTTTTTTTAATCAGTTCCTGGACGGAACAAACTCTGCACAAGGATGAAATGTTATTTTCTACATGTGTTGATCAGGCATGCCATCAAATGGATGGAGTGTTTGCATTAAAAGCGAAGTGTACATTGGGCTGTACTTGTAGTTAGCTTTTAATTTAAGAAAAGGCTGTTCCCCAAGTTCTCAGGATTTGTAAACAACTTGAGGTTTAGAAAAGAATGAAGGAACTTTTGGTGTCTCCACCCCTCTAAGGGAGATCAGATTGAGACGTGTGAATGGTTAAACAGTGATTACAAACCTCCATTAGCCAATCCAGCAGAATCGCTCTCATTTTAGGTTGAAGATTTGGATGTCTCTCCATAACATGTGTATCTCGCAGGTAGAGTTGGTCTTTTCTGAGAAGGTTGTTCCACACGTCATCTTTGCTTGCCCAGCTATGTGAAATTACAATATTGAAAGTCAATGCATGTAATGTTCCAAAACACAACGGATATGATAGACCAAAAGCAACATATTGTCTAAATGAATAAAACTAAGTGGTTCGGGCTGAAGATCAATGCAGATGTTGACATCTCTAGAATGTTAACTTTTGCATGTAACACCAAGCATATCACAGGATAGTCAATAAGGCTGTATTAAAGATTCTTGCCAGACAATATATTCTACAGGCAAATATTTAGACATGTCATTCTAACATAGCTAAAAGTTCAAAAGTCATAAATATCTCACCAGAGGGCCGGCAGAGGGGTAGAGCGCGTAGGGGTGATGAAGATGTTTTCTGAGGCGTACTGTGTGAATCCCACGCTGCTAACAGCAACCGGTTCCTCGACTTCATCAGGTGTGGGGATCCGCCTGCATGGGCTTGTGTAACCAGTGTCGGGATTCCAGCAGGCCTGTGCAGGAGGACAAGAGGAGAGGAGAAGAAAAAAAAAATGGGTAAGCGCTCTAACGGATATAAACAAATACAACAGCCCACCCTCTTCAACTAGGACAGGCTTCAAAGGCATTTTGAAAAGGACCTTCCATGACACAAAAACAGCTTGCCATGTAAATTCAAGCTGAGATATTATTAACCTTAACCACTCACGATAAAATGGTAGTGATATGGTATGATACCTTTGTTATGCAGGTCTGTGATCAGCAGAGACATGTAATAAACTTGATGTTGCTTTTTGTTGTCAAAATGTTTAAAACTTCCATTTTTAGACTGGCCTACCTTAGCAATCAGTCGAAAATATATCAAGACAGCCAGATATATTGTTTACAAGGACCAAACACTTCAGTTTTTAACAGTGAAAGAAAGATTTTAAGGTAAGTTAGGGTTGGTCCAAAACATTGTTATGGCCTTGAAATTAGGTTCAAAATTTACGTATACATTATCACAGATGATACTGAATAATTTCAGTACATTTCGGACACAGGTCACATTATACATTACTCCGCAATCTAAAGAAGAAACTAAAAATGAAAGTGGAATAAGTTTAAGGTCACTGATATGCCATGACTGGCGAGGCCTATGGACACACACACACACACACCAGTCAAGACTCATTTATACCTGGGAAGCACATGGTTTCTTTCTGGTCATCTCTGTGATCTCTTCATCTGGATCTTGTAAATGCTGTAAATTCAAAAACCAAACAGTCAGAGACTTCATCTGTCTGAGTTTGTAGTATGCAAGTATTAGTTTAAGAACGGTGTCCTTACAATAGCCACGTCTGCTTTCCTCTTCCTGGGACGCACTGAAGCAGTTGGAGGAGCTTCATCTGTAGTGTTAACCTGCTCTGTTCGTAGCCTGCATCGAAAACATAATATCGTTACATTTTTCACATTGGCCTGAAACTCCGTGGAAGTCACTAACTGGGCTAACTCGCTGCTGCAACTTTTCCATGCACACCGATGTCAAAACCGCCTTAAAAAAGACACGAAACCGAAACTTACACTTTCTTGCTTGGCATGATATCCCCGCGTGTGACCTTCTTGAGTGTCGAGAGCCTAAAACATAAAAATATTACTTTATAAAAATGTCCGATTTGAGGCGTTTAATCCCAACCCCCTCATGCAAGTAAATCTTCACAAAGCGCTTTGGGCGCGGGGAAGTAGAGCTGGGCACAATGTTCAAGAAGTCAAAACTACACGAAAATCACAACTAATCACTTCAAAAGCTCAGACATTTTCACTTCACATTCTATATTTTCAAAGTTTCTGCACTGCACGCTCATATTTCAATCGTTTGTATTAAAAATACACGTTTGCTTTGCTCTACCCATAGGAGTCAGAAAATGGCCGAGCCAATCATTATTACTCATTACATTGAACCCGCTCTCTGTAAGAAACAAAAGACTGTACAATCCGATATTCCCAAATTTGCTTCCCCAAACCCTTTTAATGTATCTTACGTGTTTACTGTTACTTTTACCGATCTTTAACAATAACCCCACGATTGTGCAATGCACGTACCTTCCTGTGATGCTCTCTGAAAATGCCTTCTCTCCACGGATGTCCTTTAATGCTAAAGTTAGGATGGTGTTACACAAGTCATTATTTAGTAAAACCGCTCCAGTAAGAGGTAAGCAGGGCGCATATGGCTAAGCTGTGCTGTGTTCCGCAGTCCTCTCGCTCTGAGCTGGCGCCAGTATCTTTGCGCCTTGTCTTATAACCCGCCAGCAGTCGTTAAGGGGCCGTGAACGCGGGTCATTTAAAATCCCCGCTCTGCTCTGATATAACAACAGCGAAGCCCTGCGATCGGTGACGCGGGGGGACTGACAGCAGCACGGAGCGGGCACGCGAAATCCCCACGTTACACTTCAAATATTTAATGTCAATAAAACTAAGTTTAGAAACGTGAACATTTTGCCGGCAAAATAAGGGGTGTGTTTGGTGACGTCACTTGGGGGCAGTCCGAGGTGAGGTAGCGGAAGTACGTTGAGCACATGGCTAGCAGGCTCAAAAAGTAAACAATCCGAGTATTTGGGCTAAATAGTTGGATTTTATCTCGCTATTTTGATAGTGACATATAAAATGCAATGTTTCGGCTGTGCTGGGATGGCCGTTTGAGATGTCAAGTGTTGTCACGGTAATATAGTTATTTTTTTTCTGGTTCAGTAGCTGCAAAGGGTTAACGTTACGCAGGCAAATCAGTTTGCGGGCGCCCCTTAGAAATACACGATATACTACAGTATACAGCAGCATTTTAAATATATTA
The DNA here is from genome assembly GCF_023724105.1 of Carassius gibelio. NCBI lineage: Eukaryota > Metazoa > Chordata > Actinopteri > Cypriniformes > Cyprinidae > Carassius > Carassius gibelio. Next base: position 23,368,175 of record NC_068402.1, on the reverse strand, counting down.
GTATGAAATGTGTTTATTCTACGTGCCCATGTAGAGGATGTATTACATGTGGCTAGGGTGTTGTCATTAGAGCCGTACTTTCTATCTAACCTTTGACCAGTCACATGACCATCAAAACACACAAATCTGGGTTTTGTTCACTGAAGAAATGAAGTTTTTCAACCTTTTCGGTCGCTTAAAATCAAATGTCATAGGTATGATTCACGTTGGAGCCTTGCCAGGTAAATAACGTATTTATGTCACCAGAACAAACTTGAAAGAGAAGAAATACTGAACTTTTAATGTATTTCTTTTGCAGGAGCCCCCTTGAGCCGCGCAGCTATCTCTGAGATCACAGAGGAGGCTTGTCGAGAGGCAGAGATTTACCACCGCGCAGGACTTGTACGTGTTCAATATAAGTGAAATGTAACGTATACATAATCATACAATTATAATCATAATGCGCTTTCTCACATTCTGAAGTTTATTAAGTATTAGGGGTGCTTGGTTCGTGAACGAATCATTTGAATCTTTTCAGGTGTCGAATCTTGGCATCGGTTTAAAACGATTCATGAACCGGTGAGATTCTGTCCGAGCGGTTCTCGAGTCATCTGACTCACTGAAACGAGAATCATCTTCTACATGTCCGAACTCGGGAGTATTTATTTCATAGTGAACCTAGGATTGGACTGATGAGGAAAAAAGTTAATTAAAATGCATAACCATGACAGTTGTTAGTTATTAATAATAACGGTTTAATAATAATTATATGGAGAATATGGTATGTCCAAACTAGTTTATAACGATAACGACACAGAGGAATGATATCGTTGGAATGGAATCACCTTTCTAACTATTTTCTTTCAACTGATGAAGGACAAAATATTGCCAGTCAGTCACAAGCGCGATAATCACAATCAGACCATTATCTTTCGTTGGTTTACACATAAATAATGACTGAACATGAAATTGCAATAAAGAACTTTATTAATGTAATACCGAAAGTGCCATATGGCTTTGTTGTAAAGTTTTAGTAAGAACTTTCCAACCGATTCTTTGTAACGAGCTGTTCAAAAGAACCGTTTAATGGAATCGAGTCAGAACAGTCTTTGGACTGACTTCTCGTCGCTTCTAGCCAGTACGGGTGCCTGCAAGGTTCATAAACCTAGCTTTCTTTAGGAGATATTTTCCATGTTATTTTAAACGTGTCTGAACGAAATTACACGAAAACAGTCTTGCATACATTAGACAATATATACCTTTTGTCCTTTGTCCACCAATACCTTTGTCAGTTGTGTTTCTGGCCAGTGTGCTCTAAATGTTATTGCTAATTTCAGACAATTCTGTCTATGGCAGGATGGGCTGATCATTGAAAACATGCATGATATTCCATACACCCTTGAGGTGGGTCCAGAAGTGTGTGCATCTATGACAGCTGTGTGTGCAGCAGTCAGGCGCCTGTATCCATCTTGGCCGCTTGGTGTTCAGATTCTCTCAGCTGCAAACCAATTGGCATTGGCTGTTGCCCTGGCCTCAGGTGTTCACATGACTGTACAAGCCATCAACGACATGTCATTTCAAACCCAAGTGTTCTCTGACAAGATATTTATTGAATATTAACAACTTCACAGGGCTGGATTTCATCCGTGCAGAAGGGTTTGTGTTCTCACATGTTGCAGATGAAGGCTTGTTAAATGCATGCGCTGGTGAGCTGCTGCGCTACCGCAAACACATTGGAGCAGAGCACATTCAGATCTTTACAGACATCAAGAAGAAGCACAGGTATGATCTGATATGAGTACATTGCATGCAGCTGGCTGGCCACAGAGCTCTAAAAGAGGCACAACACAGTGTGGTTTCTGTGTTATTGTGTCACATGATCACATTAGTTATATTTGAAAACCGTCATTACAGTGCTCATGCCCTAACTTCAGATGTCAGCATAGTTGAGACGGCCCAAGCAGCTGAGTTCTTCCTCTCTGATGGAGTCATCATCACAGGAACTGCCACTGGAGCGCAGGCCGATCCAGAGGAACTGAGGGGTGAGTCTGGCAGTCTAATGGCTTGATACACTTTAATGTGACTGTAAAAGTGGTTTGTGCATTTTTATGTTACATACTACACCTTCATCGTATCATTAGGTAAATTGTGATGCTATCCAATATGTCCTCTTATACTATTCGATGCACAGCATTTAAAAGTTGGCAAGTTTTCGAAAGACGCCTATTATGCTCACTTAGACTGCATTTATTTGATCAAAAATACAGTAAAACTGTAATATTATTCAATATTATTACAATTTAAAATATTTCTGTTCTACAGGATTTAATGTATATTTTAAAAAAAATTCTTTCTTTTTTTTTTCTTTTCTTTTGATGGCAGAGGTAAATTTTCAGCAGTCATTGCTCCATTCTTCAGAAAAGCTTCTAATATACTGATTTGGTGCTCAAGAAACATTTCTTCTTATCAAAGTTTAAAACAAATGAATAGGAAGTTCAAAGTTTATTTTGAACAGAAACCTTTAGTAATATGTATTGTAATGTATATTTGAGGATAGAAGAGGTTGAGGTCTTTTACCTGAAATGTTCTTTAACTGTAGTATAACTTTTGTATTTGATGTACTGTATTAGGCCATACTGTGGCCATCCTAGTATGCTGTGCATGTTTGAATTAGGCAAATTTGATCTGGCACTGTACAACCCACCTTTATCTCATGTCATCTTGACATTTGTCTGCAGCTTCCTAACAGCTCACAAAATAAAATCGAACTATTGGTAATTATACATTTACTGATGCAAACATCATTCGTCAAGGTATCTTATCATGATCAGTTTATCATACAAAAAAAAAAGAATTGAATGAACTATAGCCTGCAAAAGACCTATTTAATATATGGTCAACAGCATGTGTATGGTGCCACACATGCACAAACAGTTTTTGAGGGCTTTCATGTGACCAGCGTGATGCTTGAGTTAACAGGACTTTAGCCTTTTGCTTTCCTGTGTCCCTTTACACTCCGACACTGCCTTTAACTTTTTTTTTTTTTTTTTGTAAATAGAAAATGAATACTTTTACACAAAATGTTAGGACTTTTACATTGATTCAATTCATTAATAGTTATTTTTAACTTTATGTTAATCAAAACATGCTTAAAAAAATATCAAGGTTTCCCAAAAAAATATTAAGCAGCAAAACGGTTTTCAACATTGATAATAAGATTTTATTTAATTCTTTATCTTGAGCTGCAAAGCAGCATCATTTCTAAAGGATATGTCACACAAGACTGGTGTAATTGCTGCTAAAAATTTAGCTTTGCCACCACAGGAATCAATAACTAAAATATATTATATTGAAATCTGTTATTTTAAATTGGGCATCATTTCATAATATTAAAGTTTTTACTGTATTGTTTATCAAACAAATGTTCCCAGGTGAGCAAAGCTGTACAGTTTTAACACTAATGCACTTCTGTGATACGCTCTCAGTGTTCAGTCCCATTCAGAGGTTAATCTGCTAATTTAGAGGTTAATCCGGTTTAATATCTAATGGAGCACATCAGACAGGTGTATAAATCCTTAAAAACAGTGGTGTCCTTCAGGCAGAAAGATGCCACATAGTCTCCTGGCCTCCCTCAAAACAAGTGGCCTTGTATGGGCTAACATAGACACCAGCACTGCCAGCTATTTTAAATCCCACTTCCAGATGGCTGGTGATCGTGGAAGGCTGTAAACACAGGCATGAAAACCAGGCCCAGCCTAGTCTGCCACTGCCCTGCTGCCTTTTTTGGACTTGTGCCTATTGCCTCCCTTAGTTCTGATCCATTGGACTGGGGAAGCTGTCAGATGGAGGATGAGCCACAGTCTGCCAGAATCCTCATTACAATGAAGGAACAACATGTTTTTGTATTTTTATGCATGCATGTAGCAGAAAGATGTTCTCACACTCATGTTTTGCTGACCCGTTTTCTGAGCCCTATTTGTGTGACAGAGGTTACCCAGTCCGTCCGGATCCCTGTTCTCATCGGCTCTGGCGTAACCCATGATAATGTGGAGCACTACCTTCAAGCAAGTGCCATGATCATAGGCTCTCATTTCAAGAAAGGAGGTCACTGGGCAAATGGTGTGGATCCTGAGAGAGTCAAAAGGTTCATGGGGAAGATGCATGAACTTCAGAAGTAACTGTTGTAATTCAGTTGCACGGAAAAAAATAAACAAATGCAATGTTAAGATTAAATGTTTATTTTTCACTTTTTTTTAAAGGTTTTATCAAATACGTTCTTGAAGATAAAAAATAAAGCAACACCAAAAAGGCATTTAAATATACAGAGTCAAACAACAGTTATGAATCAGATAACAATATGAATCACTGGCAGTAAATCACAGCATATCGCTTTGTCATGTGAGCAAAATTAAGGTAGACTTTCACCTTAATATTTGATGTAAAGAATGCATTGCTTTGTACAGTACAGTTTATTTTAGGCTTCAACACTGAATCTTTTTTTCTTTCTCTTAATATGCATGCAACAATCACAGCTAAGCTAAAATAGAAGCACACGAAACATCATTACACTGTTTAAAAACGTTAAAATCCTAGACTATTAATGCAGCTTACTTGCAGTTTTGTAACACATGCTTTTCCGAGTTATTACAGTGTCGGGCCTATCAGTGAGGCTTTATCCCTAAGATAATAACACACTGCATTTATCAAAATGTCTCACAGGGGAATGGTTTTATGGCATGATTTGCAAGCATACCCCTTTAAAACGACTATTCATTTATCAAGGCTGGCTGTTCAGTGGTTTCAGATGCGATTGATTATTATCAATAGTTGTACAGACGCTGAGTGGGCTGTTTGAAGAAGCCATAGTGGCGCTCTGAAGGTGAATAGCGTGTTCTTGCGAGGTTCTGCCTGTTGAGGGCACCACGGGTCAGCTTTCTGTGCCCATTATAGACTCTGGCACGCTGCACTGAGAGCAGAATGGTGCTGCAGGGCAAGGGGCTGCCCCATGCAGCTAACCGCCAAGAAACGTGACGTCTGATGGGCACAGGCCTAAAGGGGTAGATTGACAAATCACAAGCCAACATAACCACACTTACAACATGGATATATAGGTTACATATCAGTGTGACATCAATGGATTTGTTAATATACGGGTATGACTTTTGTGCTGCCTGGAGTCATAAATGTGGCCCATATGAAATGCGACTCTCAAACTCAATCCACATACCTAGCTTATGTGTATGTATGTTTTTTTTTTATATATATATATATATATATATATAATATATTGTTTAATAGATGATCTTATTTACACTACCATGGGGGCCAGTAGGATTTACAGTTTTAGTTTTTAAAATAAATACAATTTATTCATTAAAGATGCATTAAATCAAAATTGACAATAAGGTCAAAAAATGTATTAATATTTCAAATAAGTGCTGCCACTTTGAACTTTACATGAATAGTAACAAATGATTAAATAACAGGTTCCCAAAAAAATAAAAATATATTAAGCACAATTGCCTTTACTAAGCTAATCTGTTTTCAAAATTAATAACAATAAATGTTTCCAAAATGGTATTAGAATGAGACAATGAAGACTAAAGGAATGCTGCTGAAATAAATGACATAAATCTATTCTGCCAGGAATAAGTTACATTTTATATTAAAAAAGAACAGCTATTGTTTTTACTAATATTTCACAAAATTGTTGTTTTTATCGTATTGTTAATCAGTTGAAGCCTTGTTGAGCATGAGACTTTTTTAAAATCATTATAAAAAGTCATTTGAGCAATATAGTTATTTAAATAATGAATATTAGCACTAGAAATTATACTCGCTTAAAATTTGTAGTTGTTGTTAAATGTACCTAGCCATGTCCTCCGTTTCTTCAGGCTCTTCCTGGTCATGCCTCATTTGGTATACAGACATGCTGGGGTGCTCGATCAACAGGTTCTCAAGACTGTTTGTGTCAGCGGAGCCGAGGGACTGATTCTCTGCACAGGAAGCATAAATGACTTCAGTTCAACAGCATTACTAGAGTGAGTCAGCTATACAGTGTGAGAGATACTGGGACTAGTTGTCACAAAGGTATGTTTGCCACAAAGATGAGTTTAAGACTGTAAATATAAACAAGTGTATGCAATAAATCCACACGGCTACATTCAGACAAAATCATGAAGGTTGTTTCCTTGTATATCCACTATAAAATACACAGACTAGAAATGAGCCTGCTATGATGTGATTACTATTTACATCAATAAACCCAATCATTACTGCACAGTAAAAATCAGTCACATTTTATCAATACTTGAAAAGTATAGCCAAAATAACTGACCGTGCATCTTTATAATAACCCACTCTCCATCATCAAACTCGAGGAGGTCCGCACAGTTATCAGTCTCTTCTGCAACATCGCTGTCTTTCTCTTCTCTTCCCACCAGCTGTGCAAGGATTCTACTGATCATTTTCTGTGATGGATTTGTAAGAATGCTATCTGTTAAAAAAAAAAAAAAAACAATGAAGAGTTATGTTGCCCTCTAGTGGAATCGACCCCCAATGCAATATTTTCCTTGCAGTAAGATATTTTGCATGCAAGTGTCTTTCCTTCTGGTGGTTGGAACTTGTTGATGGAAAGTAACGTGCTAAGTGTTTCAGGTGTCACATCAGACACCGTAGACAGCTTTACTTAATAAAAAATGTAAGGTCATGTTGTGCTGGCCTGGTACAACTCATGCACTTGGCACGTATCAGCTGGTTGAACTGAGACATGGTGTTCCCTTCCACAGATTACTTATTTTTAACATTGTCTGGAATTCCTTTATAAATTTAGCTTGATTATAGACTAAATTCATATATGAATCAGAATCAGATCATCAAAAACCCCTGTACAGGATCAGATATGTGCAGGCACGCCATCCTGCTATGCTAAAGGTAAAAACTACGAGTTATTTTGTAACTTGATTCTATGAGCCCAGTGTACAGACACAAACTGCGACCAGACACAGACACACACACACACACACACACACACACACACACACACACACACACACACACACACACACACACACACACACACACACACACACATATATATATATATATATATATATTACTGCTTTGAATAGCAATGACTTGTTTTTTATTTTTACACGAGTTTACGATGTTTCTTGGTCGGTTTAAAAATCATCGGTCAAAAACTAAACACTGTTATGTTTATTAATAATACCCTAAAAATATCCCCAATACACGTCAGTGAAATGGGACAGGAAGGAGTGATCAGCTGTAGCCCTGACCATGTAAAGTATCTAGACTTGTTTACAATCAAGAGCTGACTGTACATTCTTATTACCTGCAGAACTAACTCCACCATAAACATGAGAATAATCATATAGGCGTATTATCGAAGAAACTAACGACATTAATGAAATAAGAAAAAAATAACAGACACACTGCTTTTGTCTATATTGTCCTTCAGAAAGTTTCAGTGACACATTTGAATATACTAATAAATAGTTTTTAAAAAATATTCGAGTGTCTAATTACAAAATAAAATAAAATAAAAATCAGCTTAATTTAAGTGTTCAGATCAGTGCAGTTTTCTCGAGAAAACAAAACACAGTAACAGGTTATCTTAAACCCATAAGGAATTTGACACTTCAATAAAATGCGATTAAAAGCGTTATAATAACGTCTAAGGTTTGCCCACCTTATTAGCTGTAAGAAAATATTTTTTGCAGCTTGGATGCTTCTGTTTTACCTTTGTTGTGTCGCAGTCGCTCCCGTCGGTGTACAGTCTGTACTTGTTTATGTACACGAGGCTCCTCCCACTTGTTCTTGACTGTACTCGACTTGACGTCGACTAGCTCCGCCCAAAAGGCTTGGCGTCAGTGGTGTTCACACTTGCGGATGTTCTTGTTTAAATACATAGGCCTTCTGGATGTCTCACATGTGTTCACAGATATCTTACAACAATTAAGAATTTTTCATTTATTTATTCACAGCCGCAGACGCTGTCTGGACGACTTACCTCCTGCTCACTGTCAAACTGACTGGCCAAGTGACCATGGTGATGCACAATGTAGGCAACATTTATAACACCAGGCTAAGTCTTTAAACTGAGCCTAACAAACCGAGTGTAGCATTGTCTTAGACTCTGTAATTCTTTTTCTTTTGCACTGTGTGGTAGGCTATATGGGGAAAGTTTTCGCTGTTATATTACAATTTTCCCCTAGGTGGCAGTAGCAGTGTAGTAATAGCATTACCTACTTGTAATGTTAAGTTCTTGTAACCTACCACACTGAATAACAGGAACTAAACAGATGGACATTGTAAAATTAGTGTATTCATTTATGGATTTGTTTATTTATGCATTTTTCTAAATGATTATGCCAACCCTGCCACCACTCCACCTTTTATTTAAAACCTTTTTTGTTGTTGTTTATGCTTTTGATACATATACTAAAAAACATTTTAAACAAAAAAACAATTTTGCTTCTGCAGCCTAAATATTTCTTTCTTTCTTTCTTTCTTTCTTTCTTTCTTTCTTCTGTCACTTTAAAGGGTGGTGTTGTGACACACACCACACAAATGGAATGTGTCCCTCTAGAGGCCAAAACAGTGTGGGGGAATCTTCTGAATAACCAGAGCCACTGCCAATTCTTTTATTTTACTTCTTTATCTTTATCCCCCCCCCCCCCCAACACACTTTATGAGAAACATCTCCTAGTAATTAAATTTTAAAATGAATTATATAGGCCTATTAACCTCATTTGGATGACTATCTTGGAGCTGACAGGATCTTGAGGAGGCCTAGATGCATATATGCAAAACGAATCTGTAAAATGAATTTTCCGAGTGTGAGATGTGTTGTGTGTCATGTACATATTAATATTGTCACGGTGGTAACACAAATTAAAGGGAGGGGACCCACAAGGCAATCAGCTCTACATCAGATGAACAGACTGCGGACGTGTGCAAATGTAGCCTGCTTGAGCAATCCCTCACTGATTTCACCCAGAGTGACTGGAACAGGCGTCTGCAAGCTCCTCTTTAAAGAAGTAAAGGTACGCTTTGAAAAAAAATCAATGTTTATCATATCAAAACATGACAAAATGATCTGAAAATTTTTATATATTTAGTTTTACATGTTTTAAAATTATAGCTTATATTTTAATTATTATTTTTCTTTTATATATAAAAAAAATATCTAACATATTTCTAAAAAGTGTTTTCAGTTTTGCACTTATTTTTCCATTGTTTGCTAACGGAATAATGAAATCTAAATGAAGGCTGTATTACTGTGAGCAATTAAATTAGCATATCATGAAATAGTTGATAATGTTCTGAGATGTTGCATGTGAATGGGCGACTCGTTGATTAAAGTACTTCATTTACGTTTGCATATCAGTGTGCGTTTCTGTTCTTCTCATTTGTGTGTAAAAGGGCAAATGATCCATTAGTGTTTATTTCCAGGTTTCTCTTGACATCATAATGAGCAGTCGAGTGGATGATGTTATGCAGCTTTGCTGTGAGGTCTCGGCCAGCAGGAAGATGAAAGCGGCCGTGAAGAGCTCTGGAAAGGGAGCTGCAGCGGCTGGTGGAGGTGCTTTTGTAGGGGGAATGGTCGGAGGCCCAGCCGGAATAGCTGTTGGTAAGATCATGCCTCTGTTTTCCATGCAGTCCACAAACTTTCATCTACTTTCATCACAGGGTGGTGTTATAATATCTTCTTTAATAGCCTAGTGCTGTGTTACTCAACCATTTTTGTTTTCAGCAAGGCTACTCCTTCATCAACACCAAACAAGATCAAATGTCAAATATGTTACATTTACAAATACAGTGCTGGCCAGAATTATTAGAACACTAACATTTTCACTTGCAAAAAAACTGGTTTCAAGTGAGTTATTTCTATCTTTTGCTGTAGTGCATCAGTAGGAAAAAAATCAGTTTACATCCATTTTGCCATTAACTGTAATAAAGAGATTAATGTTTGACAGCAGCCAGTGCTCCACACTGATCTCTTCATCATCAGTCTGTCTGGAGTGACATGAAGAAACAGATGAAACTGAGACAGAATCAATCCAGAAGAACTGTGGCAACATCTCCAAGTTGCTTCAAGAAACCAGAAATAAATAACTGACTTAAAACCATTGTTTTAGCTGGTAAAAAAAGAGTGTTCTAATAATTTTGGCCACCACTGTATACATAATAGTAAATGATTAAATAAAATAGGAATCATATTCTGTGCATCTCTTAATGTTATATTTTTATTTATAATATTATAATATTGTTTTACTCTAGGTGGTACTTTGGGAGGTCTCTTAGGAACATGGATGACCAGTGGCCAATTCAAACCTCTTCCTGAGATCATCAAGGAGTTGCCTCCAAAATATAAGGAGAAACTGTACTCTGATGTCATGGGTGCATTGGGCACACTTAACTGGACAGACGTGGCTGGCCTTATTGCTCTGGTTATGGGCAGTGTCACTCTGCAAGAGCAGGTGCTTGCTGCTATTCTCACTTATGCCACAAAAGAGCTCAAGGCTGAGGTGCAGTATGGAAACTGACCACTAGAGGGTTAATGTCAACAGCCAGAGGTTCTCTGGAGCTCCTGGGCAGCATCTTTTTTAAAGGGGGGGGTGAAATCATGGGCGTAGGTTTGGTCTCAGCTTTGGTGGGGACACCAAAGAATATCACAATACAGAAGTGAATCTACTTCATCTCATTATATTGTATCCTGACCCTGATATACCATACTGTCCCTAAAGAGCTAGTATAACTGTATAATCTAAAAAATGCACTCTCAAAAAATAAAAAATAAAAACCTGAGACTGTGTAATGCTATACAACCAAATTAACATAAATTATGTACATTAGTATTTACACTAACAAAAAATACTCTGCCACAAGGAAACAAATCTAAATAAATAAATAGAATAACCCTTTTCTGTTATAAACACTAGTTACCCTCCATTACACTCACATTAATACCTGGGAATTTGAAATGCTAAACAACCATATGGTTTATTAACAAACTAAAATAATTTACTATGTCAGTAAAGTAGCCTATTTATACTTACAAAAAACACTGTTGCAAGAGGTAGACTTTGAGAACTTTTGGAGCATATAATAATAAACCAAAAAACAAAGCAAAAAAAAACATCTTTATTCTACTTATAAGTATAACTCCATTATGGCTACTTTCCACATTTTATCTAAACTTTCCAAACAGATGCCTACGTCTTTCATTTACAGATACAAACTGTTGGCCTACATCATTAAGGTCCACTTTGTCAAGGGCCTCTGGATGTATATGACATACAGTTACATTATTAAGGCAAATACACATGTATCAGTATGCATTCAAAGCATCATGTTTATATTTCAGAGCAATTTAAATATGAAGGTGGCATGGTTTTGTGGATTAATGTGTTGAAATGTATGTTAATCTATGTGTTAGTTTGTCTGTATGAGACTAGCAGTAAAGTAGATTAACATTAGAATAAAATACAGATCATATTCTAATATTTTATCATTGTTTCACTAGATAACATTGATTAGTGACTGGTCAGTCACTACTGCTAGTTTATTTGTGTGGCTAGCTAGTTATTTTGCCAACTTAAGGCGGGCGTACACGGTGCGAATTCGGATGGTCGGAAGATCGTATGTCCACGCACACGGCACGAGTGAGTTTATCTGAAAATCGTACGGACGAGATGATATACGACACGATTTTACAACCTGCGAATTCCAGAAGCAATCGCACGAAGTTGATAGACGCGTTCGACTTGAAGCAGAGCTGCACGCACAGAAGGATCACTGTATGACATTACCGCGAGAGCGATATGAAAGCGCACACATATCCAATGCATTCGAATCGCTCTCGCGGTACTTTGATGTCATACAGGTGATCATTCTGTGCGTGCAGCGGTGCTTCAAGTGGAACGCGCCTAATATAACTGCTCTCCCTCTCTTATAACTGCATATAAAATATTGATACGAGCCGTAACTGTTTCCTACACTTACAGGTTATTTTTCAGCAATAGGAAACCGGGACGTTTGGTTACCCTGTGTGTGTGTTCTTGTATATGGTTTATAAATATCTGAAATGGGTATTAAAATGTTAACAAGGTTTATGAGGACAATTACTGTGCCCTCGTAAACCAAATGGCTTTAAAAAAATACTATACGGTGTTTAATAGAAAATTTAAACATGCATTTTCCGTGATGGATAGAGGTAGAGAATGGGGATATACAGTATAGAATACCGTTACGTTTATGGAGAGTCCCTGTAAACTACATATGCGTGTGTGAGAGAGAGAGAGGGAGAGAGAGAGAAGGCATTGGAAATACGTTGCTAGAAACATCATAACAGCGCTCGCTGTTCTTGACCAGGGGGCAAGGAACTCGACCGGAAGTTGAAGTCGGGTGGGGGCTGCCATCTTTTAGCAGAACTTCACTTGCGTTAGCATTCCCATTGACTCCCATTCATTTTGGCGTCACTTTGACAGCGAATAACTTTACATCTGAGGCGTTTAAAGACTCCGTTTGTCCATTATTTATTTCTAAAGATACACGACAATGTATAAAGGGCTCCATTATCTTCTATGTTACATTATGGCCCCGTATAAATAGTTTTTGTAAAAAATAGGCTAACGATTGCGTCATAACCACTCGTCTCTCTGTCTCATTACCGTACAGACAGGAGGAGAAGCTTGCAGGCAATTAACTTAATATGGCGTACTGGCGTTACATTTTAAAATACTATACAAAATAATTAATCAGAATACTTACTCCTGCTCACTCACGCCAAAGAACTCCCCGCTCAAGCTCGCCGTCTTTGCAAGATTAACGATGGCAGTTTGCACGCACAGCCACTTAGAAGATTTACATCTGTCAGACAGGTTGCTGACGTCGTCAAGCTTCGTTTGAGTCTGCGCGTCAGAAACGGAAGTGCTATAAAACGCTAAAAATGGGCTTCACTTGTCTCAATTGAGTTCCAATGGGGTCGCTGTGTCCATTTCTTTTACTGTCTATGTTCCTGACAGACTTCAGCTGCCGTCTTCGTCTTTCTTCTTCTGTGGTTTTCCTAGTTCGTGATTGGTCAACTTCAGATAAATCAACAAATCGGCTCGTTCAACAGCACAAATGGCACGAATTCAATCCGATAGCTCACAAACTTTTTAGACATGTTTAAAAATGATCGGGAGGTCGGGAAGTGCTCGTAAGCCACTCTGCTCGGCTCGTAATTCATCGCAAATGATACGAGCCGCGACCATACGAGAATACGCGATTTCCACACGATTGAAAAAAATCGCATCCGAACTCGTACGACAGCAAAAATCGCACCGTGTACGCCCGCCTTTACACTCTGACTCTGTTTTATGAAAAAGCTTCTTATGCCCTCTTTCTTCTTCTTGGGTGGCATCTACAAAGTACAAAAAGGGGCAAAAAAACTGAATATTAAAATGTTTTTACTCTGGCCTTTGAATGTGGCAGAGAGACAGCCCTGGTAACTTACCGTCAGCATCGTCAACATGCGCTCGCACACAAACCACCCGCTCGCTGCTAGTGCAAGCACAAAAGTAGTCCCTGCCCGCACGTGTAGCCTGTCAGATACCCCGCCGCCAATCAAATTACGGCGTTTCTTATACTGTCGTCGTCCTGGCCGTTAGTATCGATCCAAATAGCAGTGCAAAGATCCAAATAGCAGTTCAAAGGAGCTTGCTAAATATTGGTGGGGACAAATTTGTCATCTCAAAATATTGATAGGGACTAGTACCTAGCGTCCCCCCCTAAACCTACGCCCATGGGTGAAATGCTCGTTTTCACTCAATATCCTGTTAATCTTGAGTACCTATAGAGTAGTACTGCATCCTTCATAACTCCAAAAATTCATTAGTTGTATTATATTCATAATAGAAAGATAGTCTGTACCGATTTTTCCCGTACAAACACGACCGGCTGGAGGCGTTACATGTGGGTGGAGCTAAAGAATCAGTAGCGCGAGTAAGATTTTGAGTTGAAAGCGTTTGGAAGCTGTGACATTACCGTGAGGAAAAAAACATCTAAAACAAACCATGGCTAACAGTCAGATTCAGCGTGTATTTATGATCCAGAATCAGATCCAGAGGCTGAAATTTAACAAGAGCAGCATCAGCAACGACGTCTCTATGTGGTATATGTACTGAAACTGTATATATTTGCTTAGCGGTTTTGGAAAATGACTAAGTTCCACTTTATGTCGTCTTTTTTTTTTTTTTAAGCTGTACATGTGGAAAGTGCAGTTTGATGACAACATTGCATGTTGTTTACTTGATGTGCTTACACGCCGATAGCTAAGTTAACAACACTGATATTTGAAGCAGTTTTACTCACCGCATGCGGTTTCAACACACGATCGTGACCCTTTTTCGTTGGGACTGCATTACCCTTAAGAAATAAACGATGTGCAAATCTGGCGTCAAACTGGGCCTTGTTTGTAAAACAAGAATCTTCGAAATGCAGGGAACAAACAAAAACACTTGCACAACTCCGTTGATGCTCTGTAAAAATAAACTCCGTCCACTGGTTTTTTTTTGGTAATCTGTGCAGGGTTGTCTTGCCCTGGCAACCAAAAACACACTTCTTTTGTGACATTTCGCGATGCTCTCGCTCTGATCAGTGAAATGTCTGTGCTCAGCCTCGCTATACGGGAGCGCGCGCTCTTCCGGCAGAAGTGTCCTCAGGACCCATATAAGGAAATTCCGCTCCATCTAACGTCACACAGAGCCATACTCGAAAAAAACTTTCCGAAACTTGTGACAAACCGGAAGGAGTATTTTTGGAACAGAAATACTCCTTCAAACGTACAACTTAATTTTTGAAACTTTGTCCATGTTTAGTATGGGAACCCATCTCTTTAACAGTGTAAAAAAACTCAGTATGCATGAAATAGCATTTCTCCCCCCCTTTAAGCATAACGTTAGCTTTATGAAGACAATAAGTTGCATAATGCAGATTATTCCAATAAATCAGACTAATTTGTGGTCTGTTCTGTGGTGGTTTGTTGCATTTAAACCAATAAAATTATATTCCTCATTTTAAAAAGTTTAAATGTTTTATATATGTTTTTTTAAACAATGAAGTGAGTCCTATCATAATATATATAATTACAGGTTGCACGATTTGTTTTTGTTTTTTATTTTAAACCCCAGCAACAATTTTGAAGTTACGTTTCATGTCAGGTGAATTTTATTCTGAAAAAGTTTATCAAACATCCAGTAAGTCTTTGTCTTATGAATATGAGACCGAAAGTAACGTTAACTTGCCAGACCCTTGCTCTAGTGCAAAGACAAACAGGTAAGGTAAGGAAAATGTTAAATATATTTACATTATAATTTAGACTTATAGCGCATCGTTTTCTCAAACAATTAAATGTAGCAATGTTTTTTTTTTCGTTTTATTTTAGGATATATCTCAGTGTGGCAATCGTTTATCGCCAGGTTTTGTAACGTGTCAAAATGGTATATCGAAAAAAAATATATAGGATGAAACTTAGTTGTAAAATTTCCGCAAACAATAAAATAAAAGCAGCATTTAAAAACTCAGCAAAATGAGCTGCAGTTGCTGGAGGAACTGCTTTTGTTGGAGGGTTGATCGGTGGTCCAGCCGGGGTTAAGCTGTTGGTCCAAGTAGGGCTCGCTGCAGCCTGTGGTGGACATTCAACCCCGCCCACATCCAAGCATGATGTCGGAAACCACACCCACATCCAAAGACATCACACATCCAACCCTGCCCACCCGGATGTGCCATCACAAACCACGCCTACGTCACGTTCTCATTAAATTTCAAACAGGAAGAAGCGTCGAGAAAACCCAAGGGGCAAGGAACTCGACCGGAAGTTGAAGTCGGGTGGGGGCTGCCATCTTTTAGCAGAACTTCACTTGCATTAGCATTCCCTTTGACTCCCATTCATTTTGGCGTCACTTTGACAGCGAATAACTTTACATCTGAGGCGTTTAAAGACTCTGTTGGTCCATTATTTATTTCTAAAGATACACGAGAATGTATAAAGGGCTCCATTACCTTCTATGTTACATTATGGCCCCGTATGAACAGTTTTTGTAAAAAATAGGCTAACGATTGCGTCATAACCACTCGGCTCTCTGTCGCATTACCGTACAGACAGGAGGAGAAGCTCGCAGGCAATTAACTTAATATGGCGTACTGTCGTTACATTTTAAAATACTATACAAAATAATTAATCAGAATACTTACTCCTGCTCACTCACGACAAAGAACTCCCCGCTCAAGCTCGCCGTCTCTGCAAGATTAACGATGGCAGTTTGCAGGCACAGCTACTAGAACATTTACATCTGTCAGACAGGTTGCTGACGTCGTCAAGCTTCGTTTGAGTCTGCGCGTCAGAAACGGAAGTGCTTAAAAACGCTAAAACTGGGCTTCATTTGTCTCAATTGAGTTCCAATGGGGTCGCTGTGTCCATTTCTTTTACTGTCTATGAGAAAACCCTAAACAAGAAGATCCGTTGAAGACGTTTGTGGTGTTTTTAATTGGTAAAAGAAGAAATATTGTTTTGCATTCGCCAGAAAGAACAAGAAGAGGAAGTTGTTGTTTTCCGTGTTTGCCAGTCGCCCAGAAGAAGTTATTTGCCATGAATGTAAGTAATGAAAAAATGTGGTTCTTAGACCGGTATAACGCTAATTCCAAAAGTGTCACATTGTATGTCTCTGCTTAACGTGAATAGTTAAAATGTTAAAATGTATACATTAAATTATCAAGGATTGTAATGTAGCACATGTAATTGTTAGACATTAAGTGAAACTAACAGCACAACGATAACTGTTACTACGGTTTGTTTTGAGCCATAGTAAAGTAACAAGGACATGAGGCTGATTTCACACAGGCACGTTATAAGGCTACCAACACTGCTTTGTTTACTTTCATAATGTCTATTATGTTCCCAACTGTATCCTGATAAAATGTAGGTGCTTTCGTTCATGTTTTTTTTTTAACATCCCCAACACATAATACTGATCTCTTTCTCTCACATATAAACACACACATGTTGGTATATGTGGTTTATGGGGACTCTCCATAGGCGTAATGGGGGTTTATTCTGTACAAACTGTATTTTCTATTGCCCTACCCCAACCCTACACCTAAACCTAACCCTCACAGGAAACTTTGTGCATTTTTGGATTTTCAAATTAACTAGTTCTGTATGATTTATAAGCGTTTTGAATTACGGGGACACTAAAAATGTCCTCATAAACCACCTCCTCATTGTAATACCTGTGTCATACCTATGTCATTATACAAATTTGTGTCCTCGTTAACCACATAAACAAGCTCACATACACTTAACCTCTTTCACATACATGTACTACACTGGCCCCACGCAGAACACATAGAATATATTTAATGATATACACTGACAGCTCTTGCACAACAACTCGTTTGAGCAACCACATCATTTCACTATGTCTTGCTTGATAACTCTCTGTTCGTGTCAAATGTTTGTATCCTTCTATATTAATACACATAATAGTTATCATGTTTTACAGCATCCTACACATCTGCAGTCCAAACCTGATCCAGAACAGTTCTGCCGGGATGGGGGGTTTGAATGTCCCTGCTGCAGTTTCACCACTGAAGAGAAGTTCTCTTTTACACTTCACCTAGAGAACCACATAAGTCATGCAGTGGAGCACGGAGGTATGGTGAGAGCATGTCTTTAGATATTGATTGGCTTTTGTGTTTTTAAATCATATGTGCATGTATATGTATGTTGTATCATCTAAACATGTATGTGAATCTCAAAGAACGACAAGATAAGCTGTAGTTTCTTGGCAACAACTAAATTGATGAGAATATTGTTGTTGTTTATCTATGTGCGTTTTGTAACTTGCTGTGTACACTCTACAGTTTTGTTAACTATTTTTTTTTTTCTACAATCCTACAGGTTACTTCATCTTAAAATGCAATAAACTGTGCAGGACCACAGCCCATTTTCACTGTCTTTACTGCAGCCAAACAGTAATACGCAAGGACCAATACATAAGGCATGTTTCCCAGTGCTTGAAGACAGAAGAATTTGCAACACCACCTCCATCTCCCTCTGTAGCTGCATTTCCGACACCACCACCACCCCCAGCTACTTCTGTTTCAAAGCCTCCAGACTCTACCCCCCTTTCCTCTGATCCTAGTACCTTTGCATCATCCCCCATCCCACTCCCTCAAATTAGAAAGGAGAGAGAGACAGTCGTGTGTCCTCATTGTGAACTGACACTTAACAGGAGAAATGTAAAGCTGCATATTCTAAGACGACATATACCAAAAAAAATGGACATCACCGCCCAGAACCACTTTAAATCACAGTGTGTGGATTTTACAAATGGTATATATGCGGTAGCAAAATCATTTTCAACATCAAGCACTCCGATCCATGTCATCAAAAAGACACGGGGCTCTGAACATAGGACATCATGTGAACTTGACATCTGCAGAATCAACACAGAATTTGCTGAACGGTCAAACAGCCGTTCCTATGAATGTCATCACCTTCAGTCGCTTGCGAACCAGCTGAAAGGGATATTCCCTTACTGACAGAGCAAGTTTTACAGACCATGGTCGACGACCTTTGGTTTGGGGAGGACAAGAAGGAGAGATGTTTGGCACAGCAGAGAAAGGCAATTAATGCAGGAGCCCCTCTCTCCTGCCTAGTGACAGTTTGTGGACCCAGCTACAAAAAGTACATTTCTGTGTTTGAGCCCAGCATTTCGTCCTACAGCAGGCTTGGTCGCGTCATAGTTACATATGATGCCAAAACCATTTCTTGGCATTGTCCTTGTGCCAGACCAAGGCAGTCATGCCTTCACAAATATGTTGCAAAGTGGCACCTGTTTGAAGTTGATCGGGAACTCTCTGGGAAAACCAGAAGTGTGGAGGCGGACAGCATCACACAACATATTCCCACCGATGTGGAAGGTTTTGAGGAAGAGGAAGGAATCCAATACCCACCTGAAGAACAGAATCTATCTCAAATGGTTAAATACATTTATGAAAAAAAGAAACTGCCTGCTGTGATTCCCTCCGATGTGGTAAACACAACAAATTTTCCTCTGAGCTTCACGCCATCTGAAGCCTTCTGCACTGAATGTTCAGAGGTTACTCCACTAAGCGACCCAGTGATTATCACTTCAAAAGCCAGAATCGTGACGATGACCAATGTCATAGAAGGTTTGTTGCATTTTCTTTACATGCGTCATCAATTCAACATTTAAATGTACATTCTAACTGTAATGTGAAATGTTGATGGCCGTGATTGTCAGGGTCTTCCTTTCCATTTGTAGGCGTATTCAAATGTCCACGCACTCATTTTAGTGTTGTTCATTGTGGAGGGTTGTACTTTATAGCAGTATTAGAAAATGTTTCACCTCTTTACTGGCACTTGTTTTTGGCAGGAATTTCAATGTACAGGAAAGAGTGCTACAGATGTGGCATGGTGTATCGGTATCAGGAGTGGAGTGATGGGATTCATAATTTTGATGATCACATACTTTTATCGATACACTTGTGCCATTTTCTGCGCAACAGTCTCCAGGTAAGAACCATGTTGGTTTAAATGTGTTTAAAACAACAACAGGTAATTATTGCATGAATATGTATTGTAGAGTCTTAAACTGTGATGCATCTCTTTGGCAGACTCAACAGGCTGTGGATAGTGCAATTGAGGTCTTGGAGAGGACCTCATGTAAAGCCTTCCCTTCAAAAAAAAGGATCCTGCAGGCCTACTTAAGCTTCGAGGCACTGTCCGACCACACCTACACATTCTCATGCTTAACCTGTGGTTATCACCCAGTGTCCGTAGTTAAGGACCTTCATAAGAAGGGTGTTTTTGGTATGCCTGGTAAGTCCACACATTTAATTAATTTTTTTTGTTTTGTTTTTTACTCCTATATTATTTCATGCGCACAGCATGTCCAGCTTGGGTAAAACTTGTTTGTTGTAATGTCTAGGTTTTTTTTTTTGTTAGTTTTTTTCAGTTAGCAGCATTGAGGAACCACCAGAAGATTTTGATGGGCATGTGAATGCTGAAAACTTCTGGAAGCTGGTTTCTCTGGAAATTATCAGCCGTGGTTTAGTTCCAAGTTAGTATGTTTCATACAATGACTACCATTATAGAGTTGGGATTGTATTATTAGCTTTCTTTTAATATTTCTTAATATTTTCTTATTTAAAGGCAACAAGGCATTTTTTCCAGAAGGTTTTTCGAATGCATTCTCAGTTTTGTCTGTTGTCTGTGATGACATTCCTCAGCTCAGAAGGTGGTGGTGTCGTTTGCTCTTGCAAAACATGTCACATGCAAGGTACACACAGATGGTTAATGAAATGAAATGGATTCTTCTACATTCAAACTACCCAGGCATACTTAATGTTTCCTCCTAGAATGTTAAAGGGTTGGTTCACCCAAAAATTTAAATTATGTCATTAATAACTCACCTTCATGTTGTTTCAAACCTGTAAGACCTCCGTTCATCTTCGGAACACAGTTTAAGATATTTTAGATTTAGTCTGAGAGCTCTCAGTCCCTTCATTGAAACTGTGTGTAAGGTATACTGTCCATGTCCAGAAAGGTAAGAAAAACCTCATCAAAGTAGTCCATGTGACATCAGAGGGTCAGTTAGAATTTTTTGAAGCATCGAAAATACATTTTGGTCCAAAAATAGCAAAAATTAGGACTTTATTCAGCATTGTCTTCTCTTCCGGGTGAGAGAGATATTGTGTGAGAGAGTTCAAAACAAAGCAGTTTGTGATATCCGGTTCGCGAACGAATCATTAGATCTAACCGGATCTTTTTGAACCAGTTCACCAAATTAAACTGAATCATTTTAAACGGTTCTCATCTCTAATACGCATTAGTCCACAAATTACTTAAGCTGTTAACTTTTTTAATGTGGCTGTCACTCCCTCTGAGTTAAAACAAATCAATATCCCGGAGTAATTCATTTACTCAAACAGTACACTGACTGAACTGCTATGAAGAGAGAACTGAAGATGTTCAAGGCGGGATTTTCAAAGCGTTTGGCCATAAAAGAGGGTTCATTACCAACTTTATTTAGAACAACGAGCATCTCCGAATCACAACGCGAAGTATGATTATGAAGTTATGTGTTTGTTTTCTCCCGAGCGTCTTATCAGTATGTGTGCTGTCTGCTATCTGCAGCATTTTTCTGCGCTGATCTTCATTTACAAACACGTCATTAAAATGAACTGTAACTCTGTGAATACTCAACGAAGAGATATGAGAGAGATATCTATAGAATGCCTGAACTGTCTACTTTTAAACTAAACAAGTGACTAAAACAGATATTCTGTAATAAAGTAATCCATATGAAAACAACGCGATGTCTGTTTTTCATGTCTCCCTTCATTAGATATAATGTGACCACTCCGCGCTGAACGTACTATTCAGATTCAAACTGAAGCGCGCGGCTTGAATACACCCACACAGAAGAAAAAGCAGCGAGACTGTTCAAGTTTTTTATTTTACTGTTTGCTTCGCGATGAGAGGAATAAGACATAATTCACCCCAAAAAGATGCTAACGCATTGTTTACCGTGAAGTTGTGTATGGAACAACCAATCAAAAGTGACTGTTAGTTGACCAATCAGAACACAGTATGCTACCGAAAGGTGGGGTTTAAGGAAACTGAATCTTTTGAACAGCTTTGCGCGAACCGTTTGGGGATCTCTGAGAATTGAGGTAATTTTAAAATTATATTTTGACAAAATGACAATGTTTTTTAACCTTGGATGGATTTAAACCTATTGTACAGGACTTATAAACAGTGATAGGAAGCTTAGAATTTTCATCTTACTGGCTCTTTAATGTTCAAATGTTTGCAAGTGTCGAGTGTTACTTGGGGTCATTTTGTATCTTTTACATGATTCAAGTGACTAAAATACGTATTTTACCACAGTAAACTGACTTTTACTAGTGACTTTTACTAGCCAACTTGTGTTTCTGTTATCATTGCCTCACTTTAAACCTGTTTTTCTCTAAATTCAAAGTTCAGATAGCCATAACTTTTGTAAGCAATAAGGTACGATAGGCCGTGCTGTATTGTGAATAAATCATGGCTGAAAGCCATTGTTAGGCAAGACGCAAAGTAATAAAATGGTTACCACACAATAAAAAATAATAAAAACTAAAATTCATGTATTGAAATGTTACTTTTTGGAAGCAAGTTCGTTAAATGCTGTCCTTCCGCAAAAGAAATAAAAAAGTTCCTGACAGCATCAGTAAACTCAATGCAACAGAATGTTCTGGGCATGCCTCATCTGATGGAGCTTAAATAAAAACTGAATAGATGACTCTTTTCATCCGCTGTGTCATTGTAGTTTATAGTCATGGTGTCCTAAAATAGCACAGTTGAATACAAGTACTAAAGAATCATGTCAGTATATTAAGTACAAAATTAGTGTGCGAAAATGGAGCAATTTAAGTACATTTTGTAAGTGTGATTTCTTTAACCTGGGGTGGGGTCATGAAAGTGGGGACCTAGAGGAAGACTGTAATGGTCTAGTGTGCCATTTGGGACAGGGCCAGAGTAAGGCGGACCACCCTCGGGCACATTTCTAACCGGCATGCATCTTGTGGTGATCAACGGAGATCGATTCTGTGCAGATCTTGCTAATCTCAAATGAGCCTAATATATTTAGATGTGTAGCATGTGTGCATGTATCGTCTTTTTGTATCAATTCCATTTTAAATGACCTTTCCACAACGATATTCAGTTATTTTGATAATATCTGCCTACTTTAGCAATGCTTATTTTATTTTTTTTCAAATACTCATTTATTCATACTTTGAATAAGTACAATGACATTTTTATTTTTAACTTCTTTATATGATTTTCTTAGCAAAAAAAAAAATGGTTTATACATGAAACCATTAAAAAATGGGACGTCTGAGACAACAAAGGCACCTTTTTCCACCTTTTTCCACCTTTGACCACAAGATGTCATTAGTGTGCCATGCCTTGAAAAGCTTCCTGTAAAAAAAATTATAATAATAGTTACGAAACAGTAGAGGACAAAGTCTTGGTGCTTAGTAAAGCTTTTTGCTGTTTTATAATACAACTGAATTGGTCGTGGGCAGAGTGTACTGCACTGCCCCATTGTCCAGGCTGAAATACCTGCCGCTTTTTGCAGATTTCTCAAACCAGGAGTAACTTCAACTAAAGAGGTACTGTAGGCTAAAGTCTGAGTTATATCAAAGCTGTAATGTAGTTTCAAAACTAAAACTAAATATTTCAAAAGCTAAATTGTAGTTGACCTTTTTCCATGTAGCCTAACATGTTTAGCTTCAACATGTTCAGCTTCGACTGTATTTAGTTTGTTGTAGTTAAAGACTATTTGTTGGATAGAAACCATTTACGAGTCTATGATTCTGTGAAGTGTTAAATCTTCTTACATTTAAGAATACTCAGCTCTTTGATTCATGTTTCTCCTCCTCAGGCAGTGTTTGATCACAAAACAGTGATGGCCAGTGCCGTGTACGTGGAGGAACTGTGTGACTATGAGGAGACCGAGAGCCCAAGCCCAAGCCCAAGCCCAGGTTCAGTAGACCCCAATACATTAATTATATGTCAAACTCAGCACTACAACCCCCCCAGACCCCAGAACTTCCGCAACCCAAGACCAGAATCTGACTTTCAAGTGACCTCTTCGTTCAGCCAAAAAGACAACAATAAGGTTCTGCATAAGGAGAAAACGTACCACAACAACCCCCCCAGACCCCAGAACTTCCGCAAGAGCCCAAGACCAGAATCTGACTTTAAAGTGACCTCTTCATTCAGCCAAAAAGACAACAATAAGGTTCTGCATAAGGAGAAAACTTACCACAACAACCCTCCCAGACCCCAGGCCGCTTTTTCTCCTCCGCTCCCCCGAATAGATGATGTAATCAAGTTCTGCTGTAAGATATCAGAGAATACCCAGATTGAAGTGGCTTTAAAAAAATCTAGAAGTGGAGCTGCTGTTGCTGGGGGAGGGGCTTTTTTAGGAGGGCTACTTGGAGGTCCACCCGGTATATTTATTGGTATGTACACTTATGTTTTATTTTATTTTTTTCGCTTACAACCTTTGACCCACTTCACTTCCTAACCACAGAGTGGTGCTATAATATCATCAAAATAAATAAATGAAAACACTTTTTTGGAACCTTCATTTTTGAAGTGTTGTTTAAATATTAATACATTTCGATTGAACTATGTAGAAAATATGGAAAATCCATCAGTGAAGCCAATGTTTAGGCAAATTGCTAACTTGATATGATCAACTTTCACATGAAGAAAACAAATTATTTTATCAATTAATAATTGTGGACGGTATATTTAGTGAACCAATGCATCTTTAGCAGTTTGTTTCTTTGTTCTTGATCTTCTATTGTCATATTCAGGTGGTACTTTGGGAAGTGCTCTGGGATGGTGGATGACTAAAGACCAATTCCGTCCTCTTCATCAGATCATAATGGAGATGTCTCTTGAACAGAAAGAGAAACTGTACTCTGAGATCATTAACAATCTGGGATGGGATAACGTGTCTGAACTTATTTTGTCAGTGATAAGTAATCCCTCTCTAAAGAAGAAAGTACTTGATATTTTAGAGTCTTTTGCCAAAGAGCAGCTCAGAGCCAAAGTGAAGTGTGGAAAAAAATAGCATCTTATAATTTCACCTGGGGGCTTTCATAAAACAAGTTTACCAAATAAGCCAGGTTTATATAATTTAGTCTTTAGTTTATCGTATGTTTTGTTTCAAAATAAGTCAGACTAACTGAAATACACCTGGCTTATTTGGTAAGCTTTGTTTGTTTTTTGTTTTATGGAAAAAGCCCCCTGCTTAGTCTAGTTTGACTATCTGAAGAGCTTTTTAGGTTTTGTTTCAAAAAAAAGAAAAAAAAAAAGAAAAGTGAATTACTTTATTTTTCTTTATTATAAACACTTATAGCAGCCCTTCAGGATCCAAAAAAGGAGCAGTTTTGATGGTTGTCTTTGATTTATTTACTCGAATAAACTTAATTACTGAAGTATTTTCTGTCTCTGTGGGTTTTTTTTTCTTTTCTTTTTTCTCCATTGCATCTTAACACCGTGTTCACACAGTAATTGACATCATAGCACAATAACAATCACATTACAACATCATGGGATGTAAAAAAAAAAAAAAAAAGACAAACATGAACGAAAGAAAAATAAACTCAACCAACATTCACAAAAACAAACATTTACTGCATTAACAAAACATTTAATATTATTAAAATGAATCAACAATATCATGCTAAAGAAATACATGAAAAACAAACACTCTGCTTGCCAAAGGGATATAAATGAAAGCTCAAATCATTCTCCTAAGCTGTACATGTAACAAGAACAAATGTGGACTATTGCTCTACTCTAGTAGTGATGCCAAGCAGAGCGAGTTAAAGGAGAAGGTCATTACACTCCCACCAAATCACAATTTCAAACTTCAATGTCCTTTTTCAACAAAACCTTGTAATAAACCTATTGTGGGATGCAAGAGATTTACCTGCATCAATGAATCACCATTGAACCATCGCTCCCTTGAATGACCTCAACAACCGACCTAACTGGTTCCTTAGCAGCATGTCATTCTTGATAATGACTTCTGTCGATTTGAGATATTCAGGAGATACTCTCTTTTCTGTTGAGTCCAGACCAGAACTGTTCAATTAAACATTGGACTCTGTTCCACCTTTAGTAACGTGTTTCTTCAGACATTTCTCAGGAGTTACATATGGTGTTATGGTTGACTCCTTCTCTACATATCTATTTCAATCCAGTTTACCAGAGCCACGGAGTATTACTGTGAACCTCAACATGGTTAAAATATTTCAGTGTTGAAACTACTTAAAAGAAATTAGTAATTCATCAATAATCTAATGATTCATTCTAATGAGCCATTTCAGTACAGTTAAAGGTACAGTGCAACATTAAATTAAATTAAATAGTTTAAGCAGTGACAAGAAGAATGCAGTGAATTATGATTTAGTTGTACAACAAGAGTGCTGTCAAGGTTGTATAATGTTGGTTGGTTGCCAAGAAAAACGTAACTTCCCCATATCAAGATGTAATTGCTGACTGTCCCCATGAATAGGACATTGCATGTTTTCTAGCAGTAAACATGAAAAAAAAAACAAAAACAAAAAAAACAGCAGCATAGGAAGACATACATCCCTTTTAGATACACATGCAATCGAAGACCTTAAAAAATAGGTCATTTTAAACCTACATCACTTTCTTTTTTTCTGTAGAACATTAAAAATATTTAGGGAAATGTCTTGTTTATTGTGTGTGTGTGTGTTTGTTTGTCTGAAACATTTTAGGGTTGTTGCCTTTACAGGCATGGTTGAACCAAATATGAACCAAGTCTACAATTTTGTGCAGTGTTAAATCTTCTTATATTTAAGACTAGTCAGCTCTTTGATTCATGTTTCTCCTCCTCAGGCAGTGTTTGAACACACAACACAATGAAGTCCAGTGACGTGCACAAGAGGGGTCCGGGGGCAGCTCAAGCCCCTCCCTCTATAATCCCTGACTGTATGTGAAAAGTGACCATTTGTTCCAGCTTTAATAACCCAGAACCAATATATTGGCTGAGGAGGAATCTCTACCACCACAACACCCCCCAGAACCCAAGCAACTATTTCTCATCTGCCCCTCCCAAGTTCTGTGCTCCATCAAATAGATGATGTAATGGTGCTCTACTGTAAGATATCAGAAAATAGCCACTTGGCTACTACAAGGTCCACCCAGTGTATTTATTGGTGCATACACACTTTTTATTTCTTGTCATTTACAAACTTTGACCCACTTCACTTCTTAACCACAGAGTGGTGCTATAATATCTTCTATAAACAACTGAATGGCTTGTTCTCTGAAGCCAAGCCAGTATGTTGAGTTTTTCTGTAATAAAAACTAAGCAAACACAAAAAGGTTATTTTCTGGCATGTACTGTATGGTTCCATGAAGAACCTTTAACATCCATGGAACCTTTCCATTGCACAAAAGGGTCTTTAGTGGGAAAAAAGTTGTTGAGATTTTTAAAATGTACTTCACACAATGAAAAAATAATAGTTATTTTAAGAACTCTTTATTGAAAGTGAAATTATTATTTATTATTATAAATTTATAAATTATTAAATTTATTATTTATTTTATCGATTAATAATTGTGAATGGTATATTTAGTGTACCACGTACATCTTTAGCAGTTTGTTTCTTTGTTCTTTATACACTCACCATCTGACACTGTCTCGACTCTTTCTCTTTTTTCTTTTTTTTCTTCTCTCAGCTTGTCAAACCTGGTGACTCTAAAACTGAGGAAGAATACTGAAATCTTTACCCTCGTGAGTATTTTCCCATCAAACTACACATAGATCCACATAGTTAATGCTCTGCATTTACACCCCCAAACAATGGGGAAAAATAACATTAAATGTGAAACCTGTCTCCATCATCCTCTAGCTCTTGATCTGTTGTAATATGAAGGTTGTACTTTGGGAAGTTCTGTGGGATAGTGGATGACTAGAGAAAAATTCTGTCCTCTTCATCAGATCATAAAAAATGAGATGTCTCTTCAACAGAGGGATAAACTGTACTCTGTGGTGATGGAAGAACTGTTCAATATGGCATGTGATAACCTGTCTGAACTCATTTAGTCAGTGATGAGTAATTACTCTCTAGAAATGAAAGTACTTGATATTTTAACAACTTTTCCGAGAAAACAGCTCAGAGTCAAGGTGAAGAATGGAAAAAAAAATAGCATCTTCAAATTCTCTCCACTGCATCACAACACCACGTTTACCCAGTAATTGACTTCATAGCACAATAACAATAGCATCACAACATCATGGCTCGTAAAACTACAAAGAAAACAAATAAAGAAACTAACATGAACAACGAAAAATAAACTCAACCAACATTCACAAAAACAAACATTCACTGCATTAACAAAACATTTAATATTATTAAAATTAATTAACAATATCATGCCAAAGAAATACATGAAAAACAAACACTCTGCTTGCCAAAGGGATATAAAGTTGTTTGAGTCCAAACCAGAACTGTTCAATTAAGCATTAAGCACCTTTAGTAACGTCTTTCTTCAGACATTTCCCAGGAGTTACATATGAAGGTGTTGGTTCACTCCTTTAACTACATCTCTATTTCAGTTCAGTTTACCAGTATTACTGTGAATCATTTCAGTAAAGTTAAAGGGATAGTACAGTGCAAAATTAAAATTCAGCCATCATTTACTCACACCACATGTAACTTTCCAGTATATGGTTAAAACAACAACAACACGGAGACAAGTTAAAGCAAAAACTAAATACTGTACAAGTTAAAATACTGTAATTGTAATTGTAACATGATTAACTGCAGGAATAACCCATTAACAGATAGACCACATTATTGTATTTATGCTTACCTGGCACCTTATATACACTATTGTTCAAAAGTAGGATTGGTCAGGTTTATATATATATATATATATATATATATATATATATATATATATATATATATATATATATATATATATATTATTTATTTATTTATTTATTTATTTATTTATTTATTTATTTATTTATTCTTCTCCCTCCAGAAAGTCTGTTTTGCTCATCAGTGCTGCATTTATTTCTCATTGTGTATTTAATAAGCGTTATTTATTAAAGTAGTCATTACTCCATTTGGTACTCAAGAAAAAACATTTTCATCATTGCCAATGTTGTGCTGCTTAATATTTGTAATATTAAACAAAAAAAAAAAAAACAAAAAAAAAACTTTTTCAGGTTTCTTTGCTGAATAGAAAATTAACAGCAGTTATGTGAAACAATTTTTATACAACATTTCAAATGTCTTTACTTTTGACATGAGAAGCGGCTGGCCATTAAACCGCAGTGCCACACTCTTTCTGAACTGTGCTCTGTCAAATGATTCGTGGTAGAGTGCAGTTCATGTGGTTTGCTGGAAAGCAGAAAACTAACTCTTAGAAAAACCTCTCTGAGGTTATAAGCTAACGTTACACAAGAAGAGTGGAAAACAGTTTCAGCCTCTATGTGCATATTTCATCTCATTTGGGAGTGTTTTTCTCTTCAGCTCTCTTACCTTGGTAAAAATTATGCTGGACTGATGCTTCCTCTGATAACTTTCAGAGTAATTGCCCGAGACTAAGTGATTGTTTAAAAGAGATAAATGTTATTTTTTGTTTTGTAAGCCACAGATAATTTGACTTGTTCAATCAGTATAGTGTTACACACCCTAAAACAATATAGTTCTTTAGTTCTATTTAGAACCGTGTCCTTCTGAAGAAGTCTTTCATGTGCTGCCTTCATGTGCACTTGTGAAATGTTGCATACTAATATCAGACTAATATAAGAAACATTACACTAAAGTAACTTTAACAAAAGAGATATATTACAAACATTAAACCCAAATACTGAAAAATTTTAATTTATCTATATGTTATCTATATGTACATCTATATGTTATCAAAACTATATATGAAGCAGAAAGTTGAGTGATTAACACCCTTTTTGCTTTACGCTCACTGATCTCTCTCTCTCTCTCTCTCTCTTTGTTATAATATATATATATATATATATATTACATTAGATACATTACAATAATGTTTCCTCCATGTTTTATCTTGACGTAAGAGTTAAACTTGTAAATATGATTTACTCTGTCATTTGTTATGATATTTCAGCTCTGCACAATATTCCCTCAGTTTCTAAATCTGTAAAAAACTGTATTTAAAAAAAAATTGGTAAAGCACTTTGTAATACGTCATTAAATTTTAACTTTTCAATTATAGCTTGCTTAAGCGAAACTCTCAAAACTGAGTTATTCCTCTTCGTATCCAAAGTCACTGAATGTTAAAACCATGTGAATGATGGGATTTATTAAATATGCATGATCAGTCATGTGTGTCATTTTGTATTTCCTCAAAAACAAGATGGACTACTGTTTATCAATGATTAATCCATTTACTTCCATTAATAACAATTTAAATAATCTCTATTGTGTCTGTGTCTATTTTGTAATTTAATTCCAGGGTAAGATGATGTAATATATAGAGTATAATGTCAACGTGTGTATGTGTGTGTTTAATACAGTCGCCAAAGTATTTTATGATAATGTTTATTTATTGTATTGATTGCAAAAGTCACATTGTTCCCTTAATACTATACATGCTATAATACAAACATCTCTTATTCAATAAAGTTATAATATATATTTACTTACATACAAATATAAATACAAATACATGTGCAAAACAGAAGTCATAGAAGTGACTCAAATGCATTAGTGCAAAATACTTTATAATTACTGCTATTAATCTCTCGTCTCTGTGCTTCTGTTCTTGGGCGAGGTCAGTTTCAGTTTCTTTAAAGAGTTTCAGCTTAGTTCATAATAGCACTTCATCACATCTGTCCGGTTCAGAGTCCACTGACGGGAGGATTCATGTGCTCGGGCTTTATGTAGCAGTATGGGGAGTAATCCTCATCCTCTGGGCTCTTGAACCACTTGGTGGACACCTGGTAGCCCTCCTCACAGGACTCGTCATCACTCGACGTCTCATACTCATGTAGCGTTGTCGTGTCCTCTACGGAGTTTTTCTTCCAGTGCTTACCCTGGGCTCTCTGCTTTCCTTGCTCTTTTCCCTCATGAACGCTGCTCACACAGACCCGGCAAATTCTCACCGGTCTGGAGGAGATGTTTGGTATCAAGGCCCGGCTCTTTGAGCAAGCTCTACACACTATATAACCGCATCTCCGGCAGTGGTGCCTCCGATTGGCAACGTTAAATCGCTTTGAGCAGCGCATACAGATGGCTGATGCCATGTCAGGGATCCAGGTGGCAGCGAAGTTCTCTACAGCTTTGTCAGCAGGGAGGCCCTTAGCTTGCATTAGGAGGGACCTGTACTGCTCAATGCGTCCCATCCACGCATTCTTTTCGTCAGGCGAGGCCGCCGACACGTAGAAAGACTTTCGTGGCGTGCGGATGAGCCATTGGTTGGGCATAGCCACTCCATCTTCCAGATCTTCCTGCTGCACATCCTCCAAAGGAATGATCTTCTGCCTACTGTTCCAGCGACCGGGCACCATGATTCTACCGTAGACCAAAATGTCATTGAAGAGGAAGAACGCTTTGGGTTTGGGTCCACGTCTGCACAGCTTTGACAAGTAGCCCTCTCCCACCAGAATACGGCCCGGTTTGAGAAGCATCTTTCCGGGTCGGCCGAAGGTGCTCTCCACTGCCTGGATCCGCTCACGGTTCTGAACAGTAAAGATCTGTTGTTCTACCATTTTGGTGCTGTCTGTAAAATGTATAAACAGTAAATGGTCAATTTGATTTCGATGGACTTGTAACCACTGGATTATTTATCAAACATGTAGATTTAGTAATTAATTTTTAGCAGTACTTACAAAGCACTTTAACCCGATTACTCAAATTAACAAAAATTACACAACACACACACACACACACACACACAAAATAAATGTTTAAACATCTTAAAAATGTATTCAACAATACCTGATTGATTTGGAAAGCAGTGAATTACCGCTGGGTAAACAGACTGTGTAGCTGTTCGCAGTTCTTCTGTCCTACGAGCGCCAATAAAAATCTTGTAAAAATATTCCTCTGTGTTCGTCGCGACAGATCTCTTCTTTCTCACGGCAGGTTGTTTGAGACGGCCCTTTTATAGTGTCATGAGCTTGTCTTTCCTGTTTGAAAAGGGGAACTCCAGATCTGTTCTGTAGCCTAGAATTTCAGAGTTGTAACCTTCCTTGTGTTTGACTGGAACAAATTAAGACACACCCTCAAGACATACAAATACAAAATCAAATGTTTTGACCTGATGTCATGTCACTAGTCCTGTGTGAAGCGGTAATATATGCTGCCAAGACATTATTTAGACCTCTTTTGTTCATCATATTGAATTTAACCCTTACAATCAGTGCTGTATGTTTTTTGCACGCCTGTCTAATTTATTTCACAGATTAGCTTAATTAATTGTTTTAAAGATGAAATAAAAATATCTAAATATTAGATGGAAAATGTAAAAGTTGAATGTTTCCTTGGCAATGAAATAAATGTTTCATGTACAAAACATATTCAAACTAAAATCAAAACACATTCAATATTAAAATAAAACGCACAACCAAGACATTCATTCAAGTAAAGCATAAATGTAATGTAGTGGCATTCTTTCAATTGAAATATTCCTGTTCTCAGTACTGTTCAGATTTTTCCCATTAAATTATTTTATCATAAAATGAAAGACGTAAATATCTGCAGTCATTTTTATGGGCCTTATCTATATGATTATATTATGAAGAAAAGTGTCTTTCTTCATACGCATTTCCCGTTACAGTGAAAAATGTGTGGGCTGAAGTGAACAATTAAGTCTATATTTACTATTTAATCTGATAAACAGTATTGGCTTAGATAGCAGAGAGCTCCATTATCAGATTTACTAAACAATAGTATCTAAACAACAATAAAACTTTGACCCTTAAACAAGCCGGACGCCATAACCAGCCCAACAAGTTTTTGGAAAAAAAGTTCTGCAAAGTGACTGTAAACAACAGGCTTGTTATATGGGAAAGGAATATCCATTTAATGCACAGCACAACCTGAAACTGTATGTATGCCTTTTTTGTTTATGTTTTGTGTAGAAAAAAAAAAACTGATGTAGAGGAAGTGCATATCCTTATGATGCAACACCTTATGATGAAAACACAGTGTTTTCAAAGGAGTGGACATTTAACGAAAGGACCTCTTTTCTCATAAAAGAGATTGCACACCAGAATGATGAATGGACTTCATGTGAATTTTCAAGAATAATGACATCCATGCTTTTCTCATTTCAGTACATAACAAGCAGTCATAGTCTCCTTTAACTCAAACACTTGCTTTACTCAAAACCTGTACTATGTACTCTTAGAAGAAAAAACAAAGAGCACTAAGCAAGAAATATGTAATCATTAAACAAACGCATACGTATTTCATTAGAAAACCTGTTCTGTGTCTTGGAAGGCGGGATTTCCCTGGCATTACAAGAAGAGGTGTTTACAAGTCGGCTAACAAGGAACAAACCTTGACTACGTTATGGCCAGTTTCACTGTAAAGAAAAAAATAAAAAAAAATAAGTCCCTTGTTTTGTAATTGGGCAAATATTACCACACACATTTCAATGAAACAAACCACATTACTTATTCCAATTTTACTTGAAATGCTTTTAACTGAAATCTGAAGTGGTGCTAGCTCAAGAACACTGAAAAAAAAAACTGCTACTAACAGTACTTCACTTAAAATTGAATAAAAATGAACTGTAAATAATCTAGTTAAATACCTCCCACTATGAGGAAATCATTATACAATATAAACATTAGAACAGCTCTACTATCATACCATCTAAAACTAACAAGGAAGAAGCACTTTTATTTGTAGCATTTGGAGTGCTGCCTACCCCTGACGATATAAGATCATAAATAAACAGTTTGTGGAAAACGTGTATAAAAATTAAGTGACAGGTACGATTTATTTATATATATATATATATATATATATACAGTACAGACCAAAAGTTTGACCTGGCCTAGACAGTCACCGGACCTGAACCCAATCAAGAAAGTTTAGGGGTGAGCTGGACCACAGACAGAAGGCAAAAGGGTCAACAAGTGCTCAGCATCTCTCGGGGAACTCCTTCAAGACTGTTGGAAGACCATTTCAGGTGACTACCTCTTGAAGCTCATCGAGAGAATGCCAAGAGTGTGCAAAGCAGTAATCAAAGCAAAAGGTGGCTACTTTGAAGAACCTAGAATATGACATATTTTCAGTTGTTTCACACTTTTTTGTTATGTATATAATTCCATATATAATTCCACATGTGTTAATTCATAGTTTTGATGCCTTCAATGTGAATCTACGATTTTCATAGTCATGAAAATAAAGAAAACTCTTGGAATGAGAAGGTGTGTCCAAACTTTTGGTCTGTACTGTGTGTGTGTGTGTGTGTGTGTGTGTGTGTGTGTATATATATATATATATATATATATATATATATATATATATATATAAAAAAAATCATTCTTACTCTCTTCACCTCCAAAAAGGCTCCACCTGGTGGACAATGAAAAACAACTACTTTTCCTAAATGGCCCACATATTTTCAAACCTGGTCAAAGCTTTATATAAAGAGTAATAACAATAAGAGGATCAATGATTAAATGTCTTCTGTTAAATCTCCAGGATGAGTCCACTGTTACAGAAAGACATGATGTTTAAAATGCCCCATTACAAGTCAATAGTTCCTTTTACTTTGAATTTCTCTGCTGACCGCTCACTGGAGCACAGTTCAAACTTGCTGCCATAGATGTGTGTCACAAAATCACCAATCCCCACACTGAACACACCATTCCTCTTTGGGATAACTGCAGACAGAGAGCAGGGCAAAGTCAATATTAAAAGGAACTTAAAGAAAAACATATGTATGAGCGATTGAGAGATTAAAGTTAATCAACTGTCAGACAAAAAAAGAGGAACAGATCTTTTTAAAAGACTTTGTTCTCAGGTTTTTTTTGGCATAAGTGTTCTGAAAGGTGGCAAATGACTGTGAGGAAGAAGTTAGAAGTATTTTTGAGACAGAGAGAGCACTCACTTTCGGTCTGGACTAGGGCTGTCATGAGAATATTTTTTCTTAACTATTATCATGGTCAACAACAAATTCATGATAATGATATTATTGTGATATCTCTAGAATAAAAACTGCTCAAATTAATCTTTAACATGTCAACCAGAGAGTTACTGTAATTTATGTGTAACTGTCCTTTTAACAGAGTATCGGCCTTCATTTTACATTGTGAAACCCCTAGTCTGGAAAATGATAAAAGAATAAAGTTTTACATAATGTTTTTTGACTTGATTACCATATAGCCACAGTAAAACCTTTATAGTTAACTGCAAATTTGTTAGATTTAATTTGTTTTGGACTCCACCTTCCTTTAGACTAATGGACAACAGCTTGGTATGGCATCTTTGAGTACTGACATAATAGTGAAATGACGTGAACCTGTAAAATAATGTATATTTACACATATACCTTTCAGTTTGTCCTCTTCTGTAATGATTTTGAAGATGTGCTTCAGTTTAACATACAAAGGGCATTTTGATCTGACAACTGCAAGAAAAAGAGATGTGAGAGAGAACATGAGGCTCCACTATATGTTAAAAATATCACCATTAAAATGAATCAGGGTATACCACTGCTAAAGCAAAAATGTGTTCCTTTGTTCACAGACATTTTCAAATGGGCATGTTGTACCTGTTAAGACAGCACTGTGGAAATCTGCTTTCAAGAGCTTCTGCTGGATCATCTGTGGGTCGCTGCATTCAAAAGAAACAGGGAGCACATTCATGGAGCGTTAGCAAGACTGGAAATTAAATTACACTCAAAAAGCCAGACATTCTGAAGAACATCTTCAGGAAATTATGACACACACATCTTACCTTCCTGGTTTCAATCCATTACACAGATTCACAATGTACTGTTTCCACAGCTCAGACAGAGGCTAGAAGAGTTCATATCTACAATCATTACCAAATATATATGAGTGATTTTTGGGATAAGCAGTACTTTTTTCTCACATGATTCAATACTACAGAGTGAAATTGAGTATAATCTTTGATGTTCAGGTTTGAGCTGGAATATTTTCAGCTGTTTTCTTTCGTTGGCATTCAGTCCCTTCGCCTTTCTTGTCCTTCCCTTCTTTTTTTTCGGTCTTTTACATTCCAGTACCACTGCCTTGTGCCCCATCATTTCCTCAATGTTTTCATCCTTCATTTGGGGAAGGCAATACGTTAGGAATGCCTTGGTGAATTCATCCGCTGCCGCTCCTTGTTGAGACTGTGAAAAGTGACATTGAGCAACATATGGGCAAGTTTGTAAAGTTTTTGTACATCAAACAGTGTGAGTGAGTGCATCTGCATCACTGAACTAACTGTTCCATGATTTCACATGTTTACAGATCCAAGGAGCCCCCATGCAGAGCCCCGATATAATCACTCCGTACCACTTTACATATGAACAGATTTAACAGAATTACTAGTATTTTTACACGATGGGACAGCAGGAATGAGGAAAATAATGATAATGATAATTAACCCAAGTCACCTCGCAAAATAGAGCTTTGCTATGGGATTCAGGGGATCAAACCACACCCGGGAAAGTGAAAGTAGTTAAAACAGTATAAGAAATATCATATATATGAGATTAATTTTGTTTTTTTTTGGCAAAGAGCGAGTAAATGACCGTAGAATTGAACATGATGTGGTGCTGACTATAGACAGGACAGGCGAGCTGATCACAGATTCAGTCCCGAGTAATCGAGCACGGCACCATTCACCATATTTACAGTCTACAATAAGAATAAATAATATTCTGAAGATGATTTATGTCTAGTTATATTGTGAGAATGTTGCACTTTTGATGACATTGATTAGAAATTATGAGGTTAAAAATATTAAACTCCAAAATTAAAGATCGTTCATAACGATATCAATAACATACATTTAGAGTTTTCAATTCTTCCGACTTTAAAGGATTGAAAGTGTGTGTCCCTTTAAGTCGTAGACAGTAAAGGTATGTGTCGGGCTCTTCTGCTCCGCCCAAGCAGCGTTTGAAAAGAGTTACAAGTCAAGGGAGGAGACCGACAGTTGATAACTATTAGTTAACTAAACTTTTTTTTATTGATATCTATCCCTCGTTTACTTTAGATAGATTGACGGTTTAAGCTTCAGTAATGTCTGAGGTGGTGAGAAACGCCGCGACAGAAAACAGCGTAGAAATAGTTATTACACTGAGCAGCGAAGATCCTCCTTAACGTCAGACAGAAAGAGAGCCAGAGACTGTCTGTGATGAGATCAGACCCAACCACAGGCGGGTTTCTAAAGGTGTGCGATGTTTACACGGTATATGAATGCAAGTGTGATTTCTGTGTGACCTCTTCCATATATAAAGTTACTTTGCATGCAATTTACTCTCATTAAATTGAAAAATGAATCCAGTGTCTGGCTTTGAGACTGCTGTTTTTTTTATTAATTTATTTTTATATAAAATTATCCAATATACTTTTGTTTGGATGTTGGATGTAAGTCTGTAGGCTTACATTGCTAATGCATAATGTTTTTAGAGTTATTTCAGACAGCTGCAGAAGAAGAAGAAGAAGATGATGATGACAGCGGCACCCATTATCTGAATGCTGATGAGAGACCCTGTAGTGTACGAGGAAAGAGGCCAGGATGACATGGAAAACTGCCGGACACCTTCCAGACAGACCATCTTCTCTACTATGAGAGATTGAAAGCATATCAAGATTACATGCTTGGTAACCCTCCAAACACTTCTGACAGACACCCGCAGCAGTAAATGAGTTAATAAGTGTGTTTATAAACCTGAGTTGTTTGACAGGTGACTGTAAAACGTCTGAAGTAGAAGCCTTCACGACTGAGTACCTGGAGAAGACCGTGGAGCCGTGTGATTGGCAAGCCATATGGCACACAGATGTGTTTGATGTGCTGGTGGAAGTGAGTTCATTATAGCATGCTTTTTGAGTATTTACAGTTAAAACATGAAATGGTAATGCTGCACAAGGGACAGTTTAGAAAGCCGAGGGTTGTTGTTGTAGGTTGCTGATGTGGATTGTAAGGAGCTGAAGGCAAAGGTGGAGCTGGAGTGTGAGACCAGAGGCTGTGATCTTACTGAAGAGGCCATGAAGCTCCTGCTGGAGGCTACTCTTCATAAAGTGCCTCTTCTGGAGCTCTCGGTTGTTTATGATGAATCTGACTTTGATCAGACTGCTTTGGCCCTAGAACACCTCAGGTTCGTTAACCCTTTAAAGGTATATATTTTTCCCTTATTTTTGAGCATCCATACTATTCAGTTTATGTTGGTTGTTCAACAAACATGAAATAACAATGAACAATAGTAGGATTTATTGGAAGGATTTATAGTAGGAAGTAAATCTGCTAAATATTTGAAATACATGCACTACCGTTTAAAAGTTTGGGATCAGTAAGAGTTTTTATATATTTGACCGAAGTTTCTTGTGCTCATCAAGGCTGTATTTATTTGATCAAAAAATATAAAAAAAGGAACCTGTTATTTAGTAAAATATTATTGCAATTTAGAATAACAGTTTCTATTTTAATATACTTTAAAATATACTTTATTCTAGTGATGCAAATCTGAATTTTGGCAATGATTGTGCTGCTTAAAGTGGGGGTGAAATGCTATTTCATGCATACTGAGTTTTTTACACTGTTAAAGAGTTGGATTCCCATACTAAACATGGACAAAGTTTCAAAAATTAAGTTGTATGTTTGAAGGAGTATTTCTGTTCCAAAAATACTCCTTCTGGTTTGTCACAAGTTTCGGAAAGTTTTTTTCGAGTATGGCTCTGTGTGACGTTAGATGGAGCGGAATTTCCTAATATGGGTCCTGAGGGCGCGTCTCCCGGAAGAGCGCGCGCTCCCGTATAGCACAGCACTGAGAGCACAGGCATTCACTGATCTGAGCGAGAGCGTCGCGAAATGTCACAAAAGAAGTGTGTTTTTGGTTGCCAGGGTAAGACAACCCTGCACAGATTACCAAAAAAAAAAACAGCATTAAGGGACCAGTGGATGTAGTTTATTTTTACAGAGCATCAACGGAGTCGTGCAAGTGTTTGTGTTTGTTCCCTGCATTTCGAAGATGCTTGTTTTACAAACAAGGCCCAGTTTGACGACGGATTTGCGTATAATTTATTTCTTAAGGATGATGCAATCCCAACGAAAAAGGGTCACGATCGTGTGTTGGAACCGCAGGCGGTGAGTAAAACTGCTTCAAATATCTCTGCCTCCTTGTTGGTGAGTCCCCTCCCATGCCGGAGACCCGGGTTCGAGCCCCGCTCGGAGCGAGTCGTTGCTGCTGCTGCTCTCGTTCAGTTTCAGCCTCGGGATCTGATTCTGGATCATAAATAAACGGCTGAATCTGACTGTAAGCCATGGTTTGTTTTGGATGATGGGTTTTCCCTCACGGTAATGTCACAGCTTCCAAACGCACTCAACACAAAAGCCTACTGGCGCTCGTTATTCTTTAGCTCCGCCCACACGTCACGCCTCCAGTCGGTCGTGTTTTTCCGGGAAAAATCGGTACAGACTATCTTTCTCTTATGAATATAATAAAACTAAAGACTTTTTGGAGATATGAAGGATGCAGTACTACTCTATAGGTACTCAAGATTAACAGGATATTGAGTGAAAACGAGCATTTCACCCCCACTTTAATGTTTTTTGGAAACTGATACTTTTTTAAGGATTATTTTATGAGAAAAAAAACAGCATCTATTCAAAATGGAAATATTGTTACAAAATACACTACCTTTCAAAAGTTTGGAGTCGATACATTTTTTTCTTTCTTTTCTGAAAGTAATTAATAATTTTATTCAGCAAAGATGTGTTAAATGGATAAAAAGTGATACTAAACACTTTATTTTAAATAATTGCTGTTCTTTTAAATTTTTTATTCATAAAAGAATCCAGAAAAAAAGTATACGTTTAAAGTAAAAACAAACAACAAAAACAAAATTCTGTCTCCAACACTGATAATAAATCAGCATATTAGAATGATTTCTGAAGGATAATGTGACACTAAAGACTGGAGTAATGTAATTAAATTATGTAAAGAAAATGCAGCTTTCATCACATTCACAACAATAAATGATATTTTAAAGTATATTAAAACAGAAAACCACTATTAGAAATTGAAATAATATCTCTCAATATCACAGTTTTGTTCTGTATTTTTGATCAAATAAAAACAGCCTTGATGAGCACAAGAGACTCCATTAAAAACGTAAAAAAAAAAAATACTGATCCCAAACTTTTGAACAGCAGTGTACATTCACATATACTACAATCAAAAAACAGCTGGACTAAAAATACAGTTAGCCTAAATAGTAATATTGTGAAATATATGTTATTTAAAATAAGTCTGCAGTGCATTTTGCAAATCATTCTAATATGCCTATTTGGTGCTCAGGAAACATTTCTCATTGTCAAAGTTGAAAGCGTTTTTTATTTTTGTGGAAGCTCTGATATTTTTCTTTTCCAGTGTTCTTTGAGTAAATGTCATTCTTTTGAACTTGTTATTTAAAATAGAAATAGTTTATTTTGTTCTAAGTGTATTTTATTGTTACTTTTGATCTTTTAATTAAAATCCTTACTGAATAATAATATACATATTCTATACACATGCATGCAGCCCCACACATTTCAACTACATAAGCTGTAAACCAATTAGTACATTTCTTATTTCTTAATATATTATTGTTAATTTTCATTTTAAATTTCATTCCATAATCCATGAACTAGTGTACATTTCTACATTTTGAAATGTGGCATGAATATCTTGGTTTGAGTATCTAATGATATTAAATTCAGTGTGTCATAATTAGTTTATTAAAAGAGTGATGTGAATGGACAGTTGTGTACCAGTTTGTGATTCTGAAGAGGTTCTTCTCTTAATCTGACCTGACCATCTCACTCTCACACTGTCTTTGTCCCCCTCCCCTCCATCATCCCCTCTCGCACCTTCCTCTCTAATCCCCACAGGTTTTTCTACGAGCACATCTGGAGGAAGTGGGATGAGGAAGATGAGGACGATGACTTTGATTACTTTGTTCGGTGTGTGGAGCCTCGTCTTAGGCTGTAAGTGTCCTCTGTGTGTCCTGTCTCTTCCCCTGAAGCATGACCGCATAACACTGAATAAATCTTTAAGCGCTATCCCAGCAGCCCTGTGGCCACTGTAAAGAAGCTCCGACCACCGGGTGGCAGTGTGTACTCAGTAATGAACAGTTCATTATATGAAAACACTACAAAATGCTTCCAGTATTGCAAATCATTTACAAAGTCATTATGAAATTTGCTATTTAATCTAAGTGCAGGATATCTCATTTTAAACTCACATGGGCAGAAACAACAGTGGAGATGTCAGACAAATAAAGGAGTCTAATGGTACCATTG
Source organism: Carassius gibelio (assembly GCF_023724105.1). Taxonomy (NCBI): domain Eukaryota; kingdom Metazoa; phylum Chordata; class Actinopteri; order Cypriniformes; family Cyprinidae; genus Carassius; species Carassius gibelio. The sequence goes on along the minus strand of NC_068402.1, from coordinate 23,327,036 downwards.
TGACATTGATTTCTTTTTTAAGTTTGATTGCAGTTCTTTTTGGTGCCACCACTTATGCAGAAACTACACATTGTCACCTTGAATGAGTGGAGGATTTCCCGTCTGCCCATATTCATCTCCCGCTCTATGTATTTTCCACAGGTACTATGATATCTTGGAGGATCGTGTTCTAGCTGGTCTTGTAGCCGAGTATCACTCGACACTGGCACTCTGCTCGCCTCGGAGAGGTTTCAGGAGTTTTCCAGCCTGAGAAGTGGCCTGGACATTGACTCGGAGTCTGAGCAGGACAACGTATCCATGGTGGAAGGACTGCGTCTGTATGAGCAGCTGGAAGCACTTAAACGCAAGCTGCGTATTATTGAAAACCCGTTGCTCAGGTGATTATTACTGCTGCGTGTGTTGAGATTGAGAGGTGTAATGTAATGAGTATAAATGTGATTAATATTGCAAACAGACATTCACGCTTTCTGAAGTATTGACTTATTTACGTTTTCCAAACCTCCGGATCAATACGCACTGCTCCATAATTAATCTTCAGTCTTTCCTAGTTACCGGATTTCAGAAGTCAATGCCAAGAGCTGTGTTTGAGAGACTATGCCTGTTATTCTTTGGGTTGCTCACCCATTCCACCTGTGTGTCCCTTGCAGGTACGTTCTGGGCTACAAGGTGAACTCCGGTCAGCAGTCATACAGGGCAAAGGGGCCACGTCCCGCTGGCTGCCGAGTGCTTCACTTGGTATCTGCCTTGTCCACAGTTCACCAGCTTCAAAGCTTGATAACTGACAAACTGATGCCTCACTATTCAAGTGAAGAGTTTGAAGTGCAGGTGTGTGTGTAACCCTTTTCTCTTTCTCATCTTTAAGTTACATGCTGGTCAGAAGACCTTGTACTCACCTTTTCAGGATAATGGTCTTGTTTCGCCCTGTACTGGCTTTGTAAATGAGGATTTTGGAAGGGGTTTATGATATCTGGACTGTGAAATGGAGAATTCATACTTTATCTTTATTGCTTTTTGTTTTATATATGTATATGTGTGTGTGTTTATGTGTGTATGAACAAGAAACATTAAGTTTAAAGTTATTACTTTCACAGGGAGATATATATTATATATATAGACTCATACACACACACATATATATATATATTCTATAGCATTTATTCATCTTTATTGATGTCAATTTCTTTACTAATACATTTTTGAGGTCAGAAGTTTTATGTCACCTTGTTAAAATGAACCAAGGTTAATAAATGCTATAAAATATATTGTTCATTCTTAGTTCAAGAGTGTTAAATGTTTTCTGGGAGATTTTATGCTTAACTTAACTCCTGTCAATTTGGAATTGTGATACAGATCTAGAGTAACGCAAAACTTCCATGAATCCTGATATGATTGTTCAGACTGAGGTAGCATTGCAAGACCTGTATCAAGACCTGTATCTGATTTAAGACCACATATGGAAGTGACCCAAATTAAAAATGAAAAGTAAGATAAAAAAAAAAAATTAGTTTTTGCGGTTCACACTGCTATTAAAAATAGAAACAGATCTGAGTCATATAAGCAAAAAAAAAAAAGGGTTTAGCCCACTTTAGCCTGCATTCTGAGAAAAGCTTAGTTTCAAGCCATGACAAGACATTTGGGTGGAAAATTTGGTATTTGAATTGGAAAAGGTCACTTCTGCCATTCTGGGAGCTGAATCTGGATGGAGGATGGTCTGATCGTTTAAATAAAGTAGTTTCAGACAGGGAAGGTAGAGTCCAAAGCCTCCCCAAATGCTGATATTAATGTCCTGCTCACTTTCTCCCACAGCCTCTGATCACTGTCTTTTAATTTCCTGGGTTTACCTCCTAAAGGTTAATATCTGCCTCAGAGCACTGGCCGCCTCAGAGCTCTCCAAAAAAAAAAAAAAAGAAAATCAAATCATCGATTTCGCTCGTACTAGTATAATTTTATGACCACCAGGACTCGGTGAATAATTTTGCCAGTAAAATCTCATGTGTGCTCGCTTGCTTCTTCATCTTCTGCTCGACTGGTAAGATTAAAGAGCGGTTTGTACAGAAAGTTGTTAGGACGGTCTGATCACTAATGTGTCAGGGTGCTGTAATGTAGGATTTGTGAAGGTTTTTAAAGCACTGTGTTCATGCAATAGCTCATGTTTGATCTCTCTTGTTCTGTGAGCCAGTTTATCCCTCAAGAACTTGTTAAAATGGTGCAGATGTGTGTGATCAGATGCCTCTACTCAGCCCCACTGAGACCCCACGAGATGGTTTTTATTTTTCCTTTTTTTCCCCACTCACTACAATTGGTACTTCAGTCTTCGTTGGCTTTCAGGGCAAAGCTGATTTGAGTTGAAGTAATATGGTGTGTGTTTTGATCCCAGTTTCACAGTGACCCAGTGCTTGCAGTCAGTGCATGCTATGAGGGGGATGTGGTCATCGTGTGCCCTGGTCTTTACAGCATCACCAGCTCTATCAGTATTGTTGATTCCATATTTCGAAGGTAATCACATGATTCACCGTGTGCATGTCTGTCTGAACTGACATTCGTTGACATTGGTGTCATAGGATTCATCACACTTTGTGCCTAAAATGATGTTAAGGCTTAAAGTGTCACCTGTTGCAGCACTGGTCTGTAACACCTTTAGATTTGCAGTAGAGTGTGGAAAGCTGTGGAAAAGGGTGGGAAGAGGGGAGAAAACAACCAATAACAGACCTACAACACAGTGGTTATACAGACAAATGAATATTCAAATATGTTTATAAAAGAAAGAATAAAGTCGTAGTTATTTTAATACTCCTCTTTGAATTTGTGGTCTATATATCATTGTTTGATGTGTATCACAATAATCCATTGTGTCATCGCATTCATGATCCGATGTACCGCTGTATTAGCAGCCTTTCTTTGTGCATATTTTTTAAGAAGAAATGATATGTGTGCGTGCATGGTGTTGGTTCATATTTGGAGCCTTGAGAGAATAAATATGTTCACAAAAACGTGAAACACGCTTGCTCTAGTCTGGATTATGAACTACTATCCGCATAGCGAGTGTTGTTAAACTCATTACAGCGTTCGGCGCAAAAACTGCTCTCTCATGCACACTCCATGGGTTGTCTAGTCTGTCGCAGCACTAAGAAAAGATGTGAGAAACACATTTTACCCTCACGGGAGTTTCAGAACTAGACAACAAAGGCAGAGGCTGTCTACTTTACCTGCAAAGAGCAATAAATACAATTCACATTCATTTTACTATTAATACTAATTGTAGTCATTTGCAGTCACATGCTGTCATTCGCCGGAGTCATGTGCAAATAGTCACTAGAAGTGGCTATAAAAACTAAATAATAACAAATTCAAAGAAATGTTTTTATTTTGTGTCTGTGCATCTAATTTTGCAGTGTCCATTTGACCCCTAACACAATCAGAGTAGCCTTTTTATTAACACAGCAGGAGGGTTACAATCTAAATTCTGTTTACTAATTTTTTTGTTGTACCAAATATGTATGACTTTCTTTTTTCTCTGCAAAATGAAAATAAGTCTCCAAAATAATAATAATAAAAAAGTGTCATTCAAGTGTCAAGTTATTCGTATGACTCGCCTCAAATATTACAAATCGATATGATTTGCCTTGTGTGAGGAGGACATTGACAATGAAAAAAAAAATAATAATTATGAATGACCTATCCCTTTAAAAGTTAGTGACATTCATTGTTGGGGTAAGTCTTAAGTTATGTAATCAGATTATTATTTTCAAGTAACTAGTAGTAATGCATTGCTTTCAAGTTTACAGTGAAATATGAGTTATTTTTCAAATAATTAACGCAGGTTACTGTGTTTACTCATTTATTCACTGACCCCCTCTCCTGTCCTGTTCAAGAAATTGGGAGTGAGGTGCAGAGGCAGACACTTCCTTAATTTCTCTTTTGGTGTGAAAGGGCCTTTACAGTTGTCAAAAATAACTTTTAGGGTTTTTGTTATAAAAAAAAAAACTACTAAACAAGCTCAGGCTAGATAAGAAAATGTAACGCAAAAGTAATATCATGTATTACTTTCCATAAAAAGTATCTAAATAAAACAATTGGTTACTTTTTTTTTGGAGTAATGCAATACTTTTAAAAGTAGCTTTCTACAAAACTACTGACATTAGTGGTGTCTAAATGGTTTGCCTAGTTTTAGCAGAAGTAATGTAGAGACATTGACCTTTATCATCCGATTGATTTGGAAAGTACTTTCTTTCTTCTTTTTTTTCTTCATCCACCTCCATCTAAAACTCAAAGGAAATCACCTGTATTTTGTTCTATTCTTTTCCCTTTAATAAAGCTTGGTGATACAGCATGCTTCATAACACTAAGTCAATAGTCTGGCACCGGGCCTTGTTTGTCAAAATGGTTCCCTGGACGTGTATAAAATGAACACCGCAGTCGGTGTGTGATATTAGAAAGCCTGCTGAGGTAATTGAGCTCGATGGCGCAATAACCACCTTTCAATGATGTGTGTGTGGGGGGGGGATTAATGCATGAGAAATGTGGAGGCAGACGAGAAGAGAGAGCACGGGGTCAGGGTCGAGTCTCTTTATGCAAATGGACGACCTGGAAAGTCAGATAGTGATGAAGTCAGATGAGGAAGAGGAAAGAAGGCCTGGAGGACGCTGTTTAAATATAGAGGTTTTGTGTGCTTGGCAGTCCCTCTTGCAGCGTCAGGGAAGCCCTGAAAGAGGAGATAACGCACAGGCGGCTGCTGGCTCTACTACAGGAGAAGAGCAACTCAATTAGACCACTGCCAGATTACCATAAAAGAACCCGGCTCCCCGCGCACTAAAGGTCTTTGATATTTAGCGAAAACTTCACGCATGCCTCTGTCTCAGGCTACGGCTTTGTCACCAAGATTAGCTCTAAATAGTTTTGCATGTTTAAAGAAGTGATTGAGTCATTGGGACATGCAGTGATGTTGCACTTTGGAGTGCAGGAGGCACGGTCTGTGAGTTGCTGTTTTCCCACTTCAGAGTGTCCCACCGCTGTCAATTATGGAGAGATCCTTCAGCAAATCCACTGTTGTTACCTGCAGATGTAGAAGTGAGGATGGTGCTGTGACCTTATTGGTCTATATTCAGCCTTTGGCATTTGAAAGAAGAGTGTGAGAGCTGACCAGAGTGCTCAAGTTCATCTGGGCATTGTTAGAAAAGTCTGGGAGAAACCTGCTTCAGGACCATCTGTCAAAGAGCAGCGTGTAATGAAGCCGGGCTGTCAAACTCTGAGGCTTTGAACCGCTGCTCTCGCTGACCTGCCACCACTATCTCAAACCGAGATGGTGCTGAGCTGACCTTTCAGTCATCAGTCTGCCGGCTGCTATAAACTCAACATCCTTGTTGATGGTCATTTAACCACATTGTTACTTGGAAACCACGCGTCTAGACCGAGAGACGGTCTAATTTCCATAGAGAATTAGGTCTTTTATGGAGAGGCTTTTTCTATAATGAGATGATCTTTGCTGGATGGTAGGCCTAGTGGTAAATGACAGTGATCCATCAGGGTTAAGGGCCTGTCAATTTCCCCTCAGCATTTTTTTCTGTCATGCAGGTTCAGAAAATGTTTTATTCAAAGAGTGTAATTTTAACGGGTTCTTGTTACTGGCTAAAGTATGCTATTGACGGCCTGTTTTATAACAAGGTTATTGTAGAGTTTTTGTGTTATTTAGAAGAGGTATAAACAACCTTAAACATCCATGCAGTGATTATTTATGCTTATTTTATTTTGTCAAATACATTTTTTGTTTTTTTAACTTGCTTTTGATAAAAAGTGTAAGGGTTGGACATAAAAGTGTTTTTCCTAGAGCCGTTTCTCTCCTGTCTTCCCTCAGGATACGGTCTGGCGGACGAGGTGGTGATCGAGAAGCGTAACAAGGGTGACACATTTGTGGAGTCAACAGGATCAAACGTCAAACTCTCGAATCTAAAGTTCGTACAGCGCGACGCCGTTGAGGGCATCTTGTGTGAGTTTCAAAGAAAAGAGTCCTGCCTCTTTCCCCCTTTTCCAGCTGTTTGTCGAAGAGTCTTGAGGGACTGCTGCTGTTGAATGGACAGCAGTATATTCAGCAGAGACCTGACATGCACTTTTTGCTCAGACATTCATTTGGCCTCTACAGTAACAGGAGAGTCATCTGATGTTTTTCTTGTCACTTCATTGGTGATCCCTTCTGGCATGCCTAGCCCAGGGAGCTTTTAAATCTGTATCCCTGTGTGCGGCTACACTAAAGGTTTGCTTCCTGTGGCATTTCTGATCTGGTCAGAATAACAGGCTTGTTTATAACCCATTGGATGTACTGCGTACACTGTACTGCTGCAAAACAATATGTTCCCTATTGTATTATGACCAGACAATGTAAATAAGAGAGAGAGAGAAAAAAATGTAAATCACTATTTTTTACCAGTCATTGTAACTAAATAATTTCCTTATTTGAAAGAGATGTTATATTTTTATTCAGCAAGGATGCATTACATTGTTCATAAGGGGTGAGTTTTACAATGTTACTAAATGATATATGATTTGACTAAATGGGCATATAGGATGATTTCACAATATTTTGCTATGTTTTTTGATCAAATAAATGCAGCATTGGTGAGCATAAGAAACTTATTTCAAAAACAAAAAAAGGTACTGAGATCAAACTTTTTAACAATAGGCTGTATTGACCTTTATAAGCAATTGTTAATAAAAGAACAGCAATAGATTAGACACATAGATTTATAAAACATTTTTAAACACAATAAAATCAATGCCAGAAAGGTTTTATTTATTTATTTATTTTAATAACTTTTAAAGGTATACAGTTATATGAAAATATAATTGCATAATCAAAATGTTCAGTTGTTCATAACTTTGAAGTGGTTCACAAACACTGTATGAGTAAAACATTAAATATAAGATGCGAAGAAAAAAACGTTTTCATACTCCGATACCAGGATGACACATCTTACTGTTAGTCTTTTTGAAACTCCGTAGTCAAAGAAAAATCATTGTGATATGACCAATGTTATTTAATTTTATATTGCTTATATTCAATATAACCTAGCACTATTCTGTATCTTTATATGTGACCGGAAACTTCTCCTCCTTGCATGTCCTGTCGCCGCCCTCCAATGTCTTTTCGATTTGTCGCCCTTTATCTTTCGTCAGGTGTTCGCCAGGGGAAGCTGGAAATGGAAAATTGTGTGATGCAGTGTGAGACCACAGGTGTGATTGTGCGATCGGCGGCCCAGCTCTGCATGAACATGTGTGACCTGTACGGCTCCAAGGCAAGCTGCACTAGCACAGGACCTCTCACATAAATTATAAAATGACTTCTTCAGTTATGGAATGAATATTCCCAGTTTAATGCATTGCTTTACTATCTATTCTTTATAGTAGTTTTTACAGCATGAAATAGAAATGTGAAAGGTCTTGCCAGCAGCATTTTTAGACTGATTTACCACCAGCCGTTTTACTAAAGAGCCTCTTCTTCATTGACCAATACCATTATCGTTCTGATGGTCGCTGTGTGCTCTGTGCTTCAGGGTGCCGGTGTGGAGATCAACCCTGGGAGTGTATGCAGTCTGGTGGGCAACGGCATCCATCACTGCAATGAGGGGATCCTGATTAAGGTGAGGAAGATGGATGAGCTCCGGCTCTTCTAAACGCCTATAGATTAGCCCGTCTGGCTCCTGGTCACTGCTAATCGTTGTCCAGGCAACAGCAAGTATCTTACCTGACCCAACGGAGCTGCACTTTAAAGCTGTCTTAGTATCGTATTAATGATCTAGTGGATTAATGCATTTAGAAGATCTCCAGGGAAGTTGGCCCCTTTAGTGTGTTAGTGCAGTGGGACTTTACCGGCCACCGTGGGGCGTCTTTGATGGTAATAGCTTTAAGCCGTGTCACCAGAGGTCAGTACGCTCACACAGTTCAGAGAAAATCTTAGAAAAGCCAGTGAGCTTGTAGACATGAATCTTTGTGGAAAATCTCGCCAGTTGGCTTCATTTGAGAAAGTGTGTCTTGAGAAAGCCATTGCACAGACTTCATCTCAAGTCAGTGGTAGTGTTTCACCTGAGAGCAAATTAGATTCACACACAGGTAGCAGCAACCCAAAAGGATTTTTTCGGTAATTAACTCCAGCAGAATAATTGGACATTATCCTAAAGCTTTGTGCGTTTGTGTACATGCTGCGCCTTCCCGACCTCAGTGTTTTATTCTTCCTCACTTTGCCTAGGCCAGAAAGAGATGTGAGAGTGTGCATGCACATGTTCATTTGTGTAGGCATGCTGCGTGTTTACCACCCCCTGCTTCCCCTTTGGCAGGATTTTACAGACGAGTTGGACGCCATGCCTAAAATCACTATGGTGAATAACATGATCCACAACAATCAGGGCTACGGGGTTATCTCGGTCAAGCCAGGTGAAGCTACCGTGGAGGATCTGCCCGCAGAGCCCAGTGCCGCAGGTGCCTTTTTCTTCTTCTGTCTGCTTCTGGCAGGGCATATTCTCAAATTATCACCAGCTAGTTCATTAAGGGAAATGAACTTTTGAAGTACCTAGCAACACCTGAAGAAGTAGAAACGCTAACGGTTTTGTGAAGACAGATTGCTGCAAGCATTATAGGGATCGTTCACTCAAAAAGAAAATTTTCCCCCTTTTTTGTTCTAAAATAGTATGTTAATTTTTCTCAATGGAAAATAATGTTCACACAGCTCTTTTTTATATAACAGCTGTTAATAGTGACCAGCTTGTCAAGCTCCAGAATGATGCAACTCCGAGAGAGCCATGGTAAACTGATAATATTTCAGTTATTAGCTGATATTTGAGATTTTCTTTTAAGTTTTGATATAATGTGTAAATTTTAATGTAATGTTTAATCTTCAAAATTACTAACAATACATGTCAAATCTTCAGCAAATATTACTAATAATTGTAAAATCCAAATAATAATCAATAAATGTTTTGTATTGTACATCATGTATTCCCAAACCCAGTTTTTTTTTTTTTTACTCCCTGATATTTATACATTTACACATTTGTATGCTCATGGTTCATACTGTAGGTGCCATATGACATGCAGGCAAACAAATAAAGTGTTATATTGTTTTATGCTTTTTACAATTTAATTAATAGCTCCTCATCAAATCACAAAGCCCCTCCAGTTCCCTTACTAACCTCGGTAACCTCGAATTTATCAGTTATCGGCCATAACACAATTATCAGTATGAGTCAGAATTTGTGAAATAATGCATTAAAATGATTTACTTAATCGTACTCTGTCAGCTGTTGCTGCCCGAGAATCTCTACGCCTGGATCATTGGTCAGTGAGTTGAACCAGAGAACCAGTCCAATTTGTAAGTCAGATTAACCGAATGACATTGGCTTCAGAGATGACTCGTATGAGTCGTTGTTTGGACTACGGATTTGATGCAGATTTTTCTTTGTCTGTTTGTTTTTCACAAAAAGTGGTTACTATGAGCTGTTGTTGTATGTATAATGTGAATTATTATTATTAGTATTACTATTATTAATATATAATTTAATTCCACATGAAAACAAAACAGGATTTAGTATTTAAAACAACGTGAGGTGACATGATGGGAGAGCTATTCCTTTAATTTGTTATTTCGTTCATATGCTGAATTTTCTTGCAGTTTACTAGGGAAATATGAAATGTGCTTGAGCTTGCAAATAATTCAGTACATAAATAATACATGCATGTGTCCAGGGCCTCCATGTAAGAACAGTGTTTTGTTTTGTTTTTTTGTCTGCTGCATGTCCTTGGTTTCTTGTATGGGGAATAGTGTAACCTTGATGTTTTCGGCTTTCACACATCTCATCTTCTTTGCCATAAATTAAATAGGGCACGACCAGTCTCCCCATTACTGTAAATGGTTCTGTGCATGCCTGCATACGCCACACGTCTATATCGCTTGTGAAGGAACCCGCAGGACTATGAGAAAAGTGCTCTACTTTCTCCTTTGGTAATATCTGTGAAAATATATTCGCTTGCATAAAATTTTTGTTAAAAATGCCCCCCTGGGGCTGTTGGAAGGCCTGTCTGTAATGACTGCCTTCCCCACGGTACTTTTCTTCAGCAGGATCTGCTTTTTTCCCCTCTCTCTCTCTCAGCCAGCTCCATTTTGAGAAAAGGAAAGAACGGAAATATGCTTGACATTCAGTGAAGGGCAGCTGTGAATGCAGTATGCTTAATTTCTGAATTATGCTCAGCAAAAGGCATCTTGGCTTCAAAATAAAAGTAGACCCTACTTCTCCCTCTGGTTCCTTTATGCTTCCGCCTCTCACCGTCTGCCTTTGTCTGTTAGATGCATTGGCATAGTTACATTCTGTTCTCAGGTGAAGCCTCTCTCACATTAAAAGAAAGCGTAATTTAAATTATTTCAGTCTACATATGTGCATGTTTTCATTTGGGTGTTGGTTAGGGGAATTCAGAATCAATTTTCTTTCAAATAAATGATGTTATGCATTTTTATTATGCAGGTGAGATATGCATGGGTTGCCTTAGCCATTTTTGTATGTGCAGATTTAGAGCAATTTAGATTGCAAATTTCATTGTATTCAGATGAATCCATTTGAATTAAATAGAATACATATTGCAAAAAAAATGTAGGTTATTGGATAGTTCTTCCTTGAAGGTCTCATAGCAAAGAGAAAAAAAAGTTGATACTACCCTGAGTATAACTGTTGACTTTTCTAAAGATGTTTTCTCATATATAGGAAATTAAAGTGTCTCAGTCTAGTATTAGTGTAATTGTTCTTTATGTCATAAATGACTTTGTTTGCCAGGAAAAGCAGGGTTTAGTTTGAGTGCAGAGGCCCTCCATTTAGGGTAGAGTCGTAGATGTTTCAAACACATACTTTTATTGTATCCTATCATTTTCTGGCTGACTATAACTATTCATGTTGCTCCCTGCTGGAATGGTGAATGAGAGCACTTTGTGTTGACACAACAGTCGGTGCTTCCTGCTTTCTGGTGAGGAATCAATGGAATAATTCACTCAAAAAAATGAAAATTGTGTCATTTACTCTCCCTCATGTTATTCCAAACCTGTACGAACGTTTCTGAACTGTTCAAGCATCACAACTGAGATTAATCTCTGTTTGTTCCAATTATGTTTGCACAGAGACTTCTCTAGTTATGATTTACTGTTTCCTTTTAAGGTTTGGGGTTTTAGATTAAAACTGCTAACACAAATTTTTTTTTTAAAACCAAATCTATTCTGAAGCCTATTGTGTGCCTCTTCTGTTTTGCCAGATGAGAAAGAGAAAGAATCTGAGGACACAAGAGTACAATCAGAGGCAGATATAGATGATGAGGATGATGATGATGATGATGTGCCTGCCATTGTCATGGAGGAAGAGTGCCCAGCCATCAAACATGACCATTCTGTCCCCCCAGACTTCACTGAGGGAAATGATGCCATCAAGCAAGAGTTGGTTGCCACATCAGCCAAGAAACATGGGCTTCAGATGAGCCGGATCAAAGCACTAGGGTCCATGCAGGCTGATGAGAATCTACTCTCACAGGAAATGTTCATTTCCATTCATGGAAATCAATTCGAGCACAATGGAGAGGGAAGCTTTGGTACCTTCCTGTACTGAAGGTTTCTCTACGGCAAGCATGCACAGACACACTTTACCGTTTAATTATTTATTGTGTATTTCTTCAATTTTACTTCAAGTTTACTTTGTGAGCTTTCGTTAATTACCGTGCGAGTGAAGTGTCAAAATGAATGAAATGTGCTAAAATGTGTAGGCTTTTAAACATTCTCTTTTTGCCCTGTGTCCTTTTGAATTAGGTTTTTGTTTATCAGGAAGTTTTCGAACACTGAAACACTTATAATATATAAAATAACAGAATATATTATATCATATATTGTATAGCATGTAGTAACACAAAAGAACAGCACCTTGGAATTTTTTGGTTCATGTCACGTTTAAGAAAAGAGAGAGAGTTTATACAGTTCACATTTTGTTCACATTCTACTTAAATGACTACTATAGTCACTAATAAGCACTAAAAAGCATTTAGTCACTAAAAAAAGCATTTCCCTTAACTGTCCCTTAATTGTCTCTTCATATTTTGTAGAAATAAAGATGTTTTGTTGTTTTAAATGGCAAAAATCTGCTTTATGTTACATGGAAGAGTAAGAGTGTTACTGGTTTTGCTGGTCTATAGGGGTTCCTTTTGTGACAACTTGATTCTCGATGATTAAATTCACTTCGATTAATGCTAAGAAAGTTAAAGGTAAATCACTTTATAATGGAGACCATTTAATTAATATCATAATCCAGCATGCTCTGTCAAAAAATATGGTTTTGGTCTGCTTAAGGAGATGCCGCTTGACATGCATTAGTCAAACTTGTTCTCCAAAACCAGCTGAGGCTTTCATTTCAAGTGGGTAAAAAAAAAGAAAAAAGAACTTCAAAAAGGCATAATGAGATCTATAAAGTGCATCAATGTGAAATATAACAATACAAATTCATTGGAGGAAATGAGATAAAGAACAATTAAAGAATGTTAATGGTTTGTCTTTCGGAGTTATCCATCCTTGTACCCTCCTCCAGCACCACGTCAAATTCAGTTTTACACCAAATTAATTTATGAAACTTAATTAAGTGTCCCTTTTTAGACTTTGTACTTGCATATTAACTGTCTCCTTAAACTGCTGGCAGAAGTGTGTGTTTAGGAAAGGCCCATTGTCTTATGGAAAGAAATCTTTTTCCATAAGTTTTTCGCTGTTTTATAAGATGTCTGTGTTTGTTGTATAGGTCAAAGTCTTTGAATGGAATCGATGGTAAAAATAAAGAAATAAATAGAATACACCTTTCTTTTTGAAGGGGGGATAAAGGACCTAGGGGTTATTGATTTATTTTTTTCTTCCACTGATTCTTCAGGCATATTTTAGATGCAACAGAAGTGGAGGGGAAAGAAGTGACAGGCTTCTTTTGTGCCAATTGTTTTATCTTCAAACGAGGTGTCACAGTCTGGACAGACTAAAGCAAGAGCTTGCAGCCATGGAGGACTCTAAAAAGTGTCCCATTTTGAAGCGGTGTCCTTCAGACCAGCGAGCGGTCCAGGGAACAATGGCGGCATCTATTGTTAAAGGTAAGGGCGACTGTCAAAGCCACTCAAGGTGCAGTTAGTTTCAGTGTGTCCCCTATGACTAAACATCACCACCCTCTCCTTGTTTGTCTCCCTTGTCTTCTGCCTCAAAACTAAGGTGACCTACAGTATCTACCAGTTGCTCATTAATTTGTGACAATAAGTGTTTCACCTTCCAGAGTTTGTAATGCTGCGTATGAATGCTAGAGAAGCAAGTTGCTCGTGTACGCGGCGAATATGTTTTTGTTAATTAGCAGAACTGTCTCTTAATTAAATGTCAGGGAGCATCGTCCTTCTCTTGAGGTTGGACGTTTCTAGGATACTGTTATTTAAAAACCCCTCTGTGTTTTATAACATTTTGACAGAAATAAAGGTTTGTTGGTCTCGTCCTGTCTACCTCTGTGCTGAACTGTATTAAAACTGGACAAATGAATTGACCCGGGGCGAGAGAGATCTAAGGAAATGTGGATGCAAGAGGGAAAGCTCTGATAATGTCAAGAATGAAATGGTTTTGTCAGATGGTTTTTCTCCCTTTGTGTACTTGCTTGACCTTTACCAATGATTGTAAATTGTAATTTGTCAGGTAAGTTAATATTCTCACTCTTTTAAGTAGTAGTAGTATTTGAAGCAGGCAAATTGTAAGTAGTTGAAATAATTTTATACAAAGATTAGTTACGGTCCTTAAATTTGAAATGCGGAACATTCCGGTGTTTGTATCACTCCTCTTGTCTTTGAGCATGTTCCAGACAGTCGGTCTGTATTAATGGTTTCTGACTCTCTGCAGATTACATCGTTCAGAATCTTAATACCACTACTGCGAGTTACTCCTGCTGCGACTGCATTTGGAATTATTTCTTCTGCTGGAGCAAAAAGAGGTAAATTAACTCACAAGACTGCAGATTGTGAGTAACTCTGTATATAGCTTTGATAACCTTCAACCTTTTGTAGACAGACAAATAATATTCAAACAACAGCACTCTGTGACTGTGTGATTCTCTTGCAAGAGTGATAAAAATCTGTTTCATACTTGTATAGCAGAAAAATAACTAGCTGCACTCAAAATCCCAAACTATCATTGATAGTTACATTGATATGTCTTGTTAACTAGCGATATTTTTATTGCTCAATAATTTATTGTCAGCTAAGTGGCACCAACTTCTAGAACTGTATACCATTATATTTAACATTAGATAGTTTACAAGTTTACCACTGACGAATGAACAATGAAAATAAGCAGATTTTGGAGATGCCTTTTTTGCCAGAACTAGCTGAAAACGAGATGTTTTTGTTGATAGCGCCACCTTGTGGTTGTGATTGACTGGAATCCACTGAGGTTGGAAGTGGGACGTTTCAAACCCTCGCCTCCCATATTCACACCCCTGACTTCTTCTCGGATGAATTATTAGGAATGTTGGTTGTAGTAGTACTAGTTGTACAATTTCAATGGAATTTGTAGCCTATATGAATTCAGACATAATACTCTTTTCACATAGTAATTTCGTCAACTTTATAGTAATGTCCATATTCGGATGCAGAATGGGGCGTGAATGTTGCTACATCTAAACAGCTGAGGCTGTCTACATTGGTCAAAGCAAAAGCTCTAAATCTATTTGTCCTTTCTTTGGAAGTAGCACAAGCACACGGAGTTAAGAGTTAAATCAAAAATCGAACAGGGCCTCATGTAATGCGGTTGAGCTTGCGATCAGCTTTTAGCTCTGAGAAAACCTGTCACAGATGGTAGGCCTATTATCTCCAGGCCAAAGTGGATGAGTGGTTTGAGTCCTCAATGGACTCCTTCATTTAAATCTCCATATTGGCTCAAGCGTCCAGTCAGCAGACTGTTATTGCCAAATCTGTAAAGGAGCCACTCAAGATAAGTGACTTCACTCCATGAGTTTGAGTCTGAGTACAAGACAAAGCAATAACACCACTGAAGGGTTTAAAAAATAAACCTCCCACCGCCACCTTAATCCAGCAGGCACAAATCTGAATATAATTCATTTCCAGCTAGAAATGTGAACAGCAAGAGATAATACTAAATTGATTCTTTCAGGAGAGGCTCAAGATGCTCTTCTTTCGTGCCCTCCATCACAGCTAGCTCTCTATTATTAGATCGGGGGGTCAGGTGTAAGGTGTCCAGGCTGGATGTGTTGCACACGCTCGGATCAATGAAGTCTGCGCTCACTTGGAGGATCACTTTGCCAGAGTTTCCGAGCTTTAATGACTGCAATATCTCACACCATCTGTCACTCTGCGCGGGACGAGGCGGGAGGTCCGATTCTGTTGTTCAAGATTAAAGGCTGTAATTGTCAGCTCATATTCTGTGTTTCTTGCCAGTATGTTTTGGATGCTATCGACATGCACACCCCCTCAACACCACCTCCCTGACCATTTTCTCTGTCAGCCCCCTCTCCATCATCTCCGAGGAGGGACAACAGCCGGGGATGGCGGTAAAATGTGTATACTTCCATTTGTTCTCACGCTGTGAGTTCAATGAGTTTTGAACTCAATGAATCTACAGTACCCATCCTGTCACAAATTACTTTTTTTTTTCATAGGCTGTCTTGAGTGCTATAAAGCTATTCGTTTTTTTTTTTTTTTTTCAAGCTGACTCGTTTTAAAGGGTTTTTGAAGTAGATGACTTTGTCAATCTGTCAAATTCCGGGTCCTAATATTTTGTAATGAAGGGTTCTTGTATAACTTATCTTTCAATGATTTTCTGTCAAGTCAAGTGTCAGCTTATAGTCAAGTGTCAGGTGAAAATTTGAGAAGAATATTGAAGAGCTCCCGAGAGATTCTATGCCTCACACATTTATAATTGAAGCTGCGACTTTTTGGCTCAGAAATTGTGATCTAATATTTTCATATTTTAAGAAAATTTGATTTAGGACACCAGGCCTGGTTAAAGATCTCCAGAAATTGTGATTTTGCAAGTAAAAAACATGCCTGTGTACAAAGATCTACAGCACTTTTTTTTTACTTACTAAACAATGTTTTCTGTCTGTCAAAATATCTTTGACTGAAATGTCAAATGATTAATCAATTCTGCATAGAAATATCAGAAGAATCTTGTGTAACAGGCGAGCAAGATGTGAAGATGAAATCTTTTTTTATTGGGAACTGAAACACTTGCCCTTTATCTTCATTCATCTCATAGCTTTATGAAATTCTTTCATTCTCATCTCTCCCTTGCTGTCTGTCTGAAGAACCCAAATATGATTTTTGACACATATCAAATAGCAGAAATCGATGTTGTGTCTCATGCTCTTTGAAGATCTGGGCTCTCACTGTTGCACCACTTTTGCCAGGTTTATTCTGTAGTCTCTGATTATTTCAGAAGAATACTGGAGCTGAAACAAATTGCACTTATTAATTTCATCATGTAATGGTCTTAGTTTCACTGAATGTTTGCCTCCATAGAAACAGGCCAGCACAGACCTGCAATAGACATGACATGAGTATCAAGAGGTTGGAATTGGCCTGTCATATATGTTACTGTATAGAAGTGGTTACCCTGGGCTCCCATCAAATTGAAGGCCTTTGTGAAATGGTCTGTTCATCTTTATTCAGTCACTTGATCTTTTCATCACAGCTACTGTCTTTCAGTGAAAGAAGCATGGCAGGCGATTTAACATTCGAAAAGCGAAATCAAGAAAACTACATTTATGTACATTTCTTTACATATGTGAGTCAGAAAGCTTTAGAGTAGGAGGTGGAGAACCTGTTTAAATTTTATGGTTATATTACAATAGGAAAACACAGAAGGCAACCATAAATACATTCGTATTACAGTACATACTGTAGCTGATAATAAAAGTGTGAAAGAGAAATGACCCTCTTTACAGTTTACAATTAATAAAAACAATATTTATTTACCATTTAAGAAATTACAATTTAACACACAAAGGCTGAAACATTTCAAATTATATATACAATTTTAAAATGTATTCATTCGTGTGCCACAACCCAGACTTTTAATACGTATATTAATATTTATAGAGTTTTTCCTTAACTGTTACACTTGTGCATCCTATGTTATGAAATGAACATCGATTTTCATGAAGTGAATGAACTCTTGCGCGTTGATTGGAATGGGATTGCTCTGGTTTTGCTGTGCCACATGGTTCACATCAACGATTAGTCTGATACCAAACCCATCAGAATGGCTTAGACATGCGTTTCACACATATATATAACCCACAATAATTATGACATTCAGAGAGCACATAGTTAAAACACAAGCTCTGAATATCACTACCTGACAAATAACTAAAGTGACAGCAAATATAACAACAGCATTAACAAAAGCAGCAAACTGTGAAACAATAATAGAAACACCGTAATCTGCATAATTTATTCATTCTACACCGTGCTCAAAAATACTCAGTGCTCACACTCAACAGAAGTGAAGGAAGAATGGAAATGCTTACTTTGTGGTTATTTTAGGTTTTTCTGTTCTTGTTTTAATGGTTCTTTAATTTCACTTTCGCATGGGAGAAACACAGCCTGTCAAAGTTTAAGATTTTTCTCTGGATAATATGAGGGGAAAAAAAGTCATACACTTCTGATATAGTGGCACTTAGAAGTTGAGTTTAAAACACAAGCGGTTCATTTGCAAGCTAACCTTTCTACAATTATCTGCTCTTTAAGAGGTCTTTGTAAATAGTTCATACACATCTCTTCCCTTTTCTAAAGCGGATTTAATGCATTTACTTGGACAAAATCAGTTTTCATTGTGTCCTTTTTTCTCTTTTATACATATACCTCAATTAATTTTGTTTACGTTGAATCTGCTGCACTAAATCTATACACATGTATACACATTATGGGACTCATGATGGGATCTTTGCCAAAGGTCTGACAAACACTGCAAACAGTCCAGTCTAACAATTATAGAAAACATTTGCTTTACCACCAAAATGATATTGAACATCTCTAGGCCTGCAGAGCTGCTGATAAAAGTCCAAGCTTGCTGGGGTGAATATATATATATATATATATATATATATATATATATATATATATATATATATATATATATATATATATATATATATATATATATATATATATATATATATATATATATATATATATATATATATATATATATATATATATAATATATTGGAGTTTGGCCACAACACAGGCGGTGGGGGAAAGCAGTGAGCCATGGGATTCTTATTATGTGTGACTTATTGTTGGCCTCTTTGTCTCAGGTGGTATTCAGCATTACTATACAACAGCTTCAGGATCGTGTTCCTATAACTATTTCACAGTGTTGCTGCATAACTGTTATTTAATATTCTGTAATCAATTTAAAACAATATGTAAACAGTTACATTTTTAATCTAGTCTTTAATAGTAAAGTTAATTGCTTGATCAAGCAATGTGCTATTTCTGCAAACCAAGTTTATTTATTTATTTATTTTACCCAAACTGCCTCCAAGCAGGGACAATTGTAGCACAGACACTCTATTCCAAGTTCTTTTGGCTCTGATTGTTGCAGATTGTCTAGTGGCAGGGTTTTGTGTTCCCACTGTTATTTTCTTCCATTTGCCCTCATTAAGGTGTCAGCACCCCGAGTCCTCTGCCATCTGCTGGAGCTAGACTCAAAGGCTCAAGGTGGACAACAGCCACAGTCCCTTCTGAGGTCAGAAAACCATCACCTTCTGTTTGGACATGACCATTGACACAGCACTGAAATATGAGCCTTGAGAGAAATTAACACGAGTACAACTTCTTGGTTTTTAACTTCACTGTGCTCATCCTTTTGTTACAGAATATTCAGATACATTTTGAGTTCTTTGAAGGTAAAGCCTCTCTCACACCCTGTGAAAACTTTTGGTACACATATTAACAAGCAGAGCGGTGATGCATAGGACTGCATGAACTCTGCAGAAGAAATGATAAAAATGCACTATAAATCTATCAGCATAATCTGTTGCAATTTGAACATTATTATTATTATTTATATATAATACATATTATCATATTTTACTTTATATTCATGAAAGATTCTGGAAAAATAACATTTTCACAAAAAATATTAAGCAACACATAACTCATAAAAATTTCAACATATAACTGCCTTTTTTTTCTTTTTCTTTTTTTTTTCTTTTTTTGGTGTGGCCATTATTATACGAAATATTTAATATAGTAAGATGGAAACTGATTTTCTATACAGAGCTGTTTGGTTACACAGTAGAAACTTTTTTCTTCGGTTTTCGTCTGCTTGGGCATGTGATGTGAAACAAACCTGAAGACTACTTGAGGCATTACTGTTGCTGTTCTAGCTGTACTTGCTTGTGTCCACTGCAGTTTTTCTAGCTGAGTACTTGTTAGTGTCAGCGCATAGTATCACAGTCTAACCATGAAAAATCCCTCAGTGTCTTATTAAGTTTGACTGTAAGCTGGGTGTTTGTTTGCTGGACACAGAACTGTGTGGCTCCTCAGCCAACTTATGGGCAGTAGTGCTCCACACACAGTGTCCAAAGTGGAAAGTGGAGCATGTAGGAGTAATGCAAGAAATATCAGAAAACATTGAGTTTGCCAGATTTTCTGAAAGATTGTTAAGCAAAAGTGTTCTAACTCCCGGGCGTCCATCTAAAATAGCTAGAAAAAAAGTCAATTGTGAGCAAATTTCAGTAACACTATCTATGAAGCCCGTATTTATAATACATTATAAGGGTATTTTTAAAGGGTTAGTTGATCCAAATATTAAAATTATGTCATTAATAACTCACCCTCATGTCGTTCCAAACCCGTAAGACCTCCGTTCATCCTCGGAACACAGTTTAAGATATTTTAGATTTAGTCAGAGAGCTTTCTGTCCCTCCATTGAAAATGTGTGTACGGTCTACTGTCCATGTCCAGAAAGGTAAGAAAACATCATCAGAGTAGTCCATGTGACATCAGAGGGTTCGTTGAAGCATCGAAAATACATTTTGGTCCAAAAATAACAAAAATTACGACTTTATTCAGCATTGTCTTCTCTTCCTGGTCTGTTGTGCGTGCGTTCATGATGCTGCTGACGTGTTTTCTCGTGCTCCCAATAACAAAGGTAACACGTCAGCAGCGTCACTGCAGTGTTGTGAACGCGCTTACAACAGACCCGGAGAATACCCTTATAATGTATTATAAATACTGGCTTCATAGTTTTTCCCAAATTTCTTATAAAAAACAATGGCTAAATTAGTTTGAGCCAAATCAACAACAACGATACACATTAAAATGACTGTATATGCATGTCAAGTCTATTCTATTTTGATTCTTTTACTGCTGCTTTGGAGCATGTAAAATGCTATGTATTGCTTAAATGGTTATATTGATCTTGCTGTAAATGATTCATCCATGCATGCTTAAATTTTTGACCTTGGGATGTCTTCTGTCTAGAGACGTACTGCAAACTTCTCCAATTATTTAATCTGCATAAACCCATCTACAATCAATTGCAAGCTCACTTTGAGATCTGCCTCCATCCAATCAACATCCAATGAATTGAACCAAGCCTCCACCTTATATTTTTGTCTAATAATCTGTTTCACTCAGATATACGTTATAATAGAGAATAACAGATCTATCACAAATTCCAGTACCTTGTGACTTTCATTTCTTGCTAATAAAGCTGTCATTTAACATATTGACAAATGGTCAATAATGCAATGACCAATGACTAATGACCAATGTGGACAAAAATGGGGGCAGCCTCTGCCTCTCGATGCTGGATGTGCTGGATGCTGGATGCTACATGTCTACTAAGGCTCAGAGTAGACTGTTAGGCTAGGGGTAGGGGTAGGTTTAGGCTTAGTATAAATTGACAATAAGTTGACAAAGAAAGTGTTAGAAGATATTAAGCAGACAGTCTACTAATACTCTACTAACTGCTAGTTGACATGTAGTTGCAATGTTAGTTCTAGTAGAATGTCTAAAGTGGACTATCAAAATAAAGTGTTACCCTCCAAGCAACTGGAAGAAGGCATCCCATTCTCTGGAGATTAATTAGGGTACGCAGCCGGAGACAATATCTTCAGGGATCCCCAAATGATGAAAGACTTGCTGGAAGAGCATTTTGGCAGTTCAAGAGGCAGTGGGTAGTCCATTTTTAAGGAATTAACTTACATGCTGTTGAAAAGTAGTTTATGATGACGTGTGTAAGAATCTAAAGAAGGTAAGTCAGTGATAAAATAAATTCCAATGTGGGACCAAGGCCTTTTAGATACTAGAAGTAGGTAGGACCAGCTTTCCTCAGGTAGGTTGTGAGGTAATTCGGATATGGCACATTCTGAGCATCCTTGGATGAACTAGGAGACGACCTGGGCCATTTTGGGCCATTAATAGTGATTGGTGAGGAGTGAGAGGGTTTGCTGACTGCCTGGATGTCTAGTCCATGAGGGTAAGAAAGAGAGAAGTTGGCACTTAACTCTAATCCTCAGGACCCCCCCAGCAGAGCATGTTCAGACCACGTGGCTTCCACAATCTGGTCATCAATGAACCACTCAGTCGTGCTGATGATGATGGCTGGAGGAACAATGGGCTCAGGGGGAGTTGTCTTGGACTCAAGATGGTAGACACAGGACAGAGCGTTCATTGGTTCTTACTTCCTGGCTGGTAAGTCACAGTAAAAATTAATCTGAAGAAGAGAGCCCAGCGATCTTAATTTTTTTTTCCGAAGATACTCAGGTTTGTGATGACTTCAAAGGGATGTTTAGCTTTCTTCACCCATTGATGCCACTCTTTTAAGGCTAGTTTGATAGCCAGCAGTTAGTGGTTACTGATGTCTTAGATGTGCACCATTGGGATTGCAATAGCAAATCATTGCCGATTTTGAAAGCGATTTTGTGTAGCTTGTCAGTGAACTACGGCTTTGTTTAGTACATGCCACTCCACCTTAACCAGTGTTGCCAAGTTCATGGGTTGAAGTGACCCCAATCCCAATAGCGTGATATTTAGCCCCTAAAATGTGAGTTTTACTAAGGCAACCCTGCCAAAATAACGTGTATTTTATTCCCCAGAACGCATTTTTTATTGGGGAACCCCCTAGAAACGCAATTGGGCAGTTTTGGACTAGATTTGAGAAGCAACTGGAGAGGCTTTGTTGTGAAAACATGGCAACCCTGATCTGAATGCATGTGCTGGAGATATACTACTAATCACAGGAACGCTTTTACTGACGAGATGCACATGAAAATTGCATTTGATTTTTTTCACAGCCCTACTTGGTCCCTTTTTCCAGCAGGTTAGAGGTAAGCAGATCTTACTGAAATTGTTGATGAACCTCCTGTAGAAGTTTCCAAAACCCAAGAAGTGTTGTACTACTTTTATGGATGTGGGTGCTGGTCAATTCTCAACTGCCTTCACTTTCCTCTGGTCTATTTTGATGCCATGTTGGTTGATGGCAATGCAATCGATACTCAGAAATACTTCTCCATGGTTTTTTTGTTCTGGGATGGACAATGGGAGACTTTACCATGTGGTATGAATCCCCATACGGCAAGTCGATTCCACAGTCTGATGGGTGCCAAAATGTGAAACTGAAAAGCATAGTCTGTGACTGAAGAACTCCCTTGGCGGAACAGGTCGAGTTGATCATGTACAGATAGCGTGCTGGCCAAATACCTCTTTGAAATGAATGGTAAACATTGTCAGCAAGTTAGTAACTGGTCCATCGGCATCCCACATAGTATTTGTCCACTGCAAGGCTCTTCCATATGACAGGGAAATAAATTATCTTTGTAGGTTTGGATGACCTGGTATTGGTGAATCTCCGGATCCAGAAATTGGATGCAGAGGAATGACAGACTGAATAAGTACCTGTACATGCAGGTAAGCAGTTAGATAGCATCCAGGATCAACAAGACCAGAAAAGACCTGGAACAACAAGACCAGAAAACAGAGAATTGAGGTGAGTGGGTTAAATGGTGTGTGCTGATGGTTGTGACAGGTTCTCTCTCTCTCTCTCTCTCTCTCTCTCTGAGCTGTTAGGAGTCTGTGAACAGTTTGAAGTTATGAAAGGGATCTTTGGATAAAGTTTCACACATTCTCTAGACTGAGCAGACTGTGGATTGGTGTCTGTTTAACTATTCAATTTGTCTTTCCCAGCCCTAGTAAATCCAGGGCAGATGTCTTCCTTCTTTCAGAGCTTATTAACAGTGGGTGGGCAAACACCATGTTGAGCAGCCAGCGAGTGTGTGTGTGTGTGTGTGTGTGTGTGTGTGTGTGTGTGTGTGTGTGTGTGCGTGTATACTGTACCTGAATTAATTATCTTTAGTGTTCTGCTCCGGCCCTTCTCTAACCTTCATGCTGGTCATACCCCAGTCTTCTCTGTTCTTACCTCAAGGCAGTGTACTGTGAGTGGAGAGAACACAGCTTTGACACTTTGAATATGAGATGTTTGGTACATTGAAAGGTGTAATTATCATTATGAACATGTGGTTACTACTTCTGACACGTGGATCTGCCAAATAAAGAGTACCGTTTTGACGTGCATTGCTGTTGGATATGTCAGGCATCAGGTGTCGGCTCCACTATTCTGTTATATCTGCTCAAGATGGGTTTTCTGATGCTGCTGGCTAATTACACCAGCGTCCTTTTCAGGTCGGAACTGTAAAAACACACTGAGTGGGTTTCTCTGCAAGCTATGTTTTCTGTTTATGACACACTTCTTTTGACAGGTCTAATAATAAAGATGACAGGCATCTCTTTGTAGGAGCTTCTCCAGCTGACGAGATAATTTTGGTCAAATACCCAAAATCGATGGAGCAAATGCAGTATGCATCACATACAGTATGTGATATTTAGCCCAAAAGAAAAAAAAAACATTGATTATAAGCAAACCGTTGAAATTGCAATGTGTCAGCTTTCAAATAATGTCACTACAATTAATGCAGTTTGACACTCTTCAATGTAGTAATGACATACAGTAATATAACAACGTCAAAAAGATAAGTCTGAAAGTAGAACGGAATCTTTTGTTTGAATACATGCATTCATAACTACATAATTAGAAAGCAAAAACTTAAATGCGTTTCTGTGTCTAAAACTGATGGAGCAGGTCATGCATATCCACCTGGTGCTAAACTATGTGCACAGATACAAGTTAGCAGAAACAAGCCTGCGCTAGGGCACAGTTTATCACAACAACATGCTTCCCGCTCTCTTTCTCCCTCTATCTCACTCCCTTTCTTTTTCCCACTCTCTATCTCTCTCTCTCTGAAGCTTAGACAGCCTGTGGTGGTGTTTGCCATTTGATGTGGCTCCTCTGTTGTGGCAGCAGAGAGGAGAATTCTCCTTCCCTGCAGGAGCATCAGACTCTGTATGTGTGGAGGAAACCTCCAGCTGAGATGCCGGCTCTTTGTAAAGAAAGCTGGGAAAGGAACACATACAGGTGGAAAGAGTGGAGCGAGAGAGGTTTCCGTTTCAGAGATGCAAATGTAGACACTGTGTTAAGGCTGCAGAGAGGGAAAAAAAAAAGAAACAACTTTTAAAGTAAGTAGAAAAGCCGTCTTTATTTTGGACAAAATGGAAGCCATTCTGTTGAGTAGCCCAGAGGTTGGAGACCCCTTACTATGTAAAGCGCTTTGAGTGGCCAGAAAAGTGCTATATAAATGTAAGGAATTATTATAGTGATGTGCAGAATAGGGGAAGATGTAGTTTAGATTGTACGAAATATACAAACTTGATTATTTATTTATTTTTTTATTTTTTATTATTATTTTTATTTATTTTTTACATTTTGGCAGATTGGTGGCTAATTTGTATGAATTTGCACTATAATTTGAAATCTCATTCGTAAATTTTTTTTGTACAATCTGCTTACATCCCACATAACGTTACATTTAGGGTTGGACCTTCAAGGGGTTTTTTTCCCCCTAAAAATGTGGCAAAATATTCAGTGTATTTTGAATGAGCGAACTAACAAACAAGCAAATAATAATAAAAAAATACAATGTGCAAAACACAAATAAATAAATAAAAATAATAAATAAAAACAATAGATAATGCCAATGATAATTCAAAATGAAATAAGTTCAAATTAAATATAAATTTTAAGACAATAACGGTCAATATTACTGAAATTGTTGTGTTATTTCATTAGTTGAATTAGTGAATTAAAGGTCCCGTTCGTCGTGATCCCATGTTTCAAACTTTAGTTAGTGTGTAATGTTGTTGTTAGAGTATAAATAATATCTGTAAAATTATAAAGCTCAAAGTTCAATGCCAAGCGAGATATTTTATTTAACAGAATTCACCTACATCGAACAGCCCGTTTGGACTACATCCCTTTAGTTCCTGCAGTAATGACGTCACTAGAACCGTTTTTTGACTAACCTCTGCCCACATGAATACACAAACAAGGGGGCGTGGTCTTGTTGCGCTCCGACAGAAAAGAGGAAGAGTTGCGTTTGTGTTTATCGCCATGTCGTCGAAATGCTGTAAATTTCATCTCAGAGTCCAATCACCTTTGTTTGGCCTTCCCAGGGATGTTGTACTTAGAGATCAATGGTTACAATTTATGTTTAACTCTGTTCTTGAAAGTTATAATCCACATGTAAAACTATGTGCAGCACATTTTGCTGAGGAGAGCTTCCGCAATCTCAATCAGTTTAATGTCGGATTCGCACAAAGATTATTTTTGAAAGATGGAGCAGTTTCTTCTTTGTCTGGAGAAGGCATTGTTTATGGACCACAACCGAGAAGTGTATCTTATTAATTTGGTGCGTTTAACAGTTTCTGTAACTTATTACACAGAGGGCAACGCTGTTTAGCTTTGTTAAGATGGTAGTGCTGTGCAAAAAAAAACTAATGCGATTTTCACGCGCATCTCATCAGTAAAGGCGCTCTGTTATTAGAAGTACATCTCCAACATGTGCGTTCAGATCAGGATTGCCAGGTTTTCAAAACAAATCCTGCCCACTTGCTTCTCGAAACTAGTCCAAAACTAACCCAATCGCGTTACCAGGAGGGCAGCGTGCACTAAGCTGGTGTCGAATCACAACACAGGAACCGCTGGCACAATCAGAACTCGTTACATATTTCTGAAGGAGGGGCTTTATAGAACAAGGAAGACATCAGCCCGTTTTTATGAGAGTGAAAACAGCGGTATACAGATAGGTGAATTGTGTGAAAAATACTGTTTTTTTTACACGCGAAACATGAACACATGTTATATTGCACACTGTAAACACAATCAAAGCTTCAAAAAAACATGAAAAACGGGACCTTTAATAAAGTTCAGGAAACCCAGACTCATTTGCAACGCATTTGCAATACATAGATAAGAAAACACCAAAGAATAATATTATAACAGATTTCAATGTGTATTACTGAGGCTCAAGTAATGCAGTATTGCACTGACAATGCCAATGTCATGAGTTCAATCCCTCGAGAACACACATAATGTTAAATATATATTTTGAATGCACTTCATTGGATAAAACCATGTCTGTCAAGACCAACGTTTTTTCATCACTATACCAGCCTGCATTAAACTCTACTGAAGAACAGTAACCAAGAAAAATGTGCAAAATATTTCTAAAAATGACCGTGGTTCTCAAAACAGTTGGATAGTGGAAGCATAAAAGTGAAATCCATTATCCAAACATCCAACTTTCATATGCCTCAAAAATCCTTTTTCCCTGTTGAAAAATAGCACAAGGCTAAGAGCAAGCTGATTTAAAATGAAAGCCGCTCTTTCTTTTTCCCTCCATTTCCTTGTTTACCCAGACAGCTAAAATAGATTGTATAGCCTCTTTTGGTAGCAGCAGGAAGCAAAAAGGGCTAAATTCAGATCAGCTCCTCAAATCATGGCCAAATGAAAGTGTAATATTATTGAAAAAGCTGAAATGGTGAGAGATTAATTAGGTGTCTTAGAATGATTATTAGGTTCTTGTATCTGCAAAGGACTAATCATGGTTATTCCCCTCCATCCATTTTCTTTTGAAAATAAATTATTATTCAAAGTGCACAGATCTCTGTATGCACAGCATTTTACAAGCACAGTCCTATCTCCTTAATGAATTCATTAGATACCGCTGGCCAAGGCGACCCTTTAAAAGAGGCTTGGTGAGATGCTCTCCGGTCAGCAGGTCCCTGATGATTCCAAGGGAAGTTCATTCAGAAACAAGTGAGACACCATCGCAAATATCTCTCGCCTGCGTGTGCAACCGCACTGCCGTGCGTGGGCTTATTTGTTTTCTTGTCACTGCTGAAGATAACATATCACTGTACTGCTCAGATAATTACTCTTCTGTGAGTCTGAGGGGGGATAAAGATGTTTAATCTTCTAAGACTCATTACTCACTACGATGTTAATGGGAATTACAGAGAAGAAGCGAATGTAGGCAGGGGACTTCAAAGACCAGCCGCTGCATGTGGAGTGCTGGATTTAGATGTGTGTGGTTGTATGTGAGGCTGGTGAAGATGCACATGAATATATCTTAAATTTCTGGAATGCATCTTAACATCCACAATCATTCTAAACACCATTATATATATATATACTTCTCAACACCCTCACTGTTTAGAGCGGCATTTGATGAATATATATGTGTGTAACTTAGAGACGTTTCCCTTCAGGAACTCAAACTGCGTCAAAGCATTATGGGAACAAGTATGCCCATGCTGCCAGACTTATAAACCCATGCCTAGTGTGGAAGCTAAGCCGAGAGAGAGGGAGCCAGGTGTGGTGCAGAATGCAGGAAAGAACCTGACAAAGTAAGTGAGGTGGACATCCCAAAACATCCTGAAGGCCAACTTATGGAGAAGTGAGTCTTGACCCCTAATGGAAAGGGGAGATCAGCAGACTCAAAGCGATGGAATAGCATCCTGATCCACCACTTAGCATAAGCTTTTCTGGCCGGAGGCCTCAGCGCACCACAGAGAAAACATGCAACTAGTGGGTCTCTCCTGAAAGACCGACCACCAAAAGGGGCATAGTAAGCAGCTAGGGCTGCCACAGAAACATTTAAGGTGGAGTGGGATAACCCTGCAGAGAATCGTACCTGCAAGAACTCCAGCACTGAACCAACAGGGCAGTTAAATGGGTCGAGCTGGCAGTTGCAGCATCAAGAAGTGAAGGTTCACTTCAAGGAGTATAGTTTCCTCGTGGAAGGAGCTCTGGACTGGAGTACGGTCTCAACAACCTCATTTGAGATACCGGAACCTATAAACTGTGACCACTCTGAGCAGGGAGGATTGAGGGGACAGATACCTGAAGGGGAACATTAGAATAATAAGTAAGATCATGTTCTATGGAGATATTTTGTCAATTTCCTACTGTAAATATACGTTTTAAAACTAAATTTTTGGATAGTAATATGCATTGCTAAGAACTTAATTTGGACAACATTAAAGACGTTTTTCTCAATATTTTGATATATAAATTCCAGATTTTCAAGTATCTTTTTGCTCAAGGACAACTGACCTGACGAACTGAACATAATTAAATGGAAACGATTTCCATGTCAAAGGAGGAGTCCCAAACCATATATTAACTGTTTTATAATCATCACAAACCAATGGTAGTTTGAAAATGTTTACCAAGCAGAACAAACTTTTCCAGAAAGTTTCTTTTGGCAACTTTTTTTGAACTCCTAAAATAAACTACAAACTTACTTTATGTTGGCCTGATTTTGTTTGAAATTTTGTCACACCTTAATTTTTCAGCATACTGTTTGCTGTTAACCCAGAAAAGCTTCAGCAAAATTTGATACATTTTTCCCTTTTTAAAAGCAAGTGTAATGTATTAAGTTCAGGAATGCTTGTGTCAGCTTGTGGACATCAGCAACCAGATGCATCACAGGGAATATTCAAACTGCAGTCTCTAGTCTTCTCGTAACCTGAAGCGAGTAAATAATGAGATGTATTTCTGAGTCAGCAGGAAATGGGACTTTGGCCGCTTCTCATTTGTTTGAGGCCTAGCAGCTGGAAGTGAGACAAATCGTCACGGTGAATAGACAGTGACTGAGGTGGCTGTTGTTTCATTGTAGTTTCAGATTGTTATTTCTCAAATGGTCTATTTTTAGCAAAGTCACTTATTCACGCTCAACGGGGGGATATGGTCAGAGATGGATGGGACTCTGGCATGATGAATATGCCATGCACATTATGTGTCACTCCTCATCTCTCCACCTATCAGTCTGCGTGTCTCCATGGGCCCACAGCTGTGTTTGAACATGGATGAGCGACACTGGAGCCTGTGAGATGACCGAAAGCCACATTCCGAATCGCTGTTTGTTTTTGTCACCCACTGGCTCCCAAACATCAGTCTGACATTCTTTAGATTGTCAAGGACATTTGAATAAATCTCAGCAATCGCTTCTCACTGGAGGTGCTGTCAAGTGCAGCTGAAGGTCTTCTTTATGCACGTCTGCTGATGTCATATGCTTTTGATACCTCCAGAACATCCGGTTATGGCATTTTTAATAACAATTATGAGGTCAAAACATTTAAAAAAATTCAAACATGAGAGGCATTTTGCTGTATATGCATACATTTTGTATCGTATAGTAGTTTCGTCCACACGGATCTGGAGTTTTGGGAGAGTGAAACCAATATTTTTTTGAAACCGGGTCCCAGAGTGGATAAATTTGAAAACGCCGCCTTTGCATTTTCATGTGGACAGCAAATCTGTATATTTTCTTGAACAATGACGTCACCAGCCCACGTCTCACCCCCAGTCAGACACTGCCACGTCACGTAACAGCATCAAAAACAGGAACAAACACTGAACGATTGTCCTTTTATTAACTAACATTAACACAGATTAATAAATGTATTGTTCATGTTCGTTTGTAAACTGTGTTATGTTTTATTTTTTTCAACTTTGTAATGAAGTACTATTTTTGGCCGTAAATAATATTCCCTGATCTGGAGATAACTTTATTTGTTCATCAGTAGATAGCATGTGGAAGGTTTTGATAGACTTGATGTGAGAAACTTACACAAATTCAAGGAAACTGGCTCTTTTCATTGTGTCACTCTACAGCTGGGGATGAATGAATTTATTTTGGCAGAGGATAGATTGGTCTCTGTTTGCACATATTCCAGTCACCAGCCTTCAGTAGACCCACAGAGTGAGCAGTGACATCTGTTTACTGACACCATCTGTTCGCTCCCTCTCTGTGTGTCTCACTACACTGGAAAACCATATTTAGCATACTATAAACTCATTGTACTATGACGCGCTCAACCGTCTGTGTGACAGTTCAGCTACTTTAACACCATTACTTCTGCCATTAGAGAGCAGTGTCTCTTCTCAACCTGTTGGCTGACCAGGTTGTATTTTCCTGGAAGGATCCCTGAGGTCCTGTGTGTTAATGAATGTGAGGTTCATCTGGTTAACCAGTCCATCAAGCCTCTAAGTGTCAGCAGCCTCAGCCGTTCTCCAGACTCTTTAAGGGCTCACATTTATTGCTGTTGTCATGCTGCATATTGGGTTTGTTTTACACAAATGCTCTTTTCTTCCTCCTTCACCTCCGCCCATTCATAACAATTACATCCCTGGTGTGTCACTGGTATACAAGCCTTAACAGATTGATGGTTGCTGCACTGAAGTGTAATAAAGCATTTGAACAGCAATGCCAAAAACATTATACCACTGGAAATTCTAAATACACCAGGGAATATAACGGAAAGGTTAATGTGTGGCCCTCAGCAGAGCAGTCTGCTTACATAATGTGTTCAGACATCAGGGGTTGTGCGATTCTGTAAGCCCTTTAAACCTAAAAAAGCCCAAATACAGTCTATGTGGATAAACTTTACATTTCTGGATTAAAATTAAAGACATATGTACTGTATTTCCTTTCATTTTGAATGGTTATTTCTACTTGGACTACTGTTCAACATTTTTTGAAAGAAGTATCTTATGTTAACCAAAGCTACATTTATTTTAAAATAATATATTAAAATAATTCAATATTATTATATTTATAAATGAACTGTTATATATTTTAATACATTTTAAAATGCAAAGCTGAATTTTCAGCAGCCATTACTCCAGTCCTTAGTGTCACCTGAAGACATTCAGAAGTCATTCTAATATGATGATTTGGTGCTTACCGACCCCAAATAGTATTCTGAATTATTTTTGCTACTTCAATTCAAATTAAGGAACTGAATTGGAACTTAAATTAAATTCGGAAATGGTGCACAACCCTGTCACAAACATGAATAAAAAGATAATGAAAAATTTAAACACTTTAGTATAGTGACCCGTTCTCACTATAAACTAAATAAATGAACATATTGGCTTGTTATTGGTGCTTATAAAGCACATATTCTGCATGACCATATTCTACATGCCTTATCCTGTCTAATACCTAAACTGAACGACTACTTCACCAACTATTAATAAGCAGCAAATTAGGAATTTTTTGAGGCAAATGTTGTAGGCGAGAACTTGACCTTAAAATAAAGTGTGACCTAAAAAGTAGTGTACAAAAAGTCCCTGGACGCCCAATATTTCTGGTTAGATTAGTATATCTTAATTATATTCATATTACAAACTTTCATACTATATAGGATGTAGTTTTTAACAGTCACTAAATGAAAAAAGTACCTATATAGAGAGTATGGGGTTTCGGATACAGCCCTGGAGTCACATTTTCTAGAAATCATCTGTAGAACACATTTTGTTGGATGGCCAGGAATACTTCTGGCTACACTTCAGATGATATTTCTTCAATATTTCATTTCTCTCATAGAAATTCTGTGTGTGGAACAGGATGTTTGCCATATGGAAAGGCCTTTTACAAATGGGACTAAAGTGGCTGGAGCAGCTTCCTTTTTCTTTAGGCCTCTGTATGTCATTGATTTAGAATTGTTAAAATGAGTCAAGCTCAAGCATTCACTACTGAATAATATAATACATAAAGGTCATCCTAACTCTTTTCCTTTTATTCTTAATAATGGCTTACAAAACTTTACTTGGTTAATTTCTAATGGGGGGCATGTGAGTTGTTTCTGTACAAAAATGTTTGCAGACATATTTCTCTAAACTATTAATGAAGCATAGGCTGCAGTGACCTGTATTTTCATAATGCTCCTGACTTCCTGGCATATGCCTTGATACTGCAGCTGAACCTCATCATCACGGCACCGAATGAGTGCCAAAAGACATGCCCACATCACTGATGCTATCATAAAAATCCATCCTTGCAATACAGACACGGAAAGAAGCTCTCTCCCCTCCATTAAAATGGATAAGCCAGCGGTCCACCTGGCCTCATTGCTGGAGAGATAACATTTTAGAGAATCTGAAAGAGAAGAGGGAATATGCTACAGCTGCAGAGAGTAGTGTGCTTTCTAATGCGATGCTTTCATTGTGCCGCTGTCAGCTGTCAGTGGGAGTCGAGCTGAAGGGATGGATGTAAACACACAATGTGCTAAATGAGGGCATCTTACACCGTGTTATGGAGAGTTGTCATATCAGCGCTGTGGTAAGCCAGCACAGATCCAACTCCCAGTTTGCTTTTGCGTGTCAAATTGACAAAGAATTTAAGATCCTTTCTCTTTTCTCTGTGAACAACCTCTGTCATTCCCATTCTTCAATGGGAACGTGGGACGTGAAAAGCCGCCACCTATCCAGCATTATTTTATGCTCATTTGGGTAACATTATGGGTAGAATGTTCTGTGCAAATCAATTCTATCAAAGACGGCATGACATATAGGACAAACAGCAGTGGGAGAACAACTTCAGCTAAAACAGATATTGACAGTGTGTCCCTCATGTCAGAAATTGTGAACACACAAAACAATATTCAGTTTGAGAGGATTGAATTGGTCTTAGCTGTTCTTAGACGACCTATAGCGAGGCATTGAGAAGAGGACCAGTTTTAAATATGTTTTTAAAAACAGACACATTTTTGTCACCTGAAGCTGTTCTGTCCCTTGTCATCAACACACTTCTCAAATCAGTATTGATACAACTATTACAGCAGATAAAAAAAAACCATTGCATGGAATCAGATTTAACCTTTTTGTATCTTTTCTACTTCACAGCTGTGAACTAGTTCCTTGTGAAGACAATAAAAATCAACTCACATATTTTTCTCATATAATACCCCAGCAAGCCTCTTGCCGATACCCCTTTTAATACTGCAGCACAGGCTTTCATCACTCTCTGATATATTTTTGCCACAATCCTTGAAACCACAAGAAACACATGCACAATACTGTTTGATTCTGCAGTGGTGCATTGAAAAGAAAAGAGAACTAGAGCAAAACACAACAGAAAAGTAAATAAAAAAGTCCCTCAGTGCAGTGCATTGGTGGATGCCCTACTACTATACAAATTTGTTCAGAGGCACTTTTCTTTGATGCAGTTTCACATCAAACCATTACATCTGCCTTTAAGAGGCAAGCTGAAGTATATTGTGTTTGGTTACTTCACCTTCAACCAAGTGTCCGTTTTATTTTGTACATGCATCATGTCTCCCTTGCAAAGTCCGAAGTGGATGTTGCAACATATCTTTCTTTGGATGGCTATTTTATGTTTTTATGGCTCAAGACAAGCACTTCAGGGCACCACTTTCTAGTGCTGTAAAACTAAAGCTTGCTTTAATTCTGTCCAGTTTACAGTACATGGATCTATAATAATAATAACTGATTTTTTTCTTCTAATATTTCTCAACAAAAACCATTAGCATGAAATCATGCTTTTCTCGACCATCAAGCTATTCATATGTGAGGAAAAAAAACACCTGACTTAATAGATAGCTGAGTCCCAGTTAACATAATATCCATATTAAAAAATAGCCTATTGGAAATTATAATTAGTTTGTTGTAGTTTCGATTATTTCAAAAAGAAATAAAAAGTGTTATACAAGTTAGCTGAATATATGAGTCTGTCAGTTAAGTAGAGAGGTTTAGATAAAGAAATTTGATTGGTTAATCAATACTTAACCTAATGAAAAAAACATTTATTTAATGTCATCCATGATATATTTCATCTGCAACAACATTGGATATCCTTAGATAAAAGACATCAGGCTTTTTTTTAGGAAATACTTTTTACAGACAATTTAAAGCACCAATTATTTTATACACTGTGTAGTGGAGTTGGTTTTTAGAGTTGTTACATGTAACATTTCAGTTATTTCAAATCAATACAATGTTTTAATTTATTTTGTCAGCCATGTGTAATAAGTGGGAAAATTTGCTTCAAATTGGATCCTGATCACCTGACTTTGTTTATTTTGCGATGATGAATGGCTGGCTGTGTAATATCCTTTATTCAATTAAAATAAATAAATAAAAAATAATAATAATAATAATAATTTTAGAGAAAGTGCTCCAAGAAGGGTTTAAGAAAAGCTCCAGGGATATGTAGTGGATCTCCAGAGGGCAGCCCTCCCATCTTCCATAACAAGTTTCTCTATTTTCACTGGAATATCAGATGATTTATTAATCAAAGCAGGTAGCAAAAAAAAAAAAAAAAAAAAAAATTGTGAGTCACATAAATTAAAGTCAATAAGCAGAGGCATCATGTAAAGTATGCAGTTAAGGAGGTGAAATTAGACACATCTGAACAGCAGTGGAACCTTGGGGCTCCATTGTTGCAGCAGGGGGTACCAGCAGCTTTGTTCATTTAACAAGTGTTAATCTGTCTCTATAGAGGTGTTAAAAAACCTCAGCACTTAAATTAGTGCTTCTCCTGCATCCCACAACATACGCTATGTGATAGTAATAATAAAGACTTTTAAATACACATACTGTAGGTAAGATCAGGGCTTGTTACAGTAATTATGTCTTTGTCGTGCTATTGGCAAAGTGAACTGGGGAAATTAGATGTTCTAATTTTTTTCTACCATTTTTTTTTCTCCATGTGTGCATTTGAGTTTGAAATTGCACTGTTGAGTGGGTTAGACACAATGATGTGCAGGTCATGTTTGGAAATATTGCTCTTGTAAAAGCCATTATCCCGTACCAAAGAGTAGTATGCTTCAAGTTTATTTTATTAAGTAACTTTAATTAAAGTTCAAGTATGTTTTTAAGTATACTTTATGTAGTAAGTATACAAATATCAGTGTCCTAGTAGTGTACTATTTCAGTACTCTTTGTGACTAAATAAGCCCACTTTCTAGTATATAAAAGTAAACTTTTAAGTATACTTTAAGTATGACAATTTTTGTAAACTTTGAAGTATAGTGTCACTACAGCTAGCGTAAATGACTAGCTTAGTAGATTTATACTGCACTCGTAAATTTTCTTTAAGTGAACTTTACATCATTCTGTAAGTATACTACTATGTCCCTATTTAGGTATTCATTTGTATATATTTTGTTATATGAACATAAAAAACATAAAAATAACAGGGTATCTGCTCTTTATTCTAACTTCATGCATTCTTATATATATATATATATATATATATATATATATATATATATATATATATATATATATATATATATATATGTATATATATATATGTATATATATATATGTATATATGTATGTATATATGTATATATATATATATATATATATATATATATATATATATATATATATATATATATATATGTATGTATATATGTATGTATATATGTATGTATATATATATATATATATATATATATATATATATATATATATATATATATATATATATATATATATAAACACTTGAATGTGGGTAAGTTTCATAAATATTAACAACAGATAAAAAAAAGAAAAAAAAAAGCTGAAAAAAGCTGATTGGATTCAAAATGACAATCAAAACATAAATGGAGTCAATCAACAACTCAAAGCTTGACAGATATTATTACCTCTTCATTGGTAAACATTTTATTCCATAAAATTACACAGTTTGTATGCTCTTTTATGTCTAATGATCATGTTATAAAACATGTGGAAGTATCTGTTATTTTGGTTTCTTCCTCACTTGTTTTTTTTTTTTTTTTTTTTTTTTTTTTTAAATTCTGTACAGATGTGTAATAGCGTCCCATACCGTATAACCATGAAAACACAGATTTTCGGAGAGCAAGTATAACTCAAATATATCGACTTTCTAAGTATTTGTCATATGTCATTTTGAGTATATTTCTGAGAAGTACATAAAGCCCATGTCTGAGAAGTACTTAATAAAGTAGACTGAAAAAAGTAGACTGAAAGTATACTTTCCTATTTTTAGTTTTAAAGAAGTATACTTATAGCACACTTGAATAACACTTGAACTTCTTTTTCGTAAGGGATGCCAGGGTGGTGGGGCATGTGGGATGTGAAGTGGATATCTTCTGCTGCTAATATGCCCCATATGCCCATCTTAATAGCAGGGAATTTTGTTCTATAAAACCTTACTCCATCTGATACCTTGATAGTTTTTCACTGGTGGATAAAACTGAATATATATCTGTGTAATGCAACATTACATATTTCCATAAGCAATAACAGAACAAGCATGCATACATTAAAATCATGCAAATTAGTAGTCATTTTTCTTCATAATTGATTGGTATTGCTTGAGTTGTGTGTCTGATGCATACAGTTAATTACAATGGAACTTCAAAAGCCATTTTTAACCTTTCATTGTGTGATGTTACTGCCAAACCATTATGGATGATTACTTCAAACTCATTCTCTCTATATAACTGCTGTATGACTTTATATGCCATTGTTGTTGTTGTTGTTTTTTGACAACATTAATATACCATTTATTTTTCATTAACTTATATGTTCTTGGTTAGATTGTTACACTAGTAAATGATGATATAGTAATATAAATATTTATATAAATAACCAAAACTTCTTATTATATAGTCTTATTATTTACCTGTCTACAAAGTTATTAGGAGTTTTTAAGCATCATAAACATTTACCTCAAAAAAATTACAAGGTAGGCTTACATTTTACCCTTCATTTTGTCATGCATTCAACATGGATGACTGAAGAACCCCTGAAATATTCAGTAGCTTATCTTCTGTAATACAGTGAACATATGTTTCATGCCTTTAAAATTTATTTAGTAAAAAAAAATTAAAACAAATAAAAAGATTCTCAAGTTGTAAGGAAAACATGGTGTGAGAAAGGACCACCTGCAGTGAGGGATTTCATTTACCTTGAGACTCTAGTGAGACTCTAGTGTCATTTCTATGCAAACATCATCTCAGATAAGTGTACTTGTTCTCTGTGCGTGCTTATATATATTTTTTCACTGATTGCCTCACTGTCATTGTTGATGAATTGCAGGCACAGTAAGGTGATGTTGTCAATGGGACCGCCGATTTCAGGCTACCCGTTTTGCATTTGAAATGAATGTAGGGAGAAGACAGATTCTTTAAAGATTCAACCTTCGAGAATAGAAAGGGTTAGTGTAATAAAGGAAACCTGCTGTCTTCAGATGAGACAGAGAAAAAGAAAGGGAAGGAAAATGAAAGACATGTTAGAAAATGTTTCTATCAGACAGACGGCGATCTGAGTGTGGCTGATCTGATTGCAGTGAAGAGGTAAGGTGATAAAGTGCCTCCTATTTCTATATTTGGTTTAAAGATTAAATGGAAGGAAATCGGACCTTTTTGTCAAGCACTGTAGAATAGCTTCCTCCACTTATGCTTGGCAAACTGTCTTCTTCACTCCTCCTTCTGTGGATTAATGTTTGAATGCATATCTGTCAGAGAGATCGAGAGGAGAGCAGTTTGGTGTGTATTTACGTCTCTGGGCGTGTGTAACTGTCGGCTTCAGCGTGTGTCTGTACAGGCGTAAAGCTGTTGAGCGTGAGTGTTTGTATGAAAGTGCAGTCAGCTTTCATTAGGAAGGACTCGTTGGGCTTGGGGGAAGCGCGTGCTATAGAAGCAGCGGTAACAGCAGCTACTGGCAGGCACTCTCTCCCCTGGTTTGTGTCTGGGGGCAGGACCTGCATACTAATGGCCCTGTTTCAGGCTTGATCAATGAGCACAGATCAGACACTGGCTACCAATCTCTCCTAGTGCAGGAAGAGGGAGAAGCTCTTAATACCTTTAAATGCAGCTGTACTGATGTTCCTGATCTGGCAGAAAGGTACATTTCAAAATCTTTTATTACACACATAAAACCATATGGGATTTGTATAATATAAAGTAGTCCATGTTCAATTCAAAGTGGCTTCTCAAGTTTTATCTGTACTGTTTTTATTGCTGTATTGTAAGAAACAAATATTGCTTAGAATCACCAATTTCACTAACCACAATTACTTTAGTTCAAGTCTATATATATATATATATATATATATATATATATATATATATATATATATATATATATATATATATATATATATATATATACACTGTATAGATCTTCCTGCCTCTAATAAATTAGAGCTTTGTGATAATTACATTTAGCAATGATTTAAACCAGGCTTGGGGAACTTTGATCCTGGAGGGCTGGTGTCCCTGTAAAGTTTAGGTCCTACACTGAGATAAAAAAAAAACAAACAAACAAAAAAAAAACCCACCGTTATCCTGAAGACTTTGATTAGCTTGTTCAGGCATTTGATTAGGGTTGGAACTAAGGTCCTGTCCACAAGAACAGTTCTTTTTAAAACTGTAGCTTTTTCTACTCTGTTTAGCCGTCCGTCCACACACAAACGTAGCGCCAGGTCACTGAACATGTTTGCAAACAGCTGCCACGGTTGCTGGTTGCAGTGTTATCATGTAGACAGTGAAAGCAGAGTTTTTGGCTTGTGACGTCAGAGCCTGCGCTGTTATCTCCGAAACTTTTTTCAGTTTTTGATTGGCCAACATGCCTTTACAGGTGAGATCATATCACCATCTGTTGATTTGGCATGCTCTTGACAGTACTTTATAGCATGCTTTTAAGTTTTTTTTTTTTTTTTTTTTTTTTTTTTTTGTAAACAGAGATTTTTCTAAAAATGGAAGAAAGATACACTTTTTTTTGTTTATAAAAATACCAGTGTATTTGTGGACATGGCCTTAACTCTACAGGGACACCGGCCCTCCAGGATCAATGTTCCCCACCCCTGATTAAAAAAATCAAGCAGTTGAGATTGTCTAAATATTTAGACACTTTGTTGACGTATAAGGTATGATATATATATATATATATATATATATATATATATATATATATATATATATATATATATATATATTACAATGGTGTTTCATATATTGCTACTGAGAAATTGACTGCATATTTTAAATTTTTGTCTCTTCTGTCTGCTGTAATCCATCTTTCTATATTTTATTTTCCTATTTTTGAAAGTCGTAGAAATTCAATAGTGAGTTATTCTTATTTATTTCTTT
The DNA here is from genome assembly GCF_023724105.1 of Carassius gibelio. NCBI lineage: Eukaryota > Metazoa > Chordata > Actinopteri > Cypriniformes > Cyprinidae > Carassius > Carassius gibelio. Next base: position 23,287,661 of record NC_068402.1, on the reverse strand, counting down.
TTTGTTGGAGTGAATGGAAATTCAAAAATAAATATTGCTTTCTTATATTTTTCAGTCTTTAAAATGTGAAAAGGGTCCATATTCAACATTTGAAGGCAGTCAGTGGATGGAACAGAACAAATGCAATTTGTTTGCTTAAAAGATTAGTTCAAAAACACTGATTTGTTCAAAATTTATGATCACTAACACAATGTAAAATAACTGCTGTTGTGGGTTGGTAGTCGGTTGAATTGGAGGAGATTCTTCTGACAGGCACAGCATGTTACTAGAGTTAAAAACAGAATAATGCAGCAGCGCTGGCTGTCTGAGTCACCGCAGTGCCATCTTTTGCCTATAACAAATTGAAGCTAATGCAATGAGGACGCAATCTTGTTCGCTCCTGCTGTCTCTCATCTCTCACTCTCCTGATTTCTCCTTTTTATTTGTGTTACCACTCCTCCCCACAAGTCTTCTGCCCAGTCATCATGTCATAAACAGAGAGGAACCTTGTCCACTTTTTGGCAAAAACCTCCCACTGTTAGAGTGCTACAATATTGGCCTGTCTCCATTCCACCTGACTGAGCTTATGCTAAAGTGTGCTAAAGGCTTTTCACAATAACAGTACTTTACTTTTCTTAAATCAGTAATTCACACAAAAGTGACAATTCTATTGCTTTTTGTTAGTTTCAAATGTTTTTCTTTAGTCGATAACAAAACATATTTTGAAGAACATTCACTGAGCCTGTTGGATATAAAAAATGTAAAAAAAAAAAAACCTTTATAGGAAATACAATTATTTAGGTTTGAAATGACATGAGAGTAAGTAATTAATATAAGTGAACTATCCCTTTAAGATGCTTTCTAAGTACCTATTATTTAACACACGCACTAAAAAATTCTTCCCTCTTTGTCACCTGTGCTTTACAGGGTAGCTTTTAAGTTGGCATTGAGCATTGAACTTCAAATTAAATCAGATTCTCAATAAATTGCCATTGGCATTATTATGTGTACAGGTGAGAAGCTTGTGCAGGAGCTCAAGGACAGACACCGATGTCTGAGAACAACAGGAGAGAGGCAAATTTCCCTTCGCCACCACCAGGGGCAGTAAAGCACTTCTTTTTTCCACAAACTTTCAGGTGATGCAGTTGAGACTAGGTGTTGTCACAGTATCACAGGCAGAATTTTAGAAGTAACTGAGATAAAGTATTGCCCAAAAATACAAACTATCTTACACAACACACACACATCATAGGCGCATGGCACGCACCATTAGCACTGAGGATTGTGGCTCAACCTTCACACTACGAATGTTCACTGAATATTTTGGCACACAAAATCCCGCTGTCTCTCTTTCTGAGAGTGGGACATGTTTGCCTTAGCTTGCTGCACCCCTCATGGCTTATTCATGAGCTGGTGTTGTGCTTGTGGTTAGCTGTGTGGGTTCAGAGCCATCCACACTCCTGCCACACTAAACAATGGCAGAGATCTCGCCATGTTTATTTATCAGAGTCAGAGTGCCCGGTGCTACGGCTCTAACATCATTTATCTCAGCTATCAGTTCGGTCGCTGTCTGCTGTAATGGGGCCTGCTTGGTCTGTCCTCAGAGAGACAACTCCACAGCGGACCATTCAAAGGCACCTTGTGGCTACTTAACAAGCCCCTGGATGTTTCCGCTTTGGTTCTTAATTGGCACGTCCAAGTTACTTTGGGGTCAATGTTGGACCATTGTGCTGGGACAAAGTTCTGGAGGTTGGGATGGAGCAGTAAGACAACATGACTAGTCCTTGCTGGAGATATACTGTATGGAAACATATATGCAGGATACACCCCCAATCATGAACTGTCGTAAAGGAGACTGCCAATAACAGTGTATGCACTCAAAAAAATGTACTTTCACCTTTGCTAATTTTACTTAATCCGTTCATGTTATGATTACTTAAAAAAATTTATTTAACAATGTGAACTTGATTTAATCTAGTTCATTCAACAAAAAAGTGTGTATTGTCAGCTTTACTTAAAAATTATTTGTTCAGCCAACATAACATTTTTGCGTAAAGGTAACATATTAGTGAAACCAACACAGACTTGCATCTCATTGGCTGATGATTTCTGCAGTGTATTATGGGTAATTGTTATTCTGTCACCCTCTTGGAGAAGTGTAGCACCATTAGATAGGTAGATGAGTAATACAACTTATAGCAATTAAGTTGTTCTAATAAGTTTTAGAACCAAACAAACAAAGAAACAAAGGGTTTGAGATGTTGCTTTGTAATTTAAAGATGTTTGTGATATGCTTGATAAGCTGTAATTATAGAAAGGTTTGAATGAAAAGTAATTTTAATCAGCTGCTCATGATCCTAATGCAAGGGGGTGGCATTCCTAAAATGGCATTATTCAAATTTTATGTCATCATTATTTAACATTTTCAGGTACAATTAACTCATGTGTTGTTTGTTGACTCTATTAAGGGTTGTTAAGTTTACTTAAACTTATTTTGTAAAATGAACTTAATTATTAAAAACATTGTCTAAAACATTGCAAATTAGTTGGGCTGACACTATTAAATTAAGCTTTGCCCAACCATAGTAAATAAGTTGAATCAACCTTAATAAATTAAGTTGACCCAATGTAAGTACATTAAATTGGAGTAACAGAATTGCATAATGCTGAAATAAAGCAAATTAATCATGTGGAAATCCTTTCCATGATTTTTTTATGTTCGTTCAAAGAGTTATTTTTTTGAGTGTGGGACAGGACCTGTAAACAATGATAAGACTATTATATTATGTTTACATTAATCTATCTAGAGTATTTTTTTTTAAGCTGCATCAAAATAATATTATTAATAATAATAATAATAATTCCACATGATTTTAAGTCTCAATTGTATTTGTACAGGAATCACAATCACAGGAAACACATAATATCCTTGTAAGTTGATTATTGATTTACATGCACTGGAGGCTGAATGCATGGTGCATTCTAAAATAATTGCCTTCTCTTTTATCAGGGTTGTGCACCATTTTATATTGAACTGAGAATGCTTTGAATTTTATTCAAATTTAAAAAAGTCTTTTAAAAAAGGCTTAAAGGTTTAGTTCACCCCAAAATTTAAATGAGACCATAAATTACTTGGTGTATATGACTTTCTTCTTTCAGATGAATCCAGTATGAGTTATATATACAGTATTTAAAATGTCTTTGATCTTTTAAGTTGTTAAATGCTACTCAGTGGGTGTTGCATCAGTCAAAGAGAAGTTAAATAAAAAGTGCTCATCCATAAAAAAGTGTCTCACACAGCTTCGGGGGTGAACAAAGGCCTCCTGTAGTAAACAATACATTTTTGAAACATATCTACATTTAAAAATGTAATAATCACTTTAATCTACTGTAATAATTTAAAACCTTAGTAATCATCGGGAAGAAGGAGGCGGGAAGAAGGAGGCGGGAACCGGCGGACAATCAAAATGAAACTTTAATTAAATTAAAAAATTAAAAAATAAACACAAAACAGCACAACAGTCCCTCGAAGACACAAATAAACAAATAAAAACCAAACACAAATAAAAGCCCAAGCCTGGTCCTCTCTCGTCCTTCACTGTCGTCGCTCCAGTTTTATATCCTTCCATCTCCTCCGTGGGACTCGAGATCGGTGGGTCGAGCAGGTGTCACTCATCTCCAATCACTCCACCGGCCTCGCCCGTTCCCACGGCCCTTGGCCCCGCCCCACTCATCACATCTACCTTGCGCTCACTGTTGTATACCGAAGCAGTTCTGGGCAGATGACATATGAGGTTGGCTTTGCTATGTAGAACTGTTTACAACATAAATAAGAATAAAATAAGAAATTCATAAGTTTCCTGAGCACCAATTGATTATAATAATTTTTGTGCTAATATCAATTGCAATAATGTTTCCCAATATTACTTTTTTTTTTTTTTTTTTACTGAATTTTTGATCAAACAAATGCAGCCTTAATGGGAATAAAAGACTTCCTTCAAAAACATTAAAAACCTTGCCAAACCCAAACTTTTGGATTTTATACAGATTATATTCCATCATATTTAATAATTAATAATGTATTTTTGTGGACCAGGAAGGAACCCATCATTTCCCAGTACACATTACCCCCAGTGCATTTATTTTTTTATCTACAGTTCAATAAATTCCCCTTGTCACTTCAAAATTGTCTTCTTGGGGAATGTGACCAAATCATTTGAAATTTGGAACGGAATTGAAAGCGACACAATTCTTCCATTCAGAATTTTGCATTGCACCATCATTGGCCATCAACAAGGTCAGGTTTATTCATCAAAATATAAATCTCCAGTGCTAACCTGTCATAGATTTGCTGTAGACCACCAAATTAACTATATCTAAAAGCAGAAATCATGTTTGCCACTTAGTTTGCTGACTGCATTTAAATAATAAGACTGCATCTGAATTATATACAGTAATCAGCTCCTGTATAAAGTACCTAAAATTTCTGCTATATTTCACTTCTGATTGTAATTCATAAGATCGTTTAAGTAGATAGTGAACTGATGGTTCAGGGAGTTCCAGGTCTGTTGGTAAAGGAAATTGTAGCCTGTGTCACTTTAGATGAGGGCCGAGATATGTGGTGAGAAAGACAGGGCAGATCAGGGGGACTCTGCTTTAAACTGTCCCAGCAGAGAGGCGGCTCTTCTCACTGTCACAAGAGAGCCGACCACTCAGTCTGTCTGAGTTTTGTCATTTCTTTCAGTCTCCAGTGCGCTGCCCATGGGAGAGTGGCTAGGAGCGTCACAGTATCTGAAAGGAGAGAGACATGTAAATGTTTCTGAGGTCTGCTGAGGCGATCTTCCTCTTCAAACCAACTCACAGTTATCATATGGCCCAGAGCTCTATGGAAAAACATGAACGCTGCATATTAAATGTAATGACTTCCATGACTCTACTTACACAGACAAACGTACAAGTTCTTGGCATTGAGATAAAATTAAACAAATAGTTCCTCTAGAAATGAAAATTGGGTCATCATTTACTCACCCTCATGATTCTTTCTCATGCTGAACATAAAAGAAGACATTTTGAAGAATGCTGGTAATCAAACAGTTGGTGGCCCCATTGACTTAAGAAATACATTTATACATGTTCGGAACGACATGAATGTGAGGAAATGATGACAACACTGTCATTTTGGGGTGTACTAATCCTTTAAAATGGGTCTATAATGTCATTAATGGGATGGTTCATACAAAAATAAGAATTTTATAATTGTTTACTTACCTTCATATTGTTCATAACCTGTATGACATTTTTTATTTTATTTTTATTTTATTTTATTCTGTGCAGCACAAAATAAGATATTTCCCTGGCCTGTAAAACATTCAATATGAGTCAGTGGTGTTCAAAACAACATTGCAGCCCACTGTCTTTCACTGTATAAAAAACAACAACAACAGCAGCAGAAAACCGCAACTAAAAAACAAAGTCAAACAGTTTTGGAACAAGAACAAAGCTGAGTAAATAATGATTTTAGTTATTTAGTTAATTTTTTGTTTTGAATGCAATTAAACTTTTTAATATACCTCTTTAAGCAGCACATTGTCCCATCCTGCACTTTTCTCCCTCTCCCTCTCTTTCTCCCCTTTTCATTTCTATGACTCAGCTTTTTTGTTAGGCCATTAGGTACATAGTTTCTCAATGCCTCCGCTCTGTGCCCTGGATACTCAAAGTTCCTTTCATAAATTAAGATGTGAGACTGAGGGGAGAAAAAGCCAGAGCAAGTGACACACTCCTGCCACAATGCATTCTCCTGTCTCTGCTCCAGCACGAATGGACTGTATCACTTCCTCTGTTGCAATGTGGCTAAATGCTCTAAAGGAGATTGGCTTCTCTGTTGCTGAGAAGTCATTTACAGTGGGTCACACTGAGCCTTGCTGTATCAGAACACTCGATTACTTAGGAAAGTGTGAGCACAATCTTCCACTACCACTACTTCATCCTTTTTGTTTGTCCTCCTTCCCGGGGGTGACAGTGGTTAATATAAGGTTAAGTCTTACACAGCAAGACCAGTAATGCCTTACTGTTTGCTAAATAACTCTTCTGTTGAGGATTCATACCAAAAATAATTTTTTTAAGGTCCAGTTCTCACCATTAAAAGACAAAGTTTTATGGTTTTGTATAATGAGTGTTAGAATATTGAAGTTTCTTTTCTTTATTTTAAATGTATCTATCTGTGACTGGTTTTGTCATCAACATTGACTCCTTCACCGTGATGATCATGAAGAGCTGCTTGAGGGACAGCGGTGTGTGTGCACATACCGCTTTAGCCAATACCAATTTGTAATTTTATTTTAATTCCATCAGGGCCTCAGGTAGGAGCTGATATTTAAGTGAGCAATGTTATTGAGATAAAGCAAACATTACAATTCTACAAAAAACACACAAGTTTTCAATTAATTTGTGTGTGTGTGTGTATACGGATGGAACAACATTCCAACTGTTTCTCTGAGTTATTTCAGGTGCATTATGGCGCTTGTTTAAATTGCGTGATTTGTAGTTAGGCAAGTCATGAGAAAATTGCATGCAATGAATGTCATAGTAGTTTGGTAGCTTCGACCATCCCATCTTTTAGCGATACATACCATGTGCTTACTTTCGGAAACAACGGAGGCCTAGTAATACCAAGTCAAGATACCATGAAAGTGATTCGCTCAGCTGAGCACTGCATCCGACGGGCCTCTAACATAAAATCAGCAGCCTGTCAGTGTCCAGTGTCTCTATTAAACAAAGTCGTGAAAGCAGAAGTAGGCTCTGAGGACATATTTGGTTTTGTGAACACATTGTTGAGTCTCAAGATGGCATAGACAACCACAAATTTAGCTTAATTTCACTGGTTGTCTGTACATTTCATAAGTTAAGACAGCACCATGTACCATACATTCTGTATGAATGAGACTTTAGTACATACTTAATATGGCAAATTATTGTAAAAAAAGAGAAGACTGAACGGTCTTTGGCACCTCAACTGTCTAGCTTAAACATTATGTTTCTCTAAAATTTGTGATTTTCTTCCACCTGCAAATTGCTTTGTGTATCATATTTAATAAACCGATACAGTTTAAATGTTTAAATTAACATGTATAGTCACACCATTGTAGCAATTTTGCATGCAGTAGGCTAAGGTAAGTAGCGATAAATAATTCACAGTTTACTCAATTGGAAGAACTTATAAACTTAGGCCTACTAGCACTATGCATTATATTTTGAAAAAAGTAGATTATCTTAATATCAAAACCTTAAATTTTCTCTGGACTCAATGATAAATACATGTCTGACCATTGGAATGAACCAAAAAAAAAAAACATGTCAAGTGTGATTGCATCACAGTGGCCCTACGAAGGCTGTCCCAATCTGAAGTGTGTGGACTCCGAAGTGCGGATGTGAAGTGCGATTGCGTCACAATTTAAACTGTCCCAAAGTCAGAAGCTGCATCGACAACTTTCAGACGCCATCTTTATTTTTTGGCTTTACTGTCATAGAATGGAACGCACCGGATTGCGCCCTCGGACAACCGCATTTCTTCACCGCGGTGCGATGAAGGCTGATGAATTTCGAAAGCAACTTCAAATGCATTCTTCATTTCCCAGGAAAATGAAGTGTACATCTAATGGACAGTTTGCACCCTACCATATCCCAGAATTACTTGCGCGCAGATGATGAGGATGTTTATTTTCAAAGACAGCGGGTGAGAGTTCTGTGGGGGAATTCACATTGAAATGTAAGTATTGTGTTTTTATTTACTCAAATTCCTAGCAAAATTGTTAAAAGACAGGGCCCGGTTCCCCGACAACGCTCACTCTTAGCGCGCTAAGAAGATCTCGAAAGATATATCTTTCCAAAGTTTTTATGTTCCTAAGTGTGTTACCCGAAGTGTCCCTTAGGAAGCTTCTTAGCACGCTGCCTCTTACGTCTGACGTTACAAGAGCGCTGTCCAAAGTGAGGGTGCTGAATTAGTTGGCATCGATTGCTCATGAATCGATTTTCCACTTCACGCGAAGGTGCAATACAGCGTTAAGAAAGATAACACGTTCTATGCAAATGAATATTCCTCAAATTATTACAGTAACATTTATTTTAACATCGTTTAAGTTATCAGTAGAATATAGACTATAAATTAAATTATCAAATGGTCAGTAATATGTTCACACAATATGTTGTGACAGTTAGACGAACCGGGTATCGCTCGCTAATCTTCCACCCTCCTTATCCCGTTGTGACGCTTCTTGACATGGGTTTAACGACTTCTAAAAATTATATAATACACTTTTATATTAATGGTAAGGTACAATCAGAATTGATTGGCAAGCAGCTGCAGTTACTTTTGTTTAATGTGGTATTAATTGCCATTGGTTAATGTTTTCAATAAAAAGCAACCTATCTACAATTAACAGAGAGAGAGTTAGATACAGAATATGCTGGGGAAGCAACGTAGAAAAGGGCACCAAGCTTCTCGTCAGAGGAACTTGAAGTGTTGCTGGACCTTGCCACCAGGTCTGAGATCACACCAATAAATGGTCCACTATAACCTGCACGTTTATGGCCGCGTATCCCTTTAGCGATATGTACGCCTGATCAATCACTGATGGATTGACGATAGGGATGAGTGTGAAATAAAAAAAAAATAAAAAAATTGACATGGACTAAATGGCCGGCGCCGTCTTTGATTCAATACAAGGACATGTTGGATCGATGCCATAGTTGGTCGCTTACTGGACACCACCATGCTTACCCATTTATAGATCTTGGCCATTTAGAGCCAAATTGTTTGCCAGATTTTCATTATCAAAAGTGATTGCCAATTCGCTTTAATTACATTACAAAATAGCCTAGGCTAATTACCACCATATTAGTTCTGATACCACATGAAGTTAACTTCATAAATAGCCCTGTATCCATTGCGAACATGTTTTAATATGAGTCTTAACAAATGTCCATAACATAAAATCATTGTTTAGCTACATTATTATCAACATACCATATTTTGACCTCAAAAAAAAAAAAAAAATAGCTACTGCTGCACAGTGGCGGTGACTAGCATTTTGAGCTCTAACAACGCTAAGAGAGAGCTTACGAATGGTCCAGACTAACCTTACGAAAGTGTGACTAACAGAAGATATACTTAGCATACGAACGTGTCGGGAATCGTGCCATAAGGTTAAGAGAGAGGTTAAGGAATATGTTAAGAACTACTTAGCGATAAGAACGGTTTGGGTAACCGGGCCCAGGTTTTTTTTTTTTTTTTTTTTTTTTTATACATAAAGGCCACCAAACAATAAAACGACCACTATATAAGGCAATACTTTCTCTTTGTTGTGTTTCTGTAGCACTGTCATGCAAGAGAATAACAAATATTTTAACCAAACTTAAGCACTTCAGTATTTTGTGTGCATTTCCTGCTGTGTCATATTTTCTAATGTTAATTGCAAATCTGTCTTTATATTTCTCATAAGTGTTTCCATTTACAAAGTAAGCAAGTTAATAGACACATTTTTACTGAAATTCATTGTGCTGTTGTTGTTAACAGGCATGGTTTATTTGCTAAGTGTGCTGAGACGTGAGGGAGTGAGTGGAAGCTGGTGGAGCTGCTCAGGGAGGACATCAAACTACAGAAATAGCGAGAGAGAGAGAGAGAGAGAGAGAGAGGAGAGAGGAGAGAGATTGTTTTCTCTTCTTGAGAGAATGCATAACAAATACATTATTTATTAGCCATTCTCCATTAGCCAAGAGATGGGTACATTACAGTTTTTCAATATATTTTTTAAAATGTCATATTGGCAATGCAACAACTTAATTTCTGTAGTCTATTTTTGTGATGTACTGTAAGTTAAAAATGAAATGTATAAGTTGTATATATTATTGTGTCATTTATTTATAAATGAGCCTGAGTGCTTTCTGTACATTTTGTATTTTTGTTTTTCATATCCACATGTAAATAAAAGATAAGTAATTATGTACATTGTATTTGTAAATACAGCCTATTATATATTTTTTGTTCACAAAACAAACTGTTATAGGTTTTCTTTTCTTGTCCTGTTTTTTTTTTCCACATTAAAACTAATTGTTCTATACATAACTGAAAGTACGTTTTACAACCATTTACAACATAGCTTAGGTTTAACCTCAGAAAACCTCAGTTTGAGCCCAGCCCTGCCTCCATGTGTTCTGGGGTCTTCAGGAGGTGAATCTCATGGTGAATAACTGGCACCTCCTCAGCGACTCAGAGGACAATGCGGTGAAAGTGGAAAGAGGCAGATGTCAAACACTCTGGAGACCACTTTCTATGATGTACCACGAGCAGACAGAAGAGAAACACCAGGGTCTGGATTGTGGCACCCATCGTTGTTGCTGTTCACTTCTCAGAAGATCCTGCTGCACTGTCAGGGCCTCCCTGCTCCCTGCTCCCTGATCTGATTTAGGAAAAGAAGAAAAAGAGAAACTTTTAAGAGCTATGACAACCTTATTAGTACAAGAAATATTGAAGTACTTTAGTAAACTACTTTTAGTAACTACTAATACCATATTGGGGAAAAACTACTAGTCATATTTAAAACCTTCGCTAAAGGGATAGTTCACCCAAAAATAAAAATACCAAACCTGGAACAATTAAATGTGAGTAAATGATTACAGAACTTTTGTTTTGGGCTGAACTGTCTTTTAAATAAAATGATAATATGGCATACTCTAATATACTTAAGGTATTGAGAGTAAAAGTAAAGGTATACAGTATTGTTATGATTCAAGAGGGTGGTTTTGCATTAATATTACTGCTGCTCTGATGTTTATGTTGCAGTGTGCTTCTAAATTAAAAAAACTAAGTTTTTTAAATTTAAAGTTGCCAACTAAATATACTGTTGATTAGTTTAATCTACAACAATGCAAAATTTTGTAAAACACCATATCCAAGATATGTCACTCCATATAGTTCTGAATGGGGAAAAATGCGACACTCAATCACAGGAAGCCCCGCCTTCTGAATGAAAGAGTAAGGTCAGTGTCTCATTGAAGATGCCGTTAGAAGTCGTAGAGATGTGCTCTTAGGACCGCACATGCACACTGGCTGATTTAACCTGAAAAAAAAAAGCTTTTAATAACGCTATTTGTTGTGTTGAGGGACATGACTCGTCTTAAAAGGACTTAAAAAGGATAAATCAGCCTTAAGCCTTAAGTTCATCACCATCCATCTCCATTATCACGTAAAACATAAAAACAAAACTGAGCAAAAATCAAATTTCATTAACTAAAACTAGACTAAATGTCATCAGTTTTCACCGACTAAAACTAGACGAAAACAGTCATTGATAATTCTGACTAAATAAGACTAAAATGCTCAGACTTTTAGTTGACTGAAACTTGACTAGAATAAAAGTATGAACCTGACTAAAACTATAAATGACAGCTTCACACAAAGACTAAAAACTAAAATTAAAACTGGCCTCCAAAAACAACACTATATATACATATATATATATATATATATATATATATATATATATATATATATATATATATATATATATATATATATGTGTGTGTGTGTGTGTGTGTGTGTGTGTGTAATTCCAACCTTACTTATGAATGGTAGTCTAAGCATAACAACAACAATAACAAAAAAGTTTATATTTCCAAGGCATAACAATGTATGTGCAAGATCAACAAAAAGGAAATTTTTTAGTGACGGTTCCGCCTGCTGGCCAAACATTCTCTCTCACTGACCAGGGCCAGCAGGGAATCCTTATGGTTGAGCCCTCCAGTTAGTTATTTATTAGATGGTCTTGAAAAGCACCATTGCACCTTTGGTACATTATAAATGTTCAGCTAGAAAAGTGCGACCACTAGGCTGCAATGTTGAAACTGAAAATGGATATTCACTTTGTTTAGATGAAAATTGTTTCAAAAATAAATATTTGGAGACTGAAATAAATACAGGGAAAATGAGGGAAAGTGAGTAGAGGAGGATAGGATGTGGAAGAGAGTATTATCCCTCAGGTTGTTGGCTTGTAGATAAGGGCTCTTGGCTGATTGGAATTTACTGTTACATACAATGCAGGCAGTACTTGCAGCCTCTTAATATTCAGTATGGTGCTTTGAGTCAGAATCTGAAATAGAGCAAATAATGAAAATTGAGAGTGAGCGAGAAATGTGTGGCATGCTTTGAATAAATGTCCCTCTCACAAAAAGAAATTCTGACAGGGGTAGGAAAGCTCTCTTCTCATTTGACTCTATAAAGACAAACTGGATAAAAGGAATTTGCATGACATTTTGGAATAATGTGCTCATCTAGTCAAGGTGACAGACGCAATATATAACTTTCTTAAATATGCATGGATGTGAGAGCTTCCTTATTACTCGCACGGACCATTTACTAGTATACCTCTGAAAATTGGCTTCAAATCTGCTTTGTGGGAATAGCAAGTAAGTAAGAATTAGATATGGGATGCAGGCATATAATCGAGGTGTGAAGGGGAAGTTAGCTGCCTAAATCATAAATGTAAACATATGCTGCGTGCTGTTTTATGCACATTGACATGCACATCAGTTGACCAGCTGGAAATTCAAGATTTATTAATTTAACTCTGAATCACACTATAAAAACACAATGTGCCTCATTGCTTTTGGCTGTTTTTAAACCTTTGTTAGGCTCTGATTTTCGGTTACCAGCTTTGACTTGTCCATATCGGGGCAAAAAGTAATGTATTTAATCTTTGTGTATGTTCAAAATAGTGCTCACAATTTGCAATATAAGAAGCTTTGCTGCAACATAAAGATGTTGCTCCATTGACAAAATGAACTTGTAAATAATCTTTATTTTCTTGGGTAAACAAGCTTTCGTTGCCTGTTTGATTGAAAATGCAATATCCAGTGTTACATTATTTGCAGTGTTGAATCTCCCTTGGCTGATGTTTTCCTAACAAATTGAATTGCTGTTAAGCATGTATAGTATGTTACTGTGACAATTATTTTAGCTGGAAGTTTTAAGAGGCAAATCGATTATAAGTGTCCCCGACTTAGTGAGCACACCAACATTTGTATTCAGAAGCCAATTCTAATGCTTCCTAATACTAATAGGTAATATTTCTGGGTTGAAATTGCTAATGTGGTGCAGATGGCTGCCAGGTAACATCTTAATTCACATTTTACACCCACTATAACTTGTATGTCTTCTTCAAATTATACTGCCTAACCACTCACTTAAAAATCCAGAGTAGCACCAAATAATGATCACCTTCTATTACAGCCTCTCCAGACAGGAAAGGCCCGTATGATTTTGAAGGCCACTTTCTAACACAGACAGTCCTTGAATTGAGTAGCACTCTTTACTTTGGGGTTTCAAGTTCGATTAAATGCAAAATATTTGTCATTGTGTAAGTGCTATGCACTGCAGATTCAACATGAAGAAGGAAGATATTGATTTTGATGTTAACACACAGCAAATAAATAATGATTTACATGTGCATCCCTATTTAGGTCTAATTTTGCACATTTGTTTAATCTCTAAAATAGATTATTAAAAAATGATTTAATAATTTAATGTTTCTAAAGCTGTCCTTATGTCAACGTTTTACATGTGTATCAGTGTCTGTAAATACTAATCAGATCAGACTGTTAGTTGAGATGATAATTTTCTGCATTTACCTTCTATTTTGTGCATATTTAATTTATATATATGTAATATGGCATCATCAGAAAAGCAAAGAGACTTGGCCACAGCCAAGCAGTAGTCTCCCTTACGCAAATAAAATACATTCCTTAAAATATGAATGATTAAATAACATTATAACAGCACATTATAAATTATACATACTAATACATTGTGTTAACATATTAAAATATATTGGATAATACATAAGGAATTACTGCTTTAATAGATTATATTGAAAAATATGTCACAATATATGGTGAGTGTGACTTGACCATGTACAACATGTTTCTGGATCAAAATCCTTGTTGATCAAGGAACATTATTCCAGTCAACCAATCAGAATTGAGAGATAACTTTTCAAAAGACGTCAGTTTTAGGGTTGCAATCAGGATTAGGTGCTTTTATGCCCTTGTTAATAAGATCTAATTTCCCTCTGATTTTAGGAATAAATTATAGGTAAGGTTAAGTTTAGGGGTAGGGATTTGGTTAGGTATGTATTTTTGGACAGCAATGTTGATCCAGGAACATGTCTTACTTGGCAAAATCATGGTGGCCGACAATATATTTACTTATAAATTACAATACATTTCATTTTATATTCAGTAAAACACTTATAATATATAGATGTGCATGTGATAAGATGTTACTGCCTATGTAAAATATATTGAAAATATTTACTCATGCAGAATATACACACATATATGGAAATTTATACTCAAATTTTTTTTTTACAATTTTGCTAGTTTACAATAGCATAAACTCACCTGCTCATAATGAAGTACTTAGTGAACAGACTATCACTATGCTGAACAATTCACAGCCATTAACATGTTTTGGCCAATCCTCTTCCTAAACACAGACTCTACTCTTCTGCACAGTAGTAACCCCACAAACGTACACATATCAAAATCACTTTTACATTTCAAAATAATACAACATTAAACACTACAAGATCTCCCCCTAATATTGAACAAAAACACTTTTTTGTATTTTGTATTTTTTTTAACAGTCAGAAGCAAAGCATGCTGGGGACTAGAGGTCTGCTTTAAAGGCACAAAATGTAGGTTAATGCTACTAGAGGGTGGATATTCAAAACAAACAAAGAAACAAAGTTGTTGGATGGCGCTGTGACTGAGTGTGTAATCATGGGAGTTGTCATCTTTGTCCCCACAGCCGATGCAATCCAATGGGACTTGCAGAAATCATGTTCATGGATGAGCTAATGATTTATTAACGGGGCGGACTGGCCATCTGGTCATTTTGGGGAAGTCTAGAATGGTCGTCTGACGGCCGTCGGCCTGGCTGGTTCATCATCAAAGAAAAAATGTCTGATAAAGTGACGTTGATGGCTGGCAAAAAGGGGCGCTTTGCAATCTATTTTGCTTATAAGAAACATTGTCGCCAAGTCTGTGGTTTTCCAGTGGAATTGGGCTACTTTAACACTGTTGCAGGCTGTTGTTTTTCATGTCCTCGGGTTGAAATACGACCAAAATAAAGTAATATTTATCCCCTGAAAATGAGAATTTTACAAGGGGAACCCTGCCAAAACACGTGTATTTTATCCCTGGAAGCTACAAGGGGATGCCCCTTGAAAGCAAGCACCATTCTGCTCTTTTTATGTAGATTTCAAGTATTATAGTTCATACAATAATACATTTATTTAAATCCTCTGTTGAAAAAGGAAAATAGAAAGCATCACATAATTTGCAATGGTTTTACTTATTATAATGAAAATTGTATTAGTTTTAATGGAAACTTTAATGGCGCCTGTTGGTCTAATTGGTCAGCTTTTATTCTTGGCTTTTGTTAAAGTTACTAAATCCTAATATATGTCCCAAAACACATTACATGAAACCATTATTTAATAGTTTTAATGGTAAAAAAAATTATGGTTTTTAATGTTTGTAATGGTATTTGTAGAGGAAATCATTCAAATTTATGTGATGTTTTCTATTGGTTTTGTCAGCAGGGTCACCATGGGTTTTGTGATGTTATCTGCCATAAATGCAATAGGATTGACACATTCACGCAATGACTAAACGGCACAATATGTAAGATTTATAAATATATATATATATATATATATATAAATCTTACATATTGTGCCGTTTAGTCATTGCGTGAATGTGTTTGTGTGTATACATTCACATTTATATGGGAGCATCTATGTGCAATATACAGTATACAAAATTATAAGATTTATCTTTGTGTTCATTTCTAAAAATATTTGAATGTATCAATATATAGCCATATATTATCAAAGCATACATTGCTGGATATTGAAAAATATAAGCATTAGATGGATAATGTAATATATCACATTATATTTTGCAGTAAATTCCCATAGTTTTGTTCTGTAAGGGCTGGCATCATCACCGAGCTTGATATCCTGATCTCTCTGATACTGGAAATCGGGTTGAACTCTGTGATACTGAGTTGAAACACTCCCTAAATTGTGATTTTGGTGTGTGCCAAATTATCTGATGGCACCAGAATATCTGAAGACCTGAAAGAGCTGTTTTTCCTTCACAGCAAGATATTTAGAGTATGTCCTCTGAGCGGGGGCAGTGTGGTAGGCTGTATAAATTGCAGAACAAAGCAGAGATAATGACCATATGGGTCATTTAGAAATGGAAGAAAGCTGCCATTATTTTCAGTCATAACTAGAACAGTAAAATAACTACTGAAATCTTTGCAACATCTTCAAGAATTGGCTAAAAACACATCTCTTCCATCTTTATTTGACCCTTTAACTCTAGCAATCTCTATTCTAATTATATTCTTTGAAAAAATACATTGCCCCATTTTAGACTTGCACTATATTCATTTAATAACTGCTTGTTTTCTTAAAAAAGAAAGAAAAAAACTAACTCTTGCTTCTCTATTCTTTTTTCTTTTCTATCTATTCCTTTCCTTTTTATTTATTATACAATTAACAAAAGCAAAAAGGGCTCTAACACTAGCTTGTGCTATTATTTTTCTATTCTAACTCTTTTCTTTTTATTTATTATATAATTATATATATATGGATTTTATCACTTTGGATAAAAGTGTCTGCTAAATGTAAATGTAAAATCAGGTCCTTTTCACCTGTGTTCTGTTGAGATGGCTTGAGTCATATCGTCAGACAAAGCAAGGTTCATATGTGTCTGCTTGTCTGTATCAAAGTGATGTTACAGCAATCATATATTGTTCCTAAGCCCATATTTAACAGATAAAAGATAGTGTGTGAGCGCTGACAAAGTAAGAAGTGTTTCCTTTAACTCATCCGCTGACCTGTGCGCCAGCTGACCGACCTCTCCATCGGTGTTCTGCTTCTGAACATCATAAATCAGCATGAGGGGGCCGTTTCCTGTCTTCCTGCTCGGCTCGAGCTGCTGCCCGCGATGCTCACCGGTCCGTCAATGCGGTCCGTGCCACTGCCACCGATGAATCACATTAGGAGGATAATGAACCATTTAATGACCTGTGTGTTGATTTATCAGATGCTCTAGAGAGGGCAATTTAAAAATATAACGCCATAAGTCACAGAGTGGCTCGACGACATGTCTTGCTAAGCCTTTCATGGCCTCCACAGCCTCACATTGTCCGAACGTTAATCAGCGTGTGTTTAGGGGACGCGGAATCACGGCCCACTTCTCATGCAGGGAAGCGGTCAGTTTTACACCCCCTGCTCAGACTCTACTCTCCTTTCCGCGGTGACATATTGAGCCCTGGCAGAGTGAGACAGAGATATTTCTAGCTTCTGCTCAGAGCACTCCTCAATGGACTGCTCATCATTAGGATGAGAGATCTGACACAGCATGCAGCTGCACTGGGAGATTTCATATGCTCCTCAGGGCTAAGCTTACTAAATTGCCTCTGCTTGTTGCGCTTGTGGAATAAATACAGCTCTGCGAGACATATTTTTCAAATCCTAAATGTCGGTTCTGCTCGTACAATTTTGCCCGGACCAAAATAGGAACATGTTGCATTTACATACACATTTATGTTTTTCACAGATGCTTTATTATTGCAAAAGTGTGTGTTGAGATTATTTTGGAGTACTGAGACTGAACCTCCGCTGCGACTATGTGCACAGCAACTACTGCTGATCAGTGGAAATTATGACTAGAAGGGTAAAATGTATAATTATTTTCATCAGTTACAGCTCATCTCAGAAGTTCTGTGTGAGGTGTAGGTTTAGGTGAAGGGTTGTAGTAAGGGAAGAGAAAATAATGTTTGTATAGTATAAAAACCATTATATCTATGGATTGTCCCGATAAAACATGGAAACCCATGTTATGTGAATGCGTCTACTAAAGAGCCAGTCATTCTACACATAGTTCCATTGACTTTCATTTATATGCATGCAAATGCAGGAGACAGGAAACGCAAGCTCAGGCAAATCCCACAGTGTTCCAGAGTTCAAGTTTGGTGAACTCTGTTTTGTGAGTTGATATCAAATGAAGATGTGTGACCAGTAGAATACTGAAATGTCAAGTAACAGCTGAAAACTCATCTTATTAGAAACAACAACAACAACAAAAAACATTCTCTTTAATTATTCCTTCTTTTTCTAGCTTGTACTTATTTGAACAATGTCTAAAACAAGCACACCCTGTGTCTGTTTGCCTCTTTAAGAAGAGTCACTTATGTATACCCCAGTTGTAAGTCGCTTTGGATAAATGTGTCTGCAAAATGACTAAATGTAAATGTAAATGAAAAAAAGAATGCAAGTTTTAAATCTGCAGGACTGGAGTGTTACAGTAAATTTAAGTAGAATACATACTTTTACATTTTGGATATATTATATGTATTATATATACATTTATATTTATGTTTACATTTAGTTATTTAGCAGGCACTTTTTTCCAAAGTGACTTAAAAAGTAGAAGTACCGCTCTTTGAAACATCTGCAATAAATTATTAAGATTAAGTTATATGTGTCTATCTGTTACGTTTCTCTTATAGATGGTATACTTTACTCACTCTTTATTGGTTGATTTGTTCTTTATAAAAATAAATAGAAAAACCAATGCAATCGTTTTTTTTTTTTTTTTTACAGGATGTGTTGGTTTTAAGTCAGATTTTCTATTCAGTTTAATGTACTTTATTGGCATAGTTTGTGTGTACATTCCCAGACAGCAAGCAGTGTCATCCCAGATCTGGCCCACATGTGGCTCACATGGATTTCACGCAGGCCAGATGTGGGCCGGATTTGGGCCAACACTATGTTGCTGTCTGGTTTACCAAAGCATGTCACAAAATGAATAATTGTGATTATAGTAATATACAAGGCAATAATATGAAATATTAAGATTCTTTTTTCCAAGACAGCAATATAGTGTTGGCCCAGATCAGTCCCACATCAGGCCTGCATGAAATCGATGTGAGCCAGATGTGGGCCGGATCTGGGCCGAAACTGGGCCGAAACTGCTTGCTGTCTGGGTTGGGTCTGGGCTATATAAAGCTCAGGTGCAGCTTAGGCCGGGTTCACACCGCAAACTGCAGCAGAGCAGAAGCAGCGCGTTAGCAGCAGGTAGGCAGAGCAGAAGCAGCACGCGCCTATTTTGCTTTCACACCGGCAGCGGAGGCAGCGCGCAACTGAACAGCAGATTTTGGTCAGAGTGCTCTATAATGGTTACGTTCGCATTGCTTTATTTCCCATTTAAAATACATTTAAATAAAAAGACTTGGCAAGAAGCTTTTTTAATTAATAATTTCATTGTTACTTTTGTTGCATCTTTGTTTTGCTGTCTTTGTTTTCCGTGCAGTACGTGTTGTTGATAGAAGAAAGGCCATTGCGCTATATTTGTTATTAAGGAGACTAAAAAAGACGCAGACTTTGGGTTCATCCCATTAACCGACGTAGGAGAGAACATGGTGCATATTACCATCTTGTCACTGGGTTTGTTTGCAATAAAATTTACCAAAGGACCCCCTGAAAATCAATTTAATAAACGGTTTTAAATTATGTGTAGGCTATTGTAAATGGTTCACAGCCTTGACTTCCTGCTCATCTTGAAATCAGCATTTACTTGTTTATTATATATGCATGTATCACCTGCTTTTGTTATTTGTGTGCTTATGTGTAATTTAGAAATTGTAAATAAATGGTTCCAGTTGAATCAGTTTTGAATCAAATATTGAGTTGTTTGCTCGTGTGCCAGCGAAAGCGTCAAAAACACTATAAAATTACTTACCATCTGCAATAAGAGCCGCTGCAACTTCATCCCATGCTTTTTCCTTCTCCTGCAAGTCTTTGTAAAGTACATTGTGTGGATCATAAAGAACTTGATATTTCTCAACTTCCACAATGAGACGAGAGTCCTCCATTATTGTCTTTCCAGGTGCACTCTGAAGACCACTGCCTGTGACACCACGTGCTGTTGTTTCTGATTGTCAGCACGACATCCATTCTTCTGCCAATATATAGGCCTAGTTAAAAGAATACGACTACTACTAATAATAAATAAATCTCCAAGGCTAAACTAGCAATACAAATTATTTAAAGTTCTTTCTGTATTTCGGCAAAAAAAGTCTATTTTTGGATAGAACTGTAAGTATACTTTAACAGATTTTGTAAAAAAAAATATATATATTAAAAATAAAATTATAATAAAAAATAGAAAAATATGTGATTTTAAATATCATACATTTTTAATTTAATTTGCTAAGAACACAGTAGATATCATTAAAGCAAATTTTGAGCAAAATTCCTTTTTCGTTTAAGGAGCCTACATGTGTATTTTGGCCATGATCATTGTCACTTTATCTTCTATACATATTTTTTTATATTAATTTTCTTTCCTAACATACTCTAGTTCTTGTTAAAACACCCTAGATGTGCTTTTTTGTGCATTTAGAGCACTTTTTGTGTGAAATCATATTTATTTTGTCCATCAAAGGTGTACTTTCACTTTAACTGAGCGTCAGCAGCGGAGCAAAAATAGACCCAGCGCCGAAACGATCGCGGCACTGCTGCTTCTGCTCTGCTTCTGCAACGCTCTGCCGCGCAGCCTCTGCGCGCGGTGTGAACGCTCTCATCTGTTAACATAGGCACCGGACAAAATACGCGCTGCTTCTGCTTTGCTACAGCTTGCGGTGTGAACCCGGCCTTAGATTGGGGGATTCTGGTTTACTTAAGACTGAGAATTGGTACCAATAATAAATCCTTTTTTTGGCCCAGTTCAGGGCCAGTTAAGGGTGATTAACTGGCTGAAATTCGGGCCGGTTATGGCCCAAGTGTGGCTCTAGTCTTTAATCCAGTTCTGGGCCACTTCAGGGCAATCATTCTTTGCTGTACTTGGGCAGAGGGAAAAGTGATTGTGTGGCCCGGATCTGGGCCAGAAGACATTTGCTATGTGGGTGACTTCTGCATTCTGGATCGATGGTAGAGGCTTGATAGTACGTGCAGGAAGGCCCGCCAAGAGAGCATTACAATGGTCCAGTCTTGAGAGAACAAGTGCTTGGGCAAGGAGTTGTGTGGTCTTCTCTGTTAGGAAGGGTCTAATCTTCCTAAACTTGTATAAGGCAAATCGGAAGGACCAGGCCATTGTAGAAATATGGTCTGTGAAGCTTAACTGATCATCCATCACAACTCCAAGGTTCCTGGCTGTGCTGGAAGGAGTTATGGCTGACGAACCCAGCTGTATAGAGAGGCTGTGTTGAGGTGCTGGGTTGGCTGAGACCACAAGCAGTTTTGTCTTTGGAAGGTTGAGTTGAAGGTTGAAGGGATCCTCCAATCACTTCAGCAATGATAGGAAAAGCCATGCTTCTGAATGACAGATACTAAAGATTACATATACAGTAGATGGAGAAGAGAAGTGGTCTTAAGGAACCCCGGTAGCAAGAAGTGGTGATTAGAAACCTCGTCCCTCCAAGATACCCTTAAGGACCTCCCTTAATCCACTGGAGTACGGTTCCTGAGATGCCCATCTTTCTGAGGGTGGACTGGAGGATATGGTGGTTTACCGTGTCAAAAGCAGCAAACAGATCCAGCAAGATGAGTACTGAGGATTTGGAAGCTGCTTTTGCCAGTCTCGGTGATTCAGTAACAGCGAGCAGTGCAGTCTCAGTTGAGTGGCTGCTTTTGAAGCCAGATTGGTTGCTGACCAGGAGATTGTTCTGTGAAAGAAACATAGTGAGTTGGTTAAACACAACTTGCTCAAGTGTCTTTGCAATGAACAGAAGAAGGGATAATGGTTTGTAGTTTTCTAAAAGCACTGGATTTAGAGAAGGTTTCTTAAGCAGTGGGGATATCAGAGCCTGCTTGAATGCTGTGGGAAATGTACCAGAGTGAAGAAATGGCCTGAAATTGGTGAGTGGGGATACGATCAAGCGGACAGGCAGTAGGATGATTGGAAAGGATAAGTTTGGAAACGTCTGCCTCCGAGAGTGGAGAGAAGGAGGAGAGAGAATGAGTATTTGTGGTTATGAATTTTTGTCCGTTTCTACTGTGGAGAATTGGTCACAGATGTTTTATTTATGAAGGATATTGCAAAGTCATCAGCAGAACGAATTGATGAAGAAGGGGGTGGAGGAGGACAAAGAAGAGAAGAAAAGGTTTTAAAAAGTTTGTGAAAGTCAGAACAGCTGTTAATTTTATTTTGGTAGTGTGATGTTTTAGCAGTGGAGGCATAAGCAAGGAAGGAAGAGAGGAGTGACTGAAATACACTAAGGTCAATAGAGTTTTTTTTTTTTTTTTTTTACATTTTATTTCCTCTCTGTAGCTCTGAGTCTTAAGCAATGTTCCCAGAGAACATCAGACAGTCAGGGGGCAGAGGAGGTGTTGAGTGCTGGTCTGGATGAAAGGGGGCAAAAGTTATCTAAGCAAGATGTTAGAGTGGAGCAAAGAGTGTCCGCAGCAGTGTTTGTGTCCAGCATTGAAAATTGAGAGGGTGGAGGAAGTGAGAATGAAACCATAGAGTATATGCGAGGGGAAGAAAGTGAGTGTAGCTTACACCGAAAGGTGACCTGCCGAGGAGTGTGTTGTGCCTTAGTCAGTGTGAGGTTAGAAGTGATGAGGAAGTGGTCTGAGGTGTGCAACGGTGTAACTAAAGTATTGTCTGTTGAGCAGTAGTGTGTGTAGATAATGTCCAATAGGTTAGTTGATTTGTGAGTAGCTGTAGTAGACAAATGATGCTAGTAGAGTGTTAATGTCAGCAGCCTGGGGTTTATTTAGGTGGATGTTGAAGTCACCGAGTAATACCAAAGGAGTACCATCCACAGGGAAGTGTGAGAGTAACACATCCAACTCATCTAAGAAGTTACCCAGTTGACCATAAATAACTACAAAATGGATTGTAACAGGGTGGGTAAACGTAATTGCGTGTGAGGCAAATGAACTGTTGCCAGTAAGATCTATGCCGTGGCCAGGGGTGGCCTTGCCCCCCCTGAAATTTGGCTGGCTACCCCAGGATGAGCTAATGATTTATTAATGTAGTAAAATGAAGCAGGGTGAGGATAAAAACCATCAAAGTGAAACAAGTCTGCTGTACAAGCATGACACATGGCTCGAAAGCAGCAGAGCTTTTAATATGCCACTGTTGACCGCTCTGCTCCTTCCAGTTGTGTGCATGTGGGGAAAATTTTTTTATCACACTAGATACGTTTGAGAATTCATTTATAATGCTACTCTGTGTGGTTGTCACCTGTCTATTAAAATGCACAACATATTCAAGCATCTTTGGTGTTTCCATGTTTTTTACAAAACAAAACCAGAAATCGAGGGGTTATGATAATCATTGGCAGGCGACACAATGACACCATTGACACGGTCCATGTCAGTAGTTAAAATTGCTTATTTCTCTGGATTTAAACATCCTTTGTAACATTTGGGATTATGTAAGTACACAAGTCAGCAAAATTTATAATTCTGTTCTAGTGTTTTTTTTGATATTTTAATAAAGAATCTTACATATTACCTTTAATGCACATTTTCACATATTTTGTCCTGACTATTGCTTATCACCATGTCAAACACTGCTACTACGAAAGCGAATCAGATGTGACATGCAGATGTTATTCCTGAAACTTTGCAACATGTGTGTGGACAAAAAACAAAGTTCTACATTTTAAATTGATTGCCTAGAACAGTGATCCTCAAATCTGGCTCATGAGATCCCAATTAAAGTTTAGTTCCGACTCCAATTAAACACACCTGCCTGTGATTTTCTAATGATCCTGAAGACAATGATTAGCAAACTCATGCGTGTTTGATTAGGGTTAGAGCTAAACTTCGCAGGAAAGTAGATCTCGCGAGCCATATTTGAGGATCACTGGCCTAGAACAATCTCTTTGTTCATCGCGATTTTACAAAGTTCTGTTACCATTGAATCTCACACTCTGCAACGTTCTTTCTGGTAATTTACCAGTATAAGAAGTTTGTGAGATTTCCTTCAGCTGCTGAGGGATGAGGAGATGGGCCTGGGCACCTTTCATATGTGAATATGTGAACTGGATGACTGGATCATGTGGCTTGGATGTGGTATATGGTTTGATCATGTCTTACAAGTAGAAGTACACATTTAAATTTGAATAGTAGAGGTTTCTATCACTCATTATCTATCACTTTCTTATAATCTTTTATTTATTTATTTTTATGTTTTTTTTAATAATGATGAAAAATGTATACACTTTGTGAAAAATCTATATTATGTCATAGGTCACATTAATTATGTTAAGTTTCTTTTCAAACATTTTTCTTTGAACAAATGAAACCGATTCATGCACACTCTAATACAACCAAGGATTATATTTTATTAAAGTGTTAAAAACTATATGTGGCAGATAAGTGTTAAGAAATTATGTATGGCAGATATGTGAGGTCAACGGTTAAATAGAGAGGTTTGAGTGATTTAATAATAAATCAAACTATTTATCCAATGCTATCCGCATTATATTTAATCTTCAACAACATTGTGAACTTTTATAAAGATATGTTTAGTTATTCACTTTGAAATGCATCATTATGCAAACACATGAGGAGAGCTCTCCATATGAAAGACCAATGACTGGCAGATCAACATGCTGCTTCATTTCTCTGATATGAAATGTGAAATGTTAACTATGATAAGATGTTATGTGATAGGATCCACATAGCTCTGCAACACAGTGGTCTGTTAAATATGCATTATGATGAAATACATGTAGTATATCCCAAAGCTTCTGCTACAAACTAAACAAAAAATATGTACTCTTTCTTTTTTAGGGCATAGTACAAGAGGTGAATTTGGGACACATCATATACCTGAAAGAACAAAAACTGACTCAAAAAATGCCTCTACTAATTCTTAAAATCAATTAATTTTGGAATGCACAAGATATATCTATTTTGTCGTATTTTCTGCTTCAATAAGTAATGGCATCAGTGCACAGGCAATGCTGTGCCATTGTTTTTTAATAATCAGGGTGCTTTTTGCTATTATGTCTTTCACAATGATTTATTTTCAGGTTTGCAGGCAGGTCATAAAGTTCCACCAGAATGAACCGAGCAGAAAAGGATTTGCCTATAGTCCACAGGATGTCACATATACAGAAAACTAGTCAAACGTACTTTGGACCAACAACAAATGTAATTTTCAAAGTCGCTTGTAAATCCATTAAGGAAATAGAGGAGCATTCAATCTGAAGATTACTCTTTTGTCCTCATGTCCTAGGTCTCAATTTTAATGTCCATAGTCCTAAATCTGATCTGAGTTCAATCGAGGAAACCTGGCTTGCTGCACTCTTCTCCATAATGCAAATATTCCCTGCTCAGCACTCAGAGAATCAAATATAATACGTTTTGTTCTCCATGAGAGATACTTTTATGGTATGGGGCGTGTCTATTACCGGGAAAATGAGGTGATTTTTCACATTTTTCTTTTTGCCAGTGTCCCGCAGAGAATTTCATCTTGTGCAAAAGGACAGACTATCATTCCGGCAAATAGCATCATGGAAGCCAAACTGTAAAAGGACGTTGCTTATTGGTAGAGGACACAAAATATAATGTAATAAGAAAATGTGGCAAATGTCTGTGCCCCCTCTGTCCTTTGCAGATATGGCAATTAAGTAAATGTTTATAACATAAAGCACAATATATGATGAATCAGTCATATGAATCAGCTAAAAGTGACCCAGACAATTTGTCTATAGATACATTCAGTGCTTCAAGTGGAACGAAAAAAACAAACAAAAAAACGATGTACTCTCCTTTTGTACTGAACTCAGTGTTTTTAAATAACTGATACTCTGGGACTTTGATTTTGTTCACAACATGCTTATTTAAAAAATAATAAATCAAATGGTCTATACCTATATGATTAAAGGTCCACAGGTTAATGAAGAAGGGTTTGGTCACTCATTATTTATTCCTAATGGACACATAAAAACAGAGTGGGTGCAAGCAGGGCTGCCGTCAACTTGATGTTGAAGAGGAAGAAGCTGAAGTGCTTCTGTGGGAGCCCGCTCTTTTTCTCTAGATTCATAAGAGTCACATATGCATGTGAACATATGCATATAAAACATTCAATTTCAATCTCAGTTGCTGCGACTGTGAAAATAATCCATTCTTTCTCATTTAGTGCATAGTGGGTAAAGAGGTTCAAAGCATTCAACAATGCAAGCAGCTCATCAGGAATTTAAGGACATCATTAAATAATTCTAAATTTCACAAGCAAATTTCAAAGTGTTGACATTCGCTCCTACAGCACAATTATATGACACTGCTTTTCTGTATTTCAATACATTTCAATAAACAAGAAATTAAAATTGAGTGAGTGATTCAGTGGAAGTTGATGATTCAGTTATTTGCAAAGTCACCGGGTGCATCCTAAATAATGTAGTAAATAAATTTAGTAAAAATAATGTTATATTTAAGTTCTGTAAAAAACAAAACAAAAAAAAAACAGTGACATAAAATCAGAAATTCTACTATTCCTATCAACCAGTGGACTGGAACTAACTTACATACGGTCATTTTTAAAAGCTTTCAACAGCTAGTATGCTTGTCTTCACACTTCTCACAGTTTTCAGGGATACAGAATGCAGCCCACTCTGCCTGGATCAATGTCCTGAAACTTCACCTGAAAATCAATGAGCGTTCTCAGAGCGTTTCTGTCCGTGTTAATGTGCCCCAGGCCATTGACCCGAAAGGTGACAGCGGCAGCATACTCCAGAGATGTCTGCTTCGCTGACACTGGAAAATTCCCCTGCTGAGCCCTCCACATATTGCTTCTCTTGTGGACTTTACTTTACACACTTCTTATAACCGTCAGGTCTTATAGAACACTTATCTTCAGCAAATCTCTTCAACAAGAACACAGCAGAGAATGAGATGTATGTATTGTTTAATAGCATGCTGTGTGTGGAACACTTGATGTGAAAATTCAACATTGTGGATCTGAGTGGGGTGACACGGGATGCTATATGCTGTTCTCTACATTTACGAAGAGATACAAAGACGCATATAGTCATTAAAATGTCATTAGAGGATGTAGGCTGGAGATCAGAGGATGCTCTACTGAATCTGCTGTTTCCATGGAGAGGCGAATGACTGAATGTTATAGACACGAGGATCACAAAAGGCTGTAATCACATCTGTGTCGAGGCGTGGAGGTGGGGAAAGTATAGGAGGAGGCGGGCTCCTTTGACATGAGGTATTAGCACCCTGCTCTTTGAGAGCCACTGCAGCTAAACAGTGCTGAACTATGGAGAAGCAGACTGTACAGGAAGGTCTTTCACATCAAATATACCTGACCTTTAAAATCTAAATTGCACTCAATAGCCACATTTGATGCAAAACAGCCTAAACAATTCTTCCTTCCATGCATACTTAATATAGATGTCACCTGCGTGTGTTGTCTCTCTAGAAACCATCTACAGAAAAAAAAAAAAAAAAATCCTCTCACTGGTATAAAAGGATGTCTGGTAAGAACTGTGTTAGCTTGTAGCAATTACCACCCGGACATGACAGTCAATCTTGATTTTGAATATGATAACAGAATGTCTAAGAGAGACTTTTGAGCGCAACAAACCATATGGTGTGTGATTTAGAACTCCAGTAGAGCAATTCTTTCCATCCCATTAATCCTAACGTGGATAAATTAAAACCATTCTACAAATTATGTACGCCAGTTATAGTATCTGCACTCACAAGACACCTACATTTTATTACCATGTCATATTTATGCGGCTGCAGTGCAGCCATGCTGCTTGTGAGCCAGTGATTCACTTTGTCTCAACAAAGAAACTAGCCTCACGGGAGTTTGTTTTGCGTGTGTTTGGGGAGTGTGAGGGTTTGGAGTGATGCCAGTGTTTCTAGAGCGCACATAATGCTCAGATCTCATGTCAAAACATAAAAATGGCTGTTTATTTCTCTGCCTGTTGCTCCTCAAGGTAATTCATAGTCACATCCGTGCCTAAAAAGACAAACAGGGAGACGGCGAGATAAACACAGAGAAACAAGACAAAATATAATCTCTTCTGTAAACAATGGCTCGGTGGATACTGAAGCAGCCAAAGAAACAAGGGGTTGTTTAAGAGTGTGACTGCAGTATGTGGATGAAACAGGAATTAACCTTTTGAATAATGAGCTTTATGGCATTATGAACAAGCCTGTTTCTGCTGCTAGTTGTTAAATATATATATATATATATATATATATATATATATATATATATATATATATATATATATATATATATATATATATATATATATGTTTTGCTCTTTTAAAAAGTATAATGGCATGGGTCTTTCAAGAATTAAAGGCTTTTTAATGAGCTTCTTCTGCAAGCAAGCACAAATTGTGCTGTACTTTCTAGTCATAGTCAAAATTATTTACAGGGATAATCCACCAAATATATAATAATAATCTGCTGATCGTTGCATAGTTCTGGGAATAAGCAAGGGTATACTGTAGATTTAAATATTAAATATTAAATATTATCCACTGCAAAAACTTCTTAGCAACCCCCAGTCACTGGTACCAGTGGCAACATTTCTGCAAAATTATATTAGGTGCTTTTTGCAAGTGAGTAATTCTAAAACATGTACAATTTTATCCAAAACAGATGAGTGGGAATCTGGCAATGATTTTTATGTTGGCTGTTCAGAAATAAATGCCTTTGTAAATAAAATGTAAAGAAATAAATAATGTACCACATACAACAAACCCTGAAATTTAAAACCTAAAAATGATATAAAAATATATTTACTAAAGCAATCTTGCAATTTTCTTCTACCATAATTTTTTCATTGAGATTTGTATTTTATGGGACATGTGCCCCAGGTCAGTTAACAAGCAAGTTATTACATCTGAAGAGTGATATATATAGAACTGTGATGCAAGAAGAAAATATTCTCCAGGACCTTGAATACCTGACACAATACAATACAGCACAACACAATACAAATTCCTATGCTTAATGATGTTGGTCTGTACTGTATTTATATTGCAATATGCAGTGCTTTCAGGTTAAAGAGCTCAACTGCTCTCACCAGAATAAAACAACAACTGAAGTGCTGTCTAATGCTCTGTGCACAGCAAATGTAGACATGGCAAATACTGATTGATGTTCTATTCATAGGGACTGAAAACCTTTTGACCTTTTTATTATAAATGCCTTTTAGTGCAGAAGTGATAATACAGTACTTAAACTAGATAACCGCTGCCATAGACCTGTTATCTAATGTGACTTTTTGTTGCTCAACAAATTGGCAGTTTCTGTTCATACCTTCTCTATCAATATAACAGTCAGGCACTAATTCAAGTGCACAATTTAATAGCTAATGGTTTTGAAAGGTAGTTTGGTGGCCAATGAAGTGTTTATTTTGCATGACAAATTCTTCTTTAAGTATTAATTCTGATCATGATAAAAATGTACTTTATTGTGATAATTAATTTTTGTTGCCACCTCATTTGTTTACACATGCGTAATACAATTTGTTTTTGCAGTATGCTCAGTCAGCAGTGCCATGATAAAGTGTTGCAACTGGAAAAACGATATTGCCTCTCTCTGCAGATTTACTTTTCTGGATTTTCTTCTGAGCCCAAATATACAGCTATGTATTATTCATAACATGATGTGGCAAAAGTGTTGCAGAAATTGAGTCGAGGAGCACTTGCCCAGCATATTGACTGACTTCACAATGATGATGCACAGCTCCATACGTTCCTCCTAACCCATCCGAATCTGAATTGAATCCATCAATGAATTCTTTTTCTCTTTCCCACAGCTAAAATACTGCATACAAACTTTACATTTAAATTGGAATGCCATTGTGGACACTTTTTGCAGGTTTGGCTTGGAAAAGCAGAAATTCAACTTTTTGTAATTTGAAAGCTCAACAAAATCAGCATGTTAGCTAATCATTCTTGTCATTTATCCAGATAAACTGCCAGTCTGTGTGTTAATGGTGAGGATTTAACAGTGACTCAGTCATTTACACAACCAATTAATAAAAAAAAAAAAAAAACACTAAATAATTCAGAAACAACACCACGACTTGCTTTGTTTTAAAACAGTTCTGTTATGACTTTGTTTTATTGGCAGAGAAAAAAAAAGTATTTAGGAAAATTGCTTCAAAATATATGACGCAATTCAATGTTGAATTAGCTTTTGCATAAAGCTAATATGATCAGTTTTTAAACAAAATAAGCTTAAATATATTGTTATTAACAATGGAAAAAAGTGATATGCAATGCAGACATGTCAACAATGTAGTATACATCACTTTGAACAGTTCATCTTTTCAGAATACCTACTGTTTTACATATTATTTTAAAATAGCAAGAAGTGTAAAGTATGTTTTGCACAGTATGTAGTACACAGCATGCTAGTATTCCATTCTGGAGCTCTTCTGCTACCTGGTGGGATTCAGAACGTGAGGTTGAACATTTGGTGTTGATTTCTCCAGAACCATCAAAACATTTTTACAATGAAAGTCCAAGACCTATGGATGTCTTGCATACTATAATAAAGTATATAGACAGGTTTTTTTTTTTTTTTCTTAAATGGCAAAGCAAAACTCATTTTATCTTGTAGATCTAGTCCACAATGAAAAGAGTTACAGATTTGATGTATGTGGGAAAGCTAATCAGACATACATGTATAAGTGCCTAATGAGTCCGTATACACTATTTTCAGTTTGTTCTCATACATTTATGGAGTGACAGGATAACAAATCATTTTGACTGGAGAGCAGGGTTATCACGTTTGCAGCAAAGGGACAGTTTAGCCTCTGCTTTTTCTTGACTGCTTTTGGTCCCTGTTGCATCTTAACATCAATCTATGTAACGTTCTGTAACCTGTTGATTAGAATGATGACGTCATTGGAGAATGGTGCTGCAACAGACTTAGCACCTGACCACTTCACAATTTTTGTTCTGTCTTTTCGCTATATTTGATGTTTGATTTATTGTGTGTGTGTTATTTCTTATTAAATACATGTGCATTCATCAGAAACAGCTCCAATAACAAGATATGTTTCTACCTACAGTCGGTGATGCTGTTCACTAATGTTCTTTTAAACCATGGTTTTGAGAAAACACTGAATCCTTAAATGATGCTGATAATGACAGACCTGATATCACTGAAACAAGCAAAATAATTTGGTTAATTCATTGTTTATTTATTTACATGCTTAGAATTTTGTGTCATTTACTATTTAAAAGGTGCAGTTTAATAATCCTTGAATGCTTTAAACCTAAACTAACCAATGGTACTTTTGGCAAATGATTTAAATGATGTGAAATTGCGTGACTCAGTCCTCATATTTTAGCAAATAGGGCATTGCTATTAAGTCGACATGAACTGTTACTCTTACGTTAAAATTCAAATATTTGTAAATCAGATCTCTTTAGAAAATGTAAATGGTAGAAAAAAAATTGAGCTGTATTTGATATGCATTATCCAAGTTCTAATAGAATGTAAAAGCACATCTGAGTTTGAAATCCTCTCTGGAAAGCTGTCTGGGCTGTAATATTAAGAAGCGTGACATATACCTGCTTCCTCTGGATCAATGTTCTTTTTTAAGAACAGTCACAGAGAAGGGTCAACCGATGGGGTTCGTGCCAATGGATGGCTTCTTTATAATTTAAAATGCTCTCATGCTTTTTCCTCTTCACATTTGAAACAGAGACAATTAAAAGAATGATGTGCAGTCTGATTTTGTGAGTGCCTTGCAGAATCACCCCTGTCTGAGGAGTATTCCTCTCAAATTGAAGCTTGACATTTACAGGGGCTTGTTAAAAGGTGAGCACTCAGTCTTCATGGTCTGGGAAGTAATGAAGAGCTCGTCCACCGTACAGATGAAAAAGAAAGGGGGAAAACAGCCTCTACCAACATCCTACCAGGTAGCAGAGCTGTTTTATGTGTGTCCTCTTTAATCAGTGGGCTGACATTCATTGCCAGCCACAGCAGTAGAGCGAAGTTAATCATATTTAGATAAGGGTTTCACCAGGCAGAGCACATCCTTTTATTAGCCAAGAGTGTTTTCTTCTGTCATTAATTTTCCGTTCAGACTGTTTGAAGATGTAAAAGAAGGAGGAAAGTGACCCTGAATTGACTATGGTGTTCTGTTTATAAACGACCTAATCAATATAGGGAAAAATAATATAATAATATAGAAATAAAGTTTAACAATCGTTTTAAGACATATTGTACAGAAGTAAAAAAAAAAAAAAAAAACAGTAGCCTGCTTGAAACTGATACTGTTCAGAGAAATACTACAAGTGTCCCAAAGAAATCCTGTGGATTTGATGGAATACTGCAGCAGAAATCCCAGCTGCATCTGAAGGATTCCATCAAAAGTAAGACGTGAGAGCAGGGGAATTGGCAATTCTGCTTAAGCCATTGTTAAAAGAATCATGTGAGGTTTAACCCTGGATACTGAAGTTTCTGCAGGATACAGTACATAGTAAACCTGAGCTAAAATAAAATAAAAAATAAAACCTTTATTGCTGGTCTGATTTTTATTATATCACTTCAGCTTGCTATGTGACCTGATAGGGATTTACTGTACAAGAAGTTAGACACTACAGAGGAAGCATAATAAATAAACAAACATGTATGTAAAAATTAATAGCTTTTTCCATTATACATGCGGAAACATTTGACAACAATAAAGATAAGCATTCACAGAATGACAGTTACATTACACAAAAGAATGTAGTATTTGAATGTAGTATTGCATGTATATTTAGAAGAAAATGCAAGAATAATCTCATAATTTATCAAAAATAGATTACTCCAATTTATTGTGCTTTATATGTTTATGCTTTGTTAGTGATTTTATGTGTAGCCTTTTTATTTATTTATTATTATAATTTTTTTTTAACTCTATATCTGGTTTTAAAGATGCTTATGTGGGCAGTAGATAGCAAACGGTTTTCTGGGTTTTGGAACAGAGCCATCGAGGTTAACACATTTAACAATATTAAGTTCACCTTAACAGGAGCCAGAGCCTAAACACTAAGAAATGAAGGCCCACCTGCCATGCTCCCGAGGAGATGAAAGAGGAGGCTAATAACAGCTGTAATCTCTGCTGTCTGATGCCCAGCATGAACTCAAAGTGGTTCAAGTCTAGGCCGAAGCTCCCTGGACACTGAAGCGTGTTCACACTTTTATTTTTCCAGCTCCATTTACAGTCAGGACAATGACGCTCTGTGAGACTTCTGTCACTCAGCACATACAGCAGCTTAAGATGTGATATATTTCACACTTTTGTTTAAAGTGCTGATTTTCTTGATTTGACTGGAATTGCACTGCTGGTAGTCATAGTCAAAAAAGTAATATTGCTATAATTAGTTACAAAATGTAATTTTTTTATACTACACAGTACACAATATTTTCTGTGATAATGCATGTGTAGGCAATTTCAATTTCAAAAGACAGAGAGAAAAAATGATAATTTCAACACCCATATGGTTTTTATACTTCATCATTTGTTTTGCTCATTCATGTTTACTGGACAAAGTCGAGGAGAACTTCTACCCACCGTTAAACATCTCATTCTGTAAAAGCAGATAGGACAATTCCCCTGTCTCACGTCAGCAGTTTAATAGCACCACAGCAAATTGAGTTTCTGTTACTCCCTGGCTGATTGAATCAACCTGAAAACAGTTTCACAGTTTCCACGGTCAAACACAAAGATTGAATAACACAACCTTGAGATTTTACAGGCAGTCACTAGGGTTAGCATTTATTTGCTGTCTGTCAGACAAGAGCAAAACTTATATACAAGACATTTAAGACCAGCTGCTTTATGAACTGTTGAACTCAGTTTCACAAAGTCTCACTTGAACCCCAAAGATCTCAAATTACTTCACCTCATGCCATCATTTTGCAAACCATTGTTAGTTCAGAAGCAAATGCAACTTTACACGTTTCACTCACCCATCAGCATATTCCAGCATATATACATTACTGCAGTTTTTATTATACTGATAAATGTTGTTATTATTATTGTTTTTATTTTTGCTAACTATTACTGGGTATGCTGAAAGAGGACAGTAGTAATGTGGTTATAATGAAATTATTTTTTGTGATTATGTAGGCCACTTTCAGAACCAGAATCATGACTACTTGGTTAATTTCAATTGGTAACTAGTTTTGATTATTATTATTATTTATTTATTTTTTTTTGTGTGTGTGCCTGCGAGTTCTGTGTGCAATATGCATTAGACAGTTTGTGAACCGACTGGTTTTGTTAATAATGTCAGTAGGAGTCCTAAATGGAGTCCTAGAAATGACATTAATATTAAATGTCTGATTTCAGTCACCATTGCTTATAAGATGGACTCTATTATGTTGATTCCAATCTAAACTTTATGATGAATTAAGAAATGACAGGAAACTTTTTGTGTGAGTTGTCTAATACTATATTATACTGAAAACCTGAAAACTAGCTAAAAGTGAATGTAACGATATAACCTTTGTAATCATCGGGAAGAAGGAGGCGGGAACCGGCGCACAATCAATGAAACTTTAATAATTCAAAAAATAAACACAAAACAGCGCATCAGCCCCTCACGGACGACTGGTGCGCATAAATAAAAAGCAAAACATAAAATAATAGCCCAGGCCTGGTCCTCTCTCGTCCTTCACTATAGTCGCTCCAGTTTTATATCCTTCCATCTCCTACGTGGGACTCGATAACGGCGGTGGGGCGCAGGTGCAGCTCATCTCTAATCACTACACCTGGCCTCACTCCTCGTTCCCATGCCTCTCGGCCCCGCCCCACTCGCCACAGTGAACTATTTACAATACAGAGTAACAGAGTCAAGCAAGAAACACTTAATTCACACACACACACAAAATAAACAATGTTTACAAACAAAAGATTATACTAGTATCTGTTTTTTGCCACTGTTGGTAGGTGTTTATTTTTAACACTATGAATTTTAATACCATGTCTTCTCACTTAAGTTTATAGTGTAATTATTAGTGCATTTTAAGTGTATTTTTAGTGTAGTGTAATTTATCTAGTTTACAACAAATGCAATGACGTCTTATATCAGTAAGCAAAATTTTAAGGTGATTAAATGGCATATGCAAAATGAAGAAAATAGTGGATGCCCCTTGTTTATGTTTGAATATGGCCATGAACATCTTTTTGTCTTTTCCCCCCACTAAATGTTCTTTGAACAAAAGAATAAATAAAAAAAAACAATTATGTAGTCATAAGTCATTTCCATGGTTATACAGAGCACAAAAGCAGAGGTCATTAAGCAATTTGATAGAGCCAAGCTAGAGTTATTGTACTTTCCATTTGGTGGAACGAAAAATTAAATCACGTTCAATTAAACATTAGACGGGGATAAGCAGACTTTGCATTTTATGCACTTCAGGTAATTCCTCACCCATCTGGGCTTGTAAATTGCTAGAATCCACAAAATAAAAAGAGAAAGCAATAATCACTTAGACTGCAAAATCCATTAAAATGGCAAGATGTTATAGATACTGCTGTAGGCCAAAGAGTAAGAAAGAAAGGCGTGCTCTGCTTTGTTCTTTGTCCCTTAGTTCATCAGTTATTTCCAATTTCAGAAAATATCTAAGTAAAAATGCACAAGCAACAACATTTCTTTAGCTGCTGTTGATGACCTTTGTGCTGACATCAGTTAATTTTTTTTTTTTTTATAGATTTACCCTTTGGAAGTTGTGCATTTCTCCCTTCGGAAAAAGGCTGGTCTGGAATGATAAAGAAAAAGGTTCTGGTCAATGCTGGTGGTCGTCTGAGAACTCTGGGTAATGACGGCCTTCTCTGCACTGGGCAAAGATAAATTACAGTGTGACGGCAAGCACAGAAAATCACTGGGCTGCCAGCACCGTTCCCTTACATTTGTAGTCACAAGTGTTCACACAGACACAGAACATAGAGAGGTCAGGGCAAATTGCATTTCACCCTTTGCATAAAATTAAGGAAGCTTTCTTTCCACCATACTTTCCAACTGTCTTTAACACCAGTGGCTGTGAAGATGATGAGATGAGAGTGTTGTGGAAAGGTTGGGATGTAATGTAAAAAATAGATGCAAACATTTCTTAGTGGAATCCATTTATTGTACAACGAAAGTAGAAAAAAGGGCTTTTGGCCTGCAGGTTTAATGCATTTTTCAAAATGCCAGTGTAGCTCGAAGGGTTAGACCACTACCCAGCCCTATTTTCAGCAAATACGAGAACCAAAGGCCTCTGACTTCTCTTTTTTTTTTCATATTGTCAGCTTATGTATTCTCAGTGATCTCCTTTGGAGATGTTTTCACACATGATTTTTTTTTTCAATGCAAGTGTTTAGTGGGTGAACAGGATGGCAAGAGGTTAGGGTGTTTGGAGGAGAGGTGTTTTTTCCTCTTGTTGGGAACTGCTGGCGGCATCCATTAAGCATGTCAAAAAAGTGTCAGATAAAAACAGGGAGGAGAAAAGTGAGAGAACGCACTGTTAGTAAATCTCTCAAATGTCAAACTTGTAATTTGAGAGATGGAAAGTATTTGGTCGTGCCCGCTCGACGAAATCTTCCCATCATCAAATTGCATCTGGGTTTGCTGAGCTCTGAACAGAAATTGGTTTCTGCCTACAGGAAGATAGTGTCACTGCAGGGGCTCAACTCTGATGCTCACGTGATCTCGCTGGAACGCAAGAGACTGATGAGGAGCCGGCTTGGACAACACAGTCTGTTTATCCCCTGATTTTTTTTCTCTTTGATCGTCAGCAAGTGCAGTTCTACATACATATACATCTACGAGCCCCTAAATGTGCATTTCCACGTGTAGGGTTAAGAAGATATTAAACTTGTATTGTAATGAAATTGTATTGCCATGATTAAATGAAATATTGGGTAATAATATTGCCATTATTTCATATATATTGGGGAGTAATTTTACATTGTACTGTAAACAGTTTTTTTTTGACTATTTTGACTATTTACACATTTATGAGCGCATAACCCAACCCTTGCCCCTAAACCTTCCATCTGTCAAAAATAAACACAAGGAATAACAGGCAGATACAGCTACATGATGTGTTGGTCATAATGCTGTTCTGGCTGGGTACTTTACGAAAATACATGTGTTTAATAGTGTAGGATGTTATGAAGTGGATGCCAGGGTGTTGTGGGTGGTTGCTTACTGTCTCAAGATAAAAGAGCCCACCCTCCAAATCTCTGTACTCTGATCCAAAGGTGTAGCTTGATTTCTTACATCAGTGTAAGTTAGTGCAAATTATTTTCATCCATTTTGTAGTCAAGTAAAAATTGTAAGACACTCAAGCCTTTGCGATACCATTGCTTCTTATATCCTGCCAGTTATGCAGAAGAAAACTTACAGCCGATCATTGTGAGTAATTCATGAGGCAGCTGTGTATATTTGTTTAGTACAGAGTCTTTGTTTTGAGTCTGTCAGTGCACCAGCTAATCAAGCATTATTTGCTCATCATGCTCTCACAGGGTTCATGCTCAGAAGCGTGTCACATTAAATACAGTGCCATTTCCATCAAATCTGGAAAGACAACAGTTTATTTCTGTGGTTTACATTTGCTGAAGCGTTCCACATCGCAAATGTAAAATTAATGCAATTTTGTTAACCGCTCATTCGTTTCTCATACAGCGACACTGCGCTGCCACTGAACTGCACTGATAAAGCTTTGCTACATTCAGAGTTAAAATAAATGTTTTTATTTAATTCAATTCAATTCAAGTTTAGTTGAATAGCGCTTTTGATGATAGAAATCATTGCAAAGCAACTTTACAGACAAGTTTCTACAATATTTAGTTGTAGCTTTTCAGTGGCGACTGCCAGTTTATGCATGGCAAAAATGTACGGAAAAATCAATTTAAGACATAATTAAACAGACTAAATCAGATTTATAGCAACATTTGTTTGTTCTGTAAGTTGTTTCAAGGTTGGCATCATCTGAGGTCCTCTGAGGGGTTGGCATCATCTCTTCTCAGGTGTTCTGGATCCAGACTGGAGCTTGTGTAAATCCTAATTACCAAGGGATGTCTTTCCTGTGGCAAAAAACAGAGAAACAAATAGAGACATAATTACCATAGCTACTGTTCCAACAAAGTCAAATTAATTTGTTTAACCCCAGCTAAAGAATACTAATGCACTACTTGCAGTACAAGATTATGAGATACATTATTTGAATGCCTGGCCAAAGAGTCTTTAATTTCAGATTTAAACAGAGAGAGTGTGTCTGAACCCCGAACGTTATCAAGAAGGCATATTTAAAAATAAAAAATAAAAAAATATTAGTACTTTATCAGTAGTCCGCAGTGATATTTTATATATATATATATATATATATATATATATATATATATATATATATATATATATATATATATATATATATATATATATATATATATATATATATATAAAACACCTGTAAAATTGTGAGCAAATGCATTATCGAATGTAACACTTTTACAGCTCTGTTCCTAAAATGGAGTGAATGGGTTTTTATTCTGAGCTTTTTTTCTCTTTTCACTATCTCTCTTCTTTTTGCATCCAACAACTGATCAAAAGTGTTTATCAGCGGCTCAGAAAATGGCTTACATCACTAGCAGAGACTGCAGGGGGCCGTGCCATTTTGTTTAGGGCAGCTAAATGGGGGAATCTGACAGCTTGCTGCTTTGGAGTAAGTAGTAGAGAAATGTGTTATGGCCATTTAGTCTCAGCATTATTTGGGTTTAATTATGCAGAAGGAGTGTGGGTGGAGACGTAATGTGCATGTGCATGTGCTTACACTCATACTGTACAGTACATACTTGAGCACAAAAACGTGACTAAAGCAAAGTGTAAAAGAGAACATAAGTGCTTGGTCTTTATAAGAACATGTTTATTTACTGTGAATAAATGCCTGTGAGTGTGAGTGTGAGTATTAAGTTTTGACATTTAACACTATGTAGAATTATAAGCGATGCCAAACATGTTTCTGAATATAATCTGAACATCTCATACAAACATCCATGATAATGGCCTGTGACAGACATTAATGTGTTTTGTACATTTGCCGTTCAGGATCATTTTTAGCAGAGCTATTATGGGACCGAATCTATACTAAAACTAGTGATGTCAGCAGTCATATTTGTGTTAACAGGTTTATGTTGTTGCTGTGAGTATCGGTTTCATAAGTGAAAAAAGGCAGATATTAATGAAATTAATTAATAAGAATGATGTCTGGTGTCATTTTAAGTATCTGTATCTTGTATCTGGAATTTTTCTTTAACATGTATATATCAGTCAGTACATTGATATTTATCTAATATCAGCAAAAATATAATTTATTGTTTCAGTCAATTATATAGTGTCCGCAAATACTTTTTTTGAAGATAGATATTTTAGAAATTATATAATACTAGACAATTTTTGGTCTTTATTATTTATTTATTTCCTTAAAAAAAAAGTTACTTTGAATGTTACTTAGTTAGACAGATCACTCATTTCCAATGGAGAATAGTACAGGAGATGCGTGGAGCTCCAGCAATATGTGTATATGCGATTTTTAGATATGATTTTAGCTACAGGTGAACTTAAATATTTATTTATTTACTTTGCTAAAGGACATTTGTGACTTGTAGTTGAATTAAAACTGTAAGCACAAGGTGAAAAACGACAAATTCTTTTGCAGTGAATTGTGAATCTTTAAACACTTTCTGTAAATTTTATGGGCAGTTATTAAAAATTATGTCAGAAATAATTCAATAATATATTTAACATCCTTTACACTTCATATTTATTTTAAACATATTGATAGTTTTTGTTTTGTGTGCATATATTCAAATAATATTAGTTTATTAATATTATCAAAGTGACTTCTCAGTGCAAATACTTGTTTTAAACTAAAAACCTGTGATAAACTACTCTAAGATGAAGTTTAGATTTAAGACTGAATCTGGTGACAGCCCTTTCAGTGCCCTGTAGTAACATTTCCTCATATATATTCCCTCATCTCTTGCCAACAGACATCAATCAATAAGTTGTGTTCTGTAGGAGTGCTTTATTCTACAGGGCTCCCTTAAGTGTACACTATATTTTTGAGGATGTGTCTTTGTCTTTGGAGGAGAGATCTAAAGACGAATCTGAATATCAAACACAGTGCAGTGATTGCTGCAAGAATTTGAGTGTGGTGATGCCGTGGCAGCTTTCAGCGCTCTGTATCTCCGAGGAAAAGATAGGAGACAGCTGACAGAGCTCTTTGGTTGCTTTTGTGGCCATTGAGTCTAAACAGTCCTGGCTCTGTAGATCAGCCTCTGGCAAGCTGACAGTAATGTGCCCTGAAGGAGAGATCAATGTGAGCTCGCTTTTTCAACAGACATCTCATTCCTCTCCTGTCCTCCACTGCTTGGGCCATCAGTGCCGATGAAGGGTTAAATAAGAATGTTAGCCAGTGTACTTAACACGCCTCCATTTCAGATTTCTGAGTGCACACCTGCTGCAGAAGGGTCAAAGATCACGGATGAAGCAAAAGATGGATTCTAGAAATCTCAGCATGTTCAGTGATCTCTCCAGTGGAAGCTGTGATTTTTCTTCAGCGGGCAGGTTGGTGCTGGGGGTCAGAGGCCAGATGTAGATGAGGATGGTTCCGGTTAAATGTTAAGGAGTTGAAAGTGTGAGGTAAAGAGGCCACCGGTGGGGTGATGAAATGATGTGTCTCCTCTAATGTGATGGCAGAGGGGCAGCTCAGAGGGGCAGGAAGGTGTCAGCAATTCATCGTCTTGCCAAAGCCGTCTGGCCCTTGGGCTCAGTGTGCTGCTTATTGGTCTGTACCGAGGGGACAGTGCCAAAGGTCCCGTGTAATATAGAAAGGTGTGATGGTGTTGCAATTAGTTTGCCTGGGGATATATTCGTTCACCTGATCTGATTCTGCTCTCAGTGTTATTGTGCACCTGGGTCTCTGTGCACAGGATGTTCGGTTAATAATACAGTCATGTTTGGTAGATATGATGAAGAATACACACCATTATCATTGTAAGTGTTCTTGCATGTTTTCAGCCTGTTTGGTGGGGTTTATTGGAAACATTTTAGTTCAATATTATCTTGGCTTGTTTCAAACACATCTTTTAGAATCTGCAATTCCAAACTTTACTGATGTACAATAAGCGACACCACAATAAGAGTTTGCAGATGTAGTGAAATATTTTTGCAGGAATTTAAGCATCAATGAGACGATTAATGGAATCAACCATGATGCATAATTATTTATTCGTTTTTTTTTTTATTTGAAGATATGTCAGTCTTAAAGTTTAACTACATGATCTCCATAAAAAAAAAAAAAAAAAAAAAAAAAAAAATACAGGAACAACAAAAAAACATTGGCTGCTAAAGCATCAAAAATAACTAAAGTAGGGTATCCTGAATATTTGTCAGGAAGGACAGTCAGTACATCAGTGTTGCAAAGGAACCCAAGCTTAGCTGTGAGACTATAATAAAACATACGTAGACTTTATGATTATGCGGCTTAAAAGTTCTGAGTGACCGTATTTACAACGCAGCTATTTTGGGCATGCAAGACCAAAATTTGTTTCCTTAAATGGGAAAATTTATAAATCTTAAAAATAGTTTCCAAAACTACAGTTACAGTTAATATAAATATAATATAAAATATTGTATCATCACAGTGTTGAGGGAACAAGCTGGAGTCACGAAGAAACATTTGACAGTCTTTAATCAAGGAAAAACCGGGAATAATCCACAATAGGAGCTTAAGACAACACATGGAGACAACAAGTAGACCCGACAAAGGAACAACAGAACAGTAAGGGACTAAATACCAGGGATTTAAACTTTTACGGCACTAGTCTAACTTTTACTTTTATTTAACTATTAACTGAACCATAAATGTTGTTTAAGTTCAAGTTAAGTAAAAAAAAAAAAAAATGCAAAAAAGCTTTTAATGACAGCAGCAGTGATGATGCATACAAGTCATTTTGAAAATATCTTATTTACGAGTATAGGACACACATGGATGCCATCATAAAGTTGTAATTATGGAATCAGTGGGAAACTTGGAGAAACTGGATTTTCTTTGAGCCCAGAGATCCGAGGTGGAGGCATGCCAGTGAGAAAACATGGCTGCTGCAATGCTGACAGTAATTTTGTTGAAATTAACAAAATAGTTATTATTCCTGTCTTTTAAAATATCACTTGCTAAGTGGCATGTCCACAATAGTTGCATTATTCAGGTGCAAATAAAATATATACGATTTACTTATAGCACCTTGATAAATTGAATAACAACATAATAAGCAAACACACGTGATGCATCTTAACTAGAATAGTTCAATCACCATACGGTAGATATTGAACATACATATAAGTGACTGTAGTGGCATTTTGGCTGGGTTTTGCAACAGGGGTAAAAAAAAAAAAAAAACTACTACAATAAGAAAAACAATTACTGTAAATTAAATATTTAAGAGGACAAGGAACAATAAGTAACCATTATTATGACCTCCCCGCTAAATAAGAACTTCCTATGAAGACTTGAGCGAGTGAGATTATTGATAGGCTCTGTCATTAATAAATAATAGATTTACTCTACTTGTGGAAGCTACTGAAGGTGTAGGTTCATGCGTTATCAAAGTTAATCTTAGCTTTCTGTATTTTGCGCATCCTGTTCTCTCTCCCTCCCCCTCTCTCTCTCTCTCTCTCTCTCTCTCTCTCTCTCTCTCTCTCTCTCTCTCTCCTGCAGCTCTGTTTGTTTAGGCGTAGTGCCCTGCTTAAATAGGCTTGTAATTAAGCCCTCTGTCATGTCTCCGTTGTCTCCTCTTCTCCTGTCAGTATCTCGGCCTGCCCTGCACCTTGTGATGTGGTTCTACTGTCTTGCTCTGCTTCCTCTTTGCTGACACACATTTGCCCGTCCCACTGCACTCCCTGTCATGCTCTGCCTCTTGTTTACTAATTAATTTTAAATCTGTCTAATTAGTGGCCCGTATTTAACAGTTTCTTCATTTAGAGACATGGGTATAGCTTGTGAAACCATTTGACCTCTTTTAAATTGCTCCGCCAATCATGCTGGGGGGTTAAGAGTCACATCAGTTTGAAGGATAAATGCAATGTCTTGTAGCTGTGTAAAGCCAGTTTTCCAAATACAGCTGTGCATGTATTTTAGAAAGAAAGTGGACTTAACAAAGATATTATTTTGTAATAGAGTGGCTGGAGATTTTTGCCTGCTCTTCTGTATACTGTCAGCAGGTTTTTCCCCCATATACCTTCAGTTGTAATTACAAATAAAAAGTTGTAAAATGAAGAGAACTGAATTTTTAAATGTATTTATTAAATATACAAAGCTTCTTCTGCATATTTATTTGCAGTCTTATTCTAATATCATTTTTTCAGGAAATTTTGCTCAGGAATGCTATCATGTTTTAATAAAAAGCATTAATCAGTTCAATGTTTATATATCATCTTTATTATTATTATAATTATTATTATTATTATTAACAAAACATTTTAAATAAAATGACAGATATGTTCCTTAAAATTATTCTATCACAATGTGTAGAATAATAATAATAATAAAAAAAATCATAAAATAAAATAAAAAAATTATAGAGCCTTCTTTTAATGTCATGTTAGAATTTAAATGAGGACTGGATTCTTTGCTTTCATTATTTTTATTTTTTTATTTTTCTTTCAAGGAACATATGATACTTAATTTATTAGATCCTGACAGATTATAAAGTGTTTTTCAGCATTAAAAGTCTACTACAACGACATGTTAAGTAATATTTGTAATGCAACTGGAAGGCAGATTAAGATTAGCATTAGCAAGAGACTGTTGCTGTGGAGGCAGGGGTCACAACCGTGAATTCAGATTCAACATTCAATGCAGGGCTGTGAAGGCAGCAAAGGCCAAATCCATTAAATGTGCATCACATCCATATATTTATGCATTTCTAAAAACAGTACAGCGATGACACCAAGCCTTTGCGCTGCATTCCTTTAGCAAAGCTTTTAATGATAGAATCAGGTTGTTTGAATGTAATGTGTCATTTCTTTCATTTTCATTATAATATTTCGTATTGCTGTTATACATAATGATTGCATAATATTTGTCTGTTCCTGCAGATGCATCAGTTAGATGGACTCAGGCAAAAGCAGCAATAGAGTGCTCTGCTGGAACAGTTTGTCGACGTCATGCTGGTCTTTAGTCTTTTTGAAATTTTTAAACTGACAATCAAATCTGGAAGCATCCACAAACACTCATGTGGAGTTATCTCAAACTGGGGATCTGTGAACAGAAAACACATCCATTCTCAA
The DNA here is from genome assembly GCF_023724105.1 of Carassius gibelio. Classification (NCBI taxonomy): domain Eukaryota; kingdom Metazoa; phylum Chordata; class Actinopteri; order Cypriniformes; family Cyprinidae; genus Carassius; species Carassius gibelio. Next base: position 23,243,265 of record NC_068402.1, on the reverse strand, counting down.
AGGACTTCTTTTCTGATTCTGTCTCTCTCTCTCTCTCTCTCTCTCACTCCAACACACACCCCTCCTGCACAAGTTTGCGTTCCTCATCAGTCCCACTGTATATTTTCCCCCCACCAGTTTTATCATCCACTGGGTGAAAATTGTAAGTTGTATGATTTTTTGTTTTGTTTTTAATTGTACATAGTTTCCAGTACAAGTGGAAAAAAACCTGTCATGTGTAATAAAGCTCGATCAGGATATTAATTAATTGAATGTATTTATTTATTTATTTCATTTTTAAGTAGCATTTACTGTAAACCAAGCTAGATCATGTGCTATGTAAAATGTGTATGGAAAATAACATAGCACCATGCTTCACAAGTCATATTAAGATTCTTCTTCTTCTTCTTCTTCTTCTTCTTCTTCTTATTATTATTATTAGCCTTTTGTTCATCACATCAGTGCATCACTGGATACGGTATCCCACTCAGTATACTCTGTTTGTATATAAAATGTTGGCTGATGTAGGAGGTCCTCTGTGTTCTTTTGTCATGCCAGATAGACAGCCAGGAGAGGAAAAACTCAAAAGAACCTTATAGAAAACAACCCCAAGCTCACCTTTGCCAGGAGCACTGTTCTCAAAGTGCTGCCACTCTACAACGGTTGAGAGTGCCTGAATTCATGAGTGACATTACTGGATGTGTCAGGAAGACAGATATTCTGCAATATTTAAAGGTCTTTAAACCATGTATGCTATAAAACACAGTAGAAAAACTGTTTGGCTGAAAAGGAACAGAGCACCCTTTTCACATAATCACAATAAGACAGTTAAGATTCATGGTATTAGCCATTAATGGGCCGCTCTAATTGCAAATTAGAGGCCTCATGCAGCAGTTTCTAGTAGGTTTAACCTTTCGTATTTCTCTGGTGCATCCCGGAGTTTGAAAAGATTACTTTTTGTCTACCTTGAGCACAGCAGGGGACACGTTCTTTTAATGTGGGTGATATTGCTTTCAACATGGCCTAATTGGCTAAATGAATAATGGGGCTGCTCTCCCTTTCACTGTCAGAGGAACAAATGAATTTGAGTCGCTCTCTAAAGAATTGAATCACTGACCGGCCATCTTGGAGAGCACTTAATATTTTGCATTCATTTTTTAAATTACAGAGTGACAAGGTCACCTCCAAACATTCACCAGTGAGTGGAGTCCTGATGCTGTTCACAACACCACCATCTAATCAATACAGGCGGAACAAATCTGCCCACTTTATTCTCCTCAGCCAATTAGGTCACCAGGTCAGCATGCACCACAATGTTATGACTCAAACCTAATCTAAGCAGAGGAAACAGCAAAACCTTGATTGTAATGCAAATAGTAAAATCTTTCATCATCTGTCCGATTGCATCTGCAAATGCCACAGACACGCTTCAATTATGCTCTTTTGTTTGTGTGTTGGCTGTAAAATAGTTTATGTGCTGAACAGCTGCTTTGTCTAATGCACCAATTTCCATCCACAAATCCATTTAGACATCCCCAATTACAAACAAACAGATACAAGAGTTGAAAAATTTGACAAGTGATCATAAAAATTGGCGGCATTTATTGGAACTGTTAAATTTTAGGAGTGAAAAGATGCACTAGCATTTACTGCTTGAGATTGCAGTGTATGTTTTCAGTTATTTATTTATCTAAGTTAGGAGTTTTCAAACTTTTTGACACCAAGGACCCATATACTTATGACTATGTATTACAAATGAATGAACTCAACTAAGTTGACAGTACACTACAGTTCCAAAGTGTGGGGTCAGAGATTTGTATTATTGTTATTAGTATTATTTTAGAAAATTAATACTTCTATTCAGCAAGGATGCATAAAACTGATCAAAACCGACAGTAAAGACTTTTACATAGTTGTAAAAATATTATATATATATTCTTCAAAACTTTTTCATCAAGGACTCCTAAAAAATAATAATAATATGAGTGTGTGTTTATGTGTTTTCTCCTTTAAACTGTTGCTGTCAAAAGAGTAAAATAAAACAATTTATTATATATTTATATATATATATATATATATATATATATATATATATATATATATATATATATATATATATATATATATATTTTTTTTTTTTTTTTTTTTATAAATAAACACAATATAAATAAACATTTTTGAAATCAACATTATTTTTTACCATCCTTTGGAACAAAAAAAATTGTGACATTATAAAATACAGTGAATGGAAAACATGTTAGATTGAAATTCTAAGTTCTAAAGCTTGCTTTCCGTAACAGACAGCAGATAAAGGCAGGATTAGTTTGAGGAGAGAAGTACAAAGTTTTGAGGTCTGTGAGGTGGTAACAATCAACGTGTCACAGATTCCTAACCTGCTGTGGCTACGAGCACGATGGGTTGAGTTAATCCATCAGATTTCCTTTAATTGCTACACTGCTGTTTTTATAATGAGGGCCCATTAAGTTGTCACCCAGTGATAACGTGTATGACCCTGGAGCAAGGAATGAGATTAAGCTTCGCTGGCGTCCCACCCTCACACTCGCTCACCTCCTTTCATTCTTTCAGCAGGGCTGTATGGAGAGTGACTGAAGAGCACTCTGACTAGAGAGGACAGGTGTCTTTAAGCTGAGCAATGATGCCGGGTCTGAGGACACCAGGATGGCAATTCATTTCACATTGTTGTCAAGGACAACAGCTTCCAGGGTCGCTTCTTTCTGTGTGTTTTAAATGTCACCGTGATGATTTTTATAACAGGGATTGATTGTGCCTAATTAAGGATGAATCTTAATTTTGCTGTTCACCTTGCCTCTAGAATTCATCACGCGAGTGTTATTTCCATTTTGCTCATATTTCATAATGCACTGTGTGCTTTATCCTGGATCAGTTATGCAGAAACATTGCAGTAGTGGCACATGGGCTTGTAAATTTTGAAAGCGACCTCCTCCCAAGAATTATGAATTTTCATATTTCTGTCAAGCTGAATGTGACAAGCAAAGGGGAAAAAATAATGTCCAAACGGTTATTAACTTACATTATCTTATTAAGAAGGCTGTCTGCTAAGCTTTTACAGAGTATGATTTCAATGAACTGTTTATTGATTGAAACGTTCACCATAAAAAAATATTGTCTGCTTTGTGATAAATTTTGATCTGTCCATTAGATAATGAAAAAGTCGAGGCAGTTAATCCAAATCCATAAATATAGATCTCAATTTGGCACAGCCATGGATATATTAAATGGAAACTTGTTAGTCATGTAATTGCAAATTATATCTATGAAATGTAAAGCAAAAAACTAATAAGACAACCCACAAAAGCTCTTATTAAAAACGTGTATATACTGCTTTATACATACATTCAGGAAATACATTATACACGCACATGACATTTTATTATTATTATTTTTTGCATGTGAATCTTATTTTTTTATTTTTTTTGCAGAGCATAAACATTTTTTTAAAAGACTGAAAAAAGCAGATGGTGGAATATTGATTTGATTTTGATGACTATCTTTAATGTTGAAAAGCATCCTCTTAAAGCTGAAGACACAATGGACGGCTCTCAGTAGTCATTCTACACTGATTAGATTGCACTAGCTTTCTCTGCCTGTGTATCATCATCATCATCATCATCATTATAAGAAAAGCTGCAGAACTGGTCTCACAAGAATTCTGTACTCTTTGTACAGTACTGTAGTTTTAAATTTTCGATGCCATCTCACAATTCTAAAGTCATCAGATCGCTGTTCCTTTTACAGTACACAGCTGTTTTGAGTATCAGGAAGTTGCTGTGGTTTGCACAACACTTGATAAATTGATAGCTGGGGGTCACACATTACATAGTATTTCATTAGAAGTAAAAGTATCTCAAACAAACCTCGTTTATTATTATTATTATTATTTTTACAAAATGCATGTGTGAGATTTGATACAGAAATTACATAAGCACTATGAGCACAGTCCTGGCATGAGACTGGAATTCCACCAAAATTGCAGCCTGGTAAATATTTCATGGGCATTGGCAACACACCGGCACTTCTCTCAGTTTGCATCTTTTGCATCTTTGAAAAAAAAAAAAAAAAAAAAAAAAATAATAATAATATATATATATATATATATATATATATATATATATATATATATATATATATATATATATGCTCATCACTCATGTGAATGATCACAGATTTACATCAGATTTCAGGCATTTTGTCAGCAGTTTTTAGAAACCCAGCATTAGCTGTTTATCATGTTAGTGTTTCAGGGTGCTTGAGGCCAGTTTTACTCCGAGCTCATTAGTAAATTCCCACTACAGGTTTGGTAGCTTTAGCTTTCAACTAACTAAATTACAGTTAGGCTAGTTCTTAAGCTGAATGTTTCAAACTTATATTCTCTTTATAGTTATTTATAACGTATATTATGTCTAAATCAGGGATTAGCCAAGAAGTCATTTATTTGTATAACGGTTCTCAAAACTGAGGGCCTCAAAAATGTATGTATGTTTTTAACCCTTGTCTCAATCAGATGCCTAGTTCAGTGAATCTGCCATTTTAAGAGCTGTCTCAAATTGCAAAATCCATCCAGTGCATAGAATGTTCACTTCCTGAAAAATCCCCAAATGTGCCGCAAAAACCAGGAACAACGACTATAGAAAACGTCTCAGGTTACGAATGTAACCATGGTTCCCTGAGAGGGAACGAGACACTGCGTCCTCTGAAGGGACACTATGGGGAACACCTCGTCGTGACCCGTGTCTGAAGCATACTTTGAAAAACGCCAATGTGTTGGCCGGCGACAGCCTCTGACGTCGCTACCGGCGCGACTATAAATACGCGCCCGTAGGACCCGTCACTTATCTTCTTCGTGAAGCTTGCGTCCGAAGCATGGCAGGGAGCTAGAGGACGCAGTGTCTCGTTCCCTCTCAGGGAACCATGGTTACATTCGTAACCTGAGACGTTCCCTGTCAAGGGAACTTCGAACTGCGTCCTCTGAAGGGACACTATGGGGAACAGTATACCCACGCCGCCATGCTGAGGGGAGTGCAGGCCAGAATCATGGCAAACACTAAGTACCAACTCTACCATTTCACCGGGAGTCGCCCCTGGGACGGTTCGACGGCTGTCCATGACATTATCCCTTATGGCCAAAGGCCTAAGCTACATACCCAACTTACCTGAAGGGCCTCGGCCCGGGGTAGAGCTGAAGGCTTGGAATCACGAAAGATTCCTTTAAAGGGATACGGCTAAGAACTTAGCACTGTTTATTACCAAGTCTTGCCTGTCACAAAGGAGGGGCTCTCGTGGCACTCTGATAGAGCAGCTCGTAGATGGAATGGCCCGGGAGCAGAGCAATTGGAGGACGGAACGTACAGATGAAGCCTCGGCCACGCCTGTACCATGGCGTCCAGCCCCAATGGAGCTGGATGAGTCAGAGGAAGCCAGAGGGGATAGTGCGACGCTCTCTTGAGCCGCAAAGCCGATCCACCCAGGTCTGGCCAACCTCTCTAACTCTACTTCAACACCTTGGTGCGAAGGCGCCATTCCCCGAGCCTCAGCCCCTGCCTCAGCAGGATGTCTGCTCTCACAGTGCGTCTCAAAACAGTATGTAGTACTGGAGCGCTCTGATGAAAAAAACGAGAATTCAGTCTCCCATGAGAGGAGGACTCCGAGCTCCGAGCAGCATGCTCATAGGCGACCCTTTTAGAAAAGGGGAGCGCTGCCAAACTACCGTGAGAATTGCCCACACAGCCCCCCATGTTAAGGGGCGGTGCTTGAGGTGTATAACAAATACACACTGGTTGGATGAAGCCCAAGGAACCCCGGGGCTAATCATCTTAAGAAAGGGAACGAAGCGGAGCGCGTAACCCTTACCGCACAGGATTTTAGAAAGTGCGCAGAGCCTTGCGTGTACACTTACCACTTACGTGGATTTGAGACAGTGCGCAAAGTGTTCACGTGCACACTGACCACCATGTGGTTTTGAGAAAGTACACAGGCTTAGCGTGTGTACAGGAAAGTTACCTGACAACCACTGTATGTGGGAGCTCACCTTCAGAGAGACCTGTGAAGCCTACTATCTGATAACCACAATATGTGGGAGTTCACCTACAGAGAGGCCTAGAGAGGCCTACTACCTTGTTACCAGATAACCACCTCAGTGGAAGGTAATATGGAACTCGACTCCAGGGAGGCCTGGTGAGGCCTACTACCTGACAACCACAAACCGTGGGAGCTTGTTTTTTTTTTTTTTAGTGGAAACGCACAGCATGTGGGAGCTAAATCTCCAGGGAGGCCTGGTGAAGCCTACTACCTGACAACCACAGTATGTCGGAGCTCGCCTTCAGAGAGACCTGGTGAAGCCTACTATCTGAAAACCACAATATGCTATTTAGTGGAAACGCACAGTATGTGGGAGCTAAATCTCCAGGGAGGCCTGGTTAGGCCTACTACCTGGCAACCACAGTATGTGGGAGCTCACCATTAGAGAGGCCTGGTGAAGCCTACTATCTGAAAAAACCACAATATGCGGGAGTCCACACAGCCCCTCATGTTGAGGGAAGCGATGCTTGGGGTGTATAACAAATACACACTGGTTGAATGAAGCCCAAGAAACCTCGGGGCTAATCATCTTAAGAAAGGGAACGAAGCGGAGCGCGTAACCCTTACCGTACAGGATTTTAGAAAGTGCGCAGAGCCTTGCGTGCACACTTACCACTTACGTGGATTTGAGACAGTGCGCAAAGTGTTCACGTGCACACTGACCACCATGTGGTTTTGAGACAGTACACAGGCTTAGCGTGTGTACAGAAAGGTTCCTAAGCATCGCAGAGGCGCTGGATCGCACGGGAGAGGCGAGCTCCAACCCTCAAGCGAGGGGAGCATCACCTGAGGCAGTACATACAGAAGGACTCCGTAACTACCACCTCCCCGGATGCGCCAAGCGGCCAGGCGGCCCCTCAGGGTGACCTGGCCGGATATCCATGAAATTCCCTGCAGTGCTGTGCCAGCTCTGACCATCAGCCAGGCTCCTCGGGAGGGGTGTGGGACGAGCAACCGCAGAGCGCTTGCTTCCCGCACGTGGAACTCGCTCCGTGGTGGGTGTCGCGCCCTGGGGGGCGAACCCACGCGGCACGGCCGCCTGCCGAAAGCGTGTGATCGTGGCCAGAGCACAAGGCTGGAACTGAGCACTGTAAAAGAAACTCACAGAGTCTGTTAGAAGACATAACCACCAGCAACATAACACCCATAAGCAGAAAGGGTTACATACTCACCCACCCTCCTGTACTGGAGTCCCGCTTTACGGGGCGCCCCCTTTTGGTCCGGACCGTCAGTAAGGTGGTCACTATGAAAATAGGACCAACCAAAAACATAACAGGTCCAGGATAGGAGACCGTTATGTGAGAAACTTTCCACCTAACCACGATCAGGTGGAGCGCTGGTGGCTACAGGGGAATTAGGCAGGGGAGAAATGAAACAGAATTTAAAAACATCCAAAAAGGAAGTGATGAACTCCTAGGTATCGCTCTGATCCGGACGAGAACGCTGCCCCGTCTGAATCACATCCCTCAGACCCTGCTTACCTCTTCGTGACACGCGATTCCTTTTGCCCCTGCCCTCAGGCGGGGGAGGAGCGCGAGCCGCGACACTAGCCTTCTGCGCCCGTCTTCGATCCTCAGATCGAGATGGGCCAGGACCCCTTTGTTGTTCGGGCTCTGCTGCTGCGTATGATTTACCATTTAAGCGGGATGTATCCTGGAAGGGCTTAGATGGCAAAGAGGGAGATTTTAGAGAGGATGTTCCCCCCTGAGAGATAGCAAGCCAGCATCTCTTCTACAGGGGGCATCCTCTCATAGCCGTCCTCGTGCATGCCATCGATATCAGCATAACTCGTATGCTGAAACCGATGGATGCGAGAGAAAAACGGCCTCTTCCATTCCTTTTCGACTTCTGCATGTAAGTCAGGCAAGAATGGGAGGCTCACCTGGGCTGGCAGCTATGGTCAGAAAAATAACACTCTTCGAGGCTACCTCGCGACGTTACCTTTCTGGCACACGTCCATGGCAAGTTTATTTATTTTAATTTTAATTTAATTTAATTTAATTTAATTTAATTATTTATTTTTATTTTGCCGCGGCGTGATCCATAACCTCTAACAGCTCCCCATACGCAGAGCAGGAGAAATGAGCGGCTCAGCCTCAGCTTCTTCACCACTCTCAAATATCTCCTGCTCTTTCTGGGTAGAACCCAGCAGAGCACTAACTTCAGTGTCAGAAAGGGTTAATGACAACGCATCTTCCTCCCGAAGTTCGCTCTCGTTTGCCGCCGGAGAGTGTGAGAGGAAAAGTCCCTCTCTAAACTCCTCAGCGAGATCCACCTGTGATCCCCACGAGCTCATTCTCCTCCGTGCCTCGGCAGCGGCGGGTCCTGAGCCGCGAGATCCAGATGACAAACGAGAGCAGAGCTTTTCCACAGAAAAACGCTCGCAGTGCGCGCAGATTGCCCCCTCAAGGACATCGCGCGCGTGCTCTTCGCCCAAACAAGAGACGCAAAGACTGTGTGTGTCATCAGGTGTCAAATAACGCTGACATGGATGCACACACTGTTTAAACGCCCTGCTAGTGGATGCCATGATAACGATAATAGATCGCTCTTACCATTCTGGTCGTTTCTCAGATGCACGCTTCAAACAAAACAGTCAATGAAGACGAAGAAGATAAGTGACGGGTCCTACGGGCGCGTATTTATAGTCGCGCCGGTAGCGACGTCAGAGGCTGTCGCCGGCCAACACATTGGCGTTTTTCAAAGTATGCTTCAGACACGGGTCACGACGAGGTGTTCCCCATAGTGTCCCTTCAGAGGACGCAGTTCGAAGTTCCCTTGACAGGGAACCCAAGACATGTCACTCGTATCGTTTTGAATGGGAAAAAATGCAACGCTCAATGTGGCTGCTCAATAGCAGGAAGCCCCGCCTTCTGAATGAAAGAGCCAATTCCTAATCGGTAAAGTCAGCGCGTCACTGCAGCTACGGTTATAAGTCCCGGTTGCTACAGAAACAGTCAGCACTCTTTTAAATGTTGAAATATTTTTACTATTTAAAGGGGGGGGGGGTGAAATGCTCGTTTTCATTCAATATCCTGTTAATCTTGAGTACATATAGAGTAGTACTGCATCCTTCATAACTCCAAAAAGTCTTTAGTTTTATTATATTCATAAGAATAAGATAGTCTGTACCGATTTTTCCCGGAAAAACACGACCGACTGGAGGCGTGATGTGTGGGCGGAGCTCAAGAATAACGAGCGCCAGTAGGCTTTTGCGTTGAGAGTGTTTGGAAGCTGTGACAATACCGTGAGGACAAAACCAACCAAAACAAACCATGGCTAACAGTCAGATTCAGCCGTTTATTTATGATCCAGAATCAGATCCCGAGGCTGAAACTGAACGAGAGCAGCAGCAGCAACGACTCGCTCCGAGCGGGGCTCGAACCCGGGTCTCCGATGGGAGGCGGACGCACTAACAAGGAGGCAGAGATATTTTAAGCAGTTTTACTCACCGCCTGCGGTTCCAACACACGATCGTGACCCTTTTTCGTTGGGATTGCATCATCCTTAAGAAATAAACGATGTGCAAATCCGTCGTCAAACTGGGCCTTGTTTGTAAAACAAGCATCTTCGAAATGCAGGGAACAAACAAAAACACTTGCACAACTCCGTTGATGGTCTGTAATAATAAACTCCGTCCACTGGTCCCTTAATGCTGTTTTTTTTTTGGTAATCTGTGCAGGGTTGTCTTACCCTGGCAACCAAAAACACACTTCTTTTGTGACATTTCGCGACGCTCTCGCTCTGATCAGTGAAGTCTGTTGTGCTCTCATTGCTCTGCTATACGGGAGCGCGCGCTCTTCCAGTAGACGTGCCCTTAGCACCCTGTGGTGAAGTAGACACCTCGCTGGGCACGCACGCACACATACACACCCCTGCATACAAACCCCATTCACTTTTCATTCCCCTCTCCTTACCTGCTATTTCTGCTGACGGCAAAGCGGGTGCACACGCCAGGCCGTTGGCACACGGACATTTCTCCACCTACCGTTTCCCTTTAAACTCGTCTCTTGCCGATCATTTCTCACACACACACACACACGCACTCACACACACACACTCATACACTGTCCTTGTCTTTGTCTTGTTGTATCTATAGTCGATTAAATGTTTGTTCGAGGAGAGTTGACTGTCTTCCAGCGGGTAAATGTTGCGTCGGCCTTTTATGACGTACTGATTAGTCGCGTCGGCGCAGCACTGCTGAAAGCAGGTGAAACCATTGTCTTGTGTGTGCGTGGGGGGGAAATTATATTTAACAAATGTGTCAAATATTTTTACTTCTATGTAATGTGGGTGATGAATAGGTGCCCTTTTGAATAATTGCTGGAAATTACTTGATGTTGTTTTTAAGGTGTCTAGAAATGTGTGAAAGATCAAAAGGGTGGAAACCTGTTTTAATTACTTACCCTTGAATTTATTATGTAATTATGCTGAAAAGGGGCGGAGTCTGGAATATAAAAGGGGAGGCAAGACTCCATTCAGGACTTGTTAACCAAGTCAGCTAGAGAGTTACAGTGGAACCTCGAGCCGAACACAACGTATGGTATATTGTGGATACAGTTTTCATTTTGTTTTCTTGTTTTGTTGTTTCTTTGATACTTTAGTACTTTTTTTAGGGTTTCATACACTTGTAAATATTCTTCACTGTGGACTGTCTTGTTTATTGGCACTGTAAATAAAATACACCCTGCACGGAAGTGCTGTGCGAGTAAGCCATATTTTTTTTTCCTCATGGATTCCCACAACTAAAAAGTTGAACCCTTCCCCCCAAAGCGAGTAGTGGTGCTCACTTTATCACACACCCATATAAGGAAATTCCGCTCCATCTAACGTCACACAGAGCCATACTCGAAAAAAACTTTCCGAAACTTGTGACAAACCGGAAGGAGTATTTTTGGAACTGAAATACTCCTTCAAACGTACAACTTAATTTTTGAAACTTTGTCCATGTTTAACATGGGAATCCAACTCTTTAACAGTGTAAAAAACTCAGTATGCATGAAATAGCATTTCACCCCCCCTTTAAAATAACTGTTTCCCATTTAAATATATTTTAAAATGTAATTTATTCCTGTTACCAAAGCTACATTTTCATGTAGATCAACTCTTTGAAACCACAATCCCCCTAACCATCCCCTTCAGATTGATAATGCTGTGTATTATGTAATATTTATTGTGGAAATTAAATTTTACATGTATCTGCTTATGATAACTCACAAACTATGTAACGGCCTATGTGTGCCATGACAGTACTGTGCCAGCACACAAACGCATTCAGCAAAAATATTGTTTAATTAGCAGTATTGACCCAAATTCCTCCATTTCAGGCCCCAGAAAATAAATTAAAGGATGGTTTCATAAGGATGGTTTTTCATTAAATAAAAACCTTTTTAGACAAATCATTGTGTAAAATTAGCTATGGGAAAAATCCAGGTAACATGAGCCCACTCATGCAATATATATATATATATATATATATATATATATATATATATATATATATATATATATAATTTTTTTTTTTTTACATTTTATATTCCATTAAAAATCAATTTATATGAATGCTAACATTTTAACTGTGTAACTATGCAATGTTACAAAGTGTGCACATTTTTTTTACTCTAAGTTTTAGGACAAAGAAGAACATGTTAATTATTATCTTTGTCATCTGTCTTTTTAAGGTTATGTCACAGGTCTTGTGTCCCTATAGGGATAGGACAACCACGCCTCACTGGTCTAATCGATAGCACTGCTGTGACACTGTGTTTCTGGGCCACCACACTGCCATGCCTCCATATGTCCACCCTCACCAATGATAAAACGCTCCATATGCAGAAGGCTACTTTTCAAAATGGAATCAATTATTTTTGACAGCTTATTACCATACATGTTAACGTATTACATCCACCCCTCCCTTCTCAAAGTAGGTTAATTTAGTTGAAACCAATTATACAACACTTTTTCAGAGGTAGGGCTTTTGCAAAGTTGGTCAGCAGTATTTGAATGGCCAATATACATATTTTTTCCTTTTTTTATATACATATTTGTATGCTTCTTCACTGTACTGTTTTACATTATTTACATATTTTTCTCACTTGCTAGCACTTTTTTTTCCTTAATATTGCTTGTTATTAATGATTTTGTTTTGCCTGTAGGAGATACAAAATGCAATGCATTGTAGAGGCTCCTCAAATTTGGGAGTTTGAAGTTGCAAGTGTGTACTTGAATGTGAGTCAGTGACCTATTTGCTGAGGGAAGCAGTGTGAGGTGTAATTAATTGGAATGCCTTGAAAAAGCAGCTTTGACTTAAAGAATTACCTCTCATGATTAAGAGCCCAGCTTCTCATAAACCCCATGTCCGGCCTTGGTGAGCTCAAAGGCACAGTATATTCTCATCAGGCTTGCTGGAGTGGAATGGGGGTGGTGCTTGGACTTATCATTTATACACTTTTTTTTTTAAAGGTTTTAGAGACTTCTGAAGCATATGCAGTTTTAATCCAGATAGCATGGTGTGTAATTTTAGTTTTAGTTATATCTGACAGGTGCATCCATGTGATATGATTTAGAGAAAATAGCACCGTTGTATAATTGGAGGAGGACAACAGTAAGGTGCTATTTTGCATTTTATAGCTGAATCTGAATCCCTCACACAGCTGCCTGAGCTCAAAATGATAACAGATTCCTCAGCTTTAAAAACTATGCCCTTAAATCATTTTTCATTGTTTCCCCTGTTGTGAAAAGACACAGGCATTTGGAGACAGGTGGTTCTCTCATCGATGAAGAATGCATTGAGACTGTATAATCCATGCGCAGGCTCATCTTTCAAATACACTGTATTTACCAAACCCAAATGAACGAAACATTTTTACACCAAGTGAAATATTTTCCTATACCACCATATGTTCACAGGTATTCTCTAGACTGATCAGTCTCACATCCACTGGAGTGTGGAGCTTGAAATGGTGAATACAGAAGGTAAATAAGGTAAATGAGGTTTAAAAGCACGTATCATTAAGCTCTTGAGCTGGATGGGTTTTAGTTCAGCCATCTGTAAGGAGGCAGTGAGGGTGAGATGGGAGTTAATGAACAGCGCTCTCTTCCACCCTCAATACGCATGGCTGAAGTGCCCTTGAACAAGGCACTGGACCCCCAGTTGCTCCCTGGGCGGTGTATCTATAGCTGCCCACTGCTCCGGGTGTGTGTGCATGGTGTGTTCACTTCTCACTGCTGTGTATGTGCACTTGGATGGATTAAATGCAGAGCACCAATTCCAAGTATGGGTTACCATTTTTGGCAAATGTCACGAATTTCACTTTCACTTTCATATTGTGATCTATGAACTGTGTGGTATCAAATTGTACATTTTGTTCATCTGGATGGTGCAAACATAGTACAGTGATTGAAGTGAAGGTAGGGAGAAAATTATGTCTGTCATCATGTGGGTGCTTAGTCATTGTAACATTTAAGCATGTAGAGGTCAACTTAACCCTAAAAATGAATTTAATTCTTTCATCATTTACTCACCATCAAGTCATAACCTGCATGACATTCTATTTATTTATTATTTTTTTCCTGTGGAGTACAAAATAATTAAAAAAAAACACTTTTTTTTTTCTTTTGTCCAAGTCAGTGGGAAGCATTGGGCCTCACTGACTGAAACTCCTCATCTTTTGACATAATGGTGAGTAAAAGACAACTTCATTTTTTGGTGAACTATCCCTTTAAGAGCTGAAAGGGGAATCTGCCCTGATGATCTCAGAGGATAACAATGTTAAAATGGAACAATTTAAACCTTTGACTTGGTTAGACAAATGTTCTTCCTCTCTCCCCACCTCTTTTCTGTGCCTCTATTAGAGTGATGCTCTAAGCTCGTGGTCTAGACATATTATTCCAAATTCTCTGTTTCCCCTGCTGCCGGTGTCTAAACCTCACAGCCTCACATTAGGTGGTCATTCACCCAAAGAGAGTAATGAATTGCTGAACTGTGTAATTACCTCATGCACAATACAGGTCACTTTAATTAGCAGCCCATGAGATATTTGTGGTGGTCTGGTGGCCCAGAGCGGCTGATGAATGCTGCAAGATGTAATTTATGAGATAATGTGGCATGATCACTTCTTTATGCATCCTGGACTGCAGGTTTTGACTTGACTTTATTACAGGGCCACTGCTTCTTTTATGTCAAGCTACGGTTTGCAATAGGCTGCTACATTTAGTTTAATGCAAATGACCCCCTCTAATGATCACATTAGGGATTTTCCAGCTCCATTTAGGAAATGATTAGTATAAATAGACAGGCCCATGTTTGAATTTTAATGACACACATTGTCTTGTCACTGCGTAGAACACTGTTCTGACCATCCTGATGTTATGTTGCCATGACCGGAGAGATTCATTCCTTCATAATGACCTGACAATTAAGATAAGCTCTGTGCAATGGCCGAGCAATGATTGTTTAGCTGCTTTGTCTCACAGACTTGGCGAAGGTTATTGTCATAGCGTGACATTGCCTTCTACATTTATGCCTTGTTTACTACTATTTACTGTGTGGCAAGCCTAAAGCTGCGTCCATTAGGTATTCTGCCCTATTTTTGAACCTTTAATGGTTGTCAACTGTGTTTTGTTGCTATTCTAAACCCAGTCTGTTTGTAGTTCATGGGTCTTAGTTAGACATCTTAGAATCTTGACACGCTTGTGCTATTATGTTGTGCATGAGCCGTATGTGAATGGCGAGATCCACCAAACAGTGTGATTAGCAGCCATTTTCTGTCATTTATTTTCACTTAGAATATTTGATAGAGCTGAAAAAGCTCTCAATGGCTTCTCCAGGCAGCTCTTCACCATCAAGACCGTCAAGTGTGCATTTATGGTTTGAGATGTTTTTATGCTAGCACAATGGGAATAATGTTCAGTTTTGGAGGGAAAAATAGTAAAACATCTGTTCCGCAAAGTATCAAAACATTACTTAGCCAATGTGCTTTTCTAGCCCTCCCTCTTGCCGAAGCCAAGGCTTGTCATTATGACCAGCTGGCCTATAGAGGTGATTTATGACTGAATCTGTTATGTGCTTTACTGTGAGCCACTTCTGCCAGTACAACAACCTGCATGCAGGTGGTTTACACTGAGCAGATGAGATAAAGAAAAAGTGGAAGACTAGACAGCAGGTGTTTTATTAACTGGTACATAGATAGAAAATGTATCCTTATGTCCTGATATATTAATTTAGTACCAAACTGTTGGTGTCTGACAGCAGAGTACTGCTATCCACTAACATTTGATGGCTTTGTATTAGCAGGGAAAATAGTAGCTTTAAGTGTTGAAAAATAATATAATTTGGATTGAGATGAATCCCTGTCATATTTCAGGCTGTATTGATATGTTTCATGAAACCACATGCTACATGTTCTCCAGATGAGTAGCTCTTCCAAGTCTGTTAAGATTCATTTATTTTAATCTCAAGTTGTTTTTCTCAGATTTATTTGTTTTTAACTGAAGGTATTTTAGAGATAATTTTCAGTCTGACAGTTTAAGGGACAGAGTCAGTCCTTCTTAAATTACTGTTATTGACTATGGATTATTTAGATGTGAAATCATAGTTTGGCTTGGTCTGTCATACTGTTCTTTTTAGCTTTTGAGTCTGTTAGATCTGCAAATGCTTACTTCCCTACTATGTGACAGTATGGCAAAAGAGTAGTATTTACAAATTCATACTGGAAAAATGATAGGTCAGTCAGGTATAGCTGGATAAAAAACAAACACATTTTTTTAAAATTAATAATAATAATAAAATAAACTTCCACCAAGATTCTATAGTGTGCATTCAATGGACACTTTTCTATTGCATGAAGCCAGAGGAGAGGAGTATCTCTTTACTGAATGGCAACTCAACTGACACTGTGAAGTCACAGGTCATTGACAACATGCCAGGTGTAGTATGACAGAATTTCATTATTTCATTTTTAATTTCTACAGAACATACCTTTTTATTTATTTATTTATTTATTTTAAACAAGAGGCAGTCAAACTGCACACTTTTTTGTTCCATTGACTTTTCGCTGGATTCCAAAGTAACAAACTATACATCAATGGAAAGCTTATGTATTCAGCTTACAGATGATGCATACCGCTCAATTTTGAGAAATTGATTCTTATGACTAGTTTTGTGGTCCAGGGTCACATTATAGACACAGCATAGGGCTATATATGCAGGGTAATAAGCCTAACAAAACACAGGTGTAAATAATCAGAATTTAAGGAGTGGAACAGGAAACTGGAACCTAAATACGAACAAGTCAGTATTACAAAACAAAGGCACACTTTGAACCTCCCTCCTTCTGTTGTACCTTATGGTATGATAGGAAGCGATTGGTGGTGGAGGTGTGTGTGTGTACGCCATACAGTGGAGGGCAAAGTTGCAGCAGTATCTCTGAATCAATGGTCGGCATCATAATTGTAACTCATGAGAGATGACACGGGCAATAAATTCTCTTTTGTAATCTGTCCACAGGTAGAGTTACATGCCTGGATGTGTCAAACACAGAGAGAGGAAGACAAATTAATGGCCGATGATTGTTTGGACAGTGGATGATAAAACAGTAATAGAGGAAACTGATGTCATATTACCAAGCTTTCTGGGTCAGTGGAGACTGCTGACCCATTTAGCTCACAGTAATAGTATTGTCTGCCTCATAAGAGAACTCTGCCAACAGAAAACTGAGTTACACACTGAGATGTTTATTGAGGGGAATTAGAAAAACATGTACTGTCAGTCATTCTTTTGCAACATTTATAAATATACTACAATTAAACCAGCTTTGTGTTTGTAATTTTTTTTTGTTTGTTTAATTTAATTTTGTAATTGTCCTTTTCATTTCCAACTGTGAGTCAAATATACAGTATATTGCTTTGAAGCCTTTAATTTGTTTGTGAGCATCTGAGCAAAATAAATAAATAAATAAAAGTTAAAATAAAAAGAGTACTCTAATGTGGCATTTTAGTACTTGAAGTATGCCATGAGACATTGGTGACTAGTAATGTAATTATGGAAACAATCAAAGAAGCAGTAAATTTTTACACAATCTTTACTATTATTATGGTTGCCATCTTCTGTTGCTATGCTGGAGTGTGAATTTGATGATATGGGCTGAATAAATGATGACTATTTTAGTCTTTAAGGAACAATCAATCAATTTTTAATTTCCTCTTAATGCAAATTACATGCATTAACACTTAACACTTATGTAGTTCTAGATGCCATTGTAAAAAAAAAAAAAGATCCTTTTGATCTTTATTTGCATATCCTGCGATTATGGAAAGCTCTAAGATTTATTCTATCTATTTGCTAGTAGAATACAAAAGGTCTGCTTTTCTTTCATGAAAAGAACATGATGCATATTCACACCATTATAAATAATTTACTACAAACATTACTTCTAAGATAAGTCATTTCCTCCACCTGGTTGTCAGTTCTCTAGTGTAGTGCCATGGCAGCACCTGAGGTGGCATGACGTGATGATCTAGAGGTTTAGTGTGTGTGTGTGTCTGTGTGTTTGTGTATGTGTGTGAATATGACATAGATATACAGACAGAAGCATGCTGAGAAGTGTACGTTTGTGTCATTCTATTTGGTATACATGTAGATTGAAGGGGTTATCTGATGCCCATTTTCCACAAGGTAATATGATTATTTAAGGCCCGTTCACACCAAACCGTTCACACCAAACTGGGTTCTGCCCTGGCAGCTGTGTCTATTTTGTCTTTGTTTGGTGTTTCTCTGTTTTCCCTGTGTATAACCAAATGGCTTTGTCTTTGTTTATGTTGGCCATGTGCTCCTTTCGTCCTGCCACCTTGTTTCACATTACCACTCCCCCTTGTTTAGTCCTTGTTTAGTGCTCATTAATTGATTGTTCTCACCTTGTGTTTGTGTGCTTTTCTTCCTATTTATCGTGCTCATTTCCCTCATGTGGTTGCTGGTTCGTTTTGTATGTGAGTTAGTGTTTGCTTGAGATAGGTCTGACTGCAGAACCGCAGAACCATTACGTCACAACAGTCTGAGGACGACAGCGCCAGCCCGACTGTCTGAGGGCGGAAGTGGGCGGGGCAAGGAATTACGCTACTTCCGTGTTTTGGAACTTTTAAAGTTTAAAACAATGTTGTTATTATTAAGACTTTGTTTTAAACGATTTATTTGAAAATGTATATTTAAGACTGATTAACAATATTATACATTAGACAAAGCATAAAATTAAAAATAAATAATCCAATGAAAACAGAGCTTGAGAGTTTGAACATTTTATTCAGTTGAAAATAACTTTAAATACTCAAACAACATAGACCACCATACACAATAATATAATGGACTGAAAAAAAAAAAAAACCATTAATTTAAATAAAATGAGTTTTAAATAAAATCACACACTAGCTGTTTTCTAATTAAATAAAATTACAAAATCAAACTAGATAAATAAATTATATAAAACAAATTAAACCAAAGAAAATAAATCTTATAAAAGTTATACAGGCACAAATTTTACATCAATAATTCTCAAGAGAAAAATAAATAACAAATTAAAACTCCATAAACATGGAGTTTATTCTGAGGTGCCTTTCGTCGTGACATTCGAAAAGAAAAACTTCCATGTCCTGTTGAAACTGGAACTGAAACATGAAAGGCTTTTTGGCCAGTTCCAGATCATCTTTTCTTTCCGCCCGATCAAGTTTAAGAAGGGCCTCTTCCTGGTCTTCCTTCTTTAGGTCCAGATATGACGGCTCTTGCACAGAACCTCTGAAGGAGTGGCAGTTGTCCCGCAGCCATCCAACTGCGGTCCTGAGGTCTTTGACCATCTGTGGTTCCTTCATGAGAGAAGAGTTCAAAAAAATAATGAAATAATTAATTCATTTAAAAGAATTATTCTCACAAGAGAAGAGATGCACCACATTTGGCTGCTAGCTCATTTCCATCTGTTGTCCCTGGGGAGATTGGAAGTGTCCTCAACAATACATTGTGGTTTAATCAGGATGCATGTAAAGTAATGTTTTGAAATTATGCAATTCTCATGGTCAGAAAATTTAACAAATGCTGTAAAATACAACGCAACAACAAATTAAATCACAAACCATGAATATGTAACCCAACAAAGTGATACTGTGATATTGCTAAATATTAGCCTAACTTACAAAATTATTCCTTTAAAAAAATATGTATATATCAGTACAGAGCTGTCTTGTATAAGCGTAACGTTATAATGTTAAGTATGTTGCATCTATCAAATATATAACTTCTTTTTACTTCTTTCTCTTCTTCTTTTCCTTGTTCTACAGTGTGCTCCGCCATAGTTAAACCTTTTATTGTCTATCTTTTACTGTCTAAAAACCTTTTAATGTTTATCTTTTACTGTCTAAAAACCTTTTACTGTCTAGTCTAAACAAACACGTCTAAACATGAACTTCCGGCATCGGGCTGCTACCCCGCCCACTTCCGCTCTCAAACAGTCGGTCTGGCGCTGTCGTCCTCAGACTGTTATGACGTAATGGTTCTGCGGTTCTGCAGTTGGTTATTATTGGTTTGCTTAGCTTGCTAGCTGATCTATACTAATATAGTTTTTTTCCTTGTCTGGTATTTGTTAGTTTAAGTTGATCTCATCACTGTTTATTCTTGTCTAGTTTAAGTTTTTGTTTGGTTCTCATTTTTAATTTCTCGTGAGTTTGACTTTTTCTTTCAAGTATTTATTTTCCCCTTTGAGGTACTTTCTTGGTTAGTCTTTCCAGTTATTTCTAGAACTTTATTTTGAATTTGTTTCTTTACCTTTTTAGTTTACTTTAGTTAGTTAGCTTTGGTTATTTCTCTAGTTCCCCTTTTATCTTGTTTCTAGGTCATAGCATTCTTGTCTGACTTTTTGCCCTAGTTTGTTATTATTGTCTTGTTTTCTAGTTGTCTTGTCTAGTGTTTCGTGAGTTCTGTGTGTTCCTGTCTTGTCTGCTGCTTTCTCCCTGCCTGGAGGTCTGACGTGTGTGGCTTCACCTCCATAGCCAAGTGCCCTTGGTTCCTGGTGCTGTGGTCTGGTCCCTTCCTCAGCCTCTACAGTCCTGCACTTGGTTGTCACCCAGGGCCCCCCTCGGCAGTCAATAAACACCCCTTGTTCATTCTGCATCTGGGTCCTCTCCCTCAGTAACTTTGACACAAACATGATAATTATAAAGGTGTAGTTAAAAAAAAAAATCTCAATATTAGAGAATAGAAGAGTCCACACCACAACCATAACGATAAAGGCACAGAGAAACGATGTCGTTGGAATCACTTCCAAACTATTTTTACAGCTGGCGAATGATACAAACATTGGCACCCAATCAGAATCCATCCTGCTATAACAAGCTCAATAATTAAACAGCTGCAGACACAGGTGCACTTAAAATAAACTGATGATATAGTTCACTGGTGTTGATACTAATCTCGTTCCCTTTAATAGTTATCGTTCTTGGTGTGAACAGGGCTTTAGGGTCTTAATAAGTCTATAACATGCTTTTGGTTAAAAAGACTCAATGGTAGTGTAAAGCAACACCCTTTTCACTCTGTCAAAAAAACTCTGTTTTCAGCAAGCCATTTTAGTCCATGTTCCTTTAAATGCTAATGAGCTATGATCAACCAGCCCCTCTCTTCCATGGGGTGACGAGCCATTCCCATGATACTGTTTATTTTAGCTGCTGAACTTGCTAACTAGCACGTTATTAGGAAAGGCAATTTGCAAAGATTCATAAAACAACTTTATACTCACTCCTTCTGTAAGTGAAGCTGGACAGTGAGTGATTTGCACAAACATAAATGCATTTAGGCAGATCAGGGGGCTCGTTCCCTTCAAAAACAAAGGTAATCCATTGTGTTTTCAGCAGCTTAGATGTCAGGAGTAAATGATGACCGCTAAATTCATTATTACAACCAATAACAGAACACCTCAATCGCTTAGGAGCCATTCTTGTCTACTTCTGCTCCAGCATCGAAACAATGGAAGACTGATGACAGCTCACTCAGGGCGAGTCTAAGGTAAAAAGCTACTGTCAATCAACAATCGTGGGAGGGGCCTGGCTCTGTGTGACATCACAGGCATATAATAATGGCTTGATATAAGAAAGGGAAAATGATTTAATGAGATAAAAAAAATGCCTACAAACATTTCAGTTCAAACAACTGACCCCTTTAAGTATAGAAGACATTAAAAGTGTTATAGCAGAATGTTGTCATGTAGACATTTTTAGATAAGTTTATAATTTGGTGCAATACCTGAGATTGTGACTTGCACAAATTCCTGTATGTTGACATTGAAACTTAACTTCAGTTGAAACTTCCTTCATTTTCCAGTTGGAAAAAAAGACGAGAATGACAGTCAGTCACATTTCTGGTTTCTAAAGGAGTCACATATACCTTTCTAAAAAAGCTCTAAACAAAACCTCAAGGGTTTATTTTTCATCTGGTTTAATGGATGTTTTGGCTCCCATCTGTTCCCCCAAATCAAATAATCAAAATTTGATTTAATGTTCAGAATTCTTAAATCATTTTTAGCATTTCCATCCCTCTGAAGTTACTTAACCTGAGCCAAGCTCACTTGCTGATCAGAAGAGAACAAACTGATTTCAGAATTCATTAGCATATTTTTGGTTGCACTTTATTTTGATAGTCCACTTTAGACATTCTACTAACTAGAAGTAACTTTGCAACTACATGTCAATTAATACTCATTAATTTGCTACTGCATGTCTACTAACTATCAGAGTAGACTTACTGTAGGATAAGTTTAGGGTTAGTAGAATAAGTTTCTTATATTTCATTATGTTGTACTGTAGGTTGTGGACCCATCAAAATAAAGTGTTAGAAGACATTAATCAGACAGTCTATGGATATTCTTATGACTGCTTGCTGACATGTAGTTGCAAAGTTAATTACTGTTAGTAGAATATCTAAAGTGGACTATCAAAATGTAGTGTTACCCTGTTTTTCTTTTCAAACTATCCATCCTTATGAAACATCTGTTTTCCTCAGCTTCTAACCTTTTTTTTCATCATCATACACAGTATTTTTTATTAGTATAAATCTCTATATTTTGTACTCCACAACACTTTATATACTGAAGTAATGGTGTTATTTGCAAACCATACTCCTACAACACATTTGACTCATGCAGAACTGTGCAACTGACGTACCTACTATATAAACGAATGACTACCAGAGTGGAAGTGATGTCTATCAGTTGTTTTGGCCTGTGGGATTGTTCTGTCTGTAAATGCGGACTCATGATTGGCAGCTGGTCCACTGAGCTTCACTGCAGCTGTATTGATTTTTCAGAACAAGGAGATGCTTAGAAAAATTAACTAACTAAATAAATATATTTATACATATACACATTTGAAGAGAGTTTCAAATGGCATTTAGAAGAATTTGCATTTGAACTCTTATATTAAGGTAGAAGTGTGGGTGGAACTTATAGTAGGGATAATGCTCTAACTGCTGTAGATTGACAAAAGCATGTTCAAGGTATTTTTTTTTTTTTTTCCTCAGAGACATTTAACCATGCCACATATTTCATGTGCCACTGCGGTTTAAATGGGCCAGCCAATATATAAATGATATTTATTTAGAAGTAATATCCATCACTTGGGTGAGCCTTGCATTGTTCTGTCAATAAAATGTGGACTTGTGATTGGCA
The DNA here is from genome assembly GCF_023724105.1 of Carassius gibelio. Lineage (NCBI taxonomy): Eukaryota > Metazoa > Chordata > Actinopteri > Cypriniformes > Cyprinidae > Carassius > Carassius gibelio. The sequence continues at coordinate 23,220,475 of NC_068402.1, read as the reverse complement.
GCTTGTTCACTGAGCCTCAGTACAGTTCTATAGATTTTTCGATAATCGGCCACAATTTAGCCAGGTGTTTAGTGATGACGAGTATGGATTTGTGCTCTAGACTGACATGCTGCACTCCAAGATTACTAAAACTCAATGCTAATGGATTGGGCATGCTTGCCAGACTAATAAGTGAAAGAATATGCACCTTATGTAAGTCATCAGTAAAGGTCACCTGAAGCATTGCGGTATTCTTGTAATAACCCATTCAGTCCTTAATTGATTGTACATACAGTGGGTTCCAGTTCTCACAACTGATACTTAACAAAATTGGCCTTTTGAATCAATATACTATTTTTAAGAAACCTACCAAAGAGAATCCAAGCCATAATGACGTTCCCTTTGACTTGCAGTTGTCATATGTCAGCCTTATTAATAGTCTGGGAACGCCTCTGCAGCGCTAGATCCTCTTTAATCATCTCCTCCATCAGCACAGCAACAACGAAGGCCTGACTTCATAACATCCTACATCTGACATTGTGCTGGAGATATTCGTTTTTTTCCTTTGTTATCTGCTGCAGTCTTATGCAAACTGATAAGGTTTTGAAATGAGCGGATGAGATTAAAGGAGAACTCAAAAAATGCTTATTGTGTTTCAAAACTGAACAAGTTGCATTTGGATGAGCCCCTCTGTTAGTAAAATCAAGTACGGTAATCCATTCAGACAGAAAATAACCATCATTTTTGCAGAAAATGACATGCCAGTTACTAGTTAATAATAGCTAAATATACATAAATTGTGTATAATTATTTAAAGTGCGATGGAACACAGGCAGGAACAGATCTTTTCTTCTGCATTTTGACATACAAGATGAAAAGGGATTTAAGGGATCAAAACAATAAATGTTTAATAGTGCCCCCCCCAATACACTGGAATTTGTCTGATTTACTTTTTTTATTTTTATTTTTATTATATCCAACATTTTACCATGATTTACAGAAAACAAAACCTGCTAAAAACGTAATTCACTGTAACAATATGTACAGAAAAAATAAATAAATAAATAATCTTTTTTTTTTTTTTTATGAAAAGACAAGAAAAGAAGGAAAAGTGCTAGTATTGGTTGGTTAAGTGCTGGCGAAAAAGATGATTCTTTAGATGTTTCTTGAAAATGAGTAAAGACCCAGCTATACGAATTAAGATTGGGAGGTCATTCCACCAGCTGGGCACAATCCAGGAAAAGGTCCGTGAGAGTGATTTTGAACTTTGGGATGACACCACAAGGCGTTGTTCACTTGCAGAGCACAAACTTCTGGAGGGCACATAAGATTTAACCAATGAGTTTAGTTATGTTGGTGCCGTGCCAGTGGTCATCTTGTAGGCAAGCATTAGTACCTTGAATTTGATGTGAGCGGCTACTGGTAGCCAGTGTAACCTGATGAGGAGAGGAGTAACGTGAGCTTTTTTTGGCTCATTGAAGACAACCCTCGCTGCTGCATTCTGGATCAATTGCAGAGGCTTGATAGTACATGCAGGAAGGCCCGCCAGGAGAGCATTACAATAGTCCAGTCTGGAGGAAACAAGAGCTTGGACAAGAATTTGGGTGGCTTGCTCTAACAGGAAGGGTCTAATCTTCCTAATGTTGTATAGGGCAAATCTGCAGGACCGGGTCGTTGTAGCAATGTGGTCGGTGAAGCTTAACCGATGATCCATCGCAACTCCTTGGTTTCTGGCTATCCTGGAAGGAGTTATGGTTGATGAATCCAGCTGTGTAGAGAAGTTGTAATGAAACAATGGGTTAGCAGGAATCACCAGGAGTTCTGTCTTCGTAAGGTTGAGCTGAAGGTGATGGTCATTCATCCAGCTCGAAATGGCATATTTTTGATCTAGAACCATTAGATGACATTAATCAAATCTACAGTGTAGCCTTCCAAAGCTATTTATTTTTACATTTAAATCTTTACCAATCTTTTCCAGTAGCCTTCAAACCAGTCAGCAAGATTTTAATTATCTAAAATGTTATACATGTTTGCATGATCACTTTCTCTTTTATTTATATATAGAGAGTTTGGTTCCAAAACGCAACAAATTCATTTAGATTAATTTGAGTAAAAATGTGTTTTCTTTACCAAGAAAGGGTAACACTTTATTTTTATGGTTACACCTATTAGTTGCTTATTAGTATGGACATTACTAGAATATTAGCCATGTATTAGTGTTAATATCATATCAATATCATATCAATTCCTTATTCTACATGACCTTAGTCTACATCCCTAATCCTTCCCAATACCTAAACTTAACAAAACTTGTTTTTTTTAAACAAAGGTAAAAGCTCCTTTTGTAATGTAGATTTCTGAGGGTGCACTCTTGTCATAAATTCATCTATTACTTTTCCTACATAATTTTTAACAAAAAATATTGGTAAAATATATATTTGGGAGTCTTAGACCTTTCCAACGATATATAGTTTGTCAAGATTAGATTAGATTTGATTGTAATATAGTATAGTCAACGTAGGCGTCCCGTATAAGGGACGGGGTGACATTTAACAGGTTAATGTTATAAATTAATTACAGCAATAAAAGAAAATGTTATCATGAACAAAAACATTAACAACATCATATTAGACCACCAAATTACATTTCCCCTACATTCAACTTCCAAAAGTATATTCGTCTTTGTCATGTTACATTCATTAATTTGACTAGTGATATGAGTTGTATAAACAAAAACATAAATGGCATTAATAAAACCACTAACAAGCCACGCAATATAGCATTCATAATCGAATGTGATTCATCTAATGAATGCGATATACTGTATCGTAGCTTGTCAATAATCTACGGCTCTGTGTAATAAATGCATCTGAATAATTTCCATCTGAAAGCACGTGATGGAGATTTACTCTTACTATTAATCACAGAATCGGCTTTACTGATGAGATGCACATGACAATCACATGCGATTTATCGTGATAACAAAATCACAAAAAAATTGTACTTGGGGTACATGAATAAATGAGGAAAACTAGGATGCCGGGTGTTTTCAAAGCACCGCCATTAAAGTGCATAGAATGGTGCACTATGATTGGTTGATATATCGCATTCTGCAAAAAAGGGAGACTGGCATTTGTCCCGGTTTGGGAAAAAAAGAAAGAAAACATGACCTTATAACTCTGCGAATATCTGTGTAAAATTAAAAATGTTATATTTCAGTACAACCGGATACAATACTGATTTTGACGGAAACAATTTATTATTATTATTATTATTTTATTTTTATTTTTTTTATGCCGTCTGTCGCATTTTGGAACCAAATATAATATATATACATACAGGTCAGAATAAGATTGTAGTTTCATTTATCTTTCAGTTGTTGACTGGGGGTAGATCTGAATGTGAGCTTGCAGTTGATTTTAAGAAAGACAATGGTTTAAATGGGCTAAACAATTGGAGAAATCATATGTCACCAGAGAGAAGTTGGTTCACTCAAGATGACGTTGTGATTGTATTACAAGCTCAAAATTAAAATAAATGTATATTTCTATACAAGAAAATACATAAACACATGCATGGGGAATCTATAAGATGCATTTAGAAAATAGATTTCCATTTCATGCCGACTCTTTTATTCTACTATTATTCTTGTAAATAAAACCTAGTGCAAGGACAAGTCCTAGATTAACTTTATGAGGTTCATTCAACAGATTAAATAAAACATATAAACACAATGCAGGTGTACAATATACTAAAAGGGAAGACTGCCTGGCAGCATTCAGTGTTTGCAGCTGTAATACTGTGGGTATACGGGAAGTGGATCTTATTTAGTGACAGAACTCTTGAGGTATATCTTGTCACTCTATTGAGTGCCAATCATTCTGAACTTCGGGTTTCTCTCTTTCTTCTGCATGACCTTGAAAGTTGTTGTGATTACTCCAGAATTATTATTGAATGGGATGTCTTCTATGGATTTGATAATAAATCTAAGATGACTAATAGCTGAAGAAGACTAGAAGAGAGCTGCCCCCTCTGGGCAGATGCAATGATGAATCTATATTTTAATTGGAAGGTCAAGTCCATGGTTCTGGCACTGCAGTGGAGTACTACTGTCTATCTGTTTCTCCTTAGCAAACTCCAGTGCTGAGATTGGTACATAGTAAAACAAGTGAACATTTTTCAAAAATCTTCCTCCACCCTAGTTAGGGTTGAAGTTTACATCTTTATTGTCTGACTCAATTTATTCATTAAATTTTTTTTTTAATTCAGAATAGCCCTACAGTACATTACTCTTAACTCTGTGAGAGTAAGCAAGAATCAATGATAAACCTCTCCTCCATGCCTGCATCAATGAAAACAAGGGATCATAATTAATTAACCAGAAATCATTAAACCACGTTTTCAATTTTTGTTTGACCTTTCTGTTCAGTTATGCATTTTAAAGACTTCTAGCCATGTTGTTCATGTACAGTAGGAAATACTGTTGCACACACTACTTGTCTACACAGGAGACATAGGTTTACATGAAACTAAAGACTGGTGAGCCAACAATAAAGTCTTGATGTTCCCAAAGTGAAAACAACTTGTACCTGCAAACTAAATAATAATAACATCATTTTGTGTTTCATCATCAGTCATTTAGAAAGTTTATTTGTTGGTATTGATTTACCTTCCTCCTTTAAAAAAAAAAAAAAAAAAAACAAGAAGGTTCTGGTGCTGTATTCAGTACTAAAGCCAAACTTTTGGTATTGATTCAGCCCTATAGTGGGCAGCAGGAGTAGAGGGAATGATTGGTGTTAACTCAATACTGACAAGCAAAACAGTGGGATTGCGAGAAAACTCAAATAAAGCATGATGTAATTAGTTTTGAAATTTGTCCATTAGTGGCAACAAAGCAAATAGTTCTTGGATCATGATAAATGAAAACCAAGGCTCTGCGAAGTTCTCCCCCACTCATTTGTTGATCTTTGGCAACATGCCTTTGAACAACAGCACTTTTAAATCCGTCCACTGTAGCCTACGGAAGAATGCAGAGGCAATGTGTTCTTTTAATCAGCTTTCTGTTTGATATGTGCACCATTTGGGAGTGAAAGGGGCGGGCACATGACACCCTCTACCATGTTACAATCTAGCAGAATAACCTGCAGATGCCCTGTAAAGAAACTTAAAAATTCAACCCCGTGAAGTTCAACCAAGGGGAGCAGAGAGTAGCACACAGGTCTTATTGTGTTGGGAATTGAGCCAGAGCTTGAGTGGTTTTACAGCACATACGGAGTGAAGGCATTGGTTATCATGGCAGCCATCCCTTAACTAAAGCTGAGAGAAGAGGGGCTTGTTGTGGCAGTGAGGTTGTCATCCCACAGATAGGTTTGTAATGCTCAGGAGAGTGGAGCAAGTTTGCAGGGGGAGCATCAAGCAATGCTGCTACATCTCATGTAGTCATTTCACTTATTTCATTTTTTTATTTCTTTTCTAACCAGCTTTGAAAAGTATGATATGAGCACCATGTTGATGGCCGCTGAAATTGTGAATATGGTAGGTGCAGGAAGATTCATTACACTTCTATAATTTCCAGGAAAATTACTTTACTCCCCCGATGCTGCTTCTATTTATCTTTCGCTTGCTACATATGTAGGAAGAAAAATGTGCTGAGACAAAGGAAGCAAATTCCTGTATCCAGTTAACTGATGTTATGTGGAGTCCCATAAACACATTTGCTCTATCACAATTAATATGCCATAATTGACGTGCGACTTGTTTGTGGTTGTTTACCATGTCGCCCATTAGCAGGATCCACCAACTTTTTATGCTTATTTGGGATACTTTTGGGATATTGGGATCCCAAAAGGTTTCTAAAGAAAGAATCATTACTGCAGACCTCCAGCCATGTAGAATCAAGTCATATCTCCAACATAACAAGCTGCATAAAAAAGAAGTTTGTTTAAGCTTCAGTTGCTAGCATGTGGTCAGTCATCTGTAAATTCTGCTTGAACATATTTTTTGTCACACAAGAAACGTGTAGCCTGTAGTTGTTGCTACGTAAACCCCCTGTCTCTTAAACTAATACAAACAACCTCCTAAAAGTCAAAAAATGTACTGCACAATATAAATGATTCAATCAGGATAGAATTCAATGGAGTGGGTGATGGAAACTTTAATAGTTGTAGATCTACAGTCACAGTTCATTCGGCCCTTTGGAAATCACATTCAAGACCAGGATAGGCAGTACAAAATAGAATTAATCAGAATAAAACATATGACCTGTCATTTTGGTCTTAGGCTCGCTGTTTGTTCAGCCCTCCTCTCCCAGCAGATAAATGGACAGTGTATTTCCTTTCTCCAATACCATCTGAAATGTTAAATGGCAGACTCACCTAGAAAAGTGACACAGCTTTTCTGCAAGAAGGATATCTGACGGAAGGATGGCAGTGAAAAAAAAAAAAAAAACTCTCCAAACAAAAATGGGAAACAGAGATTGAGTGTAGTGGTCTGGCACTCTGAGGAAACCAAGGTCATAGGTTTTCAAATGCTTACATGTTTATCCATGTGCATTTTTCTCTATGTCTTTCAAATGCATTTATGGCCATTATTTAACATTGCCATCAAAACATGGAAAGTCTTAGTCAGCACAGAAGATTTTGGGCGTCCGTCTCTGTCTCCAGTATCAGAGCAGGAAAAAAATTACAAAAACACTTTGAACTTTCTTTAAAGTCAAACAGTTTTACTTTTCTCACTCAAATTTGTATATATTTATATATATATATATATATATATATATATATATATATATATATATATATATATATATATATATATATTAGGTGTGTAACGGTTCACAAAATTCACGGTTCGGTCCGATACGATACACTGAAGTCACGGTTCGGTTCGGTACGTTTTAGATACAGCAAAAAGTAAAAACATCTCAACTTTTCAGAATGCCGCAAGCGCACCGCGGGTCATGTGACAAGAACTAACCAATCAGCTTCATCCTTTCCCGTAACAACGTTGAAAGCTCAGCGAAGATAAGGTAACAGCTGATAATAGTTGCATATGGATTGCAATTTTGAAATAAATTTAGTAGCAGAGCTACTGCAAGCGATTTTTAGAGCTGCAAATCCATTTATCCTTTGCTGAAATTTCCACGTCTCATGGAGAGAGCACGTCATTGTTGCTTAGCAAAGACAGACGCCTCATGAGCGCTTCTGCCCAAGCGCTTTGGAAAGGAGGAGAAAGCGGCACGACTAGCGTTTTCCACGCGTTTTTAGGCACGATATGTGAACGGCCTCTAAGGCCCTCGCTCACTCAGCACGCGCTGAAGGCTCGTTGCAAAATGTCTAATGCATTTAACAGCCCAAAAATAGAAGATCCTCCAATAACCAACAGGTCTGCTGTTTGGGTGCACTTTGGATTCCCTGTAAGCTATAATGGTGTACCGGTGTCTAAATGCTGCGGGGATAGTTTGTTTCTCCTTTTTTTTTCGTCTTTTCCCAGATCCTGACACAATAAGGTGATGTCGGCGTAAATGAGTTGACATGTTTCAAGTATTCCCGCTGGTGTTTTTTTTAATTTTTTTTTTTTATTCCTGCTGGTGTAGCAGATGCGACATACCGTTGTTTATTTATCCACCACTGTCTTGCCATCACCATTATAGCTTAAAGGGAATCCAAAGTGCACCCAAACACCAGACCTGTTGGTTATTGGAGGATCTTCTATTTCTGGTCTGTTAAACGCATTGGCCATTTTGCAACGAGCCTTCAGCGCGTGCTGAGTGAGCGAGCGCCTGACTGAGTAGCCTAACATAAACATATAACTATAAGTTGGTGTTTTTTTTTCTTCTTCGGGAGTGTCAGGGGCATTGCTTGTTACGTCATTTGGGTTATTGGGCTACCTTGTTGAACGCATATCCCTATGTTTCTCTTTTTTTTTTTTTTTCAAATAACATTAATTAGTCCAACGAACCGTTCGGTACATAATGTGTACCGAACCGAAAGCCGGTTCAATACGAATACGCGTATCGTTACACCTCTAATATATATATATATTAGGACACGATATATATATATATATATATATATATATATATATATATATATATATATATATATATATATATATATATATATATATATATACATGATATATATATAAATATGATAATTAAATAAAAAAGAGTTTGGTTCAAAAATGTGATAAACACCATTTAAAAAAGTTTCCGCCAAAATCAGTATTGTATATGGTCTACATTGAATAGGCAATTTAAAATTATTTGCAAAATGCTATATTTGCAGGGTTATTAGGTAATGTTTTCTCCCTTTATTTCCAAAATGCTACAAACTCCAGTCTCCCCTTTTTTTTTGCAGAATGAGATATATCCTCTCAACCAATCACAGCACACAATTCCATGCATTGTAAACGGTAACAACCAATCACAGCGCACCATTTCAGGCAGACAGTAATGGCGGTGCTTTGAATACACCCGGCATCCTAATTTCCTCATCTTCTTTGTGCTTTGTGATCAACAAACAAGGGCTGCTCGATGAATTGCATGTGATTGCCATGCGCATCTCGTCAGTAAAGCCAATTCTGTGTATAGTTACTGGTAAATCTCCATCTCGTGCTTTCAGATGGAAATTATTCAGATGCATTTAATACACAGAGCCGTACATCAAGCAACGTTATATCATGTCCATTAGATTACGAACGCAATATTGTGTAGCTTGTCAGTGTTAGGGTTTTTATTAATGCCATTTATGTTTCTTGTTAATTCAGCGCATAGCACTAGTCAACTAGTCAAATGAATGGAACATGTCAAAGATGAATTCACTTGGAAGTTGAATGCAAAGGAAATGCCATTTTGAAATGTATGTGATCTAATGTGATACTGTTGTTCTTGTTCATGATTACATTTTATTTTAATGATGTAATTAATTTATAGCAGTAACAAGATGAACTATTTAATTCTTTTTGGGAGTGATGAATGAGTTATGAATGATTAATGTATTTAGGTATTTTAGTCCAATATATAAGATTAATAATGGCCAATTCAAAGGCTGTCATGTGCATCAACTTACCAGTACTATGTTGTGTATTTTCATCACATTCAACATGAAAAATAACTTTAATATTGATTCAATTGATTTATTGCATTGTGAGAAAGAAAAAAGTATAATGGATTTATTGCATTTTAGGAAATAATAATAATACAATTTTATAATTACTCTTTGAAAATCAAAACCAGGATTAGATTTATTTATTTATTAATTTGTATTATTTAGTTTGTTGTTGTTGTTGTTATTATAACCTAAATATGCTATATAAAAGTAATAACAGAAAAATAGTGGTTTTCATCTTGCCACTTTCTTGGTAAATAAAACACATTTTACTCAAATTAATCAAAATGGATTGATTGCATTTTGGACCCAAACTCTTCACAACCTGTAAGTATGATTCATAATTGTTGCTGTGATGTTATGTCGAATGTGCAATATATGTAGTTTTGTTTGTTGTGTATACACTTAATATAGAATGCCTGCCATTTTACTTGGAGTCGTGATAAAAGATGAAGCAATACAAACTCCATGTTTGTGTTTGGCTTATGTGTATACCATTGTCGTTTGGGTCTTTACTACCAAGCTGTGGGCCTGGTTCGCTGACACAAGTGCAAAACAACCTTTTCCCTTCAGATTCTCTATTTTTTAGAATATAGTGGAGCACTAACATTATTATAATATGATGTATTATTGATAAGCCGTTTTCCAGTGATGGGCATTCCGTTTCCAACATGCATTCTACGCAGTAGACCAAGAAAAAACAAAACAGACTGGGTCATCGGACCAATCAGAGCAGGTTAGCTTCACAAAACGGAGCGGTTTGGAAAGAAGATTTTTTTGTACAAGTCGTTTGAGAGTTGTTGAGGAATACGTTAATATTAATGCATATTATAATAATTTTTTTTGTTGTTGTTGCATGTAAACCTGTTGTCGGGGACTCCAAAAATCCAACTATGAACCAAATAGCATAATGGGGCACTTCACTCTGTCTCATATACTCAAAAAGTCTCATGCAGTGGGGAAAATATTTATTTCTTCCCGTGCTGATATTGTAAGTTTGCTCACTTTATATAAAGGTTAGACATTGATTTAATTTCAGTGAGTGAAATAAGTATTTGATCCCTAAGAAAAACATGACGTAGTACTTGGTGCAGAAACACTTGTTGGGAAGCACAGAGGTAAGGCGTTTTTGTAGTTGGTCACCAGGTTTGCACAAATCTCAGGAGGAATTTTGATCCATTCCTCTTTACAGATCTTCTCTAAACCCTTAAGGCCTCTTGGTTGTGTCTTGGCAACTCAAAGTTCAAACTTCACATTTCTCATTATTATCCTTACACCATGCATGGAGCTCCAGACCAAAGCCGATTGATGGTTGTTTTGTATTTCTTCCATTTCTGAATAATCGCACCAACAGTTGTCTTCTTCAACCCAAGCTTCTTGCTGATGTTCTTGTAGCCCATTCAAGCCTTGTGCAGATTTACAATTTTGTCTCTGACATTCTTTGACAGCTCTTTGGTCTTTTCTATGGTGGTGGGAGAGGTTGGAATGGAAGATAAAGATTGTGTGGACAGAAGACTGAGCTGACATTAGGAGTAACTTCTTAAAGTTGAAGGACTAATCCGTGCTCCACATGGGCACATAACTAATCTGTGGGAGCCAGAATTCTTGCTGGCTGGTAGTGGATCAAATACTTTTCACTCACTGAAATGCAAAAACATCTCTAACCTTTATAAAATGTGTGTGTGTGTGTGTGTGTGTGTGTTTTCTGTTTCTATCCAATAAAATAAACATACTATAAAAATTACATACCCTTCATTCTTTGTAAGTGGGCAGACTTAAAAAATCAGCAGGGGATCAAATAGATATTTTCCCCACTGTATGCTCACCAAGGCTGCATTTAGTGTACACAGATGTGCTGCTTTATGCTTTATCTTTTTTTAATGCTTTTTCTTTACTGGGCTAGCGAATTTCATCCCTGCTACCAGTGGTTGTTCATACACCACACACACACACACACACACACACACACACACACACACACACACACACACACACACACACACACACACACACACTCCACATTACCTTATGTATCCTCAAAATAGGCATGAGTGGGCATGTTGAGGCACACAAGCACATAGCAACAGAATCCATTCACATCATCTTTGATTGTTTTGATTTTTCTGCTCCAACTCTTACTCAAACAGAAAACAATGAAAAGTTTTCTTTTTTAGTCAAAATTATCCTAAACTGATTTAAAAAATGATTGATTTAAAATTGGGTCTTCTCTAAACGTCAGTCAAGCTCACTGTTCTCATTTCTGCTAAAGTCAGATACCAAGATCTCTGTACCATGATGAGGAAGCATATTTTGATAGATTCTGGAGATACAGGGTAAACATAAAACATTTAATAAGAAGAGGAGAGACTGTGATCTGGAGGAGTTTAATTTTGGCTTGGAAATCTGTGACGACAGCTTTGTGTATGTCCTGTGGAGTGCCAGAATGGCTTTGATCTTTTCAAGCTATAGCTTGAAAGTTAATCAGATGAATAAATTCTCGAGTTATAAATCCATAATGATCATGTCTTGGTTCAGATTTTTCATAATGTACCATTACATGGCATCTTGTGCTGTATTCAAAAACTCTAAAATAGCAGTTGAAATTCTCATAGCCCTAGATAAGAGCTTATTATTGTGCACATCACAGTCGAGCTCCTCTGAACTACATATTCTGTGTTAACGGCACTTGGTGGTACAAAAAGAAAAAAAAAGAAAGAAAGAACCCCCGATGAAATTCAACATTTCGAGGTTGTGCTCCACTACACAATGGGTTAAAAACAACCCTGCTCTGGATAAAACATGGACAAAATTTGGGTTGTTTTGACCAAGCAGTTGGGTTACTGCCCATAAATTTGGATTAAACTTCTAACCTAATTGTTGGTTGAAAACAACAAAATCTCTGGGTTTGTTCATATTTTACTCAGTGCTACGTTGTATTTAACGCAGCATTATTTTTAGAGTGCAGGCAGAAAGCATGGAGGAAAATAATGAAGGCATCATACACCTCTTCCTTTGGAGGTGAATCTGCCTTGACCGCATTTCATTTTAGTTTGATTTAGGAGGCCAAAAGCCTCACTGGGGTTATTGGGAGAATGGCAGGTAGGAACCGGGACTCAAAAGGAATACATTTCCAGACTCAGCAGGGGAGCTCAGGCGTAATCCTCCCTCCACCTGCCGATACCCAGGTGGGGTGACAGAGTCATTATTGAGCCATCCTCTAGAAATTAGGTCAATAGACAGTCTATGTCGCTTGAATGATTATATGATTTAGAGGTCCGAGATCGTTCTTTTTCTTATTCCTATGTTTGGTGAACCTCTGCTCTTCAACTGGCTTCTGCTAAAGGGCTAAGTTGGTACACTGTGACTTTGCCCTAATCAGATTGCACTCTTCATAAAAAAATAATAATAAATCTGGTCGAAGTAGAAAGGAAACGGAATGTGTTTACTGTGAATGCAAAACTGCTTTAGCAACATATAATTGAATAGGAGATTTAATAGTAATATCAATCTACAGTATGAGACATTTCTAAAGGTCCAATATGCATATATCATAAAAAATATTGATTGCTTTTGACATGTTCTTGAGTACATTTGCTTCCTCACTCAATCTTGATGAGCTGTCATTTGTTATGCTGGATTTCAGAAGCCCTTGAGCCATTTGATGTCTGTTATGGAGATGTAGAAGAAAACAGTGATTTTTCTCCAACAATGGAAAGTAATGGAACTGGCTCAGTGGGGTATTTTGTGTCTGAATCAAGGTCCTGTTTGAAGAGAATTAAACCCCTGTGGTCTGGTCTCGTTTCCAAAACATCTAAAATTACAAAATCCATTCCAGGAAATGAAGATGTACCTTTTGGAATATGTGGGCACTTATATTTGCAAGACATTACAGAGGAAATTTGTGAAACAATTACTAGTTTGACGGTTCCAAAAAAAATAAAAATAAAATAATAATAATTTTTGATAATTGTAGTACATTTCACAAGACAATATTTCAGCCTTTCTACTTTAAAATTGTATGTGCAATTCAGTTGCATTACTTGCAGTTTCTTTGTAGTTTGTTGTGAAATGTACAACCATATTTTGAGTGAAAATAGTTTCTACACCACATTTCTTTTCAGTGTATGTGTTAGAGCAACAATTCTTCATTGTACCAAACTCCAATCGCATAGCCGGTACATGGAATGTGCTGTACGTATATCACCACATGCATAAATGTCAATGTATACATATATGCAATACGTGTTTCCTGGAAATTGAATTCCTGACCTTGGTATTACTAGCACCAATTGAGCTACGGGAACAACAACAACAACAACAACAAAACATTAAAAGCCAACAAGGAGAGAGTTGTGGGATTGGAGTTTGTGCTTCAGGAAGTGTGAAGGCATAGTGAAAAATTGCAAGAGCAGATTCTAAATGGCTAGTCACGATAAATCTACAGCTCTATAATTTTGGTTTTAGTATCCTTTCTCTGACACTTTCTCTCTCCTTCTCTTAATATCCACTAGTTGAATAATAAGAGACGCTGTCAGCAAGCATTGAGCATACCATTTTCTACTAAATCTACTTTCTATGTTTGATTAAAAGCTTTTGTTGTTTGTCTATCACATCACGTGTTTGTTTTCCTGGGTGAAAGATGAAGTCACATCCTAAATCCACTGTGTGTGTTGTGCATGCTGTGCAATTAAGTAGTATCAGTAGTGTATCAGTCAGGAAGTAATCAATCGTTTTGGAGTTGCTTCTGTTTATGGTAAATGGACAACCATAGATCTCTAGGTGTATAGCAGACAGAAGGATAATTGTAACCTCTGAACATTGTGATATTTTCCATTTTTGTAATAGGCTATGAGAGGTTGAGAAGGATTTAAAGGCCAGCAGAGGGCACTGTGACTCCTAACTCTGGACACAGTACTACTGAGAAGGTTTTAGAATATAGTGGACCTATACCGAGACTGTGTTTCTGTATATGAATCTCTTCCTGCTATTCAGTATGTTCCCCTTGTGACTGACATTGCAATTATAGGTTTTGCATTCGCAAGGCCTCGGCTCGGTGTAAGTGCAACTGCAGAGGACACCCAGCCTGCCTAGATGTGTGATTATTACACCTATTCCTATGGCCTCTCAAGTCACAAAGCTCATCCCTGTGTCCTCACGTTCTTAAATATCCTCATAAGGCGTAATCAAAAGTTGGACATAATGTAATTACAATCAGTCAGCTGAGGATTGGCCTTAACCTTCACATAGGTTTAAAGGTAAAACCGGATGAGATGGGAGATTGTCTTCTCTGCTGAAAGAATACAGAATGCGGCTTTCACTCAGCCCAGGGGAGGGGCTGCACCTCCATAAAGGAGCACCTGAATTTAAATTTCCACCAAGGACGCATTGTGAAATAACATGACACCCAAGTGTCAACTCTCAACAAATCCCACACACATTCTCTTCTTCTCTGATGATTCATTTCAATATTTCTGTTCTGTCTAAGGCCTTAGAAAAGCCACCGCGAAGGTAATCCACTTTACATGTGGGCTAATAACCTAAGCTTTCTTTCTCTTGCTGGATCTGTGGTGACGAACGGTTTTATTCAGATATGAGCAATCCTCCATGCTTGTTTCTTTTTTTTTTAAACTGTTTTAGTCCAACCATTGCTTTTGTTTGTTTGTGTGTGTTTAGAATTCTGGGAATTACACTGTCCATGGCTGTCAAATGCTTGATTGTTTGGAAGTATGACTTTGTAATGCTAAATCTATCCTCTGATCCTATCATCTTCTGGAGAGAAGTGATTATTATTGACTGTAATGTGGATATTGATATTGACGGATGACTGTAATACCTTTAAAGGATCATAAGGTTGGCTATCATGTATCCTGATGGTTGTATTGTGTTTTTAGTTTTAACACAGGCTACATAGTGGAACCAAAAATGCATCAAGATTAAATACTACGGTCTTTACTACAGCATTCAAATCTTCCTTTAAGATTGTCCATCTTCCCTGAGGAACGTTCTCCTTTTTTTTTTTTTGATTGCTTGTCCTCTTATATTCCCATTCTTTCTCCTCCATATCTTCAGTATTGATATGCAGCATTGTGTGTGTGTGTGTGTATGAAAATTCTAACAATAATACTAACTAATCAGTCCAGTTTTAAAGCAGTAATATTATTTATTTATTTATGCACATAATTGTACATATTAAGTGCTGTTAATTTCTTCATTATAATAACATTTGCATGAGATTAAGTTATGTGGGTTGCAACCTCAAAGTTCCTGCTATATTGACATTACATGACAAGTAGTGTAATGCATTTGAATTAATTAATTAATTAATTAATGAATACAAACATGAGCTTCTGTGTGAAACAAAAACAGTTAATAAACAAAACATAATGCATCCAGCCTATCAGTATACCTGTAAATTCCAAATCCAACACTGGTACTACTAGGGTGAATAAAAAAAAAATCTGAATTAACTTTAAAGATTATCATTTTTATATGCAAAGAGTCCACTGAAATATGCTGTTATGTGTTTGATCAGAATGCATGAGTCACTGAGGAAAATGTCATTGTTGATTTGGTGTGGGTCAGCTGAGCCTGAATGGATCATAGCCAAGGCAATTCAAAATCTCAAATCATTGGCAGATATTAAGTGATATTTTTGATCTGGAGGGATCTGATATGATTGTTGTTTAAAAATGATAAAGTGGGCTCAGTATTTTAATCAGAAGATGCTATGCCTACAAAGCAGAGACAAAAATACTCAAATGAAATATTTCATATGATTTTTTTAATTTATTTTTGTCTGTTTAGTATTTTTTTCTAACACAATCTACTCCAAGGTTTGGGGTCAGGCAATATTTAGTTAGAAATGCATGCATTACCATTCACATAACATTATTCCTACATGCCTTTTGAAATGTTCATGTGCATCATGGGAAAATCAACCATCATAAATGTTTTGTGTTTCTCATTAGTATGCAGCTCTGAATGTGTTGCCTTTGGACAGCAGCACAGAGCAGTCAGATCTTACCCTGACTCAGGCCTCCCTGCAGCCCTGCTCTCCCCCTCATCTCTCTTTATATCCTGATGTGTGCTGGCTCCTCATTTCTGTAATATCAATCTCATCACCAGAATAATACCTCTGTCTGAGTCAGGGGTTAAATACTGGAGGCTCCGGACGGATTGATTGGTGGATTGAGAGGTTGTGATTGCACTCTCTTTTCCCTTTCTTTCGGCCCCTCTCCTGGTGTGTCTGTGTGTAAAAAAAAAATGTCCCCACCAAACACTCTCTCACTTTTGGATGAATTCAGGCTGAATTAAAAGAGCGCTCGCCCACTCTCGTCACTCTTTTTTTTTTCAGGACCTTAATTCGCTCTTCACCTTGTTTGCCTACAATTTGTATTAATGTGCTTTTTCTTCTTCATGCTTTTTCTGTTTACTCATGAATATGCATGATTCTATTTTCAAAATGTAACTTCCATGTCAAACATTAGTCAGAATGAATTTAGTGTAGGTCAGTATTTTCAAAAGCCTCCACGTCTGAAACCAGGAACACTTGATCCTCACATGTCTTTAAGAGTAGGGGGAAAATAGAGCTGGCATTTAAATTGCCCATTAAGAGTGGTCACCGTTCTTAGTATAAGTGAAAATCACTCATAAAAAGTGTTCATAACATGCACTGCCTGTCAGATTGGCCTGTTTTTAGCTATTACTGCAAAACTGTCTCATTCATACTATGCCTGCACTAGTTTGTGGTTGAAGTGGTGCTGACTTTCCTTCCATATTGTGGCATATTTCCAAGTGAAATTGTTTATTAAAAACATTGTAGGCCGAGACTTGATTTTGCTCATTAAGGATTGATTGGATTGTAGCAAGTGCGTTGCAAACTAAATGGCATCAACAAATGAAGCTTGCCTGGTCACTGAATGACCTTATTACCCTTGTGTTGGTATACAAGGAATCTATCAAGAAAGAAATGTCATTGTGAGGGGGAAGGGATGTAAATGTTTTTAATTAAAGCTGCATCCATAAAAATAAAAAAAAAGATAATGATGTGCATTGATAAATCAGCTTTAATAAACACTGCAATATTCCATTAACAAAAAACATTGACTATTTCGATTTCATGGTTACTTTAGAGTTACATCTTTGTTCAGTTATCTGTGCTAAAAGCATCTGTGCTAGCTTCCGGTGGCATAATAAAACAGCCTTAAGCCCTATTTATCATGGGATTAGTATTATCTGGGGACCTTATGTGATTTCGAAACCCCCCAACCTTCCATCTGAGTTTAGTGTGGTGCATTCGCACGGGATAAGCGAAGCCTGTCATTTTATTTGAATTTACTGACTTATCTCCTGTATACAATGTCAAGGATTTGAGAGTCCCGTTCTACAGTCTTGTTAGATGGATTTGAAAACAAGAAACTAATATAGTTCTGTGCCTTGTGTCATTTACCTTTCACTAGGTTGAAATAAAATCTCAAGCTTTATGCTTGATTTATTTGTAACACTTTAACCTCAAAATCTTTTCAGCTTTCTCTATCTGCAAATTGTATGTTGTAGCGATTTGAGAGCACCCAAAATACTATCAAACACTCCAACGCAGCTCTTTTAAAATGGCACACAGGAAACAAAAACCTAGAAAAAAAAATTTGACCCACCAAATGCTGGCCAAGTCACAGAGATGTTGATTCGCACGGGACTAATATTATCCATGGTGGACCATGGTGTTTGGCGAAATAGAGTAGGTCATCTGAGGCCACATTTTTACTTTACTTTACAAATTACAGACATGGCCGATTCGCATGGGATTAAGATCACAGACAGCCTCCGCAATTATTACAAATGACTGGAGGTCACCAGGTAATACTAATCCTGTGCGAATTGGGCTTTAGTTGTTGTGGCAAAGTTATTATTATAATTTTTCTGACAATGACAATGGAACTGCATGCTTTTTTCCCCTACAACAATTAAAGACTCAAAATCTCATTCTTTTTATTTAAGAGATGAGAAGTGCAGTGAGACATAACAACGTATTTTATTTTATACATTTAAGTCTAGTGACCCATCCAGGCTGATATAAATGCTGGATGGGGTGAAATCGATGTCTCATTCATCAGGACCTGATGGAACCTCAGTGTCACATGCTGACAATCACAACCCTGATTGCCAGTAAATAATGGAATCAATAAATGCAAATCTATCGAATTATTTTCAACACTTTTGGTCTGTATATGAATTAACATTTGCTAAGTGTCATCGCATGACCTTTGATATGAAGAGCTCTGACTTTTATATAAAGATAGCCCGGAGTAGTAATTACTCCTCAATAACTTAATGGAAGGCTCTTGGAATTCATTCTGTGTAAACTGTAGCCTCGCTAGTCTCTCAATGTGGTAAGCTGTAGTCATATAGGGTGATTACCCAGCGTGCAGTCCTGTCAATAAGAAAATAGGGTTGACAGCGCTCCCTGTTTCCAAGGCAACAACACAAAACATGATAAACTGATTGGAAGGTGTCTGCAAAATATATTCACGAAGCAAGAGGCCGAGGAGGAGGATGCAGTACAGGAGGGATATATTTATTTATATATTTACCCTATTGTGGATGATTTCATCTTAGAAAAGAGGATAGGAAAATTCCTTCGGTCATCACGTTACAGTTGAGTGATGTCAAGAGAGGAAAAAGCTAAAGGCTGGCGGCTTGCAGGTCAGGACAGGACAGGACTTCAAAGAGTACAGCAGATGGCTGTCACGAGAGGGGCGAGTGCAAGCGACCGGAGAAGGATGGTGCCAGCACTCATAGATGCAATGACTGAGACATGGTCGATATCTGTCACTTTACTTTATGAAAAACACTGTTTGAGAAGGGCGAAAGAAAAATGCTTGTACACTTGTGGTTTCACTGAAGTTGATTGACAGTTTGCATTAATCATGCAGTTACTGTATGTGTTGCTTTGATGATAAACTGTAAGACTGGGTTGCACTGAAGTAATGTAGTGGTATCTTTTATAGTATTGTATACTGCAGGGTTGTTCACCATTTAGAATTAAATTTAGAATATATTTTAAATTCAAATTAAATTCCTGAGTTTTTAATTATTTGTTAAACATATTGGCTTTTTATTAGTGCTTATAAAAGCACATATTAAAGCATGGTTATAAAGCATGAACACCTTCTACATCACTAATCCAACCCTAAATACATAAACTACCTTGATAATAAGGTAATAAATAAGCACATTATTAGTTTATTGAGGCAAAAGTCATAGTAAATGGTTTGTTAGAGGGGTCATGGGATTCCCATTTTCAACAAGCTGATATGATTCTTGAGGGTCTTAAAGAAAATTCTGGAACATACTTTGGTTAAAATTTCTCAAAGGTAGTGTAAAACAACACCCTTTTACCTTGCTAAAAACAGCTCTGCACACAGGGAACTATTTAAGTGTATGCCTCTTTAAATGTTAATGACCTCTGCTCACCAAGCCACTCTCTTCCATGGGGTGACAAACAGTTCTCTCCGAGACTGTAAACTTAAGCTGCTGAAATACCTAACTACCATGTTATTAGGAAAGGCGACTTGCAAAGATTCATAAAATAACCACATACTAACTTCTGTAGGTGAAGCTGGATCACGAATGATTCACGCAAACATAAACACATTTAGGCAGATCAAGGGGTGCATTCCCTTCAAAAACAAAGTAATCCACTGCGTTTTCAGTGGCTCAGATGTCGGGAGTAAATGATGACTGCTATGTTCATTATTACATCCAACAACAGAACACCTCATTCGCTTAGGAGACATTCATACTGTGATACAGTGTTAATCAACCATCATGGTATGGGTATGGGTCTGTGTGACACCACACAGCCAAGCATCTGAGATCGGCTTGATTTGAGAAAGGAGATATAATTTATAAGTATATATATATATATATATATATATATATATATATATATATATATATATATATATATATTAGGGGTGTAACGGTTCACAAAATTCACGGTTCGGTTCGATACGATACACTGATGTCACGGTTCGGTTCGGTTCGGTTCGATACGTTTTAGATACAGCAAAATGTAAAAACATCTCAACTTTTCAGAATGCCGCAAGCGCACCGCGGGTCATGTGACAAGAACTAACCAATCAGCTTCATCCTTTCCCGTAACAACGTTGAAAGCTCAGCGAAGATAAGGTAACAGCTGATCATAGTTGTATATGGATTGCAATTTTGAAATAAATTTAGTAGCAGAGCTACTGCAAGCGATTTTTAGAGCTGCAAATCCATTTATCCTTCGCTGAAATTTCCGCGTCTCATGGAGAGAGCACGTCATTGTTGCTTAGCAAAGACAGACGCCTCATGAGCGCTTCTGCCCAAGCGCTTTGGAAAGGAGGAGAAAGACGTGCTTAGCGTTTTCCACGCGTTTTTAGGCACGATATGTGAACGGCCCCTAAGGCGCTCGCTCACTCAGCACGCGCTGAAGGCTCGTTGCAAAATGTCGAATGCCTTTAACAGACCAGAAATATAAGATCCTAAAATAACCAACAGGTCTGGTGTTTGGGTTGGATTCCCTGTAAGCTATAGTGTCTAAATGCTGCAGGGATAGTTTGCTGCGTGCATGTTTCTCCTTTTTTTCGTCTTTTCCCAGATAGTACTGACGCATATATCCCAGATATTCCCGCTGGTGTTTTTTTTTTTTTTTTTTTTTTTGTATTCCCGCTGGTGTACCCTGTCATGTTGCAGATGCGACATACCGTTGTTTTTTTATCCACCACTCTCTTGCCATCACCATTATAGCTTACAGTGAATCCAAAGTGCACCCAAACACCAGACCTGTTGGTTATTAGAGGATCTTCTATTTCTGGTCTGTTAAACGCATTGGCTATTTTGCAACGAGCCTTCAGCGCGTACTGAGTGAGCGAGCGCCTGCTGAGTAGCCTAACATAAACATATAAGATGGTGTTTTTTTCTTCTTCGGGAGTGTCAGGGGCGTTGCCTGTTACGTTGTTTGGGTTATTGGGCTACCTTGTTGAACGCATATCTTTATATTTCTCTCTCTCTCTCTCTTTTTTTTTTTTTTTCAAATATAATTAATTACTCCAACGAACCGTTCGGTATACATAATGCGTACCGCGTACCGAACCGAAAGCGTCGTACCGAACGGTTCAATACGAATACGCGTATCGTTACACCCCTAATATATATATATATATATATATATATATATATATATATATATATATATATATATATATATATATATATATATATATATATAAAACTGAGTGTATTTTTAGCATTATATGGTGATTGTGTACAAACACTGCCAACACAGATATCCCTTGAACAAATGACAATTTAAAATTTGTTCATCCTGTAAACCTAAACTTGGTACAGATAGCTGCATGTCAATTCACATTATCCAACAAAATGCACCAGACCTCTGCTTTTAGGTAAATATTTCATAAATGCCACTGAATTTAAGTGCTTTTCAAATCAGAGGACATGGACAGAACAGAGGATGTCAGATTTATTTTAAATAATTTTACTCACATATGCTTTGCTTTGCCTTGATTTTTTGCTTTTGTCTGGCTATACTCCAGAAGTCTGTCAGCAGAATGGCAGCAGGTTAATGAATACCTTTTGGCAGGTATCACTCACCCACTCCTAGGGAGAAAAGATAGAGCGTGGCATTGAAAGGTTATAGGTATAGGTGACTTGGAAACACACATTATGTAGCATACTCAGGTGGTCTGCACTTAATGTTACGAGTACTGTATACTAACGGAGTAAGATAACGGAAATTACAATTTATTGTACATTGTGGATTCCCCCCATCATCCTTTTCATTTTTTCCCTTTTCTGATAGAATGAGATTGAGTGAGGTTGCAGGGTTCGATGGATGATGCAAAAAAAGAGGAAAAGCTTCTTGGCCAGTAAATCTGTTTTGCTTGATTGATTTTAAATTAGCAGTTTAATGAAAACTGTGTTTGGAGAAAGTGCTCTGCTGCTATCATTATATCAAAGGCTCTGTCTTGGAGAAAGCAAGATCACTCTGTGTTCCCATTAGACAAGGCAAAGAGAAGGTAGGACATGCTGGGCTGATAGAGATAATAGTACCATTATGTTGTTCTCCATCGCAGACAGTATTTGTTTAAAGGATGCTCACAATGGCACACAATTAAAGATTAACCCTCATACACGTGGAGAGGAATACCCTGTTTCTTGTTTGTGTGCGTTTTATGGTGCTGCCTAGTTTAATTGTGCCTACATGCTAAGAGAAACACATTTTAAGTGTTTGGAAGAACTGTAGTAGCCTTTGTGTGTGTGTACAAATCGCTTCAGTTAACAGCTATCACTTTATATTTAGGGTAATTATTATTCTTTTTTTTTAAAGGATAGTTAACCCCAAAATGTTAATTTTGTCATAACATTCTCACGTGTTGTTCCTAACTTGTTTGACTAATTTTGGCAAATGTCTCTAGCAGCATTCCGAAAGCTCTAAAATGCTGCATATCGGAGGTGTAATGTGTAGTCAGACTCAGGACACAAACAGGTTGGAATCAAACAAACGAGTTTATTGTACAGATGCTCGGATGGAGGTTGGTAGTGGTTTCACACACACAAACACATGAACACCAGGAGAAGAATGAAGGAAATTGGGAGACTTGGAAGAAGAATTTAGTTAAGTAGCTTAGCATGAGTGATGAGTTATTTTCCACAGTGGAGACCAGGGCTCCACTGGTAATCTGGCATACCAGGCAAATTCCCGGTGGGTTGACACACTTGGGGGCCGGTCGATATAATATGATTTAAAAAAAAAAAAAAAAAAATTTTATTGGCCAACGGCCCATAAAGCAGGGACAGCGGCCCATTGGTTCGTTTTCCATACTGACTCTGGGCTGGCCCAATCATCTCTTAACAGGCTCCACCCCTCCCCCTCTGTATCTTGTGTCAGATGCAGTCAGCTCAGAGACAGAAATCTGTGGATTTAGCATGGAGAAACGAAAGCGCAAATGGGTTGCGGGCCAAAAAAATAACAATTTTAGAGGTTGATGCCTCAACATGTGCAAAAATAACCAACATGTTTAGTGCTGTAGCTTCAGTTTCCAAGCCTACAGTACCTGACGACATTTTGCAAAAATAGGTGTACATACTGTAGCACATGGAGGTGACTAGCCATGGCAGCGCCGGCGGCACCCAGGCAGATGAGCAGGTGTCTGACAGTGAATTCAAGGAGGGACAGAGTGAGCAGTAGAGTGTAATAGAAATGGTAAGCATGATAGTTACAGGTACATGATTAACAGTTGGTGCAGGAGGATAGTGTGTGTGGGCCTGGTTGAAGTGTGTGGGCCACGACGAAGACAATTATTTAACGTTACCTAAATTAATGAATATTATAATAAGACAAAATAATAGTTGTCGCTATTATAAAGTTTGTTAAATTGTCACCTACTGCACTAGCCACTGAGTCAGCTAAAGTCAAATAACACAGCATAAGCTATTTTGCATTGTTTTTGTAGCTAGGTAAGCAGAGTTAACCTATTCAATTGCAACTTCGGCTGACTATTCTAATGTTAACCCTTTAAAACTCATAATGGCCGTACGGCCCTTCTGTAGAAAAACTTAAAATGATGCCATTTGATTAATTTAATTATTACTCAGAATGCCTGCGTCAAAGCGCCCATGACGAGTTACACGTTGTAAAAGAGAGAGGTAGCTAACACATACTATTTGGGGATTAAAACACGCCTTGCATTTTTAAAGCTGTATATTTTTGTTAATATACAGCTTAATATATGCAATATTAACGGTGAGTGAATAATATGAATATCATATATATTATTAGGACGTTTTGTGTGAGTAATTTGGTAGCACAGTTTGTTTTTCTTTTTTTTTTGGGAAGTATCTCGACTATGAGAGGTAAATGTTGTTTGGTGTCATATTAAAGAATGGTTTGTGCTCTTTAAAACAAAGTAGCCTATACTTGCAATTGTAAACTAGTTTTTCTGCTGTCTGTTTCATTGAAAAAAAAAAAAAAACATTTCTTTTTAGAATCAGCAGTATTCTACATCCATATTCTATTGGGTTCTAAAGGATTAACTAGCTTTTATAACATGGAGCACATTGTCCATCTAGAAATCCTGCTCTTCAAGAATACAGGATTATATAACCAAAATGGATCCTTACTAAGTGTAGTTTTAATAACTGTTCCAAATAATTGTAATCATCTCTCTCTCTGTCCTTATGTACAGTCAAGCCAGGTTGAGTTAGCAGTGGAGGAGAGCACCTTTGATCACCAGGGAGTCAGTCAAGAGAGAGTGAGTACACTGGTCCATGGCACTTAGTTCTCAGCTTTGTAGGGGTTTTTGGGAATGGAACGGTAGATATAAATATCTACAGGGACCGCAAGGATGGTGTACTGGTTGGTTATGTCCGACCAATTGTGGTGGGCTGGTCTGAGCAAAAATGCCAGGGCCCTATTTTTGTCCCAGTCCAGCCCTGGTGGAGAACAGACAATGTGTTTGTGTGCTCTGTGTGTTTTCAAACTGTGGTGCTGGTGATTAGTGAATGACGGTCAGGTGCGGGTGATCAGAACTCCAGTGATTGGGATCACTGGTGAGTGGGAGAGCCTGGTGTTTCCATGACAGGAGGCATCATTTCATGAGAGGAAGGCATCAAGGCACGCCGAATACAAATTCTGCTTCACTTCCTGCCTCCAGAGGTACCTTTTTCTGATCTAATTTGGAAGCAGCATATATGTATCCTTTGCTGCCTTTGATATCCCACAATCCTGTGCGTTTCTTTCCGTGACTGTTGAGCTAAAAATTAAAGATGGCGTCTGAAAGTAGCGTTTGGTGGTCAGTTGCTTTTTGTTGTGTAAATATGTTTCTGACTAACTTTTTGCCCTTTTGATGTGATTTCTGGTGAGAAATTAGTATTATAACAATTAAATATTTGTTTAGTTATCATCAAAACTAGTACTATTTTGCTGTAAATCATTAAACCATTATGCTGCCTGCCTCAGAAGCCTGTCCGAAATCAGTTTCATGAGGTGACTTTGTGCATAAGCGCTGCCTGCAAAATCATTGCTTCATAAGGCAGAGAGGCAGCAAGTTAGCTGCCAAGCCTTTTGGATGCAGCCTCTGTCTTTATTTCTTCTTGTTCTTCTTTTTCTTCTTTTCCTTCTTCTCCTTCTTCTAATGCTTCTTCTTCATCTTCTTTTCCTGCTTTTTTTCGTCTACTTTTTCTACTTCTTCTTCTTGTTCTTCTTCTTCTTCTCATACAGTTTCTTTTCTACCCTGTTTGGAACCGAATGAGGGTGAGTAAATGAATTGCCAGACAGAATTGTCTACGCCTTTAACATTAGTTGATGCACAGGTTCATAGTCATTCCTAGTTAATTAGTGTATTTTTATATTAATTTGTACAAGTTCAAAAAGTTAAGAGACTTATAATTAGGGCACATATTAAAGGATTTTGTACATAAATGTGAAACTTCTAAACTGTAAACAAGTTTAAAAGTGGAAGGTAATATTGATTTTTGTGGTAATGAAGATTACACCACAGGTGCTGTCAGTTTGGCTTAAATTGTACTGAACCGAGAATATTGTTTTAATTAAGTGTTATAGAAAAAAGTTGAATGCGTTAATTAATGTCATCTTAGTGTTATTTATTACTGGATGAATGCATTTACCAAATTAATCAAACATGAGTATATGAAAACTAAGAACATGGTGCTAACAGCCTTAATGTTCCCAGAAAGCATAGACTGATAAACACGTATACCACAAAAACACTGTCAATTGCTTTTGATAAAAGAGTGAGCCAAATGTAGAAATGTTATGATGACCGTGATGCTTTATTTCAGTGCAGAGAGTCAACCCAAATATGCAATTATGTGTTTGATCAGGACTGCATGATGGTCATATGAATGGCCCCATAGTTTCCATGAAGCACTGAGAAAAATGTTGTTGTTTGGTGCAGGTCTGTTTAGCCAGCAAACCAATCTCCTGAATGGAGCACAGCCAAGACAGTCCAAATTCTCAAATCACCACACTGCCAGATATTAAGTGACATTTTGCCTGAGACCTGGAGGGATCGGAGTCTGGGAGAAGCCCAGAGATCCCCAACAAATGGGCCCTGATCTGGATAATCTCCTATGCTTCCCTAACAAATGGGTCCAAAGCTGTCCAAAAGCCCTGTGCCTGTTGCTCCCATGACTGTGGATTTGGGCCTTACATGCCGTGTCTTCATAAAGAGAGATATTGGAAGACAGTGAGAGCCTTACAGTCTAATGGCAGATGCATTATTTCAGTGATTTTAATATGTTTCCTACTGAGTTTGGCTTTCTTTTGCAATCTTACATTATGTGCATTGCAGAAATAATTTTTAGTTATTGATATATAGTGTGTCCTTTTCTCTGTAAGGGTTATATGACACTGACTGTGTCTAGCTTTTCTCCTTATTAATGAGCTTTTTGTCTTTTTCACCACCAAGCGTGTGATTTAATGAGTCCTGCCTCAAAGGGTGACGTGCAGATAGAGCATTTTATAGCTTTGTCTTAAACACATTGTATTCAATGAATAATTTTACACATTTCTATGATTTATAAATACAGGTCTCCCATTTATTATGATGGTGTTACATATGTTAAGAATTATTTGCAGATAATCAATGCCTTTAATGAGGAGGCAAGGCCACATTTACTCTGCCGCTTATTAAAGTCTCTTGATCAGATTCCTCTCTTCCTCTGTGAACAGGGCCACTCCAGCTTGTCATTTGAAACTGTTTTCTTTGAGTCTTGTTTAATGTGTAATGTTTGTCACCATCAATAAATAAACAGAAATCAGAGTTGAGTGGTGCTTCAGAAACAGCTCATTTATTATTTACATGACTGTCTGAATAAAACATGTGCTAAATGGTTTTATCATCTTCACAACATCCATACCTGCAGAACTCTGCTCAGTGCGTTAGCTTGGCAATCTACTCTAATAGATTTGCAGAAGGTAATTAGTGATATTTGTTTAACTGTTTTATTATTATTGACCCTCTAAAGATCTTATCACTTTTCTTAATTCGTGTTTTTTTTTTTTTTTTTTTTTTTACCATTTAGTTATCTGATGTTATAGACTATTAATTGACTTCAGCAAGTATCTCCTCCTAAGTTTTAGGAGGTAAAACTGTGAAATTAAATTTATAGTTTTAAATTTAAGATGTTTATCATTAAACATACTGTATAATCAGAGATTGAACAAATACATTTAATCATTTTGGATTGGAATATGGACTTGGGCTCTGTTTAAGCTTTAATATCAATATTGTGTATGTTGTCATGGATGTATGGCTCCTAAGTGACATAAAAAAATAATAATTAAAACAATATTTTCAACTCAAAAGTAAATGGTATTTTAATGCATTTTAAATTGCTATTTTGTAAATATATTAATAAATCAAATCATAATATATCAAACTTACTAACACCTGCATACGAAAGACACGTGACAAATCTGCATACTGCTTTCCTGTTTTGTGGCATAAATTGATATTCAGTGGATTCACATTTTGTAGTTTTATACATTTTATATCAGGAGCAGGGTCATTACATCCAAATGACATTTAATGTACACAGACCCAAACATAAACTTCAGAATATGAACTGATTAATGTCTACTTTCAGTAAAATTTACTAAACATAAAATGTTTGTGTGCCCTTAATTGTGCATTTAATTTAACACACCCAACATATGTCTGTTTGAAAGCAGTGGGAGAGTAATTCACTTCTTGATTTGTTTAATAAAAACAACTTCATTGCATTGACAAACATGTTTACAGTGCATTATTTTGTTTAGCACAGCAATTACAATTAATTTGCATATAATGTATTTGGTTTGCTTGCTAGTAAAATCACTTTAATATGGTACATGGGGTGTCAATTTGTAGGTTTGCTATAGAAAAGGGTTTAAAAGGCTTGATTTGGCCCACTAGATGTCAAACTATGCCCATGGTTGTTATATTGATTTATATGTGTTGTTTAGATGTGATAAAGCAAAATAGATCAAAGCAAAATAACTTTGGTAGCTCCAGATGCCCTATATTATTTCACACTGATATCAATGCTAACTGTAGAGATCTGACATGCATAATGATGCCCATCAGGGTAAAAATAAATAAATAAATAAATAAATACCTGAGGAAATCACATGCCTCAACCTGCCAGCTCAGCAACTGGTTGACACACAGATGGCAACACAGGAAAAAAAGCTGTCCCAAATGCCTTGTTATCAAATGCACTGATGATCCATTAGATCAAGTGTGACCCAAGGGATATGTGCATGCTGGAAATATGATCTCTTTACTCAACAGAACCAACTAATCTCTGCTGATTCCTCATTACGGATTATTTGGTCAATTCTTGTGGTTACATGTTACTTTTAGAATGGCACACAGGAAATTGTCATCTGTAGTATATTTTTAATATGCATTTTTTTTTTTTTTTACATATGTTTAAATATGCATTAAGTAGCCCAGAGTGATATTGTGATTGTACTGTATATACCTTTATTCATAGCACATAACTGTGTTTGATACAGCTGGCAATTTTTTAAGATTTGTCTTAATATATTTGGTCAGAACCTAAATGCATCTTACAGTGACCACTGCAATGAAATTCCCACCATTTTTCTTCCTCCTCTCCATGGTGATGATCGATCTGTGAAAAAGCACCTCAGAGTCTGCAACATCAGGGAAAATCTCATTTTTACTCGGCAAGGCTCTATCTCACATCTCAACAACCCCTCTTATTGACTGGCATGAGAAAATGTCTCTCTGACTGTCTTTGAAAAGCTTAAAGGCCTCCTTACAGACTATGTCCTGTCTTTTTCTGCACACGCTATACTGGAGTCAGTGATTCCAGGCACAAGTGCACCAACTGTGCTGCTACCCAGGGCCATAATTATACTAATAATCACAAATCGAACATGCATCTTGTTCGACAAGTGCGCCTGTTGGCCAAAATTGCAGATGATGCTCTGTTCACATGGTTCAATGCGCTGCGTGTTCCTCCGTCAGGTTTGCAGTGTGCACAGTTGTTTGTGTTTTTGGTTCCATATGTTGCTGTTAGTCACCACCTGCCCCCAAGCACTCTTAGGCTGGGAGGCGTATGAATATTCAAAGAGCTTGTCAAAACTGCATATTATTTAATGTAGGTGCCCTCAAACTTCTAATTCAACTAAAAAGACCATCATTAAGTTTTAGCTCCTTGATTTATATGATGGTTTCTTGCTGTTGCTCCTGGTTTGCATGATAAAGCTGCGGCATCTCCATTTACTGAAATGCAGTGTTGGGGTCTAGCTAATTACCAGCAGCAACTGATGTGTACTGTACAGCATTACAGCTAAGTAACAGCAAATTGTGTTGTCTCTGTTTTAAATTACATTAAACAATATTTTTAAATAGAGATTTTCTTTTAAACTGTATACATAATTCTCAATATTACTGTTTTTATGGTATTAATTAAATGAATATATGAATAAATGCAGCCTTTGTGTCCATCAAAGACTTCTTTCAAAAACGTTCATAAGGAAAGTATTAGAACTCATACTGAGACTCTAAAGAATGCATTCGTGGAGTTTGCATTCCTAGAAAATATAATTGGATTTGCTGTAGCATCCGTTGACTGATTGAGCTGTGTTTTAAATTCTCCTCTTGCTCACTCTGTTCAACCTGTCTTTGTATAATTTCTGTGCAATCATGAATCGGTTTTTCCTCAGGTGTGAGGAAAAAAAAATACAAGACTCTGTCATTATCACCTGTGTGCTGGCAGGTTGTCATCACGCTCAGGTGAACATTTCATATTCATTATTTTTTAAATCTGTAAATATTTTGTAATGTAAAATAAAGGCAAATTCATACCAAAAGTGATAACTATAAAGATAACTTTATGACTTGATGACTGTTTATTATAAGCATGTTCTGCAGTTTTGTCATCTGCTGCTTTAAATGCTTGTGCATCAACTGAATAATAATAATAATAATAATAATAATAATAATAATAATAATAATAATAATAATAATAATAATAATAATAAAAAGTTAAGGTAGAGATTTCAATTACAGTATATCTTTACTCTCTGACACTTCCGTTATAATTGTATTACGGACTCTTGTTTTCCTTTTGAATTTAGAAAGATATTACAATGTATATCTTTACTTTTATCTTTATATTTATCATTACTGCATCCCTTTTTTAATGTAATTTAAATCTGTTGTTATTACTGATGTGCTTCCTTTCAATTGTTTGATGTTTTTTTTTTCAGTTTAGTTATTTTTAGATCTAGCAGTTAACATCAACTTGTCATGCAGTTACAGTCAAAGGTCAACTACAGTGGCATGACTTCCAATAATTAACTGATGCTTACAATAAATATATTGGCATTCATTAGTTACCTAATGGACCTAATGTATGACCATTCTCTTAAAGATACCAAAGCATAAAATAAATAGCCTTTGGTATCTTTAAGAGAATGGTCATACATTAGGACCATTAGGTACCTAATGAATACCAAGATATTTAGTGGTGGCATTTGTGGTTATGTGTTCTCATACATGCTTTTAAAAAAATGTTGCCTTGATACTGAAAAAAAAAAAAAAACATTTGAGAAAAAACATTGTCCGTAGAGAAGAAATTACCCTGCCCTTAATCAGCTACTGCTCTTATGCAGCTTTCTCACAAGAACACCGTACAAAAAAAATCCTAATTGGGGTTCTGGAAAAAATGCCAGCAAAGGTTGCGGATGACTTGACTGTAATTTTACAAAAATGGAAATCTGTTTTGTTTATCTTTCATAGTTACTAAGCTATATGCTGCTTATTCAAGTTACTAGCATCAGGCAAAAATCAATCCTTCAATTTCAGAAGCTGGAAAATATCTTTATTGTATCTATAAACAAAAACAATATTTGTCATACAAGGTTATATTTAAATTTTTACTACAATTTTTTGAACTTTTTGTTGAGTTGGTAATTTAAAACGATACTAAATTTATGATTTAGTTTATTTAAAGGGTTAGTTCTCCCAAACACGAAAATTAGCCCATTATTTACTCACCCTCAAAGCATAAAAGTTGTGACATTTGCCAAATATGGTAACCAATACTCGGAATTGGCACTCTGCATTTAAACCATCCAAATGCACATACACAGCAGTGAGTAGGGAACACACACACACACACACACACACACACAACACACCATAATCACACACCCAGAGCAATGGGCAGCTATTTGCTCCAGCACCCAGTGAGAAGCTGGGGGTTCAGTGCCTTGCTCAATGGCACTTCAGCCATGGGTAGTGAGGGTGGAAGAGAGCGCTGTTCATTCACTCCTCCCACCTTCAACTCCTGCCACAACTCAGAGACTCGAACCAGACGAATCCAGTTAGATTTATAATATATATATATGTATATACGCATTTATTCCGGCAGATGATGTAGGATGATGAAGCTCATGAGATGGTGAGAAACGATGAACGTGGAAACAGAGAGGAGAGAACAAAACAAAACCCTGCTCAAAAAAATCACAAGAGAGCGCCAAAATTCAAATAAACTATTTTCCACTTTTCTTTCACTTTTTTCTTCGTAGATCAACTCATTCTGTCTGTCACACTGTATGCTGCAAAACCATGCCCTTTTTTTTACTACCAAGACAGTTTCTTAGCGTGAGTCATTCCATAATGGACACAAACAGTTCTGTCACTGAAGAACTGAAACATAAACAAAGGAATTATGATCCATATTACAATGTTATTGCTTCTCTGGACCAAACGTGCTTTTCATCCTTCATGTTTTAATGTGTACTGCTTACACAAATTTAGCAAATACAGTCTTTATAAGCTTTCCACTGGAAAACAGCGATGTGTCGTTGATGTTTGAGGCTTAGATCTTCACAATGATATATAGTTTGTCAAGATAAAATTTGTCCCCTTCCATTTAATCTATTCATAATCATTGACATTTGCGAGCACAGAGCACCTCCACAGAGCGCCTCCGCTTGGAGTGGAGGTCCCAAGCTGCCCTCCAAGGCCTGTAAGTTCTCATCCACATCTGTGGCCAAGGCTTACAGAGCTGCAGCCCAGGCCACTTCTGCCCTGCACCCCATGGCCTCACTTCAGGTCTATCAGGACAAGCTGCTCCGGCAGCTGCACGAGGGCAGTACTAACCCAGGGGTTTTGCAGGAGGCGCGCACTGCTACCGACCTCGCTTTCTGGACGACGAAGGTCACTGCATGCTCCTTGGGTCAGGTGATGTCCACTTTGGTGGTCCAGGAGCACTATCTATGGCAGACACGAGGGAGTCTGATCAGGCTCAGCTCCTCAACTCCCCGGTCTCCCAGGATGGCCTCTTCGGCGACGTGGTAGAGTGCTTTGCCCAGCAGTTCTCTGCGCCCAGAAGCAGTCTGAGGCTATCAGACACATCTTGCCCCGGCGACCCACTGTTGCCTCCACCCCACCGTCGGTGCAGCCGCCTAAGCCTGCTCATCGCCGAGGGCACCCCCTGTGGCATCCTCCATTCCCACTCGGCCACAGCAGCAGCCTTCACCCCGGCCGCAGCGAGGACATGAAGTCCGGCCTTTAGTGAGTGAAGTGACATTCAGCCAAGTATGGTGACCCATACTCAGAATTTGTGCTCTGCATTTAACCCATCCGAAATGCACACACACAGAGCAGTGAACACACACACACACAAACTGTGAGCAAACACCCGGAGCAGTGGGCAGCCATTTATGCTGCGGCGCCCGGGGAGCAGTTGGGGGTTCGATGCCTTGCTCAAGGGCACCTAAGTCGTGGTATTGAAGGTGGAGAGAGAGCTGTTCATGCACTCCCCCCACACACAATTCCGTCCGACCCGAGACTAGAACCCACAACCCTTCGATTGGGAGTCCAACCCTCTTTAGGCCACGACTTCCCCGTAACGTGCTTTACAGCCCTTACTTCATAGTACCCAAGAAGACAGGTGGGTTACACCCAAACCTGGACTTGCATGCCTTGAACCGAGCTCTGCAGACTCCTGTTCAAGATGCTAATGCCCAAGTGCATTTTCAAACATATTCGTCCAATGTATTGGTTTGCAGCGATCGACCTGAAGGACACGTACTTTCATGTCTCCATTCTTCCTCGACACAGACTGTTTCTTTGGTTTGCTTTCAAGGGGCAAGCATATCAGTACAAGGTTCTCCCATTCGGGTTGGCCCTGTCTCCCCGCGTCTTTATGAAAGTCGAGGAGGGAGCCCTGGCTCCTTTTGGGGAACAAGGTGTCCGTATCCTCAACTACCTCGACGACTGGCTGATCCTAGCTCACTCTCGAGAGTGGTTGTGCGAGCACAGGGATATGGTGCTCAGACTCCTCGTCCGGCTGGGTCTTCAGGTCAACTGGGAAAAGAGCAAGCTCTGTCCTGTGCAGAAGATCTCTTTTCTCGGTATGGAAATGTTCGGCTTACGAACGAGCACGCGCAGTCACTGCTGAATTGCCTGAAACAATTCCATGGCAAGAGAGCGGTTCCACTGAAACTGTTTCAGAGGCTCCTAGGGCATATGGCATCCGCGGCGGCGGTCATACCGCTCGGGTTACTCCATATGAGACTGCTTCAGCACTGGCTTCACGACAGAGTCTCAAGATGGACATGGCAACAGGGCATGCTCCGAGTGACCATCACTCCGGCCTGCCGCCGAAACTTCCTCATTTCTACGGGCCGGCGTGTTCCTAGAACCGGTGTCCATACATGTTGTTTTGTCAATAGATGCCTCTGCCATGGGCTGGGGTGCCATGTGCAACAGGCATGCTGCGTCGGGCTCCTGGACAGGACCCCGACTTCAGTGGCATGTCAATTGCCTCGAGTTGCTAGCAGTACAGCTTGCTCTGCACTGCTTCAGGGCCCTGCTGAAGGACAAGCACGTTCTGGTCCGAACGGACAACACTGTGACAGTAGCTTACATCAACCGTCAGGGTGGTCTATGTTCTCCTCTTGTGGAGTCACAAGCATCTAAGGTCGCGTATGCATTTCCCCAGTCAGCCTTCTTGTACATACGTTGTGCAAGATCAGGGAGGATGAGGAGCAGGTCCTCATGGTTGCACATTTTTGGCCTGGCCGTACCTTGCTCCCCGAACTTGTACTCCTCGCGGCAGCCCCTCCCTGGCCAATTCCTCTGAGGAAGCACCTTCTTTCTCAGAAACGGGGCACCCTCTGGAACCCACTGCCTGATCTGTGGAACCTACATGTGTGGGTTCTGGATGGGTCATGGAAGGTTTAGGTACCTTGCCACCACAAGTGGTAGCTACCATCACTCCAGCTAGAGTGCCAGACACCAGACACGCCTATGCTTTAAAGTGGAACCTCTTTGTCACTTGGTGTTCTTCACGGCGTGAAGACCCCTGGAAATGTCCGATCGGGTCAATGCTTTTCTTTCTTCAGGAGGGGTTGGAACGAAGGCTATGTCCTTCCACCCTCAAGGTCTATGTGGCCGCCATTTCGGCTCATCATGACCCTGTTGAAGGTAAGTCTCTTGGGAGGCACGATCTTATCATCAGGTTCCTGAGAGGAGCAAGGAGGCTCAATCCGCCTCGCCCTCAGCAAGTCCCCTCTTGGGACCTTGCAGTGGTTCTATCGGCACTGCAGAGGGTTCCCTTCGAACCCTTGCTCTCAGTAGAGCTAAAGTTTTAATCTTTGAAAGCTGCGCTGCTGACGGCTTTGGCTTCGGTGAAGAGGGTCGGGGACCTGCAGGCATTTTCAGTTGATGAAGCGTGCCTGGAATTCGGGCCGGCTAACTCTCATGTTATCTAGAGACCCCGGCCTGGGTACGTGCCCAAAGTTCCCACCACTCCTTTTAGGGATCAGGTGGTGAACTTGTTAGCACTGCCCCTGGAGGAGGCAGACCCAGCCCTGGTGCTGCTCTGTCCAGTACGTGCGCTCCACACCTACGTGGACAGAACTCAGACCAGCTCTTTGTCTGTTACAGAGGCCAGCAGAAGGGAAAGGCTGTCTCCAAACAGAGCTTATCCCACTGGATAGTGGATGCTATTGTCCTGGCTTATCAGGCTTAAGACCTGCCATGACCCCTAGGGGTGAGAGCTCACTCAACTAGGAGTGTAGCTTCCTCCTGGACGCTGGCGCATGGCGCCTCTCTAACAGACATCTGTAGAGCTGCAGGCTGGGCGACACCTAACACATTAGCGAGATTTTATAATCTCTGTTATATGACTTGTTTGTAATACTTTATGGCTTTATTACTTTATTACTTTATGACAGTTTATACAATAAATATATGTGACTTTTTTATTTGCCTTACATGTTTAATATTGTTGAGAAATGGGTGTATTTAGGGTAGGGGTGGGTTTTGGTACGTATGAACATGTAATGTACATAAAATGCAAGCAAATAATTAAATTAATCTTTATCTGACACATAAGGCATACAACTGAAAGCAAAGGAGTACCCAGTGCTTAATTTGTAAATTGCGAGGTACCAGAACAAAGCGGGGCAACGGATCCGGCACGCAATTACAGAAGGGAGAGGTAACGGAGCACTAGCGCAATCACATTGGTGGATCAGTTTAAGTTATTAAGAGCATGCATCCGTTGCTTTTATAGGGTCTGTAAAGTCATGAATAACATGGAACTGCCATGCGATTTTAAAACAATAATTTCCAGGCCTAAAACCTTTTCTGAGTGGGACTATGTATCGCATGGTTTTAATCGCTGCTTTCAAGGTTAGAATGCGGGAAATTCCTGCATTTATTCAACATAGCTTGTAGGTTTGAATAATAAAATAAATCCACACAAAGTCTAAGATTAAATCATTCATTTGAATCCATGAACTCTCTCAGAGCGTGCTTCTCATCAGCGCATCAGTGACCTGCACGCTGCGATATAAGACGTATCAAAAATGCGAGTGAATTTCAGGACAGCTGACAGAACTGTCTCTTGACTAATTGGGTCATCGTTGCATTGTCACAAAAATGTATAATAATTTGCTCACCTTTTTAAGAATTTTAATCCATTTGGTACTCACGTGCTCCAAAGGCTGTTATGTGCCCTTACAGTCACATCCAAAGCTTGTGCATATAAAGCTGACCCGCGGGTATTATATAAGAGTTATTTTCCGTAGTTTGTTGAGTTTAAGCGACCAAATACAAACAATATGATGTCTGATGGGTGTTGACAAAAAAAAAAAAAAAAAACAGTTTCATGGCACACTCTACTAAAATACAGGGGGGAAAATAAAGATTAGGGGGAACAAATCAATAATTAAACAACACTGCGTAGTCAGTCTTGGTGTTGTATCAGACAATTGCAATTAACATTAGGCTATATGAAAAACAAGCTCAAATTGAGTTAACAAGGTCTTTGGCCGGCAAATGAGGAGATCTGTGTTTTGTCCACATCTGAGGAAAGTGCAGCACATTATATATTTTTTGCTGTTTAATACACTTTGCCAAAATCTCATGATATAAATGATTAATCACTTATGCCCAGGATATTTTAAACGTACAAAAGTATATTGGCTAGATGGCAAAAAAAAAAAAA
Source organism: Carassius gibelio (assembly GCF_023724105.1). Classification (NCBI taxonomy): domain Eukaryota; kingdom Metazoa; phylum Chordata; class Actinopteri; order Cypriniformes; family Cyprinidae; genus Carassius; species Carassius gibelio. The sequence continues at coordinate 23,183,813 of NC_068402.1, read as the reverse complement.
AAAAAAAAAAAACTCCTCCTCCAGTCTTCAAACACACAAAAACAATAGCCTTTACAGACATAGTGTTTTAGTAAAGAAATGCTGTACTATTCAAAGTTATTTGTTTACCCTTGCTTTGCAAATAAGCGGAGATCTGTCTCCTCCAGGCTGTGCACAAATCAATCTGAGTGGAGGCGGGGTGAAGTGAAGAGGTTTCGCGAGAGATAGAGGATCCAATGGCATTACAAAGTTTTACAAGCTCCTTTAAATACTTATCATTGGTTAAATATTTATAAAACCCTGTGATTTAAAATAATAATAATAACTAATTATAATAGAGATATGAATTTTGGATAGTTTTTGACTGCACATATTTGGCTATTCTCTGTCTGGCATACTGAAACACCGCCCCTGGAGGAGGGGGATCCGCCAAAATGAGGTGCCGGATCGGATTTCGGAGATGCCGGATCCAGATCCGGATCCGGATCCGGCTTGTTCCGGCACAAATTAAGCCCTGGGAGTAACATGCATGTCGATAAATTACGTTAAATGGGTACTCAGAGGGGATGTCAAGGGGTTCTGACCAAGCATCAATATGTGAAAATTTGGAAGTGAGAACGTCAGAATGTGACCAAAATCTGAGAAGGACTTAAAATAAATACAAAAATGGCCCATTTCCACCTAATTGCTCTATATCTTTGTAAGCATGTGAATTTGTTTATTTTTTTAATTTGTAGGTGGCTGTGCTCTCTTTGACCAATGAGACAATCAGTCAATATATATTTACTCAGCCACAGAGAGTGTAGACAAGTCTTAAAGAGGGATTATTGGCTGTTATCCAATGTTGATGTTTTATCCATTTCGAGAAGTCTCTTTCTTTTCTATCAGCTGTGTAATATCATAATCTGCTGCAGTCTTAACAGAAAAAATAAGATAAACAGATGCTAGCAAAGAAGACATTTGGGCAGAATAAGCCAGAACAATTTGGACAAACTCTTCTATATTATTTGCTTTCTATGTAGTGATCATGGATCTTTTTTTTTTTTTTTCATCATTATTATTGATCAAGACATTGTAATAGTGTTTTGGGCCAGACTGTCACAAGAGATCTTAGATGGGAAGAAACAGTAACAAGATAAAGACATGATATATAGTAAACAATGCTTTGAAGATCAATAAAATTAGTGCAGTAGAGCAGACCTATTTGTATTAAGTTTTCATTGCTACTACATGGAATCATGTTTTTGAGCAAATGGAAATTTTTCTTCATGGAAGACGATAGTAGACAAGAAAAGTCTGGGTGAATGTGTCAAATTGGTTATTACATTATAGAATACTTTTAAAGCATGATGCAGCTACAGTTTACATTTGTATCTTGAAAATTACTTAACAAGCCTTTGATTTGCACATAGAGAGGTCTTCAGCCACAGGGAAAAATATAAATCCCATTTACACCTCTTATGTACACCTTATCCCTTTGTATCCAGACAGTCAAGGCAGCTGACTTTCTAAGCTATAAACAACTTAATGAGAAATCCCGGTCTTCTATCCAACAAAAGCCTGACAGTGGAGTTTTTTTTTGTGTTCTTGCACACAAAGCCTTCTAAAGTAGCCTACTGTAGATTTAAGTAAATCTAAATTAACAAATTACAGTGAAGACAATGACAACATAAAAAAGAATAATAATTATGATAATAATAATAATAATAATAATAATAATAATAATGAATATATATATATATATATATATATATATATATATATATATATATATATATATATATATATATATATATATATATATATACAGTACAGACCAAAAGTTTGGACACACCTTCTCATTCAAAGAGTTTTCTTTATTTTCATGACTATGAAAATTGTAGAGTCATAATAAAAATTATTATTATTATTATCATAATTATTATTCTGTTTTATGTTGTCATTGTCTTCACTGTAATTCGTTAATTTAGACTTACTTAAATCTACAGTAGGCTACTTTAGAAGGCTTTGTGGGCAAGGACAAGCAATCGCTATAGTGTGTTCACTTCAAGTAAACTTGTTGCACGTTTTTGTATAGAAACAGTCTTATTGTAGTCTTATTGTATTTTCCCATTCACACAGAAAGAAGAAATTTGTTGTTATTAATAGAAAGATGTTTTGATCAATTAAGGGAATGTTTACATGACACCTGTTTTAAACTAAAAATGGAAACCAATTATATATTACTTGTAGTAAGAAATATATATTTACAGTGTTCAACATATGGAACATTTTGGATTTAATTATATGAATTCTGATATGATTTTCATATCAAAATAATATCAGAATTAATGTAATTAAATCCAAATGTTCAGAATGTTGAACACTGTAAAGCAATTTGCTGCATATATAATAATGTAGTAGTTTCCCCTCCCACACAGGAAACACAAATACTGCATTTTGCTGTTTATTATGTAGCAGCTAAATTTCTTTTTTCATATGTACTGTATGTTCTTATACACAAATAAGAAAAACATTTCAGCTGCAATAGCAGTTGCAGCATTATGTAGAAATCATTTGTAGGCCTTGAAATGGTGATATTTCAATTACAGATTCACAGAAGAGCTGCTTCATGCTGCTTACTGACTCCATTTGCAGATAACTTTGATAACTCATTATCATCAGTGACGATTGCTTTATCATCACTTGTGCTGTCACTCTAGAAAGTTGTTAGACAATCCACAATCCTCCTCTAGAAATGTGGCTGTAAGTATTCTTGCGTACTTACACATGTGTGTTTCACATCATTGTACTGTAATTAATCAAATACAAATAATAAAAACGATTATTTCCTGTAGCACCAAACACTGCACACACTTATGCAGAGTTATTCTGATGAAATTCTATTAGGATCTCTTTTTGCCTGCTAAGTTTGCCAAATATGAGTGATTGTTCAAATGCGAAGAAAGCCAATTAAACTAAACTAACAACTGTAAACAATGGTTACTCGTCCCTCTGTGAGAAATGAAATTGGATTCAAAGAGTTGAAAATAAAAAATGGCACTCTAAGGAACAATTTGTAGTATAGACATGAAATTTTCACCAGATGTCAATATTAATTCAAGTTATACAAAGAAAACAGTACAAATAAGTTCAGAAATTAAGTTATGTGTAATAAAAATGGAATGTCCCAAGGAAAAAGTATTGAACACACAAAGAAAGGGAGGTGGAAAAAGACAAGGATAAGTAATTAGAAAGCAATCCTGCACCTTGATAGTGGAAACATACTGATGGCATTGGTTATAGAAGGATTTCTATATTTCTGAATGTTCCAGTGAGCACTGTTTGGGCCAAAATCTGGACATAGAAAGAATATCATTTCACCATAAACGGGCCACAACCAGGTGCTGCTCGCAAGATTTCTGACAGAGGAGTGAAAATAATTATCAGAAGAGTTGTCCAAGAGCCAAGGAGAGCTTCAGAAAGACCTGGAATTAACATGTACAATTGTTTCAAAGAAAACAATAAGTAATTCATTCAGTCGCCATGGCCTGTATGTACACCCACCATGTAAGGCTCTATTGCTGAAGAAAAAGCTTGTTAAAGCTTGTTTAATCTCTTCACTTGTGAGTTTAAAATATTCTAGCAGTACCCCTAGAGTGAGTATTTTTTAGGTGACCATTATTTATAACGTTTCCCCTTAATGTTTCCATGGAAATAAGTCATGCTTGTTACGTGACACACCGCGGCCACAATAACATTGTATCATAGATGGATCACTTTTATTTAGTTTTTCCTTTTTTATTCAAAATATTCATAAACTTTAACACTGTCTGGCATGATTAACATATCATCAACTAATATTCAGATTCACAAATATGTGTAAAGAAGTGTGTTTTGTAATTTAAAAAAAGTTCTAAATGATCTTGATCCTTATCTGTAACGTGAGATGGGTGCCGCCATCCATGTTTGTTTTGCATCAGAGAGTCCTGTCAGTTGGATTTACCGCATGTAAATTCATCAGTTTTTCCTGATATACATGTAAATAAGTTGCAGGTGAACTATATATAATTTATTTTTATTTTTTTGTCAAATGTACATGAGACAAGCCTTTGTTTTATTTTTGGTCAGCAATGGCTTTTGCCTTGTTACTACCATGGATGCTGTTTTTGTCCAGTCTCTCTCATTGTTAAATCGTGAACACTGACCTTAATTGACCTTTGTCTTTGTGGTCTTGGAGTCATTTTGATAGGCCGGGCACTCCTGGGAAGGCTCACCACTGTTCCAAGTTTTCTCCATTTGTGGATTATAGTTCTGACCATTGTTCGCTGGAGTCCCAAGCCTTAGAAATGGCTTTATAAACTTTTCCAGGCTGATTAAGGTCAACTATTTAGTTTCTCATCTGTTCTTGAATTTCAATAGATTGCGGTATGGCTAGTGAAATTGAACTCAGCTTTCTGAAATAATATGGTTAATCACAATTCAATCATGATTTAACAGAAGGGGGTAATTCATTTTTCACGCACTGTAGGGCCAGGTAGGTTTGGACAACGTTTTCCCTTAATAAATCAAGGTCAAGATCAAGGTCATTTTGATTTATTTAGCACCTTTAAACAACATTAATGCTAACTGAGGTGTTTCATAGTAACACAATACAATGATAAAAAATACAACATTAAAAAAATTTAAACAACAACTTAATAAAAATTTAACTCACTAAGCCAATATACATAACAATTATAAATAGGCCTTAGAAAATAGATATGTTTCCAATGATGAGTTAAATGCATATAAAGAAGATGATAACCTAACAGATTGAGGTAACAAATTCCACAGCTTAGTGGCTAATACAGAAAAGGCTTTATCACCTTTAGATTTCAAAGGAGACAATGGGGTGGTTAATAGATTATTTTGAGGATGATCTAAGAGCTCTCCGGGGTAAGTATGGACAAATGGACACAAAAAGGTCTGAGGTGTAGACTGGAGCCAGGACATGCAAGGCTTAAACACAAAAGTTAAAAAAGTTAAAGTTAAAACCTTGTACTCAATTCCAAATTTAACTTAAATAAATAAATAAATAAATAAATGAACTCATCACAATTGAAAAACCCTGCATTTTGTATTTACTTGCATTATATCTTTGCATTATATCTTTGTGTAATATTAAAAGTTTTGTGATGATCTGAATCTTTTAAGTGTACCAAATATGCAAAACAAAAAAAAAAAAAAAATAAAAAGAAACAAGAAGGGGACAAAAACCTTTTAAACCGCAATGTGTGTGTGTCTATATACTGTATATATTACCAAAAGGGTTTCTTTAAGTTAGAGTGGAATGAATGCAATGCTGCCACATACTTTTAATGCAATGAAACAAGCAAAGCTAATGTCAGTTACTTGTGTGTCGTTCACTATCAGGAGTGCTGATTAGAGAAACTGATGGACAGAGAGCTGCACCATTCCAACTTAACATTTGATACATACTCAACAGTGTCCAGAGGTTACCTTCTGTCACTTCCTAAAACAGCAATACTCTTCTGACATTCTGTATTTCTCAATTTAATTTAGCCTAGAGTTTCTTTGCCCCAGAATCACACTCAAAATAGAGAATCAGAGAGAAAAGTACACACTGCTTCAGGAGCTTTCCGAGGATGTATTTCTAATTTCACTACTCTCACATGGTGAGATTCATGGTGAGAACAGGTGAAATTGTGGACTTTGACTTTTCATAATATGGGATGTGATTATATGACAAGCCACCAACAGCTGATAAGAGTTAAGAGCTGCTAAAATTCTCTGACTCATCAAAGCACTCAAAACGTCTCAGGTTACGAATGTAACCATGGTTCCCTGACTAGTGATGGAGACACTGTGTCTTCTAGGCATCGCTATGGGGAACACCTCGTCCTGACCTGTCTCTGAAGCATACATTGAAAAAACAACAAAGAGTTGGCCGGCGACAGCCTCTGACATCACTACTGGCATGCCTATAAATAGGCACCGGGATTCCTGAGACGTTCCCTTTTAAGGAAACTTCGAACTGTGTCCTCTAGGGGTCGCTATGGTGAACAGTATACCCATGCTGCCATGCTGAGGGGAGTGCAGGCCAGAATCATGGCGAACAACCATTTACCAACTCAAGAAAGGGCACGTGCTCACCTCTATCCGGGTCTCTTAACAGATCAGGCTAATATGCTTCAAGCACCACCATCGTGTGTAATGAAGCCACAGCCTGACCTGCTTCCATGTATGCCTTGCCATTTAAGCGAGATGTATTTCCTGAAGGGGCTTTGTTGGCAAGGAGGGAGATTAAGAGGGGATGTCTACCCTGCAGAAAGAAAGCTCTTTCTACAGGGGGCATCCTCTAATAGCCACCTTCGTGCACTGCCTCAATGTCGGCATAACTCTTATGACGAAACCGATGGGTGCGAGTAGAAATGACCTCTTCCATTTTTTTTTTATCTCTGTATGGAGATCAGGCAGAAATGGAAGGTTCACCTGAGCTGGAGGGTTATGGTCAAAAAGATAATGCTCGTCGAGGTGGCCTCACGGCGTCAACTTGTTATTGTGCTTACATGGCAAGTACAAATTTGCCGTGGCATGATCCATAACCTCCAACAGCTCTACATATGCAGGGCAGGAGGATTGAGAAAGACTCAGCCTCAGCTTCTTCACCATCCTCAAATATCTCCTGGGTAAAAACTCAGCAGAGCACTAACCTCAGTATCGGAAAGTGTTAAATATATAATATCATCCTCCGGAGGCTCTCTCTCATCTGCCGCCGACGAGTGCGAAAGGGAAAGTCCCTCTCTAAACCACTCAGACAGATCCACTTGTAATTCTCACGAGCTCATTCTTCTTCGTGCTTCAGCAGTGGCGGGTTCTGAACCGGGGGAAGGAGATGGTTGCCTTTTTATCTTTTTTCCTTGGAAAGAGAGGTGAACGAGAGCGGAGCTTTTTCATGGAAAAAACGCTCAAAATGCATGCAGATTACCTCCTCAAAGTTGTGTGCATACTCTTCACCCAAACAAATGACGCGAAGATTGTGTGTGTCATCGGGTGTCAAATAATGCTGACACGGATGCACACATTGTCTAAACGCTTGCTAGTAGTCGCCGTGATAGACAGAGAAAGATCACTCTTACCAGTTCTTTCAGATGCACGCTTCAAACAGAACAGTCAGTGAAGACTAAGAAGAGAATGACTTCTAGTCCCTATTTACAGTCGCGCAGGTAGAGACGTCAGAGGCTGTTGCCGGTCAACTCGTTGGTGTTTTTTCTATGTATGCTTCAGACACGGGTCATGCCGAGGTGTTCCCCATAGTTACCCCTAGAGGACGCAGTTTGAAGTTCCCTTAAAAGGGAACCACAGGCTCTTCTACACAACAAAAGTAATCAGATTAAACTTTTACAAAGGAGGATCTAAAAAATACAAAAAACAATTCTTGCTTCAAGTTTCCATCATCCGATATGGATGTTAAGATGAACTGTCAATGCCAAGGCAAGAGATGAAAGAGAAAGAAAAATATCTAACGCAACTGTTGGTAGACTGGCCAGGGATATAAAACAAACATCCATGTCACTGCAAAGTCGTGCAGGAAGGTTTAGTAGGCACATAACCAGTGTAAACATGAACCGCATGGAAGTGTTATCAGGAACAAAACGTTAAAGAAATTAAACTGTTTGGATGCATTCATTAAAGTTAAACTTGGACTAAAGTTAGACTAAAACAAGCAAATGAATGGCAGCTGGAATAATTTTAGCAGCAATGTCATATTTACCTTTTTTTCACTGCACAGTTTGTATTCACTTATTTTTGTTTTTTTTCAGGGATGCTCAAACTTTCAGACAGCCATAGTAAAAACAACAACAACAACAACAACAACAATCTATTTATTCAAAAGTCCGAAAAATTCTGTAATTACCATAAAGTGATGCAACTCAATGACTCATTATCTTTAATGGTTCTTTTACATGAACTGTCTAAATGAACTTTACTGATATGCAGATGATATCCATCATCTAACTTATGGTTTGGATCAAGAAATATGCTAAGGATTATGAAAAAAAAAAAAAAAATCATAAAAGATAAATACATTTGATGTTGCATAGTTTTGTGAACTTGTTGGTTTGTGAACCTGATGGTGAAAGTTGAAGGTTTTAACCATTCCACTTCAGAGGTTCAGTATTGACGTTTATTTTATAAGCTGTGGTCTAACATTCCTCTCTTTATTGGAAAGGCTGGTGCTCCTCTCCAGGAGATTAGCTACTCATCACTGAAATGAGATCTTTCCCCATGAGGCTGCTTTTCACTTTTCATTAGTTTGGGGTCTGGACAATACCACTCTACTCAGAGCGATAAAAGTGACATCTGAAAGTAAATAAATAGAAAGAAAGAGAAAAGGAAATATGCACAATTTTATTTGGAAATAGAACAAATTTGTACTGCCAATCTGTACTGCTGTCACATGGCTGTTTTAATCCGTTATGTCATGCTTTTGAACACTGTGGCTGAAATTCACTTGTTATGTTGAGCTCTTGCCTCTATGGTTACTGGTGTTAGAGGGATGAAAGGGCTGCTCAAGGTTGTTGCACACATTTATGTATGTCTGACTCATGTCCACCTTCTTGAACAGTGTTTCATACAATATATGAAAGGAGTGATCCTGAACTCTGAACTTACAAAGTCTTCTGTCATTAGAGGCTTTCTAGTAAGTGTGTGCTCTAAGAATGTAAAATGAAACTGTTTTTCTTCTTTGTTTAAGAGGAGAGAGGTCTAGATTCTTCAAAAGTCATGTTTAGTTCTTTGACTATAAGCATCTTTATTGTCAAAGAATGTTTTGAATGTGTTGGGTTATTTGCACTGTGTTAGCACTTCAGTCACACAAAATTTACTTTCACTTCAGTCACATTCAAAATGCACAATGTTTAAGCAAAGAAGATCTTCCATTCTCAAGCACACTGTTTATGCATTATCTAGGCAAACTTCAAATATAAGGAGCCAGTCTAAATTAGTTTCAAGATGCAGATGGGGCTTTGTAAGGACTATTGATTTGTTGTGACCATGTGCACTCTGATGCTACCTCTCCCATGCAAAAGCAGGACATTGGAATCTATCTTTGGCATGTGTTCTGCAATGGACAAAGTGGCACCACTGGGGTTGTTTTCTCAGATATATATTATTTTGAGTGGAGAAGATCGATGCACACACATTTGTTGATTGATTCTAAAACTCTTGTGCCTTTCTCTTTGTCATCTCTATGATTCTTGGTTTTATGGGAGCAGATAGACTTTACTGTATATAAAATTTAGGTTTATATACTTGACTTGATGCCAATTTTATAATGATTTAGAGTTATACCAATATATAAAAAAATATAAACAGTATAGAACAATGTGAAGCCTTCTTTCTTTTCAGTGTGATGCTTTCTTCATGTTAATTCACCCAAAAATTAAATTTCTGTCATTAATTACTTTCCCTCATGTCATTCTAAACCCATAAGACCATTGTTCATCTTTGGAAAACAAATTAAGATGACTTCTGAAGGATCGTGTGACACTGAAGACTGAAGTAACGACTGCTAAACAACAACAACGAAAACAAAAACAAGAAGAAATAGAAAGACATGCTTATTTTTGTTTGAATGCTATAACTGGTTTTAAGTACCCTAATATTTGCATTTATTTTATTTTGGGTGTGTGCTTTTTTGAATTGGATGATCAGGGGAAACATGCAAATATTGTATGTAGCTTCTGAAGAGCAGTAGTAAATTGGGGGGGAATAGCAATTTCCAGGTCTTTAAACAAAATGAGAGAGAGAGAGAGAGAGAGAGAACACATTATCCTGTTCAATAGTGTACACTCTTTATTACTACATACAAAGCTACATCTCTTGCATTGTGTTGCCTTCTTTATTGTCTTGAGTTGTCCTCAGAGTGAAAGGATGGATCTCAGAATCATGCAGTCTCTGTTGGAAAATGGCATTGAATATTTCTGAAATATTTAAAAGAGTTGGTAGTTTAGAAAATCGAAAATTTTATTTATTTTTTTTTTTTTTTTTTTTTTAAGAACCATGTATGTCAAAAATCATGTCTGCCACACAGAGGAGTTTTCACCCCTTCTTTGGTTCAAATGTATTTTCCTACAGAACAACAATCCAATCAACAATCAAATGGCTGTCATCTCTATACCTTCTACTAAATACTTTTCTACACTATGGCATTTGTTACTACAATGCAGTGCTATTTGGACAGATGGACACAGCTCTTATAGGAAATAACTCACCAGAGTAGTGGAAGCATTAATATAATGCACTCATTGCTAGAAGGGTTTTTTTTTTTTTTTTTACAATCTGGAAACTGAAATAAGACTTGCAGTATAGAGTGACAGGTAACCATTTATACAACATCACTGACACTCCACATACACTGTTTGCTTTTGAAGACCAGGCTTTCATATAGTTTAAAGTGTGTTGTTATTATTAACAAATAAACATTAAAAAAAAAAATACTTAGACCAGGAAAGTAGCTAAAGGTAGTTCAATATATCTCTTTTTGGAGAGGATGTGCAGAATTGTCCATTGTTTATTAATGTCACCATCTTCTTTGTCATTGCCTCCAGTCAGTCCAAGCTGAGTCTTATAATGGATCTGGCATTCATGCTTTGACCCACTGGGCTGATGTTATTCTCCCTGCAGACAACTATAAAGAAAGAAAAGCTGCCAGCTATACATTAACTGAACATCCCTCTCGGGCTTCTGCACATTTTGACACAAGTGAGCCACTTCAAAAGGACAAGCATGCACTGGCCTTTTGGTATTGTTATACCTGGTACTTTTAGGACTGATCTGACAAGTGCTTGAGTCAGGGCACATAATCAGTTTTGTATTAACAGCCCCGAGTGTCAATTGCTCATTTTAGTAACTGAAGACTTTTCCCACAATAAAATCCTAATTTGCTGCTTATTAATTGTTAATAAGGTAGTTGTAAAGTTTAGGTATTTAGCAGGATTCTGGATGTAGAACATGGTCATGCAGAATATGTGCTTTTTAAGCATGTTGTGCTTATAGAGTTTAAAGTTTAATATTTAAATATAATAAGCACTATTACACAGCCTATATGTAAATAATAGGTATGCTAATAAGCAATTAGTGAGAATTGGTCCCTATACTAAAGTGTTACCAAAGGAGGAGGGGGAAACTTTCCCATATGGCAGGTAATTTTACCAAGCTGGGAGTTGTTTCATAACCACCTTTTACAGATGCTTTTAATGTGCTGTCAAAACATCCACATACAGGTAATGATAGGTTAAAACAGCAGATATATTTTAAAACTAGAATATGTCACAATGTCAAAAACTGTTGACCTTCATCGGCTTTGTTTTTATTGGTATAGCTGAATTTATATGACTTCATATTTCTTTCATACTGTCTGAAGGATCAAAACAACAGCATTTATTTGAAATAGTAGAATAATTTACTGTCACTTTGATCATTTTAATGTGTCTTGTCTGGATAAAAAATATAAATGTATTTAAATACATACATACACACACACAAACACACATAAATTACAGATACCAATTTTTTAATGGTAGTGTGAAGCACTGCTATATAATTCACAGTGATATATTGTACCGTAGATTGTATTTAACAAAATATTTTTATTTATTTATTTTCATTTACATGTTTGTTTGTAGTCTTAAATATATGTGACGGATGCTTGTCTTTCAAACACAAAATTAAAGTGATAGTCCAGCCAAAAATGAACATTATGTTATCATTTACTCACCCTTGTGACTTTCAAACCTCTATAGCCCCTTTCACACTGCCATTCCAGCAAATACAGGGGTAAAGTGTTCCTGTAATTGTTTCCTGGTCGCTAGATTTGGCACTTTCACACTGCCAGTGATGACCCGGTATATGTGCGTGCTTTCACACACAACCCTAGAAGATACCGTAACGACACGTGACATCAGCGCGTGACGTGTAATGTACGAGTCGACAACGCTAGGCACGTTATACTTTAACTGAAGCAAGCAAACAATCTCAGCGTCAGCGCGGAAAGTGAGGAACTAACTGATCTCTGCTTCATTACAGTTTGCACATATGTTTTCGTCGCGAATGTTGATCTTCCTTCAAAACAGCCGGTAAAAGAGTCGCGGGATAACGCGCGTCATCACTTCGATACGGAATTAGATCTGGCTTTTGTTCACACAACGCTCGTTCCGGATCGATTACCGCAATGTTACTAGGTCCCCGACCCGGGTTCAATTCGGTAATCAATTCCGGGACGTGGTTGCTTTCACACAGAAGGCGACCAGGCAATGTTACGGGAATATTGCGGGTCCGACGTGCAGTGTGAAAGGGGCTTATGTCTTTCTTTTTTTCTGTGGAACTAATATAGGGTGATTAAATAATGACTAAGATTAATTTTAGGGTTATCTATATCTTTGTAATGATCAGACATCAAGTATGGATAATTTTTTTTCTTTATACATAACAGCAGCAGGTTGGCTTGCTAACATTTCTAGTCCTGTTTTTGGACTTCTTTGGGCAGGCAAGATTGGAAAACTGTATGTGGGCCATATTTGTAATAGCCTCTGTGAGCCATTCATTTGCATCGTATTCATCCATGTGTGGTCAAAGTGCCTTTGTTCAATTTACAGAATTACCTTTTTAAGATGAGTAGCTTTCAGTTTAGTGTATTTCAAACTGTGAGCTTACTTGCCCGTTTCCTGTTTTCTCTGTCTTTCCATCTTAAATATGGACACAAATGATATCTGCAGCTCATTGTCATGGATGATTGATACACAAACTGCAGTCCAAGTTAACAGGAAATACATTTACCAGAGGCAAAGACTACCAGGCCCTACATCAAGTACATTTAGAACAACCATACAATTGCTCTCGCACACATATACTCATATCATCTTATTTAGTGTTTTCCATCTAGTATTTCATTTCCTGTCCTGATTTTCCATTGTACTTGCTTTTGAAACTGAAGTGGTCCAAATGCACATTGTATTGTATTGTTATGTAAATGTCAAGAGATGCCATATCAAGTGAATGCAGCTGGTAATGCAAAACAGTGAAACCAGGCCACACCTGACTCATACCAGGTGGAGAACATCATAGTCGGACGTGTTTGAGGGAAAAGCACTACAAACAGTTGATAAATAAGATTAAACCACTTCAAAACAAACAGCCAGATGGACAGACAATTTAAGTGCTTCTTCTTCAAAGCAATACAACAAATTGTATTCAGTCTTAAGAATTGCAAGGTCAGTTTCAGTAGTTTGTTTGCAAAGAAAGTAAAGGAAATCTTCTGAGGTTTCCTTTAAATTTGCACACACACATTGTTTCAGTCTTAACCTCAATCCATTTCTGATGTTTTCACCTGTGCTTAGTTTAGCAAAGAGTATACACAGGGAAACACTGAAGTAAAAACCTATCTAGTCTGCCTTGATTTATACATTAACCTGGCAGAAATAGCTTACTGTAGAGGGCAGTTCTAGTATGATGCCTGGAGGTATCTGGTGTACCAGCATATTAATGTTGACTAAAATGAGGAAAAAATCATCTGTGCACAAATTGGGATGCTGAAATATCATCATTTGCCATCATACATTTGATTCTGACATTCTTTCATCTCACTTTTGGAGTGTGATTGATTTTGGTACACAACATGCATAAGCACAGAAAGAGAGGAAATGAAAAAGAAAAAAAACACTAAGAAGAAGTAAATTAATTAACACTTCTCACATTCGTGATTAAAAAGGTGTAGAATGCCTTTCAGATGTGGGTCACAAACCAGTGTCTCTCTTCTAAGTTGTATTTTTTAATAATAAGACAGGATGTTTTGAACTCTTTGAAATAAAACAGCTCAAACTAATTAATCACAGTTTAATTAATTCTCTTCTGTCAATACCCTAAATTTAATTAGATGTTACTGAGCAATTTAAAACCACAAGTGGACATTATTGACAAACACTTATTGCCACAAAGGAGAAAGAAAACCTCTCCCGTGAGCAGACAGATATTTTAATTAAAATATTAATTGGTTGGCATCCAAAGTTCACATTAAAAAACCTGCCCTGTTAAACAGAGTGTAATAGTACGATAATAAGATGTAAGCAGCGCCTGTCAAAATATTGGGCAGGCAATAAATGATGATTTGAACCTTAAAGGTCAGTGCAGGAGGCGAACAGACAGTAACAGCACTGTGATCAGACTAAACTCACTCTGCCAGCCCACATGGCCAGCCTGGTCTTCTATTTTAGGAAGCCCTGAAGAGTGTAACAAGTTTGATTTCTTCATTACACACCATCAGGTGTGGTGTGGGGCTATGATTCGGGGCCAGTCTGCTACTGTACTGCAGTTTCACTGAGAGCACATAATCGGGATTCATTACATACATGGATCGTACCACTGGAATGAATCTAAGTTGTGACTTTTCAGTCACTGTGCTATGTGGATCAGCCCTCTACATCTTGGTGGTTTGCTGTCTCTCTGAGGTTGGGATGTTACAAACATAAAGAGAGCATCAGTGTCAGACTACAGACGTTAAGGGGCACACTGAATGAAACATCATGAGGGATTAATGCCATTTAGCATTCACCACCTGTTTCATAAAGGAAAAGACATGGGATCCGAGCCAGATAAAGGGGCTTGGGTCATTTAAATATCTGCTGTCAAAAATGTCATTGTTTCATGAACCGTGGCAAATAACTGGGCACCTTTTTTTTACCCTTTAGTTTGACAGCAGGTTATATGAGATGGTGGCATTTGGCAATCTGATTGGGTTTTAAGAGTATGTGGGTAACTCAGGTTTAGTACAGGTGGTTGGCTGTCAAGTTCTTACAGCTGCATAAAGATATGGGTTTCATTTTGACAACATCTATGTTTATTCCAAGACTAAATTCTTGGAGACAAAGAAAAGTGACCTGAAAGTGTGCTTTTCCCAGTGTATTCTTACTAATGAGGCACACAAACAGCATAATGGTATATAATAATTGAGAGTAAAATGGCCTCAATAGCATCTGAGGATTTGTTAGTAGAGGTCAAGCATGTCACATGATATACCATCCATCACTGACACATTAAGAGAATACTTGATGACACTTTACATATGTGAAAACTAATACAGTTAAAAGGGCTGGCCCAAGCCATTATGAGGCCCTAAGCAGAATTTTATTTGGAGGCTCCTTAGTGCCGCCAATATGACTGATTACTGTCAATGCATGATTGCTTGCACATTATAAATCTGACACACCCATTATCTAACACTGTTTACCCTTCTACGATTTTTAATTTTAACAGTAACAATGTGGGACAACGGGTCTTCACAGGCCCGCTGTCAGGCGAAACTGGGTTTGCCAAAAAAAAAAAAAAAAAAAAAAAAAAAATTATAATAATCCAAAAAAATACAAATATGGCAATACTCGCAGAGATGTAAGGTGTAAAGTGATGTTTATTTACAGCTAGTGCTTGAGAGGTGAAACAGTCCCAGTACACAAACGACCAAAAGCTATATACAAAAGTAACAAAGAAAACTGAAACAATAAACACTATACGAAAGGAAACAAAAACAAAAATAAATATAAATATATCCACGCAAACTCCAATGATAAATCGCTAATGGCACCACACTTGCAAACTCGCTCGCCAGGTTAACTGACACCCAAAAGTTCTTTGGGGCTCCTCTTAGTCTAAGCCCCACCCCTTTTGTTAAAACCATTGCATAAATTAGTGGGTAAGTATTTCAGGTGAGAATGTACAATTTTCACAACATCACAAAAATATATACACACAAAAATAGCTAAAATATTTACAGAAACAAACTCCAAACCAAAAATAAAAAAATACAAATGTAGACACATAAAAATGTGCATAATAATAATAACAAATTTCCATTATCCCCCCTAACGAACCAAGACAATGGACGAGCCGACTTCCGGTTGCTTCGCGCCGATGCGGCCACACACAGCGGTCCTGGCACTATTTATCAAGGCCGCTGGGTGGCGCTCGGGTTCGGTCGATTGATGGTGGAGAAGCAACGCGAAAGACCGGCAACACAGACGCTGACAAACACCGAACACAAGTATGTATTAACATAATATGACGAAACATAAAACATAGAAACAGAAACAAACACAACTCAGGTATGTATACCTGTTGTTTTGCGCAGCAGGGATTCTGAAAGGGATGGAAATGGAGTGGCTATGTTTGCGTGTATGATGACCAGCGTGCTAATGGCGTGCGTGCGCACCCACAACGCCCCAGCAGGGAACGGAGGATGAGGTAAGAAGAGGGTGTGTGAATGTGTATGTGTGTGTGTGTGCTGCACTAACCAACATGGTCAGGTCACCCTGTCACAAACAATCTCACAGGAGTGGTCGAGTGTTAATTTGCATTTTAACATTAAAAGTCTTACAGTACTAAGTGGCATAGTTAATGTGGTATACTGAAAAAAATATCTAAATAAACCAGCAGACAATGCAATTACAGAACAGAATATTATTTTAACTTAAATTATTAAGCACAGCAGCAAGTCATCTATAAAAAAACAACAACTCTTAATCTATAACTACAGTAGATAACACACTGTTTATAGTGAGGATTTAAACTTAAATATTCTGAAGCCTATGCAGTAAAATTCCCTTTGATTCACTTTTCAATTATGATGAAAAAATGGGTGGGAAAACAAAAACTTTTAAGATAAAAATTAAATGATTATTATAGCCAATTGATGGCAGCAGAGGATCACTCATCAGCTCAGTTGCCCTTTCCAATCCCGAGTTTTTGTCACAACTTGCTTCTGTTTTTATTATAAAATTACCATTATACCAAATATTAAGATTTTCTATATATTTGTTGAACTTGTACTTTTTTTGTACTACATTATGAATAATTTAATCAATATGATAAAATACTTAATGCATTATTATTTAATTATCTAAATTAACATTAGAAGCTGCTAAATATATTCAGCCAACGCAGACTTGTTACTGCTGTAAGTTTGTAACTCTGAATTTACTCTTCATCACTTCATGCATATCTTTATGCATATCAGCTTATCAGATGTTTCTCTCATTATTACTGTCAATCATAGCAATGACTCACAGAATAATTTAGTAGATTAACTTGCATAATTTTTTACACTCGCTTTTGTCATTCCTGAAACAGTATTTGTGAGCAAGTATCCTTGTGTTGAGTGCCAATTGCAAATGTGACGTGGCATTAAGTAGTAGAACTTGGACTGACACTTCCATTTCTGCAAGTTGCGTGACAAGTTCAAGGCAACATCTTGAACTTTTGTCATGCATCTTAAGTCATTCCTTAACAGTTTTTTGCAGTAAAGCCACCGTTTGAAGGAATTTGGGGGCCCCAAGCAAAATGGACATAGAGGCCCCCCGAACCCTCGCACACATGCAAAGCCTACAAGAATAACAGCATAGCCATACAGTTTAAGTTCACCAACACTTTATGTAAATAAAAAAGGTTTACAGTGCAAATCCTGCTTGAAAAAAATAGTTTGGTGGGAATTCAATAGTGATTTGCACGTTTTTTTTTAATTTATTTTTTTATAACATGACAGCACACACTTATAAGTTTAAACTCTGAGCTTTGCAGAATATCAGCTATAATTATAGAGCTTGTGGTACCTTGTGCTATATAGAGGAAACATCAGCACTGAGAAGTGATGCATCTTTTGATGTTGAGGATGAAGTTGATGGTGTAGGTGGGAAAATTGTTGAAAAAAAAATCTGAAATTACCTGTGAAGTACGTTTTACCATTTCACTGTTAGCATATTGAAAGAGGTCACTATTAACAGCTCAGGGGTGCGTTAAGTTAGCAACTTTGTTGGTTGCAATGCATTTTCCCATTGCCAACCACCTAAGTTGCTAACAGGTTAGCAACTATGGTTTTGGGAAATGCACCCCAGCTCAGTGAGAGAAATTCACTCTACCTTCATCAGTGGAGGTATCCTTAGGAAGAGCCTGAGGGCTGAGAAATTTAAGCAAAGCACCTTGAGGGAGAAAGAAAAGATGGTAACACTTTAAAATAATAGTTAATTAATCTTTAGTTAATTGTCATTTAACTGTTAGCAAACAGTATTTTTACTTATCTTTAAATTTTCGGTAAACTTTATAATATGTTAGCACTTCATATATTTTGATATTAGAAGGGAAGGGATGCAGGCAGCTACTTTCACTACCAATGCTTAAAAACATCCCAAGCTAAATGTTTGATGCACAGAATTCATTGTGTGGTTTTCCTAACCCCCATTAGGTAAATAGATCATCACGGTGGAATAGTATAGCATGCTATTTTCTATGCCACTTTCATCAAAACCTAGTACAAAGCAATGTCATGTCATTAAATACGATAAACAGTGATTCTGGAACAGATCTGCATCTTCCTTGTCCTGTTAAAAAACACATTACGGTAACCATACTTCCGTTCGAAAAAAAAAGTTGCACTAACTGTTCGTTTCAAGCAACATTTGCTGTAAGGCAGGTAGCTAACATAAACATATTTTTGCTAGCCTACCTGTTACAAAATTACACCATTTTTACAATACTGACAAGTAGAGCTGTTTTATCTAGTGTAATTTATCACTTACCACTATCTTGTTTTTTCTTATGCTCCTCTTCCATTCTCTTCTTTCTTTTCTGGCTTCCTGAAGCATAATTCCGCTTCATGATTGCCGAGGAGGTTTTGTATTTTGCCGGCAGCAGAGATCACGTGGTTGGCTGGATAATGTCAGCGACTACTGAGAGGGGCCCCCTTGAGGGGAATCCTGATAACAGTGTCATTACACTATACTGCATTGACGATCAAAGGGGCGCTCACACAGTGTCGTTGCTTTTTATTCTTAACCAGTCGTTGTCTTGGGGCCCCAGGCCAGCTCGGGGCCCCAAGCAATTGCTTGGTTTGCCTGCCTTGTTGCGATGGGCCTGCCATCAGGGAACACTATTGCCATAAAGCGGTGCATGTAATATGTAACCCTTTTCAGGTATGTAATACATATCCAACTAACATCAACATGAATGCCAGGTCCCAAGGTTTCCCAGCAGAATATTACCAAGAGCATAACACTGTCTCCACTGGCCTGTCCCCATGTACGTTAGTTAGCCTTGGGTGCCCATGACCCTGATGCCAGATTACTGTGCACCACGTTTGGTAAGTACTAACCACTGCATACAAGGAACACATCACATGACTTGCAGTTTTGCAGAAGCCCTGACATAGTTGTCTAGTCCTCTCTGTTTGGCCCTTGTCAAAGTTACTTAGGCTATGTTCACACTGTGAGTCTTAGTGCTTAATTCCGATTATTTTTTGTATAGCTGTTCACATTGTTGTATTAAGTGTGGTAAATATCAGATTTCCAGTGTGCACAGATCATGGTTCTGAACTCTCTCACATGCGCAAAAAGAAAATATGAACAGGGTTGCCACATTTTCACAACAAAATCTGCCCAAATGTTAAATATCTTGTTAGTGGCATTGATTCAACCCACAGAGATGGAAAAACAACCCGTGGCAACAGTCAGAAAGTTGCCAAATTTCAAAGGATAACTTTGGACTTGGCAACACTCGAGCACCGCACTGTCATACAGAAGTAAACACAGAGGACATAAAGTATCCAATTATGCATTTATTTATATTGTGCTGCAGACGCCAATGAAATTATGTGCAGGCAATATGAAAAATAAAGACAAGGATGTAAAAGAAGAGTTTTAAAACTTTATGTATGAGCCCTTATATTTTGCTTGTATGTCATGTTGTTGTCACTGTAATACTTATGAGTTCTGTCACATCACACTTTCTCAACTATCTTGATAACTTTGGGTATGTGAAAAATTTGAAGTGACCCCCATGAGCCAGAATCATGATGAATCTATAGAATCTAGAATGTAGAGTGACACAAATTTTACATGGATTCTGATATGACTATTACTGCAGTCGAACTGCACAACATCTGACCTGTATCAAACTTAGTAACACATATGGAAGTGGCACAAATCAGAATTGAAAAGATGAGATTCCATGTGGTTTATGCTGATCACACTTTCATGCGAAAGATCAAAAAGTCAGATTTGGGCCACACTTGCCTGCAGATCTCCTTGACATTTTCCAGTGAAAATCATTAATCAATGTTGTTCACTTCACCTGTCCGAGGTTTTAATATTGTGGCGGATAATGCTTTCACTTTCATTGCATGAACAAAAGCATTTGAAGAGGTCTTCCAAATATCTTATTTTGTGAAAGAAGAATGAAAATGATACTGCATGAAGGTGAGTAAATAATGACAGAATTAAGATTTTTGGGTGAACTATCAGATTGCAAGTTCCATAAAGAGAGCTGAGTGCCACTAACAGTGGAAACTGGCATAAAACACACCTAACAATTGGTCTGCTCAGCCCACTGTGCTAAACTCTGCAGAGAGAAAAGGAGAGTCTCCCAGTCTCTTGACCTCTTCCTGCGCTATTTGCACGATTGTCATTTTTGTCTCACCATGCCATGTGGAGCTTTCTTTGCCTCCAGTCATTCTATTCATCCACTGTTATTAGCTCATTACTGTTTAAAGAGCTCACATGGTCTGGGCCTACTTCTCAGGGAGACAACACCATAGGGGCAGGCGTGGGGACAGAGCAGATTGATGGATTTAAAAGGGGAAGAGGAGGAATGGGGCCTGGTCCTGATATTTGCAAGGGTGTTGTTCCACCCAGGTAAAGAGGAGGCACAGTGGGTAATGATAAGGGTGTAATGCTGAATGCCCTGGATGTATTTTCTCACCGCATGAACTGTATGAATGCCACCGACCTACCTCACTCCGCAAGCCTGCTTGACACACTTCATTAATACTTTATAGAGTCATTCTCCAGGAAAATACGATGTCAAAGACAGAGGGTGGTACAAGCTGTGCAAATGCTCCAATGCAGTTCAATTCATTTCAGAAGATCGGGGAACACAGTGTCCTTTACCTTTTGGATTTAGTACAACATTGGTAGAAAATTATAAATATATCTAGGTTATGTTCTTGCAGCTCAAAAATGACATGAAATGATTTCTCAAATTTTCTTAAATGTATACTTAAGGACAACTGTTCATATACAGGTATAGCATAATGATAAAATATCTTACATATATGTAATGCAGAGTATGCAGTGTAAATAATTTTTGAAAACAAAAATGTATATTTGCCACACTAATGTACAGAAGGTGACCTCTGGGAGACAGACAGGTAAGTGTAATATCTTTATTTATAGCTTGGTGCAGAGAGGAGAGATGCAGAGTAAACTGGTGAGTACTGTAAATCAAGAGTCTTTGAGAATGCCTGGACTGTAACAGGTGTCCAGAGGCCCATTTCAGAAAGAAGGTTAAGTGAAAACTCTGAGTATGTTAACCCTGGAATGAGGGGAACTCTGGGTTTGCCATTTCAGAATCGAAGGTTTGTCAAACCAGAGAAAGCAGAGTGAGTCAAGCCAACTTCTGAAAGAGAGGTAACTTATACTCTGAGTCAGTTACCATGGTGACTTACTATGTGAACCTAACCTGGTCGGGACCTTGAACAACCAATCACAACATGACACATACACAGGGCAGAAATACATGAGGACAAGGGAAGCATGACACCAACATCATAAATAAAGTAACAAAATAAAAGACATGAAAACAAGAACATGAAATAAAACCCAAAAACAGACCTAACAGGATGTCAGATGGAAGGGTGGTTCGAGATATATGCCATAACCACCACCACAGCTGTTACATTTATTGGGTCCTCTTTATTTCCTACAAATACAAAAGCAACAACAATTTTTTCCTGTTTGATTTTTATATTTTTCTAATACTTGGTATAGTGGCCATCTCCACTTCATCTGTTCATCTCTTCATTGGTATAGGCTATAGATGAAAAGTCAACTCAAAAAGAACATTTAGTCAATGTGACCAAAAAAAAAAAAAATGTCCAATTATACTTTCATGCATAAAAATAATGGTGTAATAGCATATATATGTTTTAAATAGATATAAGGAGATGAGTTCATATTTAGCCTCTTAGATTTCTTCTTATGAACATTTTAAATGGTAAAATTTATTTAAATGGCAAATATATACATACAAAAACCTAAACAATTATTTGAAAATAATAATTTAAATTAATAAATAATTTTAAAATGACTCATTCAGAACATTTATACTGTAACTGTTTAAATAGAGCAGCAAAAAAATAAAAATAAATAAAGGGCTCCTATAAAAAAAGTATCACGTTTCCTTGATGTTTTGAGATAAAATAATTCTTGAGGGTTGAAACCCTCCACCTTCCCCAGCTCCATGTTACAGATCACTCGGAGACAGAGGAGTGACAGATGAGTAAGATGTTTATTTAAAGACACAAGCAGAGGAGCAGGTAGTGAGGAGTGGATGTGGGATTGGGATCCGTGCTGGGATGGAGGTGAACGCACACACACACACACCGTGAGGTCTTGGAGGAGTCTTCGGGAGCAATCCTTAGAGAGAAGAAGAGGAGGAGTAGACTTCGGAGAATATCCTTGGAGAGAAGGTAAAGAGGAGTTAGTCCTTATAGTTAGCGTAGATGAGTAATCTTGTTGCGAACGTGACTGGACAATGACTGTGTGCGCGTGTGTGGCTTTTATGGTGCTGTGGTGGATGACTGGTGATGAGGATCAGGTGGTGATGGTTCAGTACTCAGGTGAGGGTGTGCGCTGTGATTGTGTGGAAGTGGAACCTGGCGTGTTTGTAACACTCCACCTGTATAGAGGTTATTATATATGCCACTTGTGCAGCAGCAGTATGTCTTAAATATTCACAGAAGTAGCAAGTTTCTGTACTTGCAGAAGCAGCAGCAATAACCTACAACAACGCAATGTAGCAATTCTGTGTAGCAGAACTGTTCTTCCAAGACCAAATACATTAACATTGTCATATCCATTACCATGCTACAAGTTTCTTAGAGTTGTCACGATATAAATACAACTATGATGCCTCAAATAAGTTTTTGTCTAAAAAAATATGAGTGACATTTATTAAGTTGACCTTATAATAATATAACATATTTTAATTATACACATCAGCAGCTCCATCCTTTGAAAAAGAGGTAAAAGTATTTGAAAGAAGTTCACCAGTTTACCTCACCAGACTATGAACTTGTTCCCTGGGGATGAGCTTCACTCCAACCATAAAACCCAATCCTTCTCCTCATCTTCCTGCTCTTTAACCCACTTCCCTCCTCCATCCATGTCCAGTATCTGGAGGGGATGCAGGGGATGGAGAGCCTCGCAGAGCCCCTGACAAACCTGAGCCAGTGAAGCAGGAACCTGTCAGAGCTATTTTTACTGCCAGCGCCCCTGGGGCTTCACTAAGCTCTTCTGTGCACTCTCTCTCTCATTTCTATTTTTCTCCCTGACTCTCTGCTCGTTGTTGATCATTTCTGAGACCAGTTTGACTCTAATTTTAATAGACTTTAGGAAGTTGCAAGCTCATTGTTTCTGCATGACAGTATTGCAAATTTAAATGCAGTTTGATGTATTCAATAACATTAATGTTCATAGAAGTGTGCATGAACATGTTGAAATAATTAGAGGATTTTTTCTTTTTCTTTTGCTGTACACTGTAAAAAATGACTTTTTGAAGTTGAATAGATTATTTGACCTTGTTCTACAAGAAACTTGGTATCTCCTTAACTAATTCTACTATTGCTATGGGCTTAACTTTTATGTATTTGATGTGTTTTTTGCAGCATATTCTATCCTCCTTACCCACCATGGTAATCATGATTAATAAATACTTGAAGTATGTATTTATTTTTCAAGAAAGAGTGGTTAATTCTAGATATACTGATGTATATAATCATTCTATATATAACTGCACTCCCTTCAGATAAATGAGGAACTAAATAAACTCTTGGCTCCACTGACAACTGTATGCTAGACAGAACAATATCTCAAATGCCAGATTATTTCATTACCTAGGCTAATCTAAATAAGTCAGTTTATCATAAAGTTTTTATCTCACAACTTAGCAGTTGTTTACATCTCAATAGCAAATAAAAGGACGTGTTCTGAAACATTTAGAAAAATTGTGAACTGCTTAACACATCTTTCTTTCTTTTTTTTTTCTTTTTTTTATAAGTAGAAGTAATCCTTGAATTTTAAATTATAACAAATTATTTATGAACCTTCAATCCTAGCAAAGTTTTTCTATCATATTTTTGACCTTGGTGTGCAATGGTTGTAACTATGTGCCTGGAGTTGGTGAGCAGCTTTGCAGTTAGTTTGTCAGGCAGAGATTTCCATGACATTGATGCTATAGCTCAGAGGCTTGAGCTTGGATGGGAAGGAAAGCTCCCTGACAGCTATGCTCAGAGGACAATCTGGTAACTACTTTTCTACACCTATTAAAAGTTCCTCTCCAAGGGTTAAAACATTGTTTCCATCTGCTCACAAAGCTGTGCGAGAGGGGCTCCCTCACCTTGTTATAACACCACCCGATTCCAAAGGCACTTCTAGAAGTTGAATGCTAGGAGAATTGACGTGTATCGTGTAACTACTGGTTGCCTTCCAGAGGTAATGTGTTTATATGAAGAAACAATATTGGTCCAGTACTCTTGAGGTGACACTTCTGTCAAAGCTTAATCTGAATATCATGCAACATTATATTTCCTAACAGTGCAGCAGCTGGATTGCTTTACTCTTTCATTATATAGTTGTTTTGGGATCTGAAAATCTCTAAACATGTATAACTATATACAGGTAAATTAACAGATGCTAGTATCCTGAATGACTGGAAGACAGCCAAAATATGTCATGATTACCTGCAATTAGCACTCGTAGGAATGTGTATTATTTGGATAATTAGAAAAAAACTAAAATCTGATTCTGTTACATAGAATTGAATAAACAATAATAAGGTAATGCTTTTCAGTAAGGTTCCATTAGTTAACGTTAGTTAATGTATTAACTAACATGAACGAACAATTAACAATACATTTATTACAGTATTTATTAATCTTTCCTAATGTTATTTAATGAGAATATAGTTGTTCAATTTTCGTTCATGTTAATTCAGTGTGCATTAACTGTTAACTATAGCGCAACTGTTGATTTTAATAATGAATTAGTAAATGTCAAAATTAACATGAACTAAGATTAATAAATGCTGAATAATTATTGTTCATTCTTAGTTAGTTAACTAAAGTAGTTAACTAATGTTAACTAATGAACCTCATTGTAAAGTGTTACAAATGTTAATATAAATATAAATTCTCTCCAGTTTTATTTTGTTATTTTCATCAAAAGTGTGGCTATTTTATTGGCTTGTGTTTTTTTTTTTTTTTTTTTATTATACACTTTTTTTGGGGGGGGGGGGGGGGCATCATTGAATTTTAAAAAATCGTACCTTTTTTTCCTTTATATCATTTAATGAAATAATAAATGATCATTATAAATAATTTTCAACTTTTGGCCAAGTGCATCCAGAATTTTCGCTTTCCGTTTTGGCCCAGAATTTTCATTTTGGCGCATCCCTAGATGCCTGATTTTTAATTTAATTTATTACAATTTACTTTAAAATTTACATTAATTTACTTTTCAATGCCCCAGTTGCTAAAGGGTCTATACAACTTTTGTTGTAAAGTTCAAGTTGCACTTGTATATTGCTATATATAGCAGAATGTCACAATATATTTAAAATGGCAATAATATTGTATTGTGACACAGTAGTATCTTGATAATATCCATTCCCACCCATAATATATATATATATATATATATATATATATATATATATATATATATATATATATATATATATATATATTTATTTATATTCTATACTTTTTGAGGCAACTGTATATTTCTGTAGAGACATTCCAGAAAGGTCACTCTCCGTCTCTCTGGATAACTTTGCATTGCCATACAATAGTGATTTGCCGTGCACACATTTAGTCTGCACACTGCAATATTGGTTACATGCTGTTTAGGTACTAAATATAATAAATATATGAATCGAATGAATGAATTAAAAAAATATCGTTTTTAAGGAAAGAGTGCTCTAATCTGTTGCTAAAATAATAATAATAATAATAATAATAATAATAATAATAATAATTCCTTCTGCCAAGAGGATGCATAGGATAATTGCATTATTAACTGCAGAAAGATGCAGTAGAATGAGGACAAAGGATCCTGAAGCAGCTTTAACCAGACACAAGGTTTTGGACAAGGACAGAAAGGCGGTCTATGTTGAATTTGTTCTTTTGAAGCCTGATTGATTGGTCAAGCAGGCTGTTCTTTGAGTGGAGAGAAGAGACCTGATTGAAAGGCTGTGAACTTGTTGAGAGAGAGCAGTCTGTAATTTTCCACTAGTAAAAGGGTGTAGACTTTTTTAAGAGTGGATTTTCCCGAGCCTGCTTGAACATAGTAGGGAAAATGCCATTGACGAGTGATGTGTTGATGTGTGTGTGTGACCTTGGTGAAAATGAGAGAGAATAGGGTCAAGGGTGCCAGTAGTTGGATGTTTGGGGAGAAGTTTAGAAACTTCTGGCTCTGAGAGAAAAAAAGAGAGCAATTATTTGTGTGTGGGTGACAGGTGTTTGTGAGTTTGTGGAGATGCAAATTGGAAAATGGGAAAGGTGAATGTCTTGAGCATTTTGAGTGTGTTAATCTTGTTGTGATAGTATAATGCTTTGGAAGTGGAGTGACTGACCAGTGACTGATACCTGCACACCGGTATGCATTTTGCAAAGTGAATACGAATTTTGACCTCAAAATAGACTTGTATAATTTGTCACTCTAAATTACGCAAAAACCAGGTGACACCTCTGTCCATCCATCAACCCCAACAGAAGAAGAGTTTGACCAATCAGAATACTGGGTTCATTCCCCAAATAGCAAGCGAGGAGGCTTGACAAATGTGTCAGGCCTATAAATAAAAAGAGACTGCAAATCAACAGCAACTCAAAATCCAGCTTGATCCTCCTTCCACTGCGGCCGTCTGACTATTTTCTTAAGTTAGGACAGTAAGGTAGTCATTATTTCATGGTTTTTTTTTTTTTTTTTTTTTTTTTTTTTTACATTTTAAATAATTTCCATGTGCTTTATATTTATTTCACTGAGGTGAGAAAACGCTTCCCTACTTATAATGTGCATTTGAAAAAGCAACAACATGTCAAACGTCTTCTCCACAACATCAGTCAAGTGTTTTAAATAAATTCCCTTTGAGATTCAAAGTGGCTTCCTATCACAGAATGGGGCAGGAAATATATATTTATAAATATATTCTATTCTGTCAATTAGCAATAAATTTAAAATATACATAATTATGAAAGTACCCAAGATGGCTTGAAAAAAAAAAAAAAAAAACACAGACAAACAATATATTGTTGCAATAGAATGTTCTTTTTATTTAGTTACAGTGATCGCTGGATGTCTTTAGCCCCTTCCACACTGCACGTCGGACCCAGCAAATTGCCGGAACATTGTCGGGTCGTCTTCTGTGTGAAAGCAAACACGTCCTGGGTTTGATTCCGGGACTCATCCCGGGTCGGGGACCTAGTAATATTGCCTGGTTCAGTCCCGGATCGAGCGCTGTGTGAACAAAAGCCAGATCTAATGCCATGTTGTAGTGATGACGCATATTATCATGCAACTCTTTTACCAGGTGTTTCAAATTCGGCCATTTTATACAGTATCACTTCAACCATTAAGGCACGTTAAGTATTTTTCTTTGTTTTTCTATCAGAAGAAAATAAGGTGTATGCTGAGTTTGGCCTTTTAATATTACTTTCTTAATGCAATAAGCCACTTTAAATGCTTCCATTATAATGGTTTTCTATGAGAGTAAAATGTTAAATAAGTAATTTAGCATGTTTACATATATTTTGGGCTCAGCTGCTTGACTGCACATATTATATTTTATTTAACTAACTGTATATCGAATTTGGTCTTTTTATATAAATGTCTTCCTCCATTAAATAACATTAAATCTGTTTGTATATTCATATATATAATGGTTATCAATAGGAAAAAGTGTCTGCATTGGCATCAGTATCAGCCGTACTGGCCCTGTATTTACTTGGTATAGGACCGATAGCAAAGTTTATAGTATCATTCACCCCTAGTCTTAAGTTTGGTTACTTCTGTGGTGCATATGTGTAGTTTCTGTGTGAGTGTGCCCCCTGGGGTCCAGTATGAATGGAACAACCTTTTAACTGCTGGTTTATCTGGCAAGAGGAGAACTGCCCCACCACTGAGCCTGGTTTCTCCCAAGGTTTTTTCTCTTCATTTTGTCACTTATGGAGTTTTGGTTCTTTTCCGTTGTTGTCTCTGGCTTGCTTAGTTGGGGACACTTAATTTCCAGTGAAATCGTCAAAATGCTTGCACAGATACTATTTAAACTGAACAGAGCTGAAGTGGACGGTGACAGCACCGAATTCAATGATGAACTGCCTTTAACTGAAAATAGAGTGTTTACTGTTGTCCTTTTGTATTATTGACACTATTTTCTTGTTTGATACTGCAAAGTTGCTTTAACACAATCTGCATTGTTGAAAGTGTAATATGAATAAAGTTGACTTGACTTAACTTGACTTAAATGTTTGTATATAATGGACAATCCATCCTTTGAGTAAAAAAAAGAAAAAATCAAAAGAAATGTTAAGTAGACATATGATAAGCCATGTTTAAGTGTATTGGAGTTTTGTTTTTATTTTTTAAATACCATGTTATTAACAAAATAAATAAATACATGCATTATAAAATACACTGATGTACCAAGCCATCAGAGTCTAACTAAAGATGTGTTTGGCTGAGTGTAGACCTGCTAATAGTTAACATTAAAGCTTGCATTTACCATTCATTTAATAATGTAATCTAGGAATGTATGATTTTTTTTAAGAGCTTGAGTTGTGAAATGTATTCTACTTTCAATAAAACATAAAGGAATACTTAAAAATTAATATATACATTTATTTTATTTTATCTGTATTTTTTTAAAGGACAAATTAATTGTGTGCTAATTAGAATGGAAAAGATCTGAGACTCTCACAACATTTCCATTACTTTGTCAGACTGTCAGGCTGTTACCACAAGTTACACTGACTCTTGGGTTCAGGTGACTTTGCTCCCCTAGCAGACGCTAAACAAACCTCTGATCAATACTGTGGCCTCTCTCTCACCTTGATCAATAACTATAAAGACTGTAGTAAAAAGAGGCTGTAGTAAAAAGTGGCTGATATATGGTTTGAGATTCAGAGAAAAAGGGGTGAAAGGGACATCAGTAGGCTAATTGTAGTTTATGTTAAGGTTTTGTCCATGGAAATATGTTTTATTGTTTTTTTGTACATAAACCACTTATTACGCATATTACAAATTAACCTCACCCTGTGCTTGGTTTTTGTAATTGCTATTTTCCCTTCCTTTTCAATTTCAAAAGGCACCGTAACAATATAATTGATTAAAGCTTTGCTGTAGTACTATTTTAGCCAAAAAAATATTAAAGATTTAAACGCAATGGCATTTTTGACATCTTGCCCCAATAGCTTAAACAATATTTTTGTTTTTGTTTTTCATAATACATGATTAGTATGCAGTTAAAACGAATTAAGTGAACGAAGATTATTATGTTTCATTATTTATTGACAAAATAAATATGACCTTGTTTCCTTTGTCCTTATTTTTTCTCTGTTAGTTAGTTCCCTTAGTTACTCATTGATATAATTAGTGTCTGCACCTGTTTTCTTCTGTTCATGGGCAGTTCTCACGTAGTGTATAACGGCTGTTCTGTTTCCAGTTTTGTAGTTTATTTAAATAGTTTGATTGCTGTGCTTAGATCCAATCTCTCAACTTTATTTGCAACTAAGCTGTGAAAGAATGTTTACTTTGTCCCCACCACCCTTAAGAGGTGTGTTATATTGAAAACAATGATCAATAAATCAGACAATATTTAAGTAACAAATGCATCATGTTTATTTTGGACATTCAGTGTATTATTATTATTATTATTATTATTATTATTATTATTATTATTATTCATTTATTCATATAATTATTGTTCATAATTGTTAATAACACAGAAAATTTTAAGCTGTCACTGTGTCATTATCATTTTGGTCATTCATTTAACTTTATTATTAATATTTGTTCAAAATCTAAAACATCAAAATCGATGGGCAGCCAGCACCTCTTACTGAAACAGGCCATGCAATAAATGTTGCCCTGATTTAAATATATAAATAAAGGGGTCATGGAGCTCATCCGAGCAGGTGTCTGCCATGCAGGTGGAGCCTGCAGCAAGATGAATCACTCTGACAAAGTCACCTTTCCCCATTGCACCTGACCCAGAAGTGGGGCAAGAGGAGGAAAAGATAGATGTTAAATGGTTAACACGCTCAAACGGTTCAAAGTACATTTTCACCTGTGTGTAACCAGCCCAGTCTCTTGCCACAGTCAAGTTCCAAAATTGAAAAGATGACCTAATTTTAATGAAGCCAATCCAGCATTTTCTTTCATTAGAAATAAAGCCCTCATAATAAAGAAATTATGAAATGAGTTCAGTGTACAGAGTACAACAGAATCTCTTAGAATTTAGAATGAAGCTGGCAAATATATTCTTCAGGATGAAAATAACCCCTTTCAAACCATCTCTCCATCTATCTTGTCTTTACATTATTAATGGCTTGCCTTCAACATTTCAATTGGTTAAGATATGGCTTTGGGGTGAAGCAGTAACTTTTGGTCTTAAAAGCAGCTCTCTGTTACTCTACCTCAAGCCATTTTTAAACATTTGTTGGCTTCTCATCACTGCAGCTGAAGGAGGCTTCAGCACACTAAGAACACCATCTACCATTATATAGTTTTTCTGTATCCTGCACTAAGAAAATTTAAACTTTGTGTCAGACCAGGATTTAAAGGTTTAATCTGCCATTAGTGATGCAAATTGTCTTGACTTTACATTACAAGGCTGGAGCACAAACTACAATGAATGTTAATTAAAGAATTGGATAGTTTACCTAAAAATGGAAGCTCTGTTTATTTATTTGCCCTCATATTGCGTGCTAGCACACACACACACTAACACGCAAACACAAACACGCAAACACACACACGCAAACACAAACACACACACACACACACGGAGACATTTCTATAAACATTTTTTTTATTTTGTGTAAACAAAAGGAATGACTTATAACAATATGAGGGGGGAGTAAATAATCACAGATTTTATTTTAGTTTTGGGTGATTTCAAGAAGGTCCTTTTGAGATAAAGTAAAATCACACTTAAGATTATTATTCTATTGTGTGTGGCACTGCATTTCTACATTAATTCATAAGATAATATTGAGTAGCTATTTAGACAAAGTTTTTTGGTCACACTTTATTTTAGGGTCCAGTTCACACTATTAACTAACCATTAACTATAACTTTTGCCTCAATTAACTCCTTATTTGATGCTAACTTATAGTTTATAAGGTAGTTGCTAAGTTTAGGGAATTGGGTAGGATTATGGATGTCATTCATTATATGTACTTTATAAGCACTAATAAACAGCCAATATGTTAATAATAGACATGCTAATAAGCAGCTAGTTATCAGTGTGAATTGGACCCTATACTAAAGTGTTACCAGTTTTTTGTATCCTACTTTTGCTCCATAGACCAAAGTAGTTTCAAATGAGGCCACAGCAGAATTTAATTCTTTGCGGTCTTTGAGCAACATACAGAAGTGGCATTTTCTGTATTATGTAATCAGTGTTTTTGAATAAATAGGTTGAATGATTTAGAAACTCACCTGCAGAACGAGTGACTAAAAAATCCCAACCACTAATACACTGACAGTGACAGTGTCATGGTCCAGAGATGTCTGACTGTATATCAGAGCTTTTGGAGCACCGCTCAGCCTATTAAGTTAAAATCAGCAGAACTAACTGTTGTGCATTACAGGCATCTTAAAGAGATACATTTTTGTATTGCATATGTGCTGCCATTTAAAAGTATTGGCTTATTACATTATATTTCTTGTTCATTTAAGTTTAGGGTATTTTTACAGTTATAAAAGAAAAGGGTAACACTTTAGAATAGGGAATGCTTATTTGTTATTAACTACGACTTTTCCTTCAATAAATTTCAAATTTGCTGCTTATTAAAAGTTAGTAATGTAGTTGATACGTTGAGGTATTGGGAAGGATTAGGGATGTTGAATAATATCATTTAGAATAAGGCATTCATATGTGCTTATTTGCAACTAATAAATGGCTAATATTCTAGTGATATTTATGCTAATAAGCAACTAGTTAAGAGACCCTAAAATAAAGTGTAAAAGCTCCATCTATATCTGCAGACTTCTCTTTCACATACATTCATATTCAAATCAGCTTTATAGACATGCCCAATTATATATTGTACTGCCATAGCATTTATATGTGCAAGACAAAGAAATAAAGCAAAAAAAAAAAAAAAAAAAAAAAACAGAGAATAGATGAAATATGTATGTTGGACAGTTGTAGAAAAAGTGCTAAAACAATACAGCATGTATGTTGTATTTGTTTGCATATTAGTTCACACATTTGATTTTGTGTGTGTGTGTGTGTGTCACACACATGAACACACATTTACCAATTTTTTTTTTTTTTACAACTTACTGTATATATATATATATTTTTTTTTTACAAATTAGGAAATTCACACAAGTCCACAGTGTTTAAATTTCCCCTTTTCTAAGCCCCTCATCTGTCATTTTCTTCATGTCTTTTTCTCATCATTTGTTTCCCATCATTTGTTCTCCATATTCTTTCATTAGTTGGAGGCAATTTCCATTCAATATATAACCATTATTAATGTTGCCAGTGTGACATGTTTTCCTCTGTTGACCATGCCAGCAGATGTTGCCTGAGGGGATTTTTTTTTCACACTGCAGTTTGTTTGTTTGCTTTCTTTCTTTTTAATTCCTCCCTATTTCGAAGTCATTTCCTTTTGAATTTCATTATCTCACTTGTGCTCAAAATGTTAAAATATGCATGTAGATGCCTGCATCCCATTGTTTGCAGTTCAGAGCCACCACAATTTATACAAGGACATTTCTCATCAACCTTCTGGGTGCTTCATAATGTATGCAGACCCATTTTGTGATGTTGGTTCAGAGCGCTCCAGTATATTTCTCTTGACTGTAGAGATTGTAGTAGCATATGTGGAAATTCATATGATGCAAAACCTCTGACACCTTGGATCTCATTTGCCTAAAGGCTGAACATAAACCGATCCCTAACACTGGCAGAGTAAGCAAGATTTTCAAATCTAAACAGAACCTGAGAATGGAATGCTAGAATGCAGCAAAACGTCTGCACATTTGTTTGATTATCTTTGCAGCGTACATAAACCACACATGCAGTACTTAACTTAGTGTGATGCTAATTGAGCATGACATTGTACATACATTCTTAAAGAAAAGACTGCTATCTGATTTTTCTTAATGTGAATGGAAATTCATCAGACCACCTGCAGAATGACTGACCACCTTATCCGGATTATTTATGGTAGTACTTCAGGGCAAGTCATTTACTCTAGAGTGATAAGAATTGTCCACCCACCTTCAGGGATCAAACAGAATACTTGCACGGGCTAGGAGTCATCAATCCCCTGCTATTGATA
Organism: Carassius gibelio; assembly: GCF_023724105.1. NCBI lineage: Eukaryota > Metazoa > Chordata > Actinopteri > Cypriniformes > Cyprinidae > Carassius > Carassius gibelio. Next base: position 23,150,185 of record NC_068402.1, on the reverse strand, counting down.
ACACAGACCTCGCAGGACATTGCTCTCTCTCTCACTTGTAAACACCTAAATAATTTAAATCCAGACCACTTTATTTCCACTAAATTGCAAAGCACTGTTGGATTCCAACTGCTAACCTGCACACTGGACACTCTCTCCTTTTCTCTCAAATGGTGCAAAAAGTGCTGGTATAGTGAAATACAGAATTGGCAAGGCACTTAATCCCAAATATGACTAAGGTGACTGTCCTAGCAATAAATGTTTCTCAAAGTGCTTGAATGAAAATAATCTTCAATGTAATTACTCACTAGTCAATAACATAAGACTTTATTTCTTATCCTCTCCATTTTACATAAGACCATCTTGAGAATATATATATATATATATATATATATATATATATATATATATATATATATATATATATATATATATATATATATATATTGTTTTTCTGCTTGTTAACACAAATATCCGATCAGCCAATCACATGGCAGTGAGGCAATGCATTTGGGAATTTAGACATGGTCAAGACGATCAGAATGAGGAAGACATGTGATTTAACTTTGACTTTGCATCATTCATGTGCAGCTGACAAACCTGCAGCAACTGCATGATGCTACACTACCTTTATATGTACCAAAATCTCAGTGGAATATGTCCAGCACCTTGCTGAATTGATGGCACTAATATTTAAGTCAGTTCTGAATGCAAAAGGTGGTCCAAACTGGTACTAGCAAGGTGTTAATAATAAAGTGGCCAGTAAGTGTTTCTTGTATCTCAACAGCTGTTTATGAGCCATACTTATTTTTACTGGACACTTTACTGTCCCATGGATCAACCTGGATGCTAAGGTACATGTAACCATTTGCTTTTAGCATGTGCAGGTGATGGCTGTTGTTCGTAACGTGCCGAAAATAAGAGCAGTCATTGATTTATGCTTCTGTAAAAGCTGAGAGGTCAGAAAGCCAGACAAAGTCAGATGCCATTTACAGGGTCCAGGACCTGCCGTGCTCCTGCGGATGACAAATGAGGGGACATATGGGAGTATAGCAGACTATACAATTACAGTTGTAATCATGCCCTCACATGATGGATCTCTCACCCAATAAAAATGGACACTGCTAAGAGTTTTACTGTCAAAGTATAAGCTACAACCTTACAACTTTTAAGTTGTAAGAAGTTGCATTTGTAATTTGATTATTTTAGGTTACATCAGTAATATTGTTTAAAGAGTCAGATCAGGTAGAAATGGATAGCCATATGATAGGGGTGTGCTATGTATAGCAACTTGTTTGTTGTTTTAAATTTGTACAAACTGACATATGTTGCTCAAACAAAAACTGACCTTGACAGTGCATGCCTTCAATGCATGATGTACTGTAGCCTTTTAGAATGCAGCTAGAATGCAAAGTTCAATATATAAGTCTAAAAATGTCCTTCTGAGATTCTGTGTATTGTTTATGTAGATAGAAGTTAATAAGTCAGGAGTCAGGAAATTTGAACATGTGGATATAATACTTCAGATAGATGCGTTACTGACGATTTGTGGGAGGCATTTATTGTAAGGTACGTAAACAAGAAAATAATATTCATCAAATGTCTATAGAGGGGCGCTTCCAGGACTAAAATTGTTAGCTTGAGGTGGTCTTTGGATGGGATAATCATAATATAGAACAAATAGGAAACTCCAAGGCACTCTCTTTAAGAAAAATTAAAAAGCCTTTATTTGATGGCTTGGTCATAAACCTTTAAAAACTCAGACGCGTTTCGGCATGCAAGCCTTCGTCAGGGCTTACAAAAGTTTTTAAAGGTTTATGAGGACCAAGCCATAAAATAAAGGCTTTTTAATTTTTCTTAAAGAGAGTGCCTTGGAGTTTCCTATTTGTTCTATAAGAAGATAATATTGTTAGTAACATTTTAGACATAGTATCGGTATTGCCTACATTTCTTCAAAACTGCAAAAAATTGACATAAACATCAATTTTGCTGCAGTGTACAGCTGTAATCAACACTTGTGGCAGGAAACAGAAACAAAATGTAATATTTGTTCACTTTTGAGGTATGACTACATAAGCAGATTAAAGACTAGCAAGACTTTTGTTATAATCTCCAACACTTACAGTACATACAGTACATAACGTTTTTATTATGTTTATTTAGGTTTATTCATTTTGCATTAGACATACAGCATCTGGTAACATGACAAAAAATTACAACATCTGCTTAAAACAAATTGAGATGTTTTGTGTGTAAATGGCTATGTACACACTTACACTATCATGTAAGTCTGGCTAATGGTTTAGCTTTCTTTTTGCTTTCAATGATTACACAATCATAGCACCACTGAATTTTCATGATTACTCCAAACATTTTTGCTGATTATTTGACCAGTCTCCCTTCAATGAACAAGCCTGATGAGCTGACATACTTCGACATAGTGATATAAAAGCCCTGAGAGTCAGGCACATATTATTAGCAACATAAGTGTGCTTGTTGAAATAGAGCTGGCATCAAGCTGCCTTAGCAACATGTCCAATCAATGGCCAATTTAGAAGCAATTTGTAGGCCCATAACCTGAAATGCATTTCATTAGATTATCCATGGGCCAGTTTGCATTCTTACTGTAAATAGATTATGATATAATTAACTTATATGATGTTGATTAGGATTTAGAAATGCTGAGAAATGTGAATATTTCTTGCCTTTGATCCCATTCAGACACATGTCTCCTATGGGGACCTCAACACGATTTAAAATGTACAACAATATGTAACAATTCATATGAAGACTTTATTCAATACATGTTAAAAGCTTTAACATATTTAATGGCTTCAGTGAATCAATTCATGGAAAATATGCCCACAACCCCCATGTTCTTCCATATTTTATTTTTTTTATAACAGTGGAACATTAGTTATACGGCCAGAAAGATTTCAGAACCTTGAACTTTAATATAGCTTATGAATTCAACTAAGGGAAAAATGGGGTCGGTAACTTCATTACTTTCAATGCAAATTGAAAATAAATGTTAATGCAAATGCACATTTTATTCATGATTCAATATTGATTATATATGGATATTTCTTCAGGTTCATTTCTATTCTGGGCTTTATCTTTTATTGACTGGACAACAAAGAGTAGAAATGTAGGAGTAAGAGGGATTGGAACATGACTTAATGTAGACAGTCCACTGCATCACGTTTCTGACATGGACACATTTTTTTTTAGACCATATACCTTCAAAGCAAATCAAATGTTTATATACATATATTTTTTAATAATAAGGATGCATGCATAGCAGTGAACTATTTTTCATAAGCATCCTGCATATCTCATAGACATGGTTGGCTCCAGATGCCATCACAATTTGAATTATAGGTGGACGATGCTGCTACAAGTCATTTCTCTTCTCTGACTGATGTCCGCAGACCCCGTTCAGTAGTACACAAAGCCACCGAGATGGATTTTCAGTGGGCCATTTACCTGTCTCATATTATTTATCATATCTGAAGAATTCCCTGTCTGTGATGGCATTCTGATAGATGTGTCCTTAAGCACAAACCCTGTCGTGTTTCATGTCAATCTCAGAAAGGAATCTGATGATTAACCTTTTAGATCTGCTTCAGGCTATGATATCTAAATGTCTCCCTCCATATACGGTTCATTTAAATCACAAGCACATTTGAATACTGATCAAGTGCTTCTCTCTTATATATATATATATATATATATATATATATATATATATATATATATATATATATATATATATATATATATATATATATATGTATGTATGTATGTATGTATGTATGTTTATATATATATATATATATATATATATATATATGAACTTATGAATTAAATTCACATTGAAGCATGTCTCCACTCAGATGATTCCTTTTAGATGGGTTTAACAACTGGTGCAACAGTTCAGGCCAATTGGAGACCTTTATTGTGATCTTAAGCATTTCCATTACTTTCACGATTCATCCAGAAGCTTGTAAAAAGAAGACTTGCATTTGTGGTTGAGCTCAGTAACTCTACAAATGATGTCACAAAAAAAAAGCAATTACTTTCCACACTGAGCATTACCTTTTATCTCCAACAAGGTTGATTCTATCATAATACGAGGTGTTTCATGCCCTTTCAGAGCTCTATAGTATCAAAGCTGAATCCATTAATACTGATACGAAATGAAGTGTTATCATTTAAGTAGCAGTTCTTCCCATGTTTGACTTGGAACACCTGAACATTTTAAGCAGTGGTTAGTTAAATAAAAAAATAAAAATAAAAAATACTTTAGAAGGTCAAACAAAGTTAATAATTTTTATACAAATTCTGAATGGATTATATAAAGCACACAAAGAGCATTTCCTGTATAATCTTTAAACAGCTGTCCCTCACCTTAGTTCATCACAATGTTTTTTTGTTTGTGATTTCTTTTAGTTTTGTTCTAATGAGTGGCTTGCTAAAATCAGCACTGTACTGTACAAAGCCTTTCTTCTAAAATTAATTTTAGACAGCGCAATAATTTTGGGTTCCATAAAATACAGTGCAATTTATAAAATAGAGTGCAATCATTGCACAGTGCTAAACAGCTAAACAGATGGATTTTGAGTCTAGATTTAAAAGAGGTAATGTTTTTATACATCTGATCTCTTCTGGAAGCTAATTCCAACTGCAGATGGAATAATAACTGAAATCAGATTCCCCTTGTTTTGTGTGAACCCTTGGTATGTCTTACTGACTCGATCCTAATGATCTAAAATGGTCTGTTAGGTTTATATTCAGTGAGCATATCTGCAATGTATTTCGATCCTAGGTCACTGAGAGATTTATGAAGAATTAAAGTACTTTAAAATCAATCCTAAATGTAGTGCAAGGACCTGAGGACTAGTGTGATGTGCTCAGATCTTCTGGTTCTAGTCAGAATTTTGGCAAAAGAGATCTGGATGAGCTGCAGCTGTCTAATGGTCTTCTTGGGAAGGCCGGTGAGGAGACCATTATAATATAGTCCACCCTGCTGGTGATAGAGGCATGAACAAGTTTCTCTAAGTCTTAACTGGAATCAAAACATCTTATTATTGCAATGTTTTTTAGATGATAGTATGCTGATTAAGTTACTGCTTTGACATGAATACTGAAACTAAGGTCTGTCCAGAATCACACCAAGATTCCTGACTTTATTTTTAGTAGTAAGACCCCTAGAGTCAAGGTATGCATTCACCTTAAGATGTCAACTTTGTTTTCAAATGCAATGACTTCAGTTTTTTCCTTGTTTAACTGAAGAAAGTTATGACACATCCAACTGTTAATTTTAACAATGCATTGACAGAGGGAGTCAATGGGGCTGTAGTCATTTGGAGATAAGGCGAGGTAAATCTGACTATCATCAGCATAGCTGATTGGCAGTTTGGTTCTTTCTCATTATTTGACTTAGTTGGAGCATACACAGGCTAAACAAGAGCAGTGCAAAAATTGAGCCTTGTGGGACTCTGCATGTCATGGACGTCCACTTAGACTTATGCTCTTCTATACTCACATAATAACATCACCCTTCTAAGTATGACCTGAACAATTTGAATACCATCCCTGAAAGCTGTGAATTTATTTAAAGTTTTGCTGAAAGTCCCGACCACTGAAAGACACCCACACATAGAATCACATAAAAACACATAAAAGAGATAGAGCAAATGCAATGTGCTTATATGTGATTGTCACATTTTAATAAATGAAATCCAAGTCCATATTATAATTACTAATATAAACTAAAATAGAGTAGAATAAAATAAAATAAAATAACATACGATATAATATAAATCCTGTGCCATATTTCTGCTAAGCAAAGCCAACATGAGACCACTATCAAGAAGAGAGTGTAAATGCCAAAATAAAGGAATGTCAAAGGTGACCTTATCAGCGTTGCTCCAATAAAGCATTTTGTTTATTAGTAGCAGGCAGAAAACCGTAATGATTATGGATTTTTCTTGTGTTCCAGCAATTAAAAATGAAGCCCACTCAGCCAGTTATGGATCAATGTGTGCCATGATGTTTCTCCTCCTCTTTTTTTTTTCTTTTCATCCTCCCTCTTACACCCTCAGTGGCATTTGGGAGGTAATCAGAGTGGTAGATTCTCACACGCTGTGCATGCCAACAAGGAGCCTTTCTGTCACACTCCTACTTCCTTCCCTCTCTCTCTCTCTCTCTCTCCTTTGATTTTTTTTTTCCTCACAGCTCTCATCTTAATGATGATATGTAATGGGGTTGTCCACGGGAGTCTGTAGTCTTCACCTCAGACCCTGACATCCTTCATAACAACTTCTGCTTTAAAAAAAAAAAAAAAAAAAAAAAAAAAAAAAAAACCTGTAAATGCACATGAAAACAAAAAAGACAACAATTGGTAAATGTGGTGGTTTGCATATATGATGCCGAATTTGAAAATGAATAACATCAGGCTTACAAATTAGTATTGACTGCGTGAGAGTGAGCGGACATGTATTAATGAGGCCATTTGAGAGGCAAAGCATTGAAAATGCTAATTACCCAGGGTAAATGGCACCGAACAGGTTTGAAAATGAATGCATGCACTCGCTTAGCATGCCATTGTTACGTAGATACTTCATGTTCTTCCTCTGGTATTAAAGAGCATTTTTAGGTCATGTCCTTCCATTGCTGCTAGTTATGTTCAACAACTGGGTGTATGATGGGGTCAATCAGAATGATTTGTGGATCCATGGAGACAGTGAACATGGCAGCACCCATCACTCTTCAGTTTTTTGATGGATGCCAAAGCACCTTTCTAATGCACAAAGATCATACATAGTCATGTGCCAGCTCTGTCGTGTCAAAGTTCACATCAGGCAGCATGGCTGTAAAGTCATAATGCACTTGAATGCAGACAGATCATGAGCTGTGATGTGAAGTGAGAAAGAGACAGGCAGAAGAAGAGGGAGAGAGCAGGAGAGAGGCAGAAATTAAGTATTTGGACACAGTGGGCATGATGGGTGAAATAAGGTGTCACACTGTTTTCTGTGCCGAGTCTCAGTGGCGTATTTACCAGGCCACAGAACTGACGACTGCACCTGCCAGGAGACCCAACATCATATTGTCCCGGACCTAACTTCCAGAGGTGCTGTCAAAGCTCTCAGCACACATAGTCCTTCCCCTGTACCACTTCAATCAACTCGGACACCAGCACAGCAACATTTTGTAATGGTCACTCTATTTGAAATCTGGGTTTTTTTTTTTTTTTTTTTTGGAGGCAGAATTACAAGTAGTAATATTTTTCTCTTTACAGAGTCATTCATCAATGGCATTGATTAAACTGATGAACATTGTAACGTTGTTTTTGCTAACTAAAACTATTAATTAATTGAAAAGACTGAAATAAAATATAAATATTAGATTAAAAACTTAAATGCAAAATGAAAATTAGAAATGTTGCTTTGGCAGCTAACTGAAATAAAACAAGTTTAAATGTAAATGTAAATGTAAATGTAACAAAAGCATGTAACAGAATTACTCTCATTCTGTCCTGGACCGACCACAGAGGTCAACCATTAACTTGTGTCCTGTCTCAAACCAGCCGCAGAAGCCATCTGGGAACTTTATGACTGTTCTGTCACGAAGAAGGAAACTGGTTATGAACTGTCTGCCTAACCTTTTAAGGCGGCAAAAGCTGCTGTTAACCACTTCGTGCTTCTTGTTCCGGTTAAATTTGATCTGCCTTGGTGGTCATCTGCTCCACTGTTGGGATCTCCGGTAACGTCTTCTCCGCTTTGGTGGCCATCTGATTCACCTTCTGCTCTGCCTGTTCCGGTCTGGTGGTCCTCTGATCTGCCCTGGTGGTCTTCTGCTCTGCTCTGGTGGTATTCAGCTCTACCCTAGCTCACTGTTTCACCCTTGCTCCCTGGTTAGCCAGTTCTGCTCTGGTTCTCTGCTTCACTAGCTACACCTTGGCTGTCAGCTCTTCCTCAGTTCCTTGTTCCTCCACTTCCACTTAGATCAATAACAGTGATTTTAAAGGCATAGCCTACCCCAAAATAATAATAAAAAATGTTTTTATTTACTTATCCTCATGACGGTCCAAACCTGCATGACCACCTTTCTTCTGCTGAACACAAAATAATGTATTTTGAAGAATGTTTCTGCAAATTATTTTTATTTTTTCCTATACAATGAAAGTCAGTGGGGTCTAATGTTGGAATTTTCCTCAAAATATCTTCTTTTGTGGTGGTACAGCAATAGTGTGGGTTTTCAGAGCACATCATGATTCTCCAGGGAGAGTGAATCCTGCACGTGTGTCCAATATAACCAGCTTAGAGCCCCTCCAGCAACACCTCTCTCAGGTACAGCATGACACTGCTGCTCTCGCTCGGGTCTCCAGTGAAGCCTCCTTTCATGATAGAGGATTAAGTCTTCCCTTTCACTTTCTATTTTTTTTTTTTTTTTCACAAGGGCACTCTCTCTTCTGTGTTTCAGATATCCAATGCTTTGTCCTTTTTCTTCTCCTTTGACAAAATGAGGAGGATGTCTACTCACAATAATACAACCTGGCTTCCTTCATTTGTGTCCATCATTTGTCTCTAAACTTCAAACTTGCATTTAATAAAGATATAAAGAGGCTGAAGGAGATATCTCATGACATGTCATCTAACGATCAAATGGTTATAGCATCACACCAGATGCCTGTAATTTATGCAGACACAACAGAAGACCAAGTTCTTACTGGCGCGGTCTAGAATTTTGGTAAAAATACAGTCCATCCACTCTTTCCTAATTCTGGAATCAGAAGGCAATGCAAATACATTTTTTTTTTTTTTCACAACTTGGCACCGCACAGCATCTTTTTATCTTCAGAGCCATCTTTATTGTTTGGTCTCTGCGCAGACCTGCATATGCGCCTCTCTAGTAAACACTACATGCACGAATCAGTGGGTGGGGCTAAACAGGCAGCGATGTAGAGGCAGGCATTGTCCTTCTTTTGCAGGGGCTGACCCTGCGTTCCATTCAGAAGGGTCCATCCCTACGTCCTAATCCCTTCAAAGGATTTACCCTTCGGAGTGAGAGCTTCAAAGGGTTAAAGGGTGTAGGGGCCAATCAACTATTTCTTGAAGTGCCACGTCATCATCACGTGTCCACATGGAGGCGCCATCAACATGCAAATAATTTGTGCAAAGGATCATGGGAGACCGAAGTGTCCATCAGCTGTACCCTTCAAAATCCTTCATTCTGAAGAGCCCTTTGAAGTGGCCAGTTTGGAACACTTCAGTTTGGAACAACCCTTTCAGTATGGCGGCCATGATTGTTTTCAGGCCGAAGTGCCCTCCAGAGGGTGATATATCCCATCTGTAACGCACAGAGAGTTTAGCTACACTACTACACCATAGAGTGGCACAATCCACAAGCTGTCGTTTGATAGACTAACATGATGTTTTTATAGTACAACAATCTCTTGTATGTGAAAAGATCAAGGGAATTTTGGTTTCTCAGTAGATAACCCCTTTAAAAACAGATGTGCTGCTTAATATGTTTGTGGAAATAGTGATCTATTTATTTATTCTTTCAGGAATTTCAGGAATCTTTGATTTATTTATTAATTTGGTGGAAATACGTATAACATAAATACACGTCATTTTTTATTTACGAGAGAGAGAGAGAGAGAGAGAGAGAGAGAGAGAGAGACAGAGAGAGAAGAGATAATCAATCATGTAGAGAAAGTTTTATTAGGTTGGTTTTGAGGGTTCTGAGTAAGTTATTTTATTAAAGTATTTTTATTTATTATTACTTAGTGTGTAATATGCTTTTGTGTGCAATATTTGTGATAATTGGAGTTAAACACTTATGATATTTAGATTTATGTTTATACGTTGTAGAAACTTGTTCTTAATCTAATGCACAGTAAATAATTTTTTCTAAAGTATCTGAAAGAAAATACCCAAACATAAAGAATAGCAAGATGAGTACATGCAGGCAGAAACCATTGCCTGTGTTTGCACTCTAATTCACTGTACTCTCTTCAGCCCCTGGCTTGCAACATTCCCAACCCAATAATGGGCTCTGTGCAGTGACAATAGAACTCATTACTTTGGTCAAATGACTTTATATACAACCTAATACATGGCACAGGCAGACTCCAAAGGGAGAGCTAGGGCAGACTTCATATTGACCATGAAATATTTAATGCGGGGGATGACAATTCAATGCTGCAGCCCCAGCAGTTAAAGCCACTGCAGCAATCCCCAGCCTTGCTGCAGTTCAGACAGGAAATAGAAGCACTTACTGTTGAGATGTTTCATAGCCCACCATATATCATGGGGTTATTAATTATCTGCTGTGAATTAAAGGGACCACAACCAATCATGGCATAAATTAAAGAGGATACTGAAGAATCTGTTGCCAAAAAAGACAGGACCTGTCTTTTCAAATATTATGCTATTGTTTACGTGTGTTCTGTCTTACTGTAATATTTATGTTGTTTTATTTATGTAAACAGACAAAATATCTAATTAGTGCAAACTGAGTCTCAATCTCGGTACACACACACACACACACACACACACACACACACACACACACACACACACACACACACACGCACACACACACACACACACACACAACACACACACACACACACACACACATATATATATATATATTTCTAGGATATTAGCTTCTGGACCAAATCCTGACTGATGGCCATCCATTATTCCATATCTTCCTGGAGTTGATCACAATTTGTGGGCTTGTGCTTGTCCACTCACCTTTTGAGGACTGACCACAGGTTCTCTATGGGATTTTTAGACACTGCAACACTGAATTGCACAGTCATGACAACATGCCATTGTTTCAACTGCTGTGATATCTTTTTTTTATGTCTGCAAGTTTATCTGAAGTTAAATTGTTTGCTTAAGTACATTTTATTGTATTGGATGCTGTTTATAAACAACTGATCACGCTAAACCAAATGTATAGTACAGTTCTGAATCTGTATCTTTCATTATGGTTACACTGCATATCCAGCCAATACTGACAATACACAAACATTGCAAATAATTTGTAGGAGCTTTTCATCTCATGATGGTGATGTGCTGAGAGATCATGTTTTTTATATTCTTCTTAAGTACGATTGCAGTAATGTCAAGGAGAGGGGTCACTCCTCTTTATAGTCGGCCATTATGGCACATAATAATGCTTTCTCTCAGGGACACGCAGCCCAGCCTCCAGTGCTCCCTGTTATCATGTCTCACAATTTATCTTGATTGCATTGCTTGCTGCATAGTGTTGAGATGCATATGCCAAGGGCAGTCTAAATCATGAAGCTTTCCGAGAGCTTGAAATGGCAATTTTCTGTGAGTTAAAGGTCAGTCTCATGAAGATCTCTTGCAAATATCACTATGCAGGAAAAGAGATGTTGACTGCTTCATCCCAAGTGTTATCTTCTTGATCTTCTTGGTATATGAGTCACTTATCATCTCTGCATAGTAATTAATAGAGTAAGCCATGTCAGAATTATTAATATTTAGCTTTAGTATAACAATGTGTAAATATATCCACACTTATTTATACCACCATTCAAATGTGAATATTTAAGATTTTTCAAAGCTCTTTCATATTCTCTTTCATATTCTCAATTTATGCAAAATGTGACCATAAAAAATATTTATAAAGATACATTTTTCAAATAACTTATTTCCAACGTTCTATTCATCTATTCGAGAAAAAAAAAACAACCCTGTAAAACAGCACACAACTGTTTCACATTTTTGTTGTAATAAAACATTATTATATTCTTTAATTCTTGAGCACCAAATCACCATATTAAAATAATTTCTGAAAGATTGTTACACTGAAGACTGAGTAATGATTTGCAAAACAATTCAGCTTTCTTATCATACGTATAATTACAAGTATATATATATATATATATATATATATATATATATTATTATTATTATTTATTTATTTTTTTTTTACATATTTTTCTACTTTTTACCCGCAAAAGCCACATCTTTTTCCTGGCACCCAACGTTTTTCCTGACACCCAACATATTAAAAATGGCTTCCAAAACTAACCCATCTTGTTGAATGATCATTAGAAATGTAATTTCATGGTTCATAAACATAACCCACATATATCCACACAGACTAACATCCCGCAGTGTGGGTCACTTGTGAGTCTCGTGCCTTGGATATATCTCAGACAATTGCACATATTGAAAGGACATGTTCTGGCACATTGCACCCTCATTGTAACCTGAGAGCAGATGAAGGCACAGAGAGAGGCCTTTAGGGCATCATTTCAAAGCCAGCTATGGCACGAGTGTTTGTTTGAAGCGGAGAGTGAGAGGAATCTGCCTGAAGAGCAAAACAGACGGTTGTTAAGTGTTCCCCTACCTCTAAATGAACAGCCTAGATGGGGTGTGAGCCCTTGGGTTATTCGGCCCTCCCTCTGCCAGTGTCTTTGACAAGCTTAAGTAACCCGGGTTCTCCCTTAAATTGTTTATGCCATGTTGCTTACAATAATTAGAGCAAATTGAGTCGGCTCCTCATTAGGGCAGGATTTGTTTGCTGAGGAGTGTGGCATGACTCTCAAAGTTCCCCTTGCTCTTGAAAGGAGTCATAGCACAGCACACAAATAGCTGTTTCGTAAAGCCTAGGGGAGCTGTTGAATATTGTAACCTATTTGCTTGCAGTCTTTGTTCCTTATTTGAAAATGTGAGCGAAGAAAATACACTAAGCAATTAAAAACAAAGAGGAATTCCTGGCAATGTTGTTGAAGTGATTTGCATTTAGCCTTAAAATTTGTCTCCCTTAGAGGAATTGGTGATTTTAGCCTCACAGTAAAACTAATTTATGCTAACAAATTGGCCTGCATTGTATACGCAGCAATAAAGTGCCATTCCCGCCCTGGATTCCATGATATCAACTCTGTGACAATGAGGAAAACATTATTTGTTATGACTCAAATGACTGTCTTGTCTAGTGTATGGCCACATCTGTCCGTGGAACACAGGGACCCAGTTATGTTTGGCTCTTTGAATTGTCAGTTATTTAGGGAAGGCAGCTGTGATCACTGCATCGGCACTGGTGGAAATTGACAGTAACTTTGAGTGCCAAACAAACTGCAGGCCTTGATGAAAACCAGCAGAGGATTTCATACACGAACACTAAGGCAGAATGACAAAAATCAAATTGGAAGGATGAAAAAAAAATGCAGAGCAGCACAGTGGAACAGTAAAACTCTTGCCATCTACTCATTTTTCAGATGGAACAAAAGACGGTATAAAGTTAAATAATCTAATTGTTTTGGTTTATGTGCTTAACCACAGTTTTCTTATTGTCTGAAAAGAGCTTTTCAGACATAACACTATAAGCTGTTAAGCTGTTCTTTGGTTGTGTATTTACAAATAAAGTAATAATGACTTTTGTTGTATAAACAAAACATTTTAAGAATATTTTATTTTGTGTTCCATAAAATAATTAAAATGATGTCATTGATTTTCTGTCACAATTAACCATGACTTTTGCCTTAATAAACTCAAATTTTCTGCTTATTAATAGTAAGTAGTTTTTAAGTTTAGGTACTTGGTAGTATTAGTGATGTAGAATATGGTCATGCAGAATATGTGCTTATAAGAACTAATAAATTGCCAATATGTTAATAATACACATGTAATTAGTAAGTGCACTTGACATCAGATTCGGTCCCTAAACTAAAGTATTACCACTTTTCTTTTAATAATTGTAATACCAAACTCTTTAGTCTCCGCGCTAATGTCATCATTCACCTATTTTAATCTGTAGCCTTTGTGTAGACATTTTATGTGTGTGTGTGTGGTAAATTTGATTCTGGGAAGGTATTGCGGTCCTTGACATCCTACAGTTTGCATTAGGTTGACATCTGTTTTTTCCTTAATCTTGGTTTTTGCTGTTTGTTGTTCAATGTCTGAGCCCCAAGCTCAAAGCTAGCAAAAATAAACTTGTGTGTGTTCACAGAAGGTTCAGAACAAGGTTTTTGAACCACCATGAGGTCTGAACGATAGGATAAGAAAAACATGGTCTCACCCCTTCATAGAAACAACATTCAGTTAACAAAGCCATTGACTGCTGTACTGCCATATAGATGTCACGGTATGGAATATCAAATGACTTTTTCACTTTTGTGCAGAGAAATACATGTTTGTGCAGTGAGGTTTGTTTACAGTCCCCCATACTGATCTGAAGATAATGGGGGATTAACTGTAATTACAAGAGGCACCAGATGAACTAGTGTTCGGAACTGAGAAGTAATGAATTAGATTGATTCAGCTGCACTTATCTCTCAGATTTACATGCACACAAATAAATAAAACACAGAAGCAACTGACTGAATGACAAATGAGTTGATGCATAAATCTCTTTAAAGTTTTCATTATTCACCAAAAATTTCATGACACCTTGAGGCACCGATATCCATTTGGTAAAAACTTATATTCTCACTCATGAGTCATTCAATAAGTTAGCTTCTACCTAAATTAAATAATTGTAATAATGCATTTTATACAAGTTAAAAGCATTAATGTACTGAGTTATAAGTGATTCAGTTTAACATATTGGTTTTCTCTTTAATTCTTCCATCAGCTCACTAAAAATGTGACATAGTCATAACATAAAAATGGTACTGTCATTTCCTCTATTTAACAAAGCTGGAATCAGAAGATACAGAGTTTTAATTGAATAGTACATGTTTAATTTATTTTTATATCCTCAATCCCATGACCATGCATCAGCATCTATGAATCCTCAATGCAATCTCTCTACACCTGTTCCTGTATCTTTTAAATTGATACATCAAAGCAGTACTTATCTTGTCAAGGTATTCGTTGCTATTCTCAGATTTTCATATTTTCAATTTTAACCTCACCCGTGGACAGAATTTGCCAAGCCGACAAACCCAATCTCTGACATGTACTCTGAGAAAGTGATATAGCGCTAGTGATCGCACACTTTTGAATCCATAACCTCCGTGTCATCCCTGGGAACTGAAACAACTTCTACCTATCAAAATCGGTCTTCAGGTAAGATTTTCAGTGAAATATATGAGTGGGGATATGGGATTGTACCATTGTATATGCATGTGTAGGTATGAATGAAAATGTCTCTTTCTCTGCTCTTAATTGCTCATGCTAAAATTCATCGGTCAATTTCTGCAAAATCATATTTTGTGTATCAATCATTAATCTATTTCCGACACACAGCATGGTTTTTACCTGGTAGTAAAGTGTAGTAAATGTGTTTCCTATGACTACTTGTTATGAGATTTTAAAGGGATAGTTCAATATATATATATATATATATAAGGGCCGGGACTTTAACGCGTTAATTGAGATGAATTAATTACACAAAAAATAACGCGTTAACTAAGATTAATTAATTACAGAAACAAAATTCCCGCATTTTTAATAACGTATTTTTGCACTTTTGCACCGCGGAACGTTTCTCACTGGATGAGTTTCGGCGGGACCGATTATACTGGAGCACCGACTAGCGTTCGCACATCACCGCAGCAGCACATCGAGCCTCAAGTATCACCTCAACGCAAAACATTTAGCAGCTAGCGTGGACTTTACACTTTATGTTGAACTATGTATTATTTTGTTGGTGCAACAGTTTATGTTGAACTCTTTATTGTTTTGGCCAAGGTTATTGAGAGTTGGACTTAGTATGTTATGGCCTCTGAAGCAACAGAGAGATGTTTTCTAATAGTCAGTGTTTCCAATTATCTGAATGTAATTGACAGTATTGTGTTTTACTTAAAAAAACACTTTACAGAAGGTTCCAGCACCTATAAGCTTCCTGAATTTCTGAAATGTACTATTTCTAAATTGTTTCTAAATCTGCTATTGATACACTTCATGGCAAAAATTGCACTGGTCTGCTAGACTTGGTTGAACAAAAATAAACAATATTTTGTTTCTTAAGCTTATGTATTCAGTCATTATTCAATGGTATACTATAAATCCATGTGAAAAAAAAAATTACTTCTCACTGTTCTCAGGTCAAATATTTATATGCGATTAAAATGCGATTAATTTCGATTAATTAATTACAAAGCCTCTAATTAATTAGAATAATTTTTTTAATCGAGTCCCGGCCCTAATATATATATATATATATATATATATATATATATATATATATATATTAGGGGTGTAACGATACGCGTATTCGTATTGAACCTTTTGGTACGAGGCTTTCGGTTCGGTACGCGGTATGCATTATGAACCGAACGGTTCGTTGGACTAATTAATTATATTTGGGAAAAAAAATTGTGAAACATAATGATATGCATTCAACAAGGTAGCCCAATAACCCAAACGATGTAACAGGCAATGCCCCTGACACCCCCGAAGAAGAAAAAAACACCAACTTATATGTTTATGTTAGGCTCAGTCAGGCGCTCGCTCACTCAGCGCAGTTCATGCACGGTACGCGGTGGCCAGTGCGTTTAACAGACCAGAAATAGAAGATCCTCCAATAACCAACAGGTCTGGTGTTTGGGTGCACTTTACCAATCGATCGGGGCATCCAAACAAGCACGGAAATCAAAATGGACTAGTACTGTACTGTGTCGGAATTTCCTGAGCAGTACGATACAATTAACATGCCTGCACGTTATTAGATAGAAGAACTGTTATAAATAGAATGTATGCACGGGCAGTTTTGAAAACTCCACCTACTTTGCTCTTGGCACGGTGCAGCGCAAATAGCGTTGTATTTGAAGGGCAACGCTGAGCCCAGGGTGAAAAGACCCTGTAGCCATTTTGCAACGAGCCTTCAGCGCGTACTGAGTGAGCGAGCGCCTATAGTGGAAAACGCAGGTTTTAAGAACATGCTTAATGTAATTGAGCCCCGTTACAATATTCCTTCATGAGCCCATTTCAGCCAGACCGTAATTCCTGCTTTGTTCCAAAAAAAAGCCCTATAGAGAACCAATTGAGTAAAAACACACTCAATATAAAGAGTTATAGAGTTCCATATAAAAAGTTACATCTTTGTATTTGTTCATAACTACTACAACAATATAACATTTAAACATTTTTATAAGGAGCTGTTTTTGTTTTATACAGTATGCTGCTAAGAAAACACCATAGAAGATGGATAAAGAATAGCTCCATCATTGTTTAATGTAAAAAAAAAAAAAAAAAACATACTTTGTTAGTTTTAATAAATAAAACATTTTTTAAAAATCAAGGAAATTTATCTGCCAATTTTTTCTTTTTGCTGTATCTAAAACGTACCGAACCGTACCCAACCGAACCGTGACACCATTGAATCGTATCGAACCGAACCGTGAATTTTGTGAACCGTTACACCCCTAATATATATATATATATATATATATATATATATATATATATATATATATATATATATATATATATATATATAAAAAATACTTCATATTATCTATTACTATGACTATGTCATATTATCTATATATATATCTGCTTACCCCCAGGACATCCAAGATGTAGGTGATTCTGTTTCTTCCGCAGAACACAAACTGAGTTTTTATAATGAAACCTTATAATGTAAGTGGATGGGAATCACAGCTAAAAAAAAAAAAAACATACACAAGTGTAACCAAATTAAACCCTGTGGTTCATGATGATACACTGATGAGTAAAGACACAAAACAATCGTTCTTTGCAAGAAACTGAACAGTATTTATATGGTGTATTTTTTTTATTTTTTTTTTACCTCTGATTCATGCAATGTCTGTCTGAACTGTTAGAACTCTCCTAAGTGCTTCCTCTTGAGCGTGTTCTCAAGCAGGTGCATGAGGCACCTGCTGCTTCTTGCTTTATAGCGGATCACAGACTTAAAAGTGCATAACCACCATCTATCTCTCAAGTGGATCATTGACACTCTTAATTGAGATTGTAGATAGAGTGTCAATGGTCCACTTGAGAGATAGATGGCGGTACTGCTCTTATAAGTCTGCATCCGCTATAAAGCAAGAAGATGAAGAAGCCTCCTCACGCACCTGCTGAACATTCAAATATTTGCATGAGCAGCTTAAGCAACATACTTGTTGCATGCTCCCTTACTGAGTTTGGGCGATGATTATCCCATACATATAGTATTAAGCCAACCCATTTTCCATCATTGACCATTCAAATGGCATCAGTTGTGTTGAGGGGTTTGGCATATGGTTGTTTTGGGGGTTTGTCTTGCTGATCTCACCGCTGTGTCCAAGCATGGCTGCATGGACAGGCGTGTGGAGCGTTGCCCAGAACAACCATACCGCCAACACTAACTGTATGCAATGTAATTGCACCTAACTGAACGTGTAACCTGATCTGACTTGTGTTTCTTCCTTTACAGTTCACTTTATTGGATGCATTCTCTAACACGTTTTGTTTTACAACTCATTTAATTGGGAATTATAATTATGTATGCATATAATGATTCTGTTCTGTACCCGGGGGTGGTTTGTCTTGCTGCTCTCACCTCTCTGTCCAAGCATGGCTAGATGGACTGGCGTGTGAAGTGTTGCCCAGAACATAACCAAACCGCCAACACTAACTGTATGCAAAATAACTGTAATAAATATACTTGACGAAAGTGGTCCTGATTGAAATTATGCTTTATTTTGTTGTAAATTAATCACTGTGCCTACTGTCAACCTGTAGTCTCCTAGATTTTACATTTCCAGTAGCCTACTATATTCATATGCCAGGTGTCTTTATACAAATATTTTTTAGTATGAAGTATTTTTCAAATTCTAGTCTACAAACCTCAGAAAGACTTGACTAGGAAAGATGTAGCCTCATTAGGATTACAATTAACAAATTATTTGGTTTACAAATGTACAGCTCACAAAATGTTTCGTACCCTATTTACACCTATATTTAGCAGTGACAACTTCATAATGGATAATTAGAATGTCCCTTTGCATTTGCTCTAAATACATCTGTTGTCCCAGGTAATTTTATGTCCACTTCAAACTCTTACCTTTTTCTTACATTTTCTCAAGTACTTTGTCTCATTCTTACAGGCCAGCTGTCATTATAAGCATTTTTGACTGACATTTGTTTTTGGTGTGACTTTGAGCCTGCTGACTGAGCATCTGATGCCTGTGATTACTCTTCAAGTTGTTTAGAGAAGTAACAGCCTACAGCTGCTGATAGCCACAAGTTCCGCCCACCCCATTCTGGGGTTAATTTGGTAGATTATGGGCTTCTCTCTCCATTGAAGTGGATCTGTCATGGGACTTAGAAAGCTATACCATTTTTGTCCCCAAGATTGCTATAATCAGAGCCAAGTCACAGTTTCAGAGTTCATTAGTGTAAAGACTTGATGGGGGGTAAGTTTGCATATGGCAAAGATTCACTCTTGTTGCTTCTTGATGTGTCGCACATAAAGAGGATTATGTTCAAATGGTGAGGACATAACTGATAATCTACTTACAGCCGCGCTGAGCTTTTTCTATGGGTTAGAATAGTTTAATTTCTTTGAACCTGGTCCATGCATGGCTTTCTTCATCAAAAAATGACCCCACACATTCTAATTAGGAATAATCAACATGGCCTCTATTCGGGAGGATGGGGACATTGAAGTTAAAATGTAATAAAGTGCTGATGCAATGTTCATTAGAGTCTTGTAAACATTCTTTCGCTTTTAAGCACTCTATTGAAATAGCTTTGATCCTCAACATAGTGCTATGTAACTGGTGTGGCAGCAAAACATTTCAAACCCTCTTTGATCTGCAGATTACCACAATTTGCAATTGCCAGCACTTAACAAATGTTACGGATCGTTTTGTCACTAATGAATTTCTTCTTTAAAATGTGCATTTTATTAAGGCAGACAACTTCCAGCTCTTAGAATTTACCCATATATATATAAGAAGAAGAACTGCAGAAAAAAATAGGAACTGTCAGATCTTCATTGTATTTGTTTTCTTGGCATTTTCTTGCCTTAAATAGATACAGCAATGAACAGCATTCAACAGATTCCCCTAGAGGACTATGTAAGGTCTGTCAACTTCTGTCCTTTCCAAATATTCTGAGCAATGAACATGTGGTAAAGTGTGTCAGTGGTGTTGTTGTACCAGAGCTACCATTAATAGCAGTGGAAGGTCAAGGCCAGAAAATGTCAAAAAAGAAAAACAAAACAAAATAGAGCTCAAGAGGACTGCAACATGATGTACATTGGTTTATATAACTGTGGCCTGATTATGAATCCTTATTTGATGTGTGTAAAACAAGCATCTTCACCAACCCTTTAACTAATTATACTAAGAATTGGTGATTAGAGACATTTCATTAATACTAATGTGGAAACTAATTGAAAATTCATCATTCTCTTTGTCAAAATGCAAATACTCTTTGGGAGACATACGATACCATATAGGTTTGATTTGTAAACATTTGCTTACCTTTCCTTAACCATCATCCTAATAATGAAAATAAACCATATATATATGTAGATGTGTTTTATTGATTTATTTAAAATGCATTGTAAACCAGACCACGTCTCACAAGGTCATTTTATATAAGTGATGTAATGCTCTGGAGAAACCAAAACTCTAATTGGCCAGTTAGATTGTATAATACTTCCATATTATGTGGAAGCGCTTATAACTAATATTTAAGGACAGATAAGTAATAGATAATATGAAGTATTATATATATATATATATATATATATATATATATGTATGTTTTAAATTGAGTTGCAGCAGATTATGGTGGCTCAGTGAGATAATAAGAATAGATGGGACGGAGTCATGCACAAATCTTGACAGCCTAAAATCAGCTTCTTTGGGTGCTTGTCCTTGATTTACAATCCAGTATTGCTTGCTTGGGAACGGGAGTTTTTTTTTTTATTTTTTTTATATTTTTTGCAGAGCCTTTGGTGATAATTGTTCTGCAGAAATTGTGAAGTCTGGCAGAGCAATGGTCTGGGGTGACCTAGTGGTTGTTATAGCATACCGTGATGCAGATGATGAGTGTACAGATTACAAGTATAATCGGTGCAATTGACTGTATTCAGTCTACTGTGGAGAGTGGATTGACTTTTGTCAACAGAAAGTGCATTCACTTCATCAATATGCACAACATCTTTGATGTACAATATTGTGAGGCAGGTTTGATAAATCCATTGGTGAAACCTTCAAGCTGTTCAGAATGGTTGGCCTCTTGGTGAGAAAAGTGTGCAGCAATGTGTGATTTAACTGATGAGAGTTTATATTTCATTAATCTCTCAGCTGACAGCCACTGAGAACATGGCAGTTTACATCTTCAAATCTCAGAGAGAATGAGAGGCTCATCATGTTACAGCATCTCTGTCTGTATCCTCAGAACATGTGTCCCTTTCATCACGATCCAGAATCAAGTCTATGGCCATCCCAAGAGTCTAAGAACATGGCCATTTCAGGTCATTTCTCCCACAGCAGACAATTGTACACTGAGGCTTTACCTTACTTGATGTATGTAATTTAGTTTGTGCAATATAAAAACTGTTTCTTATTTGGGCACCACTTCATCAACTTTTGTCTGTTCTTGTTCTCTGGCTAGAAGTTATTGTTGATTTTTTATTTTTATTTTTATTTTTTATATTTTTTTTTATTTAATGTAATACTCATCACCAACAGTTCCAGTGGCTTCCATAATAGTAATTATAATTAAATATTTTTGGATGGTTTATACCAACTGTGATTCTCTGCTGCCTGCGCCGACCTCTGCTTGTTATTGTTATTGATTCTGGATATCACTTTACACACCTGACACTGTTACCTGAATTCTGCCTGTCTGACCATTCTCTTTAATAAACTACTGCATATGGATCCGAACATCTCTGACTCCTTGCTACACATTAGAACTTGATGTAAATAAATAGGCAGCGATTTGTTTCACAGGAAAATGGCTTACACTGCTATTACACTTGATGGAAATGTGTTTTTAATGTATGTAAATGTTTAAAGGTATGAAAATGTGTATAAAAGGATGTTCATAGTGTGAATGCTTTGTTATATGCTAATAAATTGCATAAAATAAAATAGAAACAAGAATACATTAGAACAGGACAGTGGTACAGAAAAAAAAAAGGCACATCAAGAGAAAAAATTTTATATGTATATGCTGCTTATGTTAACATTGATTTTCATGTAGGCCTACTTAGTATTGAATATAATCTCCAGTTGTTTTTAAAACTCAATTTATATAGATCAAATAAAGTATATTTTCAGCCCTGAGTGTCTACTGAGAAACCACTGGCTTCAACACCTTTAACATGGAGTTCTGCTCTCCCAGCTGGAGTGGAATCCTTGTTTACTATGGACTCACCAGAAATGTTATATATATGCAAGTAATTTGCATGAAGATAAGCAACTAGTAAATAGTGACAATTAGTTCTTAAAATAAAGTGTTAGTAAAAGTCTTTATTATGAGAAAGGAGTCTCTTTAGAAATATTCTCATGGATCTTTGCCCATAAAATCATTATTCAAGAAGAACAATACCTTGTACCTCAGATTGTACAAAGAAGAAGAAACCATTAAAAATGTTATTTAAAATGTTGAAGTTTATTATTAGGTTCATCAAATGTAATTAAATTTATTTATGAAAACTGGCAACCATCCACTGACAAGAATGTAGGCGAAGGTTCATTTACCTGAGTGTGACGATGTGGATTGTGAAGGTCTATTGTTTTCAGGATTTTTTGATAAATCATTACTTCTTGTGAAATTGCTGTATTTATGATTCCCTTGTCCCTATTTAGCAATGTCTTTTGTGCTTGGTTAACAATGTTGAATGCTTCCTGCCTTTCCAGAGTCATATTTTGAGTTTTTAAAGACAGAAGCTATTTCTTATTCTTAAATAACTATTGATTTAGTTCCTCACATTGACAACAGCTTAAAAACCTTGACAATATTGTTACAGTTTCCAAAGAGGACTTTGATGGTTTCTTGTTCTGTGGGAGTTGAGGGTCCGCTACTACTGATGAAGGTCAGAACTGGTTTGAGTTAAAATAGTTATATAATGACTAACACTGGTGTGGTGAATCGTCTTCTTTCACATTTTGCACTTTAATTTGCCACATGTTGTCAGTATTCTTGGTCACCGGACACATATTTCCTTTCTGATAGCCACAATAATGGTTTGAATCCACACAGAGAGAACATTGTCCTAGCTGCACTTTTCTAATAATAACGTGGAATGCAAATTTTATGTTATTCCCACCTTGTATTGAATGTCAGGAGTGCATTGTCCTAATTAAATCTAAATTGTTTGTTCAGATTTAGCAATGTTATTGCATAGTTACGTTATGGCTGTGCCACATATCTTTGCTTGAAAATTTTAAGAGCTTTCACTTCTTCCCTCCTCGTAAAACATGAACTATTATACCACTGTACCAGAATCAGATGTTCAATTTAGTAAAATGCACTCACTGAATATTTCTGATTATGGCAACCTAATTAACATGCACTTTGGTGTATAAATCTACATAATATGCATGCTGAATGCCAATGTGCCTCTGTGAAAAACAGAAGGTTTGGTGGAATAAATAATCTGAACTGGTTTAATCACTGAGCTGGACTCAATTATGCAGGCAGTGGTGTCAAAAGTATTGACATTCATTACTCGAGTAGAAGTATAGATACTAGGGTTTAAAAAGACTTGTGTAGAAGTTGAAGTATCATCTCAAGCTTTATACTCAAGTAAAATACTGGTTTTAAAAACTACTTGAAGTATAAAAGTAAAAGTAATGTAAGGGAAAAAAAAATGTATATTAAAATGTTCATGTTGAAAAATTTTGTATGCACCAGCCGCAATGCCCATTGAAAATGAATGCACTATCACTAGTTCACGCTTACATATAATTAGCTGAGGTATGGTATGCGTATTTGGCGTGCTGTCCGGAAAGTATTTGTACTTTGTTACTTGACACCTCTGTATGCTGGGTATACATTTGTGTAATTGTCCGCAGTGAGATGGCAATACTTGGAATTTGTGCTGCCAGGCACTTCTGTATGAGTGATTTGTTTAACTGAAAGAGTGCAGAGGATGACAATTGCAAAAGACTTATATTTGTAGTTTTTATCTCAAAAGAAGTGAAAGTAATTTATTGACTGAGTGCTTGGAGTCCTGTGGGCATATATACTACGCCGCTCGTTCAGGACTCTCCGCCACGTCTGGTGGCCTCAGTGGGGTGTGAGTATTTTAGGCTATAGTGCACTCGCTGATTGTAAGATGTGATGTAATGTAAAAAATGTATCATCCACAGTTTAGGTCAAGTAATATAAATCATGTGTTTTGTACATGTCACCTGCATTAACAGTCCTCCCATTCTTTGTGATGAAATCCTTTTTTTTTTTTTTTTTTTTTTTTTTTTTTACTCAATCAAATAGGAATTGAGTTTATATGTGTAAAGTTTCAAACACGTACACATTTTAATATGCACCACAAGCACAATGGCAATAATCGCTGCTATCATAACAGGCAGATTAATGGTAGTAAGTGGCTCTATGCTACAGAGGGCTCCCATCTTTCATCTCATATTGTGCTAATTAGATTTTTCTCTCATTTACAAATTACATAAAGGACATATTGAGACGTCCTGTTGTTGTAAATTAGCTGTAAATTTATGAGCATCTTTGCTTTATCCAAAGGAATCTGTATGTAGAAACATGAAGCTAATGCAGGTCATGGATAATGTTCTCACTCCCATCATTCTCGGCTTGAATTAATGTCTCACTGCTGTTTGTCAGTATTTGAGTCATACCTGAATCACCTTGACCCTATAGGGCAGAAGATGTTTTCTTCCAAATGGCCTGCTTTTTATAACCACTTTACACAGGAGGAGATGCCATTCCGGCAACACCTCTCAGTCGTTTCAAGGGATTACTTGCTGGAGAAATGAAATTATTTCTTGTTCATGTTCTCCAGTTTAACATGAGAAGCAATTGTTTTCTCAAACTTCTTTCATTTGAACTATTTCTGACTTGTGACCATGTGCTGGCTGTGTGGCCAGGGACTGTGAAACGAAATGTGACGGCCGTTCGATGACTGCAGGGCGCTGATGCAGAGACTTTTATAAAACTGAAATGACAGACATGTTGTCCAATCACAGAGTTTGACATAGACATAAATGTCTGTTTTAATCTTTCAACAGGTGTGGAAATTTGTCAGTAATATATTTATGTGAACATGAGGGGAATGAAGTTCAAAATGGGAATTTGGTTGTTTTTTTTTTTAGGCTTTTGAGATTGAGACTGTCCACGTTTGGCCTCAGTCATGCCTTCAAAATTCAGTTTTATCATTAATGGAGATATTTTTCATGTCTAAATACATTGTGATTTAAAGGATTAGTTCACTTCCAGAATAACAGTTCCCTGATAATTTAACTCCCAAAACCACCCCCCATCCCACCCATGTCATTAAATTGTTCATTACTTTCGAAAATAAATTAATTTTTTTTGACAAGAACATTCCAGGATTTTCTGCATTTAGTGGACTTCAATTGGGGTCAATGTGTTGAAGGTCCAAATGTCAGTTTCAATGCAGCTTCAGGCGGCTCTACATGTTCCTAGCTGAGGAATAAGGGCCTTATGTAGCAAAACAATCTGTCTTTTTCTAAAAAATAAAATTATAATAATAATAATAAACTACAAATGGTCTTCTTGGACTAGCTCGACTTACGACACTAACCCACACATTACATAGTCATGTTGGAAAGGTCAAGTGTGATTGTAAGCATCCCAACCCAGTGTTTACAATGTGAAAATGCAAAGAAAGTGAAACGCCCCTTACAAAAAAAATGGTAAAACAACGATTGGTTAAATTAGATGTTTTTTTTTTGCCCTCCTCTACCTTTCTAAACCAAAGTACATAGACAAATAACTAACCATGTGTGACTTTTCAATGTGATTACATAATGCATGAAGTCACAGACACAGAGCTAGTGAAAGATGAGCATTTGTGGTTAAAAAGTATATACATTATTTATTTATTAGAAAATGAATGATTGTTTTGTTAGATAAGACACTTATTCCTCAGCTGGGATAGAGTGGAGCCCTCTGAAGCTGCACTGAAACTACAATTTGAACTTTCAACCCATTGGCTCCCATTGAAGTCAACCATGAAGATAAAAATCCTGGAATGCTTTCCTAAAAAAAAAAAAAAATAAAAAAAAATAAATAATAATAATAATTAAAAAAAAAAAAACGTTCTTTTTGACTGAAGAAAGAGAGAAATGAAGATCTTAGATACCATGGGGATAAGTAAATTATCAGGATTTTTTTTTTTTTTTTTTTTTATGGAAGTGAACAAATCCTTTAAAGTTAACTAGGAACAGTTTCACGTTTGGACTATAAATCACAAGGTACCAAGTTGTTATCCATACAAAATCACTGTGTCTGTCTTCTGTGTTTTCTGTTTTGTTCCAGGTAGTGAATATGGAGTACCTGAAGCTCAACATTTTTTTTTTTTTGAAAAGCTTCTTTTCAGTAAACGCCTGCATGTGGACAATTACCAGTTCAGAGTCCTTTAAAAACAAATCAGGTTAATACACTTTTAAGTCACTGTTATTGCATACACTGTAAAAAGTTTAACTATTATTTACTCAATTTTTTTGGTGAAACATTTTTACACTCAAAAAAATTGAGTAAATTTTAAAGCTGTGAAATCAATGAAATATACTGTTTAAATTGAGTAACTGTCAGTAAAAAAATTAAGTAAATCTGAGTAACTGAATTACTTTATATGAGAAATAAAATTAATTGGATATAATCAAAATTATAAAACACCACAACTGTAATTCTATGTAAAATAAACAAAAAATATTGAGTAGATATAATTGAAATATTGGATGAAATTTTACCAAAAAAAATGTGCTACGTTTACTACATGTAAAAGTGAATTTAACTTAATATTGGACTATAAATTATCAAAATGCTGCATTCACTTTTTTCTTTTTTTTACACCATTTACCCTTTATAATTAATATAATAAAACCAAATAAAGAAAGAAACACATTTTTTATTGAAAATTTATTTGTCAATTAAACATAAGACAAAGTCTAAAATCAACCTTTGAAACATTGTATCCATTTTAATATTCCAGTAGATTGCAAAAATTAAAAACTGTAAAGTAGCCATAAGGGAAATGATTAAACCTTATGAAACATTTCATCCATCTTAGTATTCAAGTAGATTACATGTAAAATACGATAGCCGTAAGAGAAATGACATCTTTGTTCCTGGTGCATACCAGCCATTTGCAGTCACACTCAACATTAAACCATAAAAAAATATAAAAGCAACACTTACATCAATATTAAAGGGATAGTTCACCCAAAAAGAAGATGTTGTCATAATGTACTCGCCCCCCCGGGTTGTCCCAAATCTGTACGAATTTCTTTCTTCTGTTGAACACAAAATATATTTTAATGAATGTTGGTTAACAGATAGTTGAAAGTTGCCATTGACTTCCATAATAGGAAAAAAAAAAAAAAAAGTATACTATGCAAAGTCAATTGCAACCTTTAACTGCGTTAACCAACACTCTTTAATACTTGGCTGAATGTCACGTCACTTCACTTAAAATATCTTTTGTGTTCAACAGAAGAAAGAAACTCGTACAGGTTTGGGACAAATTGAGGGAGAGTAAATTATGACAACATCATCTTTTGGGGTGAACTATGTCTTCAACAGAATTAATCAGATGACAGAAACACTTCCATGAGGAATACCCATTCTGTGGGATGACCATGAACCACTACTATGCAAGAAGATAATTTTTTAACCTCTGAACATTAACAGAGTTTTGGAGGATCCAGCTCAAGAAACAGTTTTTGGAACAACTCAAGTGAGTACAGGGTCCTTCTCAAAATATTAGCATATTGTGATGAAGTTCATTATTTTCTGTAATGTAATGATAAAAATTTAACTTTCATATATTCTAGATTCATTGCACACCAACTGAAATATTTCAGGTTTTTATTGTTTAATACTGATGATTTTGGCATACAGCTCATGAAAACCCAAAATTCCTATCTCAAAAAATTAGCATATAATGGAAAGGTTCTCTAAACGAGCTATTAACCTAATCATCTGAATCAACTAATTAACTCTAAACACCTGCAAAAGATTCCTGAGGCTTTTAAAAACTCCCAGCCTGGTTCATTACTCAAAACCACAATCATGGGTAAGACTGCCGACCAGACTGCTGTCCAGAAGGCCATCATTGACACCCTCAAGCGAGAGGGTAAGACACAGAAAGAAATTTCTGAACGAATAGGCTGTTCCCAGAGTACTGTATCAAGGCACCTCAGTGGGAAGTCTGTGGGAAGGAAAAAGTGTGGCAAAAAACGCTGCACAATGAGAAGAGGTGACCGGACCCCGAGGAAGATTGTGGACTGAGTCTGGAGTAGAAACATCCAGAGCCACGGTGCACAGGCGTGTGCAGGAAATGGGCTACAGAGAAGCAGCACTGGACTGTTGATCAGTGGTCCAAAGTACTTTTTTCGGATGAAAGCTAATTTTGCATGTCATTTGGAAATCAAGGTGCCAGAGTCTGGAGGAAGACTGGGGAGAAGGAAATGCCAAAATGCCTGAAGTCCAGTATCAAGTACCCACAGTCAGTGATGCTGGTGTTGGTCCACTGTGTTTTATCAAGGGCAGGGGTCAATGCAGCTAGTTATCAGGAGATTTGGGAGCACTTCATGTTTCCATCTGTTGAAAAGCTTTATGGAGATGAAGATTTCACTTTTCAGCACAACCTGTCACCTGCTCACACTGGTAAATGGTTTACTGACCATGGTATTACTGTGCTCAATTGGCCTACCAACTCTCCTGACCTGAACCCCATAGAGAATCTGTGGGATATTGTGAAGAGAAAGTTAAGAGACGCAAGACAAAACACTCTGGATGAGCTTAAGGCCGCTATCGAAGCAGCGCCACAGGCTGATTGCCTCCATGCCACGCCGCATTGAAGCAGTCATTTCTGCAAAAGGATTCCCCACCAAGTATTGAGTGCATAACTGAACAATTATTTGAAGGTTGACTTTTTTGTATTAAAAACACTTTTATTGGTCAGATGAAATAAGCTATTTTTTTGAGATAGGAATTTATGGTTTTCATGAGCTGTATGCCAAAAGCATCAGTATTTAAACAATAAAAGACCTGAAATATTTCAGTTGGTGTGCAATGAATCTAAAATATATGAAAGTTTAATTTTTATCAGTACATTATGGAAAATAATGAACTTTATCACAATATGCTAATTTTTGGAGAAGGACCTGTATTTGTGGGTCTTGGGATATCTCAAATCCAATGTGACTCCTGAAAGATGGCAGCAGGCTCTGCTGAGATTCCCAAGATTACGTCGCTGACTGCCCCATTATTGTTCCGAAGGATGTAGATTTTTATGACCTCCTCTGCCAACTCTGCTTGTACGAAGACGGGTAGATCAGCTGAACCCTACAGGCAAATTTTAAAGATAACTGGTTAGAGCTAACATTCAAAACTGAATGTTACAAGAAAGTGACAAATACACAAAACAAATAGCACCTGAAGAAGCAAACATTCTGTTGGACCATATGATAGGTAAAATCTCAAACAAAGTTTACTAGGGGGAGGAGTTGCAAAAATTAACAGCATTCTTCTTAACAAGAGGACAGGTTAATTTTCTACATAGGGACATTTATTTTTAACAATAAACCTAAAAGAAAAACGAAAAGAGACCAACTGCGAGCTTCTATGCTGTAAATCAATGCTATAGGCTTTTATTGAGGTCTGCATTATTTCAACCAATTTCTTTATAAACATGTTTAATATTTAAGTAAAATGACTAATGGTTTTGAAACAAAAAAGCTTGTTTAATTGCACTACTTGAAAAAAATATGCATTGCATTAATCCTCACACTCAACCATTAACCCTCTAAATAATTCTGTGGCTTAGTAAATATTACAATAATATTTAACTTTATGAACTTAATAAAATCTCTGAATATAGTTCACTTGATTATACAAAAGATGGCTTTCCTGTAGCTCAAACAGTAGAGCGTCGGCGCTAGCAAAAATTTATTAAATTGTAAATGTGTACCTTGAAATGCAATGTAAGTTACTTTGGCTAAAAGTGTCTGCCAAATGCATAAATGTAAACATATTAACGGACTAAAAATACAACAGTTTATTTTATCTAAAATGTACAGTTATATTTTATTTTTTCCACTAAAACAATTTAGTATTAGACTAACAAATTGTTTATTTATAATACACATAATATATTTGTGAAATTTCTATCAATTTATTTAAGGATGGAAAATTAAACTGATCTGTTTCAGGGAACAATAATATTACAAATAATTTCAAATCAAAATGAATATATTTAAACACACTCTTAAGAAATTTAGTAAGTTTACTCAATTAAAACAATGTACCCCTCCCCCAGCCTCCGCTGTCCTTCAATACCCACCAGGTCTGGATTTGTTACATTAAAAAGCTTACGGTTTTCAAACTTTTGACCGATATTGTATGTGATCTAGGTTTCAGTGCACTAGAATGATTTTACAATGGAGCAGGTCTTAAACTGTCCAACTCCCTATAGTGGGAGCTGATTAAAACGCACCAGTCTATGTTATGTCCACGCCATTTTAAATACTTTTGCATGGCGTATTTGTAGTGGTGATTTAAGAGCTCATACTTGAGTTCGTGTAGTAATTATGATGTTTTACAACAACGTGACAGCTTTTGTCATTTGAAAGTTCATAAATGAAGTGTTCCCTTTTGACAAGCCACTGACCCCAAAGGGGAACCTGTACAAAATCGTTTTCCATTGGGCATGTATAGTTATAGTTGCTGGACCACGGTACTCTTATCGTTAGACTTTCAAATGGCGGTTGAAATAAACGGTGATCCAAATAGTACGAACGTTAACCCACTCCAAAAAAAAAAAAAAAAAAAAAAACCTAACATACATATGGCTGCCCCACTAACTAACTTCGAAAACTACACTGTTATGTACACGTACACACGGTCAATGTTTAATCAACTTTTGAAAACATTTTTGCAAATATACATAGTTATAAAAGGACTACGTTACTTACAGGAAATTCGAGTAATGTTCACGTCGTTGCTGAGAAAAGCAGTCCTTCAGTGACAGGTGCTTCTTGTTTGAGCCGCGAAACTTGTTAAACTTCTTAAGATAACGCAAAATACAAACACAATTGTTAGGAAATCCTTAATAATTAACTTCTGAATTAAACATTACAAACATAATTAGTATTAGCTGGCTAAATTACATAACGTACCACGAAATGAGAGGAGTGCGGGTCTTGCCGTTGCTGAGGAAAGCCGTCCTTCAGGTGACTTCGATTAAGCTACGAAACTTGTTGAATATGACGTAAAATACAAAGACAATTGTTAGAAAATGCTTAATAATTATTAACTTTTTAATAAAGTGTTACAAACGTAAGTAGGATTAGCTGACTAACCTTACTTACCAGGAGCTGTGAGGTGTATGGCCAGTCGACGTCGCTGCTGAGGAAAGCAGATTTTTTTTTCCTGCGGAGCTGCACACGTGATCACTTTAGCCGCGAAATTTACTCAATTTATTTAAACTGTCATTTATTAAGCTGGAACTTTATTTAGGAAAATTGGTTGGAAATACTTAATAATTTTAGTTTCTAAAACAGATCAGTACAAGTAAATATTTATCAAATATTTCTATTAGAATTCACCAGAAATATTGAAGGTATATTAAAAATATAATTAGTTAGTTAAATACTTATTTATTTTCATTACATAAACTTAAATAATATATGTAAATTTTATAGAAATTATTTGTTGGATTTTTAATTATTCTTTTTAATCTGACCCACTCAAAATATCACTTAAATGATTTCAAAAGATTTTATTAAGTTAATATAGCTCTTTATTTTTGTGAAATTTACTAAGCCACTGAATTATTTTTTACAGTGTACTATTAAATGAGTGATGGAAAAAAATGAACGAATTGCTATTACCTTGCACCTTTTCAAACACATTGTCAATAGAATTCATTAGAAAGTCTTGCCTGAAGGTCCCCTTAATTAGACCTATATTCCTTCTCGCTTTGGGAGTGTAGAATGGAGAAGGGAGAGGGAAAGATATGTGCTCCCTCTGCTGAGTTGACTGGGACTGTAAATTTGAATGCTCTCTCTGCAGTATAGCACAGCTTGAAAATAGCAGTGGCTGTATTTCTTTCTGAACTGCATAAATGAAGTGATTGTAAAATCAGAGGATTTAAAAATAAATAAATGTATCTTTCTCTTTAAATAGCCAGAAAATCAGGAAGGAGAGGGAGTAACATGAGCCTGTGACCATGCCTAAATCATGGTCATTACAAGGGCTGAATTCCTTTAATAGAAATGCACATATCTGCTGGTATAAATGTCCTTGTGTACAATAAAAACGTGTCATGTTATCCTTTTTGGTGATAATTGCCTCCTTGCAGTGATAATGCCATCATGAATCACAGACATTACTGGAGTGTGAATAGCGGGAAGCTGTTTTTTGTTACATCGTTCACAACATAGAATAACTTCAGTTGAGAACATTTTTATACCATTATATTTTTTAAAGAATCATCCTTATTGATTATATACGCAGTTGCTAGCAAAACACAACAGAGCTGTACACTCCATCAACATTCAGTGAAAATAAAAGGATCAGCTCAATGGAATTTTAGAGACAGTAATGCAAGAGTAGACATCTTTAGTCTATATGCTTAATGACTGTATTAAGATGCATTAATCATGTTATTTGTTCCAATCTACTGATTTAATTTGTGTTAACAGAACAAAACTTGCAATACTGTGTCTATGTAATGTATGTTAATTTTATTTATTTTATATTATTATTTTTTTTGGTTATTGATGTATGCAGCAGTATCACAATTATACAAAGTGCTCTTAGTCTAAGTATAGCATAGATTAATCATTTGTCTTACAAGACTTAAAAGTTGTTGCAAGGTTTCTCAATTGCTTGTGATATTCTGGTAAAGTAATAGCTGCTGATTTTCTTGATTTAATTTATAGTCAGTGAACTCTTTAAACAGACAATTACACATCTGACTCAAACAGCTGTACTGTGGGACTGGTGAGAGTCACTAGGGTCATTTCACCTCTCAAGATGTAAATAAACAATTTAAACTAAATTTTGTTGAATACTTGCTTTAACAAAATGGTAAGCTTCTGCATGGATGATCAATCAAAAGCACTGTTTCTTGTACAGTTCTACGTAACACACAAGGTGGTATCACACATCAGCCCTGTCTCAAAGCACTCACCACTATCACCTTGTCCACACGTCAGTCTGCTAGCAAGCCAAATGAGGTTAGCGTGTCACTTTAAGGAGGAAAATCTATTTCAGAAAGCTTTTAGGGGGCTGGTGTGGGAGTCTCATGCCTGCTTCTGTGATCCATGGCACAGCTTGGTTTTACAAGGTGTTCTTTTCACTGTCACCCAACTGGAAAATGCCTCTTCCACCTTTCATGCATTCATCCCATTTTTGTCTCTGTCTGTCATTTTGGCTTGGCTGCTTTGCTATTTTATAAAAAAATACCAAAAGCTTCCTAAGTTTCCTCTACATTCCAAATGCAACGTAGAAATGCTCATGGCATGGTGCTTTCAGAAGAGCACTTTATTCGAGAGTAAAAGGGAAAAAATAAAATAAAAGGAAAGATGGAGGGGCCTGCCACTTCGTTATAAAAAGCAATGCTTTTGAACTCTTAATGGACAGTACTGTAGTTAAAAAATGAATGATGGAACATATGCGCCAAATTTAGGGACTGTGTAAAAGCCCACATGGGTTTTTGCTGTGGCTTTCATTTTTTCCCATCCAGTTCTGCATAGAGTCAAAGATGCCAAAGCAACCAGAGGTGGAAGCCAGAACTGTAATGTGTTTTAAAACCAAGCTGTTCTCTGTGCCTGTTATGTATCATGCAACATGCATGACATGCAATTAAAGCAAAAAGTTACTTTTTTCCAATCTCATAACAGGTTGCATGTAGAAATTGTATGGCATCACGCTAATTTTATAAACTAACCAGCTCTCTTCACTTTATGCAAAGTACAATCTAAAACTACAAGACATTGAAGTTGCATTGAATTTGTGGATGTGCCAGTGGCTCTGCTTGTGGTTTTGAGATAAGGAAAAAAAAAAAAACAGAAATGCAGGATGGAGAGAGACAAGTTGGTCTCCAGCCATAGGTTACAACTCGTCACTTTTGTTTTGAATTCTCTTTGCATGACAGATCTTGCCACTGTGGAACAATTCCCAGACCTATGGTACAGCACTATCTCTGCTTTCAATTGCTGAGGTAGCCTGAGTTTACCCACAGCTATGGATCTACTGAGATACTTCACAGATCTGTCACTGTCAGGTTTCCAGGCAACAAGGAAAGTAGAACCAATTTACAGACAGTTGTGAGTTAATTATCAGGGTACATATTTCTACAGGTACAGATGTTAGAGGATTTAGAAAATTATGAATATGCCGAAGATTTTGAAATCTGTGTGTGCAAGCTTGAAGGATTTAATTGTCTGTTTGTTTCCCCCACAAAACACCTCTCACACATAAATACTCTTAAAGGGTAACAAGTCCTGACATGGAGTATTATTTATATATATATATATATATATATATATATATATATATATATATATATATATATATATATATATATATATGTGTGTGTGTGTGTGTGTGTGTGTGTGTGTGTGTGTGTGTGTGTGTGTGTTTATATAATAATCTGCAAATTATGACCATGGGGATATACAGTATATACAGCAAACAACCCCTCATAATGGCAAGGTGTGATACATTACATTGGTGCTAATATGTAATTTAATTTCTCAAAACAACCTATGAACACTGTTGTAGTGCATATGTATCATTGATTTTACCCTTTCTTTATCTTTCATAATATATTTCTGGAAATAATAATTCATAGGTTAAAGAAGATGACAAAAGCATATTTATGGGGCTGTGCTGCCAGTGTAATGTTTCTCAAATGCCTTTGATTGAACTAGAACATCCAATTAACACTCATTCACATCGTGTTACCCTTCTTTTTAGCATTAAACAAAGAGGTGTTTTTTTTTGTTTTTTTTAGTACAACGCTTACAAGGACTGTCTGTGAGTGACATAATAGCATACTTTGGTTAATCACAATATTCTGTCCGTCTATACATGCTTGAAGCACTTCTGTCAGGCTGGTTAGATTATTGAGACCATGCAAAAGCTCCTGTATCTAGTGTGTTTCAATCAGAAGCAGGCCTACTTTAAAATCAAGCATATAAATACGTATCTCATTACAAAATGTTTAGACACATGAGACTATTAAATAGACTTACAAAACACTCAAATCAGCCTGAAACAGAAACAAGTACAAAGTGAAAAAACCACGCAGTGGATGTTCAGTATTGTATATGATATACAGTTATGACTCAAGTCATTAATTTTTCAGTCATTTGAGAGGCTTGATCAGTTCTTGGATAGTAGAGGCACCCCACAATTTAATCCTTAACTCAGACCAGGACAATACACCAGTGGTGTGAAAAGGATTAAATGGCGGAAATTGTCCCTAATAGGCAACTGATTAAATCACCCAGATCAGTTGTGAAATGTTTCAACAAATGTAAGAAAATTAGTTCAGGTGCTTCTTTTACTTCTATTAGACACTCCACAGTGATGTGAATTAATTTACAAAGAAGTGAAGCGTGGATAAAAATACAACGAATTGAACAAACTGTCTACTCTTTTTTTTTTTTTTTGTGCAACAAATTGGATGCAGGGAAATCTATCTTGAATTTGTTTGTCAGGTTGGTTGACAAGGGCACAGCAGTGTTTGTCCCAACAGGCTCTGGGCGAACAGTTTCTCTCTTTAAAATCGAGCTCTCCTTCACCACCCTTTCAAGTCACTGTGCCAATTAGTGATAGTCTGTGGCTCTTTCCTGGGTCTTTTTGGGTGGATTTGACTTGGCCTGCCACTCAGTATGGGTAAACATAAAACCGGCATTGAAAAGAAGCAGCTCTCTGCTCCTGTTTCTTCTCTTTTTCTCCTGTCAGTGCATGACTCTGTCATATCTCTGTGCTACCTTCATCTTTATGTAGCAGGAAAGAACGGCAGATAAAGGAGAGCACATCTACTTACACATCTCAAGAGTCATCTCCAACTTTAACACACACCCACTCATATATTTTGCTGGGGTTTGGCCACAAGCCTTATATAGGATGTCAAATAATTGCCCCTTTTGCCTGCTGTGGACAGACCTCCATATCTAGTTACAACTTCCTATAGGAACAGTTCCTCATTTGAGAAAAAAATATACCTTTGATTATCACAGAATACAACTCAATGTATTCTGGAATGAACCAAATATGCTTTCTTTTTCTAATGGCTCACTCCTTGAGAAGTGGAAGCTCAGCATATTAAACACTTAATTTGGATGTAACACACTTTTTCTTTCAAAGACCCACCTAAATTCAAAGCACTACGATACTCATATTGGGACATATTTTGTTCATATTAGGATCCCTGAAGTTTTAGTAGATGTTTTTCCTCTTTCATCAAGGTTTCTTTTTAACCAATGGATTGAAGACTAGTTATTTGTGATTTTCTGGATTAGTTAAAGTTACTCATAATATCTTAAAATATTTTAGAGTTTGGGGTCACCCCCCCCAAAAAAAGAAAAAAAAAAAAATGGTGTAAAAAAATCTAAATTTTTAAAAGAACAGATTTTCATAGACCTTGGTTCTTTAAATGAGGGGAATACAGTATATGCATAAAATTGTCACAATATGTGTGTTGCGAGGAGTGAGGAAACAAGGAATGCACAAAAATTTTAATTTTAATAGTCCAAAAGTGTGTAAACAGGAGAACAGGATACAAATAGGTAGACAATAATCTGACAATAATCTGGTTTTAAAGCCAGGATAATTTGGGAAACACAGGTGTACGGAATGACTAAATTATCGAGGACATGGAACACATGGGGAAGAAACTAGACACACCTGGAAACCAATTAACAAACCATGGAAGACAAAAACACACAGACAAGTTCTGATATAACACCCACTCCCGAAACTTGCGTAATCACACCGTAGTAAAAAACTGAGAGGATGGGAGCTTGGGTGAAGAGATGATGATGGAGGGAGGAGCCCGGAGCAGGAAGAGCACAGCAGGACCCAGGCCACAGCCATAATGATAGCCTGAGGTGGAGCTGACGGTGGGAGGAGCCATGGAGGAATGGCCACCCACCAATGGTGGAGGAGCTGGAGGCGGAGAGCTGAAGAGTCATGGTTATGGGGAGCATCCAGAGGTCCTAGGTGGAACCGATGGCGCTGGGGACTAACGCGAAGATGTTGATCCGGGAGGCCACGGTGGAGTCAAAACGACAGAAGACTGAGGTGGAGCTGAGGGGATGAAGGAGCCTGACATAGCCAGAGGGATGAGGCGAAGCCATAGGAGTGGAGTCCCAAGGCGCAGGATAGTAGACGCCAGACCAAGGTGGAGCCAGAGGAACGAGGAAGCCAGGCAGAGCTTGTGGACTGCCAGGCCACGACTGTGGAGCCATGGTGGTGCCGACGGTTCAACAGGCTGAGGCGGAGTCCAGGCCTCGGTGGTAGGAGGCAGAAGGGAAGGGAGACTCCAACCACAGCGACGCTAGAGGATGGCAGTCCCGTAGAGCGTTGCACCACAATGACAGTGGGCTGAGGGCAAGGAGAGGGGCTGCCAGACAGTATCAGTGGAGAAGGCAGGAGCAGGTGGGAGAGTGGGCATTTTCGATTAACAGGCACTGAACGGGCACTGGAGGATTGGAAGCCCCTTCAGGGCTCGACGAGGGATCAAAGGATGAAGGAGGGCTGGACGGGACCAGCGGAGATGACAGAGAGAGGAAAGGGAGTGGTTCAATGTCCAGTTCTGACTCTCAGTCGATGAGATCATTCTCATTTTGGACCTCGTGCCATGTCACATCCAACTCATCCTTAGCCCGTGGTGCAGGGGGTGAAGCTCCTTTCTGCCCTCACCCAGTCCGTGTCTTTCTCCTTCGTGACAGGCGGTGTTGCCAGCTCACACCTGGACTGACGTCTTCAGCAGCACTGGCTCCGCGGCGATCCTCAGCTCTGTCGTGCTATACGGCGATGGGTTGGGCTCTGGGCCTGGAGTGGACCTGGCGAGATCCTCCATGGGGCAGATGGTAAGAGGAGACGCGTTTCTTGGCAGGGTCCACACCATGAATGCAACTAATTCCTCTCTCTGCTCTCGGTGTTCAGGCTTGCCTCATAGAAAGCGCAGAGAGTCCGGGTAGCTGGTGATGTGATCTAGCTACAGGAACTGCCTGTTATGGTCATGGTGAGAACATCTTTCCTGCTCCAGCAGGAGGAGGAATTCAGGGCAAAGGATGGGGATCCATTAGGGCAACACAAAGGAAAGAAAACACTGAGAAAAAAAATGGAAACAAAACGGAGGGTAGACAAACAAATTTCTTTCACAACATGTGTGTTGCGACGAAATACATAATGCACAAAACTCTTCTTTTAATTTCAATAATCCAAAGGGGTAAACAGGAGTACAGGACACGAATCAATCTCTGAAAAACATGAATTCAAAAGACTGGGGTTTTAAACTCAGGATAATTGGGGAAACACAGTTGTATGGAATGACTAAATTAATGAGGACATGGAACACATGGGAAAGAAACACCTTCCACACCTGGAAACCAATTAACAAACCATGGAACACAGAAGCTGGATCGCAGGGGCAATAACACATACATGTATAGATAAGTCTATAGTTCTGACAACAATACAACACAAACAAACAAACAATAATAAATAAATATTTTGAATAAGTGTAAGTTATTGGGTTTGATGTCAAAAACAGTCACAAAGCCCCTTTATATATAAATATAAATATTTTTTGTTGTTGTTGTTTTGAAAAATATTGATTGTGAGCCCTGGTATTTACTAATCTGTTTTTGACACTCGTCAAATGAAAATCGGTTGAAGAACAATGTCATTGAATGGTGGATAGAGCATTTTCTGCATATCTAAATGCAGAAACTCATCCATCATCTTGTTTGTGGACACAAGCTCTCAATAGCCCTGTTGCTGTCATGTCTCCATGACAATATTGCTCATTAATATCTAACCATATGCTGTAAGCTCTGACACTCTTGATAAACAGAAGATATCCAATCTGTGCATTCATATTTCATCAGCATATAATAGTGTATGTTCAATAGTCATAGGATTTTCAACATGGACTCATCCATGTTGACATACTTATCAATTCTTTAAAACGTAGCTTTGTAATGCATCATTTGTTAGTAATGTGGAGTGAAACAAGGCTGATGCAATGCATGCAATCCCTCTACTCTTTTATTTTGACTGCTTGAACATTACTGCAGCACATTTTTGAATACATGTTTTACACTGTGTGGAGTGCACAGGTAATGCAGAGAATTATTCAACAGTTTCTGCGGGTATGAAAATAACCCTTCATTTTCCAGACCGTGACAGCAGTGTCCTCTTGCAGTGATTGCATTTATTGAAGAATGTGGGATGGAAGCAACAAGACCTATAAACGCAGTATGAGTTTCCAAAAAGAAGAGGTTGACCTTTAATCAAGTCACGTCACATGAGTGTTTTGTCTCTGTGTGTGCATATAAATGTGTATGAGTGTGAATGTATGACTGCGAGCACTCTGAAGGATACTTCAAGAGTCTGGATGGCCTCTGCAGTGTCCGGAAGGGCTAACCTTGATATAAGGACAGACTTGTCTCAGGGCAAATGATTACTTGATATCATTTCAAAAACAGCAGGGAGGTTGACCATTATCTGAATCGATGGTGACAGTTTAGAGTGAGTGAGAAGACAACATACTC
Organism: Carassius gibelio; assembly: GCF_023724105.1. NCBI lineage: Eukaryota > Metazoa > Chordata > Actinopteri > Cypriniformes > Cyprinidae > Carassius > Carassius gibelio. Next base: position 23,110,272 of record NC_068402.1, on the reverse strand, counting down.
ATCACTCACCTCTGTGATCTTGGGGTATGACATCACTATTGTGTGACTGCTCTTTTGCCCTGTCCTGTCATTTAAGCGGTCACTTTGCTGAGCGGATGTCTGACATGAGACAACCTGCATCATGTAACACATGCAGTGATGACCAGTCTATTAAAAGAAGCCAATCAATTACTTTCCCTTTGAATATCTTTGAGCTGCTGCTTCCCAGAAATTGTTTAAAAATATTAGAAATTATTTATTCATCATTAAAATATACATCAAATCCTGTATGTGAATGGCCTGCTGAATGTCAGTTGCATAGAAACACTCACATAAATGAAGGAAACAGTGCTTGACTGCAGTAGAAAGGAAGCCCATCAGTTGTGACAGATGACAGCTCTTCTAACACTTTTTAACGGCAGCCATTTTCAGACCACAGCATAATTTTTAACTAAAGACACTAAGAAAAAAAACACAAACCACAAATCATATTTGAAAAGCTGTGCTCGCACTCTCTTGCTCTAAACTGTTGTCTTACACTATGATATCTGCTGTGCATCACTGTTATGTTCATGCTTTGTTATAAGGTTAAACTTCCGTCCGTGGTTTTGTTTAAGATTCCAGAGACCAAAATAATGTAGGTGTAATAACAATAGAAACTTAAAATCAAGAATAATAATAAAAATACAAATACAAAATAAGTAATCATTTGAAATCAATCTGTTATTTTTCCTTCAGATTATATTACTAAGTTTCTCTGACCTAAAAATAATAAATAAAATAAAAGTATAATATATTATTGAATTACATATTTTTACAAAATATCCACTCAAGTAACATTGTTTATACTCTGGGTAAAATAAATAAATAAACAAAAAGAACATCTCCACAATGTGTTCAGTCAGAGAATTGTATTATTAAAATTATTTTCATTATTATGTTTAATATATGCGGTCTCTTATGGTTCTTTTCTAGTGCTGTTACAAACATGCCAGGTTCCACCTCCACTCATTCACAATGCACGCCCTCATCTGAATACTGAGCACTTCCACCTGACCCTCATCATCTTCCAATCACCTCTGCACTTCAAAAACCACACACACGCACTCAGTCAGCATCCGGTCTCGTTCGCAACAAGGTCTTACCTGTATGCTAACTCTAAGGACTAACTCTATCTCTACTTACCTCTCTCCAGCAATCTCCCGAAGCTCCAAGCCTTCTCCGTGAGTGTGTTTGGTATACCTCCCTCCTTTGACGTCTCTACTCTGCTACTATGGATCCCTTCATCACTGCCTTACTCCACATCACTCTACCCAGCACTACCCGCTCCTCTACTGGTGCCTCAATAAACTGTCTTTCTGTTATTCCTCAGCCTGTTTTGGTACCCGTAACACAAGACCGGACCAACACCAATTGGCACAAGCATGAGCCTCAGGGACCCGTTTCAAGACCTTGTCGATGCACTACATAGTACACTCACTCCTCTACCCGCATCCCCGACACCAGCAAGCGCTTCCACCTACAACGCCAGCACTTCCTCATCTGCTGTACACGCCAGTCCAATGTCCAGACCGGCGCCCTACTCTGGTTCGGCAGAGGATTGCAGCGGTTTTCTTCTTCAATGCTCGCTGGTCCTGGAGATGCAACCAGACTTATACCCAACCAAAAGGTCCAAGGTAGCATTTGATATTTCTCAACTGCAAGGTAAAACACTTCTGTGGGCAGATTCAATTTGGACTCAGAATAACCCGGTTATCCAGTCTTATTCCAGCTTCATCGACCATTTCCGAAAAGTTTTTGGCAGACCAGGTTGGCACTCGTCAATTGGTGAGAAGCTGTATAACCTTAAAAGGGAAAAATGTCTGTCAATGAATATGCTCTTCAGTTCAGGACTCTAGTGGCCACCAGTGGATGGACAGAACAGGCCTTGCTGACTACCTACCATCAGGGATTGGAACCTCGAGTACAAACCTTCCCCTGCACCTCTTCCAGTTTATTCTACCTCTGTTGAGAGCCCAGTGGAAAACCAATCCATTTCCATCCCTACATGCTACACCCTCTTCAGTGACGTCTTCTGCCCCAAACCGGCTTCCAAGCTGCCTCCACACTGGCCATGGGACTGTGCCATCGATCTGCTGCCGGTGAACCAGTACCTAAAGGAAGGATCTACCCCTTTTCATTCCGGAGGAGAAGGTCATGGAGGAATACATCAAGGAGGCGCCTGGCCCAGGGTTACATTCGTCCATCTACCTCCCCTGCTGCTTCGAGCTTCTTCTTTGTTGAAAAAAAGGACGGAGGGTTACGACCCTGTATCGATTATCGTGGCTCTCAGCAACATAACCAACAAATTCTGATATCCACTTCCCCTTGTCCCAACTGCCCTGCCATCTCCGTGGTGCCACTGTCTTCACCAAGTTGGACCTCCGCAGCGTCTACAACCTCATCCGGATTCGAGAGGGGAATGAGTGGAAAACTGTCTTCATAACCCCTACTGGCCACTATGAGTACTGTGTGATGCCATATGGATTGTTAACGCCCCCTCCGTCTTCCAGGATTTTATCCATGAGGTGCTCTGGGAGTTCCTCCATAAGTTCGTCCTCGTCTACATTGATGATATCCTCATATACTCCCGGAGCCTAGCGGAACATTGTCGCCATGTTGCGGAGGTCCTGCTATGCCTGAGGGCCTTTCAGCTCTACCTCAAGGCCGAGAAAATGCTCCTTCCATTAGCCCCCAGTGCAGTTCCTTGGTTACAACATCAACAGCAATGGCATCCGGGTGGACGAGGGGAAGGTGAATGCCGTAATGAATTTGCCCACTCCTAACACCACCAAAGAACTCCAAAAATTCCTTGGCTTTTCCAATTTCTACAGATGGTTCATCCAGAACTACAGTGCCATCACCAGCCCTCTCACTAGTCTCCTCCGAAATAAGCCTAAATCCCTCTCTTGGACTCCAGCCGCCACAGATGCCTTCAACGCCCTCAAGAAGGCATTTACGACCGCTCCACTCCTGGTCCATCCTGACCCTGACCGAACCTTCGTCGTTGAAGTCGACAGAGTCAAACACCCCTTTCTGGTTCTCATGGACCACAATAAAAAGTATCTAAAGTATCTTCGGGTCACCAAGAGGTTCTTCACCCGCTTCCACTTTACCATCTCGTATCGCCCAGGGGCAAAGAACGTGAAGGCTGATGCCCTTTCCCGGTGTCACGCCCCCGAAGAAAGTCTCAAGGAACCCGAAACTATTCTCCCCGAAAAGGTCATCCTCAGTCCCATGACCTGGTCTGCCGATACCCTTCCTCCAATCGATCCTGCTACCAACACCCGCCGGATTGCCCACCGGGAGACCAGTACATCCCCAGGACACGGCGCACTCCACTCATTCACTCCGCTCACACATCTCTTGGCACTGGTCACCCGGGGGTCAATGAAACCCTCTCGTTGCTAAGGGAACGCTTCTGGTGGCCCAACATGGCCTCAGATGTCAGAAGGTATGTGAACAGATGTACTGTACAGACTGCGTTTCCAATAGCCCACGCCATCTACCATCAGGCAAGCCCCATCCTCTGCACATCCCTAATCGCCCGTGGTCACACCTAGGGGTGGATTTTATTACTGATCTTCCTCCTTCAGATAATAATACCTGCATTCTTGTCATAGTGGATAGATTTTCGAAGTCATGTTGTCTTGTCCCCCTGAAAGGTCTGCCCACTGCCATGGAAACGGCTTTATTATTTAACCATGTCTTCAGGTACTTCGGCATCCCAGAAGACATCGTCCCAGACAGATCAGTCTGTCCTCCGGATATCATGCACAGTCAAATGGGCAGACGGAGAGGAAGGTTCAGGAGATTGGACGCTTCCTCCGTACCTTCTGTCATGGCCACCAGAACTCCTGGAACCAGTTCCTAGGGTGGGTCGAGTACGCACAGAACTCCCTGCGACAACCTACCACCAGACTCATTTCATTCCAGTGCGTGCTCGGCTACCAACCTCAACTCTTCCCCTGGTCAGGTGAACCCCCGGATGTCCCTGCCATCGACTACTGGTTCCGGGAGAGCGAGAGGGTCTGGGACGCGGCCCACCACCAACTTCAGCGGGCCCTATGTAGGCGCAGAATGACAGCCGACCTTCGCCGCTCCGAGGTCCCTACATACCAACCCGGTCAGAAGGTCTGGCTGTCAACCCGGGACATCCGCCTGCGCCTGCCCTGCCTCAAGCTGAGTCCCAGATTCATTGGCCCATTCACCATCCTTCAGCAGATCAATCCGGTCACTTACAAACTACAAAGAGTAGTAAGAGACATCCTGGACTCCCGGCGGCATGGTGGACAACTTGAATACCTAGTGGACTGTGAAGGATATGGTCCAGAGGAACGTTCATGGGTCCCACCCAACTACATTCTGGATCCGAACTTATTAAACACCTCAGTTGTATCCGTAACAATCCGTAACCCGTACAACTCAGCTCACAAGTTGTGTTTCCATTGCAGTTTAATACTGCTTTAGAGTGGGTGGGATTATTTACATGTTGTTATAGTTGCGCTGCCTCTACTGCCGTGACTCTTGAAAAACTTGTCAGTCCACATTGCTCCATCAAGCTCTCGCTGGATCTGCTCCTCTGACATATCAACAGGAGGAACATCTACTTCCTCAACAGACAATTAAACAGACATTTTTTTGTTTGTTAATTAAGGCGAGATACTGCAGGTGAATAGGGTTCCACATGGAAAGAACCTATATGTGGATATATGCGCATATATGAAACCTATATGCAGTGTATATGCACATGTATGATAATATATATGCTTAATATATGCTGCATATATGCTCTATATGTATACTGCATATATGCTACATATATATATATATATATATATATATATATATATATATGTATATGTATGTGTATATATATATATATTTTTTTTTTTTTGTACTATTTGATTGATCTTGAGTAAATAAATAATTTACATTTCTACATTTTGGACTTTTATTTATGTTACCTAACAGCTATGGATTTTAATTTTACCATTATAGGTGAACATATAGGTGCATATATACGTGCATATATGTACCTATGTAGGTATATGTATGCACACATATATGTGTAGATATGTGTACATATATGTGTAAATATATGTGTTCACTTCAACCTCAACTGAGGTGTTACTAAAAAAGTACCAGATACTCTACCCCATGGAATAACCCCCAAAAGTGAACTGTACCACACCATGCAGTGGAAAATCTCCATAAGGGGCCAAATATAAATAAATACCATATTTAGAGAAGCCTTGAAGTAATTTTAAGGTTTTTATTTATTTATTTATTGTTAATTATTAAATGACCCTGTGGTCTTTGATTCCCCAAACAGAACAGTAGGTTGAATAACTATTTAATTAAATAATGTTATGTTTTAATGAGACTATGTAGAATGTAATAACAAAGCAGGTTATCCTCCACTTTCCGGAGCTAAACGCGTGTGTGTGTGTTTTCTCAGTATAGTTCTTTCCCCCATTCTAGTTCTGTTGTAACAGAATACAACAAGGCAAAGCTATTAGCTCCATATTTACCCTGGCTGTTGTATGACTGTGTGTTCTGGCCTTGTCAAATTGGAACATCCATCATACATTATCTATGGGCCACAGCCCAGGGTGATCGAGACCCATTCACATGACATGTCTGGATATGAACCAGTGGCTTCTATGACCCCTACATCGGAGAAGCTTACAAATCTGGACAGAGTTTAGCATTCCAGGCCCTGACTGCCATCCAGATGGCCTGGTCCCAGCTGAACTCACTGACACTGGCCATTATTCTCCTCCTTCATGGTTGGAGGCCTCAGCAGTTCATAATGCAAAATGGGGATGAGGATAATTGCTGTTGTTACCGAAGGTTTTTGAGTGGAAAATGAAGTAATAATGAAAAGAGGTTATAAAATGGAAAGGCACTGCAATTCTGGTAAAATGTATGTACTGTAATTTGTTTAACCAATATAAAACTGGCTTTTTAGATAAAGAAAAATTCTGGAGGCAGAGAAGTGCGTATAAAGGGGCAACAGTGATGCCAAACACTCACGTTGGTTGTAGCAGTAATTGATATATTTATTTAAACACATGACAGGATCAGGAGCATAAATTTTGTAGTGGGGGGAGGGGACAAATAACACAACATTTCTCAAGAGCCAATTTTGAAGGGGAAACAAATAACACTACTGAAACCGTACGTTTAAGTACAAGTTAACAGAGAAGAAATACTACTACATAATAATAGTGTAACGGGGAGATTGTGTCAAATTATACAACTTCAAGCTGTTGTGGTCGCGCTGCAACAGCGGTTGTGTCTGTTTGTAGAAATTACTATCCGTCAAGCAGGTAACATTATTAATGCTTACATAGTGGACTCATAGAAAAATATATTGGCATCATCTGTTTTAAAGAGAAAATAATCACTTCATCAGATGTTTAAGTGAATAAAGGCCTTGACAGCCTTGGAGTTCCACAACTATTGACTTTGTTCTCGCTCACTGGACTTGTGTCTGTGTGTGTGTGTGTTTGTGTGTGTGGGTGACACAAAACTAGACCAAACATGTTTCAAGGTGGGTCCCCCTGTAAAAATAAAAAAAATGAATAAAATCATGTTCTGCAGAGTAAAACACACATTTTTGGTGGGGTTCTTCCTGTAAAAATCACTTGCATTATTAGGGTTGTTTCAACCCTCGGAACTGAAAAACAACCTGTGTCAATGGCAGGTGTGTAAATTTCATTGGTAACACTTTAGAATAGGGAACAACTTATTTACTATTAACTATGACTTTTCTCTCAGTAAATTATGGTGGCCGAGAGAGTTCAATGCTCTGCAATTTAAGAAAACACATGCAAATTGAATAAAACACCAGCAAAAAAAACAAACAAAAAAACAAATAAAAAAACACCTTCATCAGTTTTACAACACAAGTGTTGCAAATCTTCACAGCACATGCATATAACGAAATGCGCTGCAAATACTTTGCAACGCATGCAATTTAAGAAACGCTGCAAATCCTCACAACACATGCATTAACAAAATGCGCTGCAAATCCTCACAACACATGCAAATTAACAAAAGCACTACAAAGAGCACTGACCACAATGAAAATGTTTCAAGGAGACCCCCAAAAATGTCGGACCCGGCTGGGATTTGCTTATCGTGCAGTGGCTACTGGTCAGTGGAGTTGTTCGTGAACTGAAAGGTGAGTTTTTTTTGTTTTTTTTTTAAACATCCTGATTGCATGATTCCTTTATCTTTTTGATATTATTAGCCTAAATAAGCTGAACATTTTCATGATTAAATGTAAAACGTCACTTAAAATGGCTAACTTTAATATCATCAGCTAAATATAATTTCAAGGTTAATGAAAATAAATTTGCAATGCTTCATTAATTGTTTCATAATGTGCATGTGTTATGAGGATTTGCAGCGCATTTTGTTATACGCATGTGCTGTGAGGATTTGCTGCGTTTCGTTATATGCAAGTGTTGTGATGATTTGCAACACTTGTGTTGTCAAACTGATGAAGATGTTTTCTTGATTTGCTGGTGTTTTTTCAATTTGCATGTGTTTTAACTGTTTGGGGGACAATAATAATAAAATTTCTCAAAAGCAATTTTTGAAGGGAACACAAATAATACAGCTAACATTTTACTTGTAAGGATATGTATACACAGAGGAAAAACATTAGTACAGCAAGAAGACGGTACCAAATTAGACAACTTCAAGCTGCTGTTGTCGCGCTGCGACAGCAGTCGTGTCCATTGTAGACGTAGGGTGCTTTTCAAACAGAAGGCTGACCTGCTAAGGCTGACTATCTAGCTGCCACATCATCAAACATGCTGAAGGCCATATCAGATCAAGTATCACTACAAGTATCCTTGGAAGGCAGCCTTCCTCTGCATCCAAAAAACTCTAAAATGCTGCCTTCTAATCAAATTTTGAAGGCAGCGTCTTAGGTTGCCTTTGATCTACTACAATCATGTGCATTCTTTTCCGTGATGTTTGATATGTTTGTTGTGCTTTTGGTGGTCAGTTTGTGTGTAAATGTATTTTTCGCATTAACTTTTTGCACTTTTTATGTTATTTCTAGCAATAAATCAGTATTATTATAACTAATTATTTGTTTAGTTATCATCAAAACTCATTCTATTTTGTTGTAGATCATTAATCCATTACACTGCCTCAGAACCCTTCCCAAAATTAGTTTCATGAATTGCCTTTGTGCAGAAAATGCTGCCTGCAATGTCATTGTCTCATAAGACAGCGATGCAGCAAGTCCGCTGCTTAGGATTTTGGATGCAGTTTCACTTGCTAAATTCAGCTGAATTTGAAGGATGCATAGGATGTATCTTCCATAACCTTCAATCACTCACAATCCTTTTGATTTATTTTATTTTGCTTTCTATTAATGCATTACAATGAATCACAAAGTATTATTCCAAAACTATGTTTTATTAGTGTTTTTGTGCTGTGACGTTGAGGGTGGAAACATATGTGTCGTATATATGTCCCATGTCTAATGGGAGAGTGGTAGTGATTGGAGCGATTTGACAGCTGACCGCATCAGCTGGTCACAGTCTATGCCTCCGTGGCCTGACTGAACTAAGGCTGCACTCCATTTCAGACAGAAACCACTTTGGCAAGTTTACTTGAGTTTATTGAACACAATTTATCTTTGGCGGTGTGGTTCCTTATGGGGGTTCTTGCTCCCAGAATAATTGAACATACAAGAGCTTTAACATTAACCCCTAAAACATAATGAGAGGTATTACTGCCTGAAGAAGACCCCCCCCCAAACCAACCTTGTTCCATTCCTGCAAAAGAGAAAAGACAGTTTTATTGAGATATCCTTAATATAGCCTACTGGCTAGTGAAGGGGTATTCTCCCCTCTAATGAGGCAGAGAATAGTGGACCTCTCTTTAATTAAAGTAGCTGGTAATAGCAGCGAAGGGTATTCTCTCCAGCGGGAGAACCACAAGAACAAGCAGAATGTCCGAGCTTTGTATGAGTGGTAGGAGAGTAGCGTGAAGAACACCCGAAATTGTCCTTGTAGCATTCCTGCAAAAGAGAAAGATAATCTTATTGTGATGTCTTTAATGCAGCCTATGCTAGGAGAGGGCTATTCTCCCCTCTAAACATGAGGGAGAGAATAGCAAGTCCCCTCTTAATTTAAATAGCGAGGTGTTCATCCCCTGCTGAATGATGAACAGCAGTCCCTTGCAGTTATAGCAGCAAAGGGTGTTCTCTCCAGCAGGAGAGAACAGCAGTCCCTTTATTCTTAGGGGTGTTCCTCCCTTGCTTGAGGGATAGAACAGCAGTCCCCTATTGATTTAAGTAGAAGGGGTGTTAATCCCCCGCTGAAGGATGAACAGCAGTCCCCTGTAGTTAAAGCAGCAAGGGATTTTTTTTTTTATCTCCTTCTCATTCAACTTCTCCTTCTTACATTTACATTTTTCCTTCTTCTCCATCTCCATCTTCTACATCTCCTTCTTCTCATCCTCCTCCTCATTCTTCTCATTCTCCTTGCTGTCAGTGTCTATATTTAGCTGTAGATCATTCTGTAGACCATTACTCTGCCTCAGAAGCCTGTCCAAAATCAGTTCATGAAGAGAAAACAGACATGTCAGCCGGACACATCCTGTCAATGGCACTCACGCGGTGCTCGCATGCTTTTCACAAATTAAGTAAATAAAATGCAGAATTGTTAAAAACGCATTTCAGAACATTGCCTGAGCACGGATACTTTATACTGCTTTATACGGTGCCTTATATTTCAAGAATAAAAGTTCAACATGATTGTATGCTGTTTAAATGCTAATACAGAGGGGTTATAAGCTTTAATCTTTGTAGTATGATGAACGTGACTCAATACAACAGGTGACTACATTAAAAGGCTTTTACCGTTCTAAAACACAGATTTGTGGCCATTATTGGAAATTAAAATGTGGAATAAACCCCGAAACACAAGTGGTCATTGTCATGTGGTGAGTCTGGCCAATCGTGACAACTGTGTCTTCATCAGTGCTCCTGCAGTCACTCTGGAGAAACTGCAGAGGCTGAGTCAGCCGGCTGCTCTCGAAACACTCTCTTGGTATTTTGATGCCACACGTGATGGTCATGTGCATCAACGCAGTCTCAGTCAACAATATTTCTAACCGGTATGCACTTTACAACTGGGTAAATTAAATTTAAATGCTCCTACCTTAGTTAAGCACACGCACAGACACCCCACGGACTTCCTTACTTGTAAATCGGATTTGGAGGCGCATTAGCAATTTCATTGTTCTAGACAAAATCATCAAATTGCCAACAGGCGGTACATTTGGACTGGTACAATGGTTTGTATGAATGTCATTACATTATTTGATGTCCTTAGATTTTGTCACAATAACAATTAATGTTTGTGAGGGAATGACACGTCATGTTCATATAATCTTCAAAAGGTGATTTTAGTAGCATAACAGATGGTTAATCCATTCAGGATTCAATTTACAGAACGTGCAACAATATCCCTGATTGATGACTGATGATTCCACTGCATCTCGCGGACTACATAACAAATTAATTTTTGTTTATGTCGTTTCCGCTGTTTATGATGACGATGTTCGAAAGAGTCCAGTCCTGTGACGCATGATCTGAACACGACTGTAGAGTTCAACGCCATGTGTGATTATTTATAATGGCAATAATACTTACCCTGATGCTGGGGAACCCTGCATAAGATTGTATGCATGCGGTCTTAGCATGTAGTTTAACTGAGCAGGAAAATTTTGTTTGCATTATATGCTCAAGCGCACGCTCTCCCGTGGAAAACAAACCAAGCAGACTTTTCTCTTTTATCGCAGGGCTCACATTAATAGAGCACTCTACAGCCACAGGTGCAGACTCGAGAGGAGCTGCTTATATAATGGAACCATGGTTACCCATTCAGTAAAGAAGCAAAAATTAACTCAATGCACACATTTCCAGGAACTTATTTAAATCCAATCATTTTTATAATTAACCTTGAAAACGCTGCATTAAATTTCCAGCATTTTTGAGGATTCGAACACCCATATGACCCTGTAGGACAGCGAATGTGATGAGTATAAAGCTTTGACCGTTTGATCAGGTGCACCCTCAGTCAACGGAGGCTCGCAAGTTGAGCCAGCTAAAGCATAAAGCCATCCTATGCAACTGCAGGACTGGCACATGATGCTGGACAATAGATAAACCTCACAAGCAGCACTCCCATATCTTGATAGCTTTAAGCAAAGACCTTCTTAAGTGTGTGGACTGGGGCGGGATCACCTACGGAGATAGGAGTCGCGAAGGGTTCTCTTTTAAACTGCTAAAAGATCAGCATGCACTTGTAAAGCAGAACGCCATATGGTCAGACTCTAATTTAGGCAACAGCATTAGCCATTGTCGGATAATGTTTTAGCATTGATACAAGCTAAATTTACGATCTGTACATTTAGTATCAAGCACTTTATTGATAAACTAGTTTGAGCAACAGCAGATCACTGATTAAACCCAGTATGTTGGAGTAGTTGGATAAGTTTGATGAAAGCATCCCCAATAGATGAGCCTGAAGCAGCAGCACATTGATATCGTCAGCCTTGACCACGGATTAACGAGGCTCGAAGAATATGTAACTGGTACTGTTACCGGTGTGGTAATATGATAGCATGCCTGGCAACATAATTGAACAATTAGCTTTGTACAATAAGCAATGTCTGAAGTATGGGTCTGTCCCCCTGACCCCCTGACCCCTCCATGATTTCTGCCTATGGACAGAATAGTAGGATTTCTCATCCAGCCATTGAAAATAATCCCCACTTCAAGTTAAAGTTAAAATACCCTAATGATTTGTTTCACCTATAAGACATTAAATGGTGGACTAGAGTTGTACAGATTACAATGTAGTTTATTGTGATGTTTTTTTCTTTTTCTTTTTTTTTGTACTGATTAAATAAAGTCGATGCTCATGGCATTCAAGAGTGTAAGAGAAGGCCAGTTATTCACTGTCAAGCATTTTCAGAGATTGCTGGGTCTTCCTGGATTGCTCCGTCCAACTTGTTATCTGTTGGCCTGCTGTCATGAGACAGTGGAGGCTCAAGACCAAGGGGTTCTCCAAGAGGGAAAACCTGCTTCGCTTGCTCAAGGTCATAAGGAGGTGCCTATATGCCTTAGACATGTGGAAGGAACCTTGGTTCTTGTCTCAGGGCCAGTGTTGCGAGCTCCTGGTCACCATGTAACACTAGCAACCAATGCATCCCTCACTGGTTGGAGTGCAGTCATGCATTTATTTTTATTTTTTTCAGGTGAACTATGTCTTCAAGCAGGCTTTTAAGTTTATATACATTTTCAGCTTTATACAAATCTTGGTGTGATTGGTATTTTTGTGAAATATCCAAATATTTGTCTAATGTGAATGGAAGACTTACCACTGAATAGCACAAATGCAGTATCAGGTTATCTGGGAATGCATTTTGTTAAGGTTTTCTAAGTCTGTGTGTCTTACTACTGAATATGTTTACAGTCACACTCATTAGTTATGTATTTACACCAGACCAGACCGCTATCATCATTCTAGTCTAAATGTGTAAATAACTTTTTCATGTTCTAAATCCGTACTCACAATGCTCAGACAAGAGGCAAGAGACTTACATTCTTGGATAAACATTCATGTATGTATAAGCTTATAAGAAGGATAAACAGAGCCAATAAATAAACCCATTTTTTAAGCCTCATATTCTCATTTCCTAATTAGTGACAGTTTTCATGACATTCAGTTAAAGTTGGAGATAAGTGGTAGAGCTAAATAAATATTGCTGTAGATTTTAAAGTTACTCACTGTTGAATATTTATCAGATAACGTGATATCATATATGGCTCTTTTTATAGAGCTTGAGTCATTTACTTATATTGCTCTTTAGCAAATCATAATTGCCTAAAAGATCCCATGCTCTTTATAGCTTTTATCTGTATGTGTATTTTTAATGCATTGCTTCTACTTTCATAATAAAGTGTTACATTTTCAGAACTCAGGATAGCAGGAAGTTATGCAGGTTTCCTGTGAAATTGGGCTACTTTTAAACTTGCTAAGGGTTTTATTTAATTTTTTTTAGCTCTGAGGTTTGAGAGTTTGACATATCACACAAATTAAATTTGAATGTAAGGGTTTTTGAATTACCAACAGCCAAAGATGAAGTAGATATGGAGCTGGGAATGCATTAATTTTCCAGTTATTGCTATTCAGCATGCTTTTTTGTTTGAAGGAAATAGAGCATTATTTATCTTCCATGTTTTGTTTTTTTTTCCACCAAATCATTTATATTCTCCTGCTAAATCTTAGTGGATACATCTGACTGACAATATAGAGTGCTAAATGAATTTTTACTTTCTTTTTATATTTTACATTTACATTTCCAATTAGTTTCATACTCTTTCTTTCTCTGTTTCCTTTGCTCCAAACCTGCAAAAGGCTGATCCATTAGAGAAATCAAATACATTAGCCAGAGATAATATAAAGTATTTCAACAATACAGAGAGAGAGACAGAGTCATATAGAACATTATTGCTCAGGAGCACAATGGTATTTTAGCACAGAGAAGGTAATGGTCCTTTTGTTAAAGTACATTAATGCTTCCGCCATGTGCAACCAGTGATTTTGAAGAGTGAATATGTTCTGAGTTCTGCATTTAATGATTAGTTTTACGGTGAATGAAAGAGGAAAACCAAATGGAAGGATCTCACTTGACAGCATTCAGATGTATTTTTTCTCACATATGGGATGCTCTGGTTTGAAGGGTGTAGAAAAAAAAAATCAAAAAAAAATCAAAGAAACAAATATCATTATACATTAATAACCTGAAAAAAAAAAAAAAAATACAAAAAATAAATAAAAATCAGCTGTCTTCTGTTCTTCCATGAAATTTTCAAGACAAATCATTTAAGGTTATTTGAAGATATTTCAAGTTTTCTTAATTTAAAACCATTTATCATTAAAATGTATCTAAATAAAGAAAATTTAACAAAGCAATAGGATGAATAGCATGTTGTGGAACTACCGACTAGGAAATGGAGTCACTTGAAATATAATTAATTAAATATGCAATATTATACACTCTTCTTCCATTAATCTGAACATTAAGCAATTTATTGCTGGTTAAGTGTATAGTAAAGTGGTTAGATATAACGTTTATCCCACATCTTAATGGATTATGTTTCCCAGAACTAAAAAAAAAAGAGAAATCACATTGCTGATCATTTAATAAGCATACAGCATCTTGCACTTCACATTATGCTAATCCAAATCACAGCTAAGTACATTTAGGCCCTCATTTTAATTTGCCATTTTCTTCAAGAATCAAACAACTGTCCAGAAAAATGTGACTGCATCCATCTGAATTAAGTCTTTCCCCTAGAAATACACCTTTGAGCAACAAGTTCTGCATGGTGTGGATAACATGCTTAATTGGTGCTATCAGTAAGCAAATTTCAGCTCAATTAGAATGCTATAGATTAGTTCAGAGTGTTGAATGAACAACAATGCAAACAGTATACAACCATGCTACCCTTTTCTTCTTCTTCTTCTTCTTCTTCTTCTTCTTCTTCTTTTCAAACAAAAATGGACATATCATCATGTTTCTGTTAGTGACCATAGACTGTAAAAAAAGATGGACACACTTCCTTCCACTATAGAAAAGTGAAGCCAAAGCATCCCAGTATGGCTGCTCCCATCTTGAGTAAATGGCGTCATTTGGAGCCAGAGTCTGCACAGTAGAGATTTGTTTGAATCCCAAATCTATGCATTAGTGTCGTGAGGTGGAGCCGCATTATCAAACTCCAGCCCAAACTTCCTTAAATAATCAACCATAATGACATGCCTTGTTTTCATAAAATCAAATTAATAGCTAAAATCTAACTTATTTTAAAAAACTAACAATTTAACATATATATTTTTTTTGACTCAAGTCCCATTCGTTTCCATGGAGAGGGTGGGGTTTATGACCTGTACTGGAGCCAGTCAATAGGGGGCGAGCAAAGATCCCGCAGCTTCACTTTTCAGTGATGTGGCACACCCGTTAATGTCACAGTGTTTCACTTATAATGTAATCTAATGTCACTGGAGTAACACTTAAAAATTACCTTTTGAATATTATTGTTTTTCTGTTTTTTTTTTTATTATTATTTTTGTAAATAAAATTTGGTTATCCCACATTTGAAGTTTGAGTCATGCTTTGCAGATGTCCTGCATTGACACACCTCCTAGAAAAGACTTTGAGGCCCCCAAACTCCTACTTGAGTGAGCCTTGACTGGAGATCAGAAGACTCATAAGAAAAGAAAATGGCATCCACTATCCATTGACCTTAGGGACTGTTTTGAAGCAGGAAGAACTTTCTTAGGGGGACCGTAGCAAACAGGCAATTGTTTGGCCCTTCTCCACAGGGCAGCTCTGTGGACATATGTGTCCAGTGCTCGCATACAATTAAGCTTCTGCTGGTCAGGCTCCCAGAAGGTAGGACAGAAGGCCTGGAGTACGATAGGCCATAGTGCAGAGGAGGGAACTTTAGGAACATAACCTGCTCGAGGGTAGGGAAAAACTTTGGCCAGACCGGGTGCAAAGTCAAGATAAGAAAGGACCACTGATAGGTTCTGAAATCCCCAAAGAAGCTAGTCTTTATAGTGAGATGCCAATCAGAAATCTCTTCAATAGGCTCAAAGGGAGGCTAACAGATAGCTTCTAGCACCACAGCCAGGTCCCATGAAGGGACACAGGATTGTAATGGAGGCCTCAGCCTCAGCGCACTTCAGAGGAAACAGTTAACTAGGGGGTGTCTGCCCACTGACTGTCCACCAATAGGGCTTTTAGGGTTTAGTGGGTCAACCCTGTGGAAAATTGGACACACAGGAACTCCAGAACTGTACCAACCAGCCAGTTAGCTGGGTTAAGCTGGCAGTCTCCACACATTAAAGTGAAAAGCTTTCAATTCAAGTCATATAGTTTCCTCGTAGAGGGAGCTCTGGATTGAAGAATGAATGGATTGAAACAGCTCCTCGTACTGGGGTTATTGAGGGAGTGAATCCTCCACGATCTCTCCATGTCAACCACCTCGTACGAAGACAGGCAGAGCTTCAAGCCCGCTCACTGAGGAAAAGAAACCACAGAATGGACTTCCAATCACAGAAAGCAATCGCTGGATCTGGCAGGTAAGGAAGAAGATAGGGACTTGCCATCATCATTCCCTCTGCCAGATCCATCTGTGAACCACACAAGTGCATTTCTCTCAAGAGCCAACCGCGCACAGACTATATGTATCCCTGCTCGTAATGTAACATGGGCAGGGAGGAACACAAAGCCAGCTCTGGCCCTTCAACTGTTTCATCTTAGTCTCAGCCTCAGACATAGTGGAGCTTACTGGGACAGACAACACCAAATAAGATTCACAAACAGAGAGTATAACTGACACAACACAGAGTGTTTCTGAATGACAGAAACCTGACACTGGTTCCACTGCACATGCTTTACAGCTTCCTGGTCATTACGTCACCCGGCCGTGATGTCTCGCCTATCTCCCACTGAAGACATTCCCATAGCGTTCAACACAGCTTGAGTTCCTGAAAGGGAAATATCATCAGTCCCTTTGGGTAAAATAAATAAATAAACTATTATTCACAGTTGGCTGAAATTACAGTGAGGGTCTTACTGCATGAAAGGCCACATTACTCTGACATCAGCTCCAGTCTTCTCTGCTTAGTTGTCATTTTAGTTCTATGCCAGTATATTGTGCTGACATAGGAGGAAAACCAGTAACATAATGGCACTTAGAACATTATTATTATTTAAATAATATTGGCATTGACGTTTGAAATTTAAATAATGTTCTTTGTTGAGTTTTATTATTTTATTCATCAATTAGATAAACAAGTGCCATCATGCTTTGATTGACTGATAGTTTTTAATTATCAGTATGAAATATTTTCTTTCTGGAGATACTGGTGAATAATAGAATTTATCTATGTAATTTAATTATATTTAAAGTTTTACAAGCCTTACATAAAATGTTTTAGCTAATTTTAAAGTCAGAGAGACAAGGGCTGCTTTTATCTTTTTAAAAGCTGAGTTTGATTAATGAGATACTGTGAGCTTTAATCATAATTTATTTTATTTTTTTCTGCTGAAGATTTGGTGTGCAACTCTGTTTGTCTTCCACACTCACACGCACGCACACACACACACACACACATTTATCAATCGACTTTACTAATCCTCAGTGTGGTGGGCCTGACATTCTCTAGCGCTGTGACCCAGTGGTGCAGATCGACAGTGCAGTTCAATGATCTGACCTCCAGTCATGGAGAGAGAAGCTGGTTTCACTCAATTGGCAGCAGGCTGAGGCTCAGATTAACCACTGTTGCTAAAGCCTCTGTAATACCTTGGGCATCACATGTTCAGGATCGTGTACAGAATGATGCCCCATCATGTAAATCCTTGGTTACCCTCACTGGTCCTGCAAAAGCTCTTACTTAATTATAATGTAAATGATTCATATTTTAGGTAGTCAGATTTTCTTAGTGTAAAGTTTTTTGATAACATGCAAAAGTGATGAACCAGCCGAGCAACAGAGAAGGACAGCAGCTTGTAAGTGTTTGGTCTTGTTTTCTCATTAGACTACTGTGTGGTCGTCATTGCTAGGGAAGTTTTTGGTTTAAATTGTGTGTGTCTTACCCTGGTAAATATGTGCTGAAAGTGGCGCTTGGTTTTGCGTTTGCCTATCGTGGGACTGCCCAGTTTCGATCTGCTAAATAGTGAGGCGTGGCCAGCTGACTTCAATCATAGGTAGTTAGGCAATTACAAAAGCAGTAGGTTTCACCCAGGCAGCGGTCACAGCAGCCCTCGTGTGAGTTCTCCTCATGTGAAGACAGAATGTAAAGGCAATCGACTCTACCTGCAGGACTCCACCGAGCAAGGACATCGACAGGGCACTTGAGTATTGCTTTTGTCCTCTCTTTACTTTTTGTATAGCTTGTTCTAAAATATGTCTTACACTTGTATTCACTATGTGCTTTCAGATCTCTACTATCACTACTAACACTCGAAGAGCATGCTACGTACATCGCAGGAAGGCCTGTCTGACAAACCTATGGTCTGTCCCTCTGACCCCTACTACTACGCTCTCTATTCCAGTTGGTCTCTGGAACTGCCTGTCTGCTGTTAAAAAAGCAGACTTCATTTCTTCTATTGCTACTCATTCCGGTCTCAGCCTCATGTCACTGACTGAGACTTGCATCAAACATGAAGACACTATCACCCCCGCAGCCTTCTCCACTAATTTCACTTGCTCCCACACTCCTCGTACCACTGTGAGGGGTGGAGGTACTGGTCTCCTTATATCAAAAGAATGTAAATTTGATCTTCAGCCATCACCGACAGGTAATGGTTCATTTGAATCACATGCCATTATTGTAACCCACCCTGTTAAAATCCACTTTGTGGTCATTTATCGTCCCCCAGGTCAATTGGGAAACTTCTTGGAGGAGTTGGATGTGCTACTATCAAACTTTCCTGAAGATGGTACTCCTCTGGTACTGCTTGGTGACTTCAACATCCACCTAGATTAACCCCAGGCTGCTGACTTCAAAACTTTGCTTTCCTCATTTGATCTCAAGCAAGTGTCTACTACAGCGACTCACAGATCAGGCAACAAACTGAACCTCATCTACACGCGCTGTTGCTCTGTAGACAACTCTTCAGTTGCTCCACTGCACATCTCAGACCACTTCCTCATTACTGCTAACCTAGCACCAGTGATGGAGTACTCGAGTCACTATTCTTTGGACTTGAGTCCGACTCGACACTCCATTCTCTGGACTCGTGACTCGACTTGGACTCGCGGACTGATGACTCGTACTTGGACTCGGACTCGAGGATATATGAATTTTATTTAGAAAAATTATATAAGGTGTTACACTTTTCCTGTTTCGTGCCCAGGACTGGCCGGTATCTATTATTTTCCCTCACAGACACTGCTACCGTTCGCTCTCATTGTTTGACAACACACTCACTGACGTCACTCACTTTACTTTCACTTTACTTTTTTTCCAAAGCGCTTGCGGCATTCTGAAAAGTTTAGATGTTTTTAAATCGATGCGGTGCGGACACGCCTGGAAAAAACGAGAGCGTTGCTGCCATTATGAGCGTGCATACTGCGCGCCTACATTGAAAATAACGAACTTGAGTGCGCAAAAGACGCGATATGTGAACAGCCCTTATCATTACACATTGCTTTCTGACCAGTCGCGTTTCGTCACACACACACATTTACTTGAACACATACAAACGCACTCACACACAAACGCTCTCTCTCTCTCTCTCTCTCACACACACACATACTCTCTCACTATGTCTCTCTCTCTCTCTCGGCAAATCGTATTAATTTTTATGTTTTAAGTATCTTTAAAATACAGTGTCCTGTAAAATGCACGTTTCTTTGTTCGCCAAGTGTATTTCTGTAATACAGTGTTAAAGGATTAGTTCACACAAAAATGTGCTAATAATTTACTTCTCCCAATGCCATCCAGGATATCCATGGCATTTTATCTTAAATTATGTTTAAGGAAAACATTTTGGGATGTTTTCTTCATATAATGGACTTCAATGCCTACCAACTCAGTTGGTTGCTATTGTTTCCTCAAAAAAAAAAAAAAAAAAAAACATCTCTAAATCCAGCGCTTCTTGAAAACTACAGACCAGTATCCCTTCTTCCATTCATTGCAAAGAGCGAGCGAGCTGTGTTCAACCAGCTATCTATGTTCCCTAGTACAGAACAACCTCCTGGACAGCAACCAATCTGGCTTCAAAAGTGGTCAATCAACTGAGACTGCTCTGCTCTCAGTTACTGAAGCCCTGTGACTAGCAAGAGCAGCTTCAAAATCCTCAGTACTCATCTTACTGGACCTGTCCACTGCTTTTGAGACCGTTAATCACCAGGTTCTCCTGTCCACCCTCAGAAAGATGGGCATCACTGGAAACGCACTCCTTTGGGTTAAGTCCTACCTCTCTGACAGATCCTTCAGTGTGTCTTGGAGGGGTGATGTTTCTAAGTCACAACACCTTGCTACTGGAGTTCCTCAAGGCTCAGTACTTGGACCACTTCTCTTCTCCATCTACATGACATCATTAGGATCTGTCATTCAGAAGCATGGCTTTTCTTATAACTGCTATGCTGATGACACCCAACTCTAATTCTAATTCCAACCAGATGACCCGACGGTAGCTGCTCGCATTTCAGCCTGCCTGGGTGACATTTCTAGCTGGATGAATGACCTTCACCTTCAGCTTACCCTTACGAAGACAGAACTCCTGGTGATTCCAACTAACCCATTGCTTCATCACAACTTCTCTGTACAGCTGGCTTCGTCAACTATTACATCTTTGAAGACAGCCAGAAACCTAGGAGTTGAACTGGTCCTGCAGGTTTGCCTTATACAACATTAGGAAGATTAGACCCTTCCTGTCAGAGCAAGCCACCCAACTTCTTGTCCAAGCTCTTGTTCTCTCCAGACTTGACTATTGTAATGCTCTCCTGCATGTACTGTCAAGCCTCTGCAATTGATCCAGAATGCAGCACCAAGGGTTATCTTCAATGAGCCAAAAAAGCTCACGTTACTCCACATTCTCCAATAAGGAAAATATATCTATAAAATAAAATATTTTATAGATATATTTTCCTTATTGGAGAATGTTTTAACTTATTCTATTTTCACATACAGTGACATTGAGTTTTGTCCAAAACAAAACTGAACTATTGTTTCAAGTCTATCTACCTATATATCTATCTATCTATCTATCTATCTATCTATCTATCTATCTATCTATCTATACAGGGAGTGCAGAATTATTAGGCAAGTTGTATTTTTGAGGAATAATTTTATTATTGAACAACAACCATGTTCTCAATGATTCCAAAAACTCATTAATATCAAAGCTGAATATTTTTGGAAGTAGTTTTTAGTTTGTTTTTAATTGTAGCTATTTTAGGAGGATATCTGTGTGTGCAGGTGACTATTACTGTGCATAATTATTAGGCAACTTAACAAAAAACAAATATATACCCATTTCAATTATTTATTTTCAGCAGTGAAACCAATATAACATCTCAACATTCACAAATATACATTTCTGACATTCAAAAACAAAACAAAAACAAATCAGTGACCAATATAGCCACCTTTCTTTGCAAGGACACTCAAAAGCCTGCCATCCATGGATTCTGTCAGTGTTTTGATCTGTTCACCATCAACATTGCGTGCAGCAGCAACCACAGCCTCCCAGACACTGTTCAGAGAGGTGTACTGTTTTCCCTCCTTGTAAATCTCACATTTCATGATGGACCACAGGTTCTCTATGGGGTTCAGATCAGGTGAACAAGGAGGCCAAGTCATTAGTTTTTCTTCTTTTAGACCCTTTCTTGCCAGCCACGCTGTGGAGTACTTGGACGCGTGTGATGGAGCATTGTCCTGCATGAAAATCATGTTTTTCTTGAGTGATGCAGACTTCTTCCTGTACCACTGCTTGAAGAAGGTGTCTTCCAGAAACTGGCAGTAGGACTGGGAGTTGAGCTTCACTCCATCCTCAACCCGAAAAGGCCCCACAAGCTCATCTTTGATGATAGCAGCCCAAACCAGTACTCCACCTCCACCTTGCTGGCATCTGAGTCGGACTGGAGCTCTCTGCCCTTTACCGATCCAGCCACGGGCCCATCCATCTGGCCCATCAAGACTCACTCTCATTTCATCAGTCCATAAAACCTTAGAAAAATCAGTCTCGAGATATTTCTTTGCCCAGTCTTGACGTTTCAGCATGTGTGTCTTGTTCAGTGGTGGTCGTTTTTCAGCCTTTCTTACCTTGGCCATGTCTCTGAGTATTGCACACCTTGTGCTTTTGGGCACTCCAGTGATGTTGCAGCTCTGAAATATGGCAAAACTGGTGGCAAGTGGCATCTTGGCAGCTGTACGCTTGACTTTTCTCAGTTCACGGGCAGTTATTTTGCGCCTTGGTTTTTCCACACGCTTCTTGCGACCCTGTTGGCTATTTTGAATGAAATGCTTGATTGTTCGATGATCACGCTTCAGAAGCTTGGCAATTTTAAGAGTGCTGCATCCCTCTGCAAGACATCTCACTATTTTTGACTTTTCGGAGCCTGTCAAGTCCTTCTTTTGACCCATTTTGCCAAAGGAAAGGAAGTTTCCTAATAATTATGCACACCTGATATAGGGTGTTGATGTCATTAAACCACACCCTTTCTCATTACTGAGATGCACATCACCTAATATGCTTAATTGGTAGTAGGCTTTCGAGCCTATACAGCTTGGAGTAAGACAACATGCATAAAGAGGATGATGTGGTCAAAATACTCATTTGCCTAATAATTCTGCACACAGGGTATATATAAAAGACAGCCATAGAGGTTTGTAATGACAGGAGAATAAATAAAGGTTATTGTAAATTAAACTGAGGAATAGTCAAGCTCAGTGAGCAATTACAGACACCAAGACAACAAAATCGTTAGTTGCTATATGTTTGAAATATATTCTACACTTTACTCAAAGGTGAAGAGAAACACAGATGGAGATTTTTTTCTTTTTCTTTTTTGCTTTAGTTGCCTCAGACCTTTTTATTTATTTTTATTTTCATGGACTTCACCATGCTGCAGAATAATCTCATAAAACCAAGATCTAACCATTTTGTTAGCTTTAAGTTATTCAGTTTTTAACCACATTTGCACCAATTCTCTTACCATGACATGTTTGCCTTCTTAACTCCGCAAGGAGGCCACAACTACAAGTCTCCATTTGTTTTGCTTTATCTGTCCTCACTGATTCACATGGATTAAAAGAGCTTTATTATTTACAAATGTCTGTGCAAATGAGAGGGGCATCAGAATTTGTTTAGAATGCAATTCTGGTGGAGGGGAGTGGATGGAAGGGCCTGCATGAGAGTGCCAAATGCTTTCAGTGCCATCCCTGAATGTCAGCGCCAACTCTGTGCTGTGCTAAATCTGATGCACTGCACCCAAAAAGATGTTGCCTATGTGTTCATTGCAGCCCACCAGTCTTTTTAGCTCATTTTGTCAACTCTCTAAACTGGAGCATCCACAAAACTTAGCTTCCTCTTTACTATTTAAAATCTTAATCTACTGCGCTATGCAGAAACAAATGGAATGGTAACCAAATACCACTTATGAGGCGTGGACAAAGAAAAGAGGCACATCAAGTTTTTGAGTACGCTTCTGGAGTTTAGCGGCTTAAAATGATCTGATCGCAAACAGAGAGACAATATTGGGTTAAAGGGGTTGAATCAAATTATGCTTCATTAATTTTGCTTTAATTTAGTCAAATTATTTTAACCCGTTGTGGTTTGTAAAATTAATCTCATATGTTAATGCTATATCGTTGACAGCAATAATTATCTATATTATAGATACATAGATAGATTACACATGCAGTTTGCACAAGTTAGTGTACTTTCAGTGCCGAGTTGGATCTGGCATCCAGCTTTAAAACCTCAAGCCATAGATGTGTGCCCCCTAACAGGAACAGCCCAAAGCGTGTGCATGTACAGTAGCAACCATTTTTATACAGTTATGCTAGATATAGTACTTTTCCTTTTTAATGTGTAAATCGAGCAGAAAGACTCCCATTGATGCTTAGACATTTTCCAAGAAGAATTAGTCACCATTAGTCAAACAGACACCATTCTCTAATAACTACTTAGAATATTGTACTGACATATACTAAATTTTATGACAGCACAAGCATATGGAAGTATGGGAGGTCATCTACAGTATATGTGAGCCAGGACTAGCATAAACCTGAATTCTCAGCATAACCCATATCTATTAGTAATGTATTTGCTAGAGGAGTGCATTTTTTTCTCTATAAAAAGCATTGTATGCAAATACAAAGCAGCTACACAGCCAGTAGTGATGGGATTTATGGCTCTTTGAGGGGATCCGGATCTTCGCGATCCGTTCCTTTCAAAGAGCCGTTCAAAAGAATGGCTCTTTTGGCTCTTTTTAAATATTTAGTCAGTTTTAAGAAGCCAGCTTGGGAGCATCTCAGTTTATCCTGGAAATAATCACTGGGAGGTATTATGAGGTGAGATTTGTAGTCAAATAATTAAAGCTCAGATATCACACACCAATATCTGAGTTTGAATTATTCTGAAATATTGATTATTACCTCATTTCTCATGTGTCGACTATATTCCATAGGGTTGCACAAATCCCTCTGCTTAGACAGTGACATCATTATTTTGATTTACCTTTAGTACAAAGTGTGTGTGTGTGTGTGTGTGTGTGTGTAAAACTACGTTGACTTATGTTATTCATACAATACCTACTCACAAATAAACATAAAAAACAAAGCCGGCTGCAATGAATTTCTGTGCAAAACAGCTTTTACTACAAACACTTCCACACAAGAACATTGTTATCACACAAGAACATTTTGATAGAAAACAAATTTTTTTTTTAAGTAGATAAAATTAGAATAAATAAAATGGAAATGTCTACATACTACATACTATTACTGCTGTAAACTTTGCAAATAGGACATCAGCCCCTTCAAGTCAATGAACAATAACAAAGTGGGCTGCAATGAATGTCTGTGGAAAACAGCTTTTAGTGAAACATTTCTATACAAGTACAGTATCACAAAAGAACATTTTTAATGATTTTAAAATAAGTTTTAAATGAACACAAAATGCAATGTAAATGCATGCACAACTAATAACTAATATCATCACGCTATAAAGGGTTGGCCTGCGCTGGGTGCACCCCTCCCCCTATAACTGTTCTGTCTCCTGGAGGAGCTCATTTGTATGAACACGCATAGGAAAAAAGAACGATAGAAAGAACGGCTCCTCTCCAGTCGCGACTCGGCTCCCATCGTTCATGTTTATGAGCCGTTCAAAAGAATCGGTTCGTTCGCGAACGTCACAACTCTAACAGCCAGAGAAATCCAATCAAAGGCACAAACTTGGCAAGTGAAAGAGCATATGCGATCAAGCAAGACACCGAAAGCTAGGACAGCAAAGATGCTCACAGCATCCGCCATCAGTGTAGGAAACATAAGCAAGGGTCCAAAAACTTCATGTACTCTCTGTTTGTTTCAACTTTCATCAGTCATTGCCAAGCACACTATGTTTTCAAGGTTGAAAGGTGATGCACCTCATTGTTGTAATCAACAGAAATGTGCCTTTCCTCATCTTATATATCTCAACTAGACTGAGGAGACAGGCGGTCAGCACCATTTATTATTACTCCTGCCGTTCCCCTGCAGATTACCTCCCACAGAGAAAGGCGAGACAGTGGAGAGAAGAGCTAAAACAGGCCCTAGAACACAGTTTGTGGCTTTGTTTACTTCACAGATTTCCTTTTTTTCTTTCTCCTGTCATATTATTGTGTGTGCTATAATGATGTTGACCTGCCTTTGCCTGTAGTCAGACTGCAGTTGCACGGTGGGCCTGAGACTTTGGCATTGGATATTTCATTTACATTCATTAATGAAAATATCAGCTCCCTGTCAGCTCTCGATAAACATCAGACAGGAGTGCTGGGCAACAATTCTTATTATTTTTTAAATCGTTATTAATTGCATGATTGTCTGCGATTAATTGTAATTAATTGCACTGTTATGCACAAAATTTATAATGCATTCAAAAGTAGTGTTCCTTTAAAAGTACTGCTATATGAACAAAAGTGTAATAACATTTGGTTTGCAAACACTTCAAAAAAATAAGGTGCTTTTTACAGCAGTATTCATTTTACAGAGTAGCAGATTATATTTATTAATGTAATTAAAATGACAACACGTCATGGATGGGTAGAGACTCGTGTGTGCGGGATGAGGGAGAATAATTAAGTTGTGCTCACACTAGGCAATCTTGACCCCCAAAGCATGGTTCATTTGACTAGTGTGATCACTCTGTTTAGCAGTCCCTGGCTTGGTTGGAAGAGGTTGGGCCAGAGCCTGTTTCAGTTATATATATATATAGATCAGTGAGTGTGAGCCTAACTGTTGCCGGAGCTCAGATCTTCTGGTACGTGGTACATGATTGTGTGAATATTTCTGAGCGCCAAAAGCGATAGATGTGTAAAGCGATATATTGTGAGAGGGCCGTGTGTTACAGCATCCCATACGACTTAAAATAATAAACCACAAAGTAAACAAAACAATGCACTCCACCGTGCTGAGCAAACGCTTCTCTGCTGTCTCCACGTGCTATCGCAAACTTATTATTTTCCATTTATGAAGTTGTGATTACGAGCTTGTTGCTTTCTTTTATGTTAAAAATAACAGTAGACAGTGGTTTGTAAATGATGATGCTGAGCCTAACTAATTTGATCAAATAATTATAGGCGTTAATCAATTAAAGCGTTAACACGCTAATAACACATTAACTTGCCCAGCCCTAATATAAATATACATGTATGTGTGTGTCTATATTTCTTTCTGAATATGCGCCTGTGACATACAGTGGATGAAAGGGCCATTATTTATACAGGTGCAGCTTGTGAGTTACTGTGTATGTGTGTGGTTGTTTTACATTATCGCTCATTAAGATATTATTACTCTCACATATCTGAAGCACCACTTTTATCTAACTCAGTAGCTATCTATATCAAGGAGGACCATAATACCTGGAGAGAGCTATCCATTAGCATTCTCATCTTAATCATATGAGTGTTAAATGCTGTGAGACTAATCACACTGGAACCACAGGAAAATTGCATTGTGATTGGAGAAATGCAACACACGGCAAGCGATGTGCAGCCCCTAGATTTTTGCTAGTGACTGTCCTATATGAGTTAACGGCAAATGCAGCAGATGGAAAAAATGCAAGAAAAAAAAAATGCTGTATATGAATATAGTCATGGCCAAATTTTGCTGCTTCAGTATTTGTTAAATACTTTTCCAAGTTTCTGAAATGGTACCTGAAAAGGCTTTTATTGGCAAAATAAAAAAGTCTATATTTTTTAGTGTTGACCCTTGTTCTTCATAACCGCTGCAATTCACTCTGGAATGCTGGAGTTTAGCTTCTGGGCCAAATCAAAATTTTTGCCTTATTAGCTCTGAGTTGATCAGAATTTGTAGGATTCTACTTGTCCATTTGCCTTTTGAGGACTGACCACAAGTTCTCTATGAGACTGAGATCTAAGGATTTGCTTGGCCATGGTTTCAATATTTGTATGCAATGATCTTTGAGCCACATCATCACTCTTGGTGTTTGACATGGTGCTCTATCATGCTGGAAAATGCACGGATCGTCAAATCCATGGCTTGATAGCGCCAACCTTAAAATTTCAACGGAATGCGATGCAAGCTAAGTTTTAAGTACATGCACGAAAATTTGTATGCACATGAAACACACCATTACCTACAAAAATGTATCTTGGTAAAATAAAAACCAAAACCCAACAGGAAGTATGTTATTTTGACGATTTTTGTGCAGTTTTTGTCATTTCCATGCCTCGTACTTTGACAAACTCCTCCTACAATTTTAATCAGATCATCTTCAAATTTGGTGAGGGTCATCATAAAACCTTTGTGACATTAAATTGCGAAGATCTTGAGTTTTCGTCAAGTGGCATGCCCCTCGCAGCCTGACAATTTTTTTTAATGTTTCGACATGAAACAGGAAGTTGCTTTAACTCTGCCCCAAACTTGACATATTTAGTAGGTGTTCTGTTCTGAAAAATTACCCTTGCCCAAATTCAGTTATATTCATTGCGCCATATACTGGCAACAGGAAGTGACATTTAACACTGTTATGGACTACTAGGAAAATATTAAAAAGCATCAAAAAGTGTTAAATACACTTGCAACATGCTAGAAACATACTAAAACATGCTAGCAACACTTGGCTAAGTGCTAAAGCATGCTACTAATGCAGTAAAATAGGAAGTTGTTGTAACTCAGGCAAGCAATGTCCGATCTGCCTCAATTGTTTGATAAGAGTCCTGTCCTGAGCACATCAACATGCTCATATTTGGTCATAGTCATAGTGTCACCTGCCGTAAACAGGAAGTGACATGTTTAAGACTGTTATAGACCCCTAGCAAAATAATTAAAAAAGCATCAAGAAGTGTTAAATAGGCTGGGAAAATTCTAGAAGAATGCTAACACATGCTAGCAACACTTAACTAAGTGTTAAAGTATGCTATTAATGCAGTGAAACAGAACATTACTGTAACTCGTGAATACAATGTCCAATCTGCTTCAAACTTCACAAGTTTGATTAAATCCCTGGCCTGAAGATATCTACATATTCATATTTGGTTATAGTTATAGCACAACCTACTGGCAACAGTAACATGTTTTATACTGTTATGCACTATTAAAATATGCCATTGTGTGCTAAACATCTTAGAAATATTCTCAAACATGCTAGTAACACTTACTAAGTGCTAAAGCATGCTATTGATACTATTGAACAGGGAGTTGTTGTAACTCATGCATACAATGCCCAATCTGTCTCAAATGTTTTATAAGAGTTCTAACCTGAACACATCTAAAGGCCACTATTCAATTATAAATATAGCACCACCTGCTGGCAACAGGAAATTCTGTTTCACACTAACTTAAACATGCAATGTCTGATCTGCTCTAAACTTCGCATGTTTGATAAGAGTCGGGGGGCGGAAAATGGCGGCGTGAAGTTGACAGCTTGGGTGAATCGGTCCCTGAACGTTTGTCTATTTGCTTGTAAATTTCAGTGCATTTCGTTTAATATTGCATTTATTTTATACTCTTAGCACTTTCTGATCAGTGAGGGGATCTTTTGGTTATACTTTTATTTTATTATTATTATTATTATTTTTTACTTTATTTTTGTTTCTGTGAAGTTTATGTTGACAGTTTAACTGATAACACGGCTCTTTCTCCATCGTTTTTTTAAATCTTTTTTGTCAGTGCCTTGACTGTACTTTTAGGAGAACTTTTTGGACTATGACAAAAGATAAAAAACGCAAATCTAAATCGATGGATTCATCTTTAAGTCTCGGTGCTTGTGTTACGGTGGACTTTGACTCAGACTCAGGTGCACTCATTCCACTACCTGAAACTCCGTTGAAGGAACCAAAGCACAAAAAAGGCAGGCATGATGATGCTAATGGCGAGGGTGATCTACAGTCTCCTTTAGCCATGGTAATAATAACGTCTCTCAAGTCCTTCATTAATGAAAGAGCTGACACCCTTGATAAAGGCATCGAGGAAGTGAAAATGTCAGTTGAATTTCTGACAGAAGAAATAAAGGATGTGAAAGGAAAAGTGGAACGAGTTGATAAACGGGTCACAACTGCGGAAAAAAGAATCGGTGAGCTGGAAAACAAAGTACAGGATCTCTCCAGATACCAGAGGAGGTGGAATCTGCGCCTTTACGGTTTGCCCGAACAACCAGGAGAAAACAGCAGACAGAAAGTTTTGGATATTTGTGAGGCTGTCATCCCAACCTTTGCTGGTAAAGCTCAGGAGTTCATCGAGGTGGTACACCGTTTGGGGAAAGTGAGGAGCGAGAATGCTCAGTCTTCCGGTCAAAAACCTCGAGGGGTTATTCTACAGTTCACAATGCGTCACTTTCGTGACGCGCTCTGGAAAGCTGCAAAGAATTCTCCTTATCTGGCAAAACACCATTTACGTTTCGCAGAAGATCTGTCTCCCGAGGATCGAGAGCAGCATAACAAACTTTGGCCTCTGGTTGAGAAAGCTCGGCAACAAGGACGCCGCGCTTACTTCGTTGGTCCAAAGGCGTACATTGATGGAAAAGAACTTGCTCTACAGGACATTGGGGTCACCGTGGGAATTTAGACTTGAGTTAGTTGGCTGTCTCGGTTTGCTTCTTTCATCGCGTTTTTTGACCTAAGAATGTGACTGTTTTTTACCTACAAAATGCTAACTTAAAACTCGGACATTAGAATGTACAATGTACTTTGAGGTACATTGGTAGATTTTCTTTCTTTTTTTTTTTTTTTTTTTATATTTAATTTATTATTGACTTATATATACATTTTTGATTATTATTATAATTATTTTTATTATTTTTTATTTATTTGTTGTTGTTATTATTATTTTTGTTATTATAATTAATATTTTGTAATTTAGCTTTTTTCTTGGAAGATCCCAATCTTGTTTTGTTTACAAGAGGTTTTGTATTATTACTTATAGGATCTCATGGGCTGACTCACTTTTTGATACAGTTTTGGTGTCACTGTTCAATGTTTCCACATTTTTCTATTTGCTCAGTTAACGCAAGAGGGTTGCGTAATGATGTTAAACGTAAAGCTATGTTTTTATATGCGAAATCGCTTAATACTGATTTTTGTTTTATACAAGAGTCACATTCAAATTCTAGTGATCTTAAGTTTTGGAAATCACAGTGTGGTGATGAGTTATTTTCTTCATTTGGTTCTAATTTATCAGCAGGTGTTTTAACTTTGAAGCACAAGTTTAGGGGTAAGATAATAGAAACAATATCTGATCCTGAAGGCCATTTTCTTTTTTTATTGGTTACTTTAAATGATCTTTTCTTTGTCCTGGGTAACGTTTATGGATTTAATTCCATAAAAAATAACCTCAAATTATTTAATTCAATAGAAACACATTTAGAGTATTTTAAATCTAAATATCCTAATGTGTTTATTCTTTTGGGTGGAGACTTTAATCAAACTATAAATAATAATTTGGACAGATCACCACCTAGAATGTCTGATAGTTCATCAGGCCTTTGTGGTTTGATCTCCCGATTTGGCTTAATTGACATTTGGAGAGAAAAAAATCCTCATGCTTTACAGTTTACTTGGTCTAACAATTCTGGTTCACTTAGATCTAGAATTGATTTTTGGTTAATATCGGACGCTTTATCCAATTTTGTCAGTAGAGTTGAAATCTTGCCTTCTCCTTTGTCTGACCATAAATCTGTCATTCTATCTTTCGATAGCCCTTCTTCTTACTCAAAAACGTATAACTCATACTGGAAACTTAACTCTGCTTTATTAGAGGATGCGGAAATTTGTCGGTCTGTCATATCTAGGATTACTTTTTTTCTTAACAAAGCTCACGCCGAAGATAATTTTGGTTCTAATTGGGAGCTGTTAAAATATAATATTAGATTAATTTTAGTCAAAGCTGGAACTCAAAAAGCTAAGCAATATAAAGCAGAGGAACTTGATATTGTTAAAAGACTTGTCTATCTCTCCTGCTCTCCTTTTGAGAATTTATCTGTTGACCAGAAATCAGAATTAGTTGAACTTCAGAATTCATTAGATAATTTGTATATTCGAAAAGCAAAGGGTGCTTTTGTTTGCTCAAGAAGGAGGTGGTTAAGGGGGGAGAACGTATTTCCAGCTATTTTTTTAGATTAGAGAAACAGCGAAATCATCTAAATTCTATAAGTAGCCTTAAGGTAAATGGTGTGGTTTTAAACAATTATAAAGAAATTTCTAATTATTGTGAAGAGTTCTATAAAGACCTTTATCATTCTAGACACTCTCAACAGAATTCGGACTTATTCTTTAACTCCCTTGATATGGACCTTATACCTAAAATTAATGATATTGGAAAGAATTTATGTGACGCTCCTATTCAAATTCAAGATATTTCAGAGGCCATTGACAAGTTAAAACTTAATAAATCTCCAGGAAATGATGGTTTGACTGCAGAATTGTATAAGAAATTTTCAAATCATCTTTCACCCTTTCTCTTCAATGTTTATTTAGAAAGCCTTAAAAAGGGTATTCTCCCACCATCTATGACTCAGGGTGTTATAAATTTGATCCCTAAACCTCAAAAAGACCACTCTCAGTTGGAAAACTGGCGACCTATAAGTCTTCTGAATAATGACTATAAAATATTAGCCATGATTTTTGTTAAAAAGATTAAATGTATCCTAGATGATATAATAGATGAATGTCAATCGGGCTTTATGACAGACAGACTTATTTCAAACAATATTAGACTTGTTCTTGATATTTTAGATTACTCAGATTTGATCCTGGATGACAGTTTTCTGCTTTTTCTTGATTTTTATAAAGCTTTTGATTCCATTGAATTTCCTTTTATTCTTAAGTCCTTGAATATTTTTGGTTTTGGCCCTAATTTTATTAATGCAATTCAAACTTTGTATAATAATGCCAATGCTTCAATTAAATTACAACATGGTACTACTCATAGGTTCAACATAGAGAGAGGCATACGTCAAGGCTGCCCTATCTCGCCTTATCTTTTTCTGCTTTCTATGCAACTCTTAGCCATCCATATTCAAAATAGTAATTTGAAAGGTATCTCTGTGGCAAATCGCTCAATATTAATAAGCCAGCTAGCTGATGACACAACTCTTTTTAAAAAAAATAAAGATCAAGTTCATTTAGCTTTAGACAAAATTAGGTTATTTTCCTCTGCTTCTGGTTTATGTCTTAATATCCATAAATGTGAACTTTTATCTATAAAAGATTCTACTGATGTTAAAATTTGTGACATCCCAGTCAAATCTGAAGTTAAATATCTAGGTATAATTATATGTAAAGATCAGAAAAAGAGATCAAAGCTTAATTTTTAACCTCTTATTCTCTCTATCCGACGCAAATTAAATTTGTGGTTACAGCGTGATCTGTCAATTACAGGTAGAGTGTTACTTTCTAAGGCAGATGGGTTATCTCGGGTTATCTATCCTGCAATGGTACTGGATGTTTCTGTGGAAATCTGTAGAATGCTGGACAAAATTATAGTCGACTTTGTTTGGAATTTTAAAACTCACTTAATTAAAAAAAGTGTTATGTTAGCTGATCGGGCTATGGGCGGGTTTGAGTTAGTGGATTTTTCTACTCTTAATAATTCGTTTAAAGTTAAATGGATAAAAACATTTTTAAACAACCCCACATCCTGTTGGAATTTTATTCCAAATCACATATTTAATTCTGCTGGAGGTTTACATTTTTTATTGCGCTGCAACTTTGACATCTCTAAAATACCTTTATCTTTATCTTGTTTTCATAAACAGGCTTTAATAAGTTGGTCACTTATATATAATTATCATTTTTCTCCACATAGACTTTTTTTTGACATACGCACACTGCACAAATATAAAGTTTTCCTGTTTGCACATAATAACCACTCTACTATACGGTTTATTTATTTGTTTTTAAGAGCAAAATTAATATTGTTCTATTTATGGATAAATATACATAAAAAATGCTGTGCTGTGCTACTCAAATCTATCACCCCCCACATGCCTGTTTATGAGAATCCAAAACAAGGACTGGTGGGAGGTTGTCCTGCTCCACATCATAGTTACAGAGTGAAAAGAGAGTTTTATAGTAACAGGACATGCATTTATACAACACTTTATTCAAAAGGAAGAACCGCTACAGGGTTGTCAGTTTTTGGCATCACTGAACCGCTCGTTCAACGCGTCATATGTCATTACGCTATTTCTGTGTCATATGCACAGTCCTTTTAGTTTTGAGGTTCAGTCAGATTGAGTAATTACATACACTATCAACCGTATTAGAAAAGGAATAAACCACCCCCTTCAATACGTTTGAAATTTCATTCCGATCGAGCTCCATCAGATCGATTAAGATGTTAACATGAAGGCTTTTCAGTCCGATTGAGCCGTCAATCCGATTGCAAATGGATTATTTGGTTGCATGTAAACATAGCCATGGTAGCGTTCACCTTTTCTTCTCTGAACAATTGATTTTCCAGTCGGAATGAGCTTCATCAAAGAAAATAACTTTGCACCAGTCTTCTGCTGTCCAATCCTTGTACTTCCTGCAGATTTTCAGTATGTCCTTGACATTTATCTTGGAGAAAAGTGGCTTCTTGACACCAGGCCGTTGTCTTGGCCTTACTGTGCTTGCAGATGCTCTCCCACCAATCTGCTGCCATTCCTGAGCAAACTCTGCACTGGTGGAGACATGATTCTATAGGGGACTCCACAGGAGGAGATGGTCCTGGTGCTGGTTGGACACTCTGGGACATCATGAAGACTTATTCACTGCAGTCAAACCTCTCTCATTGTAGTTCTTGAATCAGACGAAGATGAATCAGTCCTTTGCCTCTCATACATTTGGGGGGAGTTTCCTAAAGCCTTGTCTGGCCCGGGTTCAATAAAGCTAAATCAGAAATAATAAAGCTGTCTGTAACACAGAACAAAGATTATTTACGGATCAGTCTGCTTCTAATGAACTCTTTCTACTCCAGAAGGGATATGCTCAGCATGTTTAGACCAATACATTAAATACAATACATTCACATTTAAAGGTGTATATGTTGACTTGTGTACTTACATTATCCCAAATGTTTCAAAGAAGATTTAAATCCAGAGAAATAAGCTATTCTAATTAGTGACTTCAAGTGTATCTAGTTTGATAAAACAACACTGCTATAACCCACATTCGCATGACCAAAAGGAACAGAAGCACTAGTGTGGCATAATGAAAGCTCCGCTGCTTTCAAGCCGCGTGTCACACTTGTCTATTATTAGCAATTGCTTCAACGGCCTCGTTTCGCTTTGACGGCTTTACACCTCACCCTGCTTCATACTACGACTTAAATAAATATGTAATACATTAGCTCATCCATGAACATGAATTCTGCCCGAGTCCCATTGGATTGCCTCGGCTGTGGTGAAGACGACAACTCCCATGATTCCACACTCAGTCATGGCATCATCTAACTACACCTTTGTTTCTTTTTGTTTCTTCACCCTTATTCTAAAACCCTCACAATTTATTAAAACCTAAATATCTAAAATATCATATTCCATTATTTTGTGCCTAAATATTTAAACAACTTTTGACCATACAATGTTCTGTATCTACAATATATACAAATAAGAATTAAAATATTCTGGAGCCCTATCATAGGATTTTATGTACTATTTTTAATTTCCATAATACTAATCTTCTTTCAATTGGTAACTAACCTAGCTGTTGAAAGTGTGTATTATCCACGTCTAAAACAATGTAATCCTAAAACGAATCTTATCAGTTTATTATTTATTAATTTCATCCAAGTTTTGGATAAATATGTCATACACAAATAACATATATAAACAAAACTGCACTGAACTAAGTCTGTAGCAAGTACCATTAAATTTCCTCTATCAAAAAAGTAAAAAAAAAGAAAACAACAACAAAAAACAGCATAAAGTCATGGCCAAAAATATTGCTTTTTTTATCTGTTGGTATTTGATAGAATCCATGATGCCATGTCTTCCCCTTGGAATTATAAGGTTCTATCTGCGTTCTGAGTAGTTTTGAGATATTGAGCTTTAAAGTTTTTGTGTTCCATAGACTTCTGTAGATAGAACCTTTTGTTTTTTTCTATAAAAAATCCCAAAATGTACACAACTTAAAATAAAACATCACATAATGTAAATAAATTGTCACAGAAAAAGAATATGTGAATAACTCAATTTTGACAAAAATGTCAGATAGAACCTTATAATTTCAAGGGGATGATGTATCTAAGCAAGATGTCAAGGATCTCCAGCAGAACTACAGGCCCACAAAATCAAAAATACAGCAGTATATTTCATTGTACACATGGGGTACTTTTTTCTCTGTGTTCACCAAACCCATCTTGAGTGTTTGCTGCTAAAAAGCAAATTTTTAGTTTCATCTGACCATAGAAGCCAGTCCCATTTGAAATTCCAGTCGTGGCTGATAACTGAATATGCTTTAGTTTGTTTTTGAATGAGCTAGGATAATTTTTATTGTAACCCTCACAAACAACATTTGTGATGTAGGTTCTGTTTGAATTTTTTTTAAAGGTTTTTGAACCAGCGACTCAACTTTTTTCTACAATTCTCCAGCTGTGATCCTTGGAGAGTCTTTAGCCACTCAAACTCTCCTTCTCACCACACATTAGGATGATACATACACACATCCTCTTCCAGGCAGTTTTGTAAAATTTTATGTTGATTGGAAATTCTTAATTATTGCCCTGATGGTAGAAATGGGAAATTTCACTGTTCTAGCTCTTTTCTTAAAGCCACTTCACCAGTTTGTGAAGCTCAATTATCTTTTGCCGCACATGTTACACGCCCCGTACAGAAGGCCGTGTTGGCAGATTAGAAAGTCCCTGTAAACACAGGAAAAAATGAGGAGACAGGAGCAAACGTGTCTGTGTTGCACAGCAATTGTTTATTAAATGTATTTTTTTTTACATTGCTATTCAATAAAGTATAATTATTTCTATTATCATTAATGCACAAATGTCATTCTTTTTCTCATCAAAAGAATGCTCAGTTGGTCTTTCCATTTTTCCTATTTTTCCCCACAACAAAAACAACAAAAACATACATTTGAGTTTTCCACTTTGCTCTTTTAAATCTACTCAGAAAAGCCACAATGTATCTGATGAGCATAAAGACACACATGACTGAACATGTAAGGTCTTAGAACCTGATAAATATACAGTGTGTAATCCATACACCTTTAACGTTCTAGTTACTGATCTTATGAACAGATCTGCCATCATGTTACACTAACATTCATTTTTCCTTCTATATTGACAGGAAATAGAATTGCATTACATTCGTTTTTCAATGGAAAGTCTGTTTGAAAGTGAGAAGTGTGTTAATATTTATGTCACACATGTACTCTGATTAACACAAATATAACATGAATAAAAAATAATGAATATCATAACTTGGTAACTGGAGCCTATACGAATCAAATTAAATGCATTTCATGAACAAATCACATTAATCCATTTCACAGCATTCACAAAATGGCGGATGATCTACGCATATTCAATATCTTCAAAAACCGTAACACTTATATATAAACAATATATTCACAAGATGGACATACACATAGGAATTAAATAACACGTGTGGATGTTGTTGTGTTATTGTGAAAGTCATACCAGTAAAAAAATGAGGAGACAGGAGTAAACGTGTCTGTGTTGCACATAATCTCCAGGAATTGTGAGGGCGCTGGCGCAACACCGCTCCTCTATACAAGTCTTCATTTTCAAAATAAGAGTCCCGATGTCATTCAGCAATAGACAGTACTATACACATGACAGTTTCAGCTTCCCTTTTACATTTAACATATAGAATATATGTAAACTGAAAATCAGTGTATGAAAAATAAAACTTTTTCTTTCCAAAAATCAACTAAAATGTGTACATACTTCAGGGTGTCATATCCTCCCCGACAAAATGAAATAGGCTCCAGTTTCAAAAACTTCACACAATTCAATACTTTACTTTTTTTCCCCTTTTTAAACACATCACGTCTTTTGTTCAATACACTGGCATTGTGGATGTAAAAGGTCTGAATGTGTTTATGTCATTGTAAGGTGAAATCTGAAATGAATGTGGCACAGGTTAAGGTGTTGTCCACACAGGTATGTATGGTAGTGCATACGCTGCTACACTGTTAAGTTTGGTCTGGGGTTGTATTGAGGGTTGACCCAGTGTCTCATAGGTGAACATGCACTTTGGTTTTCGTTCTCGTGCAGATCATCTTATTATTACTGGATCTTCTTCCGCTGGGTAGTTCCTTTCATCGCTCATCCATCGACACTCGATTTCACGGTCTTCATTCCTTGGTGAGGATATGGAGCAGTTTACAGTTTCACCCACTGACTGACTACTGCTGCTTTGGGTATCTCCCCCTTGTAAAGACACTTGTATTTGATCTTGCTCTCCAATTGCAGGTACTGTTGGCTCCATTTCTACCAGAGGATTCTCCTGACTTGGTTCTGGACTTTGCAGGTAAGTATTCTCCATTCTAGGTTCAGCCCACCTTGAAGGAACCCTCAGCCAGTACTCTCCAGTGTCATCCGAATCCGGATTGTCTCATCTCTCAGTCTCATCTCCTGCATGGTAAGCAAGCTCCTTGCTCTGTGTCTCCCTGTCTTTTTGTCCATTTTGTTTCTGCTTCGCAGGTTTCCCAGGATTCGATGGAGTTTCTACAGGTAAGTCATTTGCCAACAACAGTAGGTTTTGATGTAGAGTGTGCGCTCCCTTCTTACCTCCATTCTCGGGGCTCACCTTATACACTGGATTGTCAGCCACTTGCTCTTTGACCACATAGTTGGTTTTCTCCCAGTATGGTCTGAGTTTTCCTGGACCTCCACGCTCACTGAGATGTCTGACTAATACCCTGTCTCTGGGTCATAGCACTACCCCTCTGACTTTAAGGTCATACTGGGCTTTGCCTCGTGCACTTGCCTGCTTGCTGTTCTCACTTGCTATTTGGTATGCCTCAGCCATTCTTCTAGCCCATTGTTCAGCAAATCCTCCGGGTGTTTGCCCTTCGTCTTCTTCAACCAGCCCGAATATCAAGTCAATTGGAAGCCGAGGATGTCTTCCAAAGAGCAAGTAGTATGGGGAATACCCAGTTGACTCGTGATGGGTGCAATTATAGGCGTGTACAATCTGGAGCAGGTGATCTTTCCACTTTGCTTTTTCTTTCTCAGCCATCGTTCGGAGCACCTCTAGGAGAATCCGGTTAAATCTCAGCTGGGTTCCCTTGAGGGTGATATGGAGATGTTCTCGAGTGACGCACTCCAGCCAGTTGTCCCTTTGAGCTATGGCAAATTCAACCTTGCTTACAGGCGGCAACAAGAGGGCAGGGGATGACTGGTCCATGTTTGCAATATTGAGTGCTGCAATCCAAGCCACATCCTTCTTCCTGGCAGCATGAGTCCCATCCCAGACCACTCGTATCACCTCTAGTGATAGGTCCTCTGTGCAGTCTGCAACATATTTCTCCATATCAAGAGGAAGGCGTGACAGCGTGTCAGCATCAATGTTTGGTTTGCCAGGTCGATGTTTGATATCAAAGCGAAAATCTGACAGTTCTCCCACCCAACGATGGCCTACTGCATTCAGTTTTGCAGTGCTCATAACATAGGTTACGGGATTGTTGTCAGTGTAAATTGTAAAGTGAGGGGCATAAAACAAATAGTCCCTAAACTTCTCGCATACAGCCCGCTTTAATGCGAGAAACTGCAGCTTCCCACTATGCAGTCGGTAGCCCTTTTCGGCTGGAGAAAGGGTCCTGGAACTATATGCGATGACCCGCAACCTTTCATCCTGGTGCTGATAGAGGATGGCCCTGAGCACAAATGGGAGGTTGAAGTCCAGGTATGCCAAGATGGGGGCATTTACCAGCATGTCAATCAGCAGGTTGAGCGTCTTATGGTGTACACTGGTCCATTCCACTGGCGTTCGTGAAGGCATCTGAGGACCCTTTCTCTTCCTTTGACTGTACTGTTGCATTGTTGCCCCTGGCTGAGTCTGAAGTAGGTCGTAGATTGGTTTGGCCACACGAGAAAAATCTTGTATAAATGGGCGATAATATCCAAGAAATCCAAGGAGTCTCCGCACCTCTCCTACTGTCTGGGGTCTGTGACCCTTGAGTGCTATCACTGCTTCAAGATCACAAGGATCAATTCTCACTCCTTTGGCTGACACTAGGCGCCCCACATACCTGACTTTCTGGCAGAAGAGTTCACATTTCTCGGGCCTAAGTTTTACCCCGTGGCGTCTAAGAGTCTGAATAACTTTTCGGATTACTTCTACATGTTCCTCAAATGACCGGGCATAACACAAAACATCATCAAGGTATGGGACACAGCACTCATCCCTGAGATCATCCAGCATCTCCTCCATGCTGCGCTGGAACGCTTCAGGGGCATTTGACAGGCCGAATGGAATTCTCACCCACTCATATAGGCCCCACGGAGTGATAAAGGCAGTCATGTGTCTCGAACCCTCGGTTATGAAGCCCTGGTGGTAAGCTTTTCCCTGGTTGAGAATGCTAAACCAGTAATACCCTCCCAGGGTGTCAATCAGGTCTTGAATCCTCGGCAAAGGGTGCCTGTCTGGTATGGTCTTCCTATTGAGGAGGCGATAATCCACACACAAACGCAGTGAGCCATCCTTTTTTCGAACACAGACTATTGGGGCTGAGTAAGGAGACTTAGATTTTACAATCCACCCTTTTACTAGAAGGTCTTGGATATAATCCTTTACTTCTTTGAACAAAGGTTTGGGTATTGAGGAATAGGCACGTTGTACTGAAATGTCATCTTTGAGGTTGATGGACATTTGGAAACTCGGGATGCAGCCAACATCATTTCCATCTCGGGCAAAGGATGCAGACTCCTCGTACAGCATTTGCCTAACCACTGCTTTCTAATTCTCATTCAGATGGGTGAGATCGA
Organism: Carassius gibelio; assembly: GCF_023724105.1. NCBI lineage: Eukaryota > Metazoa > Chordata > Actinopteri > Cypriniformes > Cyprinidae > Carassius > Carassius gibelio. Next base: position 23,070,019 of record NC_068402.1, on the reverse strand, counting down.
CAGGTGGGTGCCACAAGGTTGAGCTTCCATCCACCGCTGCCACCGATGCACTATGAAAATTTCCACTGGCCTTTTTTTCCTTGGGCCTGTCTGCTTCCAACACGGTCTCAACAGGGTGTACGTACCCTAGGATACTGTTGCGAGGCAGGGTAATGTCACATGTAGAGTGGTTGCCGATAGGGACCGCAACGTGCGAGCTCTGGACTTCCAAAAGTCCTTCACCTATATCCAGCTGCTCCAACTGCACATTGTCCTCGTCTGGCTCAAACAGGGCTACTGTGCCAGACTGATCCATTTTGGATGGCACTCTGCACTTTACCCATGCTACCTGACCTGCCGGTATCAAGACGCTTTCTCGGTTTAGTCTCAACCGCCCCCCACTGTTCACTGTGCTCAGGAGTCAGTACAAAACTAACCAGGGTCTGGGCTTCCTCAATTGATACTGTTATTGCAGTGGTGAGCAATGAAACTAAGGTAGGAACTAAACTCTCCGGTTGACCCTGAATTAGCTCTTCTACCACAGTAAGCCAAGCAACGGTCTCTCGATTGGGATGTGGCTCGCCAGAAAAGGAACATTAATTGAGAGATCGGGGTTGTCGTTTCCTTGTAAGTTGACGGTAATGACAGCCCATCCATCAAAGGGTATTAGATCTCCATTGATGGCATAAACTTCTAACTTCTCTGTCATCCCCATTAACTTCACAGGAGGTCTTACTTCTACAGTGGGTAAGTATTTGGCTTTCCAGTTTTATTGATCATGCTTACTTGAGCCCCGGTATCAAGCAAAGCAGTCACTGCGAGGCCATTGAGATTACACTGGGCCAGGGCTTTCTTCCCTATCAATTTAACAATCGTTTATTTCTTATTTCTGGCCGGCAATGGACTGTCAATCTAATGATACATTCCTTTGTCACTGAGGGTTTGGTCTCTACAGCATGGAGATGCTCTTGTGGGTTTACATTTTACAGGGTCAGATTTGATCCTCCAAATGGAGCCCTCAGAGCTTTGGGACATAGAAGACTCGGTCACTGGTCGTCCCTTTGCAGTGGCCGTTTCCCGTTTCCCTGCAGTCTTTGCTTCCGGAGACATCCTCGAGCTCGGTGCCCCTCTTCTCCACAGGAAAAACAATACAGTTATGTTGACCAGCTTCGACACACCTGGGGCAACCCCGGAGTTTTGCTCCTCGCTGTGGGGGGTGATCTCTTACAAAACATTGACAGGTGTGTTCAGGTTGTGGCCTTAGGGTTGACTGGCGCATGGAAACTACCATACTAGTAAGAGCGTTGATGCGATAATAAGTTGTATTATTGGATCGTTTTTAATTTTCTGATGAGGTGCCTCTTTTACTCCTCTGTCAGGTTCACTTTCCAGTTGGACAGAGTTTGCATTGCTTAGCTTGGGACGGGTTATTGGACCCAACCTTCGTGCTCGCTTGTTTTCATCATTGGTGATTTTCGACACATTTATCACAATCGCCTCATGTGATACTGTGGTCAGCCAGCAGAGGTTTGAGCTCACTTCTGACATCTTTATACTTGTGACCCAGGCCCTGATACACAGTGTGGAGGAACATCTTGGATTGTGGCTGGGCTGTACCTCACGTCAGGGTTAGACTGTTTGATAGCAAAGAGTACTCTCTGCTTAAGGCCTATTACCCTGTACAGGAACTGTTGAGGAGTTTCGGTCTCCATCTGTTTTGCACACATTAGTTCCTGAAATAACTCTGTGCTGCTTTTGTCCCCTAGACGTGACTGAATAATTGTGTCCAACGAGTATTTGAGAAAAACCTGTATTTCATAATGTCATTCCCCATTTTAAATTCTTATTATAAAATGAAATGATACATTTTTGTGAATTTTCTAAATAAAGAAATTCAAAAGGATTAACAATGCAGATGAATTTTCACAGCCTTCTTTGATCATACTTACCAAGGGGGCAATATTTTTGGCCACAACTGTATATAGCTACAGACTTAATTCTAGCACTATTAATTCTTCACTTTTCCAAATACTTTCCTGGCCATACTTGCCCCACTTAAATTATTACCCAGAACACATCCTATGTAATTGATCAATTTTTTATAAGTTAGTTCATAGCCATCAACTTTAACTACCAAATCATCCTCAAAAACAATAAGCAACTGTCTGTTGAATAAGACCTTCTAAAACCAGATTGGAAAAAACCTTAATAAATAGATAAATACTTGTATCTTATGCTGTACTAAGTTTTTAAATACCTTATAGTTATCAAAATCACCTGGGTCCTTCATCCTCCTATATTTAAAAAATGCCTTATTTATTTTTATTAGCTCACCTATCAACTGATCCATCCATGGACTGGTTCTTTAATTCATACCTTAAACTTTGGTTTATAATGTTTTATTTTACAATATATAATATAATGATCCCTAAACCCAAATTTAATCACTGTTTTCTGGGCAATATAAATTTTGTCAGAAACTTAAATAAGGTCAATCGTACTCTCTCCTTTCTCCCAAACTCTGGTTGACTGATTAATAACCTGTGGCTGCATCTGAAAACTTGGGCAGCTGACTTGCTGCCTCGCTGCCGTATGAGGCAATGACTTAATGCAGTTTTTTCTTGAATGCACCTCATGGAACTGATTTAGGACAGACTTCTGAGGCAGCCTAACGGTTTAATGATCTACAACAAAATAGCACACGTTTTTGTTATAACTTAAGAATATTGAATTACTATAATGCTGATTTATCACTAGAACTAACATCATAAGTGCAAAAAGTTTTTTTTTTTTTTTTTAGCTCAACCATCATGGAATGGAACTCACAGGGTTGTGGGATATCAAAGGCAGTAAAGGATACATCTAAGCTGCCTTCAAAATTCGATCAGAAGAAGGTACCTCCGGAGAGAGGAAGTAAAGCAGAATTTGGATTTGAACGTAAAAATCTCATAAAAATCTCGACAACATACTCCAAACAAGTTGTAGGAATTGGTAAATCCAGAAATAACATCTCATCCCCTACACTCATGTCAATCACTTTAAAATGAATGTATCCGTGAATAAAAACACACATCACTCCATCTTTTCTATTTCGATCCTTTCTAAAATTCATTTAATTTTATGTCATTCTGAGTAACAATTAAATTACCCCACACAATCAGTCTACAGTGCAAAGTGAGCTCTGAATGTGGACCCTGCGTGTAAAATTGTCTTATGGATGTATCTAAGCAGGATTCATCAAATGGATAGAGAACAAGCAATGCTGCCAAACACCAGAATTATGGCTCCCCCATGAGACTGAATGGGCTCTCTCCTCTCTCCTGAGCCTCTGCTGGTGATTGGGGTGAGCGTCTGGTCATCATGAGCAAACTTTCCATCTCCAGCCATCTTAAAGAGCACATCACATGCTCAAAACACAGACAGAAATTACTCAGTTGAAACTTTCTCTCAGATCAACAGAGACAGCAATGATGCTGTGTGAATACTAGTGTGCTGAAAGACCCTATAATTTTTTTTTTTTTGTAGTTTTTTTTTTTTTTTGTAGTTGTTTTTTTGATTTGCATGGTGTTAATAAGGAGGTCTAGCTACTTTCCTCAAGGTGAGATTGATGGAAACCATTTGGGCAAAATAAAGTTATAGGGTTTACAGAAATGTTGGCTTTTGTTTGGCTTGTTATTCATCACTCACTGTCATTACAGATGATGTGTTTTTTTCCCTGATAATAACACTGTGATTTCAGGATTCTGGTGTGATTAAACTAACCTTTGGGTATTTGAATGACAATGGGGGAACTGTGGGTTGATCACACACTTAATGGAGCATTGAAACCTGCCTATCACCATGGTGACAAATAAACCTTCTTGCAAAAGAGTGTTGTTCAAAATATTGGTGCCTAATGAAAATCACTAGAAATCACTTTAATGTTCATTTAAAGTAAACAACAAGCTATTATGTAGTACACTGTTTTTTTTTTGAAGACCCAGATTCACAAACCAGCACAATGCCACATATATGTATCATACAAAAGTAAACAAAAATGTATAAAAAAAAAAAAAAAAAAAAAAAAAAAAATTCTGCGTAGGCCAGCATTTTGTTATTTGCATTTAAAATTGTTTTTCCTTGCTGTTCACAACCCTACCAGAGCACACCTGTGACCCATTTTTGTGCCGTTAGCAGAGATTCACCAATTAAACAGATGTTTTCATCTAAAGTGATTTAAAGTTGCACATTCTTATTACAGTGACATCATTTATAAACAAGTACCTCAATCATTTCAGTTTGATTTTTTCTGAGATTATCACTGTCAAAAAAAAAAAAAAAAACACACACTTCCTATGTAAGATGTGTTAAAACAGACAAGAGGCAGATGCAGGTACAAGCAGCTGGAGCGATAGGCACTGTCGGCTAAATCTGCCACCTCTCCAAATGACCCTAAACAAGTGTCCTTCTATTGATTTTTCTCCCTGAAAAGATTTAATCAGATAGTTGGTGAGATTGGCAGAGGACAAAAAAAAGGAAGAAGAAGAAGAAGAAAAAAAAAAAGGTTTAACCCTATTGTTGTATCCTTCAGTCATCATTCAATCTCATTTTTCTTCACAGGAATTGCACTTGCTCAAATCAAAAAGAAATAAGAGTTAAACATTAGGGAAATAAAAGAAGTGTACATTTTCTACAAATATTATATATATATATATATATTACAAAAATGACATTTGCATTGTTTTATTATTATTTTTATTATTATTATTATTATTATTATTATATTTATTTTTCTCATTATAACTAACAAATCTCATAAAACCCTTTATATGATGTTAGGAAACCAGCAATGGCCTTGGGTAATCATTGCATTTTAATAGTTAAATGTCAGGTTCACATCTTATAATGTAAAATACAGAACCAACACCCCATTAGTGAAGTCATCCAGAGTCAGTGAAACAAAGATACTCTCTTCTGTGCAATAACCATTATAACATAATACAATTTCAAGCAGCAGGTCAAGACTGTAATCAGCATATGAAATCAGCCAATTATACCAAGCTGCTTTAATTTGTCACATTCATTTATACCGATATATAGAATGAGAGAGCAAGAGAGGGTGTCATATTCTGAAAAGAGTTCTGACATGTGGTATATGTCATATATTAATCATCAAGAGAAATGTTTCTTTATGGCTTTACTTCTTGCACATGTTTAAATTGTATGATTCAAACCTGTTAATGAAAAGAACATTTCTCACAACTGACCTGAGACTTCTCTTTTTATGCTCATTTACTATTTCACTCATAAAAACAAAACAAAAATAAATAAAATAAAAATAAATAAATAAACAACAGCTACTTATTTTAAATTAAAATTAATACACCCCTCCTCCCATTTTGTCATGTTAATGCTTTGGGGCCTTAATTGCTCTTTGATGTCAGCCTGAAATCATAGGTAATTTTACCACAACCTTTGCAGAAGCGAGCACAAGGACATTTTTTACCAGTAGGTCAGATAAACAAGAGGATTCATGGAAATATACATGCTGAGGGAATTTGAGTTTATGAATTATATTTAATTCAATGTATTGGTGGTGACTCAATGAGAATAATAGATCAATAATATTGATAAATTATGTCTTATGAAAATTAAGAGTATTCTAATCCTGCAGAAATAAAAACATTTTGAATCTTTTCGCCCCCTCCCCTCCATTTCAACTATAATGCATAAAATATTTTCAGAACTGCAGACCCTTATTGAGAGACTGGAAAGAAGGAGATAGAGAGGCCTCGGGCGTTTCCTATCATTATGAAGGAAATAGTTTCTCCTTATCTGCAGGGCTAAAGCAATTATCGTACCACAGTTTCTCCTCTGGCCACATTATGTTCAAACAGTAACATTAAAAAATGCTCCCCTATACCGACCAACCACCTCCACACCTCCCCTCCACCCCAAACACACAGTAACCAGACAACATCCCTTGCTTGTGTACCAAAGCGTGACCTCATAAGACGTCTCATGGGTGTCTCAGGCCATTTGTTTAATCTTGTATGCAGGAGACATAGGAGGCTGACGGTTTGCCCTTGCTTACCCACCCAAGTCCAGAGTTTGCACAGGTGACTAATTGCTGAGGAAATATGGTTATTTAGAGACTGGTGATATCTCCATTGAGCACAGCTGTGTTTGCCGGAAAGTTCCTGCATAGACATGGATGTCACAAAATCAGGACCACATTCATCAAATGGTTTTATTCTTGTTTGCATTATATAGTCTTGTAATTCAAGGCAAAATCCAACGCTGATTTATGTATCGTTATAATTGTGATGAGTTGTTGTTTCTCAGACCGTTCTTGTCCCTGATTTTATCTCTCTTTTAACTATCTTTGTAAATAACACAATAAACACAAATTAAACAATATACATTGTAACATTAAATCTTAATATACCTATAAAGAAACTAAATTATGCAATCGATCAGTAGATACAGTCTCCCCCAGTAAATTTTGTAAATATAAGTTTATAGTTTTTTTTTACAGTATGTATGCCAAGTGTGCAATATTTGACTGGTGTCATCTACAGTAGCCTATATGCAGCTGGCATGAAATTCAGAGCATGACCGTTATTTTACTACATGTTCCATTAAATTGTATATCTGCACCTTGGGGCTTAACATATCTATATATGACAAATAGAGGCATCATGCCCATTCAAAGTGAGAGCGCACGTGTCCCCTCAGATTTTTGAATTCAGCTTCCAAATGACAATAAATAAATAAATAAATAAATAAATAAATAAATAAATAGTGTATTCATATTTTCTACATTTAAAACAATCACACTGGCGTGATTAGTTCGGTGCGTCATATCATCAGCTGCTAAATTCAAATCTGCGTTCACTGGCTGGCGCTAAGCCAGAGACAGACTCGTTTTTACAGCTCTGCATTATAACCAATCACACACATTGCTGTTGAGCTTATGAATGCAATGACCAATCAGAGGTGTTCAGATGAGTCATCACTTAAATGCCTAAACCATCGTAATCTATGAAGGTGAGAAGCAAGATATTTCATGATAATTCAGTTAATGCATTTGGGAATGTTTTCGAATAAAAAGGAAAGAGAATAATAAAACATAAGTGCTGTTGTGGCTGCTGTGTGTCACCACTCGTGCCCCCTCAAAAATAATGAGTGCATGACGCCCGTCGACAAGCGTAGAGAGACAGGGAGAAAAAAAAACAAAAAACTTATTTTCTAGTTTTCCTTGCGCTCGTCTTGACCCTGTTTCTCACATAGATATGTAGTAAAAGTTATATATATAGAGAGATATCTCTTAAGCTACTTCCCCCTGAGATCAGTTATCACTTTCTGCATTTTGATTTGGCCTTTAATGTTAGCTTTTGGTTTTAATTGACTGATAAACAGATTTGGAAAATGTGTAAATGCAATACTACACACTGTTTTTGCCTCTTATGGTGAAGCACTAACTGTCTCCCTGTGGAAAGCTAAATAAGGGCAGCCAAAGGGGATTCCTGTCAGTTTAGAAGAGCAGCTTTTGAGACATCTGACATCTTGTGATGGCATATTCTGTTCAGTTTTGCATCAACTTTCCTTTTGAACACTGAATGTTTCTCCTTATTGCATTCTGAAGTCTGAAGCTAGGTGAAATAGAGGCGCGGAAGTGGTGCCAAATTTGATAACACTGTGGCAGATGGCTCTGAGGGACCACCATGCCAGTTTTTTTTTTTCTTCTTTCTTTTTGGGACCCAGTGTGCAGAAAATCCTTTTTGTGTACAAAATGACACAGCATGTTGAACATCTGCTGAGAGCAAAAACAAATAAATAAATAAATAATAGCATACGATGGTGATGCAGCAGGTGAAGTTAATATCTTATGAGCATGTATTATTCGTTGTCTATGTTTGACATCCCACACATGAAGAGCTAATTCTTTTTTAGTTTACTCATGTTTCACTTTGTCCGATTCAGACTTATTTAAGTAAACGTAATTCTCCACTTCACCAGCATGTTATTCATCTGCCAGGGACTGGATCACTTGTATGAAAGGAAGGCCTTGCTGAACAGAAAGCACTTGCTGCCTTTGCTTTATCTTGAGAGCGCAGAGGGTTTACTAATTAGAGTGTCTTTTGGAGAGAGACGGTGAGCCGAAACAGAGGACTGCGATATGGCCCTTGACGAACAGCCTCATCGGTATTTTGATGATTACCCAGCTGCCTATTGGTTGTGTGTCAGGCGGTATGCAAAATCAAAATGACGTTTAATTTGCAGTTACATGACTGATATTTTAATTATCCTTTCACATCTGTCACAGCTCTCTGGCATCTTTATGCTTCCCTGATAAAACAATAATGCACAGCCATTCCGTATATGATTGTAATTTGGAGAGGGGCACACACCTTCTGAAGTAAAAAAAAAAAAAAAAAAAGAGCAACAAAGAAAAAAAAGAAACATATTTTTCTTTGCTCCCATTATCACCCTTCATCCTCATTAAAATAACATTAAACAGAGTATATTTGCCCTTTGATGGCTTACAATACAAATCTGTACTTAAATAGAAAATCTTCTTTGTTCCAATGCTTCTCTGAACCTAAGTGCCATATTTCAGAGCTGGTGGCAGATGGCACAAGTTGTGCTGACACTTTATTATGTAACACTTAGCGGTGGAGAGTATACAAAGCCAGAGCAAAGTAACTACATCAGTAAAGCCATCAAATGCAGCCCAGTCTTTATTATTAAAAAATTATTGGCATGTATTATTCTTTAAAGATATTGCACAATTGAAAAAAAAATATTTCATCATGGACAACGGCAACCCTTTATAATGATCTGGAATGCAAGGAATGTGCTTTTGATATAACAGTTGTCAGAATAAAACATTCATCAAGTGGCTGACTGTTCAAATGCATTTCTGAAGTTGCCCTGTCCTTCATTCATCAGAGATAGAAAGCGGGACATGATCATTCTCCGTCTTGTGCACTGAATTCTTGGAAGATTGAAAATCTGTCTATATTGCCTGTTAAAGAGAAAGAGGAGGGCCAAGGGACAAGCAGGAAAAAGGGAAACATAATTCTTTATGAACCCTTTTGGCAAAGCAATTTGAAGTTTTCTGTGTGATGCCAACTTTGGAAAGTTTTATTTGGGGATTTTAGTAGCATGCATGAGACTCAGTAAGTAAACTACACTGACCTAAAGGATTATTAGGAACACGATACTAATACTGTGTTTGACCCCCTTTCACCTTCAGAACTGCCTTAATTCTACGTGGCATTGATTCAACAAGGTGCTGAAAGCATTCTTTAGAAATGTTGGCCCATATTGATAGGATAGCATCTTGCAGTTGATGAAAATTTGAGGGAAGCACATCCAGGGCACGAAGCTCCCGTTCCAGCACATCCCAAAGATGCTCTATTGGGTTGAGATCTGGTGACTGTGGGGGCCATTTTAGTACAGTGAGCTCATTGTCATGTGCAAGAAACCAATTTGAAATGATTCGAGCTTTGTGACCTGGTGCATTATCCTGCTGGAAGTAGCCATCAGAGGATGGGTACATGGTGGTCATAAAGGGATGGACATGGTCAGAAACAATAATCAGGTAGGCCGTGGGATTTAAACAATGCTCAATTGGCACTAAGGGTCTTAAAGTGTGCCAAGAAAACAACCCCCAGACCATTACACCACCACCAGCAGCCTGCACAGTGGTAACAAGGCATGATGGATCCATGTTCTCATTCTGTTTACGCCAAATTCTGACTCTACCATCTGAATGTCTCAACAGAAATCGAGACTCATCAGACCAGGCAACATTTTCCAGTCTTCAGCTGTCCAATTTTGGTGAGCTCGTGCAAATTGTAGCCTCTTTTTCCTTTTGTAGTGGAGATGAGTGGTACCCGGTGGGGTCTTCTGCTATTGTAGCCCATCCGCCTCAAGGTTGTGCGTGTTGTGGCTTCACAAATGCTTTGCTGCGTACCTCGGTTGTAACGAGTGGTTATTTCAGTCAAAGTTGCTCTTCTATCAGCTTGAATCAGTCGGCCCATTCTCTTCTGACCTCTAGCATCAACAAGGCATTTTCTCCCACAGGACTGCCGCATACTGGATGCTTTTCCCTTTTCACACCATTCTTTGTAAACCCTAGAAATGGTTGTGTGTGAAAATCCCAGTAACTGAGCAGATTGTGAAATATAGTATATATATATCGATTTTTTATTTTTATTTTTTTTTTGTGCAATTACAAAGGTTTATATAATTGGCAGTTGAATAGATAAAGACAGACTTAGAAGGAATGAGAAATATCATAAAACAGCTGGGTTAATATAGTCTGACTTGAGTGGGCTCATTTAATCATATTAGCAGTTGAGGTTACTTGACTTTGCTGTAGACAGAGACAAGCACTCACATGATTAGTTGATTTTCTTCAACAGCAGACAGATACGACTGTTCAGGATGCAGGGTATCGCACACTTTACAATAAATATGCACATGGCAAATTAGATTTAATAAAGGAGCGTTCATTGTCAAGTGGGTGACAAATAATAATCAGAATTCAACAGAGAAAGGAGCAGGTTTTATTTAACACCTTTTATGTGGCCTGCTTACTTTGTTTAGGGTCATTAGTTTCATCTCAGCAAGAATATATATTATTTTCATGTCCTCGCTGTGCTGTTTCAATATATTTTAATGGGCCTAGATCAGACCTCTGTGATTTTTCTTTCAAACAAGGGATCCTGAACATGCATAAAGTAAAGGCTATTTTTAATATTTTCCATAGCATTAATATAAAAATTCCAATAGATAGACAGTCAGACAGACAGACAGACAGATAGACAGATATATAGATAGATAGATAGATAGATAGATAGATAGATAGATAGATAGATAGATAGATAGATAGATAGAAAGATAGATAGATGCGCTATATCCTCCTCCTTATAAGGTGTTTAATGCACTTAGCTTCCTGGCTTCATACTAAAAAAAAGTTTGCCAGTGTGTCATGGTGAACTGGCAGAAGAAAAAACTTTGTCTTTTGAAAGATGCTGAGCATTGCAAATTTTTGCACTCAGCCTGGAAATCTCATATATCTTCTTTATTTTCTTATGTTCTGTGACAGCAAGTCCATACTAGAGGCATTCTTTATGGAAATATATAGGCAGAAATGAGAAAAACTCACCAGATGGAAAGATTAATGTATGTTAGGGAGTGAAAATAAAAAAGGTTTTTAATTCCACAAATGCACAATTTCTTGCTCAGTAACCGGCTCTGAGATTATACCATAGTACAGTTAAGCCCTGCTACTGTCATGAAAAATATTCTCAGCTAAACTCTAGAATTCTTATCATGAACAGATATTTGTAAATAGACTATTGGGTGTTTTTGTATGCTGTTATTAAAGTAAAAAAAAAAAAAATATATATATATATATATATATATATATATATATATATATATATTGTGCATTTTCTTTAAGTTACTTACAAAAAACAAAAAACAAAACAAAATCAGCTTTGTGTCTGTGTTTGCATTCTTCTTATACCAGCAAATAGATAAATTACACAATTCCATCTCAGTGCACAGAATAAATAACAGAATATCATAACCTGAGACTCATGTCTCTGGCTGCACAGAGCTCTTTGTCCGCATGATCTGTTGAACAAACCGGCCTGTCTGAGCACGGGCGAGGAGACGGACCCTCTCTGTGATGAATCTGGCCGGTTTCTCAGTGAATCATAGGAAGCAGATTGGCCCTGCCAGCCTCCATACAGGCAGAGATATTTCAGCTTCCTATCATCACTGTAGCGCCAGCAGATGTTTGAGCCCCTTTGCCTCATACATCCATCTGCCCACTGCTTACATTTCTCTCTTTGTCAACCTCAGATGCTTCCTTTTCCTCATCTTGAGTGTTAAGAGATACAGGTGTATATTGTACGATTTCTTAAGTGTTTTAAGCCATTTGAGGGGTAAAGGGACTATTGTCTTTCAAGATTATTATTGTGTGAAATTCTAAATCTACAGTGCATGAGGAAAAAAGGCCTCATATACATTAATATTGTACTACTCCGAAATGTTTATCATGTGCTTTTATTTAATTTAATGAATTGATGGTGTGATTTTCATTACACATCATAACAGAGTACTAAAACAAAACCTTTTGTTATCAAATTTTAATAGTATAAGTCTACACTGAGCAGAGAACTAAAAACATAAGGAGTAAAATTCTTTGTCTTCTTGAATATTTTTCCTCCATCGATCAATTTCTGGTTCAAAATGTGAAGTTTAGTTTGTATTATTGTATCATTTCTAAAGGTTTATGGAGTGTAGTATCTCAAAAAGACTGAAGTATGAAGAATATTATGCTCAATCAGTCACTTTCAATCAGTGCAGTTCCTTGAAAGCAAGTAATATGAAATGGTATGTTTGATTGTCTGGAACATTTTCAAGAGTGCTGGTATTAGTCAAACAGCATTGGGGCTTTTCAATGTTTGTGTTCATGGCATCCCACATTACAGTTTATGAGTGCAGTGGAAGCAAAGTAGGCAACATTAATATTTACTACTTGTTATAAAGCTACAGTAATGAAAAAAAAAAAAAAACATATCAGTATGATTTTGATTAAACAGTTTAATTAACTGTATATTAACTGTTGGGCTAGCATGGGCTTTACACACTGCACTTATCCGCACTTTTAAGCTGAGAAAGAAGAATGTTTACACTTGTAAATTAGAAACAGGTGTTAGCATCCCTTTTTTATTCCTTGGGTAATGAAACCCTGCTCCATGACACCAAACTTGGCACATATGTATGTGCTTTGGACACTTATGGAAAGGAGACACAAATGTAGTAATTGAAAAGTTAATTCAGGAAAACCTGATAATACAGCATCACAAATAAGGAAATAAGAATGATAACCCAGGTTTAGGGATGTGCAATATGAAATATCAGTTTATGAATACCCAGGGTTTCTTTTACCCAGGGTCAAGAATGGCCCAGGGATAACTATGTGAAAACCCCTAATACTAGTTAGTTATGAGTCAAGAAATGACTATTCATATTATGTAATATTATGACTATAAATTATTATTAGTGACAAATGTTTTAAATATACGTGTGTCTATGTATTGCTTGTTCTTCATGCAAAAACTGAAGAATTACTCAGATTTGGAAATTCATTCTGAGAGGAATGAAGCCCTACAAAGAGACACATTTTACACACAGCACAGATACTCTGAACTTCTGAAAAGCAAGCGTACAAAGTGCCTTTCTCTTTATATCACAGTAGAGGCTCCAGCCAGGCTTTTGGTGAACACATAAATTGGAGCGCCACATCAATGCTTCATCCTAAAATTTTCGCATTTATATTCAAGTAGATTATGTTGAGAACTTCTTGAAATATATGTACTCGATCCATTGTTTAACAGCCTGCGAGCAGAAAAAGCACATTCTGTGTTATTTGGTGGGAAAGGAGAGGCAACTAATTGGATATGCCAACTCCGATGAGTTCAAAGAAGTGTTAATTACTCTGATATAAACAAGATTATGAAGTCCTGCTGAGAGCCCCCATCCCTATCACTCAAAGCACAGCTTCTTTCTTCCTCTGAGGACAGATATAAAGGACTAAGGAGCATAGAGGAGAGATGGAATGAGGGCAGAGAGAGAGAGAGTAAATTAGGCAATAAAAGAACCACATTTTTTACACACAAGGGTTTTGAACAAGACCAAGCTGCAGTTTAAGTCCAACTCTGTTCAGATAATGCATTCATGAGCAGTGCTTCTGGAACAATCAGCAATTCTGCAGTGAAATTTCCCCACCATGCATACAACCGGATGATCGCAGGAAATCAGATACACCTTCATGCTTGGAAATTCTGCCTTTTAACATACTCTTGGACTACATTACAAATCAGAGCATCAGGAGGGTTTGGTCTGGCAGTGATCATGCAACAGCTTTAAGCTACAGGAACATCTACAGACATTCCAGACAAAATGTTGTGCCAAAACATATACAAATTGGGCCATTATTAATACAAATAAATAACTAAAATAATATAAAATAAAAAATAACTCTAAACTGATCAGTAGGAACAGACAATTATGGTGTCAAAAGAAGTGTGTTCATGTGACACTGGTTAGGTTCAGACAGAGGCCTGCTTTCTGCTTCACTGTAATTAGTTTAGAAATACAAGAGATAGAAATAATAGAATTATATTCAAGTGTTGGCTGTATATGGATGTTTTATTGTTTTAATAGCTTTTATTTGTATTTTATTTCATATATTTGCTTTGATTGAATTTTATGTTATTTTGTTACTGCTTCAATAAAATGGTAATTTCACTGAGTTGCTTTATTACAGTATAAGTAAATGAACATAGTGAAGTGAGAGGGGGGATCTTGAAAGGTTTGCGAGTCGAGACTCAGACTTGGGATGCCTGAAGCGCAACAGCGTTATGTGCTGGGACACTGCTCATGAGGCTATCACCACAGCCCTTTTTTTAGTGTGGAACAGATTATAATAAAATTATAATAAAAAATCCTGTTTCCACTGCATGGACAGCAAAATTGTATTAAAACACCATCGTGCCAGCAGGCAGTTACCCCGTTAACATGTATTGAGAAAAGCTAGAGGGCAGCTTCTAGTCACTGGGATGCATAAGTGCAAGAAAAAGGCTAAGAGGACCAAATCCTCAGTGAAGAAAAACCTGTGTATAAAGCCATAGCAGGGATGGCTGCTCGAGGGATAACATGTTAAATAGAGATTAAAACACACACACACACGCATGTTAAATTGAAGTAATCGAACAGAGTGATTGTGCATTCACTAGGGGAGTGGCCTGGAGGGTGACCCGGGGCACTGTTTTCTGTCTTTCTACTTTTGCCCGGAGGATGACTCAGCTGCCGTTTGCTGTTGACTGACAGGATTAATGAAGCTCTTCACAGCCCAACCCGTAGATCAGCGGCTGCTTGTGAGAGCACAAAAGCTCCTGGCACACAAGGAGGAAGAAAAGAGAGACTTTCATTAGAGTTTATTATTCTCTAGTCCCCCACGTCAACCTCGCTCCCCAGCTCCGCTCCAAAGTGAAGAGTCATTTAGGCTCCATTCTTGGCACTCGGTGCACATGTGGGTATTCGGTGCATGGTGCCACATGTGGAGGATGCTTTAGATGGGCTAGTAAAGCTCCAGCTGCAGGCAACACTGCACCATATTATGAAAGCAGAGATCAATTTCCCCGAATGATGCGATGATTTCTATGTGATGTCTCATTTCCACCTATTCACTCTCATGCTCATAGAAAAAGGGGAGGGGGGAGACAATAGGACATCTTTCTCAATTTCTCCATTCTCGCCTTTTAAAGCTCACTATCAGAATGTACACAGAGCCACTTTCACAGTGAATCAGCTTGTTTAAAAGACACTGCACATAAGTCGAATGGATATGGCTTTTTAATATTTAAATCTAATAAGAAATGTTTTTCTGCAAGAATCATTTTATTTTGAGCAATCTGCTGAGAGTTATGAATGCAGTTTTCTCTTCCATGTTAGCTTTATTAAATTCAAAAACTTTCCCCAAGGCTATGTGAAGGTAACTTCAGCTGTTTTAACTGAGATCAGAGAGCTATGCATGTCAATAAATGTAATGCACTGATAAATCAGTTGCTATGTCAACGTGATCTCATGATAATTCCTATGTATTTTACTTAAAATGTGATAAATGTGATAAATGTCATTAGAAGGTACAATATAGATTTTTCTATATTGACCTTCATCTCCATCCTGAGCAGTGAGTCCAGCCACCATAAGCAGTCATATGGATTGCTAGGATACTGCTTGTGACATTTTTGCAATAAATAAATAGGCTAAATAATTGTAATTGCATTTATTAGTCTTTCATGCTTTTCTTATACTGTACAGAAGTGTTTAGGTTTATAGGTAGGAGTGGGATTAGTGACAATAAACATTTTAATGCTATACTGTTATTAAAATATTTATTTTTTGGTCAAATGCATTTTATATCCTATTATATTTGTATTACATTTATAAAATTCCTTATTAATAAAAAGAAAATAAATGCATATTTGCTGTAAAATGGGTAGGTTAAAGTTTGTGGTAGGTTAAGGGGTTTAAAATCTAAATCGCTTATTGATAAAATGATAAAAATGCATTGATACGAATACCACGAATATCTAATACATACATATTTTTAAGTTTTTAGCTGAAGATAGGCAGCTATTTGTAGACCTATGTTTTAAACGTTGAAATATGTATAAATTGTACGTTTTACACAGTGGTGTACCACACATCTTAGAGGCCACCCCACAAAGAACGAGATGGGGCCCCTCTCACCGGCAGTGATGTCATGTACGCAAATGTATTGCTCACCTGCTGCAATTACTGACTCTGTTTCTATAATTAACACAACTGATTTATCAGTAATGAATGTGGTGAATTTTCATTGCATTAATGAATTTCATGTAGGCTAAAAGCAGGATGTTTCAGTTGAAACTCTTATCTACAAGACTCGCTAAATGTTTAAAGAAAATATACAAGCAAAATTCATGTATTTTGAAAAAAAATGTTTATTAAAATATGTTTATTATTATTATTTTGCCAAGGCTTTACAGTGATGAATGATGTCTTGCTTGAATGACCAAGCAGCGTTAGTTGGTTATATAACTAAATTACAATTAAACAGTTGGGGGAAAAAATGCGGTGACACCTCTTGCTACATTGACTTCGCAGCCCGTTTACTGCCAAAATAAAGTACATAAAGAAACTAAAAGTTACAATTCTCAATTGAAATTGTCAGTTTATGCATTCAGCGTGACCAGCGGCCCACTGTGCTGTTTTAGCCTTTGTGAAGGATGATGATTTAAAACCAATACGTAATAAAATAATTATTATATAAATATTATTATTAAGTAATTATTTTAGCATACAAATATGTTGTAAATATTGAAACATTAGGATATGTGCCGAAAGGGAGAGGTTGGCTTCAGTTTCCCTTTAAATTAATTAGTTTTTTGCTTGAGGTTTATAGCCTAAATACTGTTACATTTTTTAACTACAGTATGTATTAACTTATTTATTTATTTTTTGATTAGCCAAAATTAGTATATATATGGGTGTGAGTTGTGGGCATGGTCAGATTTCCCTTATTTTCTGTCTCTAGCTGATCACATGCCTGGTTTAAGCATCAATAAAAACATACAAAAATATATGTTTTGTGCTTGTAAATGTAACATATTAATACCTACATACAAATATGAGACCAGGTTGGCTATGTTTGGTTTAATGGTCTTTAACAAGGACATGCTTGTAAAAATTACTGTTAGAAGACCCTATGGGTTAATCTTAAAAGTAACAGTAAAAATAAAACTGCATATGCTTTTTTTTTTTCTTTCAATAAATAGAGATAGATTAGGCAACAGCAATTCTGAAATAGCCTAAGGTTAAAAAAGTAGGCGTCACTTGTGATTATGGCACTTTTGGTTCACTAAAAATAAAAACACGCTGTCATGAAGATGGAACAGATTAATAAACAGACTGAATGATATTAGAGGAAAAGATGCATTAACAGCCATTCTTAATAAAGAAAAGAAAAACTCATTACTATGTTAAGTTATGCAAAACAAGTTCAAATGAATTACGGGGAGCCTAATAAATCTTTCATCGTAATCTGATCACCCCTGAGACAAATGGAGGATTATAACATTAATGTGACACATCAGATAATAGGAGAGCAAATCACAGAGAGAATTTTGAGCTAATTGTCTTGGTTTTCTTGTTTCACCCTCACAGTCACATACGCTCTTCAAAGATAATGTATGCAGCATATGAATCCTTGCATGCTTCCTCCCTAGGCTTTGAAGTGCTCAATTCAAACTATGAAAAAATGAACAACATAGCAACAGCATTGCGATACGAGTGCAGAATGCCATATTTTGGTCTCTGTCCAGCACTTCATCCCTTTCATTATGTTGCATCAGAAGAAAATAACTAATTTCAATCAAGCAAGCCTTTGTTACCACACCAAAAAATAAATAAATAAATAAGAAATCTCTAGTAATTTGTCAAAACAAAACAGAATCACCTGATTCTCCCGTTGGACTGATTTATATTGTCCCCACAGGGAAGTTGTGCATTATGCAGTCCAATCGTACTAGCAGATTGGCATCTGTGCATCTTAAACTAGAATCCAATTGAGATTGGTAAAAAAAAAAAAATTACAATACAAATTTAAACTACTGAATAAACAATATGTGTTGCAATCCTTCAGTCTCTGAAATACAGTCATTAAAAACTTGAGTTTGTGTTTCATACAGGGATCTCTACCAGCCCAGAGTGACTGATGAACCCTCCTAAGCTGAATTAGAGAAATTTGCCTTTCAGAGCCAATTCTTTTCCAAAAATTAGCCCAATAAAGAGATTGCTTTTGGATGCTAAACACGTACGTTGGAGCCAGGGATGGCCGTGATTTTCAGCTGATATACAATGGTTCCCTGACAACCCCTGGGATATCATCATTCTATCAGTCAGGTCTGAATGTCTGCCAAGCTCATGGCAGCCGGACCTGGCAAGAGCTGAGGGCTCCAGGACGACTGAGCAGGTTGCATGTCATAAGTGGCGGATGCTCCAGAGGAAGGCAGAGTGGATGGCAATCCGGTGCATTAAATGTATTAAAATACCCAGACCTCCCCAGAAAATGAAATCAATGAATGTGCAGCGCAGCTACCCAGACACATTTAAAGAAAAGGTCTGCATTTTAAAATGTCTGGCTAATAGAAGCAGTATTAGTACTGCAATAATAAAAGGCAAACCTGAATCTGGAATTTGTTAGGTTAAAAGGCTCCAACTAAAGCATATGCTGTGTGCCTATGTCAGATGGCGTAAATATGAATTAATGGCTTCACCTCAAATCTGACCCTGGACCACAAAACCAGTCTTAAGTCGATGGGGTATATTTGTAGCAATAGCCAAAAATGTATTGAATGGACCAAAATTAAAGTGATTTTTTTTTTTTTTTTTTTTAAATCATTAGGATATTAAGTAAAGATCATGTTACATGAAGATGTTTTTAATGCCCTACTGTCAATATATGAAAACTTAATTTTTGATTAGTAATATTCATTGTTAAGGATTTCATTTACACAACTTTAAAGGCTATTTTCTCAATATTTTGAGGGTTTTTGCACCCTCAGATTCCAGATTTTCAAATAGTTGTATCTCGACCAATTATTGTCCTCCAATACATACTTTTGTATCGATATTACAAAGCTTATTTATTCAGTTTTTAGATGATGTATACATTTCAATTTTGAAAAAATGACACTTAAGACTGGTTTTGTCATCTGAAGATCTGTGCAGCCCAGCTAAGGAGCATATCGACGCTATTAAATGTGGTTTTATTAACAAAGTTCAGGAGAAGCACGATCAGATAATCATTCAATTTGGCACAGGTGCATCTCGTTTAGCTAATCATCCTAAATAGCACACAAGCGTATATATATATATATATATATATCTCCAGTCTTCCTACCTCCTGTCCCATGACAGTTTTTCCGGCATCCCTCCTCCACCCCAACTCCTCACTTCTAATCTATTTATACCAAATTGGGGATAGGGGGAGTTATTTGGGTTCGGGCTGTGCTCCGGGCCCGGACCCCTCCCCCAGGACAGCACGCCAAAATATGCCTACTATTCGCCTTCAGATTAGATGTAAGGGTGAACTCGTGAACCTGCAGACATGTCCAATGTCTTTCTCAGAACTGAGACATTCAAACAGAAATGCACCATGGAGAAAATCTCCTCTATATGGTAATATGGCCCTGAAACATCTATTCAAATAATTTCTGGATGAGAGGAATGCTACGGTTTATGTGTCATTTGTGTTGTTTCACAAGAGCAAATTACTATAGTATTCAGCAATGCACTTTATCAGGAAATTCAAAGAGTTAATAAAGCATAGATTGTAGTGAAATAGTCAGTACTTTCACTTTATGTGAACATTGTGGTTTACCAGTTCATCTCTGAAGTGTGAAGCTTACAGAGTGAAAAGAAATGAAATTAAGTATGCCATCTCTCTACAGCCACATCAAGAGACAGCGAATACTTCTCTACATAGCAGGTTATTAGGGCCCGAGCACCGATGGTGTGAGGACCCTCTTGTATCTGCTTTGTTTTTTATTCTTCTTCTTCTTCTTCTTCTTCTTCTTCTTCTTCTTCTTCTTCTCCCGAATGAATCGCATTTTTGAGGGCTTAAACATGCTCAAAAAGTCATGAAACTTTGCACACACGTAAAACCAGGTGAAAATTTTCGTCTGATATAGGATTCAGAAGAGGGTGGGGCAAAATGGCTCGACAGCGCCACCTATACCAAGAAAATCAACAGCCTTCCAGCTATGTTTCACGTACATGCACGAAAATTGGCACACATATGTAACACACCAATACCTACAAAAAAGACTCTTGGAGCGAAATTCTAAACCCAACAGGAAGTCGGTTATTTTTAATATTATGAGCATATTTTGTGTAATTTTGGTCATTTCCATGTGTTGTATTTTAACGAACTCCTCCTAGAGATTTCTTCAAATCAACACCAAATTTGGTATGCCTAATCTAAAGGCCTTTGCGATGTTAAATTGCGAAGATCTTGAGTTTTCGTTGAAGGGCGTGTCCGTGGCGGCCTGGCGAATTTCGATGATTCGCCATGAAAAATGAAGTTGCTATAACTCACACATACAATGTCCAATCTGCCCCAAACTTCACATGTTTGATGAGATTCCGAACCTGAACAGATTGACATGCCCATATTCAGTTATAGTCATAGCGCCACCTATTGGCAACAGGAAGTGACATATTTTACGCTGCGACGAACTACTCCTAGAAATTTTATGACATCAATGTCTTTTTTGTGGTCAGTCTAATCTAAAGGCCTGTGCCATGTTCAGTTGTGAAGATCTTGAGTTTTCGTTAAAAGGCTTGTTCATGGCGCCGCGACGAAGTTCGATGTCTCGCCATGGGAATAAAAGATGTTATAACTCAGGCATAAAATGTCCGATCTTCCCCAAACTTCACATGTGTGATAAGAGGCCTGGCCTGAACAGATCTGCAGGCCAATATTCCACCGGGTGTGGCAGAATGGCTCTATAGCGCCACCTATAAACTTTCAACGGAGTGCGCCTCGAGCTATGTTTCACGTACATGTACAAAAATTGGTACACACATGTAACACACCAATACCTACAAAAAAGTATCTTGGTACGAAATCCGGATCCCAACAGGAAGTCGGTTATTTTGAATTTTCCCTTCAAAATTGGTGTTGTTTTTGCCATTTTCAGGGGTTGTACTTTAACGAACTCCTCCTAGAGATTTATTCAGATCAACACCAAACTTGGTCAGTGTAATCTAAAGCCATTTGCGATGTTAAATTGCGAAGGACTTGAGGTTTCGTTAAAGGGCGGGTCCATGGTGGCCTGACAAATTTCGATGTTTCGCCATGAAAAGGAAGTTGCTGTAACTCAGACATACAATGTCCAATCTGCCCCAAACTTCACATGTTGGATAAGACTCTTGATCTGAACAGATCTACATGCCAATATTCAGTTATAGTCATAGCGCCACCTATTGGCAACAGGAAGTTACATATTTTACACTGCGACAAACTACTCCTAGAATTTTTTTTTAGATTAATATATATTTTGTGGTCAGTCTAATCTAAAGGCCTGTGCAATGTTAACTTTTGAAGATCTTGAGTTTTTGTTAAATGGCGTGTCCATGGCGCCATGACAAGTTTGATGTCTCGCCACAGCAAGAGAAGTTGTTATAACTCAGGCATAAATTGTTCGATCTTCCCCAGACTTCACATGTTCGAGTCCTGGTCTGAACACATCTGAAGGCCAATTTTCCGTAATAATGATAGCGCCACCTGCTGGCAACAGGAAGATTGGAACATATACAGAATATACTTTGATATATTCCAATCATATTTATGACTTTAAATGCATATTTCTCACTGTTAACCTTTTTACTAATGCCACTCGCTGGCGGGGAGCCCGGGTGCGAGGGCCCGTTCATCGCTGCTTGCAGCTTTAATTCTTCATTGAAATGTGAGAATGCCAGATGTGTTGGCCAGTTTTTACATTCTTAATCACCACTGCTCACGTTGGCACATTTTCTGTACATTACCCTTGGCACAGTGGTTGTACTTTTTGAACCACCAGCACCACATGATCTATCTTGAATAATGGACAACCTATTATATTTTGCAGACTAGTTAAATCAACTGTTTACTCTAACTAGGCATTTCTGTTCGGTCTTGTTTAAAATACATAATTATTCCACATGCTATTGCAGCTATTTTTCTTATTGCTGAAAACACACCCGTATAGAACACGGACTGTAAGTAAATCAAATGTAATTATTATTTTTTTTTTTTATGTATTAATACCCAACAAACATATAACCTGAATAATCATAACATGAATCATAACATTTTTATGAGCCACATGGATAAATCAAAGTAGTAAATGTTAACGTATAGTTAAACTGTTTTAACTCTCGTATTTAAAAATCATGATCCTTATCATGATTTTATATCATTTTGAGGTGATGCATCATATTCTGTTAATATACGGCTCTTCTTTCACTGCCCTGCATCTCCTTTTTTTACCCACAGAAACAGGCATTGCGTGAACGCCTTTTTATTACAAATTTTAACAACAACGTGAAATTTGTGAAGGCTTTATTCAATTCATAACTCCGTAAGCATATCTTAGAGCTCGGTTTATCCACAGATAATTTAGAGCATTTTCAATACATCCATATTTCACATTTGCTTTCCTTATCAGTTTCCACAGAAACCTAGCCACAATAAGACAGTTGTCACATTTACCACTGACTATGACAACAGAAAAGAGTATAGAATCAATGTGTCATTCCTTGTGTAAGGTGTATTGCATTGTATTTTTTTTTTTTTACCTACCTGAAATTCTGCAACTAAAAATCTGCACCCTCCCTTACCCTTTGACTTTATCACTATAGTGGAGTGGAGATCTTATTTGTTCCTTATCTGTAAACCAATGCGTATTGTGCATATAATTAAACAACCTAAGTGATTAAGTATAACACACATAGATGGGTATATTGAGACTGAATAAATAGAGAATAGTGAGGTTTCCATCAGATAAAATACTCTTTATTACTTACAATTAATCTTTTTTACCCATCAAGTCAATGCAGATTATGAGTCGGAAACAAGATGGACAAAAACTAAACAAGTAAAGCACATGTTCAGTGTTGATCAGAGTTATTACAGTACAGTCCTTTATCCTACAATCACTGTGTCATCGTCTGGGAACTCATAGAAGGGCACCTCCAGATTGAGCGGAGCGGGGCCTTTCCTAATGCGACCAGATGCGTCATAATGAGAGCCATGGCACGGGCAGTAATAGCCACCATAGTCACCAGCGTTGGCAATGGGCACGCAGCCCAGGTGGGTGCACACGCCAATGACAATGACCCAGATGGGGTTCTGGACACGGTCTCTGTCGTGCTGGGGGTCCCGAAGCTCAGCGAGATTGACATCAGCCTCAGTTGCAATTTCCTTTTCTGTTCTGTGCCGGACAAACAGGGGTTTCCCTCTCCATTTGAAGGTCATGTTCTTACCCTCAGGGATGTCTGATAGCTTGATTTCAATCTTGGACAGGGCCAACACGTCAGCCGAGGCGCTCATGGAGGAGACAAACTGTGTGACAACGGTTTTGGCTGCATAGACTCCAACCACAGCGGTGGAACCTGTGATCAGATAGGAGAAGGCCCGTCGGGTGTCGCCGCTCTCTTGTGAGGACTTCTTTGGGTCTAAAACCTCTGGCCGCCGGTAGTCAGAGAAATCGGGGATCTTGATGTCTGTGTGGGCGAAACGCACTAAAGAGCGAGCTACAGAAAACAAACAAACAAACAAACAAATAAATAAACACTGCATAATTTTTTTTTAAATAAAACAGTGATAGAAAAAATAGATATCATATATCCAGCCAACACATAGCACTTTTCTATAAATATTTTTTAGCTACTTTCACCTAGCTAACTATCTTAAACTTTATTTAATGTTAATTCATATTACTATTGAGAAATGTATATATATATATATATATATATATATATATATATATATATATATATATATATATATATATATATTCTTATTTACCAAGTAGGACTGCTCTGGCTTCAATAACACTAACAAGTGATACTCTATGAGCAAATTTTACTTCTAATTCACTATATGTAAACTAAATAAGCAGCATGTATGTTAGGTCAATCAAATTGAACTACCCGTCCCCAAACCTATACAAAATCTGCCGAATTATCGCATATAGTGGCATTTATTTTATTATGTAATCGTAGTCCTGTCATATAGAACTTTGGAAGAGAAAAAAACAAACAAAAGTTCGATTTTTCCTCGAAAGACAGAATGCTTTGCTAACAGCTGCGGCAAGGACATTAGCGAGGCCTCGGTGATGCTAACTGCTTTAGCATGTGAGCGATTTCTGCTATTTCGCTACATAGTTCAAACTAAACTCAAATTAATATTAATTCAGCATTATTTACGTACAACACTACAAACGCATTGAACCTATTCAGTACACACATTAAACACATGAGAGGTCATTGTGTCCTTGAATGCGCGCCGCTGCACGGCCTCCCTCTTGCTACACTGAGACCGGGGCTCTCGCGTAGGTTCTACACCACAGTGATTCTCACCGTTGAGGCTGACGGACACGGCAAGGCCGCTCTTCGCACTCTGACCAGACAAGGACTCGCGGCACAGGAACGGCTTCTTAGTGTCCATCAACAGTTTATCGGTCTTCATGACGACGCCGGGTATGAGAGGCTTTAGTGGACCTGCCACGGCATAATTTGTAGTTTGCAGGTACGGGGAAAAAGCCCCCGAACGGGCAGCAAGGGACATCATGTTTGTCGGCTAAAGGGGCTGCGATCGACCTTCCCGAACTGATCCACCACTGACGCTCCTGACGTCAACGTAACAGAGACGCGGTGACGTCACACCCAAAGCCTTCCACAAAGATTTGTAAAGATTTGCATGATTTTGATTTGGACGTCGTTTCATGATTGAAATAAAAACAATTGAGGCTGTTTGTAGGCCAATATTTGACAATATAATATGGATAAATCGACTCTTTAGGTAATAATAATAGTAATAAAAGTGAAAGCTCAGAAAGATTGTGAATCACAGACTCAATTCTAGTAAAAAAAAAAAAAAAAAAAAAAACTACTTTACACGCTGCATGAAAGAAAGTAATGAAATTAAGTTATAACAATTACCATATACCTAACAATGTTTTATAATTTAAGCACACTGTAACAAAATGTTAAGATTGCATTAGATTCAAGATTAAATTCAATTCAATTCAATTCAAGTTTATTTGTATAGAGCTTTTTACAATACGAATCATTACAAGGCAAATTTACAGAAAATTATGTTTCTACAATATTTAGATTTATCAAGATTTTTAGAAAAAAATAATACAAGACGTAGTCAGCTAGACGATGAACATTATTAATATTATTAATTAATAATTGTTATATGATGCACACTCAAGATTTTTATTTGTCACATGCACGATTATATAGAGCATATATAAGCAGCAGTGAAATGTGAGTTAATAACAAATAGTAATTCTTCTGCCAGGCAATTTTTCAGAAAATGTGACCATGCAATGCACTATGATTGATATAGGTAGATGGCACATTCGACAGCTCCAGAAGTGTCAACACATCCACCATCTTGGAATGGTCAATGTGTCATCAGTCACAGTAAAAATTAATGTTTTCCAAGATTACACAACATTGCACAAACTCTGATTTCTAAAAAACCACAGAAAAATTAATTTCCAAAGAAATGGGATAAACTTTTGATAAGAATATATAAGAATACATATAAGGTAAGAAAAAAATATGTGTGTGTGTGTGTATATATATATATATATATATATATATATATATATATATATATATATATATATATATATATATATTTATTTATATATATATATATTTATTTATTTATATATATATATATATATATATATATATATATATATATATATATATATATATATATATATATATATAAATATATAATTCAAACACTCATTCAACTACAGTGGCAGACACACAATGAAGAATGGGAACGTAACATCGGCAACATAATGCATTGTGGGACTTTGGGACACCAACACTCCAGTAGAGACTGGGTAATAGTGGAGATAGATGTTAAAAGGTATTTTATACATATTAGAATTGAGGATGCTTTCTGTGTAATGAACTTCCATTTCTGCTGCCATGACCAGAGTGGAAACAGGTCTGAAATGAAGCGCAATTTTATTACATTTTTTTTTAGCTTAGTAACAACACACTGGTGACAGTGAAGAAAAAGTTGTATTCATCATTTGTATTCATTATTTATTACTGATTCATAATTTCCAAACTGCTTGAATTAGTAAGTATTCATTTCATGAATAATGTACGAAAACAAGCTTGGAAATTGTATGTGTGATATAGCTCAGTTGCGATCACTCTGTGTTCATGAAGCAATGTTTGATTCATTGTCCAGTTAAACTTTTTTGGTGTCACCATACAATTAATTTCAGAGCTGCATGAGGGTCGTACTGTTATTTTATCGCTTAATGCTTTTAACATTAAGAAATTATGGTTATATCATTAAATGTGTTGATGAACTGCTTGAGAACAAGTTATATTAGTGTTTATTATTTTATCTTGCAGATATATCAGTGCAACTTAGTTATTAAAAACTGCAAAAGATAAATCAATTTGGTCATGTGTTATACAATAGAAGATGCTGTATGATGTATCACGGTGTGTATATGTCGTCTCCTGGCCACACGACTGAGCGCTCAAATGAAAACAAGGATTAAAATATTAGTCCGCTTATTCTAAGCAGATTCAAGCAGCTCTTAAATATATACAAATATATGCATTATTTTTCCTCTGGTGATTTGCATTTGTTGCCATTGTACGATACTTAATGTGTCCCAATACATGGTGGTGACTACCCAGCATGCAATGTGCAATGATGTAGATTCTCATTATCTATCAACTTGCTTTCGAGTCTTCATGGGCTGGCTTTTACGTATTCGGTGGTGGTGTGATGACGTAAGAAGCACTGTTTCCGGGTCCAAGCCTCAACTCTCTTCACTTGAGAATTCTACCTCAGCAGCCATTTATGAGCACTGTTTGTTCATATTAATCATTTAAGCTAAACATTTCAAACTTACGGTGTACACTATAGTCTCTGTGCTCACAGCGTCCCACAAATATATATATATATTTTTTTTATTATTATTTTTTATTTAATATTTCATTGTCTGGCTTTCTGGGACTTCGTTATGGAGTTAAAAGTTAGGATTATAACTTTTTCGGTAGTATTATATTACATTGTGAGTGTATATTAGCACCTTTTGTTGTTTTCTCGTGGTATCTGATAGAGTGTTTGGACATGGAAGTGGTGACACATGATGTCAGACTTAACAAGCGAATAGCGGCCAAAAGAAACAGCCATAAATAAGGCATCTACGTATGGATATCTATGGGCTACACATGATGTAATAAGGTTATAGTAACATGTTTAAACAGTATTGTTCAGTAGCTTTGAATGAGGCTGAGCCAATCCAAATCAAAGACCAAAGTTTCTGTTTTAATTGGCCATAAGCTACTCTAACAGTGTCAGTAAATGTAAATATAGGAAAGATTGCTCACAGTTATTTTCAAACCAAGCAGCTTTCTATTGGTCACCATGGCAAATTCATGTTACCCGCTTCGATCACAAGCTAAATTTGCATGAACTGTTTTGCCCTTACGTGAAACTGCAGATCTTTTGGATTCCTTTTGAAATGACTGGGTTTTGCCCATTAAATCTCACCAAGCAAGTAAATGTGACTGCAGGGCAGATTTTCCAGCAAGCTTCTTTCTTCCATTCTGTCTTTCACTCACTACCGTGCTATACCCAAACATCACTCTGTCGCATTTACAGATTGGATTTGCATACTCCTGGTTATTACAAAAGACTGTTTCAACGAACATTTCCTGAAGCAATCCCATTTGTATGTTCCTGTTTATCTGCACTGACTGGGTTACAGCTTGTCAAGTTCTCACAGCCCATTTTAATAAATCCAGTAAGTACGTCTGATTTTACTGCCTGCTGTTGCCACGACATCAGCTTTGATCAATGTGATGCGGTTTGCCTGCAACTGAGCCTCAGCTATTTGAGGCTGCAATTCCTTCTCTGTCAACTGAAAATAAACTCTATTGACATTTTTAATCTATGAGTGCGCAGTTTGGCTCAGGCGTTCTCCATACTGTATCCGCTGTATCACTCTTGACATTTGCTATTTCCACAATCCTGCTTATTAGTTTGGTTAGAAGGGGACATTTAGTTTCCGATTAGATCTCTAATTCTCCAGAGAGACAGCAATAAATTAAAACTATTTTGAATGTTTCTAGTCAAAAAAAAAACAACAACAAAGAGGTAGGAGGATAGATTCAGAGGCAAGTTATATTAAAAAATAATGCATAATGCAACTTCTGCTCATACAGTATGTACGCTATATAAATAATACTAGGGCACATATACTTTATATAAACTGTGATCAGACATGAAAGACACACGCTGCTGCAGCTTGAATTACTGTATCTTTATAACCCAGGCTTGCTAGTGGGCCTGAACATGTTCTTCCCCCAAGGCCAAGCTGAACTCCCTGTCCTTTAGTTGTGACATGAAGAGAGTTTATCTCTAAGAAAAGTAATCCCAGAGGGTAGGATGGGAGAGCCACATTCAGAGTGCAGGCCACTTTAACAGAGACACATTAAGTCTCTTGTATCCTGACGCTGCTCCTGCACTGCTAACAGCACATTAAAAGCCGACCACTGACCCCTTCACATCAGACTCTCCACTCGTATTCTTTTCGCACAGCTGGACACCAGCTCTTTGCGAGGGGGATTATGTCACAAGCATTATAAGACAAGTGCCATATCTGGTCAGTTGGCGGTGTCTACACACACATTCAGAGTTGTGTACCCACACCCACACAGAGAGAGTTTCCAGTGATAGCATCACTGACATAGCAATTAATCCGCCTGTCTATTTAGATTTCAAATGATGCAAGGATTTCTAGTGTTAAACTTCCACTTCAAAAGCATTTTACAAAACTCACATGAGGGCACTGAGAAGGATATGTATTTCTGTGCAAAATGCTACTATAGCGAGGATGAACACGAATGACCCTCGGTTCCCCATTCGCTGGCACTTCAGAGAAAAATGAGAGTGAGAATCAGGTCAATGCTGCTTTAAATATGCAATGAGTATCTTAAGCCTCCTCCATGCGATTCATTGATTTTCTTATTCCATCATCCTCAGACCTAATGAAGGGCTTTCATTTTTTGATCGTGTAACCTTTCCGTCTAAAATATGATGAATCATTTATCTCAAAGGACTAAATACATTTTAATCAATCGACTTTTTCAGTATTGATTAGTAGCTGGAAGACGAAAGTTATTGCATTCGGTCATGAAAGAGGGGACAGATATGACATCATTTTTGATTGGTTTATACAATCAAAAAGGGAGTTAGTGGGTAGAGATGACATCCTCCTGGACCATTGTGATCAATCCATAATACCTGCAGGGAGTTATCCGTTAGTATTCCCATTAATCTTAATGGCAAAACTGTAGCATGCAGCCCTGATGCTGCCATTTTTATAAGTTTTTTATTTTATTTTATTTTTCTCAATTGCCACTGTATGTGTATCATTATTTGTTTTGGGAGAAAAAAATCCTTTTCAGCATGTCTGCATTAAATTGATCAACAGTAAATTGTTAGAAATAAATATATATTTTTTTAAAATAAATGTTGTTCTTTTGAAACTTGATAATGCATCATGGTTTCTGAAATGTAATGTGACATTGAAGACTATATATGTATATATAAATCATTTATTTATTTGCATGCATGCAGTTTGCATGTTGCTTGGCCATCAGTGGAGAAAGATAAGTTTGGCCATGTAATGTTGTCGTTATATAATCTACAACACTATTAACTAATATACAGATTTCTGCTTGAGCAAGCCAATGCATGTGTTATGTTCGCATTTTGTTTATTTACAGCACTTTAAAATGCCCCCCACAATAATACTCACTTTGTACAAGTTGTAAAAAGAAACTGGACTCAGCTTTACTTGTCTATGCCTTGAAGTTACAATTATCACTCGTACTGAGTTGTGTTATCACAAGAAGTAATCCTGTCTTCCATCTACTTCAATTTACAGTATACAGATGAAGAGATTTTGCCCCCTGGATAAGGACATGACATTTGCCACATACAACATGAACAAGGTAGTGACATCACTGCAAACAGCAACTGACTGATGATATTAAATAAATATATAATGAAATGTATTCTGCTTTCCACATTTAGATAAACAAAACAAATGTTTAAATAGGCAATGCCATAATTTATCAATGACAATAATACAGCCCCACCGAACATGCTGACAGACATAAAGAATAAAAGTGCATGCTGCTACTTTTAAATAATCTCCTTTCATCTTCTTATATTAAGATGCAGATCTTGTCTTGGTCACAGATTGTGCTCAAGGGCAATAATGTCCATTTCTCCCTTCAATAGCACATCACCCACAGACCCAATAATGCATTAACATCCTATTAACTGAGACTTTAAAGTGGCTTTGTAATTGATAAGGAGGTTGGATGGGAGGACTGAGAGTGACAGAAGGCGTGGCGGCAACCAGATGGGAAGCTATTATCTAAATGAAAATCTGAAGTGTCAGGCTGTATCTAGTTTTCAGTGCTTTTTGGGACAAAGCGACAGGAATAAAACAGTTGAGTTCTGGTCAAACTAATTGTGATAGTTTTGATCTGAATTTAAATTACACACTCCCTTAGCAGCTCTATTATACTGCATAATTGCCATATAAGAAAAGAAATGAGTGACTAAAAGAAATACTAATTTGTATTACATTCATCCAAAAACATGGTTTTCATTCTGAATGTAATAAAACATTCATAATCTGTGGATTTGAGAATTCAGAGTTGCTCAGAGGCAGTGCAGTTTTATGAATAAATTGTTTTAATCTCTAAAAATTACACAGATTTACTGATGTTTAGGAATTAAGCTTTGACAGTGATGTGAATGCTGATGTCTTCTGATATCTTCTTCATATTTAGTCCCCGTGCCTCTGAGTGGTCACCTGTGCTGACAGTGTCATCAGATGCTCCAGGCAAAGGGAAAGCATGCAGAAACCCAGATAATGTCATCCCTGGCATTCGACAATTTCGCGCCGAGCGTGGTTCAGATGCCGGAGTCCGATAAACTGTCACTGATGCCAGTTCTTCTAACTCTTAACCAGATGCTTGGCTGCTCCCTACAGTCCCTCCACAGCAAACCCGGGATGTCTCAAGCAACACAGTGATGGGACAAGTCAGCACTGCTTCTGGGACTGTTTGCGTTGATGGCCTTATCTCAGGACAAAGGTCTCTGTCTTTTAGTCAAGGCAGGAACTTTGTTCAGTCTATCAGGGGACTGCAAAGATACAAGAAGAGTTTGGTGAAGAAGAAAGAATAAACCACACATGAATAACTGGAACAATGTGTTTAT
Source organism: Carassius gibelio (assembly GCF_023724105.1). Taxonomy (NCBI): domain Eukaryota; kingdom Metazoa; phylum Chordata; class Actinopteri; order Cypriniformes; family Cyprinidae; genus Carassius; species Carassius gibelio. The sequence goes on along the minus strand of NC_068402.1, from coordinate 23,038,347 downwards.
GTCCTTGTCTAGATAATCAAGGGCATTTTGGGCCTACGCTGAAAAATTGTGAAATGACTGACTCATTTGTTTAAATGCATTTTTTACACTGATCTAACTAAAAATAATGGTTTTCAGTTTAAACCTGTTTTGTCAAATTTGAGAGCAAATAACACTACCTCATCCTCCACTGGTTACAGGTAGCTTGCATGGCAGGCAGGCTTGAGAACTGGCTGGCTTGACAACGGAGCGGCTGGTGAACGTGAACATCGAGTGGGTGGTGGGTTTGATGGAGGTTACCGCCAGAAAACCAGGACATTGAGCACATATGGAACAAAACGCAAGACACAGGACTGACAGTTACCATGACCTTCACTTTAGAATTAATTATAAATGCATTATTCATATTAATGTATACTGCAGTTTTTAGTAGCTCTTGGGGAGGTATGGGAAAAAATAGTACTTATTAGCTAATAGTGAACTACCACATTCTACTAAGCACTATTACTTACTAATATAGTAATCACAGTTTCTTGATACTAGCAGTTTCTAGAGTGTTTATATTGTGTTACTCATGTATTTCTCTGTGTTATTCATTAATAATGGAACAGTATTCTAAACTGTAACCCAAAAGTGTATCAAAATGTCTTAAAGTAATGAGTCAAAATACTCATTGGTCATGTTTCCACTTCCATTTTAGATTCTGATTATCTGGCATTATAAATTATATATTCTTCTTCTTCTTCTTCTTCTTCTTCTTCTTCTTCTTCTTCTTCTTCTTCTTTTTCTTCTTATTTTTGCATTTTATGGATGATATTTTATGGGCAGTTTGTGTAGCAAACATACAGGCAGTAGATTAATCACAATGTAATCCTGTAAAACTTGAAAGTAGCAGTAATGAATAATTATCATACCATATTACACAACTGCATGTCATATTATTGGAATAAGAATCTGTCAGTAAATTCATCTAAATTTAATAGCTAATCTGATGCAGATCCCTTCTGCACAGGTAGTGCTTAAACAAGAGAATGCCTTTTAATTCCCTGTTATTATTCATATATACAGTGAGATAATTAAGTACGGCTTTTTATTAAGCACTCAGGGAAGGTTTGTGTGTTTGATCATGTTGACACTAATGTGATGATGCCTCACTAGTATTTGAAGTCATGTTGCCCTACAAAGTGTACCTGCAAGGCTATTATTTTGCTTACATTCATTTTATTCTGCACACACAAATCATGCAAATGGTTTTTATATTTTAAGATCTGTGTTTTTTAAATGGGAACCTTCACTAGACAAATGCTAATTAAGAAATCAGAGGATCCCAGGACCTTGGAGGATCTGTCTTAGCTCGTGAGTCATTTGTTTCATGTGTTTGTTCTTGTGACTTGTCTAGAGGCCAACAGCAGTCAGAGGGCAGTGAGACCTTCTTCACACTGATTATACAAGCTGTTATGTACCATGTCCCATGTCCCATGTCCCATGTACCATAATGGTAATACTGTAATTTCTTTCTCTCTGTCTGGTCATTCATCTTAATTCTGCTCTGCCCATTTATAGCTGTTCGCCTGAATAATCTGACTACTAATTGAACAAAAATAAACACCAATTACTGTTTGATTACTGCATGTAACCTCTCAAGAGAAGCTCTGTAAATCAAGCGAAATCGCCTTGTTGCCTTAGTTCTCCAAATGGAAATCTTCCAGTTAATGTTTCGTAATGAGATTTAAGGGGTAGGTTGCACACTCATCTGTAAGAGGGGATTTACGTTTATATAATATTTTCCACATAAAATAAATGTTTAATAGCTAGTATATACAGTAAACAGTATTATTTTATTAGCATGGAGATGCCATTATAGCTTTTATTATTAGTTCAAAGTTTCTTTGTTTTTATTAATAGTTTGGAATTCCATTAATTAATTAATTAATTAATTAATATTAATATACAATTAATATACAATATAATATATCATATTAATTTTATTTCCATATTAGTTATTAATTTTAGTTCAAATAAATGAAAATGAAAAATTTAGAAGTTGTAGAAATCACTTTCCGAGTTCAAACATATCCATTTCGTATTAAAACAAAGGGTTTGGTATTCTTAAAGAACGTGACTTTGGGTCAATTTGTATCTCTCTGTCTCACAAATGTGGTTTTGCCTATTTATTTATTTTTTTCAATAGTAAGAATGATGATTTTCAGTGGGACAAGATTTGTACTGTTCTATAAGTGATACTTTACATCTGCACAGACTTAAAGATTTCTCTCAGTTTACCTAGAAATGTCTTAAGAAGCTTGCAGAACACTGATGATGAAAACATATTTTCATATTCTAAAGGTATTAGGAGTCCAATGTTATTATGTGTTTGTGTAAAGGACAAAATAGTTTGACATAGGACGTCCCTTTATTAACTTTTAAGCCCTATTCAGCTCTAAAACAGGAAATGAAAGGGCAGGAAAGGAATGTTTTCTGGAAAAATGACAAATAGTGCATTATGTAACTTAACTAAATTGAAGGAGCATTATTAAAGGTATTTTGTAGATTTACCCAAAATAACTTCAAAGCATTACATTATTTAGTGTTCTGTGGCATGTAGTTTAGAAAGAAAGCATGCAATGAAATACTTTTAGTTTCATGGTTGCCTGTCCTTATTAATCTCTCCTCATTCACTGGAGAAAGTCTGCATCTGATAATAACACACACACAGACACACAAATGAGATTAACAGTTCTAACTACACCTGTGAGACTGTGCTTCGTTATCGGTCATTATTAACATAATGCTCTGACTGCAATTAAAAAAATAAATAATAATAATAATAAAGCATGAGATTAACATTCCACTCAGCTTCTTGTTTCTCGCGATATAACGTTGTTGCAAATAAAGTACAAAGTGTCTGAGAGAGATAAAGTTTCAGACACAGTGAGAGAGAGTGTGAATAAGACAGAGAGGAAGAGATGTGATTGGATGGACGCACACAGGGATAAACACAAATCCCGTATTTGTAACTGTGCCAAGAGTCCACGCCTCTGTGTTTCCTCTATCTGTACAGTGTAAGAACAGAGTCCAACATACTCCTGTCTCCAGTACGTGAAGAATTCAATTACGTGTTCATGTGTAGCTTTCCCTTTGTGTGTGTGGAGAGAATGTCTGTAGTGAATGCCGATGTTGCTCGCTCCCACCGGGGAGTGAGGGGGCAGAGAGAGCCACAATACGAAAGAGTGAAGATAGCTCTGTACAATGAAGGATCAAATAAATAAAAGTGCTGCTGAAGCTGGCTAGCAGTTCTGATATATGCATGTCTACATGATAAACATGAATCTGGACTTCATGGGAAAATTTTAAGACAGTAAAAAAAAAATGAGAGTTTGGTTGGAGCTCAGGGATGGTAACCGAAAAAAATGCCCTTACGTCCCTACAAGAAGTGAACCATGAGTAATCACCAAGTGTGCCTTTGAGCAAGACACTGAACCCCAAGATGCTGGAGGGGAACTATCCCTTTAAAAAGAGTCCTTATTGTCACTTTGGACAAAAGTATTTGCTACAAGACCTGACTGACCTAAACGACAGCTTAAAACCTCTGCAGGCACAGTTCAGTACCACGGACAGCTACTATTGTTTTCGATTACAAAGATAAATTAAAAGTGCAAATTGTTCATGTTGCATACATATGCATTTTTAAATGGATAATTATCTTAAATTATCTTATTAATATTGCAACATGGGGGATGTACCCCCCCCCCCCCAATCCCCTCTGTTTCAAGACATGTCTCCAGCTAACAAGTAATGATTTCAATGGAATAGCTTTCCTTGGGAAATCGATATCCATCTAAGATGTTCTGCATACCAATGCTTTCTCAGAAACCATTACATGGGATTTTGATATATACAAAGATAAATAAATAAAAAAGGTAGCATTATGTTTATATTTAGCATAAAATGTTTTAGCGTTTATTTTTATTTTTCTTTGAATGGATCCTAATCATATTTGTTTCAGAACCTAGCACTATTCATGGTGAAGCATGTTCTCTTTTTATTGATTCCGAGTACACCTGGCTGCCCACGTTCACTCTTTCAATAAACTCTGATATCTTACTCCCTTCTTCTCTTTCTCATGTGTTTCATCTGATCTGAAAGAGCTATCCATGAAGGTTTTCATTTTGGTGCCCTGGCAAACTGGTTAATCATTAAACAACATTCACCACTCTATGTGCATTTGTAGAGAGACTGGCTGCATATGCATGTGTATACTGTGTGTGTTTGCAGAAACTGTGCTGCACTGTCATTTAAAAGATTTGGTCATTTAAACAGAATAGATAATAGAATAAATGAATAAATAAATGAAAAATGTAATTATTAATAATTAATTATTAATAAAAATAAATTAACAGCATATTAGGATCATCAAGTGACAATAATGACTGCTTCTCATCTTAGAAATAAAACAACATTTTAAAAGATATCCAAATAGATATTATACATACAGACTTTTTACACTTTGTGAGCATAAGACAAATCTTTCAAATGACATGAAAAATTGTCAGTTATTCCAAACTTTTGACCACTAGTGTATATACAGTTATTTTATACAAAAATATTGATTTGTAGAGTTAAAACATTATTACAACAACTGCCTACAGTTTCCCCTACACACATCAGTGCTCAAACAGAAAGTGAATCAAAGAGAAAGCAGCACATAATGGGCTTATGAAGCCTAGTGTGATTTTTTGCTGAAGAGATATGAAAAGGACAGAAGAGAACTTGATATTTAGGAGCAGGAATCTCTCTGGAACTCAGAGAACAAATGATATGCATGATACATTTTAAAAATCCTTTTGAAAAAAAAAAGAGCCTAGTTTAGTTATTTAAATATTTCTGAACACTACAAACCATTGCAGAGCCATTTGGTTCATTTCTTTGAGGAATACGCCAACTGTATATAATCCCAATTCAGATGTCATCAACTCGTTAATCTCTTATACAGTAAATTCATTTTCTTCTCACTGACATTTCCAATGATCCAGTCACATTACTGTGTCTTTCGAGTGTCTTTCTGGCCTGACTCACTGACATACAAGGAGGTTATTATTGGGCTTTAATGCAACATTACTTCAACTCACCTGGTACCCAGGCACTCATAGGTCGAGCCAGGGCCAGATATTTATCAGACCCTTACACTTATCGGACCCCCTCCAATGTCTGTCACGCTGTAAATTGAAATGGAAATAGATGTGTTGCAAAGGCTCAACACTAACTTCAAAGCAGAGCCTTAAGCTATGACATATCAGAAATCTTGCTGATGTCAGTTCATCAAAGTAACAGACCAATGACAGAATGACAAAGGGGCAGGAATGGGAGACATGGGGGACTTCAGAGAAAAGGAGGGATGCACTGCAATAGCAGGAATTTCTGTAGCTACTCTGAGGTGAAGAGGGTTTGAGGAACCCAGGTGGCAAGCGATGTGACTGCTGTTCAGGGCCAATTACATCTCTCTCTGTCGATCTCTCTTGCCTTGACCCCAGTGGCATGTTTTCCAAATCATCCTGATTTTAGACATCAGAGTAACTTAGAAGAAAGAGACAGACACTTCAACAAGCTTCTAAAATTGAAACCACAATGTAAATAATAGCACTATATTTAAACGTACTGTCTATATTTAATTTGATTGCAAAGTGTATTTTCTAAATTAGAACACAATCAGCATTCTGACCTGTGTGAGATAAAATACTTCAGAATCACATACCATTCAAAAGATTAGGGTTGGTAAGATTTGCTGTTTTTGAAAGAAGTCTCTTATGTTCACCTGATAAAAACAGTGATATTGTAAAATATTATATCAATAATAATAATAATAATAATAATAATAATAATAATAATAATAATAATAAATGTTATATATACTTTAAAATGTATTTTATTTCTGTGAAAGATGTATTTTCAGCAGCTTAGAAACATTTCTTATCATCAATATTTTTTTAAGGATTATTTGATAAAAAAGAACAAAAGAAAAAGAACTCAAACGAAAACCATTTGTGAAATAGAAAAAAATTGTTTGTAACATCATAAATATTTTACTGCCAGATTTGATCAACCTGAATAAAAGTATTCATTTTGTACTGAAAAAAAAAAAAAAAAAAAAAGCCTGACCCCAGACATTTGAATGGTTTTTCAGTAGCAGCGCCGTGGTAATGATAAAACACTGCTCATTAATTTACATGTGGGAAATGTGTTTGCATGAAAAAAAAAAAAAAAAAAAAAACATATTAGTCATTATAGACATATTTTTAAATTGGTAAAGTGTCTCTTAACTTTAACTGCTGCTCACACCAACATTTCCTTTGCTCAGACTGAAATAGAATGCAGGAAAGCTTCAGAAAACACAACTCATCCATTGTCTTTTATTCTGCTTAGAAAGATTCAATCAATTCTCTTCTCTTCGCTGTGAGGTGCCAACTTACAATCTAACCCTGCTGTTTCTTAGGAAGTGAAGAAATTCCGTTACATGTATAACAGTTTTTTTTTATTATTTAAGATGTTTTTAGATTTTTCCCCATTAACATTACATGTTATATTACTTGAAATGTTACACCCTTAGGGTGAATATGAAACATGGATTATAGAGTAAAATGTATATGATATGATTTTATATTGAATTCAATCTTTGTAATTGTTGATACTACATACATGAAGGATATACCAGCTAGTAATCTTAATTACTGTTCAGTTTTATTGTTTTAGTTTTACTGATTTGTATATTACTTTACCTCATAAGAAAGGGAAACTTCCCCCCAAATACTCATCTGTTAACCCTTTTTGCAATTTCTGTACTATACGATTTCTGAACTATAGTTCATAACCTATCTGTCTGCTCAGTTAAATCTAAGTCTATCTGCTAGCCTTCCAAATGTCCTGCACTGCCCTTGATAGGCACTGATTTCCACTCAGCTGCACCCTGACACAGGTTAAGCTGCTCACAGGCACAGCTGTTCCACAGTTCAGCCAGCCTGTCTCTCATGACAGGCTCACCCACAGTGAACTCATGCACAAACCGTTGGGTTATGCTATTGATGTACAGGGAGCTACAACAATGGCCTTTGATTTTGCGTTGTAGGGGACAGGGGGGCAGGAGCTATGAAACAAGCTTCTGCTCTCCCTGTAATGAGTGCCTTTATGTAAGCATGGAATCTAAAATCAATAGTCGACAGGCATATAGCAGAAAAAAATGTTGAACAGGAACATTAGCAATATGCAGCCTTATAGATTCAGCACAGCATTTTATTATTCTATTTTTCTAGCTTCAGTGTCATAGAAGGGACACAGTGTAAAAATAAGCAAAGAAAAAAACACATATTGAAGTTCCATGCTGTTCTCTATAAGAATATGTTATTTTATACATGTGCTTATTTGAAAGGAAAAATTATACATTTAAACTTCTTTTGTCATTTTCCATTTTCCCTTGGGTATATATATTTGTCCCTGGCGGTGTGGGACAGTTTTCACAGCAGCTGTCAACAAGTGATGCTGCCATCATGATTTTTTTCTTTCTTAGAAACATGTCTGGTCCTCTCACAGGCCCTGAGGGCTGTCTGAAGTTTCTCACTTAGGTGGAGTGTATGTCTGTGTCCATCAAAGGGGATCAATTGGTGAATGTAAAAAAACAAAACAAAACAACAACAACAACAACAAACCATGCCTTTTAAAAATGTTTTATGTGGCACAAGGCTGCATTCTCAAATTTTATTTTCTTAAATGTGATTCATATGAAAACATACTACCACTCAAAATTTTGGGGATAAGATTTTATTTTTTGAATGAGATTTCTAAAGAATCATGTGAGAATCTTAAAACAAAAATAATAATAATATTTTTTGCAGTAAGGCCATTGAAGGGCTATTTTGGGCTCCTCAAAGAACCTTTCAAGTTCTTAATATGTATATATGTATAGTGTCAAGAACATTTTAATAATCTAAAGAACCTTTTGTGGAATGGAAAGGTTCCATAGATGATCAAGGTTCTTCATGGCATCATACATGCCATGACAAAAAAAGTCAAATATTTTACAATAGCACTGTTTTTGCTGTATTTGTTATCAAATAAATAGAGCACTGATGAGCAAAAACCTATATTAAAAACAAACTAACCAAAAATATATACATATATCAGAACCCAGAATTTTTCTTTTCTTTCTTTCTTTTTTTTTTTTTTTTTGGTTTTTGAAATCAGCCATGTAATGGTTAAAGTATTCTGGTCATGTTAATGGAGATATGAGAAAGTATTTTACATAAAAAAAGTATTTTAGTACCTCTGTATATCCTCACTGTTCCATTCATCCAGTAAGCTCATGCATTTTCTATTGTTTCCAATCGGAAACTATTTGCTTTTTATTTTTATTTAGTTAAAATGGCCAGTTTGCAAAGACTCACTTCATTACAATTCACCTACAAAACAGAATGAATATGTGTGTGCGTGTGTGTGTGTGTGTGTGTGTGTGTGAGTCACTATAAAATATTCTAGCCAACAATATCCTAAAGTAACATAAGGCCCAACTGTGAAATTAGTATATAGCAATAATCTAACATGACCTAGTCTGAACCAGAGAACAAGTTGTGCTAAAATTTATCAGCTCGACTCATGAATATTAATTGCATGACGTTCACCCTGCAGTCCTACCTGATTTACTGGAAGACAGTGATAAATAAGTGCTAGTCACAGTGGGATTGCTGCTTGGTGCATTGCTAATGCAACCATTACTTGTATGTTGCTTAAGAAAACCTTCCTAAAGGAAAATTAAATTGAAACCATACAGATGCGATAATTGTTTGAACAGAAATGTCTAAAGAAGGTGGAGGTGGTTTATTACGACCTCATTACTGGATAGGTGTGGTAGAAAAAAAATAAAAATAAAAAGGTTGATTTACTAAATAATAATAATAATAAAAAATAATAATAATAAATAACAATTATTTCATATTAAACTGATAGTAAGAAATAGATAGAGAAACAGACAGAACATGGACAAAATATGTTCTTCCTTCGTTTTAGTGTATGAACACATCAACATTTCTGCTCAATTACTTAGTATTCAAATTTACTGCTTAGAAGCAGAGATCAAAATGACGTATATATAGCAGAGCCCTATACTCTATATAGCTTGTACTGTATTCCCATAGCAACAAATCACAGCTTGAGAGAAGAAGCAATCTGACAATGTTTTCTCTTTCCATTTTGTATGGACACAGCTTCTGAGATCTGATTTCACAGGACAAGAGAAACAAACAATCTTCTCTTGTTTACTATACAATGACTGCAAGAATAAAAGCACACAACAAAACTTCAATGGAGGACTCTCTTTCCTCATTGAATGGATGTCCATTTGCATATGTTGTGTTTTCAGTGGAGAGCTGTGGAATGCCATTGTATTCATTCCTCTATATGTTCAATCATGTAATGCAACTGTCTAGTGATGGCTTCCTAGAGGCTGAGCAGGAGTTTATAACAATTGCAGTCTCTCGGAGCTGTTCTGTTATGCTTCTGCTGAAGGTGTGACCAAAAGTAACTGTAAAATGTTTTTTTTTTTAGAGCATCACTGTGGTGATTGATCTAACTATGTTAAGCTGCAAAGAAAGAAAACAGCTTACCGGCTGTCTGCACTACTGTTGATTTTCCTTGGTCAGCACAGCCTACCTGTGTACAAATGAAGAAAAATAAAATACTATACAAGTTTAGATGTTTTGATACTACTGCTGACTTGTGACAAACCTAGAGTTCAGCCCAGGTATCTGCTGTCTCACTGTCTGTCTGTCTTTCCGTCCGTCCATCCATCCATCCATCCATCCATCCATCCATCCGTATCTATCTATCTATCTTATGGTTATGAAATCAGATTGGTTGAGCAGCATTCCAAGAATACTGAATTCAGTATCAGTACAAGTGAATCAATGACTCATTCATTTAGTCTTTATGAGTGAATCATTGAATAATTCAGTCAACTGATTCATTCCACATCAATAGCACTCTTGCATGTGTGATACTGCTTCTCCTATTCTCCTCTATTTGATCAAATATTTCAAATGAAACAAAAATCAAAGCAAATAACAATGACAAAAGGCTGAAATTGTCACATGATGAGTGGATTATACACTTTAATCTGAAATTTCTCCAATGTGAGAAGGCCAAACTAGGCTATATACGTATATATATATATATATATATATATATATATATATATATATATATATATATATATATATATATATATATATATTCTTCAGTGAACACATCCAACTGCACACACCACGCCACGCCATAAAAAACAATAATCCTTGGGTTTAGGGGCAGGAGATCTTGCAGTTTTGAAAAATAAACATTCACTGAATAGCACATTATTCTCCTAACACCCACTTCTCCTTCCCACCGTTTCCTCCCACACTCTGCCACACTCTCATGCCTCTCTCTCTGCTCTTTTCATTTTCCCTCAGTGCTCTCAGGAGCCGTGAGTCCTTTTCTGTTCTCTGTCTCGTTGTGTCTCCTGCGCTCTCTCCATCTCAGTTTCTCCTTTTCCGCTCTCTCTCTCTCTCTCTCTCTCTCTCTCTCTTTCTCTCTCTCTCTCCTTTGTCTTTCTTTTGTAGCTGGAGTGGAGCCCCTGTCTTCCTTGTCAGTAGTCTGTGTCTGCTGGCTGCTTTGGTGACAAAAAAAAGTCACAACAACAGCACATCCTGTTACCAGCAGGTGACAGCAGAAAGAAGGAAGGAAGGAAAATGATAGCGAGAAATCTAAAACTAAGAAAAGAGACAGAAAAAGCAATAACACCTAGTAATTTATGCCTTAAAGATCACATCAATTGTTTAAAAAAAAAAAAAAAAAAACTTATGCTTATGCTTAGAGTAATCATTAATACATAATATTCAACTGTGTTTACTCATTAACACTTAATGTATACAAATAGAACAATTATTTACATATGACAAAATACATCATATGTCCTTGCTTTGGCAAAATAAAAAAAATAAAAGATTCATTTTATGGAGAGCGTTTCTGGATTTTGTCTCATTAGGCTGATTATTCACTCTTGGTTTTGGGGTGGTATGCTCACTTTGGAGCATCTAAATGTAGGTCCGGAATATAGTAAACTGAAACAACAAGCTCTGCAGCATTCTCACAGGGTGTCTGTGTGACTGAAACGTCCTTGACAGATTTGTCTGCTGTGAGGCCAGGATGAGCCACATTATGGACAGACACCTGTGCCTCCACTGGATATGCAGCTGCAATAGAAACAACAACACCACAGCCCACCTGTCATCCATAGCAGAGAGAGACAAACAAAGTGTGCTAGAGCGATAGAGAGAGAGAGAGAGAGAGAGAGAGAGAGGGAGGGAGAGAGAGGGGGTGGATGGCGAGGCTATTTCTTTATCTTTCATTTGAAAAGCAGGCAGTAGCTGCACTAATTATGTTGATTCATGTGGTTTGCTCTCATAAAGCTTCTGTTGACAGCAAACATGCAAATGCCCCCTCATGTTTCTGTAATGCCGACATCAGACCTTATTGATGGAAAGCCCCTGGTGGATTTGTCCACTTATTAAACCTGCAGGGAGCACCTCCCACATACCCCGCTCATCTTAACTGCCAAGTGAAAACAATGCAGAATGATGCTTGAATTCTTCCAAGACCGCCTATTTGAATTTTACTGGATTGTATTTACAATTTGCTGCATAGCAACATGGACCTCCCTTAACTGCCTTAACTGATGAAAAGCCACATGTTAAGCTGTGTTGAAGCTCATTGTTGCTGTAACTGCAGAGTAAAAATAAACCAGCTAAAGGTGTGATTTGTGTTTTTTTTTTTTTTTTTTTTTTTTTTTTTTTTCTGATCACACACACACACAAAAAAAAAATGTGTTTGTTGATATCTGGGAAACATGTTCACATACATCCTCAGTTAGCCAACAACATACTTCCTGTTTGCTGTTTGCTGTTGACGGCTGTACTGCGTTTGAGCTCCGTCACTATATTCTTTTCATTGACTATTTTTAACTTAAAAATCAATTTTATACATCATTGTTTCCGTTTATATAACGCGTGAATATATCCTCTATTGTATTCTACAACAAAAACAATCAGAGCGCCTCGCTATCACTAGTTTTATTTTGATCTCCCGGGTCCGCTATTAGCTTTTAGCCAGTTAGCATCAGCAAGCGTGTTTGCTGCTAACTGCGCTTACATTGCTAATACTCTATTCTCACACATTACCACTGCTGTACTCACTGTTACTTGCTTTAATGGCGGATGAATGTCTCCACTCTGTGCAGCTCGAGCTCGAGGCCGTGGGGAAGCAGATTCGCGACCTGGAACAGAGGCAGGCCCAGCTGAGAGAGCGGAGAGCCGCGCTGGAATCATCCCGGGCTGACGCTCACAAGTCCGGGGTAAGTATACAGCGTGCTGTTAACAGTCCCACCACGTCTACTCCGTGTGTTTCTCTGCGCAGGCCCGGTGCACCCAGGACGCGATCTTCCCAGATGTCCTTCACTGCGACGCCGGGACACCACGGACCCTGGGTGCATCCACAGCGGAGGACGCGAGCTGGGTCCCGGGCGACTACTTCTCCCCCTCCTGCCTTCGAGCTCTCCATCCAGAACCGCTTCGCTCCCCTCCGCGAGACAGGACGCAACGCTGTGATCATCGGAGACTCCATCGTCCGACACGTAAGTGCTACGTTAGCCGAAGGTAAAGTGCACACTCATTGTTTGCCTGGTGCTCGTGTTCTCGATGTTTCTGCGCAGATACCCGCGATCCTGAAGGACGGCGAGAGCCCCAGAGCGGTCGTGCTTCACGCCGGGGTTAACGACACCACGCTGCGGCAGACGGAGACGCTGAAGAGGGACTTCAGGAGCCTGATCGAGACTGTTCGCAGCACGACGCCCGCGGCGACGATCGTCGTGTCAGGACCACTGCCCACGTATCGACGAGGACACGAAAGGTTCAGTAGACTTTTTGCTTTAAATGAATGGTTGTTGTCATGGTGTAAAGAACAGAAACTGCTATTTGTTAATAACTGGAATCTTTTCTGGGAGCGTCCTAGACTGTTTCGCGCTGATGGATTACACCCCAGCAGAATTGGAGCGGAGCTTCTCTCTGACAACATCTCCAGGACACTTCGCTCCATGTGACTAGTAAGACAATTCTCAAATAACCATTATGATGAGTTTTGTTCTAACCGCTTAAATGCTAAAGGTACTTGCGCTGTAAAACCTATTAAGACTGTGTCTGTTCCCCGAATAGTGAGGTCAAAATATAAATATAATGTAGGATCTAGAAAAAATCTTATCGTAATTAAACCAGAAAAATGTAAAGTAAATGAACAAAAACAATTTTTAAAGTTTGGGCTCATAAATATTAGATCACTCGCACCAAAAGCAGTTATTGTAAATGAAATGATCACAGATAATAGTTTTGATTTACTCTGCTTGACTGAAACCTGGCTAAAACCAAATGATTATTTTGGTCTAAATGAGTCTACTCCACCAAACTACTGTTATAAGCATGAGCCCCGTCAGACTGGTCGTGGCGGGGGTGTTGCAACAATATATAGTGATATTCTCAATGTTACCCAGAAAACAGGATACAGGTTTAACTCTTTTGAAATACTTCTGCTAAATGTTACTCTGTCAGACATGCAAAAGAAATCTAATGTATCTCTTGCTCTGGCTACTGTGTATAGACCACCAGGGCCGTATACAGAATTCCTGAAAGAATTTGCAGATTTCCTCTCAGACCTTCTAGTTACAGTTGATAAGGCGCTAATCATGGGAGATTTTAATATTCACGTTGATAATGCAAATGATACATTAGGACTTGTGTTTACTGACCTAATAAACTCCTTTGGAGTCAAGCAAAATGTCACCGGGCCCACTCATCGTTTTAATCATACACTAGATTTAATTATATCGCATGGAATCGATCTTACTGCTATAGATATTGTACCTCAAAGTGATGATATTACAGACCATTTCCTTGTATCGTGCATGCTGCGTATAACTGATATTAACTATATGTCGCAGCGTTACCGTCTGGGCAGAACTATTGTTCCAGCCACCAAAGAAAGATTCGCAAATAACCTGCCTGATCTATCTCAACTGCTAATTGTACCCAAAAATACACACGAATTAGACGAAATTACTGACAACATGGGCACTATTTTCTCTAATACATTAGAAGCTGTTGCCCCAATCAAATTGAAAAAAGTTAGAGAAAAACGTACTGTACCATGGTATAACAGTAATACTCACTCTCTCAAGAAATTAACTCGTAGTCTTGAACGCAAATGGAGAAAAACTAACTTAGAAGTTTTTAGAATTGCATGGAAAAACAGTATGTCCAGCTATAGACAGGCTCTAAAAACTGCTAGGGCAGAGCATATACACAAACTCATTGAAAATAACCAAAACAATCCTAGGTTTTTATTTAGCACAGTGGCTAAGTTAACAAATTACCAGATGCCACCTGATTCAAATATTCCACCAACGTTAAATAGTAATGACTTTATGAATTTCTTCACTGATAAAATAGATAACATTAGAAATACAATAGCGAATGTAGATTCTACAGCGTCTAACACTTCAGTTTCATCCATCGCACCCAAAGATAAACTGCAGTGCTTTAAAACCATAGGACAGGAAGAGCTAAATAAACTTATCACTGGATCTAAACCAACAACATGTTTATTAGATCCTGTACCCTCAAAATTACTGAAAGAGCTGTTACCTGTAGCAGAAGAAACGCTTCTCAATATCATAAACTCGTCGTTAACTTTAGGACACGTCCCAAAACCATTCAAGCTGGCGGTTATCAAGCCTCTTATTAAGAAACCAAAACTAGATCCTAGTGTACTGGCAAATTATAGGCCTATCTCAAATCTTCCATTTATGTCTAAAATTTTAGAGAAAGTTGTGTCTGCTCAATTGAGCACCTTCCTGCATAAAAATGATATGTATGAAGAATTTCAGTCAGGTTTTAGGCCCCACCATAGCACAGAAACTGCACTTGTTAAAATTACAAATGACCTGCTCCTTGCGTCAGACCAAGGCTGCATCTCATTTCTAGTCTTACTTGATCTTAGTGCTGCGTTCGACACCATAGATCATGACATACTCATAGATCGATTACAAAACTATACAGGTATTCAAGGGCAGGCTCTAAGATGGTTTAGATCCTACCTGTCCGATCGCCACCATTTTGTTTACTTAAATGGGGAGTCATCTCATTTATCATCAGTAAAATATGGAGTGCCACAAGGATCCGTCCTAGGTCCCCTTCTATCTTCAATATATATTTTGCCCAATGGTAATATTATTAGAAAATACGGAATTAGCTTCCACTGTTATGCTGATGATACTCAGCTATATATCTCAACGAGACCCGATGAAACTTCCCAATTATCTAAGCTAACAGAGTGTGTTAAAAATGTAAAAGATTGGATGACACACAATTTTCTCCAATTAAATTCGGATAAGACAGAGATACTAATTATTGGACCAAAAAACACTACACAGAATCTTGTAGATTACAATCTGCAACTAGACGGATGTACTGTTACTTCCTCTACAGTCAGAAATCTGGGTGTTATATTAGACAGCAATTTGTCTTTTGAAAATCATATTTCCAATGTTACAAAAACTGCATTCTTCCATCTTAGAAACATTGCCAAGCTACGAAACATGTTATCTGTTTCTGATGCAGAAAAGCTAGTTCATGCATTCATGACCTCTAGACTGGACTATTGTAACGCACTTCTAGGTGGTTGTCCTGCTTCTTCAATAAACAAGCTACAGGTAGTCCAAAATGCAGCAGCTAGAGTCCTTATGAGGTCAAGAAAATATGATCATATTACCCCAATTTTACAGTCTCTGCACTGGCTACCTATTAAGTTCCGTATCAGTTACAAATTATCATTACTTACCTATAAGGCCCTAAATGGTTTAGCTCCAGCGTACCTAACTAGCCTTCTACCACTAGCCTTCTACCACGTTACAACCCATCACGCACCCTAAGGTCACAAAACGCTGGACTTTTGGTCGTTCCTAGGATAGCAAAGTCCACTAAAGGAGGTAGAGCTTTCTCACATTTGGCTCCCAAACTCTGGAATAGCCTTCCTGATAATGTTCGGGGTTCAGACACACTCTCTCTGTTTAAATCTAGATTAAAAACACATCTCTTTCGCCAAGCATTCAAATAATGTATCTTTTTAATTGTGAGTGTAGTTGCATCTGTTCAAAGTTGCATTTTTATTCATTAGCTTGGGTTAAACTAATTTTACTTTGTTGGATCAGCAGCTATGCTAATGATGTCTGTATTTTGTTTCTATGTTTCGCCACGGGATTTACATCCCGTGGTAACTAGGATTTAAACAAGCTCCAGTCTGAATCCAGAAAACCTGAGAAGAGATGATGCTGACCCTCAGAGGACCCCAGATGATGCTACCTTGAATCAACAAACAGAACTAACAATTATTGCTAAATGTGTGACTGAATCATATAATAACTTAATTAATAATATTGATAGTTCATCGTCTAGCTGACTACGTCTTGTATTATTATTATTATTATTTTTTTTTCTAAAATCCTGTCAAATGTGCACAAACTACTAGCTACTACTAAATATTGTAGAAACATAATTTTCTGTAAAGTTGCTTTGTAACGATTTATTTTGTAAAAAGCGCTATACAAATAAACTTGAATTGAATTGAATTGAAAACAATGCTACAGCCAGTTGTTCTACTTTAAAATGTGTGCTTCTGTGTCAGAAGGTTTTTTTTTTTTTTTTTTTGATAAGTGTGATTTTGCTCACTGCCAATTAGTATTTTGACACTCTGGGTTGCCAGATGGTGGAAAACACGGCATACTGCAGCCATGGAAGCAGTAAATTAACTGTTTTTACATTACCTAAAAAGCCTCAGCATCCACCTAAAAAGCTCTATGACCAAAGGAATATTAAAGCAACGATAAATAAACTGATTAATTTTCCATTTTCAATTTCACTCGTTCATGTTGCTTGTCCTCAATCTGGCAACCCTTGGAGATTTGAGTGCAGTACCCATTTCAGTTGCTAGCTGTCAATATTACATATGGCAACAGGGGGAAGTCGTGGCCTAATGGTTAGAGAGTCTGACTCCCAATTGAAAAGTTGTGAGTTCGAGTCCCGCGCCGACAGGAATTGTGGGTGGGGGGAGTGCATGTACAGTTCTCTCTCCACCTTCAATACCACGACTTAGGTGCCCTACATCAAGGCATCGAACCCCCAACTGCTCCCCGGGCGCCACAGTATAAATGGCTGCCCACTGCTCTGGGTGTGTGTTCACAGTGTGTGTGTGTGTGTTCACTGCTCTGTGTATGTGCACTTCGGATGGGTTAAATGCAGAGCACAAATTCTGAGTTTGGGTCACCATACTTGGCTGAATGTCACGTCACTTTCACTTTTCACTTTATTTGTGAGATAAAGTTTGGAATAAAAATAAAAAAAAGGCACACCGTAAAATATAAAGAATCAGTTTTTGAATTTTTACGAATGACCTACACCTAATCCCACCCCTAAACCTACTCATCACTGGGGTCAAGACAAATCGTACAAATTCACACAAATTAGCCACCTCATAAAATATGTACGAATTGGCTGTGAGATAGCGCTGAAAAATCGGCTTCAATAGGAAATACTGGGATGCTGAGGTTGATGATAGAACCTTAGCTAATGGATCCATATCTTCATAAATCTATTAAAGAGGCATTAAACATGCATGGAGGTCCATTTTCAGCACATAAAAAAAGGAAAATAAAATAGAGCCAAATCAAAGTCAATTATGATATATCAAGACAATTATGAGATATCAATACAATTATGAAATAAAAGTTAAATTGTTATGTCATAATTATGAATTAGTATATATACAGTAATATATATGATTTTTACCACCTAGTAACATAATTATGACATTATTAACGTTTGAGTCATAATGATTATGATCATTTTTTGTCATAATATAGATTTTTAATAATTTTTACTCGTAATTTTTGAATGTTTATTTCCTCTCTCTCTCTCTCTCTCTCTCTCAAGCATGAGATGCAAGCATTAGATATTTGATGATCACTAGAGCAGATGAGCTCAGCAACCCATTTCAGAAAATATTATTTTCCTGGAAAAGGAGTGGGCTCTTGCACTAGCCTCCCTGTTGCTACGGCACACCATGTGTTCTCCACTACGTCTTTGTGCCTGATAACTTGTGCGCCCAATTTGAGAGACAGTTTTCACAAACTACATCCATCCCATATCGTCAAGGGAATTGGCAAACAGCAATTTGGTAAAGGGTGCTAATTTTGCCCATGTCACGCTCAGCAGGGGACAGCCAGTGTCCTCACTTGGACTCAAGGGTATGCATCTATAAGTGCGTACAGCATTTTAAAGCTCTAAGTTTCTTCACATGAAACCAGCATGAGACTTGTAACCGGCTGTCAACAGGGAGCAGAGTGACACTAGCAACCATGCCTTATATCTCAGTTTAGAGAGCCTTGTCATACATGTCATGCTAACAGCAACCACCCAGAGATTTAATGTTTGAAATATTTTATAACCTTGCAATAAGTTCATACTGCACCAATCTGTCACATCTGGCCTCTATAATGTACATGTGTCACACACTTTCTCTATAGCTCGGCAATGACATGTCAGTGCTTGGCCACAGGTCACAGGATGGAAGTCAAGAAATGAATCTCATCCTGTCAGAAGAAGAACTTGTCATCCAATACCTGCAGGTGTAAAAGGGCTTCAGCCTCATGCCACTCAAGTTCCTCTACCTAAACCCATACCCCTCACTGCCATCACCAATTTTTATTTCAAAGTGTAATTGGAATTATAAGTGTCTGACAAAGAAGATAATTCGTTTTCAAAGATATGAGTATTTGGCTCACACATATATTTTCAGAGCACTGATATTTAATAAAACAAAAAAATAAATAATAATAATAAAAAAAATAATAATAATACACATACATTAAAAAATAATAATAATAATAGTGAAGATGACTGGGACAGCCTTGTTCCTTCATTATGTGCTCAGTGACCATTTTTTTTTTTTTTTTATGTTTGTTTTAGAATTCTCTCCTGATGGAAGATTCAAACATGGTCCATTATAATATTTCTAACAGAGGCAGTCAGGATTAGACTTTTAATCTGTTGGTATTTGATTGAATTCATGTTGCCATGAATCTGAACATGATGTCCAGGACCGCCTGAAAAAAAAAAAAAAAAAAACTGGCCCACAACATTAAATATCCAGCATTATATTTGACCCTGGACACAGGGTTAAGGCCCCGGTACACTTCAAACAAAGTTCGTTTTCGTTCTTCGTTTGTGGGCAAAAAGAAGTTTGAAAATGGCTTAGTGGTGTTATACTGTTTTCTAACATTCCGGGAGGCTGCTGGTCATTGAAATTGCTGGTCAGCTATTTGTTGGTCAGCTGTTTCGAACTGCTGAAATGAACTCAACACAAACTTCATTTCAACCTTATTTTATTATTATTTTTTTTTCCGAAATTACGTAATCTCAGTACGTTCTTCAGTTTCATCGGAAGTATATCAGGGCCTTTATCCCTTGTTTGTACTAAACACATCTGGTGGGTTTGCTGCCAAAAGGCTATTATTTTATTTAGTTTTTTGTTTTAGTCTTATCTGAACATGGAAGCCTGTGCCATTTTATATATATACATACTTTTTATTGTTGCATTTTTACAATCTTTTACTGGTATAAATATTTTATTTTATTTTATTTTTTTACAATGTGGAACTGTGACAATAAACAGGCACCTGAACTTTTGCATTTCACAGACAAAACAAAAAGAGCAAGTTGTTTCACCTCAGCATCTCCCACGTCTTGTGCTTCATCTGCCTCCAAACTGGCTTGAGTCATGTCTGAAGGCTTTTGACCCAGTGGTCTGAAATCTCATAGAACTTCTGAGGTTGAAAATAAGATTACAGAGCAGGCTAGACAACACAAGGATTGCAGTAAAGCAAAACAGTTAAAGGCTGGGTAGGCAAAAAATATATAAAAAACGTTTTTTCCAAATTTGTTTAAACTTTATTTATATATCAATACATAATTAAAATGTAAGTACTCTGAAAAAGAAAGTATAAAAATCAAGTGTCTGTAGACCTCTCACGACTGTTTTAAAGACAGCTCATTATTTCCATTCACTCCACCCCCTCCCTTCTGGGCTCCTTCCAAAGCCACGCTATAGCTATCATCTTGAGCTAGGCCTATAGATTATTTATCATCTCTACTACGGCTCGCTAAGTAATGTTATGTTAGCTATATTATGCAGCTACGTGTGCTAATGACACATGCTTCATGAAAAAATAAACAAAAAAATATGTATGATCAAAATACAAAAATAAAGATTTACATGTCCAGCAGAAATAAAGCCATCAAGGAGTCACTTTTCAGCCCCTTGAGTTCCCTCAGTTCTCGCATCGCTGGAAATCCACGCCGATATTAACTCACGTTTTATTTCTTTGTTTATCCAAAGACTTTTTGTTCATTGCCTTTTCTTGTACTGTAACTGTCTTCCTTTTTTTGCCTGGTTTGCCTTCACTAACTGCATAGGCCGGTACTGTGAATTTTGCTTGCTGTTTCTCTGCAATTGTTTTGGTATTCCTAGGATCCGTGCCTCTTGAATTCCTCAAATCAAATCAAATCGCCATGGTTGCGAGAGAGTGACAGTCGCCTAAGCCAATCCTATGTTTCGTCCCGAATGGAAATAATGAGCTGTGTTTAATACAGATTAAACGGTCTAGAGTCACTTGATTTTTATACTCTTTTTATCAGAGTACTTACATTTTAATTATGCATTGATATATATAGAAAGTTTAAACGAATTTGGAAGAAAGTTTTTTATAAATTTTTTACCTACCCTGCCTTTAAGACTGGAGCTGGTAAGTAAGAGAGCTTTGGCGGGTACACAGGGGACGAATGCTCCCCTAGATGTGATAGTATGTCAAAAAAAAAAAAAAAAAAGAAGACAAAAAAAAAAAAAAAAAAACCTTTTCAGGCAAAATCTTTTCAAACATGCAAAAGCTGTCACAGGGAAGCTGCAAGGCAAAAGTAACACTGGCTAACAAAAGCGCTGTAACAAACAGGGTTGTGGTTCTTGAGATGCTCACTAGTGTTGTGTTGTTGTAGATTCAGATAAAACTAAAGGCTTTCTTAGTTGATATTGCAATTGTATATTCATATTATATACTATATTTTTGATATTTACACTTGCAGCTTTATGATGTTGATATTTGCAGTCACAAACTGAATAAATTAGTTAATTAATTCTCAAGACACAGAACATTTTCCACTATTTTCTAAGCCAATAATTTTGAAAATGACAATATTTACACAAATTAAATGGATAGTAATGTTACAATGATGTTCAAACTAATTTAATTAGATCTGTTTATTTTAACTATGACATTCCTCAATATTTAAAATAGATAAATAAATAATTAGCATGCTATGACATTGTGACATGACCTCACTGAACAGTACTTCACTGGGTCAGTCTGACACAATGAAAATAAGTAATGAACAACACTGAGGTAAAATAATGGGAGAAATATGGACTGCAGGAATGGAAATACAATTTTTTTTCTTTCTTTCTTCTATTATTTCTTTCTTTCTTTAATTAAGTTACTTTATTTTCTTTTTTTTTCTTTTTTGTTCGGGGAAGGGGCAGGGGGATTGTTGTTGCACATTTTGCTTATTCACTATTTATCCAGTTTTATTCTTATTGACTTGCTGTCAGTTTGTTATGCACAATGAACAGCACATTTTTAAAATGTCGTGTCGACAGGTTCAGCAAGCAGGCAGTACCATAAGTTTTAGGGTGCTCAGTCAGTGACACTTCTGCTTATTCACAGATTGTGGCAGCTGGCTCTTTATATTGGGTTAACTGTTCCATCTGCGTTATGTTGTAGACTACATTTCAAGTAATATTTTAAGAACAAGAGAAGCTGCATAAAAAAAAAAAACCATCATAAATAAGATAGTTAATAAATATCATTCTCATTTACATATCCGTCAATGTGGCACCACATCCCTTTAAGTTTAACGACATTAACTGAACAAACCTGAAAAGTAAATGAGCTAAACAAGCAACATTTATAATGCTATGGTTTTGTTGCTGCATACCACTAACTATATTGCTTTCTTGTTTGTTTGTTTTATTTAAATGTAAGTTATTGAAATATCATTCTGACAAAATAAGTAGATACAAGTGTTAATTGCATGACTAGAAAATAGCTGCCTCAGGGTGTTGCCAAGATGGCAAACATGAAGACTAAATTTGGAAGTGGAACAGAAGGGCAAAACTATGCATACCAATCAGACAAAAATAAATAAATAAATGACATTAGCATGATGTAATTTCAAGGTTCAGTTGATACTCATGACAAGCATCATGGTTATAGAATTTATATTTTATACAGAGAAGCAAATGTGTCCACAGCAGATTTGATCGGTTGTCTTTTTTTTAATATAATTATCTAGACAGCCTACTGGAATTTTTTTTCTACTGGAGTTATTTACCTGCTGTCTTGCTAAAACCTTTAGCCAGGCCTGAGGATCCCTGGTCACAATATATATATATATATATATATATATATATATATATATATATATATATATATATATATATACACACAATGTTTTCATTGTGGTGTGCTATTTTCATTGTGTTGCAGCTTGTTTTCATTGTGTCGTGTCTTGTGTTGTGGCTTGTTTTCATTGAGTTCTGCCTTGTTTTCGCTGAGTTTTGCTAAGTGCACTGTGTTTTGGCTTGTTTCCATTTTGTTGTGTTAATTTAACTGTATTGTGGCTTGTTTCCATTGTGCGGTGCTAATTGTATTTAGTTGTGGCTTGTTTTAATTGTGTTGTGCTAATTTAATAGGGCTGTAGCTTGTTTCAATTGTGTTGTATTACTGTAATTGTTGTGCCTTTTTCCCGTTGTGTTGTGCTAATTGCATTGCGTTTTGACTTGTTTCCATTGTGTTGTGCTAATTACACTGTGTTGCTGCTTATTTCAGTTATTATGTGGAGATTTCATTGTGTTTTGACTTGTTTCCATTGTGTTGTGCTAGTTTCATTGTGTGTCTTTGTTTCCATTGTGTTGTGCTAATTACACTGTGTTTTTGCTTATTTCATTATGTGGAGATTTCATTGTGTTTGCACTACTGGGCCATCGTTATAGTTCCAATATGAAAGATCGAACACAACTAAGTTTACTGATGAAATCAGAAGACTTATTATAATAAATTATGAGGAAACAATATTATCAGTTAAATTATGGGTGTCAAACTCAATTCCTGGAGGGCCGGAGCCCTTTTTTTCCAACCCTGCTCCAGCACACATACCATGTAGTTTTCAAATAAGCCTGAACAATTTGATTAGTTGGATCAGGTGAGTTTAATTAGAGTTGAATCTAAACTCTGCAGGGCTCCGGCCCTCAAGAAACTGAGTTTGATACCCCTGAGGTAAATGATCATTATATTAATTCAGAGACAGGTCAAAACAGGTGACAATAATTGATCATTGACTGCGGTCGTTGATGTTGCTTTCTGTAATGAATGGCAATTCAAAAGTTCAGTGATTCAATAGCATTTCCCAGTTAAAGGAAATATTTTGCCAAGTATATGATTGGCACATTTGCCACCATAGCAGCCTTATCAGCTGTCTAGACCAGTTATTTTCATCTGAGAAACCTACAGCAGAACATGCTGAATGTAATCCTGCAACTGACATGGACATGTCGTGGTTCAAAGGAGTTCAGATTGAGAGACAGGAGGCTTTCTGGTGCTTGCACGATTAAACAGGCTAACAAAAATAATCCTGTTAGCATCTCTGCTTCTCTCTGTGTGTATCTGATATGGGGCTCTGCTTTCGCTTGGTCTCACACTCACTTTCTTTCTCACTTTCTGCCAGCCTAAGGCCTCTATTGGCTGTTGATATATGCCCAGCATTAGTGTGAATTACTCCTGCTGTTATCTGTTGTGTGTGCCAGGCTCCTGCCTCTGTGAACACATTCATACTACCTCACAGATGCCCACCTCCACTGTATCAATTCATTTGTTTTGGATGAATCATCTTTATCTCGAGTGCATAGCTTATTAAATGGAGACTCACAGGACGAGGGCCATTTTCGTTGATGTATTGCTCTCTCAGACATCTCAGCCAAGAAAAAGCAGCCCCAGATTCAGGTTAGCACAAGGGAACCACTCAAAATCAGTGGCTATGTTCACTGTTTGGAATGCGGAAATCGTATTTAGTAGGCAAGATTTTTACAAAGCTCATCATTCTGAAAAGCGAAATGTGCTCTTATTGGCCAGCTATCCAGTGTGTTGTGACAAGACAAAAACAATGAGGTATTTGTTGCGTCCAGTGCAGACATAATTACTGATTATAGTAACTTATAATACTGTCTTTTTACACATTGTGTTGTCCACCGCACTGTGTAAACATAAAAGCATGTCTGCATTTGTGATCGGAGAAACAACAAACAACAATCGCTACTCTACACTGCTCAAGACTTGTAAACGTACTTACAGACTGTAAGTCAGAAGAACCAGACTGTCCTTGCAAAGATGGAACTGCCCCACTTTATAGACACAGACACTGGCATTGTAGGCTACTGGTTCAGGAAACAGTCCTCGTCCTCCATAAAATGCGCTGCACACATCTGAATAGTTGAACTGTTCTGGAATGTTGTTGTAAATACAATTTAAACATGCAACTTTACAAATCTTCTTTATGCACCAAGAGCTTGTAACACTCCAAAGAGAAAGGAAAAATTTAAATAACATCATATGCCTCCTTTAATACCATGTCCAAACCAGACTTGATGTGATTACTATTTTTATTGTGAATGGGTCAATTGAACATCATATTCTAAAAACCATAAATAATGTCCTTATAATCTTTAACATGACTTTATTCTAAAATTATTTCCTTCTGCTGACATCAATCTGATGTAATAGTGGAGAAAATAGGTACAGTGCCCTACACTATTATTGGCATCCTTGTTAAATATGAGCAAAGGGGCTGTGAAAATATGTCTGCATTTTGTATCCTTTTGATCTTTCATTCAAAGAATTCTCAAAATTCTAACGTATCATCAAAGTAAAACTACTGAAAGTGTGAGGAAAATTTCATGATGAAATAACTGTTTTTCTCCAATGCATGTTGGCCACAATTATTGGCACCCTCACAAATGATTTTTTTGAGTAAAGTTTTCTGAAGGTTTTTTTTTTATTTTTTAGCACACACGGGTGACTAGGAGCATGAAATTGTCCAGCAATGGCTCGCTGTTCCACATGATTATAAATATGAGGAACACAAGTCCAATAACCCCTTAATCATCCATCACAAGGAGTAAAACCAAAGACTATAGTTCTGATGTGCAGAACAAGATTGTTAAGCTTCAAAAAATAGAAAGAAAAAGAAAAAAAAGAGCAAAAGCATTGAAATCCCCATTTCCACCATCAGGGCAATAATTGAGAAATTTCAATCAACTGAAGATCTGCCTGCAAGAGGACGTGTATCTATACCGTCCTAATGCACAGTGAGGACAAGACTTTGAGTGTACAAAGACTCTCCAAGGATCACAGCTGGAGAATTGCAGAGATTAGTTTAGATACTGGGTCAGAAAGCCAAAAACAAAAACAAAAAATATATATAATAATCAAAGAGGCCTTAAATCACCACATGTTGTACTGGAGGGTTTCAAGAAAAAAATATCCTTGATCATCCAAAAACAGAGTCCAGCATATTCAGTTGTCAGACATGACTGGGACATCAAATGGCTCTTGCTTCTATGGTCAAATTAAACAATAAAAATAAAAATAAAAATAAAAAATAGCTTTTTGGCAGCAAACCCACCAGATGGATTTAGTACAAACAGGGATGAAAAGTACCCCATGTCCAGGGTTAAATAAACTTCTGGATCTTTAATATTTGGGCCTGTTTTACTAAACCTGACTACCTCCATTGATCTTATAATGGATCTCCAATCAGGACAATAATCCAAAACAAATATTAAAATTAACCCAAAAATGGGTCACTGAGCACAAAATGAAGCTTCTGCCATGGCAATCCCAGTCCTCTGACCTGAACCCTATAGATAATGAGTGGGGTAAACTGAAGAGAAGAAGCACTGCATGGAGCTGTGAATCTGAAGGATCTGAAGAGATTCTGTATGAAGGAATGGTCTCTGATCTCTTATCAGGTGTTCGCCAAACTCTTCAGGCATTCTAAGAGAAAACTCAGAGCTGTTTTCTTGGGAAAAGGATGTTGCAACAATTGGGTGCCAATAATATTGCCAACATGAAGGAAACATTACTTTACATTACATTACAACTAGAGGAAACATTTATTTCACAATGAGACCCCCCCCCCCCACCCCCCCCCCCCCCTTTAAGTTGTTTTAGTTTACAGAAAATTTAGAATTTTGTGATTTTTTTTAATGAAAGGTAAAAAGTACAAACAATGCAGATTAATTTTCACAGCTGCCTTTGCTCATATTTACCAAGGGTGCCAATAATAGTGGAGGGCACTGTAGATATGCTTCAATAGAAGAACCATTTATGGAATTTCTTAAAAGGACCGGGGTGGGTTTTATTTTATTTTATTTATTTATTTATTTTTGTGTGAAGGACATTTCAATTTCATAAATAATATATTACCTAAAAAAAAAAATATATATATATATAATATATATATATATATATATATATATATATATATATATATATATATATCATGTAACTATTGATTCCGATAAATAACTGATTTTCAAGTGAATAAAATGGAATGTTTCAGCTACAGTGCAGAAATGATGTGCAGTTTTTCATTTGACTATAAGTCACATTTAAAAAGAAAAATGCATGTTAACATAGAAAACAGAAGCACTCATTCACGACAAAAAGCTACAGAAAAAGATACCTTAAAGTTTCTACCTGTCCTCTCGGCTGTGCTTCTGATTGAGTTAAAGTATTTTTATACAAATTTCAAGATCAGGCACATAGTTTGTGCAAATCAATGAACGATGCATTTAATGAAATTACTTTTAAAGTTAAATGTAATCTGCTAAATTAAAGCATACAACATTTGCAAGACAGCATTTACATAAGCACAGAATCTTCCAGATGACCATCAAGGAAACAACTAATTTGTAAAGAACAAATGGCAGAGCAAGTGTCAAGGTTAGTGTTTATCTGTCTTAGGTAGACTGAAGAAGGTGAAATACATGGCTGGACTGAGTTTTGTGAAAGAGAAGAGTTTTTCATGCACAGTAAAAAAATTTAAGGCAACAAACTTCAGCAGATTTTTGAGTTTGCTCAACTTAAAGGTCCGTTAGTTGTACAAACTTTTGTGCATGTCCAATCAACATAATATATTAAGTTAAGTGAACTTTTAGGTAAACTTTTAATTTTGTGTTTAGTTGACTTAAAATTTTAAGTTGGCCCAACTTATGACTATGACTTATGACTTAAGATATTTTAGATTTAGATTCAATGTGACATCAGAGGGTCAGTTAGAATTTTTTAAAGCATCAAGAATACCTTTTGGTCCAAAAATAGCAAAAACTTTATTCAGCATTGTCTTCTCTTCCGTGTCTGTTGTGAGAGAGTTCAAAACACAACAGTTCAGTGATATCCGGTTTGCGAACGAATCGTTTGATGTAACCAGATCTTTTTGAACCAGTTCACCAAATCGAACTGAATCATTTGAAACTGTTCGCGTCTCCAATAATCATTAATCCACAAATGACTTAAGCTGTTCACTTTTTTAATGTGGCTGACACTCCCTTGGAGTTCAAACAAACCAATATCCCGGAGTAATTCATTTACTCAAACAGTACACTGACTAAACTGCTGTGAAGAGAGAACTGAAGATGAACACCGAGCCGAGCCAGATAATGAACAACAGACTGACTGGTTCACGAGTCAAGAACCGTTTCCGTCAGACGCGTCCGATTCGAGAACCGAGGAGCTGATGATGCTGCGCATGTGTGATTCACTGTGACGCAAACCGACACACAGAGCGCCTGAACTGAACTGATTCTTTTGGTGACTGATTCTGTGCTAATGTTATGAGTGCGGGTAAACCGAAGCCTTGCAATCGTCGCAAATTACGTCATTACATTGAGCGCAAATGAACCGGTGAACCGTTTTCTTCAACCGGTTTATTGAATCAAATTGTCCGAAATAACTACTGGTGATCCGAAAACCGACAAGTCAATGTTTTGTTCGTTATCTGGCTTGGCTCGGTGTTCATCTTCAGGTCTCTCTTTACAGCAGTTCAGTCAGTGTACTGTTTGAGTACATGCATTACTCCGGGATATTGGTTTATTCTGACTCAGAGGGAGTGTCAGTCACATTAAAAAAAGTTATTGGAGACGCGAACCGTTTTAAACGATTCAGTTCGATTTGGTGAACTGGTTCAATAAGATCTGGTTACATCGAATGATTCATTCGCGAACCAGATATCACAAACTGCTTTGTTTTTAACTCTCTTTCACAACAGACATGGAAGAGAAGACAATGCTGAATAAAGTCATAGTTTTTGCTATTTTTGGACCAAAATGTATTTTCAATGCTTCAAAAAATTCTAACGGACCCTCTGATGTCACATGGACTACTTTGATGATGTTTTTCTTTCCTTTCTGGACATGGACAGTATACGTACACACAGCTTCAATGGAGGGACTGAGAGCTCTCGGACTAAATCTAAAATATCTTAAATAGAGGTCTCACGGGTTTGGAACGACATGAGAGTGAGTTATTAATGACATAATTATGATTTTTGGGTGAACTATCCCTTTAAAGTACTTTCTAAAAACAAGCAAGTTGGTTAAACGAATATCAAAAAAAAAAAAAAAAAAAAAAAAAACTATGAATTTAAGCTTTAAAATAGCTCTCAGTGCTTACCTAAGTCATGATACTGTCTGGGGAAAAAAAGCCACCGAATGACTAAAAGACTTCTCGAAGACGAAGCAGCAGAGGTTGAACTGACCAGTTTGGAGCCACCTAAGCAGCTGTACAGAAGCACAAATTGTAAACAAATACATTCAGACCTTACTGTTAATTATTCTCATAGCCTGCATAGAACATTAATTTACCTGCCAGAGTGATTGCACTGTTGAGAAAAAAAAAAAAACTCGCGCTCGTCTGACACTTCTCAGGCAACTCGAAGACAAAGCAGGAAAACTGAAATGACTAACTTGCCGCCACCTACACCGTTGTAAAGATGTACATATTGTGAACAAATTTCATTTAAATCATGGCTTTAATTGATACACAAAGAACCACCGCTTAACCACCGCGGACCAACGTTAACTTGGCTCCGCCTGAGGCAACTCTAAAACGGCATACAGAATCACATATTTTGAACAAACACATTTCAACTCTTATGGTAAATATTATATAAAGAACAGCACCTACCGGAAAGATTAATTTACACTGTCAGGCAGAAAAAATAGGCGACGTCTGACCTGAGACAACAATAAGCCCAGGCGGGAAAATGTAACTGACTAACTTGCCGCCACCTATGTTGTACAAAAGCGCATATTGTGAATAAACTTCATTTAAATCATATTGTGAATTGATACACATAGCTACACTTACCAGAGCGATCACAATGAGGGAATAAACAGAGGCCGCTTAAGGTGACTCGAAAATGAAACAGGAGAAAATAAAATGGCGTTGTTTAAAAAAACATTCGAACTGCGCATGCTCATCAGCCTTTGTTGGCAATACTAATAACCAACTTAAAGTTGTTAGTTGTTCTAACTTGAAATATTAATTTGGTGTAACAAATTGACCTAAATTCCTATTCAACTTACATTTCTGTGTTATCTCAACTTTTTTAATGTTAAATTGTTGAATTAACTTTAAAAACTGAGATGGCAAAACAAAATGTAAGTTGGATTTTTTTACAGTGTGGGCATATATGACTACATGGACATTGTTGGTTGCCATGGAACTTCAGGTCAAGAACAAATGTATTGATCGTTTGAAACAAGTGAGCAGAACAAGAGGAAAACAAGCACATAAAGACAGTCAGGCACGTGCACACATACATCAAAGGGGGTTTGAGCACCTGTCCTTTTTCTTCCTCACTAGAATGTGCCCTTTTTTAATGGGGACTTTTTTAAATATTTTTTTAAATAAATGAATATACTTATATATGTGTGCATGCTTCTGTTTGCGTACAGCTTTCCTCGTCAAACAAATAAAAAATCTAAATATCTGGTCTGGTCTGGAAATGTTGAGACTCTGTCGAGTTCTGATGCCTTTCTCCCTCTGCGTCTCCATGCAGCACAACAGTGTCACTCATTGATCAGTTGCACATTACAGTAACAAACAGGCAAAGAGCAGCAGAAGTGAAGCCCTCCCTCTCTTTCTCTCTGTCTTGCTGTGGAGGTGAATGGTGATGAACAAAAGACTAAGCTACCTGTGTCTCACATTTACAGCTAATTATCCAATCCATAACTTATGAGAGCTACCAAGTTAGCTAAAGTTTAGTTTAATTTCAAGTATCAATATTTAACGTTTTATGTTATAAATATTAAAACAATATTAATGTATGTGTAAATCCAGGTTAAATACATTAATGTTCTGCATTAAACAGAGTGTAAGTACATCTACTGTAAATCCCCATTCTAATGCAGCTTCTGTGTTTCCTCTGCATTACAAAGATGAATTAAGTCAATACAGATTTTGGACTGGTATCAGCCCAAATGAGTTATGAATTGAAAAATTCTAATTAATTCAACTGAACTGAAAAAAAAAAAATAAATAAAAATAAATAAATAATAATAATAATAAAAAAATAAAAAATAAGATATCGGTGGTCCTTAAGATATCAGCATGGCACCCCTAATATACTTAACGTTTTGTTTAGATTTTTTTTTTTTTTATAAATATGAGAAGTGCCCTTTTTTCCACTTGAGCCCCTGTCCCTCAAAATGTCTGAGCACATCCCTGAAGACAGTCAAACAAAAGCCCACCATTCCTGGCATGACGACTGTTGATACATGCATGTAAAGCTGAAAGACGATTGCTTTCATTTCTTCCTCCTACCTCTTGTTTGTCTGATTGGACTTGTGTTTTCGATGGCTTGACTATCAAAATGCAACCAAGCATTTCCCAGCATTCCTTGGATATTTGAGCTGACAACAACCTTGTTTTGACCTTTCTAATCAGGTTTTATCAACAGCCACAGCACATCAGTGATTTACTCCCTACTCACTTCTGTCTCTCTCTCTCTTCTCAGGCCAGTGGGGAAAAGCAGCAGACTGAAACATGTTGACACAATTTTGATTAAAATGCATTTCGGAGACTACACAGCGCAGATGAAAAGCCTTTATTAATGGGGCAATAAAAATGATTAGCCATTAAATAGGACACGGTTAATAAAATGGTCTTGTAAATAAGACAAGAGACAAGGTACAGCTTCTGTACACTATGGATGCCATATTGTCAATTAGTATTGCAATTGGTATTTCTTTGTTTTCACTTTGATATTTGATATTGTTATTGTTCAAAGAAAATACATGTAAGCTACACTGTATGAATAGGTACAGAAAATAGATAAATGGATGGATGCCTTCCATTTACTGAAAATTATTGTTCTTCAAGTAGTCTCAATACTCTTTAGTTCTTGGATGTTTCTCTTTAAAACTCAGAAATGTTTATATCGTTTTAGGCTCATATTGAGAGGATTTTGAGTCTCAACCATGTGTGACATGTTGTCTCCTGGGGAAAAAGCAAACAAACAAAAACAGGCCTCCCACAGGAGGTTTTTCTACAAAGAGGGCTTCACCCCCCCCCCCCCCCCCCCCATGCTGTAAAAATCTCTATTTAAATTGCATCTATGGGTTTTGGATATTTTCTAACAGCTGAGCTGAGCTGGCTTTGAAAATAGGAACTATGACCTACAGTTGTAAATACCAGACCAGGACAACACTGGGATCTGTGTGTGTGATGGTTAATAAAGACAGAGGAGAGGATGGGAAGCACAATTATATAAGTGTCTTATTAAGCCATACTGTCATTCATTTACCCCCATGTTGTTACAAAACCTGCATTACTTTTTTTTTTTTTTTTTCTTGTGCAGAACACAAAATAAGATATTTTAAAGAATGTTGGCAACCACATACTTTTGGTGACCATTGAGAAAAAGTAATTTGTTGTGTAAGAAAGAAATATATAATAACTTTATATATATATATATATATATATATATATATATATATATATATATATATACACACACACACACACACACACACACACACACACACACACACACACCATTTTGTCTGTCCTACTCGACTGTTTCTAGGTTTATTTAATCATTATAAATAAAACATCATATTAAGACATATTGAATTCAGAACTTTGTAAAAAATATATTGCAAAGAAAGCAGTCCTTCCCTTAGCTGATCCAGACCTCCAGACCTTTATCACAACACCACAGACAACATCAGAATCAATCAGATTATTGCACAAATCAAACAGAATTACATCACTCACTGACAAACGCAAACACAACAACAGAGTAAAATGCTATGCTATGTGGCCCTAAAGAGAGAGTACAGTATGACGGAGTATCTGTTTATAGTTTCAGATAAGAAGCTGAGAAGCACATTGACCAGATACAGACTCCGCGGACACAAGTTGACGGTAGAGACGGGCAGACACAGAAAAGCATGGCTGCCCCCAGAGCAGAGATTGTGTTCACACTGTGATCTGAATCAGATGGAAACAGAACTGCACTTCCTAACAGTGGTTAATGCTCCAAATACACGGACATACAGACACTGTACTATGATAAAATATGGCAGATCCATCAAACATTTAAAATCTTTCAAACCAGGAGAAACTGCCATATCTGTTAGGAGAACACAAGAGCTGCTGTGTGTTTGCTGCTCAATATGTGTCTGCCTGTCACCATAGAAGGGAAAAAACTCAATCTACCCTGATCTGACGTTTCCAGCGCATGTAGATTATATTTTGCCATATTACTGTATTATATTATTTAGGTGTATATTTTGTTTCTGTAAATCTGTCTAATCCCTTAATTTATTCTATTTAAAATTTCTAGTTTATATACTTTAATTATTAATTCATTTTGCACTATTGGCTTAATACGTTTTATATTATTTATTTATTTATTTATTTATTTTCTGTTAATACATATGTGCATTATTTGTAAGCAGCCCAGCTGCAATTGCTCTGGTATTTCAAATGTATAGTTTTGTCATGCCAATAAATCACTATTAAATTGAAATTGAATTGAGGGGGGGATCCTGTAAATAAAAGGCTCCAAAAGCATTTTCAGAGAAAATAGAATAAATCTCGAACTGAATAAATCTGTGATTTCTAAATGCTGGATCTTAAATCATAACGAGTCTTCATTCAAAATTAAGAGCCAGACTTCTGTCGGATGTTAAAAAAAAAAACAAACAAAAAAAGCTCGTAGTCATCAAAACTAAGCCATTAATGCATTTATTTATCGAGCTCTTGTGAAGTCTATTGACCCTAGACACATGCTTGTGTAATCTAGTATCTAGCACTGGTACAGAGGTGATGAGACAGACATCTGCTCAGATGTGTCTGATGTGTCATCAACTTGCGTAACTTTATTCAGGTCAGCAGCTCTCTATTCTCTCTTCATCCATGGTTGTATATACCTGTATCTCAGTAGCCTAGACTGCTTTCTGGCATATGGCACACACATAAATTAATTATATACACAAGAAGGATCCCAAAGGATTTCATGATGTATTGCATCTCATTTATTAAACCAGATACTATCCTTTAAATGGGGTCAATAAACCAATCCAAAATGACAGTAAAGACATTAAAAGTACAAATAAAATAAAAGTAGCACAGTTTTCACAAACATATTAAGCAGCACAACTATTCAACATGAATAACAGTAATAATCAGCAAATCAACCTATTAGATTGATTTCTAAAGGATCATATGTCATTGAAGACCGTCATAAATTACATTCTAAAATATTAAAACAAGAAAGTCATTTTAAATTCTAATAACACTTAATAATGTTACTGTTTTTTTTTTTATTGTACTTTTGATTAAATAAATGCAGCCTTGGTGAGCATAATATATATATATATATATTGATCGTTCACTCTTCCGTGACTGCAGCACACCTGCAAAGCGTTAGCACTCGTTAGCTTGTCATTAGCGTTTTCTTTTCTCCTCTCCTCTCCTCTCTCACGCTGCAGTTTTCCACAAGTTCATCAAACAACCGCAGTAAGAATATTTCATCAAGCACGGTGAGTAATGGCTTCTCCTACAATTGTTATTTGCACCTCTTGCCACATGTACAGTTTATCTATCTCTGTCGCTGATGAGGGATTCACATGTGATAAATGCAGGGAAACAGTTAGGCTGACAGAGAAGATTTCAGAATTAGAGACACGCATCCAAACTTTAATTGAGGACAGTAAGAATGTTAGGGCTCTAGATATGGCTTTGGATGCGTCTAGCTCAGGGATTCCTGTACATTGTCCGGTTCCAGCAGAGCCCCTGCAGCAGGGCAACTGGGTGACGGTGAGGCAGCGTAGTCGTGGGTCAAAACACCGCTCTTCTGTTCCGATCAAAACATTAAACAGGTTCTCCCCACTCAGTGATGCACCCACTGAGAAACCTGATGAAAGTGCTCTAGTTATTGGCGATTCTATTGTACGGAACGTGAATATAGAGACACCAGCCACCATAGTCAAATGTTTACCGGGAGCCAGAGCGCCTGACATCTTGGCAAATTTAAAAGTGCTGGCTAATGCTAAACGTAAATACAGTAAGATTGTTATTCATGCCGGCGCTAATGATGTTCGACTTCGCCAGTCGGAGATCACTAAAAATAACTTTAAAGAGGTGTGTGAACTTGCAAGCACGATGT
This sequence comes from Carassius gibelio, assembly GCF_023724105.1. Classification (NCBI taxonomy): domain Eukaryota; kingdom Metazoa; phylum Chordata; class Actinopteri; order Cypriniformes; family Cyprinidae; genus Carassius; species Carassius gibelio. Next base: position 23,003,350 of record NC_068402.1, on the reverse strand, counting down.
CAGACACTGTAATATGCTCTGGTCCCCTCCCTGCTTACCGTGGTGACGAGATGCATAGCAGATTGTCATCACTCAATGGCTGGATGTCTAAGTGGTGCCCACAGAATAACATAGGTTATATAGACAATTGGACGAGCTTTTGGGGCAGACCTGACCTGTTTAAAAGAGATGGTCTTCATCCCTCCTGGGGTGGCGCCACTCTTCTGTCTAGAAATATGGCAAATAGTCTTAGTGTTTATACTTGACTAACTGGGGCCCAGGTCAGGAAGCAGACAGACTGGCTAAACCGACCGTCTGCTAGCTGCCTCCCGTCACAGAGGTCAGTTAATTCTCAGCACATAGAGACTCTTTCACCTAGATATCACACTATAGAGACTGTGTCTGTTCCACGAACTAGAAAATACAAAAAACATCCAAACCAAGTTAAGGTTAACAATTTAATTGAGGTTCAACAAATAAAAAACAAATGCAATATGGATAAACAAATGATAAAGATTGGCTTATTGAATATCAGATCCATTTCTACGAAAACACTTTTTGTAAATAATATGATAACTGATCATAATATAGATGTGCTCTGCTTGACAGAAACCTGGCTAAAACCTGATGATTACATTATTTTAAATGAGTCCACCCCCCAAGATTATTGTTATAAACACGAGCCGCGTCTAAAAGGCAAAGGGGGAGGTGTTGCTTCAATTTATAATAACGTTTTCAGGATTTCTCAAAGGGCAGGCTTCAAGTATAACTCGTTTGAAGTAATGGTGCTTCATATAACATTATCCAGAGAAACCAATGTTAATGATAAATCCCCTGTTATGTTTGTACTGGCTACTGTATACAGGCCACCAGGGCACCATACAGACTTTATTAAAGAGTTTGGTGATTTTACATCCGAGTTAGTTCTGGCTGCAGATAAAGTCTTAATAGTTGGTGATTTTAATATCCATGTCGATAATGAAAAAGATGTATTGGGATCAGCATTTATAGACATTCTGAACTCTATTGGTGTTAGACAACACGTTTCAGGACCTACTCATTGTCGAAATCATACTCTAGATTTAATACTGTCACATGGAATTGATGTTGATAGTGTTGAAATTATTCAGCCAAGTGATGATATCTCAGATCATTATTTAGTTCTGTGTAAACTTCATATAGCCAAAATTGTAAATTCTACTTCTTGTTACAAGTATCGAAGAACCATCACTTCTACCACAAAAGACTGCTTTTTAAGTTATCTTCCTGATGTATCCGAATTCCTTAGCATATCCAAAACCTCAGAACAACTTGATGATGTAACAGAAACTATGGACTCTCTCTTTTCTAGCACGTTAAATACAGTTGCTCCTTTACGCTTAAGAAAGGTTAAGGAAAACTGTTTGACACCATGGTATAATGAGCATACTCGCACCCTAAAGAGAGCAGCCCGAAAAATGGAGCGCAGCTGGAGGAAAACAAAACTAGAGGTATTTCGTATTGCTTGGCGGGAAAGTAGCATATCCTACCGAAAAGCATTAAAAACTGCTAGATCTGATTACTTTTCTTCTCTTTTAGAAGAAAACAAACATAACCCCAGGTATTTATTCAATACAGTGGCTAAATTAACGAAAAATAAAGCCTCAACAAGTGTTGACATTTCCCAACACCACAGCAGTAATGACTTTATGAACTACTTTACTTCTAAAATCGATACTATTAGAGATAAAATTGCAACCATTCAGCCGTCAGCTACAGTATCACATCAGACAGTGCACTATAGACCCCCTGAGGACCAGTTCCACTCATTCTCTACTATAGGAGAGGAAGAATTGTATAAACTTGTTAAATCATCTAAACTTACAACATGTATGTTAGACCCTATACCATCTAAGCTCTTAAAAGAGGTGCTTCCAGAAGTCATAGGTCCTCTTCTGACTATTATTAATTCCTCATTGTTATTAGGACATGTCCCCAAAACCTTCAAACTGGCTGTTATTAAGCCTCTCATAAAAAAGCCACAACTTGACCCCAGAGAGCTAGTTAATTATAGACCAATCTCGAATCTCCCTTTTCTGTCCAAGATACTAGAAAAGGTGGTATCCTCACAATTATATTCCTTCTTAGAGAAAAATGGTATATGTGAGGATTTCCAGTCAGGATTTAGACCGTATCATAGTACTGAAACTGCTCTCCTTAGAGTTACAAATGATCTGCTCTTATCATCTGATCGTGGGTGTATCTCTCTATTAGTTTTATTGGATCTTAGTGCTGCGTTTGACACAATTGACCACAACATTCTTTTGCATAGACTTGAACACTTTGTTGGCATCAGTGGAAGTGCATTAGCATGGTTTAAATCGTACTTATATGACCGCCATCAGTTCGTAGCAGTGAATGAAGATGTATCATATCGATCACAAGTGCAGTATGGAGTACCTCAAGGCTCAGTTCTAGGGCCGCTACTCTTCACGCTTTATATGTTACCCTTGGGAGATATCATCAGGAAACATGGTGTTAGCTTTCACTGTTATGCTGATGATACGCAGCTCTATATTTCCTCGCAGCCCGGTGAAACACACCAATTTGAAAAACTAATGGAATGCATAGTCGATATAAAAAATTGGATGACGAGTAATTTCTTACTGCTAAATTCAGAAAAAACAGAGGTGTTAATCATAGGGCCTAAAAACTCTACTTGTAATAACCTAGAACACTGTCTAAGACTTGATGGTTGCTCTGTCAATTCTTCGTCATCAGTTAGGAACCTAGGTGTGCTACTTGATCGCAATCTTTCCTTAGAAAGCCACGTTTCTAGCATTTGTAAAACTGCATTTTTCCATCTCAAAAATATATCTAAATTACGGCCTATGCTCTCAATGTCAAATGCAGAAATGTTAATCCATGCATTTATGACTTCAAGGTTAGACTACTGTAATGCTTTATTGGGTGGTTGTTCTGCACGCTTGGTAAACAAACTACAGCTAGTCCAAAATGCAGCAGCAAGAGTTCTTACTAGAACCAGGAAGTATGACCATATTAGCCCGGTCCTGTCCACACTGCACTGGCTCCCTATCAAACATCGTATAGATTTTAAAATATTGCTTATTACTTATAAAGCCCTGAATGGTTTAGCACCTCAGTATTTGAATGAGCTCCTTTTACATTATACTCCTCTACGTCCGCTACGTTCTCAAAACTCAGGCAATTTGATAATACCTAGAATATCAAAATCAACTGCGGGCGGCAGATCCTTTTCCTATTTGGCGCCTAAACTCTGGAATAACCTACCTAACATTGTTCGGGAGGCAGACACACTCTTGCAGTTTAAATCTAGATTAAAGACCCATCTCTTTAACCTGGCATACACATAACATACTAATATGCTTTTAATATCCAAATCCGTTAAAGGATTTTTAGGCTGCATTAATTAGATAAACTGGAACCGGAACACTTCACATAACACCGTACTTTCTACAATCATTAGAAGAATGGCATCTACGCTAATATTTGTCTGTTTCTCTCTTGTTCCGAGGTCACCATGGCCACCAGATCCAGTCTGTGTCCAGATCAGAGGGTCACTGCAGTCACCCGGATCCAGTACGTATCCAGACCAGATGGTGGATCAGCACCTAGAAAGGACCTCTACTGCCCTGAAAGACAGCGGAGACCAGGACAACTAGAGCCCCAGATACAGATCCCCCGTAAAGACCTTGTCTCAGAGGAGCACCAGGACAAGACCACAGGAAACAGATGATTCTTCTGCACAATCTGACTTTGCTGCAGCCTGGAATTGAACTACTGGTTTCGTCTGGTCAGAGGAGAACTGGCCCCCCAACTGAGCCTGGTTTCTCCCAAGGTTTTTTTCTCCATTCTGTCACCGATGGAGTTTCGGTTCCTTGCCGCTGTCGCCTCTGGCTTGCTTAGTTGGGGTCACTTCATCTACAGCGATATCGTTGACTTGATTGCAAATTAAAACAGACACTATTTCAACTGAACAGAGATGACATCAATGAATTCAATGATGAACTGCCTTTAACTATCATTTTGCATTATTGAGACACTGTTTTCCAAATGAATGTTGTTCAGTGCTTTGGCGCAATGTATTTTGTTTAAAGCACTATATAAAATAAAGGTGATATATATATATATATATATATATATATATATATATATATATATATATTATATATATATATATATTCATATAATAATTAGCCATAACCATAAGGAACATGGGACACATCAAAGGGCTTGTCATTGCGGTGACTTGCGGGCTCGACTTCATCGTGGTAGGTTGGCTTGACAACAGCATGGCTGGCAGGCCCATCTTCTGAGCGGTCGGCAGGCTGGAGTGAGCTGTGGCCAGCGGGCCTGACATCGGAACAGCTGGCAGGCTGGAGTGACGTGGTCGGCAGACTTTACAGAAGAACGGCCATCGGGCTTAGCACAGGAACCGCCGGTGGGCTTGCCACAGGAGTGGTCTGTGAACTTGACTCAGTAACATGCCGGCAGACTTGACTCGATAATGGCCGGTGTGCTGGTTCTGGCTTCTGGTCCTGTTGTGTCAGGGAGGTCCAGGGGGCGATGGTAGTTGGCCCTGTTCCAGAACAGAGAGTTGAGGGAGGAGTCATCCAGGGCTATAGCTGCGGTGAGCCTGCAGAACTCCCAGGAACACTCAACAAAAGGGGATATCAAGGCGAGCAAGGGTGCCAAGCTAGTTTCCAAATGATTACAAAACTGAAACTGAATGAGGACGGGAACTTCGTAGGATACCAGGGAAAACAAAAACAATATTCAAAAAGGTGGAAAAACAAACACTGGAAAATGACTCTGCTCACTTTTTGTTTGTGTCCGGTATTCTGCCATGCCGCGCTACTGTGTAGAGTGAGGAACTAGGAGCATGCAGTATCATTACCACAAACACTAACCTTATTATCCATAACCACAAGGAACATGGGACACACCCGTATCTGGAGATCGACGAACAATACCAGACAAGGGAGACTCAGAACAGGAAACACTTTAAATACACAACTTAATTGGGGTAAGGCGAAACACACCTGGAAGAATTGACAAAATAAACATTAGAAAAAACCTGGGACAAATGATTACACAATTGGAACTGAACGAGGATGGGAACAAGAAAGCTAAAGTTTTACTTGTGTTAAGTCAAAGGATTTAATTTCTCTTTGAGTTTCTGTTTTGGGGGGCTCTTGCATTCTAGTATTGTGTAATTGGTTTATTGCGTTGTTAATAGATGATTTTGAGCAGTTGGGAAATGTGAAAGTGCATGACTCTCTGTAACGTATTGACTTTAGTATATATATACTATGGCTGAAACAATTAGTCGATATAAAACTAATTGTCTGCAAATTTTGAGTAGTGGTTTGATCTCGTATCTACCTAATGTGAGAGCCTGCTATAATGCGGTTTCACCAGTGTGGCGATGTAGCGCAAGACTGTATTACAGCTCTCCTGATTCAGTTCAAAAGAAGAAGATAGTGCTTCAGTTAACCTGAGAACCTGAGGCTGCTGAGCAGCGTTTGGATGAATGTGTAAATATATACTGCACGCCTTCTTCTCAAAAACTAAATAAACACAACAAAAACTGGCCACGATGTAAAAGCAGCACTTAAGAACACATTTGATTAAAAAAGTCCACCCACATGGAAAAAAAAACAATATAAACATATATATTTTAATATAACTTAGGTTTTTAAAATATGTGACATATATAAATTGCCTGTTTACCTATTTTATATGTACATATATGTATATAATATAGGAAAACGGCCAATTTTATGGACATGGAGGGATATTCTTTTATGGATGCTTTGGCACAATCAGAAGTAGAATATAAAAACCTAACTTCTTCAGTTTCAAAGTAATCTCCCTTAACCTGTGGATACACTGCAGTGCTCCATGACATTAATTTAGCTTGTATGCTGTCTCTGTCTCATTAGATATGTTCTACAGTTTGCTTTGTAAATCAGACTATGCTTTCCTCCGTCTTGGCCGTATGGTGTGTATGTTTCATTTTATAGTGCTATAACATTTTGATATGCTATTTTTAGGGAGATTTGATCAGCTGTAAAAAAAAAAACAAAAAAAAAACAACAACAAAAAAAAAAACAATCACATATAATACTTCAATGTCTACCAAAATAGAGCAAGTTTCCGAAAACTCCTGTACTTATGGGATTAAGACCTTGTCATTGCACCAGTCTCATGTTGCTCTCTCAGCTTGTCTCAAAAATTGCATACGTATTCCCAGTATCCAGACATCTTAACTTTTCTGAACTCACAAACCAATCAAACTTCACTATTGTCTGAAAATTTACAGCCAATCACACCCATTTCAGTGTAAACTGAATTTGTGCTCATTTGTCTTTGTGAAAAGACGTCCCATCAGTCTCCACGACACAGTCTTTGACCTCAGGCTGCAGGTTTTATTTACAGGCATTGCTGAAGATGGATGACCTGGTTACAGTCAATGATCAGTCTGTAAACAGCTAAACTCAGGCATCAACTACAAAATCAGCGCTGCAATTTAAAGTTTAAAAATGTCACATAAGTTTCAGTTTGGCATCTGTAATGTGTCTCTTTTGATATGTTAGAAAGGCTGCCCTTAGAAAGCTTTTTAAAAGTCAGCTTCAGAAGCTAAGCAAGATACAATACAATACTTCTTTATAATCTATTAAAAACATTGGGGTCAGGTTTTTACTTCTTGGAACAAATTTATAATTATATTCATCCAGGATGCCTCAACTAGATCAAAAGAGCAGTAAAGAGATTTATAATGTATTTTTTTTTTTGTTTGTTGTTTTTTTTTTTTTTTGTTGAAAAAATGCTGTTCTTTTTTAACTTTTCTTGATTCATCAAAGAAACCAAAAGGAAAAGTTTTACGGTTCCACAAAAACAATAAGAAGTACAAGTGACACTGAAGCCTGGAATAATAGCTGCTGAAAATTCATCTTAATTAAACTCAATTCAAGTTTATTTGTATTGCGCTTTTCACAATATTAATTGTTGCAATGCAGCTTTACATAAAAATATCAATGTTACGCCATTAATGGAATAAATTACATTTTAATATATATTAAAAAATAAAACATATTTTTAAAATGTAATTATATTTCACAGTACCTCAGTTTTTACAGAGAGAAAAAAAAAAAGATCAGCCTTATAATAATAATAATAATAATAATAATTGTCAATCCCTTCCTGTTGAATATTAATATTTAAATAGGTAACCTTTTTTCATTTTTAAATTTAATATACAAGCTTAAACAAGAAATTCTGACTATTAAAAATAAAATTTTAATACTTTGACTTAAAGGTACAGGTTATAGGACCTGCCACGAGAGGGCTCACTTTCAAAACAATAACAATCGCATGGTTTGATGACGCAAAGAAACAGCGTGGAATGATGGGATATGTTGTCTTCTACCCAACCACTGACAGCCATCAATCAGAGGGAAAGATAAATCATGGATTTAACGCAAGTTCAACAATTGGTGCGAATAGATTACATACAAAGTCAATGCAAAGACGCGATCAGACGATGGATCAGATGCGTCCTCATGCAGGTCTAGAGATGAGATGCCCTGCGTTTGGCGTATATGCTCCATAATACTAATCTTGTTGATTGTTATAATAGCACACATTTTCTGTAAAGATACAAATCAAAACAACTCACCTGTCGAGTAAAACACAAGCGAGATCGGCAACTCTTTCTAGTTGAAGTTTGTCACGAAGCTACTTCTGCATTTGTCCAAGACACTGTTATCATGTGGTTTCTACGTCAGTAAAGGTGGTAACAAAGGGTAACTAATGTCTTTGACAGGCGACTGCACTGCCCCGTGTCACTGTTTAGAATGGGAATTTTCTCATGATTTACAAGTAGTTGAAAACATTAGAGATATTTTTAGTAATCAGCTGGACAAAATATATAACACTAGCCTAGTGGTTTTGGATATTTTACTGTAAATATCTTTAAAAAATTACCTTTAAGTCTAATATCTTTGGAGATGAGGGGTGAGTGCTCTATGTTGGTTTGTTTTGTCCATCAGGCCTTGAAATTAATGAAACCAGTGTCCCCTGCTCTCTCATATGTTTATCACCCCTTCATCCACCCTACCGCTGAATACATATACCTCTCAATACAGCCTAATGTCTTACTCCACTACTCCAGACTATCAAACCCCCAGCATTAGCAAGTGTAATACAGACGGAGGCCATCATACTCTGCCTTCTTCATATCACACAATCTGCAGGGCAGAGAGTTTCTCTGGAGTTTCAAGTTCCATCCACACACAGGCTCTCTAGGCCTAAAATAACTTGGGCACATCACCAATCATAATGATTTGATAATTATATTAGGAGATGACGATGGCCCTTTGCCTTGCTGCCTGACTGACCCCAGGCTTCGTTTTCTCCACTCTTCTTCTAACATCCTATGGGCAGTGCCAAATGACTGGAGCAGTGAAAAATGGTTCCCGTCTGAAAGTGCGCTTGCCTGTCTGGGAGGCCGAATTTATATTCAGGCTTCCCTGTCTCCAGCCCTGTGTTTCTGTGGCTCAGGAGGAATGCTGGACTTGCGGATGCAGTCCTTCTGGGAACTCCCACAGGACTTTAATTATCTGTGAGTGAAAGGAGCTGTGGAGCAGAATTTTGTAGATGAATGCATGCATCTGAGGGGTATTTGCTCTCAGTTTTGCTCGCTCTTTCCTCTTTTCCCTCTCTCTCCATTGCCATTTCCCTTGGTCAGACACTGTGTGACCTGAATGAGCAAAAATGTGGGCTAAATGGAAATGTCCAGGGAAATGGTTGCCCTGCCCGTCTGGAAGCTGAAATTCATCACATGCATATGTCCTCGTTGCCCTAACCCATGATGAACACCATAAACAAATTTAAACAAACAAGGACATGAACATGAACAAACATAAACAATTAACCTAAGTATATCCAATATTTGTAAAGCAAAGTATTTTGTTTCTCTCTCAGATTTAAAAAAATAAAATAAATAAAAAATAAAATAAAATAAAATAAAATATTTTTTGGGGGGATAAACTATCCCTTTAAATTGTCCAAAAGTTACAGTGAAGACATTCATAATTAATTTAAAAAATAAATTAAAAAAAGTTACTTTTTTTTTATTATTTTTTTATAGTTAATTTGTCAAAGAAACTAAAAAAACAAAAACATTCCATATGATATTAATATAACATTTATATGGTAATATTAAATCTGAAAATTCAGCTTTGCATTCAAAAAGGTGTATATTGTAATAATAATTCACAATATCACTGTTTATACTGCATTTTAACCAAATAAATTTAGTCTAAGACTTTTAATCAAGTCTAGGACTCCTAATTATTTAATAACAACCAAAAAACATTCTAATAAAAGCTGTATTATTTTACATGATCGGGGTCAATGTTGTAAACACCTCTACAGAAGAACACTGTTTTAAAAACAGTCCATGTTGTTTAAAATGTCTGCCTTCTTTTCATTAAAAAGGTCACAATGAATGCATTTGTATTACACCCACACTTTTTTCACGCCAGAGGCAAAGGAGAAACTTCTGGCTCAGTTGGGTCAGCTAATATCAGGCTGGATTTGCTCGTGTGATCTCTTCGCTCACTCTTGGCACAAATCAGTGTACTGTGAAGACACACTCAATGCACATTTGCCTCTCTATCTAGACACTATATTTAATATCCCTTGGCTCGCTTGCATGAACAGGACTCACCCCATATACTCAATATTACATATAAACTACATAAATATTTCAGCATCCCTGAAGCTTAATATAATATTTGCTTGCATAGAAAAAAAAAAAAGCAAGATATATATATTTTTTTTCTTTTACTAGTACTGCATCACAATGGTCATATATAAATGTATCTATGCAAAACGTGCAAAGAGGATTATGAAAGATTAGACAGCACTGCATCCAGATTAAAGAGGACATCTGCGAGGTCCCTGCCACCAACTCTGATGAAAATGAGAGTTTGTTCAGTCACCTCATGTGTAAATGGATTTCACCAAATGCCTCAGTTAATTTCAACATGATAATGTCACGCTGCTTCCTGGCTTGACAGCATGCAATTACAAAAACAATTAACCGTTATCCAGACCTCGGTCATGTTGCAGGACAATAATACATGCATACTGTGATACTGGAGTAGTGTTTCCCTGTATCTTTTGTGCCATGTTCTCAAAGCTGCTGTGCTCTCTCAGATAAGAACCTAAGCCTTTTATGCTTTGATAACATCTTCGCTTTGTGCTCTTAAAGTCAAACACACATTAAGAGAACAGTCTGTGTGTGACATTACACGTAACTCCCCCTGCTAGGAAACCCGTCAAGGTATAATGTCATTTTTTAGGGTAATATTCTGTTGTTTGTTTTCAGATATTGAACGCTTTGACAATGACCTACCGTGGCGCATGTCTGATAAGGCAAAATGAGTGTCATTACCTTGTGGAACTAATTCTGTATGCCTGATATATTCTTCCTCAATTTCTGTATGTAAATATAATAATATTTTTTGGAAGAACGGTTCTATCCAAAGTGATTCATAAATAATGGATGATGCCATTTTTTTGTAGTTTGAAATATATATATATACATTTTCATTTGAGTATAAAAAGTTCCATATAGAAATTGCACCATTCGTATGCTTTTTATGCTGAAAGGTATTGTAAATTATAGTCCTGTAATTGCTATTCATGCAGCTTTTTTTGTACAAAGTGTGTTAGTTTGAATTACACCTTACAGAGTTAGCTTTCTACAAATGGCATACACTTGTCTATGTCTATGCTCTAAACTGCGGCAATAACCACAGTCTTATAACATAGTTCACTCAAGCAAATGTGAACTGTGAAAAGCCTAATGGAAATTATAGGCTGGACACATGACCTGGAAAATATATAATCATCCCATTTAGGGTCAGAGCAAGAGGTGTAGGCAAGTACAAATCAGTTCTGGAAACAGAATGCACTGGACAAACATGAGATTAAAGATTTTTTGTTTTGATTCTCTACTAAGACTTGTTTAAATGATTCTGATGTCCAGTATCTTATCGATTAATACATTTCTTCTTTTAATACAATAGTGATGGAAGTCTTATGACTCTTCTTGTGTTACAGGACCTCGGAATCATTAAGAACACTCACCAGGTCCTCTTCGGAGGATGTGACCTTAAGAGGTAAAGATGTTAACTTTTCACCTGCTTTGGGATTACTGTAACTATTTTTGTGCTCTCTGCCCTTTCTGCTCAAATGCCTTTCTCAAATATTAGATGGTAATGATCATATCTGAAGCAAATTTGATTTTATCTTTATGCATCAATATGGATGGTGTTGGCGCAGTGGATAAGACACATGCCTTTGGTGTGAGAGACGTGGGTTCGAAACCACTGTAAGACACCAATGTGTCCCTGAGCAAGACACTTAACCCCTAGTTGCTCCAGAGGTGTGTGACCTCTGAATTAGCAATTGTAAGTCGCTTTGGATAAAAATGTCAGCTAAATGAATAAATACAATATAAAAACATCAGTTTTAACTTAAGCTTTATATATAGTTTATTTGTAAACTATGGAAATGGACTGTATATGTACTAAATGACACCTGTTGTTTTTACACGAAGAAATTAACAGAACTTCAAAAGGTTTTAGATACGTAAATAATTCATTAAAACAGCCAAATATTTACAAATAAACCATTTAAAAAACATCTCACTAATGTTTAAAAGAATAGTTCACCCAGAAGTGAAAATCTGATTAAAAAGTCTCTACCCACCTGCACCCACAATCACCCATTAAGTGTTGTCCTATGCGTTGGGTCCCACGATTGTGCTGGTCTATACTAGGAAGGTGCCTGTTATAATGTTATGATGAAAGCTCTTATTCTATAACAAACTATTAAAAATGTTCTATAAAAACGTTAATGCCCTGGCAGTGGCAAATAGTTTTGATTTTATATTTAATCTGATTACATTAATGTGTAAGTTGACATTTACAATAAATATTTTAACTGCTATTATGTAAAAGGAATACTGTTGAAAAAAGCACCATATTTGTTTAAAGTGTTTGAAAACCAAATGTTATTGCACTTTTTGTTCATATATATATATGGGCTTTTAAATGAAAAAAAAAGTGTGCAATAAACTACTTTTGAATTCATTATTTTTTTTTTGAATTTTGTGCATAACAATGTGATTAGTCACAAAGAAAAAAATAATAATTTGTAACACAGACTGGGGATAGATGCAACAGTGTGAAGTAATTTGCTGAAATTCTCTATGACTATTATATATATAACTAAATAACTTTTAAAACTCACACTTCCAAATTATTTATCCAAATTATAAAAAAAACAAAGAATAATACATTTTTGAATAAAGTGAACCATTTAAAGTGACAAAAACATTATATTTTATTCCTTTCAGGACTTTACATTTAACACAAAAACAATTCCTGTGTGTGTGTGTGTGTACTGTTTTCGGCCATTAGCTGTGTTGCCATCTACCTTAATTTTGTGTGAATTTTGGAATATCTACATTGGCCCAGTAGTGCACAACACAGTGACATTAAAAAAGCAAACATAAGCTCACAACACAACGTTATTAAGCCACAACACAATGACATTAAGCCACAACACAACAACATTAAGCCACACCACAAAGACATTAAGCCACAACACAATGACATTAAGCCACAACACAACGACATTAAGCCACAACACAACGGAAGTCTCACAACATAATGACATTAAGCCACAAGACAAAGACATTAAGCCACAATACAACGGCATTAAGCCACAACACAACGTAATTAAGCCACAACACAAAGTCATTAAACCACAACACAATTAAATTCTCACAACTTAACAACATTAAGCCACAACACATTGACATTAAGCCACAACACAAAGACATTAAGCCACAACACAAGGACATTAAGCCGCAACACAAAGACATTAAGCCACAACACAAAGACATTAAGCCACAACACAATGAAATTCTCACAACACAAAGACATTAAGCCACAACACAACGACATTAAGCCACAACACAAAGACATTAAGTCACAACACAAGGACATTAAGCCAAAACACAATGAAGTTCTCACACCACAAGGACATTAAGCCACAACACAAAGACATTAAGCCACAACACAATTAAATTCTCACAACTTAAAAACATTAAGCCACAACACATTGACATTAAGCCACAACACAAAGACATTAAGCCACAACACAAGGACATTAAGCCGCAACACAATTAAATTCTCACAACTTAACAACATTAAGCCACAACACATTGACATTAAGCCACAACACAAAGACATTAAGCCACAACACAAGGACATTAAGCCGCAACACAAAGACATTAAGCCACAACACAAAGAAATGAAGCCACAACACAATTAAATTCTCACAACACAAAGACATTAAGCCACAACACAATGAAATTCTCACAACACAAATACATTAAGGCACAACACAATGAAATTCTCACAACACAAAGACATTAAGCCACAGCACAATGAAATTCTCACAACACAACAACGTTAAGCCACAATTCAACGAAATTAAGCCACAACACAATGAAATTCTCACAACACGTTGACATTAATCCACAACACAAAGACATTAAGCCACAACACAAGGACATTAAGCCACAACACAATGACATTAAGTCACAACACAACGGAATTCTTACAACACAACAGAAATGCTCCCGACCACTAGGGGGCAGTTGGTCTGCAGAAACGGGCAATATAGTACGTATTTCCTGTGAAATCTCAGGGAGAATAAATTGTTCCTGTCTGTATTCTGCAGTAGTGTGAGTGCATTACCAGCCACAAACCTTTGTCAGTAAACGATGATTATGAAATAATATTTATACATTTTGCTATAATACAACAAATTAAGTATACCACAGTAATATAATTATTTAATGAAGAGTTCCATAAACATCCGTGAGTGGTTTACACAACAATTGTTGTGTCCCGTTTTGTGAGGCTCCTCAAAGGTTTTTCACACTTCTCCCCTGCTTGAAGAAACTCAAAATAAGTGGATTCAGAGTAGTAACGTTAGATGTAAAGATTTTAACATCACTTCTGATACTACAGTCTGCAGACGCCTCTTCAAGAATGACAAAAGCATTTGAATCTACACTAGGTAAGCTCTAAACCCTTATTACTATATTACCGAGCACAATGTAGGCCTATTGTGAATTTTTAAATTGTCATTCTTTTTTCTTCTTTTCTTTTTTTTTTTTTGTCGCTGTGGTTGCCTGTTTGTTTTAAAACCTCTTCCATGGATCAAGGCAATACGTGTTAATAGATGATTGACACAAAAATAAAAATAAAGGTGAATTGCCTTAAAGTGGGACACTTCCTAATGTGGGACACTTAAGGTTTTGTGTTTGTAGCTCCCAGGGCCGGCGCTAGCCATTTGGGTTCCCTAAGCACAAATGCTTGGCGGTGACCCCCCCCCCCCCCCCCTCCCCTCCCCGCGTTACTGAAAAAATAACGTTGTTACCTGCAAGCGACGCACGAGCATCATCCCGCTGTCTCTTCTTTTTTTCTTTTTTCCGCCCCCGACTCTTGGTGCCTTTTCGAGGCCATGTCTGAGGTCGTTGTCTGCCAAATTTGACATTGATTGAGGCATAATCGAACAGTCCACTATTATTAGTTGTAGATTTAATGTTTTGGTCACACATCACAATATGTCACAGAAATCTGAAATACAAAAAAAATGTCCCACATTAGGGCAATCCACCTACTCAACATTATGTCGTTGTAAACCCTTATGGCTTGCTTTTTTCATTAGTAGGCCTATACAGAAATGTTGTAAATAATGATACCATCAGTCACCTATTTAGATAGATCCCATAGAAGAAATTCATAAAGGTTTAGAATGAAAAAGGGGAGAATAAGCTAAAACCCCAGCTAAATTTATTTTTTATTTTTTTTATTTTATTTTATTTTTTTACTTTTTTTTTCAATACATTAGGCCTATATATATTTTTTTTTAAGTATACTTCAAGTTCAGTGTAGGAAAACTAACTTTTTACATTGTTTGGTGTGTATTTTCTGAAAACGTGTCACATCCAATCTAGATTTGAGATGTAGAACCATTTAATTGCCTTTTCGAGAGTTATTGAACCTGCATTCCACATGGTTTGTGTGTTCAGAGAAAGGATAGCTACAATGAAGAGAGAAGTTTGAATATCAAGCAATGCAATGGTAAATGTTGTTATTGTATTGTTTGTAACAGAGAAAGAAAATGTTATAGCAGGATTCTACGGTGCCCGTAAGGTAACTTGTTTGGTTTACTTTTCATGGCCACGAAATAATAACTTGTGGGAACGTGATAATATGTTGTGGCCACGACATATTAATTTGTGGGAACGTCATATTAACTCGTGGGAACGTCATATTATGAGGTAGCCACAAGATCATTTTGTCGAGGTAACGACATCCTTATGTCGTGGCCTCGAGATGCTATGTTGAGGGAAAAACATCCATTTCTCGTGGCCACGACTTCTTATGTTGAGGGAACGACATGTTTTTCTCGTGGCCACAAGTTTAATGAAACAAACCTGGATGTCCATAGCAACCCAGGATTATCAGAGATGGATTCATTAATATTTTATTTTGAATTAAGTAATTATTATTTTAACCACATGATTTGGCTACCGGGCTGTATTACATACGATCGTCAGCATTCAAATGAAGTTTATCATAAATACATATGGCATAAAGAGCATAATAAAATAAAAACACTTTTTTTATCCATCCTACAGTCTTGTAAGTCCATTAACTGATAATATTTCCCACATAATATGTGTACATTATTATTATTAGCATTAGCCTATTATTATTGGTATATTTTTTTATATCGTTTATATTAACTTTTTTTGCTTCAATTTCGATCACTTTACTTAACATTCTGAATACTTTTGTACATAATATCATACTGTAAATGCTCGACATTAACATAAAATGTCATAAATGCGTAAAATGTAAATGCATACATTTTATATGTATAAACAATATAATAATTTCTTAATTCAAAATAATATAATAATGAATCCATCTCTGATAATCACATTAAACTCGTGGCCACAAGAAAAACATGTTGTTCCCTCAAAATAAGAAGTCGTGGCCACGAGAAATGGATGTTTTTCCTTCAACATAGCATCTTGAGGCCACAACATAATATGACGTTCCCACGAGTTAATATGACGTTCCCACAAATTAATATCTTGTGGCCACGACATATTATCACATTCTCACGAGTTATTATGTCGTGGCCACGATGAAACTAAGTTAACCGTACAAGTCACCTTACAGGCACCGTAGGATTCTGATTGGCTGTCAATGTTTTTAATCGTTGATCAGCTGGAAATTTTCTTAAAGTGATTACAACAATATTGTTTCTCTATGTCTTTATCATTATAGCTGTGGTGTGGACTCCTTTTTAATACTGAGAACGATTTTTAAAACTATATATCTTTAACGCTGTCTATATAGTTTGGTGTGAATGGGCCTTTAAGGTTTATTGCGGTACATTGCAATCTAAAAATGGCAACAGTATTTAAAATACTTTATATCACGTAAAGAAGTTCCTATCACAGCAAATACCTATCAGAACCACTGATGCAAATAAACGTGGATTACCAGAAGCCCTGCTGTTAATTCTACTATAACTTAGGAGTTATAAAAAGATAATGAAAAAAAAATTAACTGTACAAAAATGAACATAAACTGTTGTTCAAGTTCACATGCTACTTCTCCTGTAACATAAAAAATGTGAATGGATATTGATATGATATTGATGACATCACCACAGCTCCTTTCGGACATGTCAAATTAACACTGTTACAACTAACCCTGTGTTACTTTTATCCCCAGTCTCCGAGAAAATTCAGTTCTTCAATAGCCTGGAAATGTCCACATTATATTAGCCCTTGGCATGTTTACAAGAGTAATTTACTGAAACTCTCCAATATTCCTGCCCTCAGGAAGTAAACTACGGAAGGACGATAGCACGAAAAAAAAAAAAAAAAAAACATAATATTACCAATTCTAATGTTTTGCAGTTTTCCGCTTCATTTACTGCCCAGCATTGCACACTTACTTCCTCTATGAGATGGGGTTGAAGATTAATGAACTCATTCTAAAAATGGAAACAACCGGATCTGTAACTATTAATACTGTTGTAGGTGACTAGGTTATTTTTATAGAGCGCTTCTTACACTTAAGAAATACCATTATTCCAATGTAAAGATGAGACAATGGGAAAGACAGAGAGAGGAAGGAGAAGAGAAGGAGAAGATAGTAACTCATGAGATAGGCATTACAGAAAAAGTCATCATAGGTCTCCGTGATCATGAATTTGACAAGCAGGTCTGAATAATTGAGCATGAGGACATCCAATACCTGATAAATGTGACCCTGCACAAATGGAAGCCAGATAGCACCTAATGAAATATTCATACCTGAGCTGATGACCCCAGCGCATGGAGCGCTCCTACCTACACCACAGCACAAAGAGCATGAGGAGGCTCATGCCACTGTTTGTGCTCTGATGCATTGGAGCCAGCTTCAAAGACACAAAAACATATTGTGCAATATATTTTTCACAGTTTCAGAGTTTTATCCTGCTGTGTCTGTCAAAGGTGAGGTTTGTGTTGCACAGTATGAGACCGTGTACAACATATGGTTGCTGTTCAAAGAAATATACACATTTTTAGTGTATGTGGTTTATTGGGATGAAATTGTAACCTCCCCAGGTTAAAAATAAAGTACACTTTCATAATTTACTTAAAGTCCTCTATAATTTTTTTTATATATATATATATATATATATATATATATATATATATAGTCACCAATTGAAGCACACCTGAGTGTACCAATTTATGATAGTTCAAGTGTACTACAAGTGATAACTAAATATATTCTGTCAAACTACAGCCTCTAAATATATAGCCTATCCTATATATATATATATATATATATATATATATATATATATATATACTGTATATATATATACTGTATATGTGTGTGTGTGTGTGTGTGTGTGTGTGAGCTTGTTTATGTGGTTAACGAGGACACGAATTTGTATAATGACATAGGTATGACACAGGTATTACAATGAGGAGGTGGTTTATGAGTGTCCCAGTAATTCAAAACGCTTATAAATCATACAGAATTAGTTATTTTGAAAATCCAAAAATGCACAAAAATGTTTCCTGTGAGGGTTAGGTTTAGGTGTAGGGTTGGGGTAGGGCAATAGAAAATACAGTTTATACAGAATAAACCCCCATTACGCCTATGGAGAGTCCCCATAAACCACATATACCGACATGTGTGTGTGTGTGTGTGTGTGTGTCTATCCTATGTAAACAAGTAATTGTTAACTATGATGTTGCTTTATTGCAGTTATCAACTACTTTGCATAGATGATAGCACAAAAGACCATTTCACAAAAATAAATATATAAGCAAACAAACTAATTAACAAACCTTATGAGTGAGCATGCCCGAGTACTCTGCTAAAACAGTTCACACTTGAATACCAATGTTCAAATCAAAACTACTGTATGCCCTTGACCTGGGTCCAACGTGATGCATACAACCAGGGTGATTGAAATCACCCATACAACCCTTTGTAGCTTCTGGAAGTCATACATTTCTAATGGAAAGAAGAATGGGAAATGTATGTATTTATGGCCATATGCCTATGCAAATTTTTTGGATTAGTAAAAATGGTTGTATGCAAAAAGGGTGGGCTTTAGAGGCTTTACAGGTTAGATGACATCAACTTACAAGGATAGTTCACTCAAAAATATTCACCATAATGTTGTTCCAAACCGATACAACTTTCTTTTCTTCTGTGGGAACACAAAAGAGCACATTTTGAGAAATTAATTTGGGTTCAATGCATTTGTTTTTGTTGTTGTTTTTCTTTTTTTTCCTTTTCTTAAAATCTTCAAAAAGGGAAAAGTCACACATGCTTGTATCGACAGAAGGGTGAAAAAAATATGATAATTTTAGTTTGAGTTATATCTTTAAAGGGATCATATGATGTTGCTAAAAAGAACAGTATTTGGTGTATTTTGTGTAATGCCATGTGTTTATGCAGGTTAAGGCAAAACAATTGTTTTCTGCATACTGTACATTATTGTTGCTCCTCTATGCCCCGGCTTTCTGAAACGTGTAAATTTTTAAAAAGCTTATCGGTCAGAAAAACAAGGTGTACACTGATTGGCCAGCTATCCAGTGTGTTGTGACTGGCCGAATACCTCTAGCACTTGATGGAAATGTAACACCCCTTAACATACTGTGATTTTGTGTCCCGGCACAATGAGACAAAACCAATAAAACCCATTACAAACAAGGCATTTGTTGCATCCAATGGGGACGTAATTACTGATTATACTGACTTATATACTGTCTTTTTACACATTGCGCATTGCGTATCGCGCTGCATAAACATAAAGCCATGTCTTCATTTGTGATCGGAGAAACAACAAGCACTACTCTAAACTGCTCAAAACTTGGATTTGAATCATCAGCGGCACATTCTTTAAATATGGAAATGTACTTACAGGCTGTGAGTCAGAATCTAGGCTATGTCACGCTGTCAGTCTCTGTTTTCCTGGGTGTTCCCTAGTGAGCTCACTTCTCCTTAGGCACTTCACCATAGGCACTTTAATTCCTCTAGTCTGGTTCTGTCTTCACAGTAATTGCACTCCAATTAAATCGCACAGGTGCTGACAATCCTTTGTCATTAGTCTCCCTATGTATAGCTGTTTTTCTCTGTCATCTGGATCGAGTCCTTACCGTCTGTGTCAATGTTCTCATCTCCCGAGGCTTCCCCTTACCTTCTCGTTCCTCCGAGTTCCTATCCGTTTCATCCGGTTCCCTCTTTTGTTTTGTTTGGTTTGTCACCCTGGACTGTTTATTTTGTATTTAACCTTTTGGTACAATAAAGCCTACCTGCAATTGGATCTACCCTCTCCTTGTGTTTTCCTAAACACCAACCGTCACAGAAGGACTCCATCAAGCTAGATCCAGCGGTATGTCTTTTCGTGTCTCCTCCCCAACCAGCATGGTGGAGCGGAGGAATAAATATTTAAAATTGGCCTCATTCCAGCAAGAGGGCAATGACGTGGGAGTAATGGCACTGGTTTTTTGGTCCCTGGCAGATTACAATGATGCGGCCCTCATGGAATATTTTAACGCTGGACTGGATGAGCCGGTTCCTCAGGAGGAACTCAAACAATTGGATACATTTGGGTTCTGGGAGTTTGTGTGATACATTCGAGTTCTGGGAGTTTGTGTGCTACCTGCAGCATCGGCTTCCATGGGATACCCCAGCCACTCCTGTCTCCTCCGATAGGATGGCCGCCAGTCCAGAGCCACTGCCCAGGATGGTCACCAGCCCAGCGTCACAGCACAAGATGGCCGTCATCCCAGCGTCACAACAGGTCATGGCTGCTGAGCCAGCGCCTCAGCACAAGATGGCCGCCAGTCCAGCGCCACAGCACAAGATGGCCGCCAGCCCAGCGCCACAGCACAAAATGGCCGCCAGCCCAGCGCCACAGCACAAGATGGCCGCCAGCTCAGGGCCACAGCACGAGATGGCCGCCAGCTCAGCGCCACAGCACAAGATGGCCGCCAGCTCAGAGCCACAGCACAAGATGGCCGCCAGCTCAGAGCCACAGCACAAGATGGCCGCCAGCCCAGCGTCACAGTACAAGATGGCCGACTCAACGCCTGAATCTCCAGACAAGGTGCCACCGGCTCGCCATCATAGAGTGCGGAGGAAGAGGAGACAGGCGTCTAGCATTCCTCAAAGCCCGGAGAACGTTCCGGAGCGGGCCGCTGTCGTCCAGGAGGATGTTCCCGAGTGGGCCGCTGCCATCCAGGAGGCTGTTCCTGAGGCCGATGCAGTGCCCGATGCTGTTCCGGAGGCCGAGGCGGTGCTTGATGCTGTTCCAGAGGTCGAGGCGGTGCCCGATACTGTTCCGGAGGCCGAGGCCGTTCCCGAGGAGGTGTCTGATACTGTTCCCGAGGCCGTTCCCGAGTAGGTGCTTGATGCTTTTCCGGAGGCCGAGGCGGTGCCCGAGGCCGTTGCCGAGGAGGTGCCCGATGCTGTTCCAGAGGTCGAGGCGGTGCCCGATGCTGTTCCAGAGGTCGAGGCGGTGCCCGATGCTGTTCTGGAGGTCGAGGCGGTGCCCGATGCTGTTTCGGAGGTCGAGGCGGTGCCCGATGCTGTTCCGGAGGCTGAGGCGGTGCCCGATGCTGTTCCGGAGGCTGAGGCGGTGCCGATGCTGTTCCGGAGGCCGAGGTGGTGCCTGCTGCTGTTCCGGAGGTCGAGGCGGTGACCAAGGCCGTTCCCGCTGCGGTGACCAAGGCGGTGCCCGAGGCAGTTCCAGAGGCGGTGCCCGAAGCAGAGGCGTCTCACATCTCCACAGGCAGTCCAAAGTCAAGTCAGGTGCCCATTGACTGTTCAGAGTTGAGTCAGTTCCCGGTGGACCCTCTAGAGTCGAGTCAGGTGTTCATGGACCCTCCAGAGTCAGGTTTAGTCACCGTCGACCTTCCAGAGTCAGGGTTAGTTACCGTTGACCCTCCAGAGTCAGGGCTAGTTCCTGCTGACTATCCAGAGTCGAGTCATGTTTCAGTTATTCCTCTTGAATCAAGTCAGATTCCTATTGACCTTCCCGAGTCGAGTCAGGTGCCCGTTGACCTTCCTGAGTTGAGTCAGTTTCCGGTTGACCCTTCAGAGTCGAGTCAGGTTCCCGTGAACTCTCCAGAGTCGAGTCAGGTTCCCGTGAACCCTCCGGAGTCAGGGCTAGTCACTGATGACCTTCCAGAGTCAGGTCTAAGTACCATGGACTTTCCAGAGACAAGGCTAGTCACCGGTGATCTTCGAGGACTGAGTCAAGTCACCGGTGATCTTCATCCTCCCATTGGGCCGACCACAAAAACGTGGTGGTCTTCCGCTCCGCCCTGGGGGACTCCGGCCTCGACCGCGAGGACGTGGTGGTCTTCTGCTCCGCCCTGGGGGGGCTTCTGCCTTGACCACATGGGTGTGATTTTCCTGGGTGTTCCCTAGTGAGCTCACTTCTCCTTAGGCACTTCACCATAGGCACTTTAATTCCTCTAGTCTGGTTCTGTCTTCACAGTAATGGCACTCCAATTAAATCGCACAGGTGCTGACAATCCTTTGTCATTAGTCTCCCTATGTATAGCTGTCTTTCTCTGTCATCTGGATGGAGTCCTTACCGTCTGTGTCAATGTTCTCGTCTCCCTAAGCTTCCCCTTACCTTCTCGTTCCTCCGAGTTTCCTATCCGTTTCATCCAGTTCCCTCTTTTGTTTTGTTTGGTTTGTCACCCTGGACTGTTTATTTTGTATTTAACCTTTTGTTACAATAAAGACTACCTGCAATTGGATCTACCCTCTCCTTATGTTTTCCTAAACACCAACCGTCACAGGCTATCATTGCAAAGCTGGAATTGCCCCACTTTATAGAAACACAGATAGCATTTTAGGCTACTTTCTCTGGAAACAGTCCACCATAAAATGCACTGCACACACTCAAATATTTGGGTTGAACAGTTCTGGAACAGTGTTGTAAATAAAACTCAACCACTTATTTCTAGTTGTGTCCTCTTTTGGAATGCCAAACAAAGTAGTTTCGCTTTCACAACAAAACACACAGTGTCTCTAAGACATGGTGGCGGCGGTAACAATATAACATCAAGAATAAAGTCACGCCTTCTTTCTTTGTGTAAACATTTGGGCGGTGTTATGCAAATTGTCCCACATATGGATGTACACATGGGGTGCGTTTAAACGAGGTGTTTTAGGAGGGTGTGGATGACTCTTTTATAGAATATCTGTTTGAGACTTTAGTCTTTGCAACTTTAGGGATCTTATCTATTCACAAACAGCTTGTAACAGTCCAAAGAGAAAGGAAACTTGAAATCACATCATATGACCCCTTTAAGTAGTATGTAAAATCCGTCACACTAAAGAATATACAAATACAATCACACAAAAGAGCAACATAAGACTTTGTCATTGTGACTCTTCACAAGGTCAGAGGAAAAAAATAATTTAAATTCAACAACTGGATCCATTGCATAGGGCCGAGATATAAAGTGGAAACAACAATCCATCGTTACAACTTTATAAGGCAGTGACAAAGCAAGATTTTATCTGTGTTGCTTTTGACATTGATTGGCTGTTTCTCCTTCCCCCTGCTTCCCATGAACTTGCAATCATCCTATTCTTAGAGACATATTTACCCAAGCAAGAAATCAAATTAGAATCTGTTTTGACAGTATCTTCTTATGTACTTATGGTGAATGTGTTTGTCTTTCATTTGGAAACCCTGACTGTTGCGATCAAAGCATGATTATATTAACTGATTTTAATCAGCACTTCAAATGGCATGCCAAACCTCTTTGTAAAAATATTAGATACACAGACAGAGACCAAGAGAGATTATTTCAAAGGTTATGAAAAGAGAGACTGTTTTCCTCCCCAAAGACAACATTCTTTTGAAAATTAGAGTGAGGTTTGTCAAAATTAATCATACAACAAAATTTGTTGTCACACCATTTCTTTCTCTTTCTTTCTTTCTTTCTTTCTTTCTTTCTTTCTTTCTTTCTTTCTTTCTTTCTTTCTTTACTAGCTTTTTAACACATTCATTTATTGGAATGACCAGTGTAGCATATCTATGTGTTAATGGCAGTGTGAGGGATCTTCTTCCAATAACACTGGAGTGACAAGGGGCATCCAGTGGCTGTTCTAGACCACAGTAACTGGCAGGGGCTACTTTCGCTTTTAGGGGGCACACTTTTAAAATTCATTTTAACCTACTTTCAGTATTATTCATTCAGTCATTTTACTATGTAATTTATCATTGCAATCTATAAAAGTACTATAACAATTTAAACTTGAATGTTTCATCATGTGTCATTTATGTGACAAATAATTTTGTATTGTAGTATCGGTGGTGTCATGCTTGTCATGTGACACAGCAGCCACAATAACAATATATAACTGATATAGGCTTGTATTATTATTTTTTTTTCTTCTTCAAAATATTTCCAAACATGTTAACTATATCATGACATACATCGATTCTCAAATATGTGTAAGTAAATGCATTTTGTAACTTTATAGACTATGATAGTTGATCTATAATGTGCGATGGGCAAAATATCATAATTGATTGATTGATACTTTATTGATCCTTTACAGGAAATTAAACTTTCATGGCAGCTTCAACACACAAAACAGCTTGACACATAATAAACAAGTCATTTGTTTTCTACAAATCTACAATATAAAAGTGAGAGAAAGTGCAAATAAATGTAGAAAACTGGACTTTACTAGCAGGAATGCACCGATACCACTTTATTCAGTACTCAGCCGATACTGATACTTTTATTTTTGTTACTTGCTGATGCCGAGTACTGATACCGATCATTTTATTGCATTTGTACATTTTTTAAATATTGATTACATAGTGAACGAACTCCATCACACACCTGTAAGTGATCTGTGCGTAGAAAATTAAGACCAGGTGGGTCGTATCAACATATAAGGAACTCCCGCACCCTATCTTAACTTGCAAATTAAAATTTTAATCACACCAACGTTTCAGTCACACGGCCTTCATCAGGAGTATACAAATGTTCAAATTCATCTCTTTTAATAAAGTTCCTTATCAAAACTAAAATAATTATATTTCAAAAGGTACGACGCCATCTCGATGATAAAGTCTGATGGTGGACTAGAGTCCTCGCATAACGAAAGATAATGTCTAAGGGCAATAAGTCATTATCTTTCGTTACGCGAGGACTCTAGTCCACCATCAGACTTTATCGTCGAAATGGCGTCGTACCTTTTGAAATATAATTGTTTTAGTTTTGATAAGGATTTTTTTCTTCAGATAAGTGGGACAGCAATGGGCTCGAATTTTGCCCCTAACTATGCCAATCTATTTATGTTTTTTTTTTTTTTTTTTTTTTTAAGAGAGTTATGTATTGAATACAGAAAATAATCCTTTCTATTCAAAGATCATCAAATGGTATAGATACATTGACAATATTTTCTGTGTCTTTTTGGGTGATCACGATGAGGCTCGAAAATTTGGTATACATATTTGAATAGCTTGGTTGACGACTTGGATTTTACTTCTGAAATTAATCCGTCTAGAGTACACTTGATATGTGGATACAGAAGAACGAAGGCAGTTTAACTACAACTTTGTTTACAAAAGAGACCGATCGTAACACACTTTTACTTGCTACCAGTTTTCATCTGACTTTTAAAAAAAAAGGACTGCCTAAGAGTCAGTTCTACAGATTGAGGAGGATTTGTTATTCTGATTCCGACTTTATTGAGAAATCGAAAATCATGAAATATAAATTTTTGAACAGAGGTTACCCTTTAGATTGGGTTGATGGAGGATTTAATAGAGCTTTTAAAAAGACGCGGTCTGAATTGCTAAAAAAGAAGACAAGAAAAACAAGAAAGTATTCTTTTGCTTGTATTACAACATATTCACCTAAGTCTTACATGATAAAATCAATTTTTAAAAAACACTGGCATTTGTTGTCTTCTTATTCAGAGCTGAGCGATATTTTTAGACATCCTCCTTTGATTGTACACAAACGCGCTAGGAATTTAAAAGACAGCTTGGTACATGCTCGTTTTCAGAGCGTTAGCCCTCGTGCATCTCAGAGTTTAGCTACTTAGTCCTATACAGAAGGGCAATTATCATTGTGGGAATTGTGCTCAGTGTAACAATACTTTTAAAACATCATTTTTTTTTGTCATCCTAGAACTGGCACAAATATAGCATCAAATCTGTGATTACTTGTGTTTCCACTCATGTTGTGTATTTGATCCGTTGTCCTTGTGGTATAGGCTATGTGGGAAAAACGTCACGTCAATTGAAACAAAGAATTAGTGAACATAAGAGTTCACTAATTCAGAGATCAGAAGAAAAGATCTAAATTATCCAGTTGCGGCACACTTTTTAACTTTGAATCACAATGTAACCTCTTTACGCTTTCGTGGGATTGAGAAAGTAACTTTGCCACCTAGAGGTGGAGACATTGAATTACTTCTACATAGACGCGAACTGTTTTGGATTTACACCCTTCAAACTTTATCACCTATGGGTATGAACGATGAAGCATTATTTAATGTAATGTTATAGTCATGCAATTGTTTTGAATGAGGTGTTGTTTTTACTGTGTATTCACGATGAGTTTGAGAGACTATGGAGCCTGACTACCAGTTTAGAATTACAATTTGATGCTGTTTGATGACGATGTGTTGATTGTGTTTTTTGGATGACTTTGTTAACCTATAGGGGGATCTTGATTGTTGTAACTGTTTATGATGTGGTGCTTATTATGTATTCTGAATGAGCTTAATTCTGTGCAGATGGAGCTCTGTTAATCGGTCATGTGTTTATTTTAAAAGAGAAATGTGAACATTTGTATACTCCTGATGAAGGTTGTGTGACCGAAACGTTGATGTGATTAAAATTTTAATATGCAAGTTAAGATAGTGTGCGGGAGTTCCTTATATGAAAATATTGATTACAGAAACCAAAGGTGTATGTATAATTTTAGCTGGTTAAATTAATTTATTAAATAGATACAGTTAAACCAAAATTTATTTAGACATGATCACAGTTTATTCTCTATTGTTTTATATAGTTTATTCTATAGTTTAGAAGATGGTAATAAAATATGACAAGAACTCAGAGTTAAACTGTCAGAAAAAAATAAATAATATAATGTTATATAACTTTGATAGAAATGTATGTAATGGATTGGAGTAAACCAAAGATTATTCAGACAGCTGTTTGTATGACAGTATTTACACAACTATCAATACTTAGTTGGGCAACCCTTAGCCTTAATGACTGCTTGTGGTCTCCTGGGCATGGTATCATGCAGGTTCATGCAAACCTGAACTTAATTTTTATTTTTTTTTATTTTTTCCAGACTTGGAATGTATATCTGGTGACTGTTTAAATTTTATATAAATTTGTATAAATTTAAATTGGACTGTATATACTTTTTATTTTTACACTTAATTATGCCCATTAAATTGTATTTTACAAGTTTTTTTTTTTTTTTTTTTTTTTTTTTGCTTTGTTAATTTTTTCTTTTGCTCTATGGTTCATTATCCGTAATTTAATAGCATTAGAGCTGCCCCATTGCAGTGACTTAGTGATGTAATGACGCGCTTTGATGTAATAATGCAGATAACCACTAGTTATAAACCTCCTGTGATATTTTCACAAATAGGTGTCAAGATGTTTTTTTTTTTTGTTGTTGTTGTTTTTTCTATCTGAAACGTGCTGCGATTTTTATTTCAAAGCCACTCAAATAATACAGAAACACTCAAGCAAACAAAACGTGCAACGCGTGCATGTATTTGTCCTGTTGCAGAACGAGAAGGACAGTCTGCTAGATTCACTTTCGCCAGAAAGTCATGTATGACTATGGTTGAAAATAAATTATCTTTACAGTAAATGCTCCTATAAAAGGTATTTTTTACGATTTAGTTTTAATCCAAATGCGTGTGCTAAGTTAATGAACATCAAAGACCACACAACAGAAGTGTGCGAGCGTGCTCTCTCTCTCTCCCCTTCCCTACCGTTCAGTAACTTGTGCATTGTTTTACTTAAATTTTTTTGACATATCCGACCGAACTACAAACTTTCCAGTGATGAATGTATATTCACTTGACAAGCTCATGCATCTCCATCGCTGAGTGCTCAATCCACTCAGCGTGCTTTATCAGCTCACGCACATCTTCTATACAGGCATTAATACTGAATGTTTAACATTATATCCATTGCATAAATATCCAAAGTAGGCAACCTTAATAACTCCATCCTGCTGTCTGTTGTTCAGTTGTCTGTGTTTCTTTGTCTGAATATGGCACTTATCACATGCTGTGTGGTATCTGTGTTTGGTATTGGGGCATTTTAACGAGTACGAGTACAGGAGCTCAGTATCAGGAGGGCCGATACTGGGTGTATACCTATGCACTAGATATTTACTATATATACATTACCAGTAATTAATGCTATCAACAACACAACACAATCTGATAACCACATATAGAAAAGACTTTCTGCAGGGCTCAGACTTGAATTTTGGTGCAATCAGTCTGTGACTGAAGGTGTTGCTATTGATCACCCTCAGAGCGTGGAGTGGATGTGAGGGATTGTTCATTATCGATTTCAGCTTAGAGAGTGTTCTCTGCTCTGCCACCTGCTGGACCGTGTCAAATTCCATACTGACAACAGAGCCAGCCATCTTGATAAGTGCGTTGACTCTGCTTAGATCTCCAATGTGGGCACCCTGTCCCCAGCACACCACAGCAAAGAACAGAGCACTAGCCACCACTGTCTGATAGACGCTGCACAATAGGGGAAAGCTGATGTTAAATGGCCTCAGCATCCTCAAAAAATAAAGTCAGCTTCGACCCTTTATGTACACCATCTCCATATGGCTCTTTCAGTCTGGCTTGTTGTCAAGCTGCACACCAAGGTATCTGTGGCTGGAGAGCATCTCCACCTAGATGCCCCAGGTGGTGATCGAAATTGATTAAGTCCAACTCTTTCTCCTAAAATCTACAACCATCTCCTTGGTTTTTAAGATCTCAAGATGGAGATCTCCAGTCCACAAAGTCCTTAATGATTCTCCAGTACTCCTCCTCCTCATCTCCCTTAATTAAGCAGACAACTACTGTATCATCAGATAATTTCTGAAGGAAACCGCTATTAGAATTATACTGGAAATCTGCAGTGAAGATGGTAAACAAAAAAGGGACCAAAACAGTTCCTTGTGGTGCTCCTGTGTTACTCAGATTTGTATTAGAAACAGTATTCTGTAGACACACATACTGTGGTCTGCAGGATAGATAGTCTATACACCACAGGACCAGTGATGAAACCACCTGTATTCTCCTCATCTTTTCGCACAACAGTTTAAGGCTGAATTGTATTGAAGGCGTTCAAGAAGTCAAAGAATGTGAACCTCACAGATGCATCAGGAGTGTCCTGTCACGCTATCAGTCTCTGTTTCCTGGGTGTCCCCTAGTGAGCGCACTTCTCCTTAGGCACTTCACCATAGGCACTTTAATTCCGCTTGTCTGGTCATGTCGTCACAGTAATTGCACTCCAATTAGATCGCACAGGTGTTGACTATCCTTAGTCATTAGTCTCCCTATATAGAGCTGTCTTTCTCTGTCGTCTTTATGGAGTCCTTACCCTATGTGTCTCATGCTCTCGTTTCCCCAGGCTTCCTCTACCTTCTCGTTCTTCCGAGTTCCCCGTTTCATCCGGTTCCCTTTTTGTTTGGTTTGTCTCTCAAGACAGTTTTATTTTGTATTTAACCTGTTTGTGCAATAAACCTTACCTGCTATTGGATCTTACCCTTTCCTTGTGTTTTTCCCTTAACCCAACCGTGACAGAAGGACTCCATCATGCCTAGATCCAGCGGTGTGAGATTTCAAATCTGTTCCCCAGCCACCATGGAGGAACGGAGGAGGAGATTCCGGAACTTAACCACCCTTCATCAAAAGGGAAGCGAGGTGGGTGGCCTGGCGCAATTGTTTTGGACTTTGGCAGTCGGGTTAGGTTACAATGATGCAGCACTTAAAGATTTGTTTAATAATTGCCTGGATGATCCTTTACCTCAATGGGAGATGAAGGGGTTAGAGATCCTGGACTTTTGGGGGTTTACCAAATACCTGCACCATCGTGCTCAGTGGGATGCAACAACCACACCAGAAGTTCCAGACAAGACTGCCACCTGCCCAGCGCCACCGCACAAGATGGCCGCCAGCCCAGCGCCACAGTACAAGATGGCCGCCAGCCCAGCGCCACAGCACAAGATGGCCGCCAGCCCAGCGCCACAGCACAAGATGGCCGCCAGCCTAGCACCACAGCACAGGATTGTCGCCAGCCCAGAGCCACAGCTTAAGATGGACGACTCAACGCCTGAGTCTCCAGACAAGGTGCCGCCGACTCGCCATCGTGGAGGACGGAGGAGGAGGAGACAGGCGTCGACCGTCCCTCAAGGCCTGGAGAAAGTCCCAGAGGCCGAGGCTGTTCCCGAGGCGGAGCCCGATGCAGTTCCCGAGGCGGAGCCCGATGCAGTTCCCGAGGCGGAGCCCGATGCAGTTCCCGAGGCGGAGCCCGATGCAGTTCCCGAGGCGGAGCCCGATGCAGTTCCCGAGGCGGAGCCCGAGGCGGTGCCCGAGGCGGAGCCCGAGGCGGTGCCCGATGCTGTTCCAGAGGCTGATACCGATGCTGTTCCCGAGGCGGTGCCCGAGGTGGTGCCCAATGCCGAGGCGGTGCCCGATGCAGTTCCCGAGGAGGTGCCCGATGCCGAGGCGGTGCCCGATGCTGTTCCAGAGGCCGATGCGGTGCCCGATGCCGAGGCGGAGCCCGATGCTGTTCCCGAGGCCGATGCTGTGCCCGAGGCTGTTCCCGATGCCGATGCAGTTGCCGAGGCGGTGCCCGATGCCGAGGCGGTGCCCGATGCCGAGGCGGAGCCCGATGCTGTTCCCGATGCCGATGCAGTTCCCGAGGCGGTGCCCGATGCCGAGGCGGTGCCCGATGCCGAGGCGGTGCCCGATGCCGATGCGGTGCCCGATGCCGAGGCGGAGCCCGATGCTGTTCCCGAGGCCGATGCTGTTCCTGATGCAGTTCCCGAGGCGGAGCCCGAGGCGGTGCCCGATGCCGAGGCGGTGCCCGATGCCGAGGCGGTGCCCGATGCCGAGGCGGAGCCCGATGCTGTTCCCGAGGCGGTGCCCGATGCCGAGGCGGTGCCCGATGCCGAGGCGGTGCCCGATGCCGAGGCGGTGCCCGAGGCCGAGGCGGTGCCCGATGCCGTTCCCGATGCCGATGCTGTTCCAGAGGCCGATGCGGTGCCCGATGCCGAGGCGGTGCCCGATGCTGTTCCAGAGGCCGATGCGGTGCCCGATGCTGTTCCAGAGGCCGATGCGGTGCCCGATGCCGAGGCGGAGCCCGATGCTGTTCCAGAGGCCGATGCTGTTCCCGAGGCGGTGCCCGAGGCGGTGCCCGAGGCTGTTCCAGAGGCCGATGCCGAGGCGGTGCCCGATGCCGAGGCGGTGCCCGATGCCGAGGCGGTGCCCAAGGCCGAGGCGGTGCCCAATGCCGTTCCAGAGGCCGACGCGGTGCCCGATGCTGTTCCAGAGGCCGATGAGGTGCCCGATGCCGAGGCGGAGCCCGATGCTGTTCCAGAGGCCGATGCGGTGCCCGATGCCGAGGCGGAGCCCAATGCTGTTCCCGAGGCCGATGCTGTTCCCGAGGCCGATGCCGAGGCGGTGCCCGAGGCGGTGCCCGATGCCGTTCCGGAGGCCGAGGCGGTGCCCAAGGCCGAGGCGGTGTCCGATGCTTTTCCGGAGGCCGAGGCGGGGCCCGAAGCCGAGGCGGTGTCCGTTGCGGTTCCGGAGACCGAGGCGGTGCCCGATGCCGAGGCGGAGCCCGATGCTGTTCCCGAGGCCGATGCTGTTCCCGAGGCCGAGGCGGTGCCCGAGGCCGTTCCAGAGGCCGATGCCGAGGCGGTGCCCGAGGCGGTGCCCGATGCCGTTCCGGAGGCCGAGGCGGTGCCCAAGGCCGAGGCGGTGTCCGATGCTTTTCCGGAGGCCGAGGCGGGGCCCGAAGCCGAGGCGGTGTCCGTTGCGGTTCCGGAGACCGAGGCGGGGCCCGAAACCTTTCCCGATGCGGTGCCGGAGGCCGTTCCCGATGCAGTGCCCGAGACCACTTCGCCCTGGGGGACTCCCACGGTGACCATGAGGACGTGGTGGTCATCCGCTCCGTCCTGGGGGACTCCGGCGGTGACCAAGAGGACGTGGTGGTCATCCGCTCCGCCCTGGGGGACTTCGGCCGCGACCACGTGGAGGTGGTGGCCTTCCGCTCCGTCCTGGGGGGGCTTCTGCTTTGACCACATGGGGGTGATGGCCCTCTGTTCCGCCCGGGTGGGCATCACCTAATGTCCTCCATTTACCAATGTTTTTGTTTTCATTTGTTTTTTGTTTTTTCTATTTTCCTCCGTTGGACCTGGCCCTCCGTCCCTCCCCTCTTTCCTTCCGCCGGTCCACCACCCTCCTGGACTCCTTGTTTTGTGTTACACCTTCCTGTCTCTACCTTTCCATCACGTCTGGTTGTTCCGTCTCTTTTCTTCCATTTTACCTGGTTGTCCTGTCTTTGTCTCTGTCTCTCCATTCCACCTGGTTGTTTGTCTCTGTTTTCTGACCCTCCGTCCCTCCCCCTAGTCCGCCTCCGCTTCACCTCCCTCCTACCTCTTTTTCTGTTGGGTTTTCCGGGGTTTCAGGTGGAGCATCTGGTAGCTGCTCCGTAGGGGAGGGGGTAATGTCACGCTATCAGTCTCTGTTTCCTGGGTGTCCCCTAGTGAGCGCACTTCTCCTTAGGCACTTCACCATAGGCACTTTAATTCCGCTTGTCTGGTCATGTCGTCACAGTAATTGCACTCCAATTAGATCGCACAGGTGTTGACTATCCTTAGTCATTAGTCTCCCTATATAGAGCTGTCTTTCTCTGTCGTCTTTATGGAGTCCTTACCCTATGTGTCTCATGCTCTCGTTTCCCCAGGCTTCCTCTACCTTCTCGTTCTTCCGAGTTCCCCGTTTCATCCGGTTCCCTTTTTGTTTGGTTTGTCTCTCAAGACAGTTTTATTTTGTATTTAACCTGTTTGTGCAATAAACCTTACCTGCTATTGGATCTTACCCTTTCCTTGTGTTTTTCCCTTAACCCAACCGTGACATGTCCAAATAAGCATAGGTCCTCTGAAGCATGTGAATGAGAGATTCATCTTCAGAAATATGAGGCTGATACGCAAAATGATCCATGTAAGTTGACACACTAGCCTTGATGTAAGAGAGGACCTGTCTCTCAAACGTCTTCATAATATGTGAAGTGAGTGCTACAGGTCAATAATCGGGAACAGAGACAAGACAAAGATTTTTCCACAGTCCATGAACCTTCTGTAAATACAGGCTCAGATTAAACAGCTATGTGAATATACCACACAACAGAGCAGGTCTTCAGCATTCTGAGGCTAATACCACTTGGCCCCACTGCTTTCCCAGGCTTCAGTCGGTCCAGTTCCCTCTTGACATGAGATGGTTAGGAGAGAGGAGAGAGGACTCTCAGGAGGACTCTGGGGAGATAATATCATGGGTAAGTTGGTGGGAGGAGGGGCAACAGCACCCGACAGCAGACTGGATGGGGCAGGCCCAGGTAATGTGGTGTTGTCAAATCTATTAAAGAACCTGTTCAGTTCGTCAGCCAGGTTCTGGTCACCATCCAGCAAACCCCACCTCTGCTTCATACCCGTGATCTTCCTTATGCCTGCCCAAATCCCCTTTGCTCCATCTTGCTACAGTTGTTGTTCTAATTTACACCTTTATGCTTTTTCCCATCCTGAATCTTCACCACCAATTCTCTTTGAATTGCATTTTTCCTTTCCACCTCTCTGAATCCCTTTTTCTTCTCATTTAACATGGTCTTCTTGCTATTATCTATCCATGGTTTATTATTTGGGGAACAGCAAATTGCAAAAAAAAAAAAAAAAAAAAAAATTCTGCACTTTGTTGTTAACAGATGATGCATCTATCTCACACCATTACCTCAACCCAAAAAGTATTACAATATGTGTGTGTATAGATAAATACTAAGCCACATATCTGTTTGCACTGCTAGGTCTGTTTTGTGTCTCGTCATTCTCACACTGATACATGAAGGACAAAAGCTAACAGGAGCTGGAATCATTTCCAGCCAGAACACAGTATAAACAATGAGTACAAAGTGTTCCGTCTGTCCTGCTGTGAGGTGGTCTGCTATCTCACCGTCTTCACATCATTCAACTACTCTCCTCTGAATCTCCCTACAGTACACAAACATACTCTAATGTTCTATCAGGAAAAAAAAAAGCCTTTCTAACTGTTTGATGATGTAAATCTTATTAAAATCGTGCAATTATTTATTAGCACCTTGATGTACTTAAAGTGTATGCTTCTTTCATGCACTACCACAAGAAAAAAGTCACACAGTTCTACACTTTCTCTAGTCTCTGTTGTAGTTAAATGTAGACATGTCAAACATGTTCCCTCGGCTCCAAGAAAAAAGTGAACTCATAACGTTTATTCCACAGTTCAATGTGGAAGACAAGTCATCTCTGTTCTGTGGGAATTCAATCAGAGTTCTGTCAGTATGCAGCAGCAGAAGGAACCCATATTCCCCTGCTGCTCTTTATTCTGTGTGAGGGACTGAGTGAGACACTGTAATGTTTATTATATTATAAAGCTCAGATTTGAAAGATACTTTCAAATAAATAAAAGTCAGATCTCTGTCTCTTTTTTCCCCCACTTATTGTTCCATTTCCTCCCCATAGTCACCTTTCTTTTTCTTCTGTTTTCATATAGACTTTGATAAAACATTTCTTATTGCTGACAGTGCTACAGATGTAGGCCTTTCCAAACACATATTCTACTTCAGAGACCAAGAGCAGTTTATTTATATTATAGTGGAGTATTACGTTGGCCCGCTAGGCCCATCCTCTCGCTCCACCTAAGGGAGGGCCCATGGCAGTGAAAGATGTATGGTAGGCATAGATAGATAGATGGATCGAAGTGACTGAGTCAATGCCATTAAACCCCTCTATGATCTTATATTTTATTTCCTTTCATTTTACATTTTCTCTCTCTGACAACCACTCACAGGCCTCAAGTCAAGATTGAAAGAAGGGTGGAACGATTCCTTTACAAATTGTCTACAAAAGTTTGGATGAACCTGCCTCAGAAAGCATTACGGTAACAGATACGGACATGTTTCCAAACCCATATTGAGCTTGTTCTTGAAATTGGGGTCAAATGCACACATGGAAATAAACCAGACAGGCTGGATTATGACATCCCTTTGTTTCTTACATTATGTTACTGGAGTCATTGCGTAGCATTTAGGAATACTTCTCACTCTCTGAGTGCCGTTTTGAAAGCTGGGACCCATTTGCACCATTTGATTACATACAGTTGGTACTGTTAATTCCTTATTAAGAGCAGAGGAGCCAGAGGCTGGTGAGTGGTTGGAAAGTGTGCAGCCATTTCAAATTAAAGAGACATGAAAACACTACAGCAAAAGTTTAGAGCTGAAACACAATTGTTCTGGAAAGATGCAAATTTTCTGCCACCCCAATGCGCCTTGCATACATTGACAGACAGAGAATTCCTCTACCAATCACAATGCTGAGGCAGATGCTCAGTTCACTTCACTTAACACAAAATGCTATCTAATATAGTTGAATTGTTACTCTTCAGTGGTGTAAAAAGTACCTGAAAGTCATACTCAAGTAAAAGTACAGATATCTTATAAGAAAATGAATTTGGTAGAAGTTGAAGTCACCGTTTAGAATATCACTTGAGTAAAAGTCTTAAAGTATGTGATATTCACTGTACTTAAGAACAAAGTTATTTGACAGCTGGATCAATTTATTTAGTTTTTCCTTTTTTAATTAAATGATTCACAAATTATCATAACAGGTCATGAATAATCTGATATTCCGATTCATAAATATGTGTTAATGAGTGTGTTTGGTTGTTTAAAAACCTTTCTAAATGATCTTGATCGTGATCTGTAATGTGAGATGGGAGGTGTCATGTTTGGTTGTGCTGCAGTTCAGAGAGTCCTGTCAGTTGGATTTACAGCACGTGAATTCATACATTTCTCCAGAAATACAAGTGGCTGGTAAACTGGGTGAAGAATAGAGTGAACTTTATAGTTATGATATGAATAAAACACATATGCAAATTAAATTTGATTGCATTGTTATTGTTGCTTCCATAGACATAACTTGCAACATTGTGCTGTCTTATAAAACTGCACATTTTAGAGTGGCCTTTTATTGTGGCCAGCCTAAGGCACACTTGTGCAATAATCATGCTGTCTAATCAGCATGTTGATATGCCACACTTGTGAGGTGGTTGGATTATCTTGGCAAAGAAGAAGTGCTCACTAACACAGATTTAGACAGATTTGTGAACAATATTTGAGAGAAATGGGCCTTTTGTGTACATAGAAAAAGTCTTAGATCTTTGAGTTCAGCTCATGAAAAATGTGGGCAAAAACAAAAGTGTTGCGTTTATAAGTTTGTTTAGTGTAATAACCTAGAACACTGTCTAGAACTTGATGGCTGCTCTTTCAGTTCTTCGTCAGTTAGGAACCTAGGTGTGCTATTTGATAGCAATCTTTCCTTTGAAAGCCACATTTCTAGCATTTGTAAAACTGCATTTTTCCATCTCCAAAATATATCTAAATTATGAACTATGCTCTCAATAAACAAACTCCAGCTGGTCCAAAATGCAGCAGTTAGTGTTCTTACTAGAATCAGGAAGTATGACCATATTAGCCCGGTTCTGTCAACACTGCACTGGCTCCAGTGATGCGCGGGTTGATCCAAAATGAGCGGGTGCCTGCGGTCACCCGCGGTTAAGAGTCATCCAAAAATATTTTAATGATATTTGGGTCGCAGTCGGTTGGGTCGTTGGAAATAAAGATGCCAATTAAACCATTGTAATTTATATAGTACTAGACAAAATTTTTAAATACATTGGCCTACTCATTATTGGCTGAATAACTGGCACGAATAGAGTGACTACCTGTCCCACTTTAAGTTGTACTGTACAGCAATTTTACCCTTTGTCTTGCCTCATGCTAATTGAGCATCTGTCCCGCTTTTTCATTCGACTCTGCCTAATAAATACACGGATACGTCCATAGGCGTAATGTGAACTTATGTTCAATAGTTCAGATGACAGCAATAAAAGCGTTAGTCGATAGGCTGATTTGTAAGTCACTCAAACTGTTGAATGCCGCAAAAACGCCTCTTCAACATTGTCAACAATTTCAAATTGTAGAGAAAAATGGCTATGATCCGCTGTTCCTTCATCTTGGCTGAGCTTTCAATGTTGTTACAGAGAAGGTGAGGAAGCCTGCGGTGCGCCTGCGACATTCTGAAAGTTGGGATGTTTTTAACTCGATGCGGTGCGGACACGCCTGGAAAAAACGAGCATGTCACCACGTCGCTTCCATTATGAGTGCACATACCACGCACCTACATTTGAAATAACAATCTTGAGCATGCAGAAGACACGATATGTGAACGGCCCCTTAAGGAGCAATGACCACGAAAAAGAGAAGATGCAGTTTTAACAGCGAATGGACCGTACTGGTAAAGAACTGTAGATGGCGAAGCAGAGAGCTTGCAAAAGCAGTTTTTCTGTGGGATATGGTGGAGAAAACGACGTGAAGCAACATGGTGCATGTGAGTACCACATAAAAATAGCACATCATCAAGAAAAATGCAAATCAGTGCAATTGTTTTTCAATAAACCATATTACCCACAGGGTGACAAAGTTTCGGCAGCAGAAGTGACGAGCATTTATTATGCTGTACATCAAACACATTTATATTGCTCTTCTGAAATATCTAAGAAAAAAACTTTAGAAACTTTGGTTGATATTTTGGGTCAGGTAGTGTCTTAATCTTTTAGTCGGTGGGTTTAAAAAGAAATATAGGCAATATATTACAGAAAGCTTGAAATGTCTACTTTTAAACAAAAATGTTCAAACCAAAATAAATAGTCTTCTCCCTGATTATGTAATCCATATGAAATGTGCATTTCTCTCTGGTGTTCATGTCGAGTCCGCATCGACAATTTCATCTTAGCAGTGACACAGAAAACACCAGAAAACACCAGTTTGTTACTAAACAATTAAATGTCTCCTTGCTTATTCAGACACATTTATAATCATTATTTAACCGGTTCTTTGTGGCAAGCCTTATGTGTGTGGTCATAACGCTTATTATCCTATAGGCTATAGCCTATTTAATTAATTAAATTAATAAAAAGGGGCGACACATTTACTACTTTTAAAAAAAATGCGGGTCAGGAAGCAGGTCGGGTACAATATTTTATTTTTATTTTTTGCAAAGTTTATACACAGACATCACTGACTGGCTCCCTATTAAATCACTTAGATTTTAAAATCTTGTTTATTACTGTCAAGCCCTGAGTGGTTTAGCACCTCAGTATTTGAATGAGCTCTTATTGCATTATAGTCCTCCACGTCCGCTCTGTTCTAAAAACTATGGCAATTTGATAATGCCTAGAACAGTGTTTCCCAACTGTTTTCAACTCGCACCCCACACAACCACACACATATATTTGCGCGGCCCACTTCAAAAAATTTACTGACCCTGCTATTGTTGGGTTAATAACTTAGTACTCAGAAGCTAGTTGTTAACTGTATTTTTTGAATGAACTAGGGCTGTGCGATATGGACAAAAAAAAAAAAACTCTATTTCTTTGATCAATTTTGCGATTGTGATACAAACCGATATGCTTTTACAGTCATAAATGCATTCAGGATTAATTTGAAACATATTTCCAAAAGAAAACCAATTAGAGCTTTATTAAAAAGTTGTAACTTCTCTAGAACAGACATAAATCTGAATTATCACTATAGTAAAGATGTAACAAATTGTATAGACTTATGGCAAAAAAATAAAAAAATAAATCCCGTGTACAGGGACTTTTTTTTTTCTTTTTTGCCATGCATTGTTCATAGAGCTCATTAATTGTAGTGGTGCCTCAGGTGTTTGCAGTGTGTATCCAGTGTGTGTATGCGGTCAGCAGCGAGAGCACATAAATATAGAGCGAAAGCACATTAAAATAATGCACGAGTGCGAATCTCTCTGTTTGCACGCAGATTTCCTTTGCTCTGTCACAAAACCAGATGTGCTTGCTCATATACAAACTGTTCTCGCCATAGGCGCAATGCATTCTGATTGGACCAGATAGCATACTACGGGTGTTAAGGGCCACGTAAAATCATGCTATAAAGTGATTTAGAAATCGCGCATGCTCAAATCGTGATTTTATGACGATTTCCTTTAATAACACAGCCCTAGAATGGACTGGAAATGAACAGGAAATAATTGGCGGCCTACCTGCAATACCACCGCAACCCACTAGGCGGCCGCAGACCACATGTTGAAAACCACTGGCCTAGAATATGAAAACCAATGGTAAGAGGCAGATCCTTTTCCCATTTAGCGCCCAAACTCTGTAATAACCTACCTAACATTAATTAGGACAGCTGGACCCAGGAATACTTCCCATGACACCCGATGTACTTGCACTGACCTGAAGTGATTAAGAGCCTGCATCTTGATGTTTATTAGGCTTTGCCTCTGAGGTTTAAATGGAAGGGGGGCCACCAAGCTATTTATTTAATCTTTGTAGAAGACTCCTTTCATCAATTAGAGGAAAGTCAGATCTTCAGCAGACAGAGCTAGCTTCTCATCATCCTTTGTTCTCTTGAAAACATCCAATTCTACATGATGTTCATCTTCCCATACTTTCTTCATCACAAACAATTTATTTGATGTGATAAGTGTTGGGACATGGCTTGAAAAATGACTGGCAACCACCAAGGTGTTAGTAAAGAAAACATTGACTCTATCAGGCTTTTGCACCTTGCCTAGGCAGACGTTGCTCACTATTACCCAACCAAGATCTAACTTCAGAGCATCACTTTTTTTAACTTTAATGATGTCTCTTACCAGCAGCATCATGACTGGAGTGTCCAGGTCAATTTCACAGATCTGTCCTGCAATATCCTTCAGATGTGGATGATGAAGAGCAACTTGAGGGGTGGGTATCTCTGAGTAATCATCTGAATTGTCGTCACACTCTATTAAGGTACGTAGAGAAATAATGACTTGTACATCAACTGATGCAACTTGAAACAGAAGAGTCTTTCTTCTCCCCTCTTAAGTGAGTGTTTTAGCTTTTACATGCCTATCCACAGGTTTTGGATGCAATGGGAATGATGTGCTTCACTGCCACATTCCTTATATTTGACAAGTTTTTTTTTTTTTTTTTTTTTTTTGCAGTTCCTTGCAAGGTGATGTTGATGATATTGATTTAAAGTAAATCCCATTCTGCTTTTGAAAGTTGTGACATTTGCCAAGTATGGTAACCCATACTCGGAATTGGTGCTCTGCATTTAACCCATCCATGTGCACACACACACTGCAGTGATAAGTGAACACACCGTGAACACACACCCAGAGCAGTGGACAGCTACAGTATATCCAGTGCCCGGGGAGCAACTGGGGGATTCAGTGCCTATCCTTTCCATCTGACATGGCACATCAACTGCCTGGAGATGCTGGCTGTGCTGTGTGCACTCCATTATTTTCTCCCAGACCTAAGATGGTGATACATTGGTGCGCACCGACAACACAGTGGTGGTCTTGTCACAGGTCGGAGCGGACCACAGATTTTGCGAGTCACGCCCCTTCCCTGTTTCCACCTCGAGGAGGTCCCAAGAGCACCCCAATGACCAGACACACGAGAGAAGTTAAGGATAATTAAAACAACTTTATTTAAATTATTTAAAAAGATAATTTAGGGAAGGAGAAAGGGGAATCTAAAATTGGATTTTCATCTCTTGACAGGAGGGGACCGGGCCTGAGAAACCTGGAGGTCGTTAGGTAAGTGATCACAAGGGGAGGGGGCAAAGGGCTCTTTCGTCCTTTCACAGAACTCCCACCAATCTCCTAACTGATCCTAAGTCCTTCCTTATCGGCTTGAATTCCCATGGCTCCCTTCTCTTCTCCTGAAGGCAACAGAAACACACGATGAGTAATGGGTGAAACGGAGAAGAATGCCTTGTTCCTATATTCGTTGCTCTTCGGGTTTTACTTCACCAGCATCTGGACAGCTCCTCTACTCCAATAGACCTCCTAGTTAAGTACGAGGTAGCACACAAGTCCCTGAGGGCACAGGTAAGTAACAAGGGTAAGTATATAGCAAGGTAACTGGGTCTTTCCCCTGGATGTACACAGGTGTATTCGAAGTGAGTAGCTTTCTACTCGTAGCAGAGGTAGGTATTGAGCAAGGTGACTGACTCTTCACGCTGGGCTTACAGAGCGTATTCAAGGTCAATAGCTTTTAGCTCGTGCAGACAGGTATGTATTCAACAAAGTGACTGTATCTTCACGCTGGGCTTACAGAGCGTATTCAAGGTCAGTAGCTTTTAGCTCGTGCAGACAGGTACATATTCAACAAAGTGACTGTATCTCCACGCTGGGCTTACAGAGCGTATTCAAGATCAAAAGCTTTTAGCTCGTGCAGACGGGTAAGTATTCAACAAAGTGACTGTATCTTCACGCTGGGCTTACAGAGCGTATTCAAGTAGCTTTTAGCTCGTGCAGACAGGTAAGTATTCAACAAAGTGACTGTATCTTCATGCTGGACTTACAGAGCATATTCAAGGTCAATAATTTTTAGCTTTTCCCACAATATCCGCACAATACCTTCACACTTTCATTCATGCATTCACACTTCACCTCCTTCAGGCTGGGTACGGGGAAGCGGAGTTATAGGCGGGCGTAGGTGGGATAGGTGGGGACCATCACGGCAGCCTATGTTCTCTCCAACAGGAACTTTTCTCGGCCTGGAGGGCGAGTACAGACAACAGGGACACGGCACAGCACTGCAAAACTTCAGGTGTACACACGTCAAAGACAGACTCACCCACTGCACTACACACACTTCAGTGATTTTTAAGGTCGGTACTCCACACCCGGTTGGATTTCGTCCTGGAGGAGTTTACAGTCGCTGGCACGGTAATGGCTCCAAACTTTGCGGTGTAGCCACAGCCAAATAACATCCGTTCACCCCCACTTTTACATCGGCTCACCCACTCGTCTCGCCCTCCACGATGGGGCCGCTCAACAAGCTGTTAATCTCTCCAGCAGATATTAGTTATCCATATCCGAGTATGAACAATGATATGTAAACGATCCAATGTACTCACAGTCTTCGTGATACTGATTTTCTCCCGCTCTCTTTCTCATCCAGATATAAACAATGATATAAGCAATCCAATGTACTCACAGTCGTTGTGATACTGATCTTCTCCCGCTCTCTTTCTCTCCCCAGCTTCTTACAGACGTCCGGAAGTGTTATCGTTGTTCCACAATGGCACTATTTCCCTGCGGGACCTTCATACAACAGACATGGGTGAGTATGACTTCTTTCCACAAAACTTCGCTTTGGCAAACCTGTTCCAGTAGCCGTATTTCAATCCTCCAATTCACTTAGCGACTCCACAATTGCCCTCATCTGCTTCGCCCTACTCCAGCGCCCAAAACACTCCGTCTCACTCGTGGCGTTCCTTGGGAAGCAAAACAACACTCCTTCCTGTATCTTCAACGCTCTCTTTATACTCCCTTCAGCGTCCAAACTGCCCCATCCGTGATCGCCACGTCATTGAACACACCTGCTGAAGATTTCCCTTGATTCGGGCCGTCCGGAGTTTCCAGAAGTGACGAGGGCTTACACATTTCGGTCCGGGCGGAACTTCTCCTCTCACTTTCGGTTCCGCCCTCGAAGTCACTCCGTGACAGTCTCTTACATCAACCACCAAGGAGGTCTGCACTCACACTGTCTAAACAAACTAGCTTACCAGATCCTTGTGTGGGCCCAGGACAAATTCCTCTCTCTCAGAGCGGTTCACATTCCTGGGCATATGAATATGGGAGCAGAAATCCTGTCGAGGCAGGGGCCGAGGCCCGGGGAATGGCAGCTTCACAGCGAGGTGGTGAAGCAGATTTGGAGAGTTTTTGGCCAGGCTCAGGTCGACCTGTTTGCGACTCGAGTGACATCGCACTGTCCCCTCTGGTTCTCTCTGACTCATCCAGCTCCACTGGGGCTGGACGCCATGGTACAGATGTGGCCGAGGCTTCGTTTGTACGCCTTTCCCCCGATTGCTCTGCTCCCGGGGGTTCTGGAGAGAGTGCGCCGGGACGGAGTCCAGCTGCTGTTAGTAGCCCCGTTCTGGCCTGGACGAATATGGTTCTCGGACCTGATTTCCCTCCTAGACGGCTCTGCCTGGGAGTTTCCTGTCAGGAGGGATCTCCTCTCACAGGCGGAGGGCACCATAGTCCACCCCTGTCCAGAGCTGTGGAAGTTATGGGTGTGGCCCCTGAGGGGGCACAACTCGTAGCTTCTGGTCTCTCAACTGAGGTTGTTGAGACCATCCTCCAATCCAGAGCTCCCTCTACGAGGAAACTGTATACCTTGAGGTGGAAACTTTTCACTTCTTGGTGTGGAGACCGCCAGCTCAACCCAGTTAACTGCCCGATTGGTACAGTGCTGGAGTTCCTGCAGGCCCGTTTCTCCACAGGGTTGACCCACTCCACTCTGAAGGTCTACGTGGCGGCCATTGCGGCCTACCACGCCCCTCTCGGTGGCCAGTCAGTGGTCAGACACCCCCTTGTTACATGTTTCCTCCGCGGTGCGCTGAGGCTGAGGCCTCCAGTACGTTCTCGTGTCCCCACATGGGACCTGGCCGTGGTGTTAGAAGCTATCTGTAGGCCCCCCTTCGAGCCTATTGAGGAGATCTCCGATCGCCTTCTCTCTATTAAAACTGTCTTCTTGTTGCCGATTTCTTCTCTCAAGAGAGTTGGGGACCTGCAGGCCCTCTCTGTGGCCCCTTCTTATATAGATATTGCGCCCGGTCTGGCTAAAGCTTTCCTTTACCCCCGTGCGGGGTATGTCCCTAAGGTTCCCACTCTACACCATGGCTTGTCGTACTCCAGGCCTTCAGTCCTCCTCCCTTCAGGGAGCTAGACCAGAAGAAGCTTAATTGTATGTGTACAGTGCGAGCATTGGACACATACGTCCACATAGCTGCCCTGTGGAGAAGAGCGGGCCAGTTGTTTGTTTGTTATGGTCCCCCTAAGAGAGGTCTTCCTGCTACTAAACAGACCCTCAGTCGGTGGATAGTAGATGCTATTTCTCTTGTATATGAGTCCTCTGACCTCCCCTCTCCCCTGGGAGTCAAGGCTCACTCCACTAGAAGTGTGGCGGCCTCCAAGGCCTTCCTAGCAGGTGTCTCTATGCATAATATCTGTGAGGCTGCGGGGTGGTCCACGCCCTTGACCTTTGTAAGATTTTACTGTCAAGATTTACGAGCCACTCCAGGCCCCTCTGTTCTCTCGTCCTAGTTGTGCAGTTTCCCACACTGGCAGAGAAGTGTAAGTCTGGCGGCGTGGGCATTCTCGTTCCCCAATCGTTCTCGACGCAGCTCGAGTTCCTGAAGAGGAACGTCTAAGGTTATGTATGTAACCCTGGTTCCTCGAAGGAACGAGACACTGCGTCGCAGTGCCACATTTCCGGCACCTCTGGCCGGCGCTTGC
The DNA here is from genome assembly GCF_023724105.1 of Carassius gibelio. NCBI lineage: Eukaryota > Metazoa > Chordata > Actinopteri > Cypriniformes > Cyprinidae > Carassius > Carassius gibelio. Next base: position 22,958,961 of record NC_068402.1, on the reverse strand, counting down.
TTCATCCTTTGAGGCTGGTGCCGGCTGTGTCTCTGGCTTTTATGCTTCCTGGTCTCTGACGTCACCCACCTATGACGTCTCTCCCATCCATTGGACTGATTACACACATGATTCAGAGACGTCACGCTGGGGGCGTTCCCCAATAGTTCTCGGCGCAGCGTCTCATTCCTTCGAGGAACCAGGGTTACATACGTAACCATAGACGTTATCTTTTGTTTAACCCACAATATCTGGCCCTGAATTCTTTATTTTTTATAGTAACATTTAGTAGGGTTTCATGTCACATTATTAACTGGGAAACCAGAAGTGGTTCATGGGTTCACTTTGAGATCAAAACCCCCTTGTGGTGAACCATCTGAGTTTTGAAATATTTCAAAATAGTGTGATGTAACAAAGCTTTGTTTGCTAAAATCACATGACCTGGCCGGTTTGATACACGCTTCTAAACACTGATTCGAAAAAAAAAGATTTGCAAATGTTTCTAAGCTTCATGAAGCAGTGTTTCAAATGCGCCCATGACTACCTTGATGAGTTTATGTGTGAGAATGCATTTCACTTCACAATAAGATCAAGTAAACCAGAAACTTGAGTACAGTGCTATGAATTAAATCCCATCAACACTTCACTGAAGCACAGAGCAGCCAAATGTGCTGCACAGTTTACCTCAATGCTCCTTGTGTAAATGGATTAAACCGAGGCCACACACCTTTATTTCATGAGTGTTTCACCTCTTCACCATGATATTGCACTGTGATCCATTTGTCATACTATTCTTATACAGTGAACTCACTGACCTGGATAAAATGGTAAATGACATAGAACAAATATCTTATAGTTATATCTTATATCTTTAGTACTTGAGATAAAGATACTCTGATTAAATATTGCTCCAGGTATAAGTACTCCTTATAAATGTCTTCTTCAGTAAAAGTGTTGAAGCATTGCATGTTGAAGCATTGCATGTACTCAAGTATTAATAATATTTATGATTTGTTAGTACAAGTATATCTATCTATCTATCTTTTTCCACACTTGGCACGGCTATCATATTGAATTAGTGGGGTTTAATCTTGAGGTTTGTGGCCCAGTTCAGTAGAGTCACTAAACATAACTGTTTTAAAAGTATCATTCTGCACAGCGTTTGATTGAAATGACAGCCTTTGTGCACAGCCTTCCCAGGATCAAGAAACAACCGTCATCCGTAAAATGCACTACAAGAATTAGAATATTTGGGTTAGTGTTGTAAATACAACTTAACCACTGATTCCTAGTTGTGTCCTCTTTTGGAAGGCCAAACAAAGTAGTTTCACTTTCACAGCATCTCTACAACATTAAATGTTTTCTTTGCATTATTTGAGGTCTGAAAGCACTGCATCTGTTGTATATATACATAACTGGTTTGATGTATATATACATAACTGGTTTTATGTATACATACATAAGGTTTTGCAATAAAAATAATCACAGAACAAAATTGTAATTTGTAATTCAGTACAATTAAACAATTGGCTCTACAGTAAATGTGTACCAATGCGCTGCATTTGGATAAAATGCAAAAGAGAACTAAAAAGTCAAACATAGTCTGTCCCCACAGTCTGTCTTTCAACCCAAGGCAGTGTGAACGAGAAGAGGTTCCTAGTCTGGGTCAGGCAAAGCAAGGCTCAGCTGATCTGAGCACTACAGAGCAGGGCTGATGCTAGCACAGTCTGACAGTTTGATGGATACTGCTGAGTGAAAAACTGATAGATTTTCTGTTGATCCCATGCCACTGTTTGCTGCAGCTGGGGCTCTTCTTCCATCTTACACTGACATATGACTGGAAATATTGAGGTCTTTGGGGAAATGGTTCCCAGAGACAAAAAGCATTTTATTCTTAACGATACCCATTCCAAACTTAAGAAGTGTGCTCAATGAGCAATATTTCACATGCCTAAAAAACCTAATATATCTGAATTGATTTTGACAGAACTCATAAGGACTACTGCCATAACATGAACAAAAAACAACCATAATTCCACATTAGAGGGTAATTTTATCATACTAACTGCCAAATTTTCAGACATTCCAGGTTAGTCTATATGCTTTTTTCTAAATGTGATTATTCCTTATTAACACACCAGAAGAACCAAACACACAATTCGAAGTGTGTTTTTGTGCTGCTGACCCATTTAGCCATACCAGTTGATAGGTTTGTTGATTCTGAGAATTTGTTTTAAAGGGGACTATGCAAAATTCACTTTCACATGTTGCTTGGACCTAAATGTGTGTTGGCAGTGTGTGTACACAACCACCCTAAAATGATAAAAATCCACTTGCTCCTTTTTTTTTTTTTTTTTTTTTTTTATCCCGGTAAGTAAAATTAAGTGTCTCCCAACTACTGATTTTCAGCATTGCTGCTAATGTGACATCACATTAGCCACAGGCCTCGCCCACATAAGTCAACAGACACTGTCGTTTATACATATGTGTAGAACGGCATTGAGAGAGTTCACAGCGAGTTGAACACACTCGCTGTGTTGAACACAGTCCGCCATTGTTGCACTGATGAGAATGTATCCCAAGAACATTAGGTGTTCTGTAGCTGCATGTATGAATCCACATAGCTCTCTCCATATACTCCAAAAGTCTGAGCTGCTGAAGATGAGGTGGATTAATTTTGCTTAACTCTACCGATTTTTTTTTTTTCATTTTTTTTTTATGCACAATACAGTCACCAGTGCACTGTATTGTGCACTGGTCATACAATGCACCCCAGTGCACCTTCTCATTTGCATTTAAAGGGGAAGACACAAAAATTATGTGTTTTGGCTCATACCCAATTTTAACAAGCTATAAAAATGATCTATAACGTATTTTGAGTTAAAACTTCACATACGGACATCAGAGACTTATTTAACATCTTGTGAAAAGGGGCATATTAGGCCCCCTTTAAAGAACAGTCATGTGTCCTGCGGAGAGAGTCCGTTCCACATCCACAGGACAGCCTGTGCTACTTAGCAGACTGCAGCATCAGCACAAGAAGTTAAGAGAAACAGTTTCCCGTTAATCAGGGCAGACATGAGAGGTAACCTCACAATCCATCTGCCCATGCACCTGCCGGCACTCTGAGCCCTTGGCACATGTCCGTTCCTTACAGTCAAATCGCTCTGGCATCGGTTTTTCAAAGGGAGGTGCCTAAACATCTGGCACCAAATCTTAATCAAGACCAGAGGACCAGGACTTCACCCCTCTCAGACCTTGGACAGGCTGTGTGATGAAGGTTTGGGTCACCTTCAAGCAAGTCAAAAAAGATTTAGAAGACTATTAATTTAGTAATGCATTAATGCTAAGGACTGATTTGATTTGATTTCTTTCTTTTTTTTCATTCATTTCTTCATTTCATTTCATTTCAAATTTGTGAGAATGTTTTATGTTAACTGGATGGTAACATTAAATGAATAATTTAGCCCCCCCCCCTAAAAAAAAAATCTTTAAAAGTCATTATTTACTCAAGCTTATGTCATTCAAAACCTGTATGACTTTTTGTTTCTCTAAATTAAAATATATATATTGTTTTGGACCTCAGTGATGTTCATTCTTTAGACAAACACCTTTCCAAAATATATTCTACAGGAACAACATATGACACATGAATTTGAAACATAAAAGTCTTGCTTTTTAATTTAGAAGCAATATCATCAGCATGGTCTTGAGTTATTCATAAATAAAATACAGATTTTACACTGTACTAACTGCATGGTCATTATCTGATTTTTGTTGGAATTTGTCAAAAACATAATGCAACATGTTCAAGAGTTTAGGTCCATTCACAGTGTGCTACAGATGTCAAATTATTTTTCACACAAAATGGTGAGATTGCAGCAGTCATGTTAATGTATTTGGATGTACATGCATTACACAGTACTGATGGATCTGCTGCTCGAATTGACTTGAGCTGCTAAAAAGTATTCAGAGATATTCATTCTGCAGAGATTAGATGAAATTATCAAAAGCCAGTTACTCAACCTATTCTTTTTTATACACAAACATGCAGCCAGATACACGAGGCGTTTTGCCAGATATACTGTAGCAGAAGGTATGCGGGCAGACACTGCTGTGCAATTTGATATTTTTTCATGGAATTCATTTGAATAAGAAAATCCATTTTATGCACAAGAATATTTCCTGTTTGAAGGGCTGCACTCAGTGGTCGAGCTCTCTGAATGTTAAAAAGCACACGTCCCTCTTTTTATAAAAAAAATAAAATTATCTGTTATTTGTAATCCAGAAATATGTGTGACAGGATTAATTCATTTGAATACAAATTGAACAAGAGCACACAGAGTTTGAATCTAGGCAGAACTGAAAGCTTTTGACAGCTGTATGCAAAACAGTTAGGAAGTCTGACGAAATGGACAAAGTTGGCTGAGAACAGTGAATGAGAGGTACAGAATCTGTCTGAGTGAGTGAAGGAAGAAACTGATAGATTTGGGTCATTTTCAGAGGATGCGAGTGTTGTGTGTGTGCATCTCTTGGGATGTTTTCAGTATGTTTTCAGAGAGCAGCCATCCTTGGTTAGAGTCGCTATTATCACAGTGTTGACAACAGGTGCATAACACATTACATCTATTATGGTTTCTGAAAGGTATAGTTCAGCTAAAAAATAAACAAAATTGCATTCACTTAGCCTCATCTTGTTCAAAAACTGTACATCTTTGTTAATCTCCACAAATTAAGATAATTGTAATATTCTCTCATTCTTTTTGTCTGTCCACTGAAAGTCCAACCAAAAAGACATTGGAATACAATCCAAATAGCAGTTTAATCCAAGAATCCAGAAAAGACATGATTACATTGATTAATGCTCATACATAGAACTCATAACGTAACATCAAACAGAAGCTTAATCATGCTTGCTTGATGTAATAGAACAAACCTTAAACATCAATCAAGTTTGCTTGAGCCTCCATTTACCATATTTGCTGATCTCTATTTATGTGTGTTGATAAATTTTATGTATTAAGCCTAAATTATATGTTAATTACATAAAGCCATAATTTCTCTTAATAAAACAGAATAAACAGCTTGCTTCAAAAGGCTTTTTCTTTTTTTTCTTACACAATTTTGTTTATTGAACTGTTAACAATTTGGTTGTGTGGACATTCAGTGGAGGGACAAAAGACTCATATACTACATCTGAAAATGACCGAATTAAAGTACTGTAATCTGGTGATCGTCTATGTTGGTCGCAGTTTGTCAGTGCAGTGTGAATTAACCTTTACTAAAGAAACACTTTACAATGCCTGCATATTGTCTACTTATATGACGTCTGATTTAATACATCAAAACAATATGTATCCTTCTATGCATATCTAAAATCAATATAAGCCCTGGTGCTCTGAAAGCTGAATTAACATTCTTGTTTCAGAAGAAAATCTTGTCTACTTTCAGCCTGTCATATAATTTCATTTCCTGAATGCAATTAGCAAGCAGCCCCAACCCAGTCATACTTAGTATAACCCTTTTTAGAGGTGAAATTAAACCAAAGAGGTTGTAACCAACAAACTTCTTTGTTTAGTCCTTTCAAGTTAAAGCTGATCATACATGGTGTGTACTGTATGTGGTGTTCAGACCAGAAGATGTGTTGTTGCCTCTTTTTTTCTCTGTAGGTAACTGATGAAACAGGGCTGTGGGATTGTGGGCCTGGTTTGGGCCACCATGGGGAGAAAATTGGTAGCTTTATTTTTAGAGGGGCATTCTTTACGTTTGGATGCGAAAAAGAGCTGCATGGCTAATTAACTGAATGTCTGTGCCATTTAAGTGATGAAAAAAGATTTCAGCCTAAAAAACTCCAGCTGTGATCACCACTGTGATCACCACGCAACACAAATCCAGGGCCAGAAGTTCTCCACAGACATGGTTAGGTAATAACAACGTTCGGCGCACCAGCGGAACCAGCACCAGGCAAAGCCCCTGTGGGTGGCTACTGTGCAAATCAACAGGATTGTTTGAAAAACAGCTGGTGTTTCACAGTTTGTCACCACTAGCTCCTGCCTCCTCCCTTCCTGGTGCCATCTTGCACACACCATAAGCACACAAACATTCATTTTATTCATTTTTTTTCTACTTCTTAGTTTGACACCAAAACTACCTCTTAGCTGAAATTATAGTTTTTTAATCACTTCTTTTATTATCAAGGATGTTACTATTTACTGTGTTCCTTCTATTTAACAAAGAAAATAATAAAAAAAAAAAAAAAAAATGTTGGTTTGAAGTGAGGCAGGTACAAAGTCTACAAACAAGATACATTATCATCATGTTACCTGCTTTCATTCCCAAGGTAACAGCACACATCTCCTGTGTCACATGTCTTGACACACGTGTCTAGTTCACACGTACTGTCATTGTGCACAATGATTGGCGCATGTTGTGAATGGCTGCTGAGATCTCGTAGTTTGGGATAAACACATCATCAAATTCTACTGTTGCTGAAGAAAACAGCTATGCAAACCTCCAGGCCAGTCACACTTTTGCACACAAAACTCTGCTCTCAGTGCATTGCTTCTACTTGCGTAAATATTGTATTGAGAACAAGCATTGTCTTGACCATGAGAATTCCAGGGATAGTTTGAGCAAAAATATTATGCTGTCATCATTTGCTCACTCTCATGTTTCTCAACATTCTTTCTTCTGCTGAACATATAAAAAAGACCATCTGAAGGTATTTTATAAGTCAGTGCACTTACCACACATACATTTACTTACGTTTTCATACACACAAAAACATACATTGATGAATTTATAGTACTAAAACGTACAAATACTTACGTATTAGCAGGTGAAAAATGTAAATCATCTAACGTAAAGTGTGAATGTATATGAATTTCCATGTATTAATATAAAAATTGTGGCTTTAATGATTTAAATCTGTTGTATTCAATTGTCAAATCAATAAGTTTTCAGTTGAAGTTATTGAAAGCAGTTTACTCATCTGCTTAATAGGAAATAACGATTCTGTTCATGCTGCAAACTCATTTCGGGGGATTACATAATGTTAAATGAGACTACAATTTGAAACCTTAAAATGAATAAAATTGCACCACCCACGAGAAATTTTACGAAATGGTTTACGGCACTGAATTGGTTCTCACCTAATTCATCACAGATTGCGACATGCCGAGTTTCAGTTGATTGACATTTGAAATGAGTATGAGTAAATGACATTGAGTAAATTGTCATTTTCCTACACATTTGTGTCCATTATGTTTTATTATTTTAACATTCTGTGTAAAATTGGTAGGTTTAGGTTCAGGGTGGGGTTTAGGGATTTAACATGTTTCTAAAAATATTATAAAAAGGGAAAATATACATATAAAGAAGAAAGATTCTCAAATATTTTACATTTTATTCGCTGTAAAAATTTTACGTTTTTTTGACGTTTTGGTGCCATAATTACATCAGTATTGTACGATTTAGCACCTTTGTGCATTTTGTGTCTTTTAAAGTTACGTATTAATAATTACGAATTAACAATGAGACCAGGCTGGTCAGTGTTACCCAAAACAACATTTATTTTTATTATAAATAAATTAATAATATACTGTGGTTTGAAAACAGAATATATAGTTATATATATATATATATATATAGTTATATATAGTAGGACTGAAAGCTCAAGTAATAGCTGTGGTCTGGTTGGTCTGGTTCAACATTCTTTTGTTATGGTTTTTGCCTTATCGACAAAGCTGGGATACTGTCATTTCAGGAGACATGCAAACCACCAAACTGCATATGGCATGAGAGCTTATCATTCATCTGTGTAATAAGAAGTTGCTGTGACAGGCCCTTCACTTTGGTGGGGCTCTCTTCTTCTTCACAACCACTTCAGTTAGATAATGAAGTTGGCAGAGCTGGGCCTTGTTTCATGGATGTGCAGCTCATTAGCGTCAAGCTTGTAATAGTCTTCTGTCTCTTTGAAATTGTAGACGAGGATTAATACCCTGCACCATTAAAGCAGGAAAAGGCCTTGGCACTTTTTGGTGGCCCTATGAGAAAGCTAAGAATCTGATTGGGTATTGACATGCAGTAGGTCTCCCGATAGATTCATGGATTCAAAGGTGTCACTAACGTACCTGTGGAAATCTATTTGAGCTAAAAATGGACCAGGCTTTGGGTTATCTCACTCTCTCTGTGTCTTTCTCTCTCTCCTTTATTATTCGTCTTTCATCTAATGTTCTGCTTGACTTCCTGTCGTTGTTCATCTGTGAGATTGAGCCTCGGAAACGCTCTGCTGGCTCTCCACATAGCCGTCATTGATAAAGGTTTGCAGATGGGAAAACAAAGAAAGAAGAAGAAAAGGGAGGAAGGAAGAAGGAAGTTCATTACCGAGGTGATAATGCTGAAAAGCAAATGATTGGCAGCAATGGTCTGAAACTGCAGGCGGTGTTGTCCTTCACAGAGTCATGGGCAGGATACTGTTTCTCCTGCTCAACATTAATAAAAGAGTCAGCATTCCTGTTTTCTGTTCTGCAAAGAACATGTCTGCAAAACATGTTTAGCAAAAAATTACAACAGATAATTCCATCCAACATGAAGATGCCACAAGAGTCTACAATTCCTCCAAAAATGTACCAAATTGAAACATTGCACCTTGTAGAACATTCCAGGAATCATAGAACTGTCCGTCTTACGGATTCCAAGGATTTTCTAAATGCTTATGATTTCAATTAAATCATATATTCGTTCAAATGCATTTCTAACACACACACACACACACACACACACACACACACACACACACACACACACACACACAATCTAACATCATCCCATGACCGTGTAGTTCAAAGCAAAAAGGCATATGCTTTCATCCTCAGGACACAGAGAAAATGAACATAAGCAATAAAAGACCTTACACATCATTAAAAACAATTAAAGGCTGAAATACATGCCAGGAGCTATCAGGGCTATACACAATTTGGAATATTAAACATGAAAGCTGTTGGACACCAGTACTGATGAGGAGATTTTGATGAGTATTACTATTTGTAATTTATATGACTTAATAAATTCCGTAAATTAGAGACATGATTCATCATGAAATATAGGCTGTTTTAGTAGAATCCTTCAGACATATTTTTGATAATATGTCAGTACTGCGTGAGCTTCTAGTGTAAATTCTTTCATCACCCCCCTAAATGTTACTTGTCTGTCCTCTATTTGCTTCATATTGATAAACTGTATTAATTTACACAGATGAACAATATTATGTGCATAAGCACTATGCAGATATGTACTGTCTACTTACAAGAACAAAAGACAAGCTTATGGTCTTCTAAAACTGATACAAGCTAAATCAAGCATTTCATAGTATGTGTCTTATGAACTGATCGTGCTTTACATTTCCTTTGGGACTGTATGCTTGGTTGGCTCATACAGCCATTCAGTACATTGTAATTGATTTTCTGGAGTGAATGCTTGAACAGAGGCACCTGCTGGTCCAGATGTCTCTGTTTTTGACTGAAAAATAACACTTGAATACTTTGGGTGTCTCTATTATTGTGGGCAGTGATTGAGTAATGGTAAAGTATAGGCTACTCAACAATTTTGCACGATAGGTAAAATCCTCAGTAGTGGTTTGGAAAATCACAACTAAGATAATACCTCCAGATTTCCTCTGCGAACACAAAACCACACACAGTCAGACAAGCACGAAAACACTTTACAGCCCAGCTGGTGTGGTTCATCACTTTTGAGGTTTGCTGCACTGTACCTGCTGGCTGTAGGTTTTTGAATTCTTGCAGGAGAATCTTTTTACTTTATTTATTTATTTATTATTATTTTTTTTGGAATGGATGTTAGTGACCCCTCTTAACTAATTGGAGAAAGGCAAGCCTTTCACATTCAGGCAGACAAGCCATATTCCTGTGTAGCATCAAAAATTCTTATTTAATTTGTGTCCGTACAAAGAGCTTCTCCCTCGATCTCCACCGTCAAAATCAATAAATCCATTGAAAACCTCATGTCGTGGTTGTATCAATGGAAGACATGGTTGTATTAATGGATATCAAAAATTGATCGGGTATAATTGTAATATACTTAAATTATTAAACACTAAGCAGTAAAAAAAAGCACCAATGTAGAGGCAAAGAGAGGAAGTTAAAATGCTGAGAGGAGTTGAGTCCAGAGACCAGACAGTGGTAATGAATTCATCATTCAGGGGCAATTTGTTCTATTTCACCAGTGTCTGTTTACTCCTTTTCTTCCCCTAACACCAGTCACACATCCTGCCTCCTCTTGTTACTCCAGGTTTTATCCTGTCACAGGTGAATGTTTTCTCAAGAGCCCCAAATCCTGCCTTTCTGTGTTAGATCAGTGTGAACAGTACTTTTAGCACTTTTTTTTTTTTTTTTTTTTTGGATTGATTGAGTTTTAAAATGCTTCTCACTGTGACGCGAGATATTACAGTGATGCTCAGCTGATCCAGACCACTTCCTTTATATATAATTTATATATAAACTTTTGATGTATAGCTAACACAAATCTAACTATACCTAAAGCATGTTTCATTGCAATCCACTTTATTGTCATTGAATGATATAAATGAACATTATTAAAATATTAACTCAATGTAAGCAGTTCCTTTCCAACATCCATGACTAGAGATGTTTTGAAATCAAAATCCTATTAAATGCTACTTATACCATAGAGAATCAAAAAACACGGTTGTTGTGCTCCTGAAGTTGTGAGAATGTGTTACTTTACAACTGTCACATTTAAAGCTTTCATAACATGCAAAAGCAAATGAAGTGAGCTGTGATGTCCATGAGGAATTAATGAATCATTTCTTCATTTCTTACAGTAGTCTTACAGTAAGTTTAATGGACATGGGTCTGCGGCAAAGTAAGGATCTCATGTAATATATTAAATAACCCCTTCCAGACAACAAAACTCTTGGTCCCACCAGAGCAGTGCTGTCTTTTAAAATCATCATCATCATCATAATTATCAAAAGCCCCCGGAATGGAAATGTGCAAGCATTTCTATTATATTTCTTTAGCTTGGGGATACAGACATGATTATCTTTTTACTCATAAGGTGACCTCATTCAATTAAAGAAGTTGTTTGGAAGGACATAGAATCAATGGAGGACCAGAACCAATTAAAAAACAGCTAATTGCAGATGCATTTTTAAGTGGATTGACTAAGTTGCTGTCAATAACAACATCTCCTGCCAAGGAAATTATGCAAGAGACCAAGTGAAGTAAATGAAGTCTAATAGGCATATCTTTTCGGATGTCTTATATGAAAGAATGTGGTAAACCTAATATTTTATTCAGCTAATGGACCTTTATAATCTACTTTGTTTGTTTAACTTAAAATTCAGTAAATGAGTGGGCAGTTAATCTTGGCTTATTGCAATTGCTGTCAATTTCATGCCTTTTTTGAAAAAGCAGATCACTAAGTGTTTCACGCTCAGTGTTGGTGACTACCCTAAAATAGGCTGACAATACAATTAGACAATACAATGGGATGGACACCATTAAAGGAAAGATTCAATGTACTTGTGAGATTCAGGTCAGGTATCATAGAAACATGACTGGCTGTTTTTCAAAATGCCTCCGCAGAGCCATGCTAATGAAAAACCAATAGGTTGCAAGAAAATTTCGGGGAACTTATTAATCCCTTGATGATGCCTTATGTAAGCAATACAGTAACAGATGTACAAAAGCCCAATTTCTTTACTTTATTCTGCCTATGTTCACTGAGATCAAGGTTAAAATAATGAATAGTTCGCTTACAATGTCCAACAATGAAGACTACATATTTCCTGACTTATGAGGACATAACGCATGTCCCCATTTTTAAAAACGCTTATAAATCATACAGAATGATTTTTTATTTTTATTTTTTTTTCATTGAAAGTAAAAATGCACAAAGTTTCCTGCGAGAGTTAGGGTTAGATGTAGGGTTAGGGTTGGTGTAGGGCTGATAAACAACAAAGGAACCACAAAGTTTATTAGCGATATCATAGGACGTCCACACTAGCATAAATCTCTCTCTCTCTCTCTCTCTCTCTCTCGTGCGTATGCGTGGGCGTGGGCGTTTGTGGAGCGAGCGGAGCGTGGCTGTGAGATTGATTGTGGAATCTTTGTTTTCAAACTTATTTTTTTTCTCCCACTTTTTTCTTTTTTCCCCTCGCTGTTTAGTTGACAAATAGTAAAAACAAAAGGTTTTTGTTCTGGTGGTGCGGTCTTTCAGACGCCGGAATGGCTCCCGTGCAAGGAACGCCAACTCTGTCACTCCGGAATGGTTGTAAGTGTGTACCAGAGGCCGGGGTGACAGTGGAAGAGCTGCTTTTGGTTATAGGAGAGCAAGTGGGGTTTGATAATATCATTTCTGCTTCGCGGATGAACAAGGCTGTCGTTGTGTTTTTAAAATCAGACTCTCATGTTAACCAGTTGACTGTGAGCGGAATATGGGTAAGGGAAGCGTTTGTTACGATAACCCCGCTATCCGCTCCAGCAACCAAGATCATCATTTCAAACGTTCCGCCGTTTATAACTAACGAGACTATCACGAAAGAACTGCAGAGGTTTGGAAAGATCACCAGCCCTGTAAGAATGATTCTGCTTGGATGTAAAAATAATGCGCTTAAACACGTCCTCTCGTTTAGACGCCAAGTCTTTATGTTTTTGAATTCGCCGGATCGTACGTTAGAGGTCTCTTTCCGTGTTAATCACGGGGAGAATTCATACATGGTTTACGCTAGCACTGAGAACCTAAAGTGCTATGAATGCGGAGTCTTGGGTCACAAACGTTTTGCATGTCCGCATAAAGATGACCAACGTGCATCTACTTCTCGTGAGGATGTAAATGATACAGATCAGCGAAAGAGTGAAAGTGAAGAACAGGGAACTGAAGATCAGGATGAAGGGCCTACAGAGGAGGGGAAGATACAGGAGGTGAGTGAAATTAATGTATGTGCTTTGAGTGTGGAGCAAGCTGGATGTAGTTCTGTCCCTGATAAACATGGAGATGTGACAGATGGGATTGAAAAGAGAGAGGCACAGAGTGGTGTGGAAAATGTGTGTGAAGTTAAGGATGTGGCACAGGCTGACAACTTAGAGGAAAATATGGTTGAGGAGGTGGATAGTTTATCCCAGTATACAGATGATGGAGTAGATGAGGAACAGTGGACTGAGGGCTCGAGAGGAACAGATCAAGATTTGTACACTGTTGAAGAAATTAATGCATTTCTGGATAAAACTAAAGGTAAAGCTGGTGTTGAAGTAAGTCATTATTTTCCTGATATTGAGAAATTTACTGCTTCCGTGATGTGGGCTAGGAAGGTGAATAGCATTGATGAGCTCTCACAACAGAAGCGGTATCGTCTAAAAATACATCTTACTGGCCTTAGACAAGGCATAAAGACAGGGAAAGCGAGGGGAAAAACGAAATCTTAATGGCTTTTAACATTTCTATGTCTTTCTGTTCTTTCCTCTTCTTTTTCCCTTTGCTTATGGAGATCTTGCGGGTGGGATCAATTAATGTAAATGGAATGAGGGATGGAAAGAAAATTAGTTTACTATCAGAAATAATTCGATTGAAAGATTTGAGTGTGGTTTTTTTGCAAGAAACCCATAGTAATCAAAATAATGAGGCTGATTGGGGTTTGTGGTGGGAAGGTGAAAGAATTCTTAGTCATGGGACTAATGTAAGTGCAGGAGTAGCTGTGCTTTTTTCCCCTGTTCTCAAAACAAAAATATTATCAGAACATGAAGTGGTACCAGGGAGATTATTGGCTGTAAGAGCTGAGATTAGAAATTTGAAATTTTTGTTTGTAAACATCTACGCTCCTAATATAGGAGAAGACAGAGTACAGTTTTTTATTAAACTAGAGCACTTTTTAAAACAGCAGCAGGATGGTGATGTTATTGTACTAGGTGGAGATTGGAACTGCACTTTAAACTCTACACAAGATAGGATTGGAGAAGAACCTCATCCAAAGTCAAGTATATCTTTAGCTAATATTATAAAAAAATTTAAATTCTCAGATGTATGGAGAGAACAAAATTCATCAGTACGGCAGTATACATGGATGAAAGTCGGTAATGGAAGTGTTTCTGCTGCACGTTTGGATACATTTTATATATCACACAATATGAGAAATATGATTGTTAATACAGCCATCACCCCAATAGTTTTTTCTGATCATAAGCTTATTACAGTTGAGTATATACTAACTGAAAGAAAGCATAGGAGTTATTACTGGCATTTCAATGCTAAACTCTTGGATGATAAGCTTTTTTGTGAGAATTTTAAATGTTTTTGGGAGGCTTGGAAAAGTGAAAAGTGTACCTATGAAAGTGTTATTCAATGGTGGGAAGTCGGCAAGGTGCACATTAGAGGGTTCTGTCAACAATATACATCTCATTCCTCTTTAGTTCTGAAAAAGACTTTGGAGTGGTTGGAAAAGGAAATCATGGACATTGAAAAGAAAATGAATGATAATGATGCTGGGAATCTACAAGATCTATGGATTGAAAAGAAAAATCAGCTAAGCTCCTTTTTAAATGAGAAAGTAAAAGGAGCACTTGTAAGAAGCCGTTTTGCAACGATAAGAGATATGGACGGACCTTCTTCTTATTTTTTTAATTTGGAGCGAAAAGCAGGTCAAGAAAAGCAGATGTACATTTTAAAGGACAACAATGGACATAATACTTCAGACCCTATAGTGATGCGGAAACTTGCTGTGGAATTTTATTCTAATCTGTATGATGATGACGACTCAGATGAACAGTGCAGAAATCAACTGTTTCAAGATCTTCCTGTTTTAACATTGGAACACAGACAATCTTTAGACACTGAAATCACTTTTGAAGAGCTCACTGATGCTGTTATGGGACTTTCCTCAGGACGTACCCCAGGACTGAATGGACTACCTGCTGAATTTTATAAGTTTTTTTGGAATGTTATTGGTGCTGATTATTTTGAGGTAATCAAAAAATGTATCATAGAAGCTGTGCTTCCTCTGAGTTGTCAGCGGGCAGTTCTTACACTTCTCCCTAAAAAGGGTGACCTGACATTTTTAAAGAACTGGAGACCTGTAGCAATCTTAGGTTCCGATTATAAAAATTTTTCAAAATGTTTGGCCAATAGGGTAAATAATGTACTGCATACAATAATACATAAAGATCAGTCATATTGTATAAAAAATAGATCGATACAAGATAACTTACATCTGGTACGGGACATTTTTGACTTTGCCTCTTACAGTAAAACTAATATAGGTTTTCTGTCTTTAGACCAAGAAAAAGCTTTTGACAGAGTTAATCATCTTTTTCTTTTTGATACCTTAAAAGCTTTTGGTTTTGGAGACATTTTTATCTCCAAAATAAAACTACTGTATGCTGGAGCCACATGCATGATTAAAATGGCTGGTGGCCTCAGTATTCCTGTGAAAGTAAAACGAGGAATTCGGCAAGGCTGTCCTATCTCCGGTCAGTTGTATAGTATAGCCATAGAACCTTTACTATGCAGACTGAGAAGACAGCTGACAGGTCTACAGGTCAATACATTGGATTTTAAGTGTCCTATCAAGCTCTCTGCATATGCGGATGACGTCACAGTTTTAATTAGTAATCAAAATGATGTTGAGTGTGTAAAGTTGGCTTTGGAATGTTATGGGAATGCGTCTTCAGCCAAAGTTAACTGGCAAAAATGTGATGCTTTGTGGTGTGGCCAAGATTTTATTAGTCCATCATTACCTGGTGGATTGAAGTGGGGGAGAGAAGGGTTTAAATATTTAGGTGTTTTTCTAGGGACAGATAAATATAAAAATAAAAATTGGGAAGGACTGGTGGAAAAAGTGTGTGCTCGGTTGTCTCACTGGAAATGGTTGCTGCCCCAGCTGTCCTATAGGGGGAGAACCCTGGTCTGTAATAACCTGATCGCATCATCGTTGTGGCATAAAATGATGATTTTAGAGCCTCCGGAAGACCTGGTAAGAAGAATTCAAAAGTGCCTGGTGGATTTCTTCTGGTCAGGACAACATTGGTTGAAGGCACCAGTGCTCTATCTGCCAACACAGGAAGGAGGACAAGGGTTGGTGGACATTAAATCCAGAGTCAGAGCTTTTAGACTTCAGGCGGCTCAGAGACTCCTGTATGATGAAGATGTGAGCTGGACTGGGACAGCCTGTGCCCTTTTGAAGAGAGCAGGAAATATGGGATTAGACCGACATCTGTTTCTGATGGACACTGAAAAGCTAAACCTGACAGGATTGACACCTTTTTACAGATCAATGTTAAATATATGGAATTGTTTCAGTTTCTCTCGAGAACCAAATGGTGTGAAGGGACTATGGCTGAGAGAAGAACCACTGTTTTTTAATGCATCACTGGATTTAGATGCTTTTAAATCAGGATCCCTCAGAAAAATGCTGTGGACTGCAAATATGACCAAAATTGGACATTTTGTTTCTGAAAAAGGATGGATTTCTGCTGAACGTTTGGCTTTAAAACTGGGTATGAGATCAGTCAGAGTGGCAGACAGACTGTTGAATCAAATCTTTGAGTTTTTACCACCCGATTATAGACTGTTATTAGAGACACCGGCTGAAGAGGAAGAGCTTCCTGTCTTCCCGGACCTAATTTTGTCTGCTGATTTTAGAACATGGGAAGAAATGGAAAATGGTCTGCTTTCTTTTAAGACACCCCAGCCGGGACTTTTTAGACTTGCTGGAAAGAAAAATCTTTATGGATTGTGTGTAAAGGTATCTCATCTTCTTCAACTTCAGAATGTGAAGGAGTCGAAGTGGCAGGAGTTTTTTGGGTCAGGTGTTTCCCCTAAAGGCTGCTGGAGGACCTTGTACAAACCTCCTATTGAGAAAAGAACTGGAGACTTACAATGGAGGATTGTGCATGGTATAATAGCCACAAACAGACACAGAGCACACCTCGATCCACAAGTCCAGGAGGGCTGTCCTTTTTGTGGAACTCAAGAAACTGTTTTCCACTTATTCTTTAATTGTGAAAGATTACAACCAATATTAGATAAAATTGAAGAGTGGTGTCAAGCTCTAGGGGAAGTATTAACACCTGAAAGGTTTATTTTTGGCCCAAAATATAGCAAAAGTAAAATGAGGAGTCATGTTCTATTAAACTTTTTATTTGGGCAAGCAAAGATGGCTATATGGTTGTCAAGGAAAAGTAAACTAAATGAAAAGGGATCAACTGATGCTATTTTAATATTGAGGGGATTAATAAAATCCCGTATTAGTATAGAGTATAGCTATTATAAGTTGATAAATGATCTGCAGATGTTTAAATATAAATGGGAAGTTAATCAATGCATTTGTGAAGTTGACTCTGATGAAGTTTTGATTTTTTATGTTTGAGGAATGTTTGTTTTAATATGCTGTCAAAAAAAAAAAAAAAAAAAAAAAAATTGATGGCAATTTATAATTTTTAAACTTTTTTTTGTAATAAAGAGACCTTAAAAGTCAAGTATCTCTGTCTCTCTCTATCTCTCTCTCTCTCTCACACACACACACACACACACACACACACACACACACACACACACACACACACACACAATCAACTTTTAACTATAAATTAGTCATCCCCCTTTTTTTCTTATACAATCAACATGTTATTTATTTATACATTTTTATTTTTTGGAAGCAACTACTTTATTATGGCCTAAATGCTATATCATTCTTACCCTTTTATGGCAGTGTATGTCACTCCAAGGCTCCAAAAGATGTGTATGTATTTCAGTGATGTCCAGTTTTTTCCCAACCGATTTGACACATTTCTCCAAACTCATGCTAGTGTTCTTAAAATAGTTAACACAATGATCTGAATAATTTGTAATTGTCCTAAACAGATTGTATGTTTTAATTAGTTTCATACAAATTACAGATGATTCAAATTTTCTCAAAACAGTGAGCTCTAAACTCCGAATGTCTGAAAATATATATATATATATAAAAAATAATAATAAGTGTTTTAAACAAAATCACAAAAATCTATCTACTGTCCGAACACAACAAACAGAACTCTGTGATTTGTCATTCGATCAAATTAACAGAGTATATTCTCCATTTGCGCAAAAGTGATAACTACTATATTTGGTTAACTATATACATAACACAGGAAATGCAGTTTTCCTAATCGTTTACACATCTATCACAATTGATTTAGGGTAATAATAAAATGGAAAGTATACAAAGAGCAAGAATAAATATGCAACATAACAAAAATAATAATAAAATAAATAATAATAAAAAACGGTGGTTGGGGGGGGGTAAAGAAAGAGGTTTAACATCTGGAGGTGAACTATCACTTTAAGTCTCATTCTTTAAATACACATTGTGTGTCTGCAGCATCTGATATGCAAGAAGAAAGGAAATAGAAGGAAGGCATACTTTAAATGGCATGACTTGTCAGCAACTTTGATCCTGGTCTCAAGCATGATAACTTCACATGTATCCAAGCTATGTCATTTATTGCTTTTTACAATCTTAGCTGGATCCTATTCTTAACAGGCTGTGTTGGTTCCTAACAACTCTTAAAAGTGCACAGTTAGTCACCTTTAGTAAATCAAATGGTTTTGTTAGCACCATCAACAGGTCTATTCATGAAAAATACTTTATTCCTCTTTTGTATAATATGACTGTCTGAAAAAAACAAAACAAAAACATACATACACCCACATACATGCATACTGTACATAGTGAACTGGACTTTGTTTACTGAGGTAATTTCCAACATAACTGCAAAAACATAAAAGGAAGCAGTTAAATAAATAAAAACAAATTATGAGAACAGTGCTTATATTATTTCATGAAGAGAATATTCAGTCTTATTCAGGAATTTTGTAAACTAATATCTAAAGGGGTAACTGTGGCCTGGTGCCATCACATAGTTATTTGCTGTTAAAAGCCCCGGGGCTGCTGAGAGGTGGAAATGAGGCAGCCACTGGAAATGAGTTAGTGTCGTGATATTTCCAACACACTCATTGCAATTTTGGCAATCCACAGTTGCCACTGTAATTTTCACTTTGGCAAACTGGTGGCTATTCCATATTAAAATATGCAATCTGTTCCACGAAACCAAAAGTTCTGTTTAGGAGTCAACTTTCATGCTTAGTTATGTACACACAAGTTCATATACTGTATGTATATACATATATCATTTTGGGTATCATGTTTGGGTATAAAAGGAGCATCTCAGTCTTTGCCAACAAAGCTGGGTCGTGGCTCATCACTTTGTGCCAAATTTATGAGAGAAGTATCAAACAAATTAAAAGTCACATTTGCAATGCAAAATCACAAAGAATATTTTACCAACAACCATATATAATGTGACAAGATTCAGAGAATAAAGAAGAATAACTGTCTGCATAGGGCAAAGCAAGAAAACTCAGGTGATATGCATGACATTGGAGCCCTCAGATGGCATTGTATAAGAAACCAACATGCAATGTTAAATATAGCCACATGGGCTCAGGAGTACTTTTGAAAACTGCTGTCAATTAACACAGTCTGCTGGTTAGTGAAAGTTGGTCAGTGAAAACACTGGAATTTCTTTCCTTTGTACTTTAATTAAATTCAGTTAAATAAAAGTTAAAGAGAATGAATAGATAACATTTAAAAAAATGTATACACACATGTATATAATGTATGAATTGGTTGGTACAATATGAAACTCTGTCTCTCTTTTTTAAAACTTTACACAAAAATCCAAGAAATGCACACACAAATTGCAAAGTGCCTCACATCCATTGCACTGCACTCAAAATATCTCAAACACATCTCAAAAGCAAACATGTTTAAACACTGTTGCCATAATATTAATTTATGTTAGATTTTTGTATGTTACATTGAGAATTGTGTGTTGAGCTTGCAAAAAGTGAAATTGAAAATTGAAGGCTGAGATGTGAGAATTAGTGTATGGTTTTGCAGATTTTGTGTGTGTAAGCAGTTGAAAACAAAAAAAACAAAACAAGCATCATATTTCTATACAACCCACATTGTACAAAAGAATCAAATATATTATAATTTTTCTTTTTTTTATGAATTCATATGCTCTTATTTGTATGGAAATGTAAAATAAAAAACAAACAAACAAACATCCCTAACTGTCAGTGTAGCACAAGTGAGAAATTGTATAAAGTATATGTAATATTAAGGAATTGCAATGAGAGGGTGTTAAAATTATTCACCAAAATAAAATAAAAATAATAATAATAAATAAATGATAATAATAATAATTTGTTATAGCAATTGTATATTGTTGTTCTTTTGTTGTTTTTGATTGCTTCCATTGTCCTCAAAAGTCACTTTGGATAAAAGTGTCTGCTAAATGACTAAATGTAAATGTAATAAAAGCATGTGCCACTTGCAGTGACATTTATATTATGTAGTATCTATCATACTCTAACAATGATTTTCACTCTATGACAAATCCAGGTTTCCTTGTCTTCTCGCATGATATTACCAGCTCATATTGTAGTGTGTGTGTGTAAGTGTGCGTGCGTGTGTGTGTGTGTGTTTGCAAAACTGCCTATAGTGTTCATAACCCTTAACAGTGGTGAACAGCCTGCAACAATGCAGATATGGACTCAGGATGTGCCAGGTCACAGTCTAGTAAGGAGGGAGGCGGCAATAAACAGTCTTGTTTAACGTTCAGGACTGTCATCATTCCTTACTTGGCCTAAATATGTGACACATCCTAAGACATATACAGGATAGAATGAGGACACTGCACAATTAGAAATAGGCAACAGATACAGCTTACTGAAGTGGTGCATTAAACACCTCAAAGTGAGGGAAAGGGCAGGAGTGAGGGGAAGAATGGGAGGGAGGGCAGAAGGGAGGGCTGAAGGGAGGGAGGAATGGAGTGGTAAACACTACCAATTCAGTCATAATGACCCTCACATATCACCTGCTGATTGCAATACATTTTAAAGTATGGAAGACGTCACATTTACAGTCTGTCTGGGATTTTGCTACAGTTGCAAAGCAATTCCAGTGAGGTAAGGATCACAAGCAAATCAGATCAGAAGGCTCAGGGCGAGAGAGAGAGAGAGAGAAGAATGAAATCAAAGCAGGTATAGAATTGAGAGGAGATATAAATGAGATGGGATTACTTTATCGAGCTTGGCAGAGGAATGGCCTTTTGTGCACAGGGCTTCATCAGACCTGTGTACCCTAAAGCCTCACTTCAGGGACTTTCAACTTTACTTTGCATCCCAAAGAAATACCCCCCTGCTCATCCAGGGATGTTAAAATGGTAGGACTTACGGTGAATGGAGTGGTTTTTTTTTTTTTTTACAATTATGGGTGTTATTTGATGATATGAGCCAAAGTCATTCCGTGATACGATATATGACAATATAATTGTTTATCTTATTTTATTTTATAGTTATAAAAAAAGAATAAAGAAGCAAATACAAACAATTGACAATTTAAAAAAAATATATATAAATATTTTTCAGGCACAATAGGTTTATTTAACTTAAGTTTGACAGTCTCCACTGTATTAATTAAATATAAACCAGTTCTATTTTAAGATACAAAAGCTATTGCAAAAGTGGTTTTCTCTTTTCATCTGTTGTTTGATTAACATTAATGACACAGAGAGCAACAGGTTTATTAGGCTGCAGTCACTTTAAGACCTGATGCACAAATCTAATTTACTGACCAGCTGGTTTTCAACAACTGTTAATGTTCATTTAAATCATAACCAATAGGCACATGATTGGCATTTTGACATAATTGTGTTTGCATTTGACCTTTCCAACCAGAGAGTTGAATGTGAGATTCCATGCTGTTTAAGGGTGCTTTCATACCCGGCACATTGTTTCAGAAACAAAATCAAAGTGCATTTTTTTTGTTTGTTTGTTTGTTTGTTTGTTTTCATTTTGTAATGCTGTCATATTCCTTATTCTTTGTAGTAGGTGCCTTTTAAACAAAATAGATTCCCGATGAATCCTGGACTCCCGCTCAAAATGAAAAATGAATATATAGACAGCTACAAAAAAACACAACAATAAGCCCATAAAGCGGTTTTAGTTCCCTCCTGACAGATGACAGCTAAGTGGAATCCCGGAATATACAGTAAACCGTGGAACTTTGACCAATGAGAGAACAGTTTACTGGTGTGTGATTTTGCAGAAACTTTTAGAAACTTTTCCCTGTGAAAGCGAACTGCAACAAGAGTAAAAAGCAACATTGTAATAATTGTAATCCATGTTTCAGAACAAAGCAATCGATCTAAAGGTGTGAAAGCACCTGAAAGATGACTTTATGTGAATACCTTTTTGGCATGTGTCCGTCAACCATAGACAGTAAAAGAAATGGACACAGCGACCCCATTGGAACTCAATTGAGACAAGTGAAGCCCATTTTTAGCGTTTTTTAGCACTTCCGTTTCTGACGCGCAGACTCAAACGAAGCTTGACGACGTCAGCAACCTGTCTGACAGATGTAAATCTTCTAAGTGGCTGTGCGTGCAAAGTTCCATCGTTAATCTTGCAGAGACGGCGAGCTTGAGCAGGATGTTCTTTGTCGTGAGTGAGCAGGAGTAAGTATTCTGATTAATTATTTTGTATAGTATTTTAAAATGTAACGCCAGTACGCCATATTAAGTTAATTGCCTGCAAGCTTCTCCTCCTGTCTGTACGGTAATGCGACAGAGAGACGAGTGGTTATGACGCAATCGTTAGCCTATTTTTTACAAAAACTGTTTATACGGGGCCATAATGTAACATTGAAGGTAATGGAGCCCTTTATACATTGTCGTGTATCTTTAGAAATAAAAAATGGACAAACGGAGTCTTTAAACGCCTCAGATGTTCAGTTATTCGCTGTCAAAGTGACGCCAAAATGAATGGGAGTCAATGGGAATGCTAACGCAAGTGAAGTTCTGCTAAAAGATGGCAGCCCCCACCCGACTTCAACTTCCGGTCGAGTTCCTTGCCCCCTGCCGTCAACACGAGAGCACTTTAATTATTTATTTATTTATTTTTTTATTTTTTTTTGCATCATGCACAAGTCGGTCTTTATTTTCTTATTAATGTGTGTTTCTTCATCATTCTAATGTGCCAATAACTATGCTACTGGATATATTTGCATATAGCAATATAGAAAAATCTACACACTTGATGATACACAATGATACACACTTTATCATCACACATACATAGGCTATAGTCATGCCAGCACCCAACCCTATTTACAACAATTGTAAATTCTTCCAGAGTTCACCATGTAGGTGTTCTCTGATGTGGTTTTAATGCTCTGCCTCCTTTAGGCAATGTGGTGTCCTGCCAAATATAATCCATCCATGAGAAACCTCCATATGCACCACAACACACGCAGGACTGTCTGCAGCCTGAGAGCATATTTTGGTATGTGTTGCAGACCATTAGTGATTCCATAGTGTTACCCTGGAGGGTGTGTGGCAGGAACGATCCATAACTTTTCATAATGCTAATAATAGCTGCCATTATCAGTAATGTTGCACACCCAGACAAAAATGAATCAAGCACTCTGGTCCAGTTTTCAGCCCCAGAATCATAGTTGCGAGACAGAGAGAGCTGGTGACATGTTGAGGTTAAGCCATAATTACTGCTTTTGATTATCATTCAAAAAAAAAAAAAAAAAAAAAAAATGCAATAATGATCATTAAAAGAAGGCATTAAAACAGTATTTTCAGTGTCGCAAGGCCAGGGTTTTTAGCCTTTACAAACTCAAGGACCTCCATTATATAAAGTTAAACTTCCTGCAGCGCAGTGAGAAGAAAAAAAAAAAAAAAAAAAACTAAACACTTTAATTAACCTGCACAGAGCCCTGTATATTCACATATTGGGTGGAACCAGTTTAAAATGCTGGCTTAATGGTCATGCACCAAAATAAAAGACTGTAGATAATAGCATAATGAAAATAGCTTTTAAGTGATTTAGAGAGAAGTGTGTTTGAGGCTAAGATTAAGAGCATTTAAGACAATTTACAGCTAATAATAAATCTAATGTGCTGATTTAATAAGTGTCCTTAAGTGTCTTTTCACACTGGGATACCTATTTGAAGTAGTCATCCGCTCTGGACCTTTCAAAAATATTTCTTCATGAATATAGTGACTTAAAACTGAATTGGCTAGTGAACCGTTGACTGAGCTGTAAATGTTCTAAATGGCTTTTCAAAGTCATATTTAAATCTTTCTTGACATTCTTGCAAAAAAAAAAAAAGGAAAAGGAAAGAAAAGGAAAAAGATTAAGACTAAAAAGTAGAATAATGGTATGAACAGAAATCACCCAGTACTGCAGTGATGAACTGTGTACTATTTACAGATATTAACAGATATACCTGATCCAGCTGTGTGCTTTGTAGGTGTCAAATAGTCCCTGGGCTAACAAGGATGTGCAGGCACTCAGCAGAGTGTGGAGTGTTGTGGATGTGTCCTGAAGTGGATGGAGTTATCAGTGCTATAAACAAACACAAAATGATTCTTTCCATTAGTGAAGAGGTCAGAATCAAGAAAAGTTTTTAATGTTTTATATAAAACAGTTTAAAATAGTTTGCAGAATGCAGATATGTCGATTTTGTGAGCGAGCTGGTATGAGCATAAAACTGCATCAATTAATAGATAGGTTTGTGAAACACTGTGTTAATCAAATTAACAACATGGATAGAAATACAAAGATCTTAGCATTGCCTAATCATTTCACAAATAAATTAGAATATTAACTTAAAAGAGCAATATTTTTATATAAATTTGTCCCAAATTAAGTACAGTGAAATCACACACAAAAACCACTTGTAAATAATGTTAATCAGGACCCCAGTGGGATTTTTTTTAAAGGGCTCATAAACGTTATGCCTTATTTCTTTGAATGAACATTTTGGCTGTGTTTTAAGAAGGCACTGCCAAGTCTTAACTTTCATAAAGAATATCTCTTTGGATTTGAGACTTTATTCTTTGCAGATCGTCTTTATGCACCAAGAGCTTTTAACACTCCAACGAGAAAGGAAAAATATGACCCCTTTAAAGGCATTAAGGCGTAATCTTAGTAAGTAAGAACCTTTACAGTTTACCTTCTATTATTACTGTAATTATATTTGTAAGGTTTATGCAGAATGGCATTATTAGTCCAACTGTGCAACGCTGTAAATAAACACAATTTTCAGCATTAATAAAATAGGTTATCTGCATGAACAATATAGCATATGGAAGGCTAGCTGTTAGAAAGGATGCATGTAAAAACTGTAGCTTAATTCCTTAAACCAATCACAGTAAATTGTATTTCTTTTTTAAATAAATGAAAAAGTGTCATTCAAGATTATTTAAATAGTAGGAAAGTAAAAAGTAGTCAAATTAAAAGCTATTACAAAATAATAATAATAAATCCACATTATTTGTGAGTTATCCACATAGTCAGACTACTGTGCCAGAAGGAACACTGAGCCGAATATAAGCAAAAATCTTTATTAATCCAACACATGGGTAAATCCAACAAAGGAAACAGGAGAAAGACACACGTACTGACTTGTAGACCTGACGAAACTGAACTGAAAGGACTAGAGTTTATAAAGACAAAATAACGAGAAACAGACAGATGCAGGACATCAATTAATCAACATGGGACATGGACCACATGGAAAACACAACCTAACGAATGACAGTACTTCCCCCTCCTAGAAGGTGCGACCTTGCACTGTGGAACAACAGGGAGGGGGGACCAAGGACCAAGGAGGGGGCTTCGGTGGAGGACGGACCCCCCGGGAGGAGGCCGGCAGACAGAGACAACAGAGGGTGGAGCAAGGGAGAATAAGATGGAGGAAGGAGCCTGGGAAAGGACAGGAGGAGCTTGGATCAGGAGGAGCCATAATAGCAGCCCAAGGTGGAGCCGACAGTGGGAGGAGCCATGAAGGAGGAATGGCTGCCGACTCCAGGGGTAGAGACAGAGAGCCAATGAGATGGGGGATGCCAAGGATCTGGGGGGGCAGGGTGGAGCAGAGGGCTCTGGTGACCGAGGTGGAGATCCAGAGATCTGTGGCAGAGCCAGAGAGACTAAGGACCAAGGTGGAGCTGAGGGGATGAAGGAGCCTGACGGAGCCAGAGGGACGTGGCGAAGCCAGAGGAGTGGAGTCCCGAGGCGCAGGATGGACGATGCCAGACCAAGGGGGATCCGGAGTGAAAAGGGAGCCAGGTGGAGCTGATGGATCGATGGTTGACAGTGGAGGCAAGGGAGCTAGAAGCCAAGGTGGAGCCGTTGGGACCATGGGCCGAGGTGGAGTCTGGGCATTGGAGGCTGGAGGGGGAGGTGAGGGAGACTGCCAGATGACAGCAGTGGAAGAGGCTGGAGCAGGTGGGAGGGCAGGCATTTTCGGAAGAGTGGGCACTAGACGACACTTTCTAGGAACAGGTACTGGAGTATCAGAAGCCCCCTCAGGACTGGATGAGGAAACCAAAGATGAGGAAGGGCTGGACGGGACCAGCAGAGACGATGGAGAGAGGAGAGGGTGCAGTTCAATTTCCAGTTCTGATGGGCACTGTGGTTGGCTCTCACACCTGGTCTGACAGGTTGGGCTCTGGCTCTCCATCATCGGTGGGCTCAGGCTTATGCTCCGTACCTTAGGCAGATGGTGGGCTGGGCTCTGGGTCAGAAGTGGCACTGAAGGAGGGGAACCATAAACACAACCAAAAGGAATATGCTGGCAGCCATATCACCCTGGAGCCCAAGACCGGTTGCCCACTGAAGCTAAGCAGGGCTGAGCCTGGTGAGTACCTGGATGGGAGACCTCCTTGGAAAACTAGGTTGGTGCTGGAAGAGGTGCTAGTGAGGTCAGCAGGGGCTGCTCATCCTGTGGTCTGTGTGGGTCCTAGTGCCCCACCGTAGTGATGGGGACACTATACTGTCAACAAGCACCGTGTGCAAGCAGGTGTGAAATCGGCATCCTGGCTAAATTCACCCATTGGCCTCCTAACAATCCCCATATCTGCTGATTTGCTTCATCACTCTGTAAGCTGACACTCTGTAAGCTCACAACCAGTAAGCTGATGTGTGGTGGGCGTTCTGGCGCTATTAGGCTGCCGTCGCATCATCCAGGTGAATGCTGCACACTGGTGGTGAATGAGGAGATACCCCCAGACTATGTAATGCGCTTTGAGTGCCTAGAAAAGCGCTATATAAATGTAAGGAATTATTATTATTATTATTATTATTATTAAAAAGAACTGAGGAAAACCGGAAAACAAACCGAGGGGAGACACTCGTTTTACACTGTTTTAGGTCGGGTCTTCTGTCACACTACTGTGCCGGAACGAACACGGACCCGAAGATAAGCAAATTATTAATCCAACACATGGGTAAATCCAACAGAGGAAACAGGAGGAAGACATACGTACTGACTTGTAGACCCAACAAAACTGAACTGAAAGGACTGGGGGTTACAAAGACAGGATAACAAGGAACAGACAGGTTCCGGAAATCAATGAATAATCAACACGGAACACATGGAGGGAAAACACAACCTAATGAGTCCAGGGGCGTGACCCATATTAAGTCAAGTACAATCTCAAAATGTCAAACAGGGACTCAAGAATGTTGTGTTTAATTAGAGTTCTGAATGAAAGCATGTTGTAATTTCCCAAAAATTTACATTAAAACTGAATTTGAGTGTTGCAGTCATAGGACATAAAAAATAAGAAAATCAGTCAGACATTGTTTTCTCTCAGTTGGCTGCATTTCCATTTTAACCATAGTTATTATTTCACTTCGCTATTTTTCCCTTTCTTCTTTGACCAAGCCCACCAGTATCCATTTGTCCAGTGATTGCAGATGTGAGCAGTCTTTAAACAGATCAAATCAGGGCTCCTATTGAAAGGCAAAGCCACTTCACAGCTGAAACACTGCAGGGTTGGCCACTCTGCTTTTCTGTTACCACATGCTGCCAACAAAAATGAAGAAATTCACGCTGCCCTAACAGGCCAAATCACTAAGGAAGTGTGACGCTCCAGCTAAATCCCTGTTCTTGCTCTGCTATCTGTAACAGTCTGCCGGTAATGACGACAGTGGAATCAATTGACGAAATCCCTCTCTGCTGCCTTGATCTCTTAAACCACCCATATTGAAAATGCAAATATGATGGGGGAAGAGAAAGACAAGACTTTCTGATAGCATTCAACTGCATTCAGAATTATGAGTGACCGCCTGATAAGGATAGACAGCTGCTTGGCCAATGGAAGATATGCTGATTGATTCACACAATTTACATGGATCAAGAAAAATCGAAAGTTGCTTTGAGCTTCTTCCATCTCCAATTTCCAGCAACAAAGAGACCATTCAGATCATAAAAACAGCACAAAGGGGAGTCTGAAGCATGCCAGGAATAACTAGTGGTTCACTACATCCACATCCCAAAAAAAATTTTCAGTGTATATTTGCATTAATTTGAGCATTGCAAAATAACAATGAAGTGATATAAATTCTAACACCATGTTGGTGTTCCAAACCTGCCGGACTTTTTATCTTCTGTGGGCCACAAAATAAAATATTCTAAATAAGGATTGTAATTTATGGAGAAAAATGTACAAACTGTAAAAATAGAAGGAAAAAAAAGAAAACCAGTTTTACAAACAGATCATTATTCACCAAAAACTGTCTTACTACATGTATACAATAAATAAATAAATAAATAAATTAGTAAGTAATAAAATAAAAAATACTGAAGCCACACATATGCAAAAAGCACATACTCTGGGTGGCCTTATTATCATGTTAAATAATTTATAACATGGTTATAATATATATATATATATATATATATATATATATATATATATATATATATATATATATATATATATATATATATATATATATATATATATATATATATATAATCCATGTGATTACTAGTGAATGAGACCCATTGTATGCTTTTCTGTCCATGCAATGAAAGCCAACAGGATACAAAAAATACAAATAAATAAAGTAAAACTTTTGCAACATGTTGAAATTCATTGTTTGAACAAAACTTTCTTCAGAATACTTATTTTGTGTTCATATGGAATTGTAGAAGTAATTGGCAAAATTTTCATTTCTTGGTGAACTATCCCTTTAAGAAGAAGAGAAAGAGAGAGTTAGAGAAACTAAAATCTCTCTGTTAGTACATCTTTCACACTTAAGTGAAAAGTTAATGGTCAGTATTATTACGACGATAATGCCCTTGAAGGCAAAATCCCAGAGCAGATCATTTGTCAGATACAATACCAAGCCCACATGACTGTTCTCTGTAGGGTGAATATGTTTCTGATCATATGTTAGTATGTGTATGGGTGCAGTGACACATAAAAATGTTTCTCCAAGCATGCACCTTGGGGCCACATATGCTTTCACTTGCCACCACGGTTTTGCCACCATTACAGTAAGCTCCCTGAGTTCATTTATCACCATCCTCTCAGTGACAGCACAGTGGCATATACACATTCCCCTGTGCATTTGTCCTCTTTCTTGTTTGGGAACTCTCCTGCACAATCCGTCTCTAAAGTGCTGTGGCCCAATCCAAGACAGTTAAAGTCTTTACGACCAGTCCTGGTTTTAAGGGCCTTCTTAAATAGATATGTGCATGCCTCAAATTTCCCTGCTGGTTAATAAAGCATCACTCTGTGGTGGGCTGCGTTTGAAGTTATACACTCCATATATATTGAACCACTCATAAGTAGTAAGAGAAAAGCTTGCCCTCCTTCATTCCCATGTGAAGGTTAGCAGGCTTTATGAGGGACAGCCATACCACTATTGAGCTCATTTTAACATTCACTATTGGATTTTATCCAGGCACTTGCAACTTGGAGGTTCTGCATGTATATTCCAGCAGTCCACTGATGAAAACACAATTGTATTTATGTATTATTGTTTAATAAAGGAACTACTAAACCACTGTTCCGTTAAATGAATATTCACATGTTTTTAACATCATAAACTTACTTTTGGGTCAACAGAATTATCATAAGTTCACCTTTTTGCATACAGAACGTAGTGGAGACTAAATGCAAGTTGGAAATTATTTCACTACATACCTTCAGATCTTGAACTGTAGATAGGTGATGCATTATTCAGCAGAAGGTATTTGCAGCCACGCCAGCTGGAGTGCTGTGGGTCTGTTGTAGGTGATCAAGCATGACCTGTCGAGGTGTTTATGAGGAAATGTATACATGAGGACACTGAGCTGAATTTAAATAGGTTACAAGGAGTCAATGAATCTCGTATGGCTCAGACACTGAAACATTGGGGTTTGCACAAAAATGATACCTGTCAAGCAAGGATTAGATTTAACCTTTTGAGTGTGGGTGACGACTATAAAACAGTTATTCTTAAGACAGAATCACAAGGCACGTGATTAAAATTAAAACGCCAGATAAAATTGAGAAATTTACCATCCATGCTGAATATATATAGCTCAGAGCAGGTATAGTGTGTGCATAAGGTGAAGATAGGTCACCACACGTAGCTGCATGTATATTTTGTGTGCTACATTATAATAAATAAATAAAAAAAGTCATTATGCAACATGTTTAAATTACCTGTTGAATATTTTTCTGTAGCTATTCTTACCTTGTGCACTGCACAGTAATAAGCCTCATTAGCATAATTAGTAATTGAGTGTTATTATTTAACTTACTTCTATTAGGGACTATTTTCAGTTTACAGTCTTATTGAATTAATTTGATTGGTTAACATCAGGTGGTTACATATCATTAATTATAAATAAAATGTCTGGTGCCATCTATACTATACTTGTCATACTTTGGCTATTTAATTTTACTGAATAATATTTTTTATTCAGCAAGGATACATTAAATTGATCAAAACAGTAAATACAAATTAAATAAATTAAATATATACTTTTACTTATTCAGAATAAAAAAAAAAAAAAAAAAAAAATGTCCTGTAATAAATGTAAGTAATACAAAATATTTCTTGAGCAACAAATCAGCATATTAGAATTGTTATATTAGAATTGTTTCTGAAGGATCATGTGACACTGAAGGATGGAGTAATGACTGAAAATTCAGCATTGCCATCCCAGTAATACATTTCATACTCAATATGCCATTTATACTTTCTATAAGTTATTCTTTATTTAAAAGGTTTATGCACCTTAAGACTGTAGACTTTAAAATACAATGGGTTTGGCATTTCTGTCCTCCTCACTTTCAAGAGTTCCACAGCTATTAAACGATATTGGCTTACAAATGTGACCTATTCTCTGATCTTTTTGTATCATGACACCAAAGGGATAGGGGTTCAGACTGCCCTGATGAGTATTATCAAAGACGCTTTAAAAATAGTACACCCAGCCCTCTGACCTGGCACTTAGCATTACTAAGATGGATTAGGGTAATAGCAGAGGTTATAGAAGGCTTATGTCCCTATCAGCACTCCAGACTTCAGCCTTGAGTACCTGCTCTTCTCACCACACATTCTGACCCATTTACAACATAAAATTGCAATGGCTCATTTTCCCGAAGCACATAAGTAGTACTTAATCTCTACGACAGGTTTCCCAAATCCATCGTTAACCAAGTAGAGTAAAAAAACATTTATAAATTAACTGGAGCCTCAAACCACTCAAAAGTGCAATACATACAACTTAAATGGATCTTTCTCATTGCTTTTACAGTTTATCAAAGGGGATATATATATATATATATATATATATATATATATATATATATATATATATATATATATATATATATATATATATATATATATATATATATATATATAATTTTTTATTATTATTATTATTATTATTTTTTATTTATTTATTTTTTTGCATTATATTTGGCAGTCTTGCATGCCATGTGATAGGCTTAAATTATGAAAAGGAATAACTTTATGTAAGTTTACTTAGATAAGCATCTAATTTCAAGCGAGATGACATATTCTTAATAATGATAGATGCTTCACAAGAAAATGTGCGAAGATAAGTTTGACATATTTGGGTCACATAAGTGTGCAGTACTTTTTACAAATAAACAAACATAAATAAATGCTAACAAAGTTAATTTTGAGTGAGAGTGTGGTAAATAAGCTTTTTCATTTTCTCTTCATCATCCTCTTCTTTCTACATTGTCAAGATGAAATATGTTCCTGTAGCCTATATGCAGCATGCACTGATGCCGTTTATTGCAGTGCTTTTCAGTGTGCACATCCAGGGCCGAACCCACCATTGATGTTCCAGAGGTCAAGACCTCCGTAGTTTTTCAATAACATTAGTTGTAAAATAATTACATCTACTTTGGTGCTGCAAGGATAAAAAGCCAAGATAACAGATCTTCTCATCTGAGATGCTTCAGCAGGGTTGTGCGTTATACATTGCCTGCGATAATATCACAATTGTTGTTTTAACGATGTGCAATTTGACATGATCAAGTATTTTCCAAAGACCATTTAAAACACCAGTAGGCTACAGAGTGCACACGTACATTACATGAAGTCTGGTCTAGTGCATGTGCGCATCAAAGTGCGTTCTTCAGTCTAGTGCATGATTAAGTCTATTAAAATTAATTTAGAATGGTCACAAATTAAGACAAATAAAAAAATAAAGTTAATGAATTTCACACGAAGAGTGCTGTTTTTCTCCAAAAATGACCATGATTACAAATGTTATATTAATATTTTACAACAACTAAATAAACAAGATGTTCATTAAATACTTTTTGCATATATTTATGAAATTACAGCTTGAAAACATTTACCCTAATTTTTAATTATCTATTCATTTATTTTCTTCACCCATCAATTTTAAGCATGCTCATTATTATACATTATATTTGTAAAAACCTAGACTTGGATTTTGGGAGAAAAAAAAAGAATCGTAGTTTTAAAAATGCATAATTCAAATGCTTAAGTTGTAGGTCTGGTACAGAGGTTTATACATAAAAAAGAATAAAATACTTCTATTAATAGAAACATTAGCCATAGGCTCAAAGTTGAAGAAACACCCACACATAAGAAGTGCACATTAATGATTTGACTAATTATTATTTCAGATGAATTTATATTATTGTTGCTTATATAATGGTTTGCTAAATGGTCGGCAAGTGCAAAGTCAGGCTTAGTTAACCCTCACACATTTGAAGCTGGTTGCTGAGATGACAATACTTCTGTCTGTGAAAAAGAGCTGGCGTGCTGTTTGTGTGAAAAGAGGTGACACTTTCAGTCTGACTGTCCATGTGAGATGAGCTGTCGTTTTGCTTGTGCGCCTGCATCAGAGACAGAGCCGAGAGTTAGTGGGTTGTCAGTGGGGAAACAAGTCACCCTGTGGGTGTCACATAGGATGAGGTGCGTCCTGCTGTGTCTCCGCCAGCAGATGTCAAAGCCGATATGTTATTGAGCCCATTTCTCATGAGGGGTGACCTATAATTCACTCACCTTTCTGTACTTTGAAATCCATTGCTTCTGACAGCTCACATTTACTGAGGATTTTTAATTAGCAGTGATGGTGGATTCAACTCACAAATATCAAACGATTTCATAACAACCAACATCTGTTTTTTCAGCTTATTTTCTCTATTACAATATTTTGTAAAGTTGATCAGTTTTGTATAGCCAAATGTTTTGGCAATTCTTTGCAGCTTGGGAAAGTTGTGGCCTAATGGGTAGAGATTTTGACTCCTAATCCTAAGGTTGTCAGTTTGAATCTCCGGCTGACAATACCATGACTGAGGTGCCCTTGAGTGATGCACCATACCACCAACTGCCACAGCATCAAATGTCTGCCCACTGCTCCGGGTGTGTGTTCAAGGTGTGTGTGTGTGTTCACTGCTGTGTCTCAACACTTTGGATGGTTTAAATGCAGAGCATAAATTCTGAGTATGGGTCACCATACTTGGCTGTATGTCACTTTCACTTTTCACTTATAGGCTATGAACCACCCACTTTAGCAGGAAGATCTAATTCACATTTAAAATGACCAAGGGTATCACATGTTGTTAGTTCTTCCCCAAAGTGCTCAAATTACTAGTAATTTTCTGGCAGGACATTATTTAGAAATTGTATGGACATTTCCATAAACCTTTAAACACCACAATGAAGTACAAAAAATATTAGAAATAAAAGAAAATAAAAGGAAAGGAAAGAAAAGAAAAGAAAAGAAAAGAAAAGAAAAGAAAAGAAAAATCTTTTCAAATGTATATAGTACATTGTGCTTTTTATATAGATTAAACTTTTGTTTATTATTTTTGCAGTGTATTTAGTTAAAATTAATACAATTCTGTCTGAGATAAAATATCCTAGGTCAAATATAATATGCATCCGATGTATTGTCTGTCTATAAGGGGTTAAAGTAAACAAATGTTGTTTACTTGTGTCCATATCACATAGGTTATCGGATAAGTTGCTCCTCGCTCTTCCTGTGGTACAGGATATACAGTGCCACCGCTGCTAGCCATTTTGGTTCCCTAAGCATAATTCCTTTATGATGCCCTCCACCCCAATATATATATATATATATATATATATATATATATATATATATAGACATTATTTATAAAAATTACCTCAAGTTAGCACCAGCAAGCTTGTTAGCTAGACAGTTAGCATCAGCTAACAATATTTACTTATTTTCAGTATGGATATGAATAAACATTCATGTCTGTCTACTCGTCTAGTTAATCCAAACAATATAACGTTACTGTTGATAAACAACAGCCTATAAAAACAGACGTCACATAGGACATGGTAGCATTTTAATAAAACTGTTAATATTATGGCAGCGGGGAATTTGAACATGCACAAGTTATTTTATTTAATCTGTGTTAATTTAATGTTTTTTTTTTTTTTACCTAAAACACAGAGACGCTGATTGATGTGTCTGCATTAGAGCCCGACCGATAAATCAGCCGGGCCAATCTTATCGGCCGATATGAGCTTATTGCATTTAAATCGGCATTGGCGTTTAGAACGGCCGATGAAACATGAGAAACAGAGTCTCATCCTTCACTCATGTTATGAGTGTTGCATAGTTTGCCCACCAGACCCAGACAGCACACATACGTTGTGCCGATGTCGAGCCGACCTACAAAATTCCATCGGGACGATATCGCTCAGGAAGCGTTTGCTAATAGGCAAGATGTCTCGGCGACGTCGGCCTCTGATCGGAAATGCTCTCTGGCCGATGCTGAGACGATACATCCCGGCCGCTCTGCGTGGACGCGGTTCACCGGCGTTTTGCTCATCGTTAGGGACCACCCGCGGCTACCGCAGCTGGTTTATAATAAAACAATACACACCACTCTCAAGAACAGACGCAACTTTATTAATATTTTCATTTATTTCATATTACATGTACAAATACAATAACATTTACCAGATGCTTTGATCAAAAGTGGATAATTCGGGATTATTTGTAGTCTTTTGAACATTAACCATGATTTTACTACAGCTTTTGCAGTAAAACCATAGAAAAAACAAAAGCAACCATAGTTTTACTACAATCACCATGATTTTACTACAGCTTTTGCAGTAAACCCATAGTAAAAACAAAAATAACCATTACTACAGTACTTGCATGGTTAAATGTTGTTTGAGTATAGCACCTTTTGACAATACTTATTTCAAAGTAGGTTTACAGGAAATGCATGTTTCAAGGTTACAGTTTAAAAAGCCAGAGATGACTGAGACTCACTGGGAAGACCATCTAGTTCATAATAAAAAGTCATGTGTTCAGTGCTGTCAGCATCGCATGCGAACTTTATGCCAAGAACTTTTTAAAAAGAGTTACATAAACACAAAATAAAACCAGGCAAACAATACTAATTAAGCAATTAAAATGTTGCATGATAAAAGTTCAAAAATATTTTCTGATAAAATCTTACTAAACAAGTCTCTAGTTTTGTATTCAGTTAACATTAACATTATCTTTCAACATTTTTAAAGTGATGCTTACAAATAAAAGGGGACATGTAGGTCCACATAACTCAGAGAGTAAATATTGTTCATTTACAGATATAAGAGACGTTACAATAAAGCAGTTTGAAAATCATCAAATTTACCCTTATAGGCAAAATAAGGATAATATTTGTTTTGTGTGTCCAATGTTTTGTGTGTTCATGTACAGTTGTCGTCTGTAGTCATTGTGAGCGTTGGTGTCATCTGAAGTCTTCACAAGTGAGTTTGGATTCAGTCTGGAGCTGCTGTAATCTCTAGAAACCTTGGGATGGCCATCCTGAGATAAAAACAGGAAATAAAAAGGAGAAAGTTTAGAATAGATGCTGCTGTTCATATTATTTCAGACAAAATATTATTTATTTAATCACATATAACTGGAGTGCATGGTTATTAGATGTGTTGTGTGAATACTAAACTATGTATTTTAATTTAATTTAAACAACAACAAAAAAAAGTGTGTCCGAGCCCCAAATATTATTTGGAAGGCTATTTTCAAAGTAAAATACCAATAGGTTTTGTTTCCTTTAGTGGACTTTGATAAATTCTTGGTGTTAGAATTTAGTGACCTCACTACAGGCCATGCACCATAGATGCTGCTGCCTCAATTTGAGCTTATTTTGCTATATATATATATATATATATAACACTGATAATAGTCAGAAATGTTTCTTCAGAAGCAAATCAGAATATAAGAATGATTTCTGAAGATCATGTGACACTGAAGACTGGAGTAATGATGCTGAAAATCCAGCTTTACCATCACAGGAATAAATGACTTCTCTAAATATATTCAAATAGAAAACTATTATTTTAAATTGTAGTGAACTGTTTTCATTTCATATATTAAACTGTGGTTGCCATAAAAGACTTTCAAAAACACAAAAAAACCATACCTTCCCAAACTTATGATACAGTTGTGTATGTTCAAGATTGTACTTAATGGTCCTGCAGTTTCTAGCATCTTGGAGATGTTGTCTGACAGCAGCAGTGGGCCGTCAGGGTGAGCAGGGCTCTGCTGGCCCTATAAAAAACAAAATTGTGTGAAAAAAGCTTTTAAAGACTATTTAGTTATCATTTACATTTGTGTAATGTTCACAAATTGCTTGTGATTAGTTTAGTTGAGGTTGACCTGGAATATCCTACATTAAAAAAAGTATATGGCCAGCACTACCCTTTTGATGAAAGAAGTCACATCTGATTTGTCACGAGCATTAATGACAGAATCATCAGCCAATCAAAATTTTGACATTCAATGACAGCACACCCTCTGGGTCTAGAGACGTGCCCAGTGCTACCCCAGCGTTAGACTGCCCTTTTAGTCAGTGATTTCCAAAGTAAATTAAATGAAAAGAAAATACAGCCTACAGACCTGGTTGCCAATCTACTAAAATGCTTTTTTAAGGTGCTATTTTGCAGACAAAAAGAGAATAACTGAGAAATGAAGACCTACAACTGAGAAAGGAAGACCTACACCTAAACTGAAGGCCAGCAACATTTGTATGCACCATTTCAAAGATTGCAACTACGAGTGCTATGAGTGGCTAACAGTTAACACCAAGCACAAGTTATTTTGTTGGCCGTGATTACTTTTTAATATGAGTCAAGGGACATGAAAAGAGTTCTTTATTATTTGATGAGTATTGTATCATGCACATTGTTATAACAGAGGTCGACCGATTCATTGGTTTTGCTGGTTAATCGGCACCGATAGTTGATTTGTAGAACTATCGGTTATCTGCAAAATCCATGGAGATATTTTTCCGTGTTGCGTTTGTTTTGCCATGTGACACTGTGCGCTGCACAGAGTGGGAAACTTCAGACGCGAGTTTAAATGCAGCCGCTCACATAGTTTTCTATTAAATAACATTATATTAATCTCAAATCATTGTAAATTTACATAATGACTTCACCCTAGGCTATAAATTATGTATTGTGCATTTTACAGCAAAACGTTGGTCTTTCTGTGGCTCTAATACAGTCTGTATGCTTCATATAGAAAGC
Source organism: Carassius gibelio (assembly GCF_023724105.1). Lineage (NCBI taxonomy): Eukaryota > Metazoa > Chordata > Actinopteri > Cypriniformes > Cyprinidae > Carassius > Carassius gibelio. The sequence goes on along the minus strand of NC_068402.1, from coordinate 22,921,005 downwards.
TGTAATACAGATTGCGCGTTTTCTTTCCGTTTGCTCTTTTTTTTTAACACTGAACTTTAAACATATATGCCACATAGCTCATTCCTGAAGCAAACTTATGTCCGTTTGGTGATTAAATAAACAGTTTTAGACCGCTGCTTGAATTGAATGTGACGCATCCGGTGTGTGTGATAACTGTGACTTCTCAAAGACGCTGCGCATGATTAGATAATCATGCACTGTTCTAAAATAGCAGCAAATAAAATGTGATGCGTTCGGTGTGTAGGGTTGGGTATCGTTTGAATTTTATCGATTCCAATTCCGATTCTGCTTATCGATTCCTAGTTTCGATTCCAATAAGAAAAAAAATCCAATATAAAAAATTAAGTCAAACATTTAGATGTCAAACATGTTTCTGTCTTTTTACAAAGCATTCTGTTACAGCTGAATAACATGAGCAAAAATCAGCAGCTTACAAAACACTGCAAGAGGAATTTTGCCTGTGCTTAAAAAAAAAAAAAAAATACCATAGCAAAAACGATTAATTAATAAAAATATTAAAGTGTTAAAGACAAGTAACCTGTCAGTAGTAAGATATGAACAAACAAAATCAATTAGCAATATCCTAAATACAACTAAACAAAATTTCAGGTACAGAAACTGTAATTAAAAGTTTAAAAACACTGCATAGTTTTCTTTTTATAAATAAAATAAAGATTAATCAATTAAAGTTATTAAATATATTCAGTCGAGATCAGTGAATGATTTTCTTTTGTTTCTTTTGTTCTTTGATTAACATTAATGACAGACGCATTTATTAGGCTGTTGTCTCTTTAAACAAAAATACTGTACATGTGTGTTTTCTTTCTCATCTGTTTACATTCATGTAAGACAAAAACGTTTGTGTTTATGATGATATACTGATGTAGTTTTCTGTATATTGGTCGAAAATATGAAAGAAGTCAGTTTCGGCTCGGAACAACCTTTTCTACAGTTGAAATACATGGAATGGTCCGAGAATGGACACAAACCCGGGAACCCGCAGCGCGACCTCTGCTCTCGTTCAGTATCCATTTTGTTCAGTATTCATTTTAAAAACTATTGGTTTATAAATCGGTATCGGCCAGTGTGGTCCAAACTAGCTATCAGTATTGGAAAAATCCACTATCGGTTGATCTCTAGTTGATAATACTGTGGTGCTGTGTGGATGTCCAGAAAAAAAAAAGACCAAATCAATACCGGTGGCTACTGGTGATACATTGAGGTCTAATGAAGCGAAATGATCGGTATTTAGGAGAAAATGAACACTACTTACAACAGTATTACCTTTAATCCATAGCCTGGGCAACCAGCTGTCAGCACGTTCACAACTGTCTATAGAAACTGTCTATAGAACGTGACTTCTCTGTCGCATGACAACAGATGCACGGGCAAGATACTGGAGCTGATGACGCTGTTTCCGGCGCAGCATCGTGATGTCTATCAGCCATCGGCGATGGACGATGGCATCGTCAATCAGGCCAACCCTAACCAGGATGACATAATTAAACAATTGTACACAACTGTTGTACACAGTTTATATAATTTATTAGCTAAACAAATGCACAGCTTCCACCAATAAAAAAAAATAGTTAAAGCAAGAGTACAGCACCAACTACTGTTACCCGGATGAGCCTGTGTTATTACATTTTACAGGTTTTTATCCAGGGATAACATGCATCGGAATGTCGCAACTGACCAATCAGAATCAAGTACCCACAGAGCCATGTAATAAAAGTAATTAGCTAATGGTAAACTAATCATTTACAAAACATGACTATGTGTTCATAGATGATTAATAAGTGATGTTAATATTTTTATCTATGTTCTGTAGATTAAGTTATAAATAACTTACAAAGCTTTCTGCACCCACAATCTAAAGTGTAAACTACTCATCAGTTGTAAATGTAAACTTTCCGGTTACAGGTTGGTTGATTTTGTGTGTGTGTGTGTTGGTGTGTGTGTGTATATATATATATATATATATATATATATATATATATATATATATATATATATATATATATATATACACATATATACATATATATATACATACATACGCACACACAACTGAAAACCACAAAGTTTGTAAAACATTTACAACTGATGAGTAGTTTACACCTTAGATTGGGGGGTGCAGAAAGCTTTGTAAATGATTTATACTGTTTATTGAGATAATAGTACAATGTTGACATTTCAATGATTTATAAGTGATTCATAATATATTAACTAGTAACTATTAAAAATTAAGGATCTGTTTGATTTTTTTTGTGATTTTATTTTTTTTAAGATTGCTTATGAAAGATGTGTAAATCATATCATATTACTTAATCATTAGTGAATGTATATTCATGTCACTTGTAAATTATTTATAACTTAATCTACAGAACATAGATAAAAATATTAACATCATTTATTTCTATGAACACAGTCATGTTTTGTAAATAATTAGTTAATCATAATCTAATTACTTGTAAATTACTTTTAAAATGATTTTACAAAAAGTACACAAATTATTAGTATATCACTTATTAGGCGCTTATGAATGTTTTGTAAATGATTAGTTCATCATTAACTACTCACTTAAAAGTGACTTACAACTGAACTTTATTATAAATTGTTACCAAAAAGTCACCCACACCTTGGAAGACCTGAGGGAAAGTAAATTAACAGCAAATTTTCATTTTGGGGTGAACTATCCCTTTAACCCACACTAATCTAGCCTACTGCTGAAGTTGTTGATCAGCCCTGTCATTGTTGTTGAGAGCAGGTGTGGGGCATAATATGTGCATTAAGGGGCGGTCACACTGCACTTTTCATTCCACTGACTTCCATTCATACGCATGCGAATGCGTCAGACCGGAAACCCAGTCTTATACGAAAATTTTCGCATTTCGCTGTGTTCGAAAGTTCAAGTTTGGTGAACTTTGACCTGCGAATTCGCATCACGTGAAGTCGTAGTCAGTAGATGATCGATACGTCACTGCGTGACCTCTCTGTACAGAAATTAAAAAATGAAGTGCTAATTTTAGCCGTAGCGCAGCATCATATTTTATATAATACATATTTAAAAGATAATTAAAAAAGAAGCTGCATGGTTCGCAGTGTCAATGGAAACAGGAACAGATGGCACATTTGAATGAGGACACGTTCTATATTTTTTTTATTGTTTAGTGTGTATATTTATAGAGAGAGAGAGAGACAGAGTGCAATATAATAAGACGCTTTCAACGCCATCGCCAAAGACACAGTAAAAGCACAGATTAACCCATGTTGTGATAAGGGGAAACCGTTATATCTTGCTCCCGCCCATATTCGCAGCGGCGTCCGAAATAATTTTGCACGTTCAAAGGCTAGTGTGACCGCACCTTTACACATACGGCTGCGTTAGCTGTAACAGAGATGTGTAAGATGTGTACAGGTATCTAACAGTTGTTTACTGAAGGCCCTGACTGAAACCCCACGGTACTCACTGTCTGACAGCAGGTTCACTCAGACTCTGCTCATGATCACTGAAGAATCCAGGAACAAAACAAGCAATCTGACACAGAGTCAACAATATTAACTCTGCAGTTCCAGGTTCATTAGAAGGAAACAAGCTAGAGTAGAGGTGAAATGGAGATAAAAGACAGAATAATATGTAACAATTATAATAACATGTAATATACATATTCTACTACTAAAAATATAATCTTAAAATAACACAATCTATATTTTTAGTTTTAGGTTGAGTGTGACTTACGTTATGATGTCAGGGACTTCTTAAAATTGGTGAAATGTATTCTGAAAAAGGCATATTCATGTTTTTCATGAGCTTCTTCAGGTCACCTGTATTTCTAAGTCAGAATCTCCCTTCAGAAATGTTGAAATCTTGGAGCTTCACTTCTGTTCTGTAGAGTTTCTTTCTGTCCTCCTGAAATCATAGAACAATTTGTATTAATATCTGTTTATCATGAAATATCAAAACTCATGTGAACATGATTTCAACCGATTACACTCTCACTGTAAGTGACGTCATCGATTCAGTAAATCAGCCTTTTCCAATAACATACTGACAAATCACCAGCAAAACATTCAAAGTGCCATCAAAATATCTCATACACACACGAAGATTTGATTAAAAGCCCAGCGTTTCATCAACAAGAGCTCAATCTATATAGTTAGCCTAACTTACCTGAAAACTGCTAAGATGCTAACGGACTTTTTCGAAGAAACTAAACCGTTTCTATAAAATATATTTAATTGAAACATGTCAATAACAAGCAAGAAACGTGTCAGGAACATTTGTATGTAATATTTGTGTGATTTTAGCGACTAAACTTACCCAAAACAGTGTAAACTGCAGCGAGAGACGGAGATTACTGCTTGCCAGTAACGGTTTTTGTGTTGATGCCCCGTTTCCATGGCAACTCTGCTCCCCGCTTGCGCAGGACTCAACGCGCACACAGCATTTACACAAACAAACATCTAGAGATAAAACATTACATTTATAAAGTACAGTCTCATTCAATAATCATTCAATAATTAATTTAAAAATCATTTTGTTTTAATCATCAACAAGAGCTCAATCTATATAGTTAGCCTACCTAAAAACTGCTAAAATGATAACGGACTTTTCCGAAGACACTAAACCGTTTCTATAAAATAAATTTAATTGAAACATGTCAATAACAAGCAAGAAACGTGTCAGGAACATTTGTATATAATATTTGTGTGATTTTAGCGATTAAACTTACCCAAAACAGTGTAAACCGCAGCAAGAGACGGAGATTACTGCTTGCCAGTAACGGTTTTTGTGTTGACGCCCCGTTTCCATGGCAACTCTGCTCCCCGCTCGCGCAGGACTCAACGCACACACAGCATTTACACAAACAAACATCTAGAGTTAAAGCATTACATTTATAATGTACAGTCTCATTAAATAATAAATTTAAAAATCATTTTGTAGTTCAGAAGCAACAGCAACAATAGCTCACCATATTATTTCACAGGATTATTTCTGAAAGCCTGTAAAAGAGTGAAAAACACGGTGGAAAAGCAGTCAGGACTTCTCTTTAATAACCCGCTTTTACATTTCCCCTCCGAGAAACTTCTGAAAACGCATTAAGGCGTTAACATTAATGTTAAAAAAAATCAAAAAGTTAACGGTAACATTATTTGAAAATGAGCCAGACTCTTCAGCTGCCCATAGACTGTATAAAACACACCGTGTGCCTTACTAGTACTTTTTCAGTGTCACAGAATTAACAAAGTAGTATTTTTTGTCTAATTGAGCATAAGTGAAATCGTAACGTTACCTCAGAGCCACATATGTCGCTGGGATTATCCTCTTCTCTCTCTCTCTGGGTGGCTAAAAGAGACGAAATACTGGGCACGCGCACACAGAGAAGCGCGGCATCGGCCCGCGGTCGTGAACCAACTCAGGGCCGACGATTGATGAGCTGGAGAACAGAGCACTGACCAAATTATATCGGCCTCCGCCAGGCCGATGTTTCATAGATGTTTTAGGTATAGAGGCCGACGTTTCGATATTGGGCCGACGTCGGCCAGACGTACATGTGCTGTCTGGGGAGGGAGCTCCGCAGTTGCAGAGAGTCTGCAACTCCACTAGAAGAAAGCGATCAGCTAAGCCACAGAGATGTACTGTTTTCACGGTAAGTCTGTCGTTCGTCATGTGAGATGATTTAGTTCATACACTGTATATAAAAACGGTGTGGCAGTTCTAGCTAACGGTCCTATCATTATCACTTCTAAATATTCTGTAACATCACTTACAGCCACTAATGCATTGGTATATTAGATTAGCCACAAAGCTAATACCATGTTTATCAGTGGAAGAGCGCCAACGTTAATAAGATGTCAAACTATAACTTTAGCGTTTATCTTATTCTAAATATATCTGCAGTGTTTCCCACATAATGACCGCGTAAAGGGCCGTTCACATATCGCGCCTAAAAACGCGTGGAAAACGCTAGGCGCGCCACTTTTTCCTTCTCCAAAGCGCTCGGGCAGAAGCGCTCCTGAGGCGTCTGCCTTTGCTAAGCAACCATGACGTGCTCTCTCCATGAAGACGGGGAAATTTCAGCAAAGGATACATGCAGCACTAAAAATCGCTCGCAGTACCTCTGCTACTAAATTTATTTCAAAATGGCAATCCATATACAGCTATGAACAGCTGTTCCTTCATCTTGGCTCAGTTTTCAACGTTGTTACGGGAAAGGATGAAGCTGATTGGTTAGTTCTTGTCACATGACCCGCGGTGCGCTTGCAGCATTATGAAAAGTTGAGATGTTTTTAACTCGATGCATCGCACCGCGTGCGCGTCACTTCCCTGCACAAAGAGAAGATGAGAAGATATACGGGTCTGTTGTGAATGTGTCTGTGAGAGCAAATATAATGTAGTTACAGTAACTACAGTAGGTGCGTCAGAAATGATTAAACCAGAGAGGACATGTAAATAAATATGAGCTGAACACGCGCTTTTTTCCTTTTTTTTTTCTTTCTTTTTTACAGATTGTTTCAAAGCAGCTTTACAGACATAACAGCAAAATGTTGTAATAATATGGTTAAATATAAGCAGGTAATATGTCATACCTATTGCTTGACAAAAAAAAAAAAAAAAAAAAAAAAAAAAAAAAATATATATATATATATATATATATATATATATATATATATATATATATATATATATATATATATATATGCTGTATGCTGTATGCTGTAGCAGCAAAGGGTGGGACTACTTCTGCAAATACTTTAACTTTAGTATTATAATTTATTTACAGTACACACACACAGACTGTTAAAACCAGCTTCAACTGGAAGAAAGTAAAAGTGTTAAATGTTTAAAATCAGACTGTTTTTTGATCATTAAAAAACATATACTTTTGATGTGCAATTGTTTAGTCGTTGAGACTGTAATCTAAGGCTTTTTTTAAACATAAATCTCTTCTGGAAAATGGTTTATACAGCCCACATACATAGAACAGGCAGATATTTTGCTATTGAATGTTGTGTAAGTGCAGTTTATAGGAAATGGGTCTAATATCCAGTTTATTTTCAAAATATCAGCTTATAAATCGGCTCTTTTCGAGTTAATATCGGCATCGGCCCCCAAAAATCCATATCGGTCGGGCTCTAGTCTGCATCGTCTGCACTCGAGCATTTCAGTGGGTTTAAATAGATCAGTCTTTACAGCGGATTTAGTTCCCAAACGACTGACAATTTTGACCTAAATATGATTTTCAGTTACAATAATTAGTCCTAAATTTTGACATTAATAACTTACTTTTAGCAACATCAGATGCACACGCGCTCACAAGATCTCCCGGTTCTTACTGACTCGCACTAAACGGTTCATTTGAATCAGTGAGCAGTCGACTCCAGAACAGCTGCAATCGGATGATTCTAATTCGTAAACGAATCGTTTGGTGCGATTTGCGATCCGATTTAAAAGTTTATATTGGTAAGACTCAGTTCGTTCATGATGAATCAGACACCCTGCGTGTCGGAGCACGTGATATATTATAGGGAGTAAGTGCTGCTGCTAGCCATTTTGGTGCCCTAAGCATAATTCCTTTATGATGCCCCCAACCCCGAGAAAGAAAATTTTTTTTTGTTTTTGGCAGTTTAACTTTTTATTACCAAACATAACTCAATACCAATAACACACAATAGCAGCATCACAGTATAAAACTTAAGAACACTAAAAAGAGAAAGAAAATCTTCGCAGCTTTGCTGACTTTGTAAACAGTCAAAAGAATAGCAAAATAAAAAAAAAATACATCAAAATAATCCAGACTTTTTTTTTTTTTTTTTTTTTTGCAAATTCAATGTCACTTTGAATAAATTAAATTAAATAATCATCAATAAGCACTAGGGCTGTTACTTTTGTGAAAAAATCATTTTCGATTTTTAAGACATAAGTGTTCATTGAATCGATTGTAAAATCGATTTTTAATGTCTAAAAAAAAAAAGACGTTTCCTTTTTCAACGTCAATAAACGGACGAACGTAAAGAGAGAGCTGGAAACACTCAAGTCAGCAATATTTCTTATTTATTGGCATGAAGTTTCATGGCAAAATTTTCGGGTCCAGAGAAGAGCGTTATTTATTCACTAGTATATGTCCAGCTGTTGAGAAGATGTCCCAGGACACTCAGGTAGGCTACAGCTGCGCAAGGTGGGGGTATTACTGCCAATTTTCCACCACAAAAGCCGGTCGCTATCAGCTTGCAATGGTCCTTTTCATAACTCAGAATCTCTTGTAACTAGATGCACGAATGAGGCGAATTCGCGTCTACCGTGCCGCGAAGCCTCCAGACGCATGGAAACACGACTTTACATTGTAAGTTATAATAACATAGTTTGCTGATGCTAACATTAACGTCAGGAAGTTCGAGGCACATTACGATTAGCAGCAGCACGCACAGGCAGCACATTTCACTTAATTTCTAGACTAGACCGGACTAGAGCAATTATTAAACATCTTTCTTGTTCCCCCTTTTTTGTTACATATACATGGCTAAATTGTGCCTAATATTTCTATAGGCTAATGAAATAATACCGGCATTTAAAAAAAAAAAAAAAATCATTAGGCTATTTTTGGTGCCCCCTCAGCACTTGGTGCCCTACACACAGTGCGTGATGCGCGTGTTGGGAGCGGCAGCGCTGGGAGTAACGATATGTTTTATGAATTGTAGTGAAGTTAAAAGTACGATATTATGCTATGTAGTGAAGTAAAAGTAAAAGTGACTCAAAATAAAACTACTCCAGTAAAGTACAGATACTTGAAAAATGTACTTAAGTACAGTAACGAAGTAAAGCTACTCCATTACTGTCCACCACTGTTAAATATATATATTTATTGTTCCCCCTTTTTTGTTACAAATACATGGCTAAAATGTGGCTAATATTTCTATAGGCTAATGAAATAATACCGGCAATTAAAAAAAAAAAATCATTAGGTTATTTTTGGTGGCCCCTCAGCACTTGGTGCCCTACGCACAGTGTGTGATGTGCGTGGTGGGAGCGGCGGCGCTGAGGATATATATAATATATTGTGAAATCAATCCCAAGGTTGGTGGAGAATTCGCATTATCTTTGGTCTCTCTAAAAAGTAAAATGCACTTCAGGTCTTCAAAGCTCTGGATGGATCTGTTTTTCTCCTTCAGCAGCAGATAATTGAATTGGATTTGTCAGATGAGCTGATACAGTAACAGCATCCATGAGTATTGATCCCTTAGCAATAGGCTGGACCAGAACCGATATTGCAGTTAAGTGAACTGTAAAAAAAGCCTGAAAAAAGTAAATGCCTTGCTCTCTTCTGGAGAAATGGATGGGTATCTATTTGTAGGCTTAAGAAGGCTATCAATGCCTAAATCCAGATGTCAGATTAAACTAACATAGAGCAGGATGAAGACATTCATAGATGCTAAGAGCACTAATGACCCAAATAGAAGTGGACAAGGAAAATGTGACCATATAAAATGTCCTTTCCTTAAACATAAATAAATTAATAAATATGTAATTTTATGTCAGCACTTTCTTTTCCTCTACTATGGGCACTTTTATGTCCCAGGGGTTGTTTTTTCATTATAACAAACACATTTCAGTTTGCTGTCATTTCAATTACGGCTACTAATTTTACCATTAATAAAGTTTATCAAATATTTATTTACCATGAAGAGTGCCAGTAATAAACATTTTTTTGATTAAATATAACACATATATTTGTTTTGTGCATCAGATGTAATTTTGACAAATTATTCAAACATTGCGAAAATGGGCAACTTTCAGGAGGACAAGTCCACAATGCTAAAAGTGTCTATAGATAAAGAAACATATACTGCAGTAAAAAGTTTTTTTTTTTTTTTTTTTTTTTTTTAATCAAATAACACCTGTTTCCCAAACCAGTATGTAGACTCCTCAGAACTGCATGAGTCAGGTCCCCCAAAAATATTAAATGACATTAAAACTTTGTTCCTATCACAAAATAATATGAAAAGGCTGCCAACTATGAAAATCTTTCATCTTGTAAAGTGGTATTAAGCGATTTTTGCCAAATGATGTTGAAATTTGGAAGCACAATTATTATTTATTTGTTTATTTATGTATTTTTTCTGACCTACATGTGTGTAGTTTAAGATGTTTTAAGGCTCATAAATCAGATAATAATATAGCTTTAAAGCCAAGTCTGTGGGCAGTAGGAGAATAAATAATCTTTCAAGATAACAGATTCTTAAACATGAGAATAAGATTAAATGTTTCAATGAAAGATCCATGCTACAAACTGAAATAGAGAAGTTATAGTTTGTTTGTGTTTATGAATTTAATAACTCAGTTATAATTATAATATGAACTTTAACTCAGTTATAATATAAATAATAATTATGCTGGTAGCCTTCAGTAAAATCATGTGTCTAAAATGATTAAACGTTAATATTATTTATTTATTAAATTTTATTTGCACTAATGGAAATTAATTTATTAAGTTTAAAATGATCTTTACTTTTTTGTGGTCATTCTTACCTTTATACAACTTACCTTTATAAATTTCTTAGATAATAATAATAATAATAATAATAATAATAATAAAATTAAAAAAAGAAAACATACAATTGGTCTTTTACCAAGCAAATGAAATCAACAAAGAATCTGCGTCTGAAATAGCATTTAGATCAGTGGTTCCCAAACTTTTCCATTCCACGACCCACCTAGACAAGTGCAATCTATTGCACGACCCACCAAAATATTTGAGAAAAAAAAAAAAAAAAAAGATATTACTTTAAGCCTAATTTTACTTAAAAGTTTGATGAGAGAAATTAAGTATTTAAGAAAAAAATAAAAAAAAAACATTTTATTTTAGAGTACATCTGAAAAATTTCACTACTAATATTTAAGTTTTAATTTTTTTTTTATTGTCATATATATATGATAAACATATGTGTCTCGTTTTAAATAAACCAATATATATATATATATATATATATATATATATATATATATATATATATATATATATATATATATATATACATATATATATATATGGATGACATTAAGTTCAGGCAGAAATTTATTTTTGCAATGGTTAAATAAATGTTCAGAAATATCTTCAAAAGATTTCTGAACTTTGGCAATTTTTTCTCTAAAAAGAGATGATACGTCAGGGAGTATTGCAATTTTTTCTTTACATTTTGTTATGTGGAAATTTTTAAATCTTGTAGTGTTACAATTAACCCTGTGTTTGTGCCCTGCTCATCCTGTACATGTGAAATGCTTTTTACAAACCGTTTCCCAAATGAAAAAAGTGCAGTATTCAAACGGACTATAGAAATGAAACATGGCCAACTTGAAACTGTTTTGGCATTTTCGTAACATTTGAATTTTCTGGTGTATCCAACCTCATGCAGAATATAGTGTATTGAAGTGAGCAAGTTTTTTTCTCTTTTAATAATGTGGACCGATTGAGCCTTTTAATGGCATTGCTCTTCACTATTACAGCTTGTGCAAGCCCGCGCTTCAAAACACGCAATGCACGCAGACTTCGAAAAATCACAATAAGGATATTGCTGTTCGTTATTAATGTTGGTGGGCTATATCTTTGTGATGAGTGGGTTCCCGGTTCCCACGTCCGTCTTCCCATGATTGTGAAGTTTTTAATGTGTTACACTGGTGCCGAAGCCCAGGAGGAAGGAGGGACGCGCTGCCGAAAATTATGTTTTAAGAGAGTTTATTTTCTAAAAGCTTACAATGCCAAAAGTTTGCATACTTGAAGAAACAGCCAGTTTTCAAAGTGCTTTGTGTTTTCCGCCAGTGTTCTTAAGTTTTAGACTACTACAGCTCCTTTAATTCATCACACATTTATACTTATTGAAAGGACAATGTACTGGGGCAACCAGTGGTTAAATAATTCTGTCAAAGTTAGTTGTATTAGAGCATAATGTCTGGGCCTTGGATAGCAAAGATTGACTATTGCATTAGCAAGCCTTGGGCTTGAACAGTGGGCCAATGCCCTGAATCAATCACTTATTGCAAAGAAAGTCTTACAAAGTTGTCAATGGGTAAAACTCTATTAAATCCAATAGTGCTAGACCAGAATATCTGACTTACACAAACCTGTGACTGAACCTTTACAATTCGCATTGTCAAACTTACTCCTATGCCACAATGCTGTCTTCACAAAAAAAAAAAAAAAAAAAAACAGCAGAGCTGATTCTTTCTTAAACAACTGTAAAATCACTGTGGAGTTCAAATATTCTGATATGGCAAATCTGACAACACAAACAAAGCTTTCGTAACCAGTTTGTCTTGAATAAAACCGTCACTTCTACCGTTTCATTTCCGGTGAGTGGCTTGCGTCCAAACCGAAGACGTTTTTAACACACACACACACACACACAAACAAACACTCACAGACAATGATAGCTATACTTCTGACTACTTTCACACACTCATTTTCCACTCTGCGGTCTTTTCTTGCACACATGTGGACACTTGGAAACACATCAGTTGATATGAGCGCACTCGTATTGACATACTGACAGCCGTACAATCACACACTCGCATATATACACACAGACACAGCTGCCTCAGTCAAATAATGTAAACAGAACACAAAAGCAGCCTGCTTCCATCCCACCTCCCACCCATCCACCCACACACAAACACAGCAATGTCACATATTAGTCTGAGTGGCTGGCAGCAGCCAAGGGTGAATCATGGTCTTGCCTGCAGCTGAGGATTATGGGGGAGAGATGCCAGCGTTCTTGCATTGCACAGAGGCAGGAGGGCGGACACAATCCCAGCAGGCCTAGAGGCTCCTTCCACACATTCAACACACCCACTCCCTAAGTCCTGGAAATTCAAACATCACAAACATACAAGTTAGTGACAAACAAACAAAAAATGGGCTGCATAAATTCAAATTTCAATGATATACAAAATAACAAAATCAATGTACACAGATATCAAAATCAATAGTGTAGGATCAATGACCAAATAAACATATTTGGACAGCAGATCATCATTCATAACTATAGATGTATTGTGACAAAAAACAAAAACAAAAATAAAATAAAAAATAAATTAAAAAGTTGCAACAGTTTTTTATTTTATTTTAAAACTAGGCTGCACTAGAATGGCCTCCACCTGGCCATTTCTTTCCCATCAGAAATCTGAAGAGACTTTATTTTAACAGGAAACAAACTGGTGCAAAATGTAGACCCTCAGAATGAATTAATTGAGTTTTAGTACTGGAGCCTCCTCTAGATTAAATTCATAATACACACATGCTGCATGCTGCATCCCAATTTACAACTTATAATATGTCCTAAACATATATATGCTTTTTTGGGAATAAAAAGTTTAGCTTTTTTGAGAAAGAAGCAGAAGAGAAGCATTGCCAGCACTGGAACTATACTGGGACATTGTAAAATTGCACTGTGTCACATGATACCCGCATTCTTTTACCATAAACCGGCCTGTCAATCATTCTGTGAAAATTAGCATCCTTATACTTTACTACATTTACACCACTGAAACAATTTTTCCTACCTTATTTGAGAGAAAACAAGCACCAATTTCGGCCAGATTTTTATACAGATTTTATACTGGTCCAGGAGTGTTTATGGTTGGAGGTAGTCTGTGCAAGACAGTGACCAGGATTGGGTTTCTTCTAAAATACAGATTCATTCATGGGCTAAGCACCTTTACTGCTTGCAACCTTTTTGATACAAAGAAACATGTTTTTAAAAAGTGACAAAATAACAAGTACTGTATGTTATATATCATTTTTGTGCAGTTCTCTCTCTCTCTCTCTCTCTCTCTCTCTCTCTCTCTATCTATCTATCTATCTATCTATCTATCTATATATATATATATATATATATATATATATATATATATATATATATATATATATATAAATTTCTATCTATCTATCTATCTATCTATCTATATATATATATATATATATATATATATATATATATATATATATATATATATATCTTCTTTTAAAATGGATATTTATGGTCCTTGATTATGATTAGTTGAGCTACATTCAGAGCCATTGTAAATTTACACCTAATGACCTAATTACGTCGGTATTACTGCACCCCTGTGTCTGTGTGTTGCTGCTATAATACTGCGCTAAGGAAATTGTCAGATTTGTATTTAAAAAGAGTTTTTTTTTTTTTTTTTTACAGTGACTTTAGAACAGATTAATTATCCACTCCACACTGTGTCTATTTTCTCTAACAATGTGCCTTAACTATTCTAAATTCACTGCAAACCATGGCTTCTTGGGGCTTATTGCTTTATTTAATGTTACTCCTGAAACATTTAAAATTCTGAAAGTAATTTTTGAAAGGACACTAAGCACATTTTCACTCAGTTTAGTCATACTGACTACTCCATACACTAAAAACAATATCTAATTTATCTCAGCTTTCTAAAGGGTGTTACTCCTACCATAAATACCTCACAAACTAGGTAAATTATAAACAGCCTGAGTGTGTGGGAGAGGATAAGATGTGGCCTTTTATTTAGCTGTCTGAGAAGTCTGCGATATTCCACAGCCAATGCCTCCACTCATCTCTCATCATTTTGCAAGGGGAGCCTCTGCTGGCTCAGGTTAGCTTTTTTGCACCTGCTTGTTTAGATTTTTTTTTTTTTTTTATTGTTGTGACATTACCTGACCCTTCCAGCAGTAAAGCCAGCATTCTTCAGCTTTCTGTCACAGAGTTACTTTTAATGTGTATTACTGCCTCACCCCCAGGCCAAGGTTTGGAATGAGGTCATAAATGTCATCCACATTCCCCCACACCATGCTGCCCATGTCCCATAAAGACCTGTAATGAAGGTGCCCAGCCTTCATGAACTTCCCATAACTCTTAACACACCAAAATGCATTAAAGCAGGAGTCTGAGAATAAAGGCAAATTATGTTCACCAAAGCAAGGGATTAGGGTTTCATCATGGCTGCATTTCTGAGATAATTAGGGTGGATGGTGAATATTCAAAGAGCCTAATAAACAGAAAATTTTCATATAAAGGCAGAGGCTATTTACACTGCAAATAGAGAAGATGGCAGTTATTTCCTTGCACTAGTAGCTACATGGTGAATAATGGCTCTTTTAAATGCAGCACTGAGTGCTGAACCAAATAATAATAATAATAATAATAATAAAAGGTAATTACCACTTTTCTACTACTACAATTCTGAAAAGACATTTATTCTCACTCTGAGAGAAAATAAAGTCAGATTTGCATGATATTTCTATTTTTAAAAACATTTGTTTCACTTAATTGCAAGCTTATTTTTCTTAAATCTGAGTTAACTGTTTATCATACAATTCTGACTGTTTTTCTCAGAAATGCAAGACCAAAAAAAAAATATATTATTTATGATATAAAAATTAGTAATCACCTTTTACATTTAAAAGTAATTATTGTTTTAATCAAATCTTGCAGAAACAAGCAGAAACTAAATTGGCGAAAATAAAGAAACATTAAGTTAGTGCTAATGCATAATGAATTTAATTTTGAATAAGTAGCCCTGTAACCATTTTAAAAAATATATATTTCGTCCCCTTTGAATTATAAGGTTCTATTTGACATTTTTGTCGAAATTGAGTTATTCCCATATAGTTATTCTGTGACAATTATTATTATTTTTTTTTTTACATTATGTGAAAGATTTGTGTGTGTGTGTGTGTGTTATACATTATAGGATTTCTATTTAAAAAACAATAAGGTTTTATCTACACAGTCGAATGGAATGCAAAAACTTTGAAGCTCAATATCTCAAAACTACTTGGAATGCAGATAGAACCTTTTAATTCCAAGGGGACACTTTGAGAACCCTGGTGTACAGAAGTGTTTTTCTTGCCATCAAATTAGTCTCATATTTACGGTGCCCGTAAGGGTGACATGTTCGGTTCACTTAGTTTTGTCATGGCCACAAGATATTAAAGGGATATTTCACTCAAAAATAAAAATGTTATGTTTATCTGCTTACCCCCAGGGCATCCAAGATGTTTTTTCTGTCGTGATTGTGGAATATGTCACCATTGTTTTTCATTCATGCTGCATCAAGAATTGCAAAAGTAACTCTGATCATCGTTCTGAGAGAAAACTAAATCTACGATTCTGCTTGGCCATGAGAAAATGTATATTTCATAATATATTATATATTATAATAATTATACTTTTTCATAAAAATGTTTCCAATTAAGAAATTTACTTACTGTCAGCGTGTTAAAAAAAACACTTTATTTGGATAATCTACCATACCAACACTGTCTTCACGCTAATCAGATCAAAGTAAACAAAATTCGATAAAATCTATCATGCAAAGCGATAAAATAGCTTTTCTTCCCTGCAAATGATCCAATGAAGAATGTGAATATTTAACTAAAACAGAAGATAAGTAGGTGTCCATATTAATTTCAGCAGTTGTAGCAGAGGGTGATCCTCTCAAAATGAAGGCTTCGCCCCAGCATGCAGTGCGGCGTGACATAGTTTCACACTTTCTATACTAGCATAATTATACAATACATTAACTAAGTATATAGATATGAATAAGCATTATCAACAATAAATATAAAAGTATAGCTCTAATAAGTTAATGTAATAATAATAATAATGATGATAATATACAAATATTTAATTAAAAGTTTAATGTTTGTTTACGCATTAAACTTGTGGCCACAAGAAAAATAGGTTGTTCCCTCAACCTAAGAAGTCGCAGCCACGAAAAATGCATGTCGTTCTCTCAACATAGCTGTGACGAGTGGGGTGGGGCCGAGAGCCGTGGGAACGGAGCGAGGCTGGTGGAGTGATTTGGAAATGAGTGACACCTGCGCTACTCACCGGTCTCGAGTCCCACGGAGGAGCTCCGGAAGTATAAAGAGGAGGAGTTACGACAGAGAAGGAGGAGAGAGGACCAGGCCTGATGTAGCTCATTTCCAAATCACTCCACTGGCCTCGCTCCATTCCCACGGCTCTCAGCCTTGCCCCACTCGTCACAAATATCTCGAGGCCATGACTTAAGGATGTTGTTACCTCCAAAAAATTATAATGTGGTCACAACATAATACCATGTTCCCAAGAGTTAATATGACATTCCCACAAATTAATATCTTGTGGCCACGACATATCAAGTTCCCACAAGTTATTATGTTGTGGCCACAACAAAACTAAGTGAACCAAGCATGTCACCTCCCAGGCACCATACATATTTGTATTATGTAAACCCTGATGTGTATTATGTGACTTGCCTGGAGTGAAGCTGTAACAACCTCTGGAAGAGGAAGTAATTATACCTGACTTTGCTGGAATAGATACAGAGACACAAATTCAAAGAGGTTTAAAAACCGACTAATTACTGTATATTCAATTAAAAGCAGTTGTTTAATCAAACATCAGCAGAAATGTGTAATAATTGTTTGTTTGTCTTAACTGGAATAAAATCTTCAAAAGAAGACATGTGTTACATTTTCTTTTATCTATAACAAGGTAATTTAATTACTTCAAACACTCAGACTCCCCACAGCCTGTTTTTATCACCATTGAATTCTCGGGGAGAAAAATATATAATACTAAATGATTTAGTGTGACCACTCTCTGGTGTTACTTTTAGGATGAATTAAGATGGCTTATATTACTCTGTCAGAGCCAATAAAATCCCCTGCACATTGTTTAACCCTTTCCTTTTGACAGTACTCATAAATATACAAGGACTGCTTGGCAAAGACTGTGATTTACACCTGGTGTAACACAGCGTAGGATGGCCTCTTAAAGTATTGTGAAGCAGCTCATAAAATTATCCAAATGAGCTCCTTTCTGCATCATGAGTAAAGTTAGTTATGGTAAAAGTAATCTCCAGGACTATACAACAGTATTTTTTTGAAAGTGTTTTACATATAGTGAGACTCTGCAATAGATGTGCCAGAGGATGTAGTAAATATTCTCAATGATATGTTGCTGAAGACATATGGCCTCTTGGACTGACTGCTAATGTGATCAGTGTTGGGAAGGTACATTGCATATATATCAACACTAGGTAAATTCCTTCTCATTATTATTATTATTATTATTATTATTATTATTATTATTATTATTATTTTAACAATGTAAGTTTAAGGTACTTTTTGATTAACATATGCACTGAAATAAATACTATTTATAAGCAGTGTTTTAGACCATGTTTCTTAATAACAATGTCTCTTATCACCAGTTTCCATGTCCAAGGTTACAAACAACTCTTCCTTTAAGGATGTTTCCCAAAAATGCACTTAAAGAATTAATGCTCAAAGACATAAGACATTTCAGTTTCTTCAAATATAGATTTGACAAAATCTGTGAACAAATACATTATGTGTTTTATGGTCTTTTATGACTTTTTGGTTAGACTTCTTTTTACTTTTTAGAACATTTTATATTTTTCACCAACCATACATAAGCATTTTCTCAAAAACACAAACATGTACATTCATGTTGCTTACATTTTTGTGCAGAATACAGTGTAATCTGACTTTAGAAAAAAAATATATATATTTTTTATTTTTTTAGATACTGAAAAAAACAAACAAATATTAGGGCATGTCAAAACTTCTCCAGAGCCCCAAAACCTCAGATCTTAGATGGTTAAATTTCAACCCCTTTTTGTAAAAGGTAAACCAGTATTCCCATAATTTACATGTTAGTCTGTTTAAATTATGTTTTAATGTGTAACCATCACACTGCATTAACTGCATGAACTTTATGCAGTTTTACAGTTGCTCTGTAGGTGACTACATTTGCCTTATTGGCTTACTATGGGCTCATTCATGGATTTACAAAGAGCATTAACAATAAGCAAGTTTAAAAAATTTAAGGAAACAATCCATAATAGAAATATGGTTTGTACTATGGTTTAGAATCATAACGCATAATTTAAATATATCAGTGCTTGATATGTTAAGTGACTGACAAAAAGCTTATTACCAAATTATGAAAAGTAAAGACGAGTACCATATATTATGATAATCATACTCTAATTAATAATATACTGTACTTTTAATCATAGTTCAATCTGCCAGAGTTGACTTCTGTGTCAAATGATATTGGGCTGAAGTAAGAGAGAATGGGCACAACTATAATACATTACATAATAAATATTTTGATGTATACCTTGTTAAAAAAAATGCCTTAACCACTGTTGCAGTCACCCCCTTAATTATTTCCTAATTCAAAGTTTTCGTTAGTATAAATACTCTAAGGACACTAAAAGATAATGCAAAATTAAATTAAAAAGGCCTCCTCTGTAATGTAGATGAGCAGTTGGTTAAGTCAGTCTTTTGTTAAAAATTTTCAAACAGATGTTGCCTAATTTTGACAAAGCTGCTTGCAAATGGGATGCATTGCCCCTGATCACAAAGTAGTCACCCTGTAAACATTAGTAATGTATGTGTTTTAATGTCCAATCAATAAAATTTAAAAAGCACCACACCATAAAATATTAATTAGTAAGCAAGACATAGAAGCACTGATGAATGGTAATAAGACATCAGCTTGATTTTGTAAACCAAATGTTTCTGTAATCCACCCACGGTCCAAAGCTTTGCAGTGTCATGGAGCACCGAGGTCTTAGCCCTTCACTTCACCCTGAGCTCATTTCGAGGAGGCATCAACTGACTCCCCTTCTCATCTTACTATCACTCTGTGACACTGGACAGAGCCGTACACACTGAGCCAATTTCACCTCACAGATCATACATATCACGAACCCCCCATGAAACCATCCTGGTCCTCCTCGAATTCATACTTAAATTTCATGGAATGGAAGTAAGGAATCAAAACATTAGCACAGGTGAATTTTAAAGGGCAGTATGATGCATTATGATAATTGCACCTTGTTCTTATGAATGAACAAATTTACATTACAGCCTACTCAGATTTTAATGAAAGATGTGTGAGGATCATTATTACCGGCATTTTTATATACTCCCATTGGTAGAAGCTTTTAATAAAATGCATACATTCACCTCTGACTCTGGCTGAACATCTATTAATACATTTATTTAGCATTAATGCTTCCGTGTTTCAAGGCAAATGAGAAACATCAAGTACACAATGTTCCTGATTTACTGATGAGGTCAATCACTGCTAAATCAATTAAGGCAAAAAGGTTGCTATGTTACACCGTGGTTATAATTAGAAGTTTTCAGATGCAACAGAATTGAAGTAAAGGCATACTGTACATCTAACGTCTCAGTTACGTATGTAACCCTCTTTTGGTCATGTTGGTGGCCGACCAATTGGGATCTCGCTTCAGGAGTAAATGAGCAAATACAGTAAATGAGCAAATGCACATTGGCATCCAATTCTTGCATCCAGCTGCAGCTGATCACAGCATGAGCATAAAAAGGCAGCAGGTGCAATGCGCACCAGGTTTTCGCTGAGGAACTGCCCACCTAGTGAGACTGGATAACACTGGGAAAACATACCCATTCCATTTGGAACAGGGATGCTGCGGAAGCCCCGTCCTTCCTGTCCTCATATCAGCTTTAGGGACCGACTGTATTGCAGCCTTTGTCAGCAGGACTGCAATCTCCACACACAAGACAGGGGCATCGGCAGAATTCACTGTTGTGAAGTGGATGCTGCTGAACTTGGGGGGAAGCTGGTCAAACTGAAATGCATAGCCGAGGCTGATGGTCCACAGAAGCCAGCAAGGTGGGCTGGGTATTGCTAGTCACCCAGATACCATGCAAGCAGGACCAACAGAACCACCGCCCGCAGTGGGCCAGCGAGGTTTTGAGCAGACCGGAAAGGGGTGAGTATGTGGTGCAATGCTTACATGGTTCAAAAAGTTGGCAGAGGGTGCATGAGTAGTGCCTTTGATGATGCTTTCAAATGCCTTCATCGTCCCCCAAAGAGCAGCTTTCTCCCTTTCTGGGTCACCCGCCCCGGGGCTCTTTTGCTCTTCTGCTCACCACCAGGTTTGACAGTGGCCAGGATGGGTTGGGCGGCCTGCCTATGCCCAGCTCCCCGGCTATACTTGCTGGAGGCTGCTGCCGATGTGACGCGAGAGCGGGGACAGCCATCAGCAACAAAAAGGCTGGGGTGCTGTGACCGGCGGATGGGTTGGAGGCAGCAGCTGCCTGCCGGTGTAGAGTGTGTGCCTCTGTCTGCTTCTGTGCAACCGAGAGCTGCTAGGCCAGGCTCTAGACCATTTTTGTTGAAAAAAGGCTGCTCTGGGACACAAGGGCATTAAAGCACCAAACTTGTCGGCGTCCCTCATATGGACCAGATACAGCCAGAGATGGTGCTCCTGGACCACAAGCATGGACCCGGAGAACTCGCAGTGATTCTTTCACTTGGAACGTGAATTCAGTAGTGGTTCAGAGCTCTTTCAGAACTTCTGGATCTTGACCACCCTTGTGCAGGTCTTTCAGGGCCTTGGCCTGATGAACCTGCAGTAAAACCATATTGCTGGACAAATGGTTAAGGGTTTTTATGGTCACTGTCAGCTGGATGTAATAATTGTATATCAATGTTTAGTTATACTCAAAGTAGACTGGCCTCTCGCAGCCAGATCACAATTCGTCGGTCACCACCGTGACATCGAGAGTGATTGACTGAAAGGGAATGAGATATGTATTAGGAAATAAACACAAATCCTTAAATGTTTTGACCTTACGAAGTGAGTAGTCTATTTGAGGCAAAGCTTTGAATGTGTGCAGTTTTCCAAATGCCAGCATCCAGAATTTGAATTACTGTCACAGCTGAATTTAAGGAAATCCGCCCATTGCACACAAAAAAAATCTGTAAACATGCTATCTTTCACCTGGGGGAAGAGCATGTGTTCTGCTTCAGAGAATTCATAATGAATTGGGCTGATCAAGGCAAACGGATGGAAGGAAGCTTTAGCATAGCCTGTAGTTAAACAAACAAGAAATTGTGTTTAAAGTGCCAACCTTTTGTGAGGCAGTCTGTGAAAAGCTTGTCCCCCAGGCATATTTGAATTTCTCATGCAGTAATTTGGAGGGAGGTGAAGAGAATAAAAGCAATGCCTGCATGCTTAAGTGCTGGGGTCGTGGGGGGAGTCATATAGGAGAACACAAAGTGAGTTTTGTTTTTAGCCTTTTGAACAGTCGTTTCCATCGTACATTATGTTTAAATCATTTCCTTTTCATTTCATTCATCTCCCTGCATGCTTGAAGAACCGATATAAAGGCAGAAATTGAATATATACTGGAAGTGAAGACTGAATTTTAATATGTACTGTAGTTTCCATCATATACAGAAACTTTTCTTGACTAAAAAAAAGGCCTTTTATATAAATAAATAAAACTTAAGAATTTACTTTAAAAAAACATGTCTCTGCATCTCTGATTCATTTGCTGGAACAAAATGATGGGCCGGGTGACCAGAGGGATCAAAATATTCATTAACATATCTGTGAGGCTTTTACAGCAGCCAAGTCAGTTAAGCACGTAATTATGAAGCCACCACAGTACCTTTAAGCTCCCCTGTTTTTCTTTGAGTTCAGCGAGTGCTAGCGTTCAATGTCAAGCTTTCCAAAGCATTCTGTAGAGGCAAATGAAGAGGTGAAGGATGTTATGGATTTGTACATGTATGGTGTGAATGCATGTACTATGTAAGAAAATAAATTCATAGATACTCTCGTAGCAGAAAGTCCTATTTACAGACATTTCCTTCAACCCTGAAACACAACATACAATATGTAATTCAAAATACAGCAGTATAAAATCAATAATAAAATGTTACATTGATCAACCTTTTTTTGGACATTTCTTAATGTGTGTGAAGGTACTGTAATTACAAACACTATAGGATATTTCTGGGTGCTTTTGAGTGGAGTGTGCTTAATCAATGCGCTATGGTTAAGCACAGTGCCATCCCATAAGTATTAATGTGTATTTTACATAAGTTCTATCACCTTAATTTACTTGTATATATAAAACAATGTGTTGCAGCACCTAAAACTATGGTATTTATCTTGATTATTAAGATTACGTGTTCAACTGCTTTTGTTTTACGTGTTCAACTGCATTAAGATTTGAGAAACCCTGAAATACACAATGGTAAATATGACTGCACAATTAATTTCTGTAACCACTTAATCATTACTTATCATGTAATATGTATTTTGTTTGCCATGTGATAACTTACATGTTGCTCTGTACCTCACAGAAACTATTGTAAAATGACAGAGAGGATTGTGAAAATAACACATCATAATTTTTACTTATTTGGTACTGCTGTCTTAGGATCTAAAATATAATGTTACAAAAGTAATTATGTATGATTATATGTGCAAAATAAAAAGATTTGTAAAAATGTCATGTATGTTTCAGTATCTATCCCAAAAAAAAAAAAAAAAACATACTACATTACATTTTTGCTACCTGTAATTGTTACATAGGAATACCTAAGTATAAATATAAGAGCAGGCTTTTAGGAGAGACTTAATTCTACTTCATTTTCTTGTTACTTGATCATTTAATGATCAAGTAACAAGACATTCATGGATAATTTCTTACAGTTACAGTGATTCTTTGTTTTATATATATATGATGCTGTATTTATTCCTGCTGCCAGCAGAAAGAAAAGGTTAAACATCATGATGTCATTTGACTGGACCAATGCCATGTTACATATCACAGAAGTCATCACAATTCTCAGAAGACACTGCCTTAATTTTCAACTCACTGTGCTTTGCCTCATACATCAAAATATTGCCATGTCATTTATGTTTGAATTATAATTTATCAATAATTCATTACCCATGAATTATTCCTACAAATTAGAACAATGGAAATCATTTAGTTATTAAATTCATGAGTGTGTCAGCTTTCATGGCTACATTATTATCAGCCAAATGTGGGCCCTATTTGTCTGAATGAATGCTGTTTAGGAAACAGAAAGATGTCAAGAGGATCAATTTTCACTTCCCCTTTATATATCGCCTTTATAGCAGGAATATGAATTTGAACTCATACTTGACAAAGTAAAAAACCTTGCAGATTGTTTTGGCATTGTTGCTGAAGCACTTGAATAGTTAAATAAATTACATTCATCAACATACAAAGGCCCACTGGCCACAACAGACTAGTACAGCATACTGATAAAGAGCAATCGATAAGCTATGGTTTAATAAGAGTGTGTTTTGACTTGAATGCGATTGGCTGGGACATGGGCAACACTTTAAATAAGTGTCTTACATTAATGGCTTTTACCTCAGGCAATCAGCTGTCCATCAAACTTCACATTACAACGATACATCATCTCTCATTTAAAATCCATTGGATAAACTTTTACCTCAGGATACTATTTCTGATTATCACTTTTCCTACAACAGATGTGAAAACCGTCTAGCAGATGAGCGGTTTTGGGGAGGGGTGTGGCTTCGATAAATCTGACAACACTGCTTATGCTTGGTATGAAAGAAAAATACCTATTTACACTGCTAAGATAAATGAATCATAATCATTTTGTTGTTCCCCAAGGTCATTTCAACTCTGAAAACCAATTCCTCCATCACTGCTTCTAATATCCCAAGGCTGCTTTTAAAAAATGAACTAGTCTGCTAACAGTTTGGTAGATATGAGATCTGTTGGCTTAAACCCCAGTCTGCTCAAAGGCAGTTCTAAAGCCAGGGAAAATATCCACAAACCTGTCCAATTTGCTGCTTCAAATGACCTCCAAATGCCTTTATCAACTTCTTTCTTTGAGTTTGAGTGAATTATATATTTGTTGGTTTGTGACCAGGCATGAGACTGTCATCAGCCGCCCGTCTCCAGGGAGGAGTCTGTCCATCTGTCACACACACAGGGACTGACTTGGTGAATATTCATCACTCATGTCTCCTCTTTTTCTACAACTGCTATCTGTCCCTGTGAAATGATAAAATAATCACCTTGGAAGGCTAATGTCAATGGCATATTTCCCTCCTGAATTTACCACACTGACTGTTTACTACTATTCCTCACTTCTCCTTCATATCTCTGACTTTCTGCAGCATCTTCCAGCTTCATTCTACAGATAAGTGTATTGTTTACTCAAAAAGAGCTGGTTACTCTTTTTATCACTTTTACTCAGATTGTTATTGAAAAGGACTTGCATCACTCTCCACCTTCCACTACGCCACATGTCACTGGAGACAGATTAGCAAATGTGTCTGGCTTTGAATGTCTTGAAACGTAGAAGACAAATTCAGTGAGCTGAAATTATTCATAGAAGAATATGGAGATCTGATCCATTGTGACCCACATAAAGACTCATTACCCAACTGCTAAGCAGCAAATATGCATATATTTATCATTAGCCATGCAGAACAATGTTTTTCCCCAAAAGTACTGTGTGTGATTATTTAGAGGTCTTAAGGGTAAACAAATACATGAGGCGAAGATGTTAATGTCGGTCTGGTTTGCATTGCATAAACAAAATAACAGAGCATCATTATCATACTGAGTATTCTGGAAGATAATCAAGTCTCATTTTCCAGTTGTCCTTCTTTATGGGTAAGTGGTATCATTTTAACACAAATCTTTATATCATTTTAAATGAGTTAATTATTCATAATCCTTAGAATGTTTAATAAAATATATATATGTACATTAGTGCCAGAAGTCCTGTGAGATATACACCTGATTCTTACAACAGTTGAAATGCAGAAGGACATGCTTTAAAATGCTTGATTCATGCAAATGTTGATTAAAAAGAATTATTAATTTTTGTGCAACTAGCTTTTCTTGAGGATTGTTTCTTGATGCCTTTGTGTGGCATTAGTATTCCACATGTCTACCCTTTGGCATGTGTGTGTGGTGCTCTATCTTTTACATGAATACACATTAAATAAAAACAAAAGGTTCTTCTTCTTCTTCTTCTTCTTCTTCTTCTTCTTCTTCTTCTTCTTCTTCTTTTGCAAAGGCAACTTTGATGAAGTTTAATGTTGGCTTTGCCATATTCCGGATAACTATGTCCATAGCCTCCAGGCACCGAGACTGATGTTCAGATTTCATAAATTCATTGTAGATGGAAGGTTTTAAGAAATTAAAAAAAAAAAAAAAAACATGACCTCCTTTGATACTCGCATAGCCTATAGGAACTCATTTACAAAGGTTTCTCTGTTCGTGCTGATCTACATAGATGACTCCCTCAAGAGTGTGAGCGAGAATCTATGTGCATGTGTGCATTTTTCATAAGCAAGGGGAAATTATGTCCAGATACTCCATTCCAGATAAATGACACAGACTTTAATTACAATTAATTGAGTAGATCATTAAAAGAAATGAGTTTTACTAAAAGAGCTGAGTTTTTCTGAGTTCACAGTGTCCAAATACAGTCAGAGAAAGAGAGAGAATTTGTGTGTGTGTGTGTGTGTGTGTGTGATCTGTAGCATCTGTGCATGTTAATATATGTGAGAGATGGATTAGGCATCTGCCATTTTTCTACCTCAGTGGCAATGTTTACATGCAGCCTAATATTCTGTTAATAATCCGACTGAACATGAACAGAAAAAAAGGTGATTGGATAGCGCTTGATCTGGAAAAGTTATTGAAAGAGGTTGTGCTAATCTAAAATAGTTTGTTAAATTGAGGAATAAATATCAAGTACAAATTAAATCTACGTCGAAAATCGGGTTTGAAAATAGTTTCTCATTATTATGGAAACACTGACACTACATTTGCATGCACAAAACCTTTGTTTGGAATGTAATGTAATATTCAAATGTATTATGATATTTCCATCAAATTACAGAGTTTGAGAAAAACAGAAACATTGTAAAACAATGTGGTGCGTTTCATTCGTTGACACTGGAGAATAGAGTCCTGCAGTATACATCAGTAACAAAAGTAATAGAGTCTAAATGGAGAACAATGAGTCTCAGAGATTATTAGATGGATACTACAATCTTGGACCATTAGTCCTCCCATTAGTAGAACATTAGTTCATGCTCAGCATCCTTAATGGTCTTATTGCATGAAAGCTAAAAGGTGAAGTGTGTAATTTCTGTACCAATAGCAGCACTAAATGGAACTGGGAGAAAGCAGATCTTTTTCTGAACTCACAGCACTAGCTGAGCAAGATGAAAAAGGTTTTGTTTGCACTTCTTCTGTAAGTCATTTTCCAAAATGATCATGACCATTATCATTGCACTGCAAAAGCAGAAGTCAGACGGAATCCAGAAGGTATCCAGTTAAAGATGTAGTTTACCCAAAAATTATAATTTGCTGTTAATTTACTTATCCCTAGGGCATCCAAGATGTAAATGACTTTCATCAGTAAAACATTAAACATGATTAATTGCTTAATCCATGGTCCTTAATGACTTAATGAAATGGAAATAAATAGGTTCCATCACTTTGAGAGTCAAAAAAGCAACCACATGAAAACTGACGACATTTTTGTTAACACACATCTACCCCCTCTGTTGTAAACAATAACAGCGTCTTTGATTGACCATGCATCAGAAATGCATCCGAGAGCTTGGGCTCCAGGACCGTTTGCCTGAGGCTATTGATTAATGTTGGAAATAATGTTTAGTTTCCAGTGCAGACCAATTGTTTCACTTCATAAGACTTCCAATATATTTTCGTGAGCCACAGGCATTATTTTTTTAGTTTCCTGAACCTGGCATTTGTTGTGAATATTTCACTAATATTCATGAATTAGACAGAATGCTGCAAATCTTAGTGGTGGAAAGCAAATACAATTAGTCAAAATGCAATATATTAATATTAACACAGGTTTCAGAAGTGGAAATCTGAAATCTCCTGTGAGGCTCTGCTGGTGCAGATTCTCTGTTGGTTTGTATATGGTAGGTATTCTTAAAAAAATTAATAAATAACAGAGAACATGTGAGCTCAAGCTTCATTAACCACTTCAACCCACTGCTTGTATGTGTGTGCTTTTCTGAATCATTTCTATGGTATCTCTGGGTGGTCTTTTTCCCACCAAGAGGTTTTTCTGAAGCCCTGTGTATTTATTTATTTATTTATTTAGTTAGTTAGTTAGTTAGTTAGTTAGTTAGTTAGTTAGTTAGTTAGTTAGTTAGTTAGTTATAGCATTTTAAATGTAGATATGTCTGTGTTGTCTCTGAATCCTGTGGATTGTGTGTGTGTGTGTGTGTGTGTGTGTGTGTGTGTGTGTGTGTGTGTGTGTGTGTGTGTGTGTGTGTGTGTGTGTGTGTGTGTGTTCATACAGCTCCCCTGAATGAATCTGTGTAGCTCTTGTTCTCGGGATAACTTACATTAAAACAAAAGCTGTAGGATTTAAACTAATATCTTGTTTGATCTCTTGGCACATGCTTAGAAATAGCTCCGAGGCGCTTTCTCTTTCTCTCTCTTTCCCTTTTCTCACTCTCTCCTGCTCCAACCTCTGTTAAACACTCTGAAAAAGAACCCTTCCAGTGATCCGTGAGGGTTTGATATAATCTCATTCAAACATCGACCCCCCAGGCTGTTAGCTTACTTGGATACAAGACTGCTGTCTGGGTATTTTTCTTGTGGCTGCATTTTTTATAAAGCCTTTCCTTAAAAAGAGTTTTTGTAGAGTTTTGTAGCTTTCTACCTCTCACCACACAAGCACATACAAAGACATACACACACATTCCTTGGTAAATGGGGGAAAAAAAGTAAAAAAGAAAAGGAGGAGTAAAATCATTCTGAGCCACCTATTGTTTGCGATACAGTGGCACAAGGCTGTTGAAATAAACATCTATCATTTTTAGCTGAAGAAAATGAGGCATTTAGCTTAAAAGAAAGAGAAAAAAAGATGGCCAGAGGAAGGGTCTGCTAATCTTTTTGGACTCAGCGGGAGGGTTCAGGGGTTGAAGGATCAGAAATAGTATTTCCTCTTTAAAGCACAGCAACACTGAACATGATGTACTCTAAAATCATATTGGTATGGAAATTGTTTCTTACTGTTTCTCATGCATGGCTCCTCTGTGATAAAACTCATGAGTTCAGATCACAATTATCCACAATGGAGGAACTCCCAAATTAAATTCTCACATGGTCTGTCATGTAAGTTTTATTTAAATATCTAATTTAATAATAGGAAAATTGATGTAAATGGCTTTGTCTTGCATTTTACCTTTTAAATGATAAAAGCCATTTTAAAAACGTAGACTATTAGCAAAATAAGTTAACACAAACTCATGAAGTTTGCATAAAGTGAACATTGATCCTGGCTACTAGTGCAATTTACTAAAGAGTACATTTACCACCTCTCAATTATAGCTCTAGTGCATCTTGCTTAGCTTTTTAGGTCAGTATAGTCTCTTTTGACTTGCATCAAAGTGTGCTCCACCACGCAGCCTACTCTGTCCAAGAACAGTCCACTTAAAGAGACAGTCTGACCCAAATGTAATGTGACCAACCACATTTCTTATGGTTAATATTTTTAGGGCTGAGTAAACCTGAAATAGACAAAAGAATGGGTCACATTGTCAGCACCTAGGATTCACAATCACATTACTTTTCTAGGACTCACAACTGTATTTTTGATAAAGCCCTGCTGTGTGAATGTAACCATAATGAACAACTAGTGGATTGTCAGATTATACAGTGCAAGACAGCCATTCTTCCAACATCACAAAACAGAAATGTGCTCTGTTACATCTAAAAGTTTACTGTCTTCCACCAGAGCTACTCTAAACAGTTTTGTTCAGACTCAAATGCTCCACTCTTTACTATAAACTCCCGACATTTAATTTTGAATTGACGGATGTAATCATGTCTCAATTCAACTTTAGTTGTGTAGGGCCCAATTGTGTCCACTATGTGGAAAACGAATCCAGAATCCAGTAATAATAATGGAATTTATGTATAACGCAGAATGTCACAGATTTTTCCAAATTTGAATAATGTCATAATACTAAACACTCTAAAAAATGCTGCGTTATTATTTAAGCCAAATTGGGATATATATATATATATATATATATATATATATATATATATATATATATATATATATATATATATATATATATATATATATATATAATTCATAAATTAGTGTGCTGTAAATTGTATTATTTTATGCAACGCAACATAGGAATGTGATCTCAGTCAGCTGCTTCAGCATTTTGCATGATGGAGAAGCCTTTTGCCTTGCATAACATAAATGGATTTTATTCATTATAATCCTGAGTTCAATTTAATTTGATGTTAAAATATGTTCTCTAATGCATTTTTTTATGTCTAAAATGCTTTTTAAACTTGTTTAAATATATATGTAATTTTGTAATATATGCTGCATTCACCCAAATAAATTAAATTTATCTGTCCATGTGTTCTTGCTTAATGATAAATCTTTTGATTATTGCTGTTGCCTCTAGAATTTTTTTTAGTCCATTTTAAGCCAGCAGCATAAAAAATTGTAAACAACAGTTGATTTAAATAAAACAACCCAGCATGTGTGCTAAAAATAATTAACCCAACTAGCTTGATCAAAATAACCCAGCATCGGTTTTTGTCTAATTTTTACCTTGCAACTGGGTTGCCAAATAACCCAAGCAGTGTTGTTTTTAACCCAGCAGTTTTTTGAATTTTTTATTCTTATTTATTTTTTGGAGTTTAATAAAATATTTTTTAATGTTATTTTATACAAAATAATCACATAGTTTTGCAAAAAAAAAAAAGAAGAAAAAAAAATAATAATACAAAAAATGTTGTTTAATTGTAAAAGTTTCATGATTTCAAGACATTTAGTTTTTTGTTTATAACCTTTAATATAACCATTAAAATGTAGTCCAGCTAAAAAAATTCAAATAAAAAAAAAGAAATTCAGAAAAAGCAATTGTCAATTCCAAACGCTGACAGTAGGAATGCAGCCGTAATAGCAACTAGAATACTGTCTGTATGAACAAGTAACAGAAGTCAAACAACTATTTGTGACATTAAGTATAGTAACATCAAGATGGCAATGTTGTAAAAAATGTGGCTGTGACTCCTAAAAAATTTAAGATTGTGATTTATTAAAGTATTGTGGCATCAGTTTCAGTTTCAAAAATAACTGAACTGTGTGTATTCTGCTTGTGAAACTAGTTTGCTGGCTACCAAGTGAACTGTAACCTGAATTATGAAGTGGAATGTTTTGCACATACAACCGTTATTTTGTTGTTTTGTTGTATATTGTTCTGTTGGAGTATTTGTGTTGATTAGTTTCAGAGTGATGAGACATGCACACGCTAAAAAAAGCGCATTTGGGAAAAAGTGAGTGTGCGTGTTTGAGCACTGTGGATGCATGTGTGAGTGAATTTCACAACCCTCAGCGAGACGTGGCAAAAGCACAAATGAAGGCCATTTATCTTGTCTCTCCAGAGCCAGTTATTTTTCATTTCCAGCTTATGGGAGAGATAATAAGACATGTTCAATTTATGTCAACTGACAGAGCTTCTACTGTTAACAGACATGCCTTCAAAATATTGCCTGGAAACCTAGAAGCATGCTCTCCACCTACACACGCTCAATTTATTCTGCATCAGCCACCCCAACATGCGTGTGTATGATTAGTCTTCTGACCCAAAAGCCTGTGGTGCATGAACTCCTCCAGTTCCTTATTCTCAGCAGAGCTCAGTTCCACCTGTCAGGGACGCAAATGAAGCGATCCATGAGTGATGAGCTTTGGGCAGAACATCAGACAGCACTATCATGAGGCGGAGCACGGGTAAAGGAACAAACGAAAGATAACAGGATACATGATAGTGAACTATGGGGTGTGACCCAGAGATCTTAATTCTAGCATGATGGATTGCAACCCTGCAGTTTGGTAGGTACGTGTAAGAGATATCACTGCTTTGTCTCTCTCTTAGGATTGCTGTTGAGCTTGGTCATTGCTTGATGGTTAGGATATGACCCCTTGACCCGTGATCATTTTTACAGTTTCAGTCTCAGCCTTAAGTCAATATTCGTATATTTTTCATGTTGTATTTATTCAATTAAAACAGTCATTAAAACAGATTTGCCATTATAATGACATTTCAATATATATATATATATATATATATATATATATATATATATACCTCATCAAATTCAATAATCTTTATCATTTCCATTACAATTTTGTTATCATCATGGAGCACAATTTTTATTTATTTTTATTATTATTATTATTATTATTATTATTATTATTATTATTATTATTATTATTATTATTATTATTATTATCGCTGATCAACAAAAAATTTTTTGCAGCAATTCTGTTGACAAGATTAACATAGCCAGAGTGTTGTCAAATTCACTGTGGATATTAATATTACATTGTGGGTGGCCAAAACTCTTTTCTGTTGGCAAAAAATCAGCATCAAGCTATCCTTCACCACCATACTGCTCACACATAAGTTTTATATATTTATAAAACTCTAGTAAGAGCACAAGGAAATTGGAGTAATAGTTTTCAGAGTTCTAGACTAATGTAAAGTACAGTATACAACTATTGACCTCATTTGTCTGAGGATCTTTTGATGTGCTTTTCAACAGATCCTCAGGACCAACAAGCAATCATTGACCTGAACAGCCAGTAGATAAAGCCGAAGCCTGAAAAAGATTCATAAGCTTACAATGTGCTTTTTGTGAAGATGCTGTGGCTTTAATTAAAGATGTTTTGTTAACGTGTCAAATGTTAAGGGCTTTTCAGTGCGTCTCCTGCAATCAGCCAACCAAATAATCAAAACAATGCACTTCAATGTGTGCGTTTTTTTTTTATTTATTTTTTTTTTTTTTTTTAGTTTATGTATGTGTTTAAAGTTGCATTGTCTCTGTTTGTATAATTGAATGAGCCCTTTAATTGTAATTATAGACACACCACTGATCAACCGAGCAGAAAATGAGGGATTTTTCTTTCCTCTGGAATTGTCATTCGAAAGTTTTAAAAGCAGTATTAATTGCTCATCTGTTTTTCCAAGGGAAAGGTTAATTAGAAGCATAATGCAAGGTGGTGGATGGGAATCGCTTCATTCCTGACACAATCCTGTGCTCTGCATGAAGCCTACGCAATGCCACAACATGTAATTAACAACACAGTGATTTCCAACCTTTGACACAACAAATTTGCATTAACGCTGATGTTGTATTTATGACACACTGTGCACTCTGGCAAATGGGGGTTAAAATAAACACCAAATGCACGGTTATGGGAATGTAGTTACGTGATAAAATAAACATTTGGAGCTCTGCAAAAACTGAACATCATACATTTCTGTTGAAATGTCAATACCCTGATGAAATTTCCAATTTCTATCCAATTAAAATTCTTAATTAATGAATTAACATGTTCAAAGTCTCTGAAAGGCCTGACACTTGGGGAAAAGTAAAATTGGCTCGTAAAAGCTGCCCATGTAGCTTAAACATAACAATACAAATTACTGAAGATTTTTATTGTACTTTTTTCCCATTTTCAAATGGAGTTACTTTTTAATAGGCATCAGTCAAATCACTCTAAAGAGTGCTACAGTACTTAAACTACTTGATCATGTTACAATCTTTAAGTACCTTTGTATAAGACGTTTAACTAAACACACACACATACACACATATAAAAAGAAAGAAAGAAATGAATGTTAAACTGGAGAGAGAAATTTCAGGGTCACATGCTCGTCTCTGTATGGCTCCTATACAATAACAGCACAATTACAATAATGAGTTTTTAGTATACACCCACACAAGGCATGTCACACTGACTCATGTGACACACTGACACCTAACTTTTTCTCTTTTTTTCACATTTTTACACATTACAAAAAATAGGCTGTTTTTGAATGGCCAATTTTCCTTATTCACTCTTTTATTATCCTCATTAAAACCTAAAAAGTAAATAAAGTTCTGCATTGTGTGGTAGTTTGTTAAAAATATGGTAGAATTATTAGCATATTTAAACTGACAAAACTTGGATATTCAACTTACAGAGAACAAACAATGTGGTCACACTTTATATCAGGTGGCCTTAACTACTATGTACTTACATCCAAAAATAAGTACAATGTACTTATTGTGTTCATATTGTATTGTAAAACACTTTTGCTGCTATTGAGGTGGGATAGGGGTAAGGTTAGGGAGAGGGTTGGAGGTATGGGTAAGTTTAAGTGTGGGTTAAGGTGTAAAGTATGGGTCAACAGTGTAATAGTTTTTTTTTAATATACGTACAATGTAAAAAAAAAAATGTATGTACACAATAAGTATATTGTACTAAATTATTAATTAAAATGTAAGCACATAGTAGTTAAGGCCACTTAATATAAAGTGGGTCCACATTGTTTGTTTTCTGTAATAGTTGAATATCCAAGTTTTGTGAGTTTTTTTCTAAATACATGTGAATACAGTATATGAATTAAAATACTTTTGGTCCTGATGGTGTAACATGCCATTTAAAACTGTTTATTAAAAAGCATGCTGCTAGTTATAATATACATATTGCTTTTGAGACTTAAGAGAGACTTAATTAATCAAAAATATGTATACTTTTAAAAATATATTTTTTTTCACACCATTGGATCATTTAAAATAAATTGCTGAACTGCTGACCAAATAAATGCAGCACCTTTTCCCTAAATTATTCACTGAATCTATAAAGTATCAAAAAAATATTAAATGTGATACAATATCTATATGTATTGGTTACTACTTTCAAGTGATTCAATCCAGCTCATATAAAGATTTTGTTTATTTATTTTTCTTGAAACTTATTTTATTTTTCCTGTTTTGATTGAAACTACACCAATGGATCAGCTCAAAGTAGTCTTTAGTATACTTAATGACAACCAGTGAATGTAATGACTGTGAAGGCAATCTGGATTACTGGCCAGATAGAAGCAATACAGAGAGAGCTTAATCCTTTTGTCGGAATAAGTGCTTAACATAGTCTTCAATTAAGACTCATTTCAGATTTTAACAGACATTAATGTGCTCAAATTTGAGCCAAGCTTTTAAAAGCTGGAGATATTCAATCACACTAATGCAAAGATGATTTTACTTTCAGTCAATGAACACATTAGCCACAAAGTGCAAGCGGTTGTCTCATCATCTTGCTGTCTCATAACTAGTTGTAAACAAAGTTATGGTATATTATTAGCTACGCTGACTAGAGCAAAATTTTAACAATGCTGTTGGAAACAATCATAGTGTGTGTAATTGTAAAGCAGTACTAATGCACTGACTGATATAGACCACAAATGCTCTCCAAAAACTGCTTCATGCATCATGGATTACATCATATGAAATGACTATGAATTATATACCGATCTGCTCAAGAAGCATTCGAAATGTTAATATATAGTGCAACGTCTTGACACACCCCCACACATGAAACATTAAACAAGACTTCAGTTTACATATGGAAGTAAAGTAGAAAGAGGCATTTCAGCAGTATAGTTATTCAGCTCTTTTTATGGCCCTGGCTCAGTGGTTGCAGGAATAACCTAATCCAAGAGGGTCTGGCTGCAGACTTGCACTTGCACTCTCAGACTTACATTCTCGGACTTGTACTCTCAGACACTTGAACTTCCGCTAGTGACATCACTTGCAGTCTTTATTTTTTATTTTGTTTAATTTTTTTTATTACTTTTTTGTTTGAATTTCCCTATATTTTATAACAGTAGCCAGGTGGTGAAGACAAGAAAAAAAAAATTTAAATTACAATGTCACTTGCAATCGCTACTTGTGCATGTTGCCAATGCAGACAAGAAGCTGTGGTGGTGATTAAACGATTAAACCTAATTTAATACTATAACGTACAGGGTCCTGCAAGAAAATGAAATTCGTGCAAATCCGTGGCCACAGAACAGCAGAATATGAACACTTGCGCATAGTCTCCTGCGAAGCGTTTTCCTCCGGTAGAAAAAACATAAACACTTAACATGGCTTAATGTATTAAAATGCTATTCAAATATCAAATTAAATATACAGTTCATTATTTTAATGAATACGTATATAGTATTTTCCTCACATACCGCAAAATGTGGCATAATGGACTAAGCTGATAAAGGCTAAACTCAATATGCTTCTCTATACTATTAAAATACATAACTTAAATGTACAGGCAAGCAGGTGAGCCTAGAATAAACGCAATACACAAAGTTTCACGTTAATCATTTTTCCATATTGAATAAACTGTCTACAACTCGCTGTCTTTGCCTATTTAGCTACATTATGTGTTTTATTTATGATGATTTTCTATATGTGAAAAACTTTTATGTTAAATTTAAATTCACAGGTAGCGGAGAGTGCAAGTAGCGATTGCAAGTGACATTGTAATTTAGTTTGTTTTTTCTTGTCTTCACCCCCTGGCTACTGTTGTAAAATGTTGAGGGATTCAAACATTCGTCCAGAGCAGTTTGACCAATAACATGCAGCTATTGTACATAATCGACCAATCGTGGGGCTGCGTGTGAGAAGTTGAGATCTAGAGGGAACAATCAAAGCAATGCAAATATGTGCACGTGTTTGTTCGTTCGATTGACTTGAAGCCTCGCTGTGCACAAATATCCCCAAAAAAGGAAAGTGCACCACAATGCTTCAAGTAAAATGAACGAACAAACACGTGAAAGCGATTCAAAGCATAAAGAGCCATTTGCTCTGCTCTTTCTAGCTCTCATGAATGTTACACAATGATCAACCTGCACAGTGCAAATAGCCAAAACCTGGATATTTTAGGCAATATTAATATCGTGTCCCGTATGAACGGCGCATATGGTCACCCTATCACTAGTGGAAGTGCAAGTGTCTGAGAGTCCAATCTGAGAATGCAAGTCTGAGAGTGCAAGTGCAAGTCTGTAGCCAGACCATTCTCACCTAATCGGGTTCTGGTATACACAGAAAAGAAAAAGTGCAGAGACAATTTTCAAGAAATTATTTTAAAATTTACAACTAAATGGCAAGTAACATAGTTTTAAACATTAATTTTGAATTAGAATTAGAAAGACTAAAATAATTTCCCCTTCAGGAATGAGCTGCGTTGAGAAACACTTTGAGATGCTTTGGGAATGGCCCTGCATCGGGAGGGACCTCCTCTCTCAGGTGGGGGGCACCATCCTTCACCCCTGCCCAGAATTGTGGGTTTGGCCCCTGAGGATGCACAGTTCTTAGCATCTGGTCTCTCCAAGCAACGCTCAACACAATCTTTCTCCTCACTATTTCCTCACTAAAAAGGATCGGGATCTTCAGGCAATTTCTGTTTCTGGAATTTGCCCTGGGCATGGTAAAGGTATGTCCCTAAGGTGCCCACCGATCCAAGAATTAGGCCAAGAATCCGCTCTGTCCAGTATGTGCACTAGACACTTATGCACACAAAGCTGCCCGTGGAGTAAGGCAGATCAGCTGTTTGTTTGCTTTGGTCCACCCAGGAAAAGATCTCATGCGACCAAGCACACTATGAGTAGGTGGGTGGTCGAGGCCATCTCACTAGCCTATGAGTCCTCTGGCCTCCCATCACTGCACTTGAACAAGAGTATGGTGGCATCCAATGCTTTCAACTTAGGTGTGGCCTGGACATTTGTGGCCAGGACATTTGTGCTGCAGCGGGCTGGTCCTCTCCATACACACTCCATACCTGGAAGAGGCATTTACCCCATTGTCCCATGTCCTTTCGTTGTGATGTGCTCAAGAGATACACACACAGACAGGGACTTAGTATGGCTCCATTGGACTTATTTTACACGTACTTCAGAACACAGTCATGCAGGAGCGTACCCAAATTGTCTCAAAGCATTTCTCAATGCAGCGTCTCGTTCCTTCAGGGAACCATGGTTACATACATAACCTAGAGACAATTTATTGTAACACATACGCCAATTATATTTTTGTTTACAACTTTCTTTTTTTTCACACACAGTTGTCACAGTGTAATCTTCAATGCAAATTCTCACAAAATAACCCTTTTCTAATCACCTGTATAAAAATCAAGTTATTAACCCTTTACAGTCAACCCATTATACATGTGTTCCAAAGACACGTAGAATGCGAGTTAAAATACCATGCTGTTGCGTTTCATGCCCACATCTTCCCCACCCGTGAAAGAGGAGTACCCTCCTGATCAGAATCTCCAGCGAGAAATGTCAAAGAGGGACACAAGATCCGAAAACCGTAGTCAGGCTGGCCAGCATGGGGCTAGTAGCAGCAAACAGACCCTGTCCTGGTGTACTCTCTCCAGAACTCAGAGGTGCAGAGCAATCAGGGAAAATGTGTAAAGATGAAGTCACGGCCATATCTATACCATGACATCCAGCCCAAGCAGGTGATGTAAATAGATTCACTACCACCTGGCCAAACTCCCTCTAAGGTCCACCACTTCTGGGTGGAGCCTCCATTCCCCGGACCTCAGCCACTGTCTCGACAGGATGTCTGCTCCCTGATTGAGATTCCCAGGGATGTAGAATGCTCTTAGTGAGAGGAACTCCCCCTGAGCCCACAGGAGGATCTGGTGTGCCAGCTTCCAGAAGGGGTGCAAGTGCATACTGTGGGGCGAAACAGTGCACAGTCACCGTGTATAAAACATTATGCCAGATTTCCGATGAATCTTTTTAGCATTCAAAACCAACCTGCAAGATTGGAGATTCTGACATGTACATCGCATTCTGTGCAAATTGTGGTGGTCGTTTTGATGATATTACCTGATTTGCATAATTACAGTAGTGAATCTACCATAAAACAATGAAGACAGCAGGTGCAAATACACAACAGTAACAGTGGGTGCAATTAATTTGTAGCGAATTGCACTCACAAACAGACTAAACTTCTTACTCACAGCATCTGTTAAACAAATCATTTGTGTCTTATTCAGTAGAGCCTAAGGCATATCATGTTGCTCCTGACTGTCCATTCAGCAGGAGAGGCTGTTCCATCTCCATCCAAACCCCACTGTGCACCCCCGTGGGACTTGATTCCTGGCATTTCCTCAAACATCAGGAAAGCAGACCCAAGCATCAATTAGTCCCCCACATCTTTATGCCTAGAGTGAAAAGCAGAAGATTGTTTTCATTGGACAGCAAAGTTAAGTAGTGCTTGAGGAAGAATGTTTGCTGAATAATGCATGCGTAGTCATTTGCAATGAAAGAAATCATACATTTACATTGCTTTCAACATCCCACATAAGTTAAAACCATAACATGTTTTCACTTATGTCTCAGCCTTTAAATGTTTCTCTTCATTACGTTATATTACTTTAGTATTTATTTATTTTTTTGAAAAATTGATAAAATAACAGACTTTGCTTAATGGTTTAACTATATACATCAAAGTAAAGTGACACCCTTTTAAGTTTTGTAGAAAAAAATAAAAATGCAATACCTGGTAGGATCTGATGACATTTTGGTACTAAAATCAATACTGTATGATTCATGTGACAGCATTCACTTTTCTTGCTGCAAGTTAATATGGCCTTTAATGATATGAATAAATAAATAAATAAATACCTTTCCATGGACTTTGCTGTCCTTGCCAGTTCTTGTCAAATAACTTATTCTACTGACAGTTATTTTAAGATTTACAGCTGATTTAAATCAGATGAAAGACAGCACAGAAAGGAAAAATAGAGAAGAGTAAGGAACTGAGAGAGACAGATGCATTTTCTTACAGACAGGACAGTCAGAGCTTATGTTTCAAAAAGAATGCTACAGGTAGAAAATGGCTAAGTAATTCCTGCATGGAGCTCTCCCATCATGGGAAACATCCATTTTCATTTCCATCAGATGTGTGAAGCACCTCAGGCAACATCAGCTACTGGCCAATGCCTCTGACTTGAAGATTTGAGGCTGATAAATTCTCTCACCTAGTCCAACCACTCTGAGCTGCTCAGATCAACACACTCGCTCCATGTTCAGCGAGAAGTCCTCAGCTTTCTTGATTTATGCTGGTGTTCAATTCAAATGCAAATCGCTGTAGGCTTATTTTTCCACACACTTAAAAGGGATCTTCATGATCTAGAATTAGAGGAGAGGTAGCAGCTGCAGAGACAAAGAAAAGCAGCAAAATAAAACAACAAATGCATGAAGCGTAGTAGTAATAAACATTCCAAGCAAATACACATATGTTACTCTGCTTTAAAGAGCACTGATAAATCACACAGAAAACAGATTTTATTTATTTTTTTCCTTCTTATTCTAAACTTTACCAAATGCATTAACTAAATAAACATGAAATATCTTATAAACTCACCTTTAAAGATTATGTTGATCTATAGTGGGCGATTGTCAAAGTAACCTGATAATGTAATCTAGTCTTTTTATTTAATTAACAGATATGGGTGTCATGCCATAACATATTTCTTATACGACTGTGTTTATATTTAACGTGAATTTAACGTGGCGAGATAATTTGAATAAAAAACATTGCAGGTTACATTGTCAAAGAACATTTTCACTGACAGTCTAGATTGAGCACTTTCAAAAACTCCCATCAAAATCACTGATGCTGTTTACTCTGTGAAAGTGTGCCAGCCAGCGGACGCAGATTTGAATTCGGCAGCCGATGATATGACGCGCTGAACGATATGATCACACCAGTGTGATTGTATTCAAACTGTATTTAATATAGAAAATATTAATCTGCTATTGTTTTGTCTTTTGGAAACTGCATTTAGGATCCACTTGGCTCAAAAATCTGAGTTGGCACTTTGAATGGGCATGATGCCTCAGGCTACAATAATCAGAATGTCATCATTTTGAGCAGAAAATAAAGATATCTAGCAATTTTGAAGTTTAAAGGGATAATTCACCCCCAAAAAATATGTTTAGCTGCTTACCCCCAGGGCATCCAAGATGTAGGTGACTTTGTTTTTTCAGTAGAATACAAACAGAGTTTTT
The DNA here is from genome assembly GCF_023724105.1 of Carassius gibelio. Lineage (NCBI taxonomy): Eukaryota > Metazoa > Chordata > Actinopteri > Cypriniformes > Cyprinidae > Carassius > Carassius gibelio. Next base: position 22,880,162 of record NC_068402.1, on the reverse strand, counting down.
TTTAACAAACTGTTGCACTCTGTTAGTCATATAATGCAAATTGATTGGAATAACGTCTAAAACATAAAAAAAAAAAAAAAAAAAAAACATAAAACCAAATTAAACCCCGTACCTCGTGATAATACATGGATGTGCAAAGACACAAACGATCGATCTGTGCAAGAAACTGAACAGTATTTATATAGTTTTAGTACCTCTGATGCACTGCAATTCCTGAACTCTCTGAACTGTATGAGCGCCTCCTCAAAACACAGCCTGCGGGTGAGGCATCTTCTTCTTCTTGCTTTACAGCAGATCGCAGACTTATAAGTGCATTACTGCTACCTGTCTCTCAAATGGACCATTGACACTCTATCTACAATCTCAATTGACCATATGGATGATTACTTCCTGGTTTTAGATAAGCCAGTTCAGTAATTTCCGGTCAACTGTACTGTGCCGTAAAGGGAGAGCCCTTTGCTCGGTTTCTCTACATAATCCATTCACAATTTGGACAAAAGTTTTGTTTATCTAAGATGACCAAAGAGAATCTGTTAAATCATGCCGTGAGTCATTGCTGTGATTGACAGTGGCAATTGAATGAGCCATCTGATGAGCCGATGTCAAAATAGAGCTGTGCTTAAAGTGATTCAGACTAAGAAAACAAGTCTGTGTTGGATAAAACTTAAATTATGTTGTTTTTAAATTAAATCCCAACATTTAAAAATATTCAATACATTATTTATTTGTTATATTGTTATGTTACGTGTTTAACTTGTATTTATCTATTTAGGTATTTAAATAATTCAGAATTATAGGGTGTTGTCTGGGCTTATTTCTTTTTTTATGACAAGTGACTTTGTGACTTCCTTACCACTGGGCTATGGTGAGTGATAGATATCCGTTGGTCCCAAGAGCAGAAGAATAACAAGCAGGCTTTGTCAATCAAACAAAAGGGTTTTACTGTAGGCTCCAAGTTCCCAAAGAACAACATAAAAGAATCCGTGCTTCCTCAGTGAAAATACAAAACAAAAGAAGAACTTTAACAAAACCAGAAGTTTAACAAACTTGACTTCCTAGGCATGGATTACACATGATAGGTTAGCTCAAGATTGAACACAAGTCTAAGGAAGAGGCACACTTAAATAGGCAGAACACCAACAAGATAATGACCAGCAGATAGTAGAAATCAATCCCTAATTAGTGATGACCCAGAGAGTTCTACAATGGCTTGGCCACCTAGTGGATGGACTCTCTGTCCTGGCCTGAAGGATGGTCCAATTCTAAATCGGTCTTCCACCACCAGAATTACAGAGTTACCTTGAGACTTGGGTAGACCAGTTACAAAGTCCAAAAATATGTGGGACCAGGGGCGTCTAGGGATGGGTAGTGGGTGCAACAGGCCATGAGGGTGGCTTCTGGGTTCCTTGTTCTGGGCACACACAGCACATGCAGCAACAAAAGCCCAAACATCTCGTTGCATGCTGGGCCACCAAAACCTTCTCTGGATGAGTTTCAATGTCCTTGTGCTCCCAGGATGGCCCGAAGAAAGAGAAGCATGGCCCCACTGTAACACATCAGAACGCACAGTATCAGGTAAAAAAAAAGGCGCCCGGGTGGGCCATTACCTGGGTCAGGATGTTGCTGTTGGGCCCTATTAACTGCGGTCTCAATTCCCCACTGAATAGATGCAACCACTCTGGAGCTGGGTAGGATAGGCTCGGGTTCGCCCTCCACTTCTGGTGGATCGAATTGTCTTGAGAGGGCATCAGGTTTGAGTTCTTAGAACCTGGGCGATATGAGAGGGTAAAATCAAAACGATTAAAGAAGAGGGCCCAACGAGCCTGACATGAAGTTAATCTCTTGGCCTCACGGATGTAGGTGAGGTTTCTGTGGTCTGTTCAGATAAGGAATGGGTGCTTGGCCCCCTCCAGCCACTGTCTCCACTCCTCAAGTGCCAGCTTTACTAACAACAGTTCCCGGTTACCAATGTCTTAATTCTTCTCGGCTGGGGAGAGTCGTCGTGAGAAGTAAGCACAAGGGTGAAGTTTGTGGTCATTTCTATCCCTCTGTGACAGAACAGCTCCTACCCCAACGTCCGAAGCATCCATCTCGACAACAAATGGCAACTCGGGATCTGGGAGTGTCAGAATGGGTGCGGACGTGAAGAGCTGCTTGAGTCGGTTGAATGCCTGATCTGCCCTCTCAGTCCACTTAAAAGGGTTTGATGTCTTCTTGGTAAGAGCAGTCAGGGGTTCGGCAATAGCACTAAAGTTCCTAATAAACCTCCGGTAAAAATTGGCAAATCCCAAAAAGCGTTGGACCTCCTTGGCGGAGCATGGTTGGGGCCAATTAAGAACTGCCTGGATCTTGCCGGGATCCATCTGGACCTTGCCACTAGAGACTATAAAACCAAGGAAAGATACAGTGGGGACATGAAATTCGCTCTTCTCCAACTTGACAAAGAGTCCATTTTTCAGAAGTCGGGACAGGACAGTACGGACATGTTGAACATGTTATTGATAGGAACGAGAGAAGATGAGAATATCATCAGGATATACAAACACAAACTTGTCAAGCATATCCCGTAGCACATCATTAATAAGTGCCTGAAAAACTGCTGGAGCATTGACTAGTCCAAAGGGCATTACCTGATACTCATAGTGTCCTTTAGGTGTGTTAAAAGCATTCTTCCATTCATCTCCTTCTCGTATCCTTACAAAGTGGTAGGCATTCCGAAGATCCAATTTAGTGAAAATGGTTGCCCCTTGAAGGAGTTCGAAGGCAATGGTCATTAGTGGCAGTGGATAACGGTTCCTTACTGTGATGCGATTAAGGCCCCGGTAGTCAATGCACGGCCGAAGACCACCATCCTTTTTTCCCCACAAAGAAAAATCCAGCCCCTGCCGGTGATGTAGATGGACAGATAAATCCATTGTTAAGTGCATCACTGATATATTCTTCCATGGCAGCTCTTTCTGGGGCAGAGAGGGAATAAAGTCTCCCTCGAGGAGGGCAGGTACCTGGAAGCAGATCTATTGCACAGTCATATGGTCTGTGGGGTGGCAGAGAAGTGGCACGGGTCTTGCTGAAAACTTCACAGAGGTCTGCGTATTCTGAGGGGACTCGAGACAGCTCAGGAGGAACCACTGGGATGCCGGAGGATACAGGTCTTAGCTTGGGGATCGTCAACACCTCTGTGGATTGGGCTGGTGGCTTGAGAGGGATGGGCAGCAGCTTGGAAGTGGTTGGGGAGTCAGACTTCGCCAGCAACTCGGAATAATAACAGAGAGAAGACCTGAAATACCACAATTAGTACCCCAATCAATCACTGCCCTGGCTGTCCAATCTATATGTGGATTATGGAGGGATAACCATGGGAAACCAAGGATTAAGGGGAACTCTGGTGAATGAATCAAGAAAAACTGTATCCTCTCATTATGACAACCGATTTGGAGATGGAGGGGTGTAGTGCACTGACTCACCTGACCAGATCCCAGAGGTCTCCAGTCCAATGCAATTATGGTCAGGGGTTCTTGAGCGATGGGCTGAATTCTTAGGTGTCTGGCTAAAGTATAATCCATAAAATCTCCAGCAGCCCCTGAATCTAGAAAGGCCCAAAGCTTATGATGGTGGTTGCCCCATTTCAGTGACACATTGAGTGAAACCCCAGAAGCTGTTGGTTGGGGGAATGTGATTACTCTAGTCCCAGCCCCCCTCTTCTCGGACGAGAGTTGTCTTTTCCCATCAGCTCAGGGCAGTTGGACCTGAAGTGGTCTGGCTTATCACAGTACAAACAGCACTTCTCCCTCATGCGTCGTTCCCTCTCGGCTTGTGACAGTCTGGTCCTACCCAGTTGCATGGGTTCCTCGAAATTCCTGGGTAGTGGAGGTGCTACAAGCTTGGGGCTCGGGCAGCCGGACCTCCCCACAGCGTTCCCGTCTGCGCTCTCGAATGCGGTTGTCCACCCTGATAGAAATGTCAATAAGGGACTCTAGGTCGGGAGCCGGATCCCGGAAGGCCAGTTCATCCTTGAGTTCAGGGGACAGGGCGTGGTGGAACGTTGCTCTCAGGGCTCGTTGGTCCCAACTGCTCTCAGTGGCTAACGTGCGGAACTCAATCGCAAATTCAGCTACACTCCTTGTCCCTTGAGAGATCTGAAGCAGCCTGTGATCAATTTCTCCCCCACTAGCAGGGTGATGAAAGACCCTCCTCATTTCAGCAATAAATTGGTCACAATTGTCAATAAGTGGGATTGTTGTTCCCACAAAGCCGTAGCCCAGTCCAGAGCTTTTCCAGTGAGCAGAGTGATGATGTATGCAACCTCACTGCTCTCCGTAGGGAAACTGTTAGGTTGTAATCCAAATACTAGAGTGCACTGAGTGACAAAGCCCCGACATCTCTCAGGATTCCCATCATACCTCTCTGGTGCAGGTAGTTTTGGCTCAGACAGAAGCCCAGGAACTGGAGGTGCGGGTCTCACAGCTGGAACATTAAACACTGGGGAGGTTCGAGACTCAGCTTGCTCACCTAAGCATTGCAGGATCTCAGTTAAGATCTGCTCATGTCTGTGAATGGTGGAGGCTTGGCCAGACAAGGCAGCTAATATACAATCCACATTGGAGGCAGGTGGGGCTCCTTCTGCTGGGTCCACTTCCATGGTTCAATCTTGCTGTAATGGGTGTCTGAAGCTGGAATCGAACTCAGGTCTTCTAGTCAACTGAGCTCCATCTTTACCACTGGGCTATGGTGAGTGATAGATATCCGTTGGACCCAAGAGCAGAAGAATAACAAGCAGGCTTTGTCAATCAAACAAAAGGGTTTTACTGTAGGATCCAAGTTCCCAAAGAACAACATAAAAGAAGCCGTGCTTCCTCAGTGAAAATACAAAACAAAAGAAGAACTGTAACAAAACCAGAAGTTTAACAAACTTGACTTCCTAGGAAAGGATTACACACGATAGGTTAGCTCAAGATTGAAGTCAAGTCTAAGGAAGAGGCACACTTAAATAGGCAGAACACCAACAAGATAATGACCAGCAGGTGGTAGAAATCAATCCCTAATTAGTGATGACCCAGAGAGTTCTACAACGGCATGGGCAGCAACTAGAGGCTGGAGCCTTACACTTTATGAGTGAGATAATCTGTGTACAGCAGCAGAACAAAACATTTACAATTTACAGCATATGCTGCTCAGTCAATGTCTCCGTTATGTAATGTCCACAGTTTTATATAACAGCATTACATCTGCAAGGGATGAAGATCAGCTGACTGTATTTTATCCCAACTTTTTGCACAGCTTCTTACCAAATAAATAAATGAATGAATGACTGTGAAATATTAATTATATGTTAAGAAAGAGACCACAGTGGTATGTGTGTGACTATCACAGCTGAGGACATTTTGACAATGACTATTTATACAGTTAAGTGGTCATTCAACAAATATCTGAAAAGGGAATTAAGTGATTGATCACAGTATCAAGTTTATCATACAGCAGTTTAAAAAGTGGGAGAAGACTCTCTTTACCAAGTGGCAGCAGTTCACTCTGTCCTTCTGTATACTTTATTTGTTCTAAAGTTGGGATGCTGGTTTGATCTTTCTCCCTTTGTCTAGAAACACACACACACACACACACACAGATACAGTATAGTGGTCTTTGAGTGAGATGTGAGACTCTTCAGAACTCGATTCCAGTAGAGTCAATAAACATGATGGGTCGTATTCCTTATCTCCAATCCAGTTTCGTCTGGGTGTGTACTATTTTTTTATTTCTTTTTCATGCTTGGGGCCCAAAAGCTTTGCCTCAGATGTGGTCCTCATTCTTATTACATCTCCACACATTTAGCTCACATCAACTGTCAGATAACAGCTACACCGACCCAGCTATACTGTGTTTTCACTGGACAGTAATAATGGGTAATGGGGTTGGTAAATGTTTGGTTACGTTAACAGAATAACTAATATTGCCTCAATAATAACTGCATATGGTGTTTTAGAGAATACTTTTATTTCTTTTTAATTAAGCCAAGAATGATGTGATGATGCAACGCTTAGTTTTTTTATGAGCGCTTTCATAAAACTGGAAAACACTTTCTCAATCCAGTAAAATTTAATCCAGATTTAACTCACTGGTTTCATACAGCTTCCAGGAGTAATGATGTTTTTCTGTTAGTCCATTTGGAAATAAAGTTGTGTTTACAGGCTATGAGGTTGAATTAACCACCGGATTTGCAAAAGTTTGCAAGGTTAGCAACATCAAATGTTTGAAAGATATTCAGAGAGTTTTCAGAGAATTCCACACAGTTGTTTAAATTATTTTCTACACTGTGGTATTTGAGAATCACTCGTTTCTAAATATTGTGAATAAAATAAAAAACAAAATAAATAACTGTAAATAGAAAATTTCAAGTTGCGGTTTCTGTCTGAGTGAGCGGCGCTTGATCAGAATATGCTATTAATGAAAATAAATAAATAAAGACATAAACATAAAACATAAATATGACTAAGATTTTCATTCTTATTCTTATTCAATGCAGAAGTTATGAAACGGGTGTTAGCCTATGGGTGAGACTTACGGGTCATTAGCAGCTACAGGGAAATAATGCAATGTGCAGTAAATGGTAAAACTGTTTGCACTACAAACCAGTGTGTTCATAATTAAGATAATACATAAAAATTATATAGTAAGTATATGATTAATAAAATGTGGAGAAAGCTAAAGAAAGTCAGTAATGAATGAAATATATTGCAGCTGAATCTGGAAGCAAAATATTTTAATTTTAATTAAAGTTTAAAACATACTTTTAAACTTTTAAACTGAGTAGCACTTTATTTTAAAGACAAATTCTCACTATTAACTAGCATGCATATTACTAGCATATTGGCTGCTTATTAGTACTTATAATGTACATATTAATGCCTTATTCTGCATGACCATATTTTTGATCTCTTAATGCCATATACCTAAACCAAGCTAGCAAGCACCTTACTTACTATTAATAAGATGCAAATTAGGAGTTTGAGGCAAAAATCATAGTTGATTGTGAAAATTGGACCTTTAAATGTGACAAAAAAAAAAAAAATTCCACGGGAAACTGAAAATTACCTTGCATTCACAATTTTCTGTATCACACTGCCACGTATAGAATCATTTTCCTCACAGCCGATCCACTCAACCTCTGCCTGTGAGACCCATTTGTTACACAATGCAGCTAAATGATTGGGTGTATGAAACTTTTTGTGGCTGCTGCCCTCCAGTCACCAACTAAAACTTGTCTATAAAGATTTTCAGGGCCAAGTGAAGAAGTCTTTGAAGCACAGTACAACTGAAATGTGGTGCACAACAAGCTACAGTGCCTCATCTTCACTGGAGCATTTCATACAGGACCCTGTTTCTTTTACAGTGTACCGCTCAATGCCAAACCTGGACCTAATTAGTGCACTATAACCTGAAATCGCACTCATCCGTTGGCTTGACATCCTTTTTTTACTTCTGTTTTTGTTATAAAGGGAGCTCTCAGAGGCACTTTATTGCTATTCTACCATGTCTGTCCATCCCTACAACACTGTAATCAAGCTTCTTTGAATTTACAGGTAACCCTGTCAAGACAGTCTCCGAGGTCCAGTTGTTTAAAGACTGTTAAAAAACACAACAGCTTATTACATACACTTCACTGCTGTAATGAAAACAATGAATGGCAGCTATTTTTTTTTAAAACATGTCCATAATAGCCATTTAACATTTTTATTATTTGCGCTAAAGTTTGTGGGCCAACTTCCATATGCTGACATGCCTTACAATATTCTAGCTCAGGTTTGCTAATGTTAATTAGCACAAAGAGCCTCATCAATCCCCTCCATCTATCTCTCTCTCTCTCTCTCTCTCTCTCTCTCTCTCTCTCTCTCTCTCTCTCTCACACACACACACACACTTTCTCCTTCCAGGAGAAGATTGGATTTTTTATGAGATGCGACTGTGAAGCAACAATCCACACTCAAGTGTATCTATGAGGAGCTAGGTATATGTTTGCATGAGTACAAGAAATAATGAGAAAGATGGATATACAGAGAAATACAGGGTAAAGGAGGTAAAGTGAAAAATGGGGGGCTCTGAATCTGAGGACTTAAAGAAAGTCAGTGACTCAGAGACTAATAATACAGACTGTAAGTATGTTTTAAAAAGTCTCTAAGTTGAAGTTGATTTAAATATGACTTGTATATCGTCAAGACTAATAAGAAGTAAGCATAGAGTGAGACAGAACAAATTCTGCTGATTTGTGAGTAATTTCTCCTAAGAAACCTCATTTACAGCCTTCATCTCATGTTCTGCCATACACAGAAAAAAATACAAATTTCTCTTTAGGAACTTGTATCCTCTTTCCCGAGGCAAACCCTGATGATTAATCACACAGTTCAGCAAAAGTGTTACATAAGATGTCTATGCCATCAAACATTGCATTCATGTTTCATGGTCAGCAGCCATGTCACTGTACTCACTAGATCCCACCTATCCACCAACCCTAAAAACCTCCCTTCAACCACTCCTCAGAAAGCCCTGCTAAGGTTAAATGAAAGTGTGTTGTTGTAAAATGGGTGAAATATATGTTGTGAGCTGACTGTCACATACTACATCTGGTGCCAGACTGTAAATTAGACTTTCTACATTCCATGGAGACTAAATAATTTGCTGTGCATGCCATTTGGGCAACTTTTTTAAGTAATTATTGTTCAATTGGACCAATTTATATAGTGCTGAGTGGACTGGGAGTTTACACAGACCTGGGAATACTGACAGCTTGAGTAAATGAGAGCACTGGACAAGCGAATCAAAGGGTGATGAATGGAACATTAGCTTTTTAAATAACCCGTTAGTGTGGCAACTCTATCCATTTGCTGCAATTACGTAAGCCATAAAGATCTACAAATGAGATGTAGTCAATAGCTATATTGATTTGACTCTCTCTTTGTCCTTAGATATCCTGCCTCGCAAAACCTCTTCCAAACTTTTTTTTTATATATATATTTTTCTAGTCAGGCTATGTTCCTTGCCACTTCTAATGTAATTTGGTTCCCAAAGGACCAGAGAGAGATTTATGCGAAGTATTAGTGCATTAATATATTAGTTCTGTTCTTTTTTCAGTGGTTCCATTGACTGTGTACTGGTCACAGTGTTAACTGAATGTCTGAATTAGGTCTGTGAATATGCATACAGGCCCTTAAAGAGACTGTAAATGTCCTCGCTACTCAAATGAAGTAGGAGGAGAAGAAGAAGTGAGAGGAGAGCGTTTCATGTAGGCCTATGACTCCAAGGTGCTATATATATTTCATCCAGCAAGCAAAGTCAAAGTTTAAGCATTCTTTTTTGTTTCCTCCAAGGCAGAATGATCTAACATCAAAGTCGGCTTTTGTTCTGCACCTTTGCACATCTGTTTTAAATGCACATCAGTTGGATTTTATTGGAAATTCTAAATATTAACAGCTCTGTCATCAGAAGTTTATATGGAGCGAATCGGTGTCACTTTCCACCATAGTAATAGTACCTTAATCTGCTCTGCCGTCTGGTCACATCCAATTCTATGATCTATATCACAGCTGTTATGCTTCGATTTACGCTGTGCTAGCATCTTGTCACCTGGTTTTTGGCTCAGCCGCATCCCCTGATCCACATTTGCTTGACTATGCTGAACTGCCAAAGTTGCCATTCAAAGCCTGTTCCAATGTCTCATCTCTCCTTGCCAAAGCTCTTGCCATCATAATAACTGTGGGAACACCTTCTCATTTGTTTACAGAAGAGTCTGGGACAGGGGACAGTTCTAGAATTGCAGTTTTAAGGGGGACTCAGCACCCTGCCTGGAAATAAGCTCTGACTAAAGACTGAGGATGGTCTGTCATCATTTACTCATATTTATGATGTTCCAAACCCATTACTTATTTTATTCTGATGAACCAAAAAGAATACATTTTAATGAATTTCCTACCTGTTTTTTAAATAATAGTTGTTCAAGCTCCAAAATGCAAAATAAATACATAAATAAACCCACACTTGAGTTCGTAATGAAATAAGGGTGAGTAAATGACAGAATTGCTTCAAGTGTGATTTATTGGTCTTGGTCTGCATGAGCGGAGTCTGTTCTAACATTATGTAAATCCCTGGGCTGTACTAGTGATCCAGACAGGAGAAGAGTTTGTCGTTCAAGCCCCCAGAGGCGAGTACCACAGCTTAAACTCACAGTCAGGCAGAAAGGGTCTGTGCATGCATAAATAAGCACTCACATATGGATACAACCTCAATTCACAAACAACTGGCATTATTATTGGCATTTTTTTTTTTTTTAATATCTCTTCTCCAACTTAAAAACACACTCTTAATTAATAAAAGTATACTGATCAATAAATGGTCTATTTTTTAGTCTTGCTCTGAGCTATCAAAGTACAAGTATGTGAAACACTTTGAATAAAGTTGAGGAGAGAGGAACGAGGAAACCAGGAATGCATGGAACAATCTTCTTTTAATTCAGTAATCCACAGGAATACACAGGTCAGACGGGAACACAGGAAACACAAAGGAAGACGTACATTCTTCAACCAAAACACAACTGAAAGGACTAGGGCTTATAGACACAAGATAATTGGGGAAACACAGGTGCATGGAATGATACAATCAACATGGGACATGGAACACAAGGAGGGAAAACACAATGCCCCTCTCCCGGAAGGTGCGACCTCGCACAGTGGAACCACAGGGGGGTATGAGTGGGAACCAAGGAGGAGGTTCCGGTGGGGGACAGACCTCCAGCAGACAAAGACCATGGAGGGAGGAGCCAGGGAGGAGATGGTGGAGGGAGGAGCCAGGGAGGAGACAGCAGAAGCTTGGAGCAGGAGGAGTGCAGCAGAACCCAGGCCACCAACTCCAGGGGGCCGATCCATGGCAGTGGAGCAGGTGGTGTAGGAGCCCGAGGCGGAGATGGAGAACTAGGGTGACGGGGAGAATCTGGAGGTCCAAACCGGAGATGATGGCACCAGCAAACGACGTGGAGATGTGGATCTGAGAGACTGCGCAGTAGCCGGACCGACAGAGGACTGAGGTGGAGCCGAGGGGATGAAGGAGCCTGACAGAGCTGGAGGGACGGAGGGACAAGACAAAGCCAGAGGAGTGGAGATGAGAACAGTGGAGCAGGCTGGAGCGGGTGGGAGGGTGTATATTTTCAAGGACCGGGCACTGGAGGACACTTTCTAGGAGCAGGCACTGGAGAATCCGAAGCCCCCTCAGGGCTGGACGAGGGAACCATGGACGAAGGAGGGCTGGACGGGACCAGCAGAGAGGAGAGGGCGCAGTTCGATCTCTTGATCAGATTCCCAGGCAATGAGATCCTACTTCTCGTTTTGGCCCTTTTGCCATGCCATATTCAGCTCACCCTCAGCCACAGTTCAGGGGGTGGAGCTCCTCTCCATGCTCACAACGTCTATGGCTGGCTCACACACCTAGATTGACGTCACGGCCTCTGGCTCCATGACGATCCTCAGCTCTGTCTCTCTCTCTAGCTATGGCTCGTTGTGGCCGGCTCTGGCCTCCCAACAGCAGTGGGCTCGGGCATGACCTCTGAACATCAGGGAGACGGTGGGTTGGGTCCTGGGTTGGGAGTGGCACTGGTGATAAGCTCCTGGGAACCGGTGGTGAATGGAAATCCATTTCTCCCCAGTGTCAACACCACGAAAGCGGCGAAATTAGCTTGGGGACAGTCCTCACTTTCTCTTTTTATGTCCCCACAGCATAACACCAGGAGAGAGTAGAGATGGTCCTGGTTGTGCATTGAAGGACTTTAATAATAATTTGAGTCACAAGAATAAATAATATTTCCACATTTTCTTTGTGGTTAAAGTGTGTACCTACAGTATTTATTCTGATCAATCGCTCATCACAAATTGTGGGCTCTCAGTAAAAACCTAGAGTTTCAAGTATGCTATTTTGAAAATAATATAGAATATATGAAATTTAACATAATATAAATGAAATAATCTAGATAAAATACTTTTTACACACACACACACACACACACACACATATATATATATATATATATATATATATATATAGTCGTGGCCAACAATATCAGCCCTCTTGGTAAATATGATCAAAGAAGGATGTGAAAATTCAGCTGCATTGTTAATCCTTCTGATCTTTAATTTAAAAAATTCGCAAAAATTTATCTTTTCATTGGATAATAACAATTTAAAATGGGGGGGAAATATCAGTATGAAATAAATGTTTTTCTCTAATACACATTGGCCACAATTAATGGCCCCCTTTTATTCAATACTTTTTGAAACCTCTTTTTGCCAGTTTAACAAATCTACATTTTCTCATATAATGCCTGATGAGGTTAAAGAACACCTCACAAGAGATCAGAGACCATTCCTTCATCCAGAATCACTCCAAACCATTTAGATTCCCAGCTCCATGTTTGTGCTCCTCCTCTTCAGTTCACTCCTCTCATTTTCTGTTCAGGTCAGAGGACTGGAATGGCCATAGCAGAAGCTTGGTTTTGAGCTCAGTGACCCATTTCTGTGTTGTTTTTCAGGTTTTTATTGTATGGTTGGAAGATTCAAACATGGCCCATAATAAGATTTTTAACAGATTCAGTCACTTACCGGTTTTTTATCTGTTGGTATTTGATAGAATCCATGATGCCATGTGTCTAAACAAGATGTCCAGGATCTCCAGCAGAAATACAGGCCCACAACATACAGCTGTATATTTCATTGTACACATGCAGTTTTTTTTTTCTCTGTGTTCACCAAAACCACCCTTTGTTGCTAAAAAGTTATTTTTTTTTTGTTTCATCTTATCATATAAGCCAGTCCCATTTGAAGTTCCAGTCATGGCTGATAACTGAATATGCTTTAGTTTGTTTTTGAATGAGCTAGGATAATTTTTACTGTAAGCCTCACAAACAACATTTGTGATTTAGGTTCTGTTTGATTTTTTTTTTTAAAGGTTTTCTGAACCAGAGACTCAACTTTTTTCTACAATTCTCCTGCTGTGTCACTTGGAGAGTCTTTAGCCACTCAAACTCTCCTTCTCACCACACATTAGGAGGATATAGACACATGTGCTCTTCCAGACAGTTTTGTAACATTTTCTGTTGGTTGGAAATTCTCAATTATTGCCCTGATGGTGGAAATTGGAATTTTCACTGCTCTAGCTCTTTTCTTAAAGCCACTTCACCAATTTGTGAAGCTCAATTATCTTTTGCTGCACATCAGAAATATATTATTTGTTTTTTCTCAGTGTGATGAATGATTTGATGAAGGGCTTTGTTTTCCCTCCTCTTTATATTTCTGTGAAACAGGTAGACATGACTGGATAATTTCATGTTTATAATCATGCCGGAGTGCTAAAAATTATGAATATGAATGGGAATATACTTCAGAGATATTTTACTCATAATAATTTCTAGGAGGGTCAATAATTGTGTCCAACGATTATTTGAGAAAAACCTTTATTTCACAATGGTATACCCCCCACCCCCCAGTTTTAAATATATATATATATATAGAGAGAGAGAGAGAGAGAGAGAGAGATTGGAAAAGGTGCTGTTAAGTTTACAGACATGTCCATTAAACTTTCAACACAACATGTATAACTGAGTATATAAGCAAAACACCTGGACAATTCCTTCATACTCACACAGTACATTGTGTCATATTTTTACAGATTTCTTTACAGTACACAAGCAAAATCCACTTTGAATATGGGTGTGTCCAGCATATTTGCATGTGTATTTATTTGCATTATTATTCATTATCCATGTAGAATTTTCCTAGTAAAGCCCACATAGCATACGCGTAATGTGCATGCAAATGTGTACTCTTTATTTAGGACCTTAATAAATCAGGGCCTTTTGACAGTAATATTTTTATTTTAACAGCTGCATCTGATCATTTTAGGTTTACTGGGAAAGGAAAAGATCAATGAACAATGCAGACAGCCAATAAAAGTAATTGTCATTCTCCCCTCCCTTTTTAGCCCTGTTTCCCACCCTACCTCTTTTTCTGCCATCTGGTTGCATCCTGAGTTATGATCAGCACAATGAAATCAAATTAAATTAATCAAACGTTGTTAGTCTGAGCATTCAAATTGATTTACAACCATCGCTCTGAACTATAAATGTAGCTGTGTCAATAAAGACATCTTTCTCATTGTGTCGGAGTCGCTATGCCTGTACTCCTCCTACTTTCTCCCCTCTGTCTCTCTCCCTACTCCGTCATTTTGTTCGCTCATTGACAGGGATATTAATTACCAAAGTTCATCAATGGTGGCTGCCTTCATCTGTTTTCCTGTCATGAGTCCTGCCATACTGTACATGTTCTGGGAACAGAAAATGGCATTAATAATACCATCCGTTCTGCATGCAGAGGTCATTTTTAATTGTTATAAATTACCTATGCAGCTTAAGAGGACAGGAGTCAAAAACCTAGCAGGAGAGAGAAAAGAAAAAAACATGTCTAGGAGTGTGTAAATATCAGATAAAAGAAAAACAAACTCAATCACTGATAATAAATCCATTCTCCACATCCGACATGGGTAATGTCAGCCAGAATGCATGAGAACTATCAGTACAACCAACAGATGTTTGGTGACACCTGAGGCAAATTATTAAAGAGTATGATGAGAGAAAAACAAACAAGCTGTATTATGGAAAAAGCCATTAATATGTGTTTTTATTCTATTTATTTATTTATTTTTTATTTTGCACTACCCAAAAGTTACACACAAACAATTGGGTTAAATAAGATTTTATTTATTTTATTTTTATTTTTAAATGAAAACTTTTTCAGCCAGGATGCATTAAATTGCTCAAACATGACAGTAAATATATATAGCATTTTATAATGATGTATGAATAAGAGAGGAGTAATGGCTGAAATTTCCATCACAGCATTAATTTACATTTTAAAATACATGAAATATACTGTAATACAGTATTGTTTAATGTAAACAATGCTATTGTTTTTTGTTGTTGTTGTTGTTGTTTTTGATAAATAATTGTAGCCTTGGTGAGCAGAAGAGACCTCAAAAACATAAAAAAATATATATATTAAAATGTAAAACAATCTTAGACCCCAAATCTTTGAGAAAATAGTGTATGTGTAGAAAATATATATCATATGTATTTTAAATATTATATCTAATATTAATACATGTATTATTTCTACCCATGCGACCATTACCTTTTTTTTTTTTTTTTGTTGGATTTGTGGTGAAGTGACTCATCCAGCCTTTCTCAGCACATGGCTGTGAATGAAAGGCTTGGTAGGCTTAATAAAGCATTTCCATCAGCAGGGACAGACGAGTGCGCTCTGTGGTCTCTGCACGTGCTGCCGCTTGGATCAAGGCTGTTATTTCACTCCATATCCCCCTTCTGGGACTCAACACACTCTAAGCTGGAGCCTTCACCTGTCTGCTGTGGCTAGCCATGGCCTCAAATGGGAAACGCATGCAAATTAGATGATGAATTAAAGGTGACCAATTGAACCCATTTCGTCTCATTTTTGCCTTCTCATTTTCCCTTTCTCTGTCTTTTTCGTCTAGTTCTTGCCCTTCCTGACTCTCTCCCTTTCTCTTCTCTTCCTCACTCACTCATTATTTCTGTCCGATAAGCATACACAAGGAACTGATTTAGAACAAAAGGCACGCCTCGTTAGCCCTGCAGCCTGCCCTCCCTCGGTAAATCACCCTATTCTGGTGACAGAAAGGAAAGGATTGATAGATTGAACGAATTAGAGCTGAGCATGTCTATCTGAATGGACAGAGGGAAAGGGACAAAGAGAGAGAAACAGAACAGGAGACAGAGGGAGTGATAGTGGAAACATAACAGCTGTGTTTTCTCCATTGGGAATTGGAGGCAGTGCCTTTTAAACAAGGAGAAAGTAATCAAGAGTAGAAAAATAAAATCTATTACAAAATGTTAGATCAAATTATGTATAAACCACTCACTTTAACAAACATTAGGTTTAAATCCATCCAAGGTTAAAAAACATTGTCATTTTGTCAAAATATAATTTTAAAATTACCTCAATTCTTAGAGATCCCCAAACGGTTCGCTCGAAGCTGTTCAAAAGATTCAGTTTCCTTAAACCCCACCTTTCAGTAGCATTCTGTTTTCAGATTGGTCAACTAACATAGTCAAGTTTGATTGGTTGTTCCGCACACACCTCCACGGTAAACTATGCGTTAGCATCTGTTTGGGGTGAATTATGTCTTATTCCTCTCATCGCGAAGCAAACAGTAAAATAAAAAACTTGAACAGTCTCGCTGCTTTTTCTTCTGTGTGGGTGTATTCAAGCCGCGCGCTTCAGTTTGAATCTGAATAGTACGTTCAGCGCGGGGGCATGGTCACATTAGATATAATGAAGGGAGACATGAAAAACAGACATCGCGTTGTTTTCATATGGATTTCTTTATCACAGAATATCTGTTTTCGGCAGCACTTTTTTAGTTTCAAAGTAGACATGTCAAGCTTTCTATAGATACCTCTCTCATGTCTCAAGGAGTTACACTTCATTTTAATGACGTGTTTGTACATGACGATCAGCGCAGACAGGCTGCAGACAGCACACATACTGATAAGATGCTCGGGAGAAAACAGACACATAACTTCATAATCATACTTCGCGTTGTGATTAGGAGATGCACAGAGCGTCTGTGTGTGGGGGGTGGAGCAGGTCAGAGTTCCGTTTCTCCCAAGACTGTAGGCGGAGATTATTATGCAAAGTGCTCCCAGTGACGTACATAGAGATGGGCAAAAGATTTTAAATCTATAACGACTCGTTTCAGCGATTCAGAGTCGACTCCTTACTTTAGAATCCAATAACTTTATAAATCGTGTACTTTTTGGTTTAATTACTTTGCACATTGTTTACACTGATGGACAGCTACATCATACACTGTAATACAGGTAATTTTTTATTTCCCATCTGTGTTGCTCTTTAAGACATTGGCTTCAGCATTTTTGGTCATAAAATACAATTAAATGGATTGCTCAACTAATGTATCATTTGTCACTGTTGAACATAAAAAAATCCTATTTTGAGGAACACTGCTTAACAGTAGCCACTGACTTCCATTTTTTTTTCCATTTCAATACCTTGGTTGGATAGGAATGGTTAAAGGGTTAGTTCGCCCCCAAAAATGAAAATTATGTCATTAATAACTCACCCTTATGCTGTTCCAAAACATGTAAGACCTCCTTTTATCTTCGGAACACAGTTTAAGATATTTTAGATTTAGTCCGAGAGCTCTCAGTCCCTCCATTGAAGCTGTGTGTACGGTATACTGTCCTTGTCCAGAAATGTAAGAAAAACACCATCAAAGTAGTCCATGTGACATCAGAGGGTCCGTTGGAATATTTTGAAGCATCGGAAATACATTTTGGTCCACAAATAGCAAAAACAATGACTTTATTCAGCATTGTCTTCTCTTCCGTGTCTGTTGTGAGAGAGAGTTCAAATCAAAACAGTCTGGATATCCGGTTCGCGAACGAATCATTTAGTTCACCAAATCAAACTGAATCATTTTAAACGATTCTCATCTCTAATACGCATTAATCCACAAATGACTTAAGATGTTAACTTTTTTTAATGTGGCTGATACTCCCTCTGAGTTCAAACAAACCAATATCCAGGAGTAATGCATGCACTCAAACAGTACACTGACTGGACTCACATGGACTACTTTGATGATGTTTTTCTTACTTTTCTGGACATGGACAGTATACTGTACACACAGCTTCAATGGAGGGACTGAGAGCTCTCAGACTAAATCTAGAATATCTTAAACTGTGTTCCGAAGATAAAATGAGGTCTTACATGTTTGGAACAGCATAAGGGTGAGTTATTAATGACATAATTTTCATTTTTGGGTGAACTAACCCTTTAAGGGGGTCCTATTATGCTCTTTTATAAAGTCTTGATTTCATTTTGGCAGGTGTACTAGAACATGCTCTCATGCTTGGTGGTTCGAATTTGATTTCAAACTGAATTGAATTTACTAATAATAAAAAAAGTACACAGTCAGTAATAAAATTATAAAACAAATGACCTCAATTCAGTTTGAGGTATTCAAAATATGAACATACTGAATTTTTACAAGCAAAGATTTAAGAGCCATATACAATTTGTTAGTCCTATTTATTTAGATAAATGAAATGTCAGATGGCGTAGACCTGTAATGACTGTAAAATGTAGTGATGCAGTAGACAGACAAATATTTACTCGATGAACTCGATGGCGCCGCGCATGGCTGCTTCAGTGCTTGGCTCTCCAGTGTTTGTACTGTTTTTGTTCGTTTTTCCTGTTTTTTGTTTAACAAACACTATCAGTTTCACCAGGGATGAACTGCTGAACATTCGGCAGAACACACCACAAGATCTTTTACCAGATTTAAATTATTCAGACGTTTTACTGAACGTTGTTATCGGAGGAGCGGCGGCGCTGATCAAGCGCTTCAGGACGCGCAGACGGGGGAAGCGAGCGGGAGCGCTCGTCAGACTCAGGAAGCGCGGATTTCGAACGCCGTTGCCTAGCATCCATCTGGCAAATCTCCGCTCTCTACTCAACAAAACAGACGAACTCCTTCTGCTCTCTCGGACAAATAAGGATTTCTCTCACTCTGCTGCTCTGTGTTTCACGGAAACCTGGCTGAATGACACCATACCGCACAGCGCGCTCCATCTGCCGGGCTTTCAGCTGTTCAGAGCGGATCGCGAATCAGAATCCACGGGGAAATCACGCGGCGGCGGGACATGCTTTTACATCAATGAGCGGTGGTGTAGAGATGTAACTGTGTTAAAGAAGATGTGCTGTCCTGATCTAGAAATGCAGTTTGTCAACTGCAAGCCGTTCTATTCCCCGCGGGAGTTTCACTCGTTCATTCTGGTTAGTGTTTACATCCATCCGCAAGCGAACGTGAGCTCAGCTTTACAGAAACTTGCTGATCAGATCACAGAGACAGAACAACAACACCCGGACTCTGTTTTAATCATTCTGGGGGACTTTAATAAAGCCAATCTCTCCCGTGAACTGCCAAAATACAGACAGCATGTTACATGTCCCACCAGAGACAGTAATATATTGGATCACTGCTACACTACAATAAAGGACGCATATCACTCTGTTCCACGAGCAGCTTTGGGAAATTCTGATCACTGTCTGATTCATCTTATACCATCCTACAAACAGAAACTTAAATCTGCTAAACCTGTAGTAAGGACTGTGAAGAGATGGACCAGCGAAACGGAGCAGGATTTACAATCTTGTTTTGACCTCACTGATTGGAGTGTTTTTGAAGCTGCTACCACCGATCTGGACGAACTCACAGAGACTGTAACATCCTATATTAGTTTCTGTGAGGATGTTTGCATTCCTACCAGGACTTATTTAACATTCAACAACGATAAGCCATGGTTTACAGTAAAACTCAGACATCTTCGTCAGGCCAAAGAGGATGCCTACAGAAATGGGGACAGGGTCTTGTACAATCAGGCCAGGAACACACTGAACAAAGAGATCAGAGCGGCTAAAAAGAACTACGCTAAAAAGTTGGAAGACCAGTTTTCTTCCAACGACTCAACTTCAGTTTGGAGAGGACTGAGGGCCATCACAAACTACAAGACACCATCCCCTTGCACTGAGGCTAATCAACGGCTTGCTAACGACCTGATTGAGTTTTATTGCAGATTTGAAACCCCCAACACCCATTCTGACCATCTCCCTGCACAACCATTAACACCTCCTGCAATCCCCCGTTCCACACCTGCTGCTCTTCAAATCTGTGAAGATGATGTGCGCCAGGTCTTCAAGAAGAACAAAAGAAGAAAAGCACCAGGCCCAGATGGTGTTACACCAGCCTGTCTGAAAATCTGTGCTGACCAGCTGGCCCCCATCTTTTCACAGATCTTCAACAGATCCCTGGAGTTGTGTGAAGTACCTTCCTGCTTCAAACGCTCCACCATCATCCCCATCCCAAAGAAACCCAAGATAACAGGACTTAACGACTACAGACCTGTGGCTCTAACGTCTGTCGTCATGAAGTCATTTGAAAAACTGGTTCTGGGTTATCTGAAGGACATCACTGGACCCTTACTGGACCCCCTGCAGTTTGCTTACCGAGCAAACAGGTCCGTGGATGATGCAATCAACATAGGATTGCACTTCATCCTGCAACATCTGGACAAAACAGGGACTTATGTGAGGATCCTGTTTGTGGACTTTAGTTCGGCTTTCAACACCATCATCCCAACAACCCTCCAGACCAAACTGACCCAGCTCTCTGTTCCTAGCTCTATCTGTCAGTGGATCACCAGCTTTCTGACAGATAGGCAACAGTTAGTGAGACTGGGGAAATTCACATCAAACAGCTGCTCCACCAACACTGGTGCCCCTCAGGGATGTGTTCTCTCCCCTCTGCTCTTCTCTCTTTACACCAACGACTGCACCTCTAAAGACCCCTCTGTCAAGCTCCTGAAGTTTGCAGATGACACTACAGTCATCGGCCTCATTCAGGACGGTGATGAGTCTGCTTACAGACAAGAGGTTGAGCAGCTGGCTGTCTGGTGCAGTCTTAACAACCTGGAGCTGAACACCCTCAAAACAGTGGAGATGATCGTGGACTTCAGGAGAAACCCACCTGCACTTTCCCCACTCACCATCATGAACAGCCCTGTGACTGCAGTGGAGTCATTCAGATTCCTGGGAACCACCATCTCTCAGGACCTGAAGTGGGACAATCACATTGACTCCATTGTAAAAAAAGGCCCAACAAAGGTTGTATTTCCTTCGCCAGCTGAGGAAGTTTAACTTGCCACAGGAGCTGCTGAAACAGTTCTACTCAGCCGTCATTGAGTCTGTACTGTGTACTTCTATAACTGTCTGGTTTGGCTCAGCAACAAAATCAGACATCAGAAGACTACAGAGAACTGTTCGGACTGCTGAAAGGATTATTGGTGCTCCCCTGCCCACCCTTCAAGAACTGTATACATCCAGAGTGAGGAAAAGGGCTCATAAAATCACTCTGGACCCCTCACATCCAAGTCACCCCATTTTTGAACTTTTGCCATCTGGCCGGCGTCTCAGAGCCGCAAATACCAGAACAGCAAGGCACAAAAACAGTTTCTTCCCCCAGGCAATCTACCTCATGAACAGTTAAATGTTCCCCACTTATGCTTATGCAAACAAAAGTGCAACATCCTTATATTTATTTGTTACCCCTCCATCCTAGTACATCCCTGCATCTTTTTCAATCCTATTCCATTATCATTTATAGCACAATTGTTTATACACTTATTTATTTGACTACCTTTCTTTTTTTTTTTTTTTTTTGTCTGTGTGTTGGTGTCTCTGTGTACTGGAAGCTTATGTCACTAAAACAAATTCCTTGTATGCGCAAACATACTTGGCAATAAAGCTCTTTCTGATTCTGATTCTGATTCTGATATGTACAGGACAGATACATCCGAAAATGCTTCTCCTCTTTATTCACTTTAAGTGAATGTAGCCTTGGCCAGGAGGGGTTGATGGCATCAGGTGGTACCCATCATTCATTGGGTGTTTCGACCCTTATCCGCAACACCCTACCGTGTTCATAGGTCACTGCCCATCTTCCCCTCCTGGCTTCCAGCTCAACTCCTCCCTCCTGCTCCATAACCAGCAAGTGGCTCTTTCCGCTGCCTCCCCTATCCTGTGAGCTGCTGCCTTCCTCTCCCTCCCTGTTACTCCAATGGCTTTGAGCATTCTCCACACTGACTGAGCAGGGAATCCTCTACAGCCGACCTCGATCGGGAACAGCCAAGCCTGCCATCCTTTCCACCAACAGTCATGCAGCAGGTCTTGGTATTTGGCGCTCTTTCTTTCAAAGGTCTGTTCACACCCTGCTTCCCATGGGACTGTAAGTTCAATGAGGATGATCTTTTTTCCCTCTTCAGAGCACAGTACCACATCCGGCCTCAGGGTTGTCTGGACAAATTGGGGGAATTGCAGCCTTCCTCTCAGGTCGAGCTTCATTTCCCATGATTGGGCCTTTTGTAGCAGACTGGTTCTTGTTGTTGCTGTGGTTGGTAATTTTTGTGCGGGAATTATTATAATAATGCGGAATACCTGCAATCCCGAGTAGACATTCAAACTGTAATTAACAGGAGGTTGATGCGTGTCAAACTCACTGTTGGAGAGGAAAGAGAGACGCAGATTGTATTGGTGTATATTTGGTAGATACTGTGGAAAATGAATAATGGAACCATGTCAGATATGTCAGTATCTGTATCAACATATAGATATTTATGATAACACTACCATGTAGTTTGTTTCTCCAAGCTTAGAATCCATAAATGACGCTGAGCTCTATCTCTGTCTGATCAGCTCTTCACCCGCTGCAGCGGCGCTGTTCCCGGTTCAGATATCTTTTATTGATCCTTTTAAGATCTGATATTTTTATTGGCTTCTGAAGTGCCTTCAAAAGTTTGAATATCAATTCAAAATTTGGGCATACTAAGTAACGAACTATGATTTAAAAGTAACAAAGTAGATTATTTTGCTTAATTTGTACTTAAGTACAAGTAAAAGTACAACTCAAAAAAGTACAAGTACTTAATTACAGTAACGTGAGTAGTGGTAATTCAATACCTCCCACCTCTGTCAATACACCTGCAATATTGTCAAGGGTTTGATGCTTAATGAGCCAAAAGAAAGTGACTATTAAACAGCAGTTAGTAGTAGTAAATGAAAGCTTAATATTGGCTTTAATTACAGCAAGCAGAGAATAAAAAAATAATGTTATTTATTTGGTTACTCAATGAAAGACTTTTAACGCAAAACTGTGTTACATTAAATGGAACTGGAATGTGAATTTATATTGGGGAGAATATTAAAATGAAAATAAGAGACTTTGTCTTTTTATTTATTAAAACCACCACATAGAGAAATGAATAAAATGAGTATGTAAAATCTCAATATTTTGTTTGCTCTTCTTCAGCAGATCTGTTTAAACTATAAATGTCCTGCAAGAAAAGAGACACAGTGAATGTATCATACACAGAGAATCAGGAAAATATCATCTTGCTAGGCAGCACTTTGCAACAGCAGGCTGTTCATTTGTCTGCAACACTGCTATCAATTACGATCACCATCAATATACTGTTTCATTCTTCCACAGTCCATTTATTCTCTTTCAGAATCTTTAATCCTCACTGTTTTGCCCTACAGATGTATGTAGTTACATGCATCAAGTCTCTGGAAACAAATAACGCCAACTCAGTTTACATAAGAACACTAACAATAGAAAAAGCAGACAGTTATCTTCTTAATCCTATAAGTAAAGCACTGCATTT
This sequence comes from Carassius gibelio, assembly GCF_023724105.1. NCBI lineage: Eukaryota > Metazoa > Chordata > Actinopteri > Cypriniformes > Cyprinidae > Carassius > Carassius gibelio. The sequence goes on along the minus strand of NC_068402.1, from coordinate 22,856,803 downwards.
TTATGAGCAAACATTTGAATGAAATTCTCACAAGAAATTCTCACAATGGATTTCTAAGGCTTTGCTTTATGATTATATGAGTTAACAAATCTGTCAACTGAGTAAACTTGTTTAATGAATGTCTTGTAAATAACTGAATGGAATTGTTCACCCCAAAATGAAAATTACTGTATGTCAAAATAATGGTTATTAAAGGTATATATATAACCATTATTTAACATTCCATTCCATATATATAACTTCCTAGCTCTTGACCTTGATTATGATTTGCTGAGCCTGATTTAAAGTTGTTGTAAGATATTCCATGAACACACACAGTAACCTGTGACCTCATTACATCAGTATTACATCACAGCTGTGTTTGTGTGTTGTTCACTTATGAAGAAATGCATTGCTTAGCAGAAGAATTCATATTTTGTGATCAAATTATTTGATTTTTTTTGCTGTGTGTTTACAGTGGTGGCCAAAATTATTAGAACACTAGAATTTTGACCAGCTAAAAAATAGTTTTAAATCAGTCATTTCTATATTTTGCTGTAGTGTGTCAGTAGAATATATTAGTTTACATTTTCAAACATTCATTTTGTCATTAATTGTAATAATCTAGTGAGATTTATGTTTGACAGCAGCCAGTTCTCCACACATATATCTGATCTCTTTATTATCAGTCTGTCTGGAATGACATGAAGAAACAGAACAAACTGAGACATACTAAATCCAGAAGAACTGTGGCAACATCTCCAAGATTCTTCAAGAAACCTGCAAAGCTGCCTGAAAAACTATGCGCAAGTGCATTTTTACAGCCTTTTACACAAGTTTTTAACATTACTGTAGCTTTGCAGGTAGGTTTCTTGAAGCAAAGAGATGTTGCCACATTCTTGATTAAGTCTGTCTCAGTTTGTTCTGTTTCTTCATGTCATTCCAGACAGACTGGGTGGTGATGAGATCAGATCTTTGTGTGGAGCCCTGGCTGCTGTCAGACTTCTTGTGCAAACAAAAATGAATGGCAAAATGAATTTTTGGAAATGTAAACTGAAATGTCCTACTGACACACTACAGCTAAAGATAGAAATATCTGACTTAAGAGACTTTAGATGATGAAAACACCAGTTTTCTAATAATTTTGGCAACCACTGTATTTAATATAATCCTGCCAGTAACTGTTACTGTTATAAAAGCAATAATCCCTGTGAAGCATTTTTATTGTATATGAGCAATATCTGCATAATACACTATAATGCCCTTTTGCTGTTCTAAAACCAAGGCGTATTGCTTTATTATAGTAACAGTTTATCAATGCACACTATGTTCAGTATAAAAAATAAAAATAAATAAATAAATAAATAAAATCTTTGTCAAGAGGCCAAAAAAGTGTTTGGCATGGACACCTTAGCTCTAAATGTCATTTTTGTATGTTTTCGTAATATCATAATTTAATTATGTGAACTCTTTTCATTTCCTAAATTAAATTGACAGTTAATTTTGAAATATTTTTTTTTTTTACAGTGTCAACTCTTCAGAAGTTTTGCATCAGAGGTAGGTAACATAAGGTAATCCAACAGGTGATGCCCATGAGATTTCCATCAGAGAATCAGCTCTTGTTCCCCGCTAAACAATTTCTCACACACACAAGCAACAGAAAATCATCTTCCACACAACACGTGAGGGCAAACGTTCTCAATACACCGCAAACACTGCTGTCCTTTTCAATTAGGCCCCCCCTGCTCTGCCTGGTACAGGGGCAGCCAAGCGCAGCCATGCTGCGACGATTACTACAGCAGTCGCACTGCATCTTAATCTCTCTACTCACCCACAGCCCAACCAGAGAGGGCCAAACAAAACAACACCACGCAAAACCCAATAATTGCATGGCAATATCTGTGTGGCAGTGAGTCATGATGACGAAAAGAGAAAATAAAAGAAAGAGAGGCAGGCAAAGATAGTGAGAGACCGGCGTGTGCAGTAGGGGAATTGATGGCCAATGAGCTGTGATGGATGATGGTAAATGTGGTCAAATCTAATAAATCTGAATAATTTGACCATTTGTATGAGGGGGAGGTGGTGGGGAAAGAATGAAGTCTGACATTTCAGGCTGTACTATTGAGGCTCATAGTGGTGACTTCCTGTTCAACAGAGCTGAAGCTGTGATAAAGCGCTTCAATACCGCTAGGAACAGAGATGCCCTACGGACTGATGTGAATGTCTCTGGGTTATGTCAACCTAACCCGAGATCACTCTTCTTCCTACCATTTAAAACTCTGTGAGCAATACAATGTCTTCCACACCTTATCGAAAAGTCTACTGCGTAATGGAAAATGTAAGGGCTCCCTAGTTCTTTCCACAACGCCGGTTGCTTGACTATAATACTTGACTCTGGTGTTAGCTAGAGGTGTGTAGTTTCGGCTCAGCGTGTCCTCTTTGTCACACTGACAATGTTGACAGAGGCACAAAGGAGCCTTATCTGAGGATAGGCAAATATTTTAAATCCTCTACTCCCTTTTCTGTTTAAGCATCAGATAGCTTAAATGAAAGAGCCTGGGCGCTGAGGTGGCAGGGCTTAGCAAGATACAGTAATTCTCCATTAATCAGGATGCTTTTTTCATTATTAGCCTTTTGCTTCATGATTAATATCACACCCCCTCATTAAAGCGGATTAAATATTGGCTCTAAAAACTGTATTTCCCCAAACCAGTGGGAGAGAAAAAGAAGGAAAGAAGGGAGAGAGAGACTTTGTAGCCAATCACTTCACTTACAATGTCTAATTGTGTGTGTTCGCAACCACCCAGTAAAGGTCAGAGGCTCAGTTCAACTTTCTATGCCATACATTTACATAAAACAACTGAAGTACCTGGCTGAATTTGGTGTTCATAACCTTTATAAGAATTTGCAATGCAAAGACCTCTGTGTTTTATTATTTGAAAAGTCAACATATTTTATTGTCTAGATAGGAGTAAATAACTACTGTATTGTGTGTCTGGGGACACTGGCCTTTGGTAATCAGCCATGTATACTGTTGGTTGTGTAAATCGATGTATGAATACGAAGACTGTTGAATTTGGATGTCACAGAGCATGAATGAGACAAATTAGATTTCCATTCCCTGTTGCTATGCTTTTAAATACCAATTTTTATGCAAATGTATCCCAAAGCTTTATAACCTCACTTTCATTATTCAGAGATGTGCGGTGCTCTGTGTAGAGGTTCGCCATGGTTGTCTGACTTTTTCTTTTTGTTTATGACTACTCTCTTTTAGGTGCACAGAAACAGGTCAGAAACTTTTGGGGTCATGAGAAATTTAGTAGCCTCCTGGAGGCAGTTTAATAAGAACTGAGATGTTTCCTTTGCTGTGATGTTTCTCTGTTGTGTAACTGACAGTGCACATTTCTTGACTGCTGAGTAGTACTTGATCTGAAATCTAAGAGAACTACACACACTAAGAGAAGTCACACACACACGCACACACACACATACGCACACACACGCACACACACACACACACACACACACACGCACTGAAGAGTTCAGATGCAAAAGCCTCTAAGTGCCATCTGAAAATTTAAAATTTTAAATTAGGATTTTTATCAAGCTCCTATGCTTGGGTTGAGTCATGTTACTTTAATGGCAATGTGCAGGTCCTTTTTCCAGGCTATTAAGTGAAATAACTGAACATAAATATAGGAGCCTGAAAAATGGCATTTCAGATGGCATTTAGAGGCCTTTGCATCTGAACTCTTCATATATATATATATGATATATATATAAGTTATTTAAATAATCAAATAGTTTGTTATATTCAGCAACAATGCATTTAATTGATCTAAAGGCATAAAGACTTTACATTGCTACAAAAAGATTCCAAACAAACAAACAAACAAAAACATCAAGAGAGTTTTAAATGTTTGAAAGTTTCAAACACACACACACACACACACACACACAATTACCACACCAAAATAAACAAGCTACATAATACACATAGCATGTTGCGAGGAAGAGTAATATGTTATTATAATCACCTAATACTTACATAACCTTTGAGATTCATCTGTTCAGTGACACATTCTTTCAGTTTGGTACAGATCGTCAGTTATTTGTGTATTTCATTTGGAGTAAGAGTGATTAAATTATAAATCAGCAATTCACTTCACAGAGAAGACTCTTATCTCAAGTTTGACTATCAAATGAACACATACCCACTGAAACACTCACAGGCTCTTCACCAAGATCTCAAAGTGAAACTTAAGCACAGAGAGAATAAACCTTTGAATCAAACATACCATTGCTTGTGCTAAATATCTTGGCAGCACACAATTATACCATATTTAGCATCTGTCAGGAGATTAGTGTTAAATATTCTAAATCAGAATTTAACTCACACATTTTATCTCTTGAAAGAAACATTGACAGGGTGCCAGAACAGTCATTATTCTGGTTTGCCATGTCAATTATTCCGTTTTCTGGTTTGGCAATAGTTGTGAAAAGATTTATTCTTACAATTAAAGAAAAATGATACCTTGTCTGATATTGTATGCTGTAGCAGGACATAATTGTGCCTTTACTTATCATCGCAGATTGTAGCTATCAGCACTATAATTGCCTAATTCTGTACAGCAATAAGAGACGATACTATTGCCTGGCTCTCAGTAGGCATGTCCAAGTACAGTATGTGAAACACATCCTGACTGCTGTTATGGCCTAAGCAATGTTCATATAGTAAAAATCCATTTATACTGACTTGTAAGTGCATCCCCTTGGGATTATAAGGTTCTATCTCACATTTTTGTTAAAATTATTCCCATATTGTTATTCTGTGACAATTTATTTACATTATGTGATATATATTTTTATGTTGTATACATTATGTGATTTTTATTAAAAAAAACAATAAGGTTCTATCTACACAGTTTAATGGAATTCAAAATTTTTTAAGCTCAATATCTCAAAACTACTCGGAAAGCAGATAAAACCTTATAATTCCAAGGGGACGAGTGGCATTATAAGTTAAGGCCAAAAACATGATGGTTTAATCAGCATTCATATATATGATAATATCTGAAATTGTAAAAGCAGCCAGGCCAACAATAAAATGTATGCACTCTTAGGTCATCGAAGATAGAAATAAGTCTAATCCTTCATCTGAACAAATTTAGAGAAAATATACAATTATGACATTTGCTCCCCTATGGATCTTCTGCAGTGAATGGGTGCCATCAGAATGAGAGTCCAAACAGCTGATTAAAGCAACACAATAATTGCTTCCTCAAGTGAAAAAAAGTCATGCTTCTATTGTCCTCTCTAAACAAGATCTGTGCATATTTCATTCCTGGTTCAGGCAAGGTGACTCTTTCACTGAAGAGAGCATTATTATAAAAAGAGGACTTGAAGTAAAAAATTTCTTAAATATATCATAATCTCTCATTCTGACAGCATCCATTCACAGCAGAGGATCCCTTTATAAGCAAGTGATGTAATGCTAAATTTCTCCAAAGCTACATCTTGAATATTTGAGGGTGCATACATTTTCAGCAAATTTAAATTTTGGAATGAGTCATTCTTTTAATTGGATTTGTTTAGGAAAATAAAAATAAACTTTTATGTCCATTTGGGAGGGATGGGTTAATGGTGCAATGATTAAGATGCTTAAAGGTAAATATCTAATTTAGGAATTAATTCATATCAGCAGAAATGACCCAATGACAGTAACAGCTTAAATCGTCTCCAGTCAAGACACTTCTAGTCTGAAAACTGTGGCAGGATTTGCAGAAAGTTTACTCTTACTGTCAACAGTTGAGTATGCACTAAATTATTCAACATCCCAAAATGACTTTATTAAATATTTGACAAAATTAAATATTTGGAGTAGATAAACAATAAGAAATTGCAGGGTGCCGGCAGTGACTGTCCTTGTCAGTTCTGAGGCTGCATCTTTAAATAAACAGTGACTATATATCTGAATGTCATGGCATCATGTGGATTATAGAAATTAATATAGATACAAACTGATATTAATTTATATCTGTGAAATTTCCACAAATGGCCAAAAGACCACACCAAATAAATTTAAAGAGAGCATTTATGGATTAAAATGAGAAACATTATGATAGGTGTTCGAAAAATACTTACATATCAGAGTTAATCAAATTTCAGTCACTTAAGATGCAATGCTCCTTTCATATAAACATTTCAACACAAAACTTGTTTCAAGGTTAATCAAGTATTTTGAGCCATCAGTCTAAGAGCGGCAGTAATGGGCTAAGAATTTTTTAAAGAGTTTATATTGCATTCTTCTCATTTCAGAAAAAAAAAAAAAAAAAAACACTAAGGGCCATTACCTGTTATATGATCAAGCTATTTATCATGTCTTTCCCCTTCATTGTGCTACAGCATCTTTTTCATTTGCATTTAGACTATTCAACCAAAACTCCACAGTTAATCAAACAAAATGATTAAAGCAAAAATGGACTAGATGACCAGTGGACCAGGACACCACAAATGCCGGAAAGTGAGGCCAGGTGAATGGAAGAGGAAAAACACACATTTCACTTACATACTGTACTTGCACATACACAAACTTTTTACATTCCTAAGAGATGTACTGATATACTTCATTCCCAAAATGATTGCTTGCACATTCCTACATACTGTAGACACCTAAGGTTTTTAAAGCAGCATGGCCAGTAACCTCATTGCATTGATTAAATGTATAGAACTAAATGCAAAAGGTTTTATCAAATTTACTTCAGTCAATATCTAGTAAACACCATGCTTTCTCTTGTATTGTACTCAAGTAAACAAAAAACAAAACAAAAAAAGAAACCCAGTCCCAATGGCACTTCAACAGAAGTACAGAAAAACAAGTTTGAAAATGTCTCAAGTTGCATACATAACCATGGTTCCCCAAAGAGAATGAGACGCTGTGTCGAAGCATTTTGGGAATGCCCTCTGCATGACCACTCTCTTCATCACATGTGTAATCAGTCCAATGGAATAGCAAGACGTCATGCCCGGGTGACATCATCAACCAGGAATCTAAAAAGCATGTGCAGTGGAGCTGCGTCAGCTTCTTGGAGTAAAGCAAATGCTGCCAGGGATACTGGAAGTATGTCACTGAGACGCAGTGCCTCAATACCTTTTGGGGATCCATGGTTACATATGTAACCTGACATGTTCCCCTTCACACTGCCAGACTTTAAACCCACTGTGTCGCAGAGGTCCTGATTGGACACACCTGCTAGAAAGGTCTTGAAGGCCACCATGCGTCTGGTCGAGTGAGCCTTGATCCCCAAATGGCAAGGGGAGATCAGATGACTCATAAGCAGAAAGTTAGAACATTTCAGAAATCTACTCAATTGGGTAGTGCAGAGTTTTACAGAGAGCTTCTAGCACCACAGTCAGGTCCCATATGGGGATATGAGATCATACAGGGTGCCTCATCCTCAGCCCACCATGGAGGAAAAGTGTAACCGAGGGTGTCTGCCCACTGACCGGCCACCAAGAGTTAGACAATGGCCACCAATTAGACCTTCAGGATGGAGTGGGTCAACCTTGTGGAGAAGCGGGCCGCACTGTACCAACTAGGTCGAGCTGGTGGTCTCTGCACCAAGAAGTGAAAAGTTTCCCCTTGAAGGCATACAGTTTCCTCATAGATGGAGCTCTGGACTGGAGGATGGTCTCAACAACCTCGGTTGAGAGACCGGAAGCTACGAGCCCTGCCCCCTCAGGGGCCACACCTATAACTTCCAAAACTCTGAGCGGGGGTGGATTATCGTGCCCTCTGCCTGTGAGCGGAGGTCCCTTCTAATGGGAATCTCCCATGAAGTGCCATCAAGGAGGGAAATCATGTCAGAGAACCATACTTGGCTGGCCAGAACGGGGATACTAGCAGCAGACTCTGCCCCTGCCTTGACAGGATGTCTGCTCCCATATAGAGATGCACAGGAATGTGCACTGATCTCAGAATTAGGAGTTTGCCCTGGGACCACACAATGATCTGGTATGTTTTATTGTACAACTGTGTGAATGCAGACCTCCTTGGTCCTTGATAGAGACCACCTATGTGTTGTCGGTGCACAATTGATATGCCACATCAGATGGCGACCACTCCACAGACCTTGGGCAGGTTGGCCACTCATCTCCCCAACCGGTGAGAGATGCATTCTGTCGCTAGAATTATGCGGCAACAAGGAGCTCCCAACATCGGGCCCTGAGACAAGAACCAAGGTTTCCTGTACATGTCTAAGGCACGTAGGTGCCTCTGGGATAACCACTTGGTCTTGAGCCACCACTGTAGGGATCTCATGTACAGAAGGCCAAAAGGTATCACATTGGACACAGCTGCCATCAGACCCAGCAGTCTCTGAAACTGCTTGACAGTGAGTGACTAGCCTTCTTTAACTCTCTTGACTGCAGTAAGCATCGACTAGATCTGAGCAGGGGACAAACGTGCCTGCATCTTAGTCAAATCCCACACCACGTCCAGATGAGTGGTCCTCTGTAATGGAGAAATTACTCTTTTCTTGCCATTTAGTCTTAACTCCAACACTTTCATGTGAGCGAGAACGACATCTCGATGCAGTACCGCTGCCTGCTCTGACTGAGCTAATGTGAACCAATCATCAATGTAGTTGTAGAGTATGTAGATGCCCTGGAGTCACAATGGAGCCAAAGCAGCATCCATACACTTGGTGAAAGAGTGAGAGTGCAAGGCCGAACCTGATATCAATAAGTTTTGTCCCCAAAAGTGAACCTTAGGAACTTCCTGTGATGAAGAAGGATGGAGATGTGGAAGTAAGTACCTTTTAGATAGATCATGAACAACCAGTCCTCGGACCTGATCTAAGACATGACTTGTTTGAGTGTGAGCATTCTGAACTTCAGTCACATGTCAGGTTCAGGTTCAGCTGACCGCTCAGACAAATTGGGATGCAACCCTCCATCTTTCTTCGGAACAATGAAGTACCAGCTGTAGAACCTGGACTCTTTTTCATGCGGAGGGAACACCTCGATGGCCTCCTTCCTCAAGAGAGTGACTACTTCTTATTCTAGTACCAGAGCCTGCTCGGGACCCACCAGAGTGGGATTAACCCCGTTGATTCGAGGTGGAGGAGAACCAAACTGGATTCTGTAGCCTCTCTCTACAGTATGCAGGACCTATTGAGACACATTTGGCAGTAGTTTCCACACTACCAGATAATCTACTAAGGGAATCAGCTTCTCAAGACTGATCTCTGGTGTCATCAAAGCAGTTAGCTCGGTTCCCTGAAGCGGCGCATTAGCAGGGGACAGCTGAACTTGCTGCTCTGGAAACCTCTGTGGAGGTTGCGAGCATCTTATCAAAATCTGTATATGATGTGTGATGAGTGTATATGATCAATGATCAATGTACTGTATATCGTCATTGATCAATAAAACCATATACAGATTGTGTAGGTGACTATAAAGTTTACTCTGCTCTTGTCCTAGTTTACCGGAGACCTACTTTAATGTGTTTCAGAAGGAGAGGATTAATTTGCTTGTTGTAAATTCCACAGTTCGGATTCAGCTCTAGTTAACATGGCTGCGCCCATCACCGGTCGATATAAAATTGTTTCAACTAACATGTAGATATACTTGCGCATATTTCAGAATATCAGATATTTCACAATATAGTGAGCATGTCTGTGCATATTTTAACATAAAATTAATTATTTTATATAAAAATTAAATTAAATAAAAGTGATCCATGTGCCATACAGATCTATTGTGGCTGTGTTGTGTCACATGACGAGCATGATGTTTCGCCATGGAAATAATAAGGAGATACATTCTGAAATACCAGTCACCTAAAAAAACACTCACACTGCAGACTCAGCCAGAATATTTAAAATTGATGTGTAGAATGGTTAAGGACAATGTCACGCCTAGGGACAGATAGTTTACCAGTGTCTATTCAACCAAAGGCATCACCTTATATTTCACCTTATACGCTTTCTCAACCTCACCACATTCACATAATAGTCTGAGGCAGGGATGAAGGGACGTGCCAAGAAAGGCCTGTCCAATGACCTCAAAAACCTCGGTTTGGAGTTTGGGTAAAAATGTCAGGCTCCGTCATGGAGGTGATGGCCTCGACCGCAGAAAGCGTTCGTTTAATTTGCTTCACTTCCAATTGATTTTTAACTTAGTCTCAGCACGAGTAAGCACCTCACTTAGCTCCTCATACTGGGGCAATTTAGGAGACAAAACCTCATCGATGCCCCCCACTCCTCGAAGGAAGACAGGCAGAGCATTGAGTCCATAAGTAGCCTGGAAACTGTAGCCACATTGCGGGCTTCCAAGCCCATATATTGGTCACTAGATCTGGCGGGTGAGGAAGGAGATAGGGACTTGCTGTCTCCATCCCCTTCAACAGATCCAAATGCGAAACCCCACGGATCTGTGAGAAACTGTGAGCTCTGCTCCCAAGCAAACCATGCAGAGACTGTGTGTATCCCGTCCCATGATGTAGCGTGGATAGGAAGGAACACACAGTCTATAACACGGCTTGCTCTCGCCCTCTGAATGCTTAGACTTTTTCTGAGCCTTAGCCATAATGGAGCTTATTAGTTTGTTTCTTGGGACAGACAACACTAAATAAGACTCACAAACACAGAGTTTTAGACTGACACACACAGAGGGCTTGCTGAATGACTGAAAGCTGATGCCAGCTCCACCGCACGTGCTTTTAAACTTCCTGGTCGATGACGTCAACCGCCCATGACACCTTGCCCTTCCATTGGACTAATTACACGTGTGATTCAGAGTGTGGTCACATAGAGGGCATTCCCAAAGCATGATCCACATGGCTCCTGCATAAGTATTTGCCGTTGGGAGAGAAGAACCTGTTGACATATTTTTTTTTTTTTTTAAACCATCTCTAATCCTAAACTGAAAATCCAATCATTACAGAAGCTATCTGCTTTTCCTTTTTCTGTCCACAATGTGATGTTTGCCACTCAAAAGTTTTAGCGCTAATATCTAGTATATGTATAATATCTAATAAAAGTATTACGTTTATTGTAAAACAATTAACATACATTTTTTTTTAATTGTTTCTTTTTTTTTCAGATAGTTAGTTAGACATCAGGGATATATTTGGATGAGAAAAAATAAAGGCCCATTATGAATGGAAAACGAGACAGGATGAGGAAGCTTTTATCTCATCTGTATCTAAGCTTTGCCATTTCCCAAACAATCAATAGCACTCATCTGCGAAGACTGGAACAGACTCAATGGACAATATCGATAAGAAAGGTACCGTATTTTTTGGACTATAAGTCGCACCTGAGTTTAAGTCGCATCAGTCCAAAAATACATCATGATGAGGAATAAAACATATATAAGTCGCACTGGACTATAAGTGGCATTTATTTAGAACCAAGAACCAAGGGAAAACATTACCGTCTACAGCCACCAGAGGGCGCTCTATGTCTTCAGTGTAGACTACAGGAGCAGTGAGCAGCTTAGAGCACCCTCTCGCGGCTGGAGACGGTTATGTTTTCTATTGGTTCATGTCTCTTGGTTCATGTCAAATTAATTTTTATAAATAAGTCGCACCTGACTATAAGTCGCAGGACCAGCTAAACTATGAAAAAAAGTGTGACTTATAGTCCGGAAAATACGGTAAAAGGTGGAATGAACTGCTGCTTTGTAGGCCTTCACAATTCCCCCAACTGCATAATAAACAACTACATCACATCTACACCATTAATGCATTCACAATTTCAAGTTCAAAACACTTGTCATACAGACAACTACTTTTACTTTCATACAACTTTTGCAGTCATACAAATTATAAAAATTTTTAAATATGCTCATATGCCTTTAAAAGCTTCAGTTTTACCTTTCAGGTTTTCTCTTCTTCTCTTTTTCTCTTTGATTTATGCCCTCAGAAGAGGGTTATAACTGTATAAAACACTATGAGGCACTCTTCATAAAGCCAGAGAATGACCCGTGGCCCCACTGTTCTGCGCCTGAATGTCTGTTGGAGAGCGCAGTATTATCCACTTTGGCAATCAAGTCTAGACTGAAGTGACTATGACTCCAGCAGAAAAGAGGCTGTGGCAGAGACGTCATCACTACCCTCTCTCATCTGCAACTAACAAGCCCGTTTCCTTTTTTATCAACTTTATTGTTGTGCTGTGGAGAAATATGCCATAGAAAATTAGGATGAGCAGTTGTGTTTGACATCTGAAAAAGAAGACTGTAGAAATTGGTTGAAAAATATAGATGGCACGGTTCATAATTTCCTTTCAGAGTTGTTGTGACATACATAAGAGAGCATGCACAGCCACAGACTTACAGCAATAAAAAATGGGTATTCTGTCATGGATAACTTTTGTTACTGAGAATGGAGCAAATTCCCTTAAATTTTGCTAAAGTCCCCCCAACCCCCCCTGCCCCCAACCAACAAAAAATGTGGTTACAAATATTACAATTGTCCAGACTAAATAACACATTTAATAAAATTAAGCAGCTCCACATGTGCAGTTTGATAGCATGTTTATTAAACCAAATATAAACCACATTAATGTATACATAACAAACAGAGGAATATGAAACAGACTTTACTAGAAGAATGAGAACGTGCACAAATGCATCCCCCATATGATGTGTAAAGGGACATTTGGGAGTGGGGGTGTGAGCCAGACGTACTGACAAATGAGCCACTCGGCCAAAACTTACACTGCACTAACCTAAAATAATGGAGGTTGACCTGTGGGCTGTCACCCTCATCCTTACATTGATTACACCAGGACTGTGGCCACACTCACCTGCCCCTATCTCATGCATACCAACACACATCATACCCCTGCTGTCAAAAATGGCTGTAACGGGAATGTCTACCTCCTGCTTGACTGCACCAGAAGCACAACCCATGTTCCATATGGCACTCATGCTGTCTGAAATAAACATATAACCTGTGGAGTCAAGCCATTACCAAACCACTTTCTGCCACACTTATTTTTATTAACCAGACAGAGAGCTCATTGTGTCTATAGCAGTTTAAAACAAGACAAGCTCTATTTGGCCACTAGCCCACAGAGTGGAAGATAAGGTGTGTGCCATTTTTAATTAAGCCTACAAGAGAAATTAAGCAATCACATTTGCTCTATATACAGGTCCGTCTGTTTTACAGCATAACTAATGGAATGTAATATAGACATTTTCAATTAATACAAGAGCTATCTAGTCAAGGTCACTTCAAAGGAAGTCTTTCATGGTGTATTTAAGTCCACAACTTTCAGAGAGATCAAGTGTGTTTAACAGCACAATGGCCTTTGTAATCCATAATTCCGGTCCATTATAATGAAATAATTGTTTGGGGAAGTAGCTTTGCAATAGGGTTGAGACCCGGAAACTGGTTTAAATTATACATACAAAAAAGTAATTCTTACACTGAGTGGAATATCATAAATACATATTTTCTGCAGGGCTTAAAGTGTGAAACAACAGCATGACTCTTATGAGCCGGTTATTTTTACTTAAACGAAATCACAGTATGATCTGTCTAGTCTGGTGAATGAATCAAAGGTTTATCTGAGATGTTTATTTTCAGTATATAACAAAAAGGTCAATTCTTGAACAGTTCTTATTATAGAACCAAATTGTTGGATTACATTTATGTCACCTTTAAAAAGACTTTGAAAAGTCATTAAAAAAAATCTTCATACATTTTTGTAGAACTGTTTTACATTTATTTCGATTTAATTAATATTTATATATTTTCTATTTATTCCCCACATGCTGCACTAAAAGAACTGTTAATGGAACCATTAATGGAACTGAGGAATGTAAATCTAAATTATTAAAATATTCACAATCTCATCCCTACATTTGCAAAGTTGGGTATTTTATATAAGATCTTACAAAAATAAAATGAACCACCTCTCTCTAAATCATCTGTGAAGTCTATTCAAAGTATCATTTTACATCAGCTGCAGGGCGATCAATTATTCAGCAAATGTGTTTTCAAGCATTTGGCTTATATCTCTGAGATATTGAGGAGCTTTAGGTTTTTGTGCATCAGTGGTCAAGAAGGAAGTCTGTCCCTATGGCTGAACTTCCTCTGAAGCGTGTTGCATTTAAAAAGAGGATGGACAGAAAAAAAGACAGAATTATGCAAGCAATTAATTCTGCTCTAACTTTACTGCCTGACCTTATTAGCTGCAATAGACCTTCCAGTGCCCCTTAAATGCCCAGTTAACTGGCTGTACAGATGATCAATGTCAAACATCTCAATAGGGGAGGGTGCTCAAAAAAGTGCTCAGTTTAAGCCTCAGTAAAATTGCAGGAAGGAGTAAAAAAAGTGCATAGAATAAATAAAAAAAAATAAAAAAATGCAGTCTTTGCTTTTCACCTGCACTACCTTACTTCTTTTCCACTGATATTCATGCAGAGTAAGACCCTGACCATATGCTGTGAGATGTGCTTTAAGAAACACTATCCACAGTAAACTCCAGGTTCTATACGGAGACACTGAAAAAAAAAAGAAAAAAAAAAAAAGATACAAAGTCATTTTTGGTATCTGACAGAAGGGAAGTTCATCCAGACATTGGTTCTTTGGGCTTGTGGAGCTGCCACGAGAAGCCTTGCAATACACGATTAATTTAGACTCAGGATGAGTCCCCTGCTGAAATCGTTGGTTGAATCTTATCTAACATGAAACACACCAACTATCTTACACCGTGGCTATAATTCTAATTAGAAAGGCTCACTGAGGTCTGTTCTTGCTTTCAACGTGCCATGTTGGCTAATTGTTTGAGATAGTCAACCACTTGGACACTCATTTCAAAATGCCAAGATTTTGAAAACCAAAGGGTAAGGTGATGCATAGAGTGAGTATATCAAATGAAAGATCAACACATGGAAGCTAAGTAAATGTTGGAGACATTTGTCAATCCCACGCGCTAAAGATTTTCTTGAATACTGAAGCTTTTTTATCAGTCACCCAGCACTTATTTCTTGGTAAACTGCTCCAAGATAGGCGCCTGTGGCAATTCTCCAATAACGACCAATTCTATAATGTTTCACACTAAATGCCTTTCCACTACTACTGGCCCTCTGCTCTTTCTTAATTAAGCCTAAAAGTGTTTACTCGGTCTGCGTATTATAAAAAGGCAGTGTCTAATAGTCCCTGTAGAATTAATAGAGCAATGATTCTGGAGCTTTAGTTATATTAATTAACTTAATCACAATTTAATCAAAAACAAATATGTACAATATTAAAATTACATATTGAGTTTATTTTTATTACAATAGAGAAAGTACCAAGGGTACGTATATAATTAAGGCCTTTATGATTGTAGGCCTTTGAGTATTAGACAAAAAGATTGAGAAGCACTGTCTCAAGCTGCCTATACTGTTAGCTTTTATAAGGTACGTTCTCTCACCTCAGCTATTCATGAGACTCCCGATATCAGGTAAAAAAGTAGTATACTTTAGTGTATTTGAAATGTGAATAAAGTACATGAATTATAAAAGAAGTATGCTTCTACTTGTTGTACTTTATTTAAAGAGTATTTGATTTGTACTTTTTAAAAGTATACTTCAAAAAAAGATGTAGTTAAGTTCAACTTAATAGTCCAAACAATAAGTATACTAATTTATCAGTAATCAAATTATTTTTTAAATGTACTTTTTGAAAGTGTACTTTGTTATTAATGTATTTTAAATTGTATTGAAGATAAAACATTTTAAGTATATTAAATTTGACATACTTAGAGTGGCAATTCAGTGTACTTATGGGAAGTATATTTTTTGGAAATTAATTGTTAGTATACTTTTTAAAAGTGTACTATGTTCTCACTTCATTAGAAGTGTGAATTTTGTACACTTTATACAGTACACTCTAAAATAAGTGTATTTCTAGTTGCATATCAGAGTACTCTCATAAAATATGTTAAAATATAAAAATGTATAGTGGTAATTTTGTGTACTTTTAGTATGTAAGTTTATTTGTAATACAAAGTATAATTTATTAACGTGTACAATGATTTTATATATATATATATATATATATAAACATTTCTATCAGCCAATGATAATTATAAATAATACATAATAAATCTGATTGACAGAGCTCTATCAGTCATTAATGTTCTGGTTATTTTGTTTCAGTGTAGCTACGGTTTGTTAATATTATGCAAAGTATACAAAGTAAACTTCATCATTCAGCTGAACTGAGCACATTTATTTAGATACTTCATGTCTTATTTAATTCATCCCATAAACGCATGTCCCTGCTGAGCTGGGCTATGACTAATTTCACGGGCAAAGCTGAAAAAACTTTTTTCCAGCTTCATATTATAGGAAGGATACATTATACGACCTATCCTACAGTCATCATGGTGAGATTAGGTTCCTTTTAATCTAAAATAAATAAATAATCGAAAACAACAGTGAGGAATCGTTCCATTCGATTCCAGGACCAGGATTGCGATTGCAAAAATTGTGGAATCGAACAGCCCTACTAAGCAATAGATGGCTACTAATGGACCGAGGAATTGGACCTACCCCCCAGTCGGTTACCACATCCAATCAGTGTGCGCAGCATCGTCGACATCCAATCACTATGTAGAAGTCTTGGAGGCAATTAGCTCCAGTAGCCATATAGTAACGGTTAATGTTTGAAATTCATCACTGAAACTCAGGCGGTAACAAGGTAAAGTTAGCACCATGTATGGGTTGTTTTATTTCGTTGACGGCTCCGTTATTGGAGAGAGTACATCTATTATACAGGATGCATATATAAATGCTGGTGTTACAGTGATTTGCAAGGAAGACATCCAGTCCCAGGAAGGCTGGATAGAGGTGATTTTGCCAGCTAAACGCAGGCAAGATCCGAAGCCGGTTGCAGCCAAACTGCTGTTCATGACGGGTAAGTTCTGAAACATTTGAAATATTCGGAATACTTTTTGTAACATTAACTAACCGACTACTGTCATGTAGCGTAACGTTACTGGCGAGTCGAGCAGGTACCATCATGTAATGGAAAAACGCCATAATTAATAAGTCCTCCTACAGAGAACGCTCCAACACTAGCGTTTACAGACCCATAGCTTATCTTTGAAGTGTTTGGCTTAGGTTCTAGTGAAGGTTTAGCTAGTAACGTTAGTATAATGGAATTCGTCGTCGATATGCATCATGCGTCAGCATGACCATTTAATACAAATTCTGATAATTAGTTAAGACAAAGTTAAAGTCATTCGGTTGTCGGGGACAACCCATGTATAAGGTGCAACAGGCTAAAATATAGGACAAATAAAGTTGTGTCAAGGAGACATTTTGAATGTACAAGAGGGATGGACATTAGTGCCTAATACTGATGAAAGTAATAGAGTACAAATACATTAAATGACAGTGACATTGCTGTCTTGAAATTATTATTTTTTTTCTCATTAAAAGGTCACACTGTATTTGTATTTTTATGTGTCTTCACAGAAAACTACAAAGTAGTCCAGAAGCGTGTCGCTTTTCTCAAATGGGGGGATATATGGTCTTCCAGTCAGTCTGGCCAGGAGAAGGGGGTGGTGAAGCAAGGAATGACTGTAAGTTTGAATTATGACTTAACAGTTATGGAACATTGTGATTCCAGTAGGGCTGAAACGATTAGTCGACAATATTGTCAAAAAAAATTGTTGACAAATATTTTTGTTGTCAAGTAGCCGTTTTATTTATTTTGACCTAATTTAGAGCATGCACTAATGCGGTTTGACCAGTGTGACACTGATGCGCAAGACATTAATTCAGCTCCCCTCGATGCAATTCAAGAGAAGAAGAGAAACCGCACTCAGAAACCAGGCGCCAAGGAAGTCGACCGGAAGTTGAAGTCGGCCGCGTGCCACCATCTTGTAGCAGAACGTCACTTACATTAGCATTCCCATTGACTCCCATTCACTTGCCTCAGTTGAGTTCCAATGGGGTCGCTGCGTCCATTTCTTTTACTATGTCAGAAATGCACCAAGCCGAACAGAATGGCATTTGGATATGAAAATATGACACTCGCTTTCCTTTCAATAACGAAATGACAACAAACAAAATTCACAGCAGTATGAAAGTAGCAGTTAAAAATGCATCTTCTTACACTGATGTGGATGTTTGCACGAGCTCAGTAAAGCATTCACGTCACATCTATAGTTTTTTTTATTTAAATCAAGCAGTTTTACGGTATTAAACATTATTATTATTATTATTATTAAATATTTGATTAAAGTGATAATTTGGTTTGCAGAGATCAAAGCTCATTCTAGCTCAGGACTGTTTTGATTATCATAACCCATGATAAAAGTAAGGTATTTAAAGAGAGATTACTCTACCAGTCAAAAGTTTTTGATTGTAACTTAAGTTTTTTTTCTTTTTTTTGTTTTTTTTAAAGAAGTCTCTTCTGCTCACCAAGCCTGCATTTAGCAGTAATATCGTGCAATATTTTTACGATTTAAAATAACTACTTTCTATTTGAATATATCTTATATTATCTGGTCTATTTTGAATAATATATCTTCATTTGCTGTTCACATTCCTCGACGGTGTGTGACATTAATTAAAGTGGTGGTGTGGACATTTTCAAAATCATTCTCTTAAACAAGATGTATGTTGTCAGTCTGGTTCACAGATGGCCAAGATAGGCGAACAGCTCAAGAGGGACCTCAAACAGCAAGCTACAAGACAACTCCGTTCTACTCCTGCTAGATATGAGTCTGATTCTGATGACACATGTTGTGATATTTTTGATCCTCCCAAAAAACGAAAAATGGTAAGTTTAAAAATGTAACTGACTTCATCAAATGTGCAGTGTTCCCCAGAAAATTTTACAGAGTTTACAGTGATGGATCATAGCCTATTTGTGCTGAAATGCATGTACTATCGCACTTTGTGCTTTAATTTAATTATGTACTAGTACCAAAGTCCAAACACAAGCTACAAACCTATATGCCCTTGGTGCTCAGGGTAAAGCTTGCGATTGTAGCAGAACTGCATTTTTGTGAAAATTAGTTACTATTCAAGAGTGTATGAACTGTTCATTTCTACTCTCACCACTAAAATTGTGTTTTGGCATGTGTATGATTAGGAGTGTATAGCTGACATTGTTGTTTAAGGTAATTAGGCTGATGTTTTCTGCATAGGTGATTAACACCAGTGAGGAGGAGGAGGACGCCATCCCTCAGGTGGAGTCTCAGCGGCCTGGGACAGTGCCTGCAGTTTTTGTTGAACTGGATGAGGACAGTTTAAAGGCTCTGAAAGGTGGGTGGGTGTATATGTATGCTAGTGATGCCAGGGTTATCTCTGCCACCATCTAAACCCTCCCATACACCTGCAGTCATAGTCATTGAGGTCCTGAAGTCAACTTTATGTATTGAAAACATGCATCCCACTGTTAACGGGTTAGTTATAGCAAAATAGCAAAATTTTGTCATTAATAACTTACCATCATGTCGTTCCAAACCCGTAAGACCTTCCGTTCATCTTCAGAACACAGTTTAAGATATTTTAGATTTAGTTCGAGAGCTCTCAGTCCTTCTATTGAAAAACATCATCAAAGTAGTCCATGTGACATCAGAGGGTCAGTTTGAATATTCTGAAGCATCAAAAATACATTTTGGTCCAAAAATAACAAAAACTACTTCTTTATTCAGCATTGTCTTCTCTTCCGTGTCTGTTGTGAGAGAGAGTTCAAAACACAGCAGTTTGTGATATCCGTTTCGCGAACGAATCATTCGATGTAAGCAGATCTTTTTGAACCAGTTCACCAAATTGAACTGAATCGTTTTAAACGGTTCGCGTCTCCAATAGGCATTAATCTACAAATGACTTAAGCTGTTAACTTTTTTTTTTATGTGGCTGACACTCCCTCTGAGTTCAAACAAACCAATATCCCGGAGTTATTCATTGACTCAAACAGTACAGTGACTGAACTGCTGTGAAGAGAGAAATGAAGATGAACACCGAGCCGAGCCAGATAACGAACAAAACATTGACTTCTTTCGGACAGTTTGATTCAGTAAACCGGTTGAAGAAAACGATTCACCGGTTCTTTTGCGCTCGACGTAATGGCGTCATTGGCGATGATTGCCCTTGATTCAGCTTTCAGTTTACCTGGGCTCATAACATTAGCACCGAATCAGTTCAGAATCAATCACCAAAAGAATCAGTTCGGTTCAGACGCTCTGTGTGTCGGTCTGCTTCACACTAAATCACACATGCGCAGTATCATCAGCTCCTGGGTTCTTGAATCGAACGCGTCTGACAGAAACTGTTCTTGATTCGTGAACGAGTCATTATCTGGCTCTGCTCGGTGTTCATCTTCAGTTCTCCCTTCACAGTATTTCAGTCAGTGTACTGTTTGAGTAAATGAATAACTCCGGGATATTGGTTTGTTTTAACTCAGAGCGAGTGTAAGTTAACAGTTAAAATTAACAGCTTAAGTAATTTATGGATTAATGCCTATTGGAGACGCGAACCGTTTAAAATGATTCAGTTCAATTTGGTGAACTGGTTCAAAAAGATCCGGTAACATTGACTGATTCGTTCGCGAACCGGATATCACAAACCACTTTGTTTTGAACTCTCTACAGGTACAGTAATGTCATAGTTATGAATCCAAATCCATTGTCATGATTGATTTAACAAATCCATTATCATCAATGATTGTATTTCAATGTTATGCATTGTCTATCCTGTTTTAATTCATCCCCATGTCTCTTTCCTGTTTTCACAGATGCAGTGAGCGAGCGAATCCCCAACACCGAGGTGGCAGAGATCCGGGCCCTTCTATGGAGGAAGTGCAGCAATAAGAGCTACAAGTCCTCTAGTAACTCAAGTCAGAGCTAGATATGCATTTGTAGTAAGTTGTTTTGCCATTGTTCTGTTCCCGGCATTTCAGAGATAGTCGACTGTTCAAGGTACCTCCTTTTGCAAATATCTGCTTTTGTGTGTTACTTTTGTGTTAATAATAAAGAAGATTTTCTGAAATTCAATTTGTAATCTGTTGATTTTAATCTACTTGAACTGAATTGTAATAGAATACACTTGTAGTGTAATACCAACATTCATGCTTAAGTATAACAAAATGGGGATAAAATTACAAATGAAATGTACTTTCAATTTGTTTCTACCTTAAACTATAATAACATTGCACTGAAAGTACGTGTCTATGACGTTTAGGTTGTAATTGAACTTCACTTCAAAAACATTATTATTTTCATAGTGGGACACTTTAAAATCACTAAATATAGTTAGGAAGTACATTTGTAGATCACTTGAAATGTTACAGCGGCATACTAAATTAACAGTTTATGGTAATTATAAGTATGATAGCAGTATTCACAAAATGTACTTAAACACAACTATAATTTGCACTGCAATGCCTTTTTAAGTGTATTTCCATTAGAATGTCAATACAATTCAATTGTACTGTTAGTGTGCTTAATTGCTCATGAATCTTGATTTTCATTAGTATATTTCAGTGCACTTGAAGTTTAAAAATAGTTGTTCCATTTTAGTATACTATTTACACTAGAAGTGTAATCAAATAGATTTTAAGTTGAAGTTAATGCATAATTGAATACACTTAACTATACTTGGATTTGACGAAAATAGTACAAAATGTAAAAAATATACTTAGTACACTTTATTAAAGTATATTTTTAATAGAATTATTTTTCACCTGGGTTTTGCTACCAAATCGTTTTTTTATATCAGCACTTACTATATCTGCCATAAAGCCAGATGAAGGTCAGCTCCTACTTCGGAGGAAAATCACACTGAGGAAAATCACTGATTCAAACGACTCCCCATCCACGTTCAGAAAAGTCGGTCCTTTACTACAATTTTGAATTTGTATTCTCCTGTATGGTTTAAATGCTTATCAAATGGTTTGTCAGACACAACTCATAATGTTATTTCTACAGCCTTCCCCAGATTACAGCATTTTGTTGCTCAATACAGAAAAGCCACTGCTTGTTGGTTTTGTGGCCTAAATTCCCATGACAAAATGTGGACAATTTGAGTGTAAATTATTAGCAGAATTATGGTAATTGCCTTTGGCTGGTGACGTTTGGTTTATGTAGGCTACGGATTTTTAGGTATGTCATTTTAGCTATATATATCAAAAGAATAGTTTATATATTTAATAAATATTAACTAATAATGAAAAATACTTATGAACTATTATATTAACTCATTTGTATTTTGTTTATATTATGTGTGATAAGTTATGCTGTTTTTGTTATGCAGGCTATGTAGTCAACTGTTTAATTATTTATTAATAAAAATAAATCTTTGCTGATTCCAGATGATGGGCTTTGTCACTGTTTGTTTAAGCATTGAAAATGGTGTATTGTCCTCTGGGATTTTGCACATTGTGAAACCTGATTGTTTGAATTTGCTGCTATAAAGACTTAAGGGGATGCTAGAACAATGTTTATTCTTTTTAAGAAAAGTGAATACCTAAAGCTGGTCATTTGGTTGGTCTCTGGGGTGCAGTTTATAATATTTCGGTGATTCATGCTTGTTCCTTAATTATTCATCTGTTTGTTGCTCCATAGGGTGTATGCTTCCCCCAGTTGGATTCATTCCCTTCAAGTGTCCCTGATCAAGGACTTCCTAATACATTTCTCCAACAGGCTATTAGTGATGTGTTGATCAGTTGAAGGATGGTTGAATTATGTTTGCAGTTTAATATGGTTATATTTTGTGAGTTTAATTGATACTTTTTCCAGTGATGGCTGCATATATGGTTACTTGTCAAAACTAGCCAGATAGTCAAGTATGATATAAAGTGGATTTATCTGAAATCATGCAACCAGCTCCACCTTTCATCAGAAATGCTCCTGACCTCTAGCCCTTGCGAACAACTGTCTTGTTAAATTGTGTAACAAGAGGTTCCTGACTGAGTCTTTGTGTTATAGTATCTCATGTTAATTATTTCAATGTACTTTCTGCAAGTAATTCTTATTCTGCTAGATCTGTTCTGTACCCCCCTGGGGGAGTTTAATCACTGTTCTCCCCATTCTGGCTAGACATGGCTGCATGAATGTATGGAGAGTTTTTTCCCAAAGCAGAACCATACCATGCCAACAATAAAAGAACTGCTACAGTAAGGATTGTCAATTATGATATATATTTGGCTTAAGTGGTTCTTCACCTGATTATTTAAAACTCCAGATATTCAGATATGAAAAATAATATTGCACTGTATGAATACTCCACTTCTTCTATCAATTGCATCTCGGTGTCTTGTCTTGTATTAATTAATCTAGTCTATTGATAATATTGTTTGTACAGTAGAAATAAAACTGACTTCCCTATGCAATAAGAGATACTGTTTTGTAGTTTTTGTTGTTGTATTGTGAAGGTCACCTTAAAACTAAATCTAGCTTATTTTAGATAAAGAGCCATTTTATTCCAAAAATGTTTTGTGCTGGAAATCATGACTTCAAAATATTGTTTATTTTAATGCAATGGATAATTTTGAGATACTGGGCTATTTGGCTTTTCATATTGTGTTGCTTCAGGCTAGTTGAAAGAAAACAATACAATTGTTGCACATAATTTTTCCTTTTCCACAAGGAAAAAAGATGTAAAGTTGAAGAAACACCCACATATGTACATAGTGCAGTGCACAGTAATGGATTTGTCCAGTAATACTTAGACATATCTTTCTAAGATTACCACTGGGCAAACAGCACAGGGCGATAATCTACAGAAGACAGGCAGATCCAAGGGCAGTATATCACACTAAGAAAATGGCCTCTAAATCAGCAGCGTTATATTTACCTGGGGGCTTCTCCTCCAGATTACTGGGACTGAGACACTCTTCCTGCTTTTCTTACTTTGCTATGAAATACTGTCTGTATTTGTTACAGCAGATCAGCCTTTGTGTTCCATTTTTCCAGACCTGTCTGAAAATAAAAGTTTAGTCAGACTAGGTTAATGGAGTGTCTGCATTTTATGAAGTTGCAACATAATTCTACTCTTTATCAGGAGCTTTCTCTCAACAATATTTTGCCTTTAGATGAACCCTGTCCCCGTCCATATTTTCACACGCAAAAATTGCAATGGGTCTTGAAACACATCCCATAAAAGCGTACTTTAGGTGAAAGCAGAATCCTGTTGCAGTGTTTATAATAAAAAGAGAGGATGATGGTAATGGGTCAGAGGATTTAGGCTGTACACCCGTGGAAAGGGCTTAGATGAAGAGGGTTCACATGGAGTTGAGACCTTGGACTAAAGCTCAGGAGGAGCATCTGGATATCCTTGTACTCTTTGACCTTTATTTATTCTAGTTCAGGAGGGAGACAGAGAAAGTAGCTTATTTTCCTCAAGTGTGCCAGGGATCGCAAGGCTAAACTGAAGCTGTACTCAGCTTAGAGAGAAGCACTCCAAGATGATTTCAACACCACAACTTCTGCAGAGGTCATGGTGAGAGTATGTTTATCTGAGTCTGAAATCTTCTTCTCTGCATGGCATTCTTCTTCTCTGCCATGTTGTTCTGCTATTTTAATTTAAAAATGAAAAGCAAGTAAATTCTTCCCAGAATCTTCAGTTATTGCTGGTTTGAGGCAGAGGCATCACCTCGAAGTGTTATTGAGAGTGGACTGCTGTTCACTGCCGGGTAGGATTCTGTGATACAGTCTCCACTAGTGCTTCCTTTGCCTGTTTTTACAGGTATATCAGAAGCTCCACAAGCAAGATGGTAGTACTTGAATGCTAGGTCAGTAATGACTGCCTTGTTTTCTCTCCCACACAGATGGGGAAAAAAAATGGTTTTGCTGTGTTCCTGCCTGCCAGCTCTGAGGAGGTAATGACAGGTCTTTTTTTCCAATGACGGGTAATAAGGAGTATGAGCTCTTAGAGCAAAGAAAAGAAGAGTTGGAAGTAAACAGGTGGATAGGGAAAAGGATGGTTGAAAGGTAAAACATTATGTAGCGAGGAGAGAGGAAGCTTTTAGCTCTCACAGTTGTGGGCAGGGAGTTTTGTCAGACTGACAGGGTGTTGACATCCCTTTGTATCGCAACAACATGCAATTCCACTCATTGTGAGATACAGATTGGTCTGCCTCCACACTATATAAGCTCTGAATACGTGTTTAACTTTAAAAGAATAAAAAATAAAATAAAATAAAAAACAGCCCAGAACTAAAAGTTTTTTTTTTTTTTTCTCTCTCTCTCTCTGAATCTAACATTATATGTATATGCAGTAGGACAGTAATTCAGTAAAAGGCAAGGTGATCACAGAATACTATATGTCATAATGTGGTCAGACACAGCACAGAGAACTTTACCTTTTCTTTATTCCACATACCTTTCCTTGGATCATACATGTGCTTTTCCATAAGGGTAAATCCCTTATTGTATGTTTATTCCTCCAGCTTTGCATATGACACAGTTCCACTCCGAGTAACGCTTATTATTTTTATTTCTTCACATTGTACAACACTTTATTGCTGGCCTTGGCCAATACATACTCCTCTGCATAAGACTTTTGTTTATATTCCCGCAAGCCAAAATATAACTGAAATTACACAAATTATCTTCTTCACAAGTTTATATACCCTTGGCTCTTAATACTGTGAGTTGTCTCTAGCGGCATTAGTGTATCTGGTGTTTTAGATATTTATGTTACTAAAATTGGCCTAAAACTGAATTCATGTTGAGCCACCACACTGAAGATCACAAAAGAGCACTAAAAAATGTTTTTTACAGTGTCAGGGGAGAAGAAAGAGGCTAATTGATACTTGAGAGGATGTTTAATGAGTGATGTTAAATTAAGAGGGGAAGAGTAGTGCAGAGGGAGATGAGCTTCACGAAGAAAGTGAGATCACATGAATGGTGGGAAAACGGTAAACAAGAGTATATTAAGGCTCAAACCAACACTCCACCCAAAGCTCCCCACCTGTATGATGGCCTAATAGAATTTTGGAAAATTGATATGTGATTGAAAATGATTTTCTTTCTCTTTTTTTTTTTTCATGACTCTGAAGTAAAATAGAAAGATTCACAACAGATGTGAAGTGCTTTAGCTCAGATGGAGGAGCATGCCTTTTTACAGCAGCTAAAGTTGTTTTATCCCATTGGATGATTGTAAGAGGCTGAAATTTGTTGAAACAGAAGGTGGAAAACCAGGCTGAGCAGACCTTGGACTTCACTGGGTTTGAGTCATCTGGGCTCTTGTACAAGTTTGCAATTGGAGGCTATGGATGAGTAGGCTTTAGTGGGAGCAAGGGAAATAATTTGACTAAATAGTTTGTTTGTTTTCTTTTGTATAAACAGACAAGCTTAAACTCTTTAGTGTGTGTGTGGTGGGGTGTCTGTTGTTTTAGTCGAAATAGAAGATCCTTATGTGAAACTTGAATGATTTTTTTTTTTTTTTTTTTTTTTTTTTAAGAACAGGATAAGAACTAGTTCTGAATAACAAAAAGACTCAGAGAGGAAAAGAAAGGAGAAATAAAAAGATTTCAGTCACACTTTGTCGGAAAAAAATGTCTTTGAATCTCAATTGGAAATGAATATCCCTGTTCCTTTCCTTTTTTCTTTCGTTCCATATATAAAAGCAATCAATAGTAGGTAAGACCAGGCTTAAGATGATAATTCTTTGCAATATCTTTACGTCACTCAATTTCAGTGCAAATTAGTAGGAAATTGAGTACCATGGCAACACTTGTCTGATGATGAGCGTGCAGTATGTTTGAGAGTTAAACGCTAGAAAACAGCGACTAAAGGCCCCGATACACTTCAGATGAAATAGAAAATAGAAATAGAATGAACTGATATGACATCAGTTCGAACAAAATCAGGTGGAAACAAAGTTTGTTTTGAGTTTGTTTCGGCAGTTTGAAACAGTTGACCAAAGCTATTTTTTTTTTTTTTTTTTTTTTTTTTTTTTTCCAGAATCACTTGATGTGCTTTTTCCAGGTTGGCAATATTCCAACCAATGTGTCTCTACCTTCAAAAAACATACCATATACAAACTCCAGCTATTTTATTATTATTTTTTAATTATTTTCTTTTACAAAGATTATGATTGCAGGACAGCTCACTGATTAATAAAATGCTTATTTTCACATGGTAATACATTTGATGTTTACGTCACAAAGCCAGCTCTATATGTATGGCTTTCTGACATAGTACACACATAGTGAAATGCTAAACACTCAGATTTGAGTCCTGTTAAACACGATTCATGCTTTATCACATTTGCTTTTGTCAAAACTATCATTTAGGTTTAAGGTATGGTTTAGTGTAGGTGGCACTAGAATTTTTAAACACGTTAGCGTATTAACCTTTTAGCACCACACACCGGACACTTAATTTCCAAACTGTTGCATCACATACAACAAACAAAGTAATAAAATACTGCCAGATTTTCATCTGTTTTGGATAAAACTGCACACATTTCACTTTGGAAAAGGGATGCCAAACATGCAAGAAGCAACATAAAATCATTTTGCAGAAATGTCGCCACTAGCACATTTTTCCAATGAGCCTGGGTTGTGATATTCCCACGTGCAATGCTCTGGAAGCTCTTTTCAAATGCCATTTCCTTTTACATAGGTTTTTCTGTCACCTACCATCCAAGTTTCCCCGTCACCTTTAGGAATGATGTTTCATGGCGAGGTGAGCTTTAGCAGAGCTGTCTGTCGCCATCATCAATATAAATGCAAATTAAGATCAGGGTTCCGAGAGGCTGCAGAATGGTTTTGTCATGATAATATCTGGCTTGCAGTGGAGAGAGGTGCTGGATCAGGTATTGAGCTGTGTATGATGCCTTGGGCTTTGAAGATCTAAGGCACAATTTCTAAAGTGGGGCCATATAAAAAGGGTGTGGGCATGTCTTCTGGTCAGAAAGATGTAGAGCCCCTTCCTTTTATTTGGCACTTTTGAGAATAGAGGTGTGCACTAGGATCACCTCGAGCAAATACGGGCAAAAAGAAAACAGCCCAAGGCGGGGTTTATGTATTCAGTCTGAATAAATGGGCATGTGTGTCAGTGATGTGTGTCAGTGTCTGTATTTACAAAGCAGCAGAGAAGAAGCTTTTGATGTTTGCAAGGAATGCAAGAGAAAGTTAATGGGATGTACTTTTTTTGCATATCCATAATTTGATATTTATAATATTTGCCAGGTTCCATCACCCTCTTCCCACAGATTCAAACACTGTGTTCATCAGACTTTTGAAATAAAAGTTTAACAATTATCATTCTAGGATTAAAACTGTAGTGAGCTTTGCCATTCAAACACTGTCAGGTACATGCAATTGACCACTGCTTTCAATTACTGTGATAAATTGATGTCCCGGGGAGCTGTACTGTTGTGCCAATCCAGGCAGTTAGATAAAAAACCTTGCTGAAGGCCACCCCATTACCAGGGTGATTTTTGGACACTTTAGCTTTGGAGACCCAAATCCCCTGGGTCCCTGTTGCCGTGCGGGCAGAGCTGCAACAGCTCACTAGAGAAAAGCTCTAGAACAGGTTTTCTCAGCTCTGGCCCTCAAGGTCCACTGTCCTACAGAATTTAACTCCAAAACTTATCAATTTGCCTCACTTTGCTGTAACGTTTGAATTCCTGTAGACCTTGATTTTTTTCAAGTGCATTTGATTAAGGTTGGAGCTAAATTCTGCAGGACAGTGGACCTTGAGAACCAGATTGAGAAACTCTGTTCTAAAGCAAAGGAAGCATACAGTATGTAGTCATCAGCTGTTCTCTAAACCCAAAACTTAGATGTGAATTTCTATGTTTCAATTTTCTCACTTTGGGAAAACACAGTAGAGAGTTCACACCATTTCAAGCAAAGGTCTCTAACCATTCTCCTGGAGAGCTACAGTATTTTTTTACCAGAGAAAATGCAGCATTTTGACCACAGTTCCTTATTCTGCATTTTCTGACTCAGTAGGTTGCTTGTCAGAAAGAGTAGAAACAGTTATTGAAACAAAAAGTGAAATGACCCCATTCCTGTCTTTTTAATGTCTGTTCACTTTAATCTTCCTTACTGTCTGGGCTGTCTATGTGCTTTAAAGAGAACGAAGGCAGGGTTAGGTGCAGGGTAGGGGTTGACAGTTGATGAAAATAAATTGAAAGCAGACTCTGATGTACATACAAAGAAGCAAACTGAGCGAGTAAGGTCTGAGTGAGCAGAAGCGGATGTAAGAGAGGTAATTCAGTTAATCAGATACTAAACCCTTGCTTCCCCCACTGTTCCCCATGTTGTTTTCAGCAACTGAATAGCACTAATCCTTAACAACAAACTGATCATTTATGATGACAGCATCCCATTCCAGTAAATTCATTCCAGCGCCGTATGACCTCTGACTGCTGCGACTGAGTAACTCGGCAAGCCTATGGCAACACAAGCACCATCCTATAAAAGGATTATATTTAGAACTTGTAGCTATTGCAAGTATTGCAGCCTGAATAACACATAAACAACCAGGAGCCTCTCACGGCTCTGCTCTCAAGGGCTGGCCCACTTCTCCAACCCACCCCCCACCATATCTAAAACTATCATCAAATCACTGGTTGGTCTGCTGATGACTGAAATGAAAAAGAAAGTCATCTTCATATGCCTCTGTAAACAGAAGCTCCTCAGATTGCTCTGTTCTCCCCAGCCTTTCTCCAGATGGACACAGCAGGGAGGACAGGGAGAGGATAGTGGTGACAGTATGCCTCTGGGTAGAGACTGCAGTGGGACTCTTCCAATTTCAGCAACAGGTAACCACTAATTAGTGATGTATTCCTCTGCGCTTACCCCAGATGTTCCTTTTGTTTGTCACATGATAATATGAACAAGATAATAAACAAAATAGAGGTCAGATTGCACGAATTTGGTTAAATGGGGCTACTAAGGATGGGAATCTTAACGTAAGGGCCTTTAGCACCATATAAACCTTTTCATAATACCAAAGCTAAATATGGAACTACCACTGGAACTGGGTGTGATTTTAGTACCGGACTGCCTTTTTTGAGAACCGAATTAGCTCCTACTCTGGATCAGGGTCTAACCAGCACAACTGGTACTAACTGTGATGTAAGTAGACATTGATTGGCCAAACACAAACAAAAACGCCCTCAACTACCAAGATTTAAAACACAGTGTATACATACTGTAAACATTGTGTCAACTTATTTCGCAAGTATGGAGAACAGCGATAGATGAACGGACACTGAAGTGCAGGCAGTTGTAGCAAATGTAGCACTGCCAGTTTTCGTTGGAGATTCTTAGTCTTCCTTTCCATTTTTTTTATCACTTTACGTTTACGTAGACATTCCATGTTCATTATTGTGAAACCCACAAGACACATCAAAAACACAGCTCCAATTACAGCGTCCTCAATCCTCCGGTTGTTAACACACAATTGACGTCGCTGTTGACCGGCTTGCCTAAATTCCTAATACACACTGTCAGTGTGAATGGAACCCTTCAAATGGTACTGGCGCGCAAAATTTCAACCCTAAACAAATGCACCTGAACAAGCTAATCGATGTCTTTAAGATTATAAGCAGGTGAGGGTATAAGCAGGTGAGGATTTTGGAGGACAGTGACTCTGTAGATACATAGCCAGCTCTATATGTATAGCTTTCAGATATATTAAACTTGCTCGGTAGCACACCTGGTATTGTTTGCTTCTACCATCAGACAAACTGAAACGTTGTTGTCATAACGCGCTGCTATGGGTTGTGTTCATAATTGTGACCATACAGTCTTCATACAAGTCTACCATTGTAACATGTTGACATCTACCAAAGTATTTCATATAGTGTGTATAGAGAGAGAGTATTTATATTATATACTATTATATTATATTATTACTTATACACTCCGCACAACTCTGTACACATTGGATTAATTTTAATAACTTTAATGTAGTTAGTTTAATTCCTATTTGAATTGTGCATCAAACACTATAGAAATATTGCGGAACTCAGTATTGGCAGATACTTAATATTTAATGACTCAGATCAGTTCAAGGCACAGAAAACATGTCTGGGACATCCGTAGTAATAATATGTTACCAGCATTCATTGATTCATTCTTGAATTGTTGCTCTTTGATGCATTCTGGCAAATAGGAGAGAATGTTTCGTAAGATACACAGAGAGCAATGTGAGCTATATTGTAACGATCAAAAAGAAAGAATGACAGGGAAAGGGACGATGAGAGAAAGGGAAGAGAGAGAGAGGGTGAGAGAGAGAGAGAGAGAGAGAGAGAGAGAGAGAGAGATTGAATGACGCTGATACAAGGCTTTGAAGGGGGACCCGCTGTTTTAGTTTCACCATGCTGAGAACAAATGGTAGTAATCTGAGCCTCTCAAGTGCAAATAAATACCATGATGTGTCCTTTCCCTAAAGAGAGAAAGAGAGAGAGGAAAAAGAAAGACAGCACGGAACGACTAAACAAATGGCAAAGGATGGTTTCCCTAATCATTTAAAAGAGTCTCTGCCAACAGGACACCTTGTGCTTGGCACATATGTCCTACTGAAGCACTTCTGAGGCATCCCTTCATTAATAAGCAGCTTTCACATTCTGCGTCTGAGAGAGTCATCATGTCATCTCACAACATGCAGCCCCCTTTTAAGTGTCCATAAAGCACTTAAAGATGCTCCCATGATTCTGCACATAGCAACAAGCTATATTCAAACTCCACTGCTTGCGTGGATTTATAATGGCATAGGTGAAAATTAATCTAGTGTATTTTGACATTAAGACAGAGAGAGGGTGGGCATAGTGTTCACAATGTGTCCTAGAATCCACCTTGGCATGCACACGCTGCTTCAAAGCTCTGCACACCCGGTCTCCTGACTGAGTGAGCAGTCTTATCTATGTATTTATTAATTAATGAAATCTCTTTCTCACCTCTCTTCATCTTAATGTCAGAGTGAATTTTCCTCCCTGGCGCCTGTTATTTTGGATGATTAGGAAGCTTGCAGCAGGGTGCTAAGGCTCTCTAACTCTGAGTTTCTGTATAGTCTGCTCGGGTAGAGATCCATACATTCTGTCTTAAGCTCAGCTTCTGTTCATCTAATTATATGGATTCAGAGAGACTGTCTCATTTGAATAAAATAGGGGATACACTTTTAAAAATAAAGTTTGTTAATTGGCATCTATGGTTCCATGAAACCTAGGCATTGCACAAAACATTCTTCCAACATAGTGGAAAAGGGTTATTTTGATTTAAAAAATCTTCTTTACACTAATAAAAAAATGGTTCTTTTTTAAAAAAAAAAAATCCTGCAATAGTTGTCTTATGGTATTGCTGCAAAATGTTCTTACCTTGTCATTACAAATCTATATGACTTACAATAAAAGTCAATAGGGGTCCACCACTTACGTTCTGTTTCACAGAAAAAAAGGTGGTCATGTAGGTTTAAAATTACGTGAGGGTGAGCAAATGATGACATCATTTTAATTTTTGGGTAAACTATCCCTTTAAGATGCCTTTTCCCTGTTGCTTTCTCACTGTTATTCTCTCTTGCTTTCTGTCTTTCTGTCTCAGCGAATTTTGTGCAGGAGAGTGAGGGGGTTACATTACCACAGTGACCTCTGTTTCCTGAATGTTTATTGCACATTCAGATATTCCTAAAGGATGAAACATGAGTGTGGATGAGTCCTAATTGCAGGAACACATGAGATCACTGCAGTTATACAAAATGTTCTGTACAATTCTGAACTAAATCAAAAACTGACATACAATTGTGAATCTGGCAATATGAGAATTACAAAAAACCTAAACATGCTGGAGCATTGGTTAGGACATTTCCGTGTTCTGCTGCCTATGATATCAAACAGTTGTTTGGAGAATGATCCAAGCAAAATAAATTTGCCTGTGCAGAAGTAGGAAAGGAACGGTGTCGTGCTCAACCTTGTTCAATTTAGCATAACAAAAGAAGTGAAGAGCCATTCTCAAGACAGAACATGAAACCATCTGGCTGCAACGTGTGACACATCAAAATTATTAGCTCTCTCTTTTTCTTTCTTTTTTTTATCTCATCCAGGGAACCAGCACATAATATGAAGACATATACACAAGCAGATAAATTGAGTCTTTTCCCCTTTCCTGTTTCTGCCTGTAAATCTACTACAGTAAAATTTGCAAAAGCAAGACTCAGGCTTTGAATTTTGCTGTACTCCGGTGTAAACAAATTGCATTTTGGGAGTAAATGCTGTTCTGTGAAACTTTTGTAAAATAATAATAATAATAATAATAATAATAATAATAATAATAATATATTGCTGTTTTCACACAAAATATTAAACAGCTGTTTTAATAATACAGAAATGTTTCTTCAGCACCCAATCAGCATATTAGAATAGCCAAATCATGTGACACTGAAGACTGGAGTAATGGCTGCTGAAAATTCAGCTATACCATCACAGGAATATATTACATTTTGAGCTATATTAAAACAGAAAACAGTTATTAATATATGATAAATATTATATATATATATATATATATATATATATATATATATATATATATATATATATATATATATATATATATATATATATATATACATTTTTTTTTTTTTTATCAAACAAATGCAGCACTGGTAAGCATACAGAAGTGAAAAGTGAAAGAGACGTGACTAACAGCCAAGTATGGTGACCTATACTCAGAATTTTTGCTCTGTATTTAACCCATCCAAAGTGCGCACACACACAGCCAGATAAGTGGGCAGCCATTTATGCCGCGGTGCCCGGGGAGCAGTTGGTGGTTCGGTGCCTTGCTCAAGGGCACCTCAGTCGTGGTATTGCCGGCCCAAGACTCAAACCCACAACCTCAGGGTTAGGTACCAAACTCTCTAACCATTATGCCACGACTTCCCCAAGAACTCTTTCAAATACAGTAAAAACAAATCTTTCCAACCCCAAATGTTTGTCCAGTAAAAAAGGCAAAGATGTTTACATTTATGTCAGGGAAGAATAACAGAGTTAAACTTCTGCACTGAAAGCTGGAGCCTTAGGTGTTCCTCCATTGCAAATGGAATTACATTTTGATCTATTAACATAAATGTTTTTATTGTGAGCAGATTTGTGGAAAGGTCAATAAGGCTTTCAGAGCCTATTCTACATTTTCTGATTATAAGAGTTAGGGCCAAGGACTGGGCGTTCTGAAACCATCGGAGTTGAACACATTAAGTTAGTCTTTCTTAATTAAGTGTAGTGGCACATTTATCAAGGCACAAGTGTTGGAAGCAAGAGTATAATTTTTTGAATTAAACTAGACACAGAATGTATCTTAACTGTAGAAATTTGGTTTTCTTAAAGCGTCCATCTGCAATTGTATGTTACCAATGTCAATTTCTCTTTAGTGTCATACAAATTATAACTCTAAACTATTTGAAATTTGAAGACTTTAACATTTCTGAACTAAGTTTCACTCGGTGAAAGCATACAGACTAAGGAAAAGGAAAAACCTGAATATTGTAGCCTTCAGTGGTAAAGTGCCATCAGCTGTGTTGCTTTAAATTACATTGCAGGTTACATCTACCATGCCACATGCATTAATATCACATTGCTTGCTCATGAATTAGACAGAATAGCTGTCACCCTGGCATAACTAGCATTCTTACTCTCGAGACTGGCCAGCAGCAGACACAGCCTCCCAGAGATCATAAATATCTCATTGTGCTTTCTGCTAAATGCTGTGCAACGGCACAAGAGAAGTGAGATTTTAGATGGCATCAGCCAGCTGACAAGGGTACCTGAGGAGACCTTGGTCCATGCACTATTAGAACGTCACGACTCCATGAATAAAAGACAAGGAAATAGGCTTCTGACTCTTAATGTACTTTCCTGTTTCTCTTACTAAAGGTGATACAGTTGTCCAACTCTGAATATCATCTCTCAGTCAAGTTCAAGTTTACTTTCATGCAACATATCTGTGAACTAACTATTTTACAAATTCAAACCACAGGGTCATGACTTCTTTTTAACTGCTTTCTGAATGTGACAGCTTATCTTTGGGATTATGGAATTACCTAGAAATTAATGCCTGCAGATAATGCATGCCATTATAAAGTTCAGTCATTTACTTATATTTTAATTCGACAGTGGTGTATAATGGTTATTATCTATTATTAAAGTAGGCATTAGATGTACCCTGCTGCCACACTATCAAGAAGGGCTTCTGTACGGTTTTAAGTAGCGATGGGTGCAGATGGTTCAGACCCAAAGGACCATAAAAGGCTCTCATCATTAGTGACAGACTCTGAAGAGATTCATCTACAGTTAGTGCTAATTTGTGCCATTTACTGAGTCATTGTGATCTAGGTTATAAGGAATGATATGTTGATGACCATGAAACATTATCAGTTTTGAAAACAGCGCTGCTTTGTATTTTTCTTAAAACTGTTAGACTTTTTTTCATAATATATTGATTAATATAAAGTTCAAAAGAATGGCATTTACTTGAAACAGAAATCATGAAAGTATAAACCTTACTGTCATGTATCATCTATAATTCTTTACTGGCACATTTTATCAATGCATCCATAATTATCTTTGCGTCCATAAGATAAATGTTCAAATATATGCACTCATTATGAGTGTTTGTTTGTGGACATACAGACCAAGAAGGGGTGTATTCAGTGAAAGCCTTACGCTGTTTAAAGATTTGGATTGTGAATCGAAAGGCAGTTGACCATCTAAACACAAAAGTGAGGAGAGCGAAATTATGGATGTGCGGCAAAGGGAAAACAAACAACATCAGTCGTGCTGCCTGGGTTAACAATGGATATCTGAATCTCTTATCAAATATATTGGGAAGTGTTGTCGAAGAACTTGACTGATTTGTATCTTCCTACAACAGAAGGACAGGTTGCTGTTCAATCTCTCTCTGTCTGATACTCATCCTCTTACATTATTGTTTCGATTTCTCCCTCTCAGTCTCGTATACTTTTTTATTTTGTATTTTAACCACACTGAGCGCGCTTACATTCTTTTTTTCTCACCATCTCTTGAGCACCAACACATCAATAATGGGCAAAAGCCTAATTTCAATAGTGCCCTCCCCCCATTTCTCCCTTTAACTATCTCTCTCTCTGTGTGTCTGTGTGTGTGTGTGTATCTCTCTCTCCGTTTCTCTCTTCCTATTCTGTGTTGGTGAAGTGCTAATGGGAGTGTAGGGGTGAACAAGTGCTACATTATTGGCAGGGAGGCAGCTGGGAGGGAGGGCTGTTTTAGGATTCAGCCAGAGAAGCACTCTGCTGCACAAGCCTGGGACTCCAGGGACAATGCTGGATTAGTGGTCAGATATGGTGACACATCCTTCAATTCCATCTGAATTAATATGTTTGTATTTAACTTGTAGCACACATGTCTTCCAGCATTAGAATATGGATCTACAAAGATCTTGCTAATGTCTTAATAGCCTTTATATATAGTACAAATCATCCCACAAATAATAATAGTTATAATTATTATTACTAATATTGTTATTATTATTAAGTATATCAGTATATTACCTGATTTTTGGCCATTTTTAATGTATTTATCTTTTATAGCCTCCCAGCTAGTTTGTGTTTGTCTGATTTTCCATGATTAAACTGTATTTATTTATACGTTATATCGGCAGCTGGCTGCTTTGCTCTCTAGATCCAAACTGAGACCAGAAGACACCTGCAATATCCCTGCTTATGCAGAATCTCGCTAAGCACTGAACACTAATAATAACCACTATAATTTGGTTCATATTTATAGAAGAAGAGCTGAAAAGGCTGAAGACTGAACCCCTTCTTCCTGAATCCTGTGAAGTACAGGCTAAAGGAGCTGTGCAGAAATTTATTTTGACTGCCTGCCAGCCCAATGGAAAACCCATCTTTTTATTGTAACTGTGTTTTGGAACATACTGTAGTAGTGGCTTCTGCTTTAATATGGCCATTAGCTGGTGCTAGCAGGTCGTTGGATGGTTGACCATGTCTGACCAAATAATAACTTGTCTGTTCCTGATCCAAGATGCTCTACCACAATGCTCTAACTAATGACTATCTTAAACCAGCAAGAAACCCCCATTTCCCATAGTTACCAGCCTAATCTGGATTTTCCAGTTGGGAGGAAAAGAAAGACAGATTACCTCGATGGCATTATTACCAGAGGCAAATGATGGGACAGAAAGAGATTAAGAGTGACCGCCTAATCTGAGGTATCAGACTTTTCATATTAAAATAAAATACTTCTGGTCATGACGCGACGCCTGCTACCCAAACGGTCGCTTGTTGCTCTCGCAGAGTAAACCGCATCATTCGCCAAAGCGCTTTTTATTTTCAGTGATTTACTTTGTGCGCCCGCCGGTATGGTTTTCCTCTTATTGGTCGAGCCGTATTCTGATTTGAGAGACATAGACGGTTAGTTTGCTCCCAAACCCCGTCAGTCTGTCAGTGGTCTGGTAATACCAACGCGCCTCCTCGCTGCTCACGCGCTCACGCACACAGAGCAGAGGGTTCCGGTGGCGTGAGCTGGAACAATCCACTGATGCCGCTTCTTCGTTTAGGTGCTTAACTGCTCCTTAAAAACGTCGAGGGAATCTCTTGTCCTCCGACGCTGGGTTTTTTCTTAGTTTTTTGGTTTGCGGGTTTAGACACAGGATTGTTTTGTGATGGGTGGTGGAAACGAATCGTGGATTTTTTCTCTTTTTATGGAGACCAAAGTGAGCAGATTTCCTACTGTTGAAAGCAAGTTTTATCCTGATAAGAAGCAAATGGTGGTACAGAGGATTCTTTAGGGGCAAAGGATACTTACCCAAGAGAATAACACTTTTCACACAACGTTTTCCCGAGAGAAAGAGGTTTTTCTGGTCCGCGACATTGGATTTTACATTTTGTTTGACTGACGCAGCATCGTTTTGGAGTATCTTATTTGGAGATTCCAGTCATTTTATTCTACATTTTGTGGAAGAAACTATCTTAAAAAGAATAAACCCGGACGAAAAGAAGTTATGGAGATGCCAATGAAATAAAACCTGTTTCTCCAGGTCAAATGACCGCTTCCACCCGTTCTCCAATCTGACCACCTTATTTATGAAATGGAAAAACGGGGACTCCACAGCGTCCTTTATTATTTCATTCTGAATGCACCCCTGCTATTCTGTGTAAATGGTGAGTAAACTTGAACAGATTTTCGTCTCTCCCATGTTGCGCATTAATTGAGTACGAGCGTTCTGTAGCGATTCTGTCAGTTTTTCTCTTTTTTTACCCTTATGAAATTACTGCATTGTTCTTGTTTAAGTTTCATTGTTTGGTTTTTCATGATATATGGATGCATAATATTTGCATTTTAATATTTTAATATTTGGTATTAAATGAATATGGATACAAGTAATAAATTATTATGATTAGGCTACGTGTGGAGACTTGAACATACTTCCATTTTAACAGTAATATTAAAGGCTACTAAAGCCAAATACAGTTTATTACAAAGCTTTCCAAACACAAAATGTAGATGCGTGTCATCTTAAATATAGGCCTTAGTGTATCTATTTGAGGGGTTTCTTTTAATCGCACTATCTGCTGTTGATGTGTTTTCTTCATAAGCCACATTTACTGAAGTGCCCAAAGATGTGAGTGTCGGTGAGGGCGAGGACATAGAGATGCCGTGCGCTTTTCGAGCCGTCGGAG
This sequence comes from Carassius gibelio, assembly GCF_023724105.1. Classification (NCBI taxonomy): domain Eukaryota; kingdom Metazoa; phylum Chordata; class Actinopteri; order Cypriniformes; family Cyprinidae; genus Carassius; species Carassius gibelio. The sequence goes on along the minus strand of NC_068402.1, from coordinate 22,818,176 downwards.
TCTCGCCGTTCTCTCTGGAGATTCAGTGGTGGTACCTCAAGGAAGCGGCACCTAAAGAGCTCGTTCACGAACTGCAAATTAGCGCTCCGGCCAACAGAGCCAAGGTAAAAGCGCTTTTGTTGTTCTCAAAGCAGCTTTAACACAGACTATTTCCGTTCAAGTTCTCTTTGGAGTCGCACCAGGAGTGCTGTTTGACGGCCGCAGTGGGATGTGCAGGCTTCACGTGTCCAGATGCGTCCAGTTGGATCCCATGTGATGAGTGATCTCAATTAAACGCACTGAAGCGATTAATCATTAATTTATGTCGTTGAATCAAGTTGGGTTGTGTGTTTGTGAGTTGGCATTCAGAAGAATATGAGTGTGATGTCATAATTAATTATACAAAATAAATAAATAATAAGTAAACACATTTCACAAGGTGTTTACCAAGCTCTGAGATGATTCCTTATAGAGACAATATGATAACTATCAATTTCTGATTGACTGACAAACCAAACCAAAATGAAGTCTGCCTTTGCATCTCAGCTTTTGTCAGTGGACCTGAAGGTCTCCTATACTGAACGTGATATATGAAAGACTAGATGTCTGTTGAACCAGTGATAAGAATCCTGCCATAGCCACATGAAAGATACCGCACAACAGCATCAGAGGAAACTGTCGCTGTCCATGGTGCTAATCCAACCGAATGGCTCTCTCGTTTATTATTCTTTGTATGGCCTTTCAAGTGTCAATGAAAGTTGCACAGTGATATTGTGACAAGAGTAGATCCAATTAAACTACTCATGCTGGCTACTCATGTTGTTTTGATGTGATCTTTTACAGGTTGCCCACCGGGACGCCACGAAAATAAGCGTGAGTGTCACAATACGTATAACACGAACCATATTCTTGATCATAACTTCTTGTAATGTTTAGTACAATCATAATGTAGCTTGAAGAAAAAAAAAACGCAAATATGAATGAATACAAATTATTAATTATTAATGAAAGAACGTATAGAGGAAATTTCGTCCTCTATACTGTTCATTGGGTGCACATAGATATGTTGATATTTCAGCTGCCATTTTTGTAAGAATTAAGAATAATAGACGTCGTTCACTGTATTTGTTTAGGAAACACGAGAAGGGAAGGTGCTTTCGTGTTTATAAAGGTAAAATATAAAGGTATTAAATAAATAAATAAACAAACATAATATAATAGCATAATAACAAAATAATAGCTTAATAAGTAATAAGTAGACTGACGTAGCCTATTTGAAGTTGTCCGCGGTCTAAATGTATTTGTTCTTAGGAGTTTCAGCTAGTAATAGGCTAACATATTTTTAAAACTTCCAATAACTGATACATTATATTTCAGTTAGAACGGTTTTCAAAAGTGTCAACTATTAAAAACATTTTTAAATCAAAAATCAAATCTCACTGCGCACGACTATAACTTTTGATAGATAGTCTGCGTGTAAGATGTGAATCTGTAATTAATAAAGTGATAAATAATGACAGTCAGCTACTTATGTTTCGCAAATGAAGCGTTCGAATCTGTTCCTAACGCAAAGTTCTAGGGCGTGTTGTTGCTATGGTTACCTCCCCAAGCGATAAGATCTAGCCTATTCGGCTACAGATGAAAATATAGTACTAATTTGATTACTAAAAGTAGCAACTTGCTCATTATAATCTAAAATCTGGAATGTAGCCTGTAAATTTACTTTTCTAAGACTTCCCAACAATTTGAAAGCTGACCAGTCCCACCCACGATAATTCGGACATGCTTTGTTTAGAGGGAAATAATACGAAACAAAATGGCTAATGAGACTGGGCTGCCAAAACTATGATGTCAACAAAACCTGTTGTGACGTGTTCTTTTTTATCTCTTGGTGAACAGACGGTGAGGGTCCAGGGCAACGCTATTTCCCACAAGCTCAGCCTATCGGGTGTGCGGAAGGAGGACGAGGGAGTGTACGAGTGTCGGGTTTTGGACTTGTACTCTGATGAGACTCAGGAATACAAGGTGCAGGCCACTCTTCGCGTGACACCGCGCGAGGGAATGCTGGCCGAGGAGGCAGTGTCTCACATCCAGAACCGATGGCCACTGAGGAACAGCAACACAGCGACGGGTGGACGGGCCACTTCTGAGCCGGGCCAGGGTCAAGGAAAACCCCGCATGCCTCCGCCGGTTGGAATAGGACCCGCTCCCCCTTCTACGACTACGACGGTTTCTGCAGACAAGTCGTCAGCTTCGCCTCGGCCGGGCAATTCATCTATCCTGAGACAACAGCACGGATCCGGTGAGTGAAAGTGCAACAGCGACACCGAGCGGTATAGAGAGCAAAAATAATCAGGCGATCAGTGTCTGATTTTGTTCTTCTTATTTATATTTTATGGAATTGATGTTTCAAGCCAGGACCTAGCACCCTAGAATGTGGTGTGCACTATAGAAAGTGGTGTGCATTATAGAAAGTGTCTCACAATGCAGAAAATTGCTGTTTATTAAATTACTGATATGTACAGTCTAGGCATTTAATTCTAATATTATCCCCATGATACAAGTGAACAGATTTCGCTTTTTTGACATACTTTCTGAGAGAGCTGTGCATCCAAAATCCAAAATTATGTGTGTGTGATGGAAGTAGGCTAATCATTTTTTATTTTTTTTATTTTTTTGCTCTGCCACTTAACCTCACTCAAGTTTAATTTCACTAATCCATTTACTGTTATGTTTATTAGGCTGTTTATATATTTTTTTTATTTTTGTTTGCTTGTTTGTTACATATGGACCATAAGCTGGCTTCACTAATGTAGGCAAATTCAGATGTTATTATATTCAGATGATATTATTCCTCTGAGGATATTTGGAGCAGGCTAAACCTGTATTGCTTTTCTATCACAGTGAAACTTTCCATCGACTGTCGACATGTTTTATTTCTTTATCCCTAAGCCTTAACCCTCCCAGGACACTGCATTTATAGATTTTTTTATTAAGACATTATTTAGTATGTCTATTAAGCTGTTTTCCTCATGGGGACAGTTGGCTGCACTCCTGAGGATTGGGGATTTCAGGTTTTTTCAGTGAGGACATGTGGTCACCACAATGAAGGCTGTTGTTGTGACCCATACACACTATTCTGTGAAGCACATCTCAGAATAATCACATTTGCTGCAAGCTTTAATTTGTCACTGACTCACTGTGCCATATCAAATCTCTGTCTGCTCGGTAGGCAGTTGAAAATTGGGTGTGTTTGCTGTGTGTGATGATTTATCTATCGTGTACTCTATTCTCTGTGAGCGAAAATGCAAGACATAAAAGCAGCTGACGACACCCTGTCTGTCTTAAGCAGGAAGTGCCATAGCGATCTGTCCAGCCTCAGCGCATCAGTCTCGACCCTTTTTTGTCTCTTTATGACCACGGTGCAGTGTGACAGAGAGGTTATCAAGATATCACCTTGTCTCTTTAACTCTTGCCTTGAGGTCAGGGCCTCTATTTATTGGGGGCTTCATTGGGGATTTAAAGGGTTGGGTGTGTTCTTACTCTCGCTTCTGTCGCTGATTCCTGACTGATTCCTGCAGACAACGGAGGGTGATTACATGAAGTCTCTTGCTGAGCCAGTGGAGTTTGTTTGTGGCAAGGATGCACTTTCCTGCAATGATGTCCAAACACTGTGGACTATAGACTGGTACAGTGATGTTTAAAGTTATAGTGGACTATAATTGTGCAGTGAAGTCTCATGAGAGACCCCTGTCAACAGTTGTGTTCTAGGTGACCAAGAACAGATAGCATCCTGTTCATTCTGTTACAGAAATGTAAAAGTTCACTTTTCATGAGTATATTAAGTTGACAGTTTGCACAGTTTGAGAATATTAAGATTTTAGATTCTCATAACAAAATATTTATGTTTGACAAGACTGATCTGGAAAGTTATCCTATAATGTGTAACATCTATTTACGTTTTAGTGTTTTTGTTTTTTAGTTTCTAAAGCATTAGTAACTCTAGTGCTAAATAGAAACATTTTTATAAGTTTCCATAAACAACCATGCCTTGAAAGTACTGTACAAAATTTTTAATGGTGTTATAAGTAACAATTTTAATAATGGATTATTGTCATCATTAGTGGTGTATTTACACCACTTGGGTATTACAAGTGGGTACTTTTTTGACATATGCTCTAACAAGATTTTATTAGCAGAATATTTTAACGACAACTGACAAGGAACATGAATAAATATATTAAAAATTACAATATATTGGAAGCAGAAAATGAACTTTGAAACACTGAACACTGAAATTTTTCACAATCCTCTATGATGCCTTTAAAGTTAAAAGAAAAACTAAAAAAAAAAAACATAATCTGTCATAATTTTAATCACATTTGAATTTAATTGTTACAAGCCATGAGTTTTCTTTATCTGTTGTAAGATATTTTGAAGAATGTTGGTAACCAAACAGATGACGGTAGCCATTGACTTCCATAGTACATAAGAAAATGCAATGGAAATCAATGGCTAGCATCTACATTAAACTTTTATTGGCCCCAAACTTGCAGCATTTATATATTTGATGATATTTGCTTGATACAGATATGTATATATATATATATATATATATATATATATATATATATATATATATATATATATATATATATATATTTAAACATGCTACAACAAATTTAATGTGCAAACAGCATAAAAATGTCAAATGTTTATTTTAGTAAGTAAATTTTACTTTTTTAATGCAACAATTCTTGATAAAGAAGCTTAAGCAGCATGAAGTATTTGATCCTACATGAAACTGCGGCACAAGCTGTTTTTGGACCATGACATTTGTGTGTGTGTGTATGTATACATCCATGTTTGTGTGTGCATGTGGGAGCGACTGTATGTGTGCCAACATGCTCAGCCAGCCCTATCTTTAGTGCAGCCAGACACGAAGGCAGCCATTTGGCGAGCATGTCGGACATTAAGAGGGCCAGTGCTCTGATCCACCACGGCATTGCATTCCAGGCTTTATTTCTCTTTCTATGGTTATTCTGCCACCCCATGCTTTATTGTTCTCTCTTTAGAATAGATTAACTTTTGGCATGTCATACGTTATCATTAATTAAGCATATTTATTAAAAAAAGAGGAGAATGTTGTATAATCTGATCATTTACCTTCATTAGGAAATACAGAGACTAAAGTAATGGTTTAAAATCTTCTAGTGCTAGTTTCTCCCTTATTTGATATTAACAACTAATATGTGTTTAAGATTTTATATTATATATACAGTATTACACTTCTGAATGCGAGGGATTTATACAGGGTCAGGCAGATTGATTTAAATGAACCAGCGAACCATAGCTAGACACTCTGTCGTGTGTCAGTACATGCTTGAGCACATTTTCCATTGACAGGAAGATCTCAAATTTGTCTTTTTCCTCTTTTTGTTAAGAGCTCTGTTTTTGTCATTGAAGTGAGAAGGTTAAAGAGTCATCTGCCACATTTGAAGGATTGCACCTTTCAGTTCTGACCACACTATCAGCTTTTGAGGAGAGAAAAAAATAAAATTCACCCCTCGCTGCTCACGCTCACTCTCTTTCTCTGTCATACAGGCATACCTCTTCTTTTGGAAACATGCATCTGTCACTTTTCCACAATGTCATCTCATTGAGTGGCAGAAACAATTAATATTAAAGCAATGCCACGGGCGGGAGCTGATAAGCTTGGCCTTCTACCCGCTGTCAGGTGCATCAAATTGTCTCTTTCACTTCTTTTTGTTATTGTTCCCACCCAGCAGGGCCGGGTGGCATGTCTGTCCTTACTGGAAAGAGCAGATTAACTCACTTCACTGTTGGCCCACCAAGCACAAGAACAAAATACAAAGTCTCTGAGGAACAGTTTGTGTCTGATCGCCTTCTCATGAGAGTGTCAAGCATTAAAATGTGTGTTTTTGCAGACGTGCTCTATAATTAAAAGCGATTTGTCGCAATGCTTACTGGAATAAGACACTGTCTCAGCACACTGTTTGTTTAATTAATTCAGAAACTCATTTTATATTAATACCACTGCTTCCTGATTGTATTATTAAGCTTTGTGGTTGCCCTTAGGTTAAATTGACGTTAAAATACTTTTACAAAGATTCAGCAGGTTAGAATAATCTAATTACACAACTTCATTTTTAGATTTACCCTGGGGGGGGGGGGGCGCTTTTTCTTCTTGTTTTTGTTTTGGAGCAAGACTAATAGTTTGAAAAACAGAGAAAGAAATATAATGACAATAGAAACTCAAACTGGCTTATGGAGTCTCTACCCACAATGCATCATGCCACCTCTGGTGACCTTGGCGCCCTTGATGTGTTTATAGCACTCCAGCCACACAGCTGTTTTAATCTAGAGTCTGTTTGTGGTTCCTAGTGTTTTCTCAGAACTCAGCATTCCCTCTTCATCTCAATCTGGTTATTTTGCATGCATTATAATTATACAGAACACACGTGTGACATTCCTGGTTCAGTTTTATTTACCTTTCAAGCACATTTTTGCCTCCCACAGATTTTGCAAACTTGCAAACACCTGTTATCAAATTGCGTTCCCCCTTGAGAGTGAGCACAGGGGTGATGGTGGTGGGCTGACTGTGTGCTTGAAGGGAGAAACCTAGTGTTTATTGTTGCTGGACAGCTTTCACACTTAACTTATGAGCCTCATCCAGCTGCAGACCCCCTGCCACAGATATCTTTTAACTGGATGTGTTTGTGCATTGTCACTGTGTGGGAAGCACTTCAGCACTCTTTGGCGAGTGTTAATTGTTTCATCTCTGCTTCTGTCATGTTGGGACACTGTGCTTAGTTGTGTACCTGCTGACTCCACTAGGGAAATCAAAGGGAACATTGTCTCAATCTAGCTTTTGTTTGGCTTCATGACTCACACAGATAGCGAGAGAGAGAAAAAGAGAGAGAGATGAAGGTAAGCCTGAACATAAAGCATTAGAGCATGAATAATAGATACGTGATAGCTGGCTAAAATCGGTGTAGAAATAGGTTTAAAAATGGGAGATGACAGAATAAATGGACAATCTAGTGAAAAATAAGACAGCTTCATGACTCATTGTCAGCTATTTCAGTCAATGCAGTGTGTCCACAGTTTGAACTTAAAATTGACAGAGACAGTTTGTTCATTTGTTCATTTCATTTACATTAAGGATGTCAAATTAAGGGAACAATTAAAACCAAAAATGGCAGTATTCCAAATATTATAGCCAACCTTGTTGGCAAAGAGAGTTTTCACTAACTCTCCCAATAACAACTCATAACAGCATGTTTACAGGTTTATTGAGAGTGTATTTGCACATACAGTAAACAAGATGCTATTTGCTGCAGTATCTGCCACTAGGGTGACTGCCTGCTAATAAGCCCAAGGAGGGACAAGGGGTATGTTTCTGAGGGACAATGTGGGACACTGCCTTGCGCGGTGGTGCCCCCACCCCATGGGCAGACTCACTGATAGTGGTTTACCCATTTCTAGCACATACCACCTTACATGATATACTAATAATGCCCTATTCCCCTAAACATGTGCAATTGCTGATGTACTGTATGCTTATGACAGAATCAACAAATGCACTTCCACTTACGATTTACTTTAGCTATTTAATTTTATTTATTTTTCATTACAATTCATTCACTTTAAGAATAAAGTACTGCTCATACACATCATTCGCGTTGAACAAGAGTGAATAATTTGTCCAGGGTTTTTTTTTTCTCTCATGTTTTTGTAATGTCTGGGAGGCCAGTATGCGCATGCATCAACAGAAACGGTTTGTTTTTTGTTTTTTTTTCAGCGAACCGTGCCATCCCTATTACCTCAATAATCATCAATTACAGGCCTAAAACAATCATGCCCGAGCAGACGGATATTAGTAGGCTACATCTCATCACACCGGCACCCGCGTCTAAATCAGTTGTATGGTCTGGTTTTCAGTCTAAAACAGTTGCGTCAAGTATAAATATCTCGTCTGTTTCGGGAGGTGCGTGTGCAGTCAGCGGAGGCTCGCACCTCCCAACTTGCACCGGAGGCTTGCACCTTTTGTTCTCAGATTTTGTGTGACACAGTCTCAATTTGTGGGATGCATGAATTGGGCTTCAAACGCTGTGCGTGCACGCACTATGCGGGACGGGTGGTCATACCTATCTGCCACTATTTAACACTGTAAATACTAACATCTTACCTTGTTTTACAGTTACACTATGTACTAAGTGTAAAGTGACTAGATTTCAATGGAAGCAATTTGGGTAACACTTTTTTAAGGTGTCCTTGTTATATGTTACATGTACTTATTATTATAATAGATATAAAAGTAACCCTTAACCAATCCCTTATCCTAACCCTAACTATTTAGCAACTACATGTAATGAATTAATATTACTCATTACTTCAATGTATAATTACACTGTAACAAGGACAACTTAAAATAAAATGTAACCACAATTTGTTATTTCTGGTTGTGCCTTCTTTCCCTGTTTCCACCTAGTACTAAGATTTGTTTTATGTGAGCCAAACACAAGTGATCAGCCAAAATGCATTACTGTTTTCATCTGGTCTCCTATGACCAGTTTGGATTTCATCAAGACACCCCCCTCTTATTCCATCACACTCTATATTGCTTTCATGGGAGCATTGTGTGCGGTGAATAGTATTGAATGAACGAACCCATGTTATATGACTTGTTTTGGCTCACTTGTTTAGGTTGGCTTTGTCACAAAACGTCCCAGAACACTCGTGTGTTAAGCTGGGGTGAAACTAATGAAATTCCATGGCAAAAAAAAGGTCCACTGTCTGTTGCCAGTAGTGTAGCGAGCTGTAAAGCACAGCTCACACAGAAGCCTTTTTCAAACCATGCTATTTGTTGCATCATTTGCATAGTGAAATATTTTGCTCTCACACAAAATGTGCAATTGTGTGGATTCCTACTGAATGATTGGATTTTGTCCACAAAAAAAAAAAAAAAAAAAAAAAAAAAAAAATTGCAGTACAGCAGTAAATGTGACTGCACTTTTAGACAATAAGCAGTGCTTCACTATGATCTGGGACACATCAGGATGGATGAGCATTTCCACTACAAATGCATTTTTGACTACCTCTACGTGTGTTTTCAATGATCTGATCAAAAAAGACTATTTTAGATCCCATTTCCAACCTCTATTTTAGTGCCGACCTCTTGTCACGGAAAATGCTTGAACTACATCACAGAAATAGAGACCAAGGGCCCTATCATACACCCGGTGCAATGCGACGCAAGGCGCAGCGCAAGTGTATTTGCTAGTTTTAGTCTGGCGTCATTCGCATTTTCCCGTCCAGCGCCACGTCATTTAATTAGCAAATGCATTTGCGCCCATGGGCGTGCTGGTCTAAAAAAGAGGTGTGTTCAGGCGCATTACTGGCACATTGCTATTTTAATGAGCTGAAAATAAACTGCGCCATAGATCAACTCAAACCTAGTATTAAGTCTAAAGTCAATGGCGCAATATGCTTTTGTTATTTAAAGAACGCATTGGCCTCTGGGCGGGTCCACAGTGCGCGTTGACTTTGCTTATTAAACACAGGGATGTGCATCACACAAACATCCCAAATATTAAAAACAAAAGGATTAGAGTGTAAAATAATATTATTGTGTATGCTACATAAATAAATAAAAATTAATGATGGATAGTCATTGCGTGTATTAGAATTAGGCTACCTGTTTGCAATTCAGCCTATTACTACTTATAATGATCAATGAAACTTCATCCCACGCCGCCTTCACCTCAGGAAGTTTTGGTGGATTCACAGATTTGGTGGCGCACGGACCGTTTTTCCTCCGTTAAAATAGCAAAAGTGGATTTGGACATGCCCTGAGTGCACCTGCGCCGAGCGCTTTACACTTTGCGTTTATATCGTTAAAATAGGGCCCCAAGAATCTGTCTGAAAATGTACTTAAAAATAAAAACTCTGTTTAAGTGCATATCTTTTATTGTTTGTTGCCTTATCATACTGCATCTGGTTAAATGGAAATAATTTAAATAGTTGCTGCCAAGACATAAATCAAATGGTGTAACATTTAAGCAAAAATAATTTTTATTTTCAATAAATGTGTACTGGCAAAAACAGGTTAATTATTAGTATGTATACTGAGTGAGTTGGTTTAGTGCGATCAATAATCTCTTTTTCAGACATTCAGGCTTAAATATTCTTGTTTGCTCTTGTCTGGAGGGAATGAGTTTCCCCCTCCTTTCCTTTTCAGCTATCTTTATATATATATATATATATATATATATATATATATATATATATATATATATATATATATATATTAGGGGTGTAACGGTTCACAAAATTCACGGTTCGGTTCGATACGATACACTGATGTCACGGTTCGGTTCGGTTCGGTTCGATACGTTTTAGATACAGCAAAATGTAAAAACATCTCAACTTTTCAGAATGCCGCAAGCGCACCATGGGTCATGTGACAAGAACTAACCAATCAGCTTCATCCTTTCCCGTAACAACGTTGAGAGCTCAGCCAAGATGAAGGATCAGCTGATCATAGTTGTATATGGATTGCAATTTTGAAATAAATTTAGTAGCAGAGCTACTGCAAGCGATTTTTAGAGCTGCAAATCCATTTATCCTTCGCTGAAATTTCCGCGTCTCATGGAGAGAGCACGTCATTGTTGCTTAGCAAAGACAGACGCCTCATGAGCGCTTCTGCCCAAGCGCTTTGGAAAGGAGGAGAAAGACGCGCTTAGCGTTTTCCATGCGTTTTTAGGCACGATATGTGAACGGCCCCTAAGGCGCTCGCTCACTCAGCACGCGCTGAAGGCTCGTTGCAAAATGTCGAATGCCTTTAACAGACCAGAAATATAAGATCCTAAAATAACCAACAGGTCTGGTGTTTGGGTTGGATTCCCTGTAAGCTATAATTTCTAAATGCTGCAGGGATAGTTTGCTGCGTGCATGTTTCTCCTTTTTTTCGTCTTTTCCCAGATAGTACTGACGCATAAATCCCAGATATTCCCGCTGGTGTTTTTTTTTATTTATTTTTTTATTCCCGCTGGTGTACCCTGTCATGTTGCAGATGCGACATACCGTTGTTTTTTTATCCACCACTCTCTTGCCATCACCATTATAGCTTAAAGGGAATCCAAAGTGCACCCAAACACCAGACCTGTTGGTTATTGGAGGATCTTCTCATTTCTAGTCTGTTAAACGCATTGGCTATTTTGCAACGAGCCTTCAGCGCGTACTGAGTGAGCGAGCGCCTGCTGAGTAGCCTAACATAAACATATAAGATGGTGTTTTTTTCTTCTTCGGGAGTGTCAGGGGCGTTGCCTGTTACGTTGTTTGGGTTATTGGGCTACCTTGTTGAACGCATATCATTATATTTCTCTCTCTCTCTCTCTTTTTTTTTTTTTTCAAATATAATTAATTACTCCAACGAACCGTTCGGTATACATAATGCGTACCGCGTACCGAACCGAAAGCGTCGTACCGAACGGTTCAATACGAATACGCGTATCGTTACACCCCTAATATATATATATATGCTTACTGTATGTGAAGATATCATCGCACTACCGGTTTGATATTATAACTCCTAAATCATTAACATCTTAAGCTCTTGAAACAAAAAATAATTTGCAGTTGTCATTGATTTACTAAATCAGCCTCTGCATTCACAAACATATGCCTGTAGCTTATAAAGCACGGTTTCTACAATCCATAGTCAATCGGATTTCGAGGTGTGTGTCGAGTGTGCTGCTGAAACTCTATTATCCCTCAGAGGGAGAGGAACACGGCCTCAGCTCAACAGATAGGATCACACAGTAACCCTCTAATCCTTCATCTTTAGAGTCCATTGCTTCTGATCTCACAGTGGGCCCTCAAGGGCCATAATAGCTCCACGTAAAAAGACCTGCTGAGATCAGAAGAGAGTGAAAACAATTGATAAAAGCAAAATATAACGTGTGACTTATTTTCTAAAATTCTGTAATGCAGCAAGAACACTGCAGCTATAACACTGTTATCATTACCAATATAAAATGATTCAGAAGTGGGCTGCACATGGATCAGGATGGTTTGCCATCATTAAGATAGCCATGTATACCCTGCATTGCATCAGGAGAAGCTAATGGAGAATGTCAGGTCATTTGTGCTTGGCCTAAGGGCTGGATTCAAGTCAATATCACTGTGAGCCAACTTATTTAAGAACAGGGCCAGTTAAGAAAATTCTGCTTCTTACAGCGTCTAGTCCACATGGAAATGCAATCTCAAGGTTGCGGCAAGACCTGAGGCAGGATGCTTCATGTAGCATATATTTAAAAGACTGAGAAAATGGGCAATGGGAACAAATCATCCAAAAATGAATGTTAGAGACTAAATGTTCTGCATGCAGTCAGTCTACTGAGGACGTGCCTACATTTGCACATTATTTAAATATCCTTAAAATTAAATTTGGCAGAACTAAACGATTCAGATAACTTGCCCTTATTGGACCAGCATGGATTATTAAACAAACAACTTGGGTTTTGCGGGGATGCGATTTACCTTTCCCATTATAATATGTCCTTCTACCCGCTGTATGAGAACCATAATCCCTGAAAGGTTATAAAATATTATTAAATGTGGCACTGACCCTGATCACTGGGGTGGGTTCATTAAATATGTTATTAAGCGAACAGACGGATTAACGTCCTTTTCTAGAGGGTTAAATGAGGAAGAGGAGGAGATTACTGATGGCATGTGAGTAATGAGCTGGACACAGAAGCCCTCTGCGTCGATGTTGACTGTAATTATTTCCACAGCAGTCAGGGTCATGACTTTGCCATTTTAGCTGATTTGCACGTCTGTTCGTGTATTCACTTAGCCTTGTTTAGTCTAATCTCGTGTGTATCTATCATGTCCCTTGGTAAGAGATTTTCTTTGCGTGTGGAGTGACATTTTGAAGGATGATTTATGGAAGATTCTATGGTTTTATGCCCACTATAGCTTTGGTTTTTAACTCTTTCCCCACCATAGATGTAATTCATTATGCAAAGCTTCTCCGCCATTAACGAGTTATTCAAGCAGTGCATGTTTTTTTTTTTTTTTTTTTTTTTTTTTTTTTTTACTGTTAGATCTTTGTAAATTGAGTGGACATAAGTTGTTTACACTCAAGTAAGCTCTCATGATATGACTGTGTAACAGTGGTGGTAAGTAACGAAGTAAAAATACTTTGCTACTTTACTTAAATATTTTTTTGGGGGATCTGTACTTTACTTGAGTATGTTTTATTTGCATCTTCTTTCACTTTTACTCCACTACTTTATTATAGACAAAGTTTACTTTTTACTCCGATACATTTCCCCATGCCCGCTTCAAGTATTTATTACACTGATTTTACAAACCAATGAAAAATTTGGTTTTCTTTTGAAAAAAAGAACGCTCGACTTTGCGAGTTCTTTGCCAACATACGCTCACGCAGCAGTTAGTTCGAGGTGCAAGATGACCGCTAAAATAGGTGATAGTGCAGCTCTTGCAAATGTATATGTGTATTCCCGACAGGGATCACCCATGGCCATATCTCAAGGATATGTTTGAATTTACTGAAGTCAAGGGAGATTCTTATTGGCTGAGATCGTGAGATGTCTTCTTTGCCTGCCACGGGTGAATGAAATTTCAGTAGGGCTGTGCAAAAAATCGAATGCGATTTTCATGCTCATCTCATCAGTAACGCTCCTGTAATTAGTAGTATATATTTCCAGCACATGCGTTCAGATCAGGGTTGCCAGGTTTTCACAACAAATCCTGACCAGTTGCTTCTCAAAACTAGTCCAAAACTAGCCAAAAACTCGTTTCCAGGAGATTCCCAGATAAAAATTGCTTCCCGGGGTTAAAATATACGTATATTGGAAGGGTTGCCCTGGTACAATCACATTTTAGGCGCTAAATATCAAGTTATTGGTATTGGGGTTTCTTCGAGCGGCGGACATGAAAAACAACCACGGACTTGGCAACACTGGTTCAGGTGGAGCGGCAGTTACTACACAGAGCCGTAGTCCACCGACAACTAACACAAAATCGCTTTCAAAATCGAGAAAAAAATCGATTTTGTGTAGATTGTCAGTGAATTACGGCTCTGTGTCTGTGGTTGTTTTTCATGTCCGCAGGTCAAAGCGACAATACCAACAACGTGATATTTAGCCCCTAAAATGTGAATGACAGAGTTTCATTTTTGGGAGAATTAACTCTTTAAAGAGGTGGTTCTTCCTCATTGATATTCTGAAACAGTCTTACCTTGTATCTTGCACATCTTCTGTTTGATGCAGCTATGATGTTATGGAACATGTCTATTGAAAGTTCAATCCCTATACTGCGATAAGGTTCTTCATTGTCTCTTTTGATTGTAAATCTAACAAATTCTTAAGTATCTAATCTCATCATTTGTTCAATTAAAACACTGCACATCACTCCCAAAACAACTGATCTGCTTAATTATTGATATTTACAGTTAATTTGAATATTTACTTTTTACTTCCGGTACTTAAGTATGTTTTAAATCGGATACTTTTGTACTTTTACTCAAGTGATGTTTGAATGGAGGACTTTCTACTTTTACTGGAGTCATTTTTTATTTAGATACATCTACTTTTACTTGAGTATAACTTTTGAGTACTTTTACCACCCCTGCTGTGTAAGGTCTGGAGGTGTTGATGGGAGTGATGGGAGAAACTAAGTTTTTCAAAACATTGAATCAAATGAACTAATTGCTTTGCAAAATGATTTCGAAGTTCTTTAAAGCATCACACTGGTGAAGTCTGCTGGACAAAATAGTATAAATGCAACAAAAAACTAAAATCTGTAATGACATCATCTACAAAGTTGACTAAAATTAGAGATTAATTATTGCAAATCCAAGATTCATACAGTAGGTTTAAAAAAACTTCAAAATGAAATTTCTAAATGTTTTCAAACAGTTACAATGTAACAAACCAATAATGTGACTTTTGCAGTTTGATTCATGCTCCAAGTCACTGGTTCTAAACAAATTGAAAGGTTTTGAAGCTTCATGAAGCATTTTTTATTTTTTTTTCAAAACAGCCCATCCACCAGCTGATGGACATGGACTCTGATAATTCATGATTTGATCATTGTTCTGACAGTTGTTTTCAAAATTAACTTATTTTTATGACAATTAGGGCTCTGTTCTTACTTTTGATATATTAACTTTTTTTTCATATGCATACAACTACATTTTCTGGAGGTCATGAAATATTTGCGAATGAAAATGCTGGAAACTTAAAAATAACATTCTGGCAGGAAAAGAGCTAAAGTTATGTCCCAGTGGTTCAGGTAGAAATACTCAAATAATAAAGAGGAGAAGATGAATGTTTCTTTATGTCAAATCAAGACTAAGCCCTGCTGTAATGTTTGACTTTACAGAAAGAGCATGAAATTGAACCACGTCGTTTTCCGACCGCCCTGCACCAACTCAACCAACCATGCATCCTCTTCCCTCTGCAATAACGATGATAGAAGAGAGGATGCAAAATAAATGTGGCTTCTTAAGACATGTGGACACGCTCCAGGAGCCCACTGTAAGACATGCTCCTAGAGATGGAGTTACGTTGTGTTAGCTAGCTGTTCCTGTCACGAGGCGGCCTGGCACGCCATGCTAATCTGCTCGGGCATGAAGGGAAAGTAAGAGTAAAGGAGCGTTGTGAGAAATGGCCATGGGAAAATCAGAGCTGCAGAAAACAGACGGCCGTTTCACACTCTGAAAGTCAGCGGCGCTGCAGCCCCGTTAAGCAATGAATCATTACCAGTGTGTTTATGTCTTGCATACATGTCTATATTGGAGGGATGTGTGATCTAAATGTATCCTTCTGGCAGTTTCTTGTGTTTGTTGTGTGTTCGTGTAAGTGCGTTCTTGTCACATTCTGTTTCTGTTTTCTGCTGTGCTGCTGTTGGCTAGCACTCAAAAGGCCTGTGGGCTGCTGTTTTGCTGTCAGTCACAGAGAGGAAATGTCATGTAGTTTCCACACAAGGGCATGTAGCTTACATCGTAGCCCTTATAGGGCTCTTCTCTGCATGTGTGCCGTTTTTTTTCAACATCTCCAGCAGAGCTGACTGTGTTTTGCTCTTGTAAAGTAAGATGGAGGAATGAGGTGATAAGAGCAAAATTGCTGAGCAGTCGTTATGAAAGAGCCATTTGAAGTGCTTTAATAATGTGAAATATGGCCCACATGCTGAATCAGATTTGGATGCAATAAAAGTCCTCAGACTAAAAGCAATGAAAATATTCAGATTTTTTTTTTAATGAATTTTAATGTTCTTGGTAAATGAATGTTTGAAATAACAAAAACTGATGATATTAGTTTTATTTTAACATGCACTGTGATCTAACATGCATCTCTCTCTCTCTCTCTCTCTCTCTCTCTCTCTCTCTCTCTCTCTCTCTCTCTCTCTCTCTCTCTGCTGTCGCTGACATTTGCAGGTTCCGGAACCATGGCAATCACTGAGCCACTCCTTTACATCACACTGCTGATCCTGTATAAGCTCCTCCCCTTCCTGTTTGCCTACTAAGAGACCACAGCCAATCAACACGCAATGATTTAACTTTATGTACCAAACGAACGAAGGGAAAATATAGCTACGTATATATAAATATATATAAATATATCTACCATTATGGCACATCACGGTGAGTGAAGGGATTTGACTTTGAAGAAAATAAAAATATCAGAATAATAAAGAGAAGGTCATTTTGTTTTCTGGGACTTGTGTAGAAGACCTGTCCAGATTTGGATGTAAAATGGATTCTATAAGAAGCATGATGAAAAAAAAAAAAAAAATGTAAAAGGAGTCTATGTGAATTAGATCTTCACAACTGTGTCACACACACAACTGACATCCATAAACACTGCATTCAGTTTCCAAATACTAGTGTTTGCCTTGCTAAATGCATGGCTCTCTTAATTTATTATTTTTATTATAATTATTATTTCTGTACTGTTTTTTTTTTCTCACTACGGTTTTAATTTTAGCATTGTTCTTTTTGGAGTAGCTGATACTGAATCATAAACAAATTGTTCTTTTGACTTTGCGTTGTTGATGGTTTATTTATCATTTAATCAAACTTTAATTTTTGTTTTTTATTATTATATATTTTTTTTTTTGCATGAGCTGTTCAGCTGTCTCATTTTTCATTTCATTAATGTGAAAGAAGGCGTTCTCTCATGTCAGTTCTTTCTACAAGACTACAAGTGTGTAATACTGTGTATTCAGTTCCCTCACATCTGATTCTGAGTTCTCCAGCATTATTGTCTCATAATGTATAAAACTGCAACCTTATATATTTTGATCAAATAAGGCACATGTTACCATAGTTGTTGTTAGTCACCTCTAATAATGTTTATTTTTATTAAAGGTATGGTGGTCAAGATAAGACATTCATTTATAAAATTAAAAAAGAAAAAAAAAAGACATTGGTATGTTGCCAGCACAGTTGAAATAAAAGTTGTTTCTTTAAAAAAAAAAAAAAAAAAAAAACACTAGTTCTTTAGGTTTTTACATCTCAAAGGCACATTATTTTGTGTTTTATTCAAGTGCACTAACACCAGGCAGCTGCATGACGGCAGTGTCTCGGCTAAACACTCCAGCGTCCCACGGGTGTCATGAACTGTAATGTATTGTTCACAATAGGACAGGCCCAATTCCAGCTGAAAAACACATTACTCTCGCTAGCATCTCCAACTGAGCACAGCTGGCGTACAACTCATGGTTCATTTCATTAGTCAAATGCACGTCACCCTGTCAAATAACTCTTAACTCTCTGCTGCGGTCTTCACTGAACCCTGCTCCACTCTCTTCCGCTCTACCTAAACACATCTCCTGATGAATGGCAGAGGCATTGTTCCTTTCTAAAACACTGCATTCTATTGTCTTAATGGAAGCCTGCGAGGCATCACATAACAAACCAGCCTCTCACTGACTTAGACATTCATTGTGTTTATCGCCTGCAAGTAACTGACTTTCACTCACTTCGAGTTTAACATGCACAATGAAAAGTCATCTTCCTTTCAATGGAATAAATAACCATTTATACAAACATAAATGGATCCGACGTGTAAAAACGAGTATCCAGCGAGTGAGTTGCCACAATATTAGCATTTTTCTTTTTTAAAACAAAATGAGCCAGGTGGCTTTTATTCTTCATGGTGAAGGTCTCTGCTCCAATCAAATTAATGAGTGTTTGACATGGCCATTTGTATGTGTTATACAACACCCGACAAGGCCCTGAGTGCTTTCCCCACTGCTGTAAATCATCCCTCATTCAAGTAAACTAACACAGCTCTCTCTTATTTCCTGTCTTCATTCCTTCCAAAATCCACTTCTCATCCCGCTGTGGATGCTAGATTCCATGCAAGTGCACTTTCATGTCAGTCACAACAACTGACAATAACAAAGGACATAGTGATTATAATTGCTTTGTCACTGATTGATTGATTTGCAGTTTCTCTGTGTCTATCAATCAAACAATCAAAATGATAAAGCAAAGGGGTGCATGTATATTTACTTGCTCTTGTATAGCTCAGGAGAATGGTTTCTCAGATATTTAGTCTAATGATTAATCAGGAAAAAGTTAAATAGACAAAAACTTAAACAATTATTGACATGATAAAAGTGTAGAGCTACACACTAAACATTCACAACATTAAAATCACCTGGCTAATATCGTGTAGGGCCCATTGTGTTGCCAAAATAGCCTTGATATATTGAGGCATGGACACCACAAGACCTCTGAACATGTATGGTGTCTTATGCCGAATTCATTCTGCACGATTTTACCCTGATTTTGCACTCGCCACCAGGTTTTGCAAAATCAGAGGCAAATCGGTTATCATTCACGAGAGTGACAATCACACAGTGTGAATTATCAAAGACACAATCTAAGGAAATTTCTAGACACGTCGCCGATGCCTGCAAAATAATTAGCATGCTAAATATCTGGAGCCGTCTGCGATTAACAATCACAATGTGTGCAATGATTTCTGAATGAAAACTGCAAAGGCAATGACCTAGAGCCAATGAGAGACCAATATAGAGCAGGGAAGTTCGGGAAGAGTTTTTTTTTTTTATATATATATAATCCAGTCTTGCTCGAGAACTCTCTCGTCTGACTCACATGGGTTCTCATGTTATTTCCTTATCACTTCTCGCGTGTGTTTTGTTGTGAAACGTAGTTTGCGAACCAGACAGAGCTCTCTGCAATTTTTTCTATTGTGAAGTCATGTAATGTGAAACCTCCTGTCGCTGATCCGTCGTGCAATGTGAAAACAGCAGCAGCTGAATGCTACCCCAGATAGTCACGTAGTGTGAAAACAATCTGATGAGTGTGAATATCGTGCAGTGTGAACTCGGCATTAGTGTTGTGAAATTGGACCTCCATGGATGGGAATTTTCCATCCAGCACATCCCATAAGCAGATTGAGATCTGGAGAATTTGGAGGCCAAAGCAATGCATTAAACCAGTGCTTCCCTAACCTGTCCTGGAGGAGCCCGTCACATTTGGTATGTCTTCCTAATCAGACACACCCAATTTAGTTCTTGCAGTCTCTACTAATGAGCTAATGAGTGGAATCAGGTATGTTAGATTAGGGAGACATACAAAAGGTGCAGGGCAGGGGCCCTCCAGGAAAGGTTTGGGAAGAACTGCCTTAAACTATTATTCCAGCACAATGTCTGCAGTGTTGCGGGGAACTTTATTTGTCTGAAAGAGGCCACTGCCATCAGGAAACACTATTGCCATGAAGGGGTGTATGTGGTCTGTAACAGTTTTTAGGTAGGAGGTATTAAATTATAATCCACATATTGTAAATGCCAGGTCCCAAGTTTTCCCAGCAGAACAATGCCAAGAGCATAACACTGTCTCCACTGGCCTGTCTTATTCCCATAGTGCATCCTGCTGCCATGTGTTTCCCAGGTAAACAACACACACACACACACACTCAGCCATTCACCTGATATAAACATGATTCATCTGAACAGGCAGCCTTCTTCCACTGTTTCAGTCCTGTTTTGACACTCGTGTTCCCACTGTAGGTACTTTAAGCAGTAGACAGGGGTCATCATGGGCAGTCTGACTGGTCTGCAGCAGTGCAGTAAATGTCAGTGCCTTGGGTGTTCTGACAGCTTTCTGTTATGGCCAGCATTATGTGTTTAAGTAATTTGAGCTGGAGCTCTTCTGAGTGATTGGACCAGATGGGCTAGCCTTCGCTCCCCTTGGGCAGCCATGACCCTTGTTGTCATTGAATGTATCGCCTCACACGACTTGCCATTTTGGAGATGCTCTGACACACCCTCATCAAAATGCTTCCTTGTCAAAATAACTAATATCTTTTTTACTTGCCTACAGTCTTTTTCCTGAATTCATCACATGGAATCGTTTACTTGATGGCTAATATATCCCAAACCCTTGACAGATGCCACTGTAATGATATAATCAATGTTATTCAGTGTTAATGTGAATTAGTGTAAAATGTCAAGTTTTTTTGTTTTGAAAGAATTCGATTTTATACTACATATTTTTTTTTTTTACAGAGAGAAACAATTATTTATTATTATTATTTTATTATTATTGTTATTATTATTATTATTATTTTGCAGTGATTATACAAATCTAAGAACAATTTGTGACAGATCTCCCCGATATTTGAGGAGTCACTTATTATATTAGGATAAAGATCTGCAAAGCAGAACACTTCTTTGCTCTCTATATCAGTCTTATTAGAGAAGCAACTTAGATATGATATAGATTTATTTTAACATTTATTTTTATTTTCCCCAAATACAAAAAGTAAATGTGCTCTTTCTATGACAAACCTAAACTGATAAAAGAAAAACAGTTCAAGGCTGGAACTCCTTTGATTTTGTGCATTGTAGATCGAAAACAAAAAGAAATAGTATATGGTACATTACAAAGAAGATTTTCCTTACATAGGCCTATATGATATATCCATTACTAAAGTATGTTTAATCCTTGAGTCAAAAGGTCATATACTTGTGGTAAAAAAAAAATAAAAAAAAATAAATGTTTAGTAGAGGTTAATACTGTAGGTCCAGTACTTAACTGTAGTGAGTTTGCTTATGTAAGGTGATATAAAATGTGCTTAAGATCAGCATTGCACACAATATTTAAGCAACACACACATTAATATATATATATATATATATATATATATATATATATATATATATATATATATATATATATATATATATATATATATATATATATATATATATACACACACACACACACACATATATTATAGTAGTTTTCTGAGCTGTTTGCATGCAATGAAAAGTAATCAGATAATATGCATAATATTCTTGCTTTTGTAAGAACTTAATGTGTGGTTGATGGACAGATGGGGAGATGATAATCTTGGTGTTGGATTAGCCAAAGCAGAAATGTACGTTTCCACACACGAAATGCTAAGACTTACAGTAGATAAAGACTTCACAGCAAGGTTACAATGCGTTCAGTTCATAAGCCATTTCTGCCCATTAATCAGCTGCACAGGACATTAGCCACCTCCTCCTAAGGGCACAACGGAAAGTGCCTGGACTGGGACAGGACACTGGGATCATGACTGTTTCATTTGTTTGTTTGTTTTCACGGGTGACAGTCAGCACACGTTGAGATGATGCATTATGTGCCAGTGACTTTTGCCCTCAGAATCTCACTTACACTGAGGATGATAAATCACTGATTGCAATCTGTCCCAGTCTAATAAAGCACAACACAGAGATAACCAAACAACATGCAGAGAGGTGTTCCCAATGAAGTAAGAATAAGAATAAGGCCAAACGTCAGATGGAGTGACAGTATCAGACCCCATCACTAATTATCACAAGTCCACTGGCCCGACCACAACCACATCCATTCAAGACTAAACATTTCTGAGGACTCCTTTTTCCTACCTCTACCTACTTTTTAGCGAAACTCCAAAAATGTACCTATACATACAATTTATTGCAGTTCCCAGGTAAAATGAATACTAGTGGCAGTAAAACAACATCGATTTTTAATCCTTTACACACAAATCATGATTACAGGGACAGGTCAGTGATTGATAAAGACTTTTTGTGTGGTTCCATGCATCCAATTCTATGTTATGAGCTAAAAACACTTTTGAGCACTGTGCATGATTTGTAGACTAATACATCTTGAATTTTACATCACATAAACAACCCCATGTGTATGGCTTTTCTGATGTAGAAAACACACATTTACAGCATTTAACTCATAATGCAGAGAGTGATTGTAGAAGCAAGCTAAAATTGAATGGTTAATTCACCAAATGTGTTTTCATCTCACATTTGCTTTGGTTAACACTTATCTGTTTAGGTTAAGGGTAGGGTTGGGTAGTGTTGACTTTGTGGTAAGTTATAATCAACGTTATATTCAACTCACCTGACATTTCATTTCCAAACTGCCAAAATATATATAACAACCAACACAATAAAATCTTACCAGATTCATGGTTCAGTTTGGGATTAAACTAAACACTCAGTGGGCATTTAACTTAGTAAGTATTGTGAAATGTGCAAGAAGCAACATACTGTAATATCAAATGTCGCCAAAGGCACACATGTGACAGTGCATAAATGTCACTGGCCCTCACATGTTCAAAATGTGACTATGCATGAATTAATAAATTAACAGTTTAAAGTGACCAGGATATGGTTAATCCACAGAGTAGAACTGAATGGAATCTCAAAATTATAAAAATGTCTGCACCACTGGTATCAGCGTTGCAGCTGTAATGCACAAACGCTGTGGGATGATGCACTGCAGTTTACTATCAGATAATTCCAAGAAAACGTGTGTTTGAGTAGAATAAGATACTGAAATGCAGCGCTATCAGCTGGTTTCTAAAGAACAAAACATTATGCATCTTCATGTAACCAGTCACCAGTCATGCTGAAAGTGTGGAGAGATCAGGCTATTTCCTTTCATATGTGTGATTCAAAGTGAGAATTGATATTGTCAGAAGTGCAAAATTAAAATGATCTAAATCAAACTCGTATAGACTGGTTTGAACTATGTAATAATAATAATAATAAAAAACTTTTAAAAGTTGATATCTAATAACTGCGTGTGTGTTTGTGTGTGCCCAACAACGGCAAAATTGGGTGTCTATGATACTGAAGCATTTTTAGTCTAAGATCTCGTAGATGAGTTACATCCTGCAGTGACACATAATGCAAGGGCCCTGTGTCAAGAGGAATTCTGGGAAACCAATTTGTACTTACTTTTACACACATTGCTGGCATCAGGCAGAAGAGATTACAACTGGCTTCTCAGGCAAGAATACAGAGCTTAAAGTATGGATGGGCGGGCTGTATCACTTTCACGTATCCTTTTAACAGTAAATTTTGATTTAATATTTTTCATTTTTCAGTATTAAAAACATTACAAAATGTCAATTGAAATCATTCCCTGGCTCAATAAATAGCAGACCATTTCCTAAAAGACTAAATACTGCAAGGTGAAATAATGATCACCATCTTTATTTTGATTAATTTTGCTCATAAGTCCTTGTCCACCATGCATCATATTTGCAGCTGGTTCTGTTTAGCATTGGTCTGACCTTGCCAGTTAGACAATGGCTGAAAATAACAATGTCTTATAAGACAAAGCGATACACTTGAGCTTTAATGCCTTTGTTGCTGCGTACCGTTTTGGAATGCAAGCAGGCACACTAACAGGACTCTATGCCCTCAGGCTAATTTTTTAGTGCTTTAAAAATGTACGGCCATATGCGAACCCTGCATTTATCATGCTGGAGAGTCTTGATTAAAAGCCATATGCTTCACAAGTCCACATTAAGTGGTTATCAGCAAACGAAAGCAACGGGCTTCCTGACCTGACTCATTATTCCTGGGTGTATGTAATCAGCGAGGATAAATTTCTGGCGCAGCCGGAAAAGGTGTTCGAATAAAGAGCGTTTTGGTTCCTCTCCCTGACATGGGCATCACTCTCTGACTGCTGTTTGGAATGCACAGAGGAGAAACGGTCCCTCTAAAGCTTATTTATAGTCCAGCACTTTAGCAAGCACATTGATCTTTTTTAAAGCATTTCCTCTGTGTTCGGCACTGGCTGTGTTCTTTGAATTTTAAGCTGTGGATGGATGTGAGATGTCTGGTGATGCTCACATGATCCTTCCTCAAGAAAAGAGGAGAATCTAACACAGGCTATAAGGGCTTTAGGTCAATGAGAGTATATTGTTTGAGGCTGCACGTCTGGCCATAAACAGAAAGAAAAATAATGCAGGGCTTTTGTTCAGTTTGATCAGTCTATCACTTTTCAGCATGTGCAGTGGTGTGGGGACAAGAAAGCCATATCGGTGGTGACTTTAGCACTCAATTGACCTGTAGGGAGAAGATAGAATTATGTTTGATAGGTTGATTAAATGTTAAAAAGTGAGAGAGTGGATGTGTCGACTGCAGAGCCTCAGTCTAATCCGGTTATGCTTAAATCCTTTGAGAGATTCTGGGTAAGATTCAAAACAATTACCCCCGCCAACAGCCTGTGTCAACTCTGATACTGTTACTGTCTGAGCGACCAAATCTGCGCGAAGCATCACCTACACACAGATATATTCCCTGACAAGGCGTGCAGACAAATGGAAACTCATTAATGAACCACTTGCCAGCTGTACACCCAGGCACACACACACACAAAAAAAAACTTCAAAGTAATGCCTGCCAAAATAAGAAGCAATTTGAAAGAAAAATGCACGTTTGAAGGCTAAATCAATTTAGATTCAGGCAATGTTTGTTCAGATTTTTTATTTTATTTATTTTTTGCTTGCTGGTTTGCTTCTGTGAAAAGCATCAATAAACACTATTAATTTTTGTTTTGTTTTTGTTTTTGTTATTATTTACCACTACATATGCTATTGCTGACTTTTTAGACCCAAACGATTGCTTCTGTCTCTAAAATGTAGAGCAATTAAACTGGAGCACTGCACCATTCATATCTGTTACTTTTATGTATTATGTTTCCCCTATAAATTCCTTTAATTTTGTTTTACCAAGACAGATGGAGGTGTAGGCTGTAGGCGTGAGGCCATGTCAGTCTGAATGGATGTATTTCTAAATCTCAGTATATTTATCACTACAAACCTCAACAAATAAATCAATCTATATCACTTCAGAGCTATGCTTGAAGCTTCAGTTTAGTATTGTTAATTTTGGCTTCATTATGAGTTCTACTAAAATCTACTCCCAAAAAAATCACTGTGCTGCAATCAAAATAAGTGTTTAAGCCTAAAGCACATTAATGATTTACAGCCCAGGCTTCTGTAAATGCTGGGAAACAGTGCAAACGGAAGTCTAGTAGAACAGAGAGCCAGTGAACCTGCACAATGTTTACACATAAATAATAGATGTCAAATTACAGGGAAATTATGACAGCAGCATACTGCTTTCTCGAGTTACAGAAGCTGCTGGAAAGATTTTAGTAACACTGGGTGTTTGTTTTCTTTTCTGGCAGTTCGTGCACATATTTTAGTTGCTTATGAATAAATCAAAAGTAAAACTAATGGCAAATATGAACATACAAGTACTAGAGAAAACTGCCACATAATTCTTGTATGATTGTGTTTTATCATTTGTGTTTGGGCAGACCATTCACTGAAGGCTCATGCGTGCTTTTAGAGAACATTACAATAATTCACAGGGTAATGTTACCCATAGTTAACAGCACATTCCAGGGTCCAGTTAATGGCGGAGCTCCTCTCTGATAGTGGACAAAGGTTTGCTACATTTTGATTCCTTAGGACCTCCAGATGCAGCAGCGGTGAGAATAAAAAATAAATAAAAAGGAAATAGAGAGAGAGAGAGAGAGAGAGAGAGAGAGAGATCACATAACTATGTTTTCATTTGCAAGCTTAAAGGAATAATTCACCCCAAAATTTTAATTCTGTCATCATTTACTCAGCCTAATGTTGTTCAAAACCTGCATGAAATATAAAATAATCAAAAAGATGGTGGTTGCCATTTGCCTTCCATAGTATTTTATTTTTCCTACTATGGAAGTCAATGGCAACCACAAACTGTTTGATTACCAACAATCTTCAAAATATCTTCTTTTTATGTTCAACATAAGAAAGCAACTCAGGTTTTGAAAGACATGAAGGTGAGTACATTTATTACACTTGTGTCCTCTTTGAGTTGATAACACAGTAAGAGGTTCTAGAAGTTAGATATCCCATAAAGTTTTTCATATCTGATGTTCTCACAACTGCACCTGAAGTGACACATAATCCAAAAACCATAACGTCATTGGTGACATGAATACTCATCACTATATTATTTGCCTCCCTGGGTGGCGAAAACATAATAACTACACCCCTTGAACTGCTTTCTAATTCAGTTTTGCAGCGCTCCTACTCCTGCTCCTATTTTAATGAGCTTGATTTAGAGCTGGAATCATGCAGAAATGTCAGAGATCTTTTAGATGAATCATTTGATATAGTTTCAAATATATATATATATATATTTTAATGAGCTTATATATATATATATATTTGAAACTATATCAAATGATTCATCTAAAAGATCTCTGACATTTCTGCATTCTGTATTCATGTCACCAATGACGTTATGGTATATATATATGTGTGTGTGTGTGTGTGTGTGTGTGTGTGTGTGTGTGTGTGTACAGTCATTGTATCATTGTAATGCATTGCATAAAGTTTTGCCTCTTAAGATTATAATTAAATAAAATTACATAAATTATAAAACTATCATTTAAATATCACTTATAAGGCACATTTTTGAGAGATACAGAGTTAAAGCCCTGAAGTAGTTTCAGAAAAACTGTTCCATTATTTATATGCACTGCAAAAAAATAAATAGATAAATGCTTTTATTACTTAGATTTTTTTTTCTTACTTAATTTTTTTTCTGAAAAAAAAGCCAAAAAAAATACTTTTTTTTTTATGTTAGCTGAAAACACGATGTTTTAATAATTCATTTGTTTATTTGTTTATTTATGTATTATTATTATTATTATTTTTTTTTTTTTTTTTTTTTTTCATTTATTGGGCTTTACAAGGTTAAATGTTTATGTTACCAAACCCAATTACTGGTATACTTTAAATATTGTGTCTGAATACAAATAACAAAATGTTATTGGGTATTGGGTGTTTTAAATTTCGAATATGAAAATACTCTAATGATAACTTAATTTGATGCTTTTAAACAATTATTGTATTTGTCCTATTATATCGCATTGTAATTTTATGCTTTTGTGTTTCAGTCTGTGCAGTAAAGCTTTTGTGTTAATGCCAACCCGCAGCTTGAGAGACTTGTCAATTTACAGGGAGGCAAAACATTTTCACCCCCCAATAAAGTTAACAAGAGTGGGCTTTAATAATTTGACCCCAGGGGGAAATGATTTGCTTGCTGAAAAAGAGTAGTTCAATTCCTCACTCTCCCACTGTGATTAGTCTGTTTACTATTCATTATTCAGCACAGACTGTTCCATGTCAGATGCACAAGCGCCACAAAGCTGTCCGCGGCTTCTGCAAGAAGTGTTCAATATAAGGTAAGGTGATATTAAAACATCTAGAATCTGAGAAGTTGTTTCTCTCTGTCTCATGGGCATCATCATTAGGTGATAATGTTGACCATCTGTGTTGGTGTCAGCAGTCATGGCACCAGCTTCAGGGGGACTGCAGGACACAGTAGACAGAGAAGAGTTTCTGCTAGTATGGCATATTCTCATCCAAAAAAAACGGGAATGAAACAAATCCCATTCTTACGATAATGTCTCAAAGCTCCCTATCAATGGTCCTCCATTCCACCAGTGAAGGACATGCACGTATAACAACAGGGATCTTTTAATCCAGACCATTCCGCCAGCTTCTCTTTTTAGCTCTGCCTGTTTCAGCAACTTGTTTGCACAGGATACATTCATAACACATCTTCCATCTCATGAGAGATGACAGCTGCACATCTGTTTCCACCTCCTTCACTTTCAAGGAATGGATCAGTCAACAGTCTCAGAACGCCAGCTGTGCCTTGTAAAACATGGACTGACAGCGATCAGCTTCCTGACTTGGACTTATGATTGAGTTAGATATCGTTCTACTTGTGGTATTGTCAAATTGTTAGCAGATGTTTGAGAACAGCTGGAGTGGAGACTGTTGATCAGTCCGTGAGCATGTGAGCCATTTGTTTGTGACTTAAACTGGTAATCTGCATACTAACTGAGCTCAGCTCCGTATCTGACATGATGGGTTACTGAAGAGTCGAATGGAACCCTGTCACTATAAACGTCCCACCATCAAACATGAATATATTCCTCTAGAGAAAACTTTTCAAAGCATATTTTTTCTCTTTTACACAGAAGTGGCTTGCGCTGAACCTAATCATTATATAACAACGTCATAAAAGCTTCATGCAGGCAATATAACTTTATGAGCATAGTTGTCAAGCTGTCAGGGGTATTTGGTCTTGTTTTAGAATCTTAAAAAAGAATATACTGCACAAGTCATTGACGGGCCAATTTGATCTTCCTGTAGCAAGTTAATGTTGATTTGATGCTTTAGAATTTAGCACCGATCCATCCGTCCTCTATGCTCCCTTCTTTCCTCTACCCTGTCTGGTTTCTCAGCAACAGTCTCTAGTCACAAATTATCAGGGGAGCTGTGCACCACCCACCTAAGCATTTAATGAGATATTATATTAAGAGGGTATTAATTTGTTTCCATTTTCATATGCTTATTAAAATCCCAGGCTGCCCTCAGGCGCTTAAAAACGGCCCTTTTAATTTCATTTAGACAGAGTATACATGTTTTCTGTCTCCATAAAACAGAATTAGGGCTTAGTCTTTAAATGATGAACTGTCATGCAGGATTTGTGTGTGTGTGTGTGGTCTGTTTAAAATTGTAGCGATCAAATGTCACTTACATTGTGGAAACTCTCCAACAGGGCCCATGATGAAAACAGCTTAATATAGGGATGCGCCGGAAACAGAAACCATTTTGGGAAAGGACATAAATGACCAAATAACAGAAAATTTAAAATCATATCTCGACTCCAAGCAATTCAACTGGCTTTTAATGGGTACTCTCTTTGGTGTCTGATTCCAATTCCTAAAAAAAAATCATTTTATATGTCATTGAAACACCATATGTTATAAACACCATTAATCATTTATTATTATTATTATTATTATTATTATTGTTATTGTTATTTTGTAAGAGCACGTACTAGCATGGATACCTGATTAGCCTGACAGCTTAGCATTTACCACCACATGTATTCATAACAATCTTAAAAGTAATTATGTGTTAAATTAAGGGTTAAATCAGTTGTAAAACAATTAAATGAGCTTCAAGTATTGTTGTTGTTGTAAACAGTTTATCAATTGAAAGAAATTCACCATTATATTAATATTTTGTATTTGCTATTACTATTAACTGATACAGCAGTTGATGGAGACTTGATTTTAAGGGAGGACCCGGCATGTCTTGCTCCTCTGTCAATATCTCATCAAAAAGTACTGTCGCATTCAAAAAATTTATTTTATTAGACTGCTGCAATTCCTCTATTCCTCAGCAATGCATCTTGTGTTTCTGAATGCAAGAATGTGTTTTTGTGTGAATGACATGAGGAGGGAAGAGTGGGATTTCTGACCAGTGTGAGATATTTCTTTCTCAAGAAGGCAAACATAATCCCTTGCAAAGAAAAAGTATAGTTTGTTGTGACTTTGCTGCTCTATGATTAAACATACAACTGTAAAATATAAAAATGCAGAAAGGTTTGTGTAAGGATTAAGCTTTGAGAACATAAAATCATTATCTTAATTATCCTAATGTTAACAATACAATTCAAAGAAATGTAATGAAAGAAATATGTGTGCATTATATATATTAAGTCTTCTATAAAATAAACATGCCAAATAGACTCTGAATAAAAGTGTGTCTGTAAAAATATAACTTTTCCTTTTTCACTCCAGCATCTTGAACAGTGCCTTCCAGTAGCAATAAATAAATGTCATTCATTACAAAAGAGCGGATCAAAGATCCACGCATGATAAAACAGAATATGTAAGTATAAACAAAGGCACTGTTTATGCAAGTTTATTAAATCTCGGATGTAGGTTATCGCACAACAACCTACATTAAAACTGTCATCTCTGCAGTGCCATTTAGTAGTCTCTTGGATAGTCTCTCCCATCTGGCCATTGTAAACTTATCAAACACTTCTTCTTCTGCCTACCCTTATCAAGCTGGCTTGTGCCACTTGCTGCTCTATTTAATTGAGAAAATCACCCCAGAGCGCTGGTCCTCTGACAACCAATCAAAGCTTGTCTTTCACTAATGCGCTAATAGACACCGAAGTCATGCTAAGCTACGGATGTTTATTCAGCAGACTGTGCATGAGGGATGGAGTGTGCTCTGTCTGCTGCATGCACAGTGCACTAATGATAGAACTGCTTTAATTTAAGACCGCTGTCTCCGGCTGCTCTGGGTAAGTGATATTTCAATGGGTTATTTCTCTTCATTAGGGCACAGTGTGTATGGCTGAACAGGCATGAAGAGCATGAGGTGCACAGCCATTGATGGCATCTTATCTGGTCTCTGTGCTGTGACAGGGATTGGGGCGGTATTAGTGTGACTCTAGCTATCATAGTATTGCACATTCCCAAGTCCATAATTGGAATGTCAGTCTTGCAAGGAAAAGCCCTCCAAGGACTTCATAGTAGTCATTGATTTTACGAAAGCAGAAATTTCCAGTCGCAAAAAAAAAAAAAAGAAAGCCTTTTCTTTCCCAAGTCTTGCATCAGGCACAAGAGCTTAATTCTTGCTTTAGTTGATCTGCCTGACTGGCAATAAAAGCCAGAGAAGTGTTGCACATAATAACATGTACATTTTCACCAACGTGCGCAAGTAAGCAATAGAGAGTATAACATTTTAAGTTATATTTTACAGCTATGGACAACTCTAAAATGAAATATTGAATTAGAGTGCAGCAGAGCCACAGGCAACTTTCAACAAATATGCAAAATGCAGACGAGAAAACGTCCCCGATGGCCATGTTCCGTTGCAAAGGTTCAGGAGGTCTTTTGCCAGTCATTTCGAGTGAAATTGCTGTCTACTTTAAATCATATCCTGCCCCCAGGACTGCTCAATGAGAGGAAATGAGGAAAATGCCCTTGCCTCAACCCCAGATCAACAAAGACAATGGCTATCGCCAAATGGATGGTAAATTCTTTCCTTCATTACAATCTGAGCCCTGAGATACATATCTATACGTGCAATTTCCCAGCAAAGCAATGATTTTTAAAATGAAGGGACTTACTGATACAGCTTATTTTGTTTTCAGTCATATTAGACTACTTCGACTATCAGAGTAGTGCATTTTTTTTTTTTTTTTTTTTTGTCTGGGTAGTCTGGGCAGACTGTAATTATGAATTAACTCAGACTTGTGTGCATTCAGGTGGATTTGTAATCAAATTTAACACTGTAGGGTATCAGAGTGATTCAGACAATTTAAGATTTGACCAGATTGGTCTTGAACAACACAAAGAGCAACCCCACAGCTTGTAACATTAAAACAAAAGAACACTTATTGATGTGTGCACATAATTTCTTCAGCCTGGTTCTCATATAAGAACCTGGAGATTTGGTTTGGTCTTCACATGGCATGTAGTGTGACCCATCAAATATAACTATAAAAAATAAATGAATAAGAGTGACAATATTATTGCAATTTATTTAGTTGTATTTATAGTAAAATAATAAACTAAATAATAAAGTGTGATAATACTATTATAAATGCAATTAATTTATAGTAAACTATTTAAAATGGTAATTGTGTATTAACAGATGTCAACTGTTGGTATACACAAGCGTGCACTAAAGTTATTTACACAGCACATTTCTTATTTTGGTTACACATTTCGGACCTGCTTATGGACTAATGTGCACCTCTGCTTATTGATAATCCCAACTCAGGAAGGACAATGTCAATGTTGGGGCAAGCAACCAAGATTGATGGTCAAAGAGATGCACAGCCTGACCACCACATGTAAATCCATGATAGAAATCATGAGCTACATACAGTACTTCGTCGGACTGGTTTCGCACCCAGGTTAAAGACCAGGCTCCTTCTACACCTTTTGACCCTTTTGTTCCTCACAAAACACACCCTTACATTCACAGAATGACAGAGAGACTGTCTTTTACACAATTAGATGCATTTAAAATCATCTTAAAAGGATTTTTAAATTAATTTCAGTTCATTGCATAACTTCATAGCAGGTATGTAACCCACACATCTGTCTATGTTCTAATCACTTAATGCATATGTATTTTTAATAACTGTTGAATAGCTTAAGGCTTCATTTTCATGTTTAGTATGTGTGTGTTTGAATCTTCTTTCTTGAAACGTTTCTTCCGATCCATTCTTTGTCAAATGTATTATATACTTGTCATAGAAATCATGTTCAAATTGTACTCTGCGAGAGCGGGAAAGTTTGGATCATGTGACTGATACGATAACATGTTGATTTATGTATTGGGAGGAGAAACATAGCAACACTCTGAGCTAAGAAAATGTCTAATTGGTCAAGACACCAATTTGGATGTGTCCCACAGCCATGTTTAAATACTCAAGAAACCCATCAAATTATGTTTTTTTTTTCTTGCCTTTTTGCCACCGCGTTTTGTCGCAGCTTTTTGGCGCTCTTTGAGCATGCTCTGGTTTGCATGCCAGCTGCTCCTCTAAAACCATGAAGAGAAAAGCCATCTAGTCTCATTACTCTTCTTGCTGGCTTCTATTTAAATGCATTTTCTTTTCTTTTTTTCGTTGAGAGTTTCATGTTCTAATTTAAGTTTTGTCACAACGCCGTGTCTCAGAGTCCGACCTCAGGTGTCCATATAAAACTTCAACAAACCCACAACTCCGCAACTTCAGCCAATGCCCAAGACTTAACTACAAGCGACCACAGCACTTTCAGCCAATCAGCAACCTTGGAAAACAAGTACAACCTCCAGATTATTGCTGAAATGGTGCATGCAATATAAAGTTTATATCCTCACTGAGATACTCAATGCGAAGGTTAATTCAACGATTGATGGTTGTTCAGGTCTATACACGACTTGGGGAAGTTTTGGCCTAATGATCAGAGAGTCAGACTCATAACCCAAATTTTTAGCTTTTGACTCTCGTACCGGAAGGGATTGTAGATGGGGGATTGTAGGTGCTCCCCTGGCGCTGCAGCATAAATGGCTGCACACTGCTCTGTGTGTGTATTCACTGCTGTGTGTGTGCACTTTGGATGGGATAAATGCAGAGCACTAATTCACGTCATGTCACTTTACTTCACTACAGTTGTATGCAGTGCATGCTATGAACTTGGCATTTCATATTTTCACTCTTCCATTTTTAAACTCATACTTTCCTCACTTTCTTTCTGCAACCTGTGCACTGTACATGTTCATGTGTTAGATTAGGTTACATGTCTTAGATTTCTCCAATAAAGTCTTATTTATATTGAAAAGAGGGATATCTTGTGTTTTGTGCTTACAAATTAGTTTTAAACTGCCAGTCTTGTTACTGTCCTAATTAATAGTGCTTTCACTGTATTTTTATTATCTATTGCAGAGTGGATGTTATACAGTTGATGCCATAGAATAGCAATTAAGTTTGAATTCCCCCCAAAATTAAAATTGACCTGTCCCTTTGAGCTAAATTGACTTGTTTCCCTTTCAGCACAAACTCAGACATTTTGGACTCAAAATAACTACCTCAAAATCGGTTAAGAATTCGGACTTGACTCGGATTCAACAAATTGGACTTTTAGGACTATTTGTTTTTGCTCTCAATCTATTACAAATGCACAAGGTTTCACAGACATGAAACAAGTTGTGAACTACTTAAAAAACACACATCCGCTTTGAAATTGTTCTGTGGTGGGTGTGTGAACAAAAGTGCTTCATTATTAAAGATCCCCTCTGGTTGTAAAATATCCTTTCTACTGAATATGTTCATGCATTGTGATTTTAAAAATGATCTGTGCGAAATAAATCTAAAATATCTAATACAATATAATATCAAAGATCAAAACATATTGTCTTAAATAATTTATAATTCCCTTTTTTCTCATGTGAATAACTTTTTTCTCATTGAAATAAACCACCCAGCATGTACAGAGACCACAGTGAGAAGAGCAGTAATCCTATTTTTCCCTCTGTCTCCACTCCTTGGCTTTCTGAAGTCCTAATCCTTTTACATCCTTTTATCAACCTGATCTGTTCTCCAAGGCTAGGAAGCACCCTGATGAGCAGCCATCAGCAGCCTAATAGATTCACTCAGCTCTCTGCCAGAACAACTGGTTTACCCTGATGATCTTTAAAACTATCAAATCGACCTGAACATGCATGCCAACATAGTAGAGCTGCCAAGATTAAAGAATTTATGGATTAAATAAATTAAGTGCCTTAATAAAAAGTTTCAAATTATAAGTATTTCCAGAGAAATGTAATCAATATTTATTGTATTTTTATCATTTATTTTAAAAATGAATAAATTTTTCAAGGCGTGTGAAATATATTCAGCAGAGATTACGGAAACCAAAAAAATACATAAAAAATAAAAAAAATTAAGATACTATTAAACAAATAATCAACTTCATCCCTGAATAAGTAAATGAAAAATTGCATGTGCACACAATAACAATGAAGAGGAGTGAAGTTAACATAAAAATTAACAAGGGATGCTTAAGTTATATAAACACATAAATACACACACGCACATACATAAATGCATGCATAGAACCAGGGAGGAATTAATGGAAAGAGGAGAAGCTTGTATCCACTTTATTTTTGATTGCAGCAGTAAGCTGTTTTGTGAATGTGGAAGATTTCCTATTCATTAGCTGCTGTAATAACTAGAAGTATAACGAAATGCAGTAACTGTGTGTTTATGATTGCAATAATAAATGAAAACAATATGATAACAAATACCAGTTTGAGAACTCATGCAGCATAATGAACTTTTTTTTATACCTCTAAAATAACTGGAAGCAACTGACGTTGAAAACCCTGCACGTTAAAGTAGAAAATAGGTCAAGTCCACTATTGCATTAAAAATGAGATGGATATTTTAAGTGATTCATACTGAATAAACATTATTGTTACAATATCATTTTACAATTTAGATAATATACATTATTTCTTGCATTTATTTTGAGCTCAGACTGAAAGGGATGAATAGTCATAATGAAATACTCATGTGGCAGACAGAGGCTGATGCCTTTATGATGGATGAAGTGATGACAAAAATGTGGTAGCAGAGGCAATATAGCCAATAAACAGCATTGTTACCTGAACACTCAAGGATAATACTCTACTTTGTAAATGACAATGTTATTTGCTTTCAGTGCATCCATATTAATTTTTCTCATGCCTTTGACACATTCATTAGTACTCAATGTTCCTTCATTATAATTCCATGGAAGACGATGTCACAGTTAGCCATCTCATTAATACTGCAAATAGTAATAACATTTCAAAAATGCAGTTAAATAGATCTTTGAGGACACTGTTGAACTACATCAGAAATGCATTATGCATCATTCATTCGTGTATGCAGTGAAATAAGAACTTACAGGGCATTGCATCAAGGAGAGGAAGAAAGAAGGACAGCAAAGACGACAAAATACTTTTAATTTGATCTAAGTGAAAAGACACGCCTCCACTTTCTTTCCCACCTGACTCTGGAGCTGAATCGTTTCCATCACCTCCCTAAAGTGGCCCTCTGAAAATTCATTTAGGCTTCACTATTAGATTGATCTAATCAGCTCGCTTCAATTTTCGGCATGCATTTAACAGCGGCAGAGGAAAATCAGACCCATAGTCTAGGGGTTTTGAAAGCCCTTTGATACTAATGATGGCTTTGCTCCATAAAAAGTAATTTCCTGGCTGAAGAAGCATTGTGTTTTGTCCCCTGTCGTTCTATATGCAACTTTCTTAATACCAACTAATGCACCCATGATGCAACTGATGGTCCGCCCAACAATTACTCACCCTCACACGTTCATTTCTTGGGACCAACTGGCCCATTTTCACAAAAACCATCAGAGATAGTAGGGCCTAACTAGCACAAGCAGTCTTTTTTTCTTCTTCTTTTTTTCTGGAATACGATAACATTATCCATGACTAGATCAGATGTGCAGAAGCTCAGCTGGAGTGTTCAGTTAAGGGATTGTGGCGTGTCGCCCACCAGCCGGTGTAATTTAATCAACAACAAGCCATATACAGTGGACAGGTTCTCAGAGAGGTGCAGGACAGATGGCCTGGACGTGAGTGACAAATAGCAAACATAGAGGAGCCCGTTGGTTCATGTTGGTTGTTGCATTCTGCGCACGCACCAGCGATAAGATGTCTGCACCTACACTGCTGTAATCTCTGCTGTTGTCTGAGATATAGTTCACTTGCTAGCAAGTAGGGCTTTACAAGAAGAGCACCTGCTATTGGTATTTCTCTAAGCAACATCAAGAGAGCAAGTGAATACAAACACTTAAGGTGAATATTTTTAGATGAGAGAAAATTGGTTCAGTCGTTTGAAAAGAACGTGTTCACTTTTGATTTTTTTTCCCCCACTTTCAACCATGTTGAGAGCAATGGCAATGAGACACTGAGAGTTTATTACCTTCCCATGTGAATCTAGGTTTGTCATTAGCTGAACCATCCTTTCATTATTCATCATTAACATCAGAAACTCTTTTTCTATTTGTTTCAGTTTTTGTAGCACAGCAGTTTCACTCGGAGTTGACAGCTGCCCTTGTGTAATTTTACAGCTAATGAGGTCACTGCTCATTTTTCCTTTGAAAGGTGAAATTCAATTAAATAAATGAAACTTGTAGGACATTCTTTGATGGGGCAGTTTCTACACTTTTCAAGGTCACTCACCTTTTTCTGGTGTATAATATTTGCGATTTTAAACCTTCTTGGTAAGCGCACTAAAATAAAAAGCATTACTTTATTGTTGCGTGACGTTTTCATTTACCGTCAACATTGTCACTATCATCTTACTTAAAATCATCACCACTGTCAGTATCATCTTCCTCACAATCAGTCACGCACAGCCTAAAAGCATGACCAGCGCAGCATATGCCTGAAATCAGGAAATATTTGCTGACAGCTTTGATTTCTGTCAAATGAAGTTCTTAGTCAGATGCATCTGTCTATGAGGAATGTGAAATGAAAATATCACTATTTAGCATCTGATAGACAAAAACTGGTCATAGTGAGTGTGTGTGAATGTGTGTGAATGAGTGAGTAAGTGTGCCCCAGCACTCTCAGGATTGTGCGGTATCCGGCATAAAACGTGCCAAATCAGGTGTACATTTATTGTGCTTTTATTCCCTCAGACGTTCATTCTGTTTAAACTATTTCAATACATATTAATGCAGTATCGAGTAATGTTGAGTATGATAGAATAATAAAGAGTATAAAAGTAGTTGTCCAAACATTTGTCTGTTAGTGGAAATAAAACAGATTTCAGGTTTCAGATTTCTTAACTATTTTCAGTTCGTGCAAATCGGAGATTAAAATAAGCTACTCTTTACTCTTGCACTTTCCATTTATGAAATAACATGAAATTTCAATAAGCAAAGTCATTAACTTTTTATTTTTTCCCCCCTAAAAATGTGTGTGGGTAAGTGAAAATGAAAAGTCTAGTCAGCTCAGCCAAAAGAAAAATGCCTCTTGACAGTCTGTTTATACACAAAAGCAGACTGGCACAAATGCACTGTCATCTCTGTGTGTCCATTTGACAAAATATGTCTCATAACCTATAAAGAGCAACAGAAAAAAAAGACAGACTCTGGGGAAGAGCAAAGAGATTCTCTGCATCCAGCTGAGATCAAGCCAATCAATGATAGAGTGGCAAGAGAAATTTACACAAGTCAAGAAAAACTAAATGTTGGGGCTGTATATTTGGGAGTTTGTGGGAAATGCTGGATCTGGGAAATGAAGAGAGTAATTATGCACTTAAAATGTGAACAGACTCTGAGTCTCTTTATAGCCTCCTCATTCCAACTGGACAAATGTGTTTTAGATGTTCATGTCATTTGGCAATAGCTCCAAATTCTGAATGTTCATACAGTACTCTATTTGTTTGATTGTTTGTTTTTATTTTAGCTAAGAAACTCAAGGTGTCACGCGTATGTTATGAAATATTTGCCAAATAGTTTTTTTTCATACAACAATTTTGAGTGATATAATTTCATGTTAACTGAACATTCATTGAGTATTACACACACACTGAACATTAATAACAATGTGAAAGATGCTTCAGGTGATAATGAATTATTACTACTTCCTCATGTAATGAAGCTATAACATCAAAATAGGGCAGGAGACATGCATTATTTGCATTATAATTATATGGATGATTATAGTTTTTGTATTTCATCTAATAAACATACTATAGTTAAACAAATTTAAATGAAGTAGACTGTCATGCATGCTTTTATCTTGCAACAAAATATATTTCATGCATGTAAGGCCAAATTCATTTATTATTAGTTTCCCTTTACAAAAAAACGTAATTATTGTAATCATAGCAACTCAAATTTATTTCACAACTATATAAATTTCCTCTTTCAGGACTGAGAAGAATAAAAAGCCTCCCTGCTGCTGTTGGCTTTGTATTAATGTTGGATAGCGTAAAGAGTTTCTAGGAGGGCACATGAGGGCAGTCCTCGCTCAATATGCTAAAGCAGTGGAGCTTTCTGAGGCTTTCTAATTAAACTTGTGCATAATGGTCCACATATCTGCATGCATGCAAAGCATAATGTGCCTACAATCATTCTGAAGTTATGAAAGTGTTTTCCATGTTTGTGTTTATTCAGTGCTATTCCCTAAGGTAGAATAACCTTCATCCAGCAGAAAACATCTTAAAAGAAATGTAGCAAACATACCTTCTGTGCTGCATGCTGTTTATGCAAGTTACTGCAGAAGCTAGTTTTGTCATATAGAATTATATGTCAAATACATGCCTACTACCATGTATTACTGACATATCTGAATGCCATGTCTACAGACGACCAGATGGGAAATGTGCAATACATAGCTTCCTAGCTTTATGCCTATTAAAAATAAAAGGAAATTAACCTGTATGCCACTTTCAATGGTTATGATAACATAGTAAGGTAATAGTGAGAGCAAATATTTCAGTTTGGTGTGACTCTGAAAATTGAAAAACGAGACAAAATGAAAGCAGTGACTCGTTCTCCTCTCCCCTCTGTGCCCAGTCAGCTGAACTGCTGAAAAAAAAACCTGTCTACAGTTCCTTCAACTCAGTGATTCAGCCTGTCAACCTTGCTGGAGAAAGAACCAAAAACACAGTGGCATCCCCAATGCCAACACCCTCAGCATTTGCACTGTCCCTGAAAACCGTTCAGTCCTAAGACTGCATTGCAGTCAGCACATTTTGCACGTAATTGTTAAAAAGTGCACAATTCAAGTTTTAAATATTTAGGCAATATTGAAGTATGAATGTATATAAACTGCAATATTTTTAAGTATCTCATATAACTATACAGAAACATTCTCTTGTTTAATACAAACATAAACGCTGTTGTCTCAGCTATTAATTGTGGTAAAAAAAAAAAAGTTCTCAAAGGACTGCTGTCATATGACTATTATTACTGTTATGGTTGCAGACAGTGTTCATCTTGCTAGGCTAATGTTTCGAACTTTGTCCTTATTGGATGTTTTAAGATGGAGAAATGATGCAACTCTTTTTGATATTCACCTAATATTTTTCAGATTAGGTGAATAGCCTTCAGTCTGCATTAGGGTTGTTAACACCCTCCTAAAAATACAGGTTCTTCTTTATTGGCATTCATGGTTACGTGAAGAACTTTAAACATTCAAAGATTATTTTAAGAACTGCACCCTTAAAAATAAATGTTACAAAACATTTTTTTTTTTTTTTTTGCAGTAATGCCATAGACCAGAGGAACAATTTGGGTTTCCCTAAAGAACCTTTATTTAATAATCTAAGAACCTTTTTCACTTCAAGGAACATTTTGTTCAAAGAAAAGCTTCCATGAATTTTAAAAGTTTGTAACTGATCCACCAATGCCAATAAATAACCTTTATCTTTAATAATGCACCGTAAGGTTCATTTGTGAACCAAAAATATTTCTTCCTTGACATCACTGTGAAAATCTCTTTTTGGAATCTTTATTTTATGGGATTGTTTTCCGATAATCACCAGCAACATAAACTGTTTATTTGTAGTTATTATGGTGTTTTTTATTCAGCATCATTACCTCTTCAAGTAGAATAGATACAAATGTATCAGATACATAGGCTCAGTGTGTTCCATAGAGTATGCATCAGGTTGGCTCTCCACCAGCAATCTGAGTCTTTAATCAGCAGTGTGGCTGAAATCCAGAGTAAACAAATGAATCTACTGCAAGACTGAATATCTGTAATACCCTCAGCAAAAACCTGTGGTTAACCCCGGCACTCTGAGAAAGAGCGTGGCCCACCAAATATGGTCTAAAATCTGTCAGTCAGATGCAAAAACATACCAGACAAAACCGTGAACTTGTGAACAGCTGTGACATTGGTTAAGAGGTATTTGACGTTCTGACTAAATGCGAAGGGATGCAACGGAGGAAAGTGATGATGTTCATAGTTATGGCAGCGTTCAGCTAAATAGGTCAGTACTGTTGGGTTAGTATCTGTGTGGCACACATTTCTCCACTAATATAGTTCCCCCTCATGTTCACCAACCCTGACAATGATATTGTAATCCATGACTTGTTTCCTACCAAGTTATGCCCTCATTTTAAAATTGTATGTGTCCCCGACTTACTCTGTCGGCTATTGTGCCTCATACCTCTTAAATCAAACGCGTTCATTCTTTATTCATCACAGCCAGCCACTCAAAGCTTTTTGCAGGATTTTCAAGTCTCTCCCTGTTAACTTTTGAACAACTTCTGCTATTATAAAAGAATGACAGACCTACTTGCACTTAAAACGTCAAAAGCACTCAACAGGACCAAGACAGGCCCAGATTCAAGTTTTATCCCTGGTTTTTTATGAGGGTTGTGATTCTCAGCGGGGTACAGTCAGATGACCTTCAAGAAGGTGTCAAGCTAAGTCAAGCCACCTTTATTTATATAGCGTATTCTACAATACAGATTGTTACAAAGCAGTTGCACTGTATTAAACAGAATTAATGATGCAAACTTCATCAAATATGAGGCAAATATTAATTCTACGGTAAAATAGCTCTAAAAAAAAAAAAAGAGTGTTTTTATTCAGCTCCATCACTTGTAAACAGTAGTGGAGGTATTCAGTACTAGGCAGTTCAGTATTGATTCAGTTCATTTCAATAACTGTGTTCTTTAAACCAGCTTTACTGAAGACAGAAAAACAGTAATTTTTCAACTCAATTCAGTT
The DNA here is from genome assembly GCF_023724105.1 of Carassius gibelio. NCBI lineage: Eukaryota > Metazoa > Chordata > Actinopteri > Cypriniformes > Cyprinidae > Carassius > Carassius gibelio. The sequence continues at coordinate 22,776,678 of NC_068402.1, read as the reverse complement.
CAAGTTTTGCTCTCATTTCAAATCAATAAAATTACTAAAAACTAAGTGTCTTTTAAACCCTAACTTAGCAAGCTAAAGCCAACAGTGGCAAGGAGGTAAATTAAGTGGTATTAAGAGGTGTGTGTATCTGATGAAGGAATTTTTTGAGTCAGCAATAGGCTACCTCTTGATTTTTTTTTTTTTTTTTTTACCAATACAAATCAATACGAGTCTACCAGTGGATCTCATATCACCTTAAATAATACTCTTATTTGTGTTCAACCAATGAGGGAAGGAAGAAAAAAGGATGTCAGAGATCATCTGCTTTCTTTATCAACTGCGCAGTATAGATTGCTGCAGTCCTTGTCATGGTGAATAAATGGCGGTCGTTACCATGTGGCAAGACTGCCCCCTTGTGGCCACAGAATCATTTCTGCTGTCGCTTTGCTCTCAGATAAACTGAGATGCTGAGATAAAATTTAAATCACCTCAGAAGGCCTCTTTTTTTCACATCCTCACTCAGATATCTTTGAGAAACATTTTTGAGAGCGGCCGTTGGGTTTAATCATTCACTCTGGAGAAAATGAGTCATTTGCTATTTGGAGACGGCTGAAGATCTTCAGACATACTAATAGACCTTCCACTCTCAAAGCTCTCCGTATGTATTTGCATGTAGAGCTCATTGTGTTTTATCTCACCCCTCTTATGCAATCTCCTCTTCTCTATCTATCCATCAAACCACTAGTCAAAGTTTTCCACTTGACATGAGACTATATCCTGTCTCTGAAAATTATACCAGCAGAAAATCCGTTCTCACTCTACATCAGAGTTATATAAAAGGGGTCATATGATGCTTTTTTAAAGATCATTATATTGTGTATTTGCCGCCTCTCTCAAAATTGTTTTCTACAAAGTCCCTCCTTCTGACAAGCACAGTCTGCTTTGATTGGCCAACTGACACAGTGCACTGTGATTGGCCGAACACTGTAAGCACTCGTCGGAAATGTAATGCCCCTTTCCATATTCGTGAGCTTCATCTTTCAAAATAAATGTAAAGACAGTTAATAATGTCCTTAGTTTTACCATCAGTTCAAGCACGAAAGTGGAGTCATGTGACAGACACAGTGATGAAGCTCATATGTGTTTGCAGTACACAAGCCACAGACGGTTAAAACAGCTGACTCCACTGTGTGATCCTCTCTCTCTCTCTCTCTCTCTCTCTCACACACACACACACACACACACACACACACACACACACACGCACACACACACACACACACACACACAATGCGCAAAACTCACATTGCGCAAAACTAAATATTTAAAATGCATTTGAACAATCAATGGCAAATACTTAAACTAATAACTAGTAGTGTATAAAGTACCTGAAAGTCATACTCAATAAAAGTACACAGATATCGCACCAGAAAATGACTTTGGTAGATGCTGAAGTCACCATTTGGAATATAACTTGAGTAAAAGTCTGAAAGTGTGTGATATTTACTCAGTCTTTCGCTCGTTATCTGGCTCGGCTCGGTGTTCATCTTCAGTTATTCACAGCAGTTCAGTCAGTGTACTGTTTGAGTCAATGAATTACTCCGGGATATTGGTTTGTTTGAACTCAAAGGGAGTGTCAGCCACATTAAAAAAGTTAACAGCTTAAGTCATTTGTGGATTAATGCGTATTGGAGACACGAACCGTTTAAAACGATTCAGTACAATTTGGTGAACTGGTTCAAAAAGATCTGTTTACATCGAACGATTTGTTCGCAAACCGGAAATCACAATTTGCTTTGTTTTGAACTCTCTCTCACAACAGACACGGAAGAGAAGACAATGCTGAATAAAGTCGTAGTTTTTGCTAATTTTGGACCAAAATGTATTTTGGATGCTTCAACAAATTCTAACTGACCCTCTGATGTCACATGGACTACTTTGATGATGTTTTCTTACCTTTCTGGACATGGACAGTATACCGTACACACAGTTTCAATGGAGGGACTGAGAGCTCTCGGACTAAATCTAAAATATCTTAAACTGTGTTCTGAAGATGAACGGAGGTCTCACGGGTTTGGAATGACTTGAGGGAGAGTTATTAATGGCATAATTTTGATTAATGGGTGAACTAACCCTTTAACATATCATCACAGACGATGCTGTATCGCACACCCCTGAATCAATTTGAGTGGGAAATGAAATCATCCGTGGTTGTGCGCGGCTCACACTTGTTTGCACGTGAGCAAAGGAGTTTTTATGAGTCTAACCAGCAAACGCCAGACAACTGATTCTTGAAACCTACTTTCCCGCAGTCTGTGTTCTCCTGAATATTTTGTTGTAAGAAATGAATATACTTAGGGGAAATATATCGGAGTAGAAGTATACATTTTAATTAGGAAATGTAGTAGAGTAAAAGTTAAAGTAGCCTGAAATATGAAAACCCAAGTTAAGAACAGATACACCCCAAAAATACTTAAGCACTGGAACAAAGTATATTTACTTATTTACATTACATCACTGCTATAACAAAACATACTTACAGTAGCTGATTCAGAAGCACCAGATTGTTGAGGCAAAGTCAGAATGGGCTAGTTGCATATATTGCACATCTTGGATTTCTGGTCTTGCGAGTGTGTGCGTAGGTATTTCCGGTTGTGCTTAAAGTCAGTGCAGAGAACCGGAGAAGTCCAAAAATTACCTTCTATATGTTTACAGGATTTATAATATCACTTCATATGCAAATAAGATATACACTGCTATTATCACTATACTACAAATGTTAACTGAGCCAGTGGATTTGAAACCTGTGTATGTTTGGGTCCGGTGAATTAATTAAATACACTAATGTTCACTATTGTTCACGAGATGAAAGTTTAACTCATGGTGTGTATACACCGCTATATAATGTCTTTTATCTTACCAAATATGTAAATGTACAAATTACTTGTTTGCATTGTTATTATTATTTTTATATTAAATATTTACCTCGTGATATGTGGGCTGCGATTTATCTTCAGAAGTATCCATTTCTCAATTGTACACATACATCAGTCTGTTTCATCGTTATTTTCACAACATATTTTATTATTTTACACAGTAAAAAATACGTGAATAATATTAATATCTGTTTAATCTGATAATTAATGCAAAACAATAACAATATACATGGCTACTCGTAGACAGATGATTTATGCTGCAGATCTTTCACAAAACAAATAAACAGATAAAAACACACATGAATGCAAACAGCGATCTTTTATTTAAGGCAAACCTACCATAATTATATTACGTTTAATTGTACAGTTAGTTATAAATTATGTTATCAAATAAAGTTAATAAAACGCTTTATCAGAAATCTCTGTGCGTCTTGTTTGACAGTCAGAAACATTTATCTTACATAACAGAATAAAACCAGCTCTTAAAAGTATTGCATATTTGAGAGGTTTGTGTTTGAAAAAAGAAATCCCTGTGGACCTGACTGGACGCTGATGCACATAATCAACAGAAGAATAAAGCCATCTCCGCGTTGTATCTTGATGAATTTCCACACAGAGGTACGCAAAATATAGGGAGTATGTTTCCCCATGTTTTTGATATACCACTATCGACTGTTAAATTTGAAAATCTTTAATTATATAAATCTAGCCAAGTTTCTTATGTAAGTTTCCCTTACAGTCAATGCGAGCGTCGCAAGACCGGAAATAAGTACGCACACACTCGCGTCGCTGAAGCTCACCGGCGCCATCTTGTGCACCTAGCCCATTATACCTTGATCCTAGGTTCACTAAACGGTCGTCCATAAAATGCGTTGCTGTTGTGTTGTAAGTAATCTTAAAGATTCCCAAATGCATCCACTTTTGGAAGGCAAAAAAAAGTTATTTTGCTTTCGCCTAGATACGCACAGCATTCAACACTAACGGTGTTACTGAAACCACACTTTCTTTCTTTGTGTGAACATTTGGGTGGCATTACGCAAATATTTCCACATGGTGACATAGACATGTGGGGGCGTGTTTGAATGAGCCATTAGGGGTGTGTGGCAGAGTCTTAACTTTGATAAAGAATATCTCTTTGGTTTTGAGACTTTAGTCTTTGCAACTTTACAGATCTTCTTCATGCACAAAGAGCTTGTAACACTCCAAAGAGAAGGGAAAAATTGACATCTCCTCATATGACCCCTTAAAAAAGCAAAGAAAGGACAGCACTGACAGCATTTGGGACTTTAATGGAAATGTGTAGATAGAAATTTAAGAGCATCTCAAAAGAGTCATAAGTTATTTTAACAACTCCTTATTTTGGTTGGAATATAAGTCAGGTCCTGAAAACCAGATCAGAGGATTTATAAATATTGTGAAGGTTTTTAATTTTGATGTAAGATTTTTGAATTAGTGGCAGTGGGAAAAAAATAAGTGCAGTTCTAATGAAAATATTAACAAATATGCACATCATTTAAAGATGTGGGACAGCATTGCTAACATTTTACCCAACAGGCTTTGATCAATACCAGCATCTCTGCGAACTTTGAAATGAAAAAAAAAAAATGTCCTCCTGAAAAGAAGACAGAGGTTGTGGTTCATGAATATATACCTTTGTTAATTTGCACCTCATACTGTTAACTTTTGACCCTGACAGATGCACACAGAAGCTGTCAGCAGGTGAATGGCAATCTCTTTACAGGCCAGTGCAAAGCAGTGCAGCCAGATTTATAGCCTCATTCTTTGGAAAAGAGCCTGAAATAAAAGAACTTGTCTATTAAATATAACATATGACTCTCTTGATAATCTCTTTGTTTATAAATCCTTTGTGTGGATGATTCAGCATCCCGAGAAGAGACTCATTATGAACTGAAGTAGTGCCAAATTTGTGCTAGTTTAACATGATCTATAATGCATTCTCAAAATGCTAGAGCTTCTGAGAATAAAGAAAATTTTATGAATGTTACAAAATAAGCAAACTCATATTAAGAAGCTATATCTTGTAAGAAACCCAGCAAATGTGAAATACTCAAATTTTCTATGGCAGCTACTGTATCCATTTTTTTAATCACTGGTTTTATATATATATACTGTGTAATAGAGCACCATTTAAATGAGCACAATAGCCTACAATAAGTAGTGTAAGTATAAAATATAAAAGTTTTCAAAGTTTTTCAGTAGACTGCTAGGGATGATTCTTAAAAATATATTTGAAGTACAAATATAGTAGGCTACAAATAGTACAAAAATATATTTGAATTACAAATCTTCAAATATATATATATATATATATATATATATATATATATATATATATATATATATATATATATATATTACAAAAATAAACGTTATTCATTTTGTTGGACTATATCTAAAAGTATTTAGTATTGTGCAAGAAAATGTTGTCTGTCTCACAATAAAGAAGATTTATTGTAAGCTGTAACTGTCACTGTAAATGGACTGCAAGGCTTTGTGTGCTGTTTGGTTTTTGTGAAGATCTACATTCTGGCCTGGTGCTGATTGGTAATTGAAAGAAAGCAAGTATCTGTTGTTTTCCTGGTTATGGCTTAAAGGTGCCATATGCAAAAATTGAGGTAAAAATATCCATAACATGACCTACACGCATCAAAAGAATGAGAAGAAATAAGAGCGATGATATCATTAAAAAAATGTCAAGTTATAGTGCTGCATAGATATCAACCTTAATTAGCATTAGCATTACTAGCCCCGGCCTGACAGGTGTCGTAATACCAGTTTCGGCCATGGGAGGCGGTATGCGGTCAACATAACCACCAGCCACTGCTTGTGGGCGTGCCTGAAGTTGATGTCAATCATGTGGAAAGTACAGCCCACTACTTCATTTCAGTTCAGGGAAGAGAGACAAAGGATGTCTCAAGCCCTTGGCAAGAGACCACCACACGCTACAGGGAAACAACCGCGCTCTGAATCACAAATCAAATCCGATAAGAAAAGGAGCCGAACCAGAGTAAACATCGCCACTGCTTTTAATCGCTGGAGACAACTGATGGACCTGAAAGAAATGAGGTTCGACCCCGAACTTGCAACATTTCTTTTGGATTGGTAAGTTAGATGCTGTTAGTATTTCGCTAGAAGTTTGTTTCATATGTTTGTGTATTTGTTTTCGGGAAGTTATAACATAGAAATGTATCGAAGGCTGTTCGATAAACGTGCTAATGTTAGCGATGGCTAACCATAGCTGCGTTTGATAATTAGCTGGCTATAACTTAACGTTACCCATTTTATTATATCTTAACTAACCTGTTCTCTCTAGTCTGTTGGTCTCCGTGTCCTCTTTGCTTCATGGTTTTTCTGTGCGTGAAAAAATTGATGTGTGGCGTGAAAGCGTGTGAAAAGAGTCAATTGCGTGTGTCTCACGGTGAATGCTTAAGAGATGGCACATTAGTTCCCAAGCAGAATAAAGGACAGGTTGATTATTGCTGTTTAGCGTTTGTATTAATCTATGATGTGTCCCTGTTTGCGCACACTGTTTGTGAACGCACAGTTAGGCTTCTGCTATGGCTGTAGTGTTGTTGTGAAAGTAGGGGCGGAGCATAGAGACTATGCCATTTCTCGTTTGTTACTCTAGAGTAGACCAATTCACTTTATTGAGGCATACTGCCCCATCTGGTATGGAATGTGGAGTATGACTTGATTTTTTTGCCAAACATTACAGATGGCACCTTTAAAGATGCTTAACATTTGGGTTAAAGGGGTCATATGATGAGATTTCAACTTTTCCCTTCTCTTGGGAGTGTTACAAGCTCTTGGTGCATAAAGAAGATCTGTAAAGTTGCAAAGACAAAAGTCTCAAATCCAAAGAGATATTCTTTATCAAAGTTAAGACTGCCACACACTCCTAAGAAAGAAAGTGTGGTTTCAGTAACCATAGTTGGTGTTGAAGCAGCCATGTCAGGTAAATGCTGTGCGTATCTAGGCGAAAGCAAAAGCACTTTATTTGGCCTTACAAAAGTAGATGAATTTCTGAATCTTTAAGATTACTTACAACAGATCAGCATGAGTGTGAGGTGTGTGTGTGTGTGTGTGTGTGTGTGTGAGAGAGAGAGAGAGAGAGTCAGCTGTTTTAACCGTCTGTGGCTTGTGTACTGCAAACACATATGAGCTTCATCACTGTGTCTGTCACGTGACTCTGTTCCACTTTCGTGCTTGAACTGATGGTAAAACTAAGGACATTATTAACTGTCTTTACATGTATTTTGAAAGATGAAGCTCGCGGTGTACGGCCAATCACAGTGCACTGTGTCAGTTGGCCAATCAGAGCAGACTGTTCTTGTCAGAAGGAGGGAATTTGTAGAAAATGAGCGTTTGAAAGAGGCGGGACATAAGGGACCTACAATAATATACAGTATTAGAAAAATTAAGGTTTTTTTTTTTTTTTTTTTTTTTTTTTTTTTTTTTACATTAAAGCATGTCAACATATTATGTTACACCAAATACATAAATAATGATCTTTCAAAAAGCAACATATGACCCCTTTAGAAATGCTCTTTATTAACTGATAAGCATTGATTGGCTCACTATTAGCCTGACCTCACTGTTTAATCAAGGTCAAGCTTTCAAAGTGATGAACACTGATTTGATGTGTTAGCATATGCTTAAAAAAATTAAGGAAATAGCTTTACTTTCTGCTTCTATGGTAATGCTGTATAAAACTATCACCCCTCTTAATGCGACACTTTTTTGATACAATAACGTTGTTGTTGTTCTACATGTGTCGTTTAAATAAACATCGTATCTGACTTAAAACCTTTATTTTGAAAAACAAAAGCGTGTACTGTTTCCGGTTTTTAGCTTCACTTCCTGCTCGCTTGTTTTCGACTTCGCAGAGTTAGCTAGGTTATCTAATAATATAGTCTACCGATCGTGACAGTTATAATTTTATCGTTGAAGAGATAATAATGTCAGGAGGAACCCGCCTTGAAAACGCCAATCCTCTGATATTTGAGCGATCGGGGGAAAGACTCCTGACTGTCGCCGATGAAGACGAGGATGTGGCTGATCCCATCGATGACAGGGAGATATTCGATATCCTTTCAAACATTTGACATGTCAGCCTTGTTGCTGTAAATTATTTGCGATGATGACAGTTTTACTTACAAACTGTGTTTGCTCAGAAACAGTACCGCACCATCCCAGTTGCTCAAAATTTGTTTTACTGTATTTATATTAACATATACATATACAAAAATATAAAAGGCATTGCTCCGCGGCTGGATGCAAATTATCATAATTATTCGACAACTGTATCTGTGAAAAGACATAGCAATCCGTCGCAGAGAAAACAAAAGGAACAGAAAAAAATATAATGTCCGTGCATCACTTTTAGCTAAACTTTTGTGTCTGTTGAGGTTACCAACACTTCACCACCAGCAGCAGGGTTTCCATGTTCCCTTAAGAAAGTCAGCCAAGGTTTTACTACGAATAAAACAATAAAAAAAATGTTTCTTGTTGCCATGGTAACCACAAATTAACCATGATTTTGTTACTTCAAATAATAGTTTATGAAGTATTACTATAATATCTGGCACAACAATACAATTCTACTTCGGGCATCCATTTGGCCAGCAGCTGCCCTGCTCTAAAACATTATTTATTTTGATGCTTTTGAAACATTTTGAGTCAGACCTTAACATCTTTACATCTGATCAGATCAATCAATGACCCTGAGCACCCTCTGTCCCTCGAAGAGCTCAATGTGGTGGAACAGATGCGCGTCAATGTGAGTCTGAGCTGTCTGTCTGGTGTTCTGTCTGTCTGCCTGGCGTTCAGTCTGTCTGGTGTTCTGTCTGTCTGGCGTTCTGTCTGTCTGCCTGGCGTTCAGTCTGTCTGGTGTTCTGTCTGTCTGGCGTTCTGTCTGTCTGTCTGGCGTTCAGTCTGTCTGGCGTTCAGTCTGTCTGGTGTTCTGTCTGTCTGGCGTTCTGTCTGTCTGGCGTTCTGTCTGTCTGGCGTTCTGTGTTTCGTTCAGTCTGTCTGGTGTTCTGTCTGTCTGGCGTTCTGTCTGTCTGTCTGGCATTCAGTCTGTCTGTCTGGCATTCAGTCTGTCTGGTGTTCTGTCTGTCTGGTGTTCCGTCTGTCTGGTGTTCTGTCTGACTGTCTGCCTGTCGGTCTGTCTTTCTGTCCGTCTGTCTGTCTGGCATTCTGTCTGTCTGTCGTTCAGTCTGTCTGGCATTCTGTCTGTCTTTCGTTCGGTCGGTCTGTCTGTCTGTCTGGCATTCTGTCTGTCTGTTGTTCAGTCTGTCTGGTGTTCTGTCTGTCTGGCGTTCTGTCTGTCTGTCTGTCGTTCTGTCTGTCTGTCGGTCGTTCTGTCTGTCTCTCTAACATGTTTCTGAGCAGGTGAATGATGAGGAGAGCACTGTGTCTGTGGAGTTCACTCCGACCATCCCACACTGCAGCATGGCCACACTCATTGGCCTGTCCCTCAAAGTCAAGCTTCTGCGCTCACTTCCTGACAGATTTAAGGTCATTTTAGTGAGCATCCAAGCATATTTAAGCTTACATTAGGCTTTGGGATTCCCATCTTAGTCATTTGTTATATTCTTTTTGTTGTTATAGATTGATGTTCACATCACGCCTGGCACACATGCCTCAGAGGATGCAGGTAATGGCCGATATACAATGCAAAGCCAGTTTAAAGGGATACACTTCACCAAAAAATTAAAATGCTGTAATCATTTATTCACCCTCCTTGTATGAGTTTGTTTTCTGTGCTAAACACATTATATATTCTGAAGAATGTGGGTAAACAACAGTTGATGGTCCTTATTGACTTCCACTGTATGGAAAAAAAAAAATACTTTGGAGGCCAGTGGAGACCTTTAACAGTAAATTATGACTAAATAAGTTTAGTAAATGATGAAATAGAATGAAAATGGAACAGTTTATTGCACCTTTAGACACAATCTCAAAAAAAAATGTTTGCAAATGTGTTTTATGTTTCGTATCATATATGATACATCAGGCTTTTATGGCCTAGTATAGTCATATAGTGATAGTATTAAGCTCACATACCCGAGGAAGAAAACTATGTCTACTTAATTTAAAGGCCCAGACTGAGGAAAAAATCAATAAAATGCAATTTGGTGCTTATGTTTTTATTTATATGGCCATGATTTGTAGAATACATTTCTAAAAGCTCTTATTATAAATCAATGAGATATTTATAAAATGGACTATTGTGTGCATATGAATATCAGTTATCACTCTATGTAAACTCAGTATATATTTCTTATACGTCTCAATATATATTACTCTTTTTTGGGGGGGTTGTGCGTAACATGAACATGAAGCCTCACAGGTGTTTTATTTTCTCCTGTACATACAGTTTAACTTGATTTTTCTAACAAATGATGTGCGGATAATCAAGCAAATCTAACTATCTAATATTTCACGACCTGAAGGTGTATGGTTTTAGAAATACACTAAAAGGCCTTTTACTTACTAATAAAAGTATAAACTATCAATCAGATGACAAAACTGTGTGCAACTGGTTTGCCAGCAACAAGTTTTGATCACATTAGAGGCCTTAGAAATCCATGTGTAAAACATTATACAGTAGGTTTTATATAGTTAAGGTCAAGAACATTTTTCTATTAAACAGCACCCTGTTTTTATTTAAAGATAAAAATTCACTTGTGTTTTTCTCCTGCAGTCAATAAGCAGCTTGCAGACAAAGAGAGAGTAGCAGCAGCTCTGGAGAACTCTCAGCTGCTGGAGGTGGTCAACCAGTGTCTGTCCACCAGATCCATGTGATCCGAGTCGTGTAGTACTTTGATAGACCAGTACTCAACTCCTACATGCAAGCCAGAGTTGAGAGATAATTACAACTTGAAAATGTTTTGCTTATATATATATATATATATATATATATGTATGTATGTATGTATGTATGTATGTATGTATGTATGTATATCTAGTGCTGTGCTTGACGAACAGCACCAGATCAGGAGCACTGTTTAGTGCTTATAAAGTAAGAGATGCATCCAAATTAAGTTTAAAAATGTGACGGAAAAAAGTAAAAGAGAATTTATGTGGAAACAGTATTTTGTCCTGTTTGAAAGCATGTGGATACAAAAAGAAACGTTATTCTGTATTTATGCCGTATAATTGTGAATATTTATAAAATGACTTTAATTTTAGAAGGTTGTGGACTTCTCAAAGAAAATGAATGTTGGTCAAAATCGAGAAAGTGTACAACAGAAATAATTTGCACTGCTGTGTTTTTTTTTTTTTTTTTATCTTGTTTTTGGCAATAAAAAACACTGAAATATATGGGAATTTTTTTTTTTTATAAAAAAAAAAAAAAAAAAAAAAAGTTCAATCACTTAACCATAAGCAAAAAGTATTTTTCTACAGCCAAATGTAGAGCAGGAGAGTGCTTTGAAGTTTCAGCTATTTGTGAATAAGTGTAATTAATAGGTAACAATTTTGAAAAGCTAAAAAATACATAGGCTTAATTTGTATCCTGTGATGTGATTCATGTCTACAGATATGTCAGGTAAATGGCTTTACTGGTTTATGGTTACATCGTAAAACATCATTACTTTTACACTAGACACTTCATAATACAGTTTCTCTTGAATTAGCTATTGTTAACCTTCATCACAGACCTACAGTATAATAAAATATATAATTGCATTTTAAAAACACTGTTCAAATCAAACAAGGGAACAAGACTCACATTTTCTTATGATTTCTTTAGGAAAATGATAGTCTTTAAAAGATGACCTCTTTTATAAAGTTATGTTTAAAACTTGTTTGACTTATAAAGTCTGAAGGGTAATAGGCTCTCTAAGCCACATGCAGAAGGCAGTGATGATACACAGATACTATAATAAGCACAATTATTTGCAGAGTCTGTTTAGATTACACTTGCTTGGCTTTTAAGTCACAAAAGTGCTTTCACTAGCACGCATTAAAAATGCATGATAGATACTATTTCTGGTAATATAACTCTTATTCAATAGTTTTTTTTTTGTTGTTGTTTTTTTTATAAATTACCAGACTAGCTAACGTTGCAAGTCTTTTTAGGTTCAGTCATGGAAATAAAAACCAAACTTCAAATATTCATTTTTGTTATTCATTTATAATTATTTATTTTACATTTTTTTGCTTGTCGTGCATCTGTGCTGAAAGTTGAAAAGACATGTCAGGTTATGGAAGCACAAAAAAAAAATAAAGCATATATTTTCTGAATAAAATGTGTGTGTAATAAAGTTTTGTAGTGAAAAAAAAAAGGTGGGGGAAATGAGTTTGATTTCTATGACTTTTGTGTGGTGCCTACTTTCCAAAATAATTTCAAGTTGTTTCCAAGAATCAGTAGGTACATTACAAATAAAATAAATAAATAAACCCTCATAAAATCAGATCTGATAAAACATAAGGAAATTGTACTATGCAATTCCTGTATTATACAGTTCGCTGTTAAATGACAGTCACAATGTGGAAATATATCTTCTATTATAACTATTGCCTAGGCGCAGGTTAGTTAATACACCTGCTTGGAAAACAATGTACCTGACAGTACAATCATATACCACTAGATGGCAACATTGAACTACCTATAAATGTACTCCACCATTATGATGAAAGGGGATTTTGCTACTGAGGATTATAGGATGATGTTGTTATCATGCAACAAATATAATCAATTATAATCTGTCACTGGATACTAATTCGGATTCTAATCAGAATATATCTTCAAATGGCATTTTGAAGATATATTCTTGAATGCTGAGAATTTAAAAAAAATAATAATAGATAATTCTGTATCATTTATAGAATTACAAATAAATTCAAAGTGATGATTTGCTAGAATTACAAGTTTCAAGAATTACATTGTGACATTTCGGTGACTTTGTGATTTCAGTTCATAACTGTGTGTTATGAAATCATAGAATGTTAATGTTAGCCAACCAATCTGAGCCATTCTTGTTACTGTACAGTATTAAAAGCCACATGATGTTGTCAAAATTGACCTATCCGGCAGCAATGATAAACCAATGATCACGCTATAGAGCACAATTAACCACACACACAAGGAAAAATCACTAGCATAACATATAACTCTAAAATAATGGCATAACATACACTGCCAGTGATGACCCGGTATATGTGCGTGCTTTCACACACAACCCTTGAAGATCCCGTAACGACACGTGACATCAGCGCGTGACGTGTAATGTACGAGTCGACAACGCTAGGCACGTTATACTTTAACTGAAGCAAGCAAACGATCTCTGAGTCAGCGCGGAAAGTGAGGAACTAACTGATCTCTGCTTCATTACAGTTTGCACATATGTTTTCGTCGCGAATGTTGATCTTCCTTCAAAACAGCCGGTAAAAGAGTCGCGCGATAACGCGCGTCATCACCTCGATACGGAATTAGATCTGGCTTTTGTTCACACAGCGCTCGTTCCGGATCGATTACCGCAATGTTACTAGGTCCCCGACCCGGGTTCGATTCGGTAATCAATTCCGGGACGTGGTTGCTTTCACACAGAAGGCGACCAGGCAATGTTACGGGAATATTGCGGGTCCGACGTGCAGTGTGAAAGGGGCTATATAATCAAACACCCAAGTGTACAGAATAATATTTATTAAAGTCTAAACAAATGTTTAAAGACAACACATGGTCTTACAGAATATGATACAAAGTTCATACTTTTTACTTCTAAATACATTGACAGTGAAAATATACGTAATGTCCATTGGAATCTATTTGACCTTATATGGTTAAGTGTCTTGTAATACAGTGCACCAATTCACAGCATTTTCACATTGTCTGCCTTTAATTCGCGAAATTTCACAAGGTACAGTAAGATGAGCTCAGTTTGAGAGACCAGCTTAAACCACTTAAAACTAACAAGATGACAAATAGTAATAATAAATAAATAAAAATATTTATACCCTGATCTATATTCATTTGTTTTTGTTCCCCCGTGAATCATTTGTCATGTTCGGACTATACGCCTTTGCTTTACCTCCATGTAATGAAGAACGCTGTAGTGAAAGCGGAACATGATTCAGCCCTCGGTCCGTGCAGGGGAGGGAAGACCCTCGCAGAACTCTGAATCATACGCACTGGATCCCGCTCCTCCCTCAAAATGATGTTACTACTATAACGACGCTGATTCTCGATCCGAGGCAAGCCCTCCCTCGGGCTGACGTCAGTCACTCGCATAAATAACGGATCTGTCTCATCACCGATCATAAGCGAAACCCTCGGCGGGAGAATAACGGCGTTAAACGGACTGACTGGACTTTTGACATTAAACGGGAGACGCGGTAGACGCGATCACATGTAAGTATCATGTGGACGTTTTCTTATATCCTCAACTCCTCGTGGTATAGACCATTTAATTTTATAGGTATAAGTTTGTACTTAAAAGTCATTATACAGTACAGGTGTTATAATAATACAGTTTAACACAGACAGGTTTGGAGTCATGACTTTGAACAAAGGAGACAAGTTGAGGAACATGGACAAGAGGAGAGGAAGCATGCCGTTTCCCCTCCACCTGCAGAACTTGCACCGGAGGAGCATGCCCGTGGACGACCGAGAGCTGCGCTCGATGCCCGAGGCTCAGCCCAGCCTCCTGCGCTTCTGTCCGGCAGACGAGCACAGGAACAGCTGCGTGTCCGACTCCTCCGACTCCGTCATCTCGTCCGGCAGCGACTCTGACGGACAGGTCTACAAGGTGGTGCTCCTGGGCGAGCACGGCGTCGGGAAGTCGAGTTTGGCCAGAATATTTGGAGGAGTTGAAGACAACGACTGCGAGGAAACAGGTAAATGTCTTGGTTTATTCTGAAGTGCTTGAATTAAGATTTTCCCTCCAAGCTAATCATTTCTGGAAAGTCCAAGTGTTGTGGTGCTTTTTTATATTTAAAAGCTTGTGTAACAATACAGATGTTTAATTATGTAATTTGCACCTTCATTTCAGGAAACACATATGACAGATCCCTCGTGGTTGATGACGAGGAGACGTCAATCCTTCTCTATGACGTCTGGGAACAAGTAAGCAATGGGCATTAGGAGTAATATTTATTTTTAAGAATAACCAAATTAAAATAAAATAAAATGTTTATAATAAATAATTTATCCTGATTAAAACATATATGACACAATGTTTAATATATATATATATATATATATATATATATATATATATATATATATATATATATATTTTTTTTTTTTTTTTTTTTTTTTTTTTTTTGTAACTAATTAATTAATTAAACAATCAAAGTGTAATGTCATTGTCACTAATCGTGATCACCAATAGCTTTGATATGTGTAACCATTCTTTTCTCTCTCTTTCTTGACAGGATAACAGCCAGTGGCTGAAGGATCAGTGCATGCGTATGGGAGACGCCTACATCATTGTGTACTCAGTGACAGACAAGTCCAGCTTTGAGAAAGCTTCAGAGCTACGAATCCAGCTGCGCAGAGCTCGGCAGTCGGAAAACATCCCCATCATCCTGGTGGGAAACAAGAGTGACTTGGTGCGGTCCCGAGAAGTTTCTGTAGATGGTAAGATTTCACCAGACTTCTCTATTTTTTAAACCTGGGAGATGAAACAGACTTTGCAGTCTCTGGTTGGGCTCAGGTTGGAGATGTTTTGGATAAAGTAGTACTTCTTGGTCTCCTGAGCTCTGAGTAACAGCCAAGAGGCATAGTAAAGATGACAAGTAGCCTCCATTCCTCCGGTAATGGAGTTAATGCTCACTTGCATGTGTGTTTCTTTCCCCCGTCTCTCTAGAGGGCAGTGCCTGTGCTGTTGTGTTTGACTGCAAGTTCATTGAGACCTCAGCCTCCCTACATCACAATGTGCGCGACCTCTTTGAGGGCATCGTCCGGCAAATTCGCCTGCGCAAGGACAGCAAGGAAGAAAACGCCCGCCGCATGGCCAACTGCAAGCGCCGCGAGAGCATTAGCAAAAAGGCCAAACGTTTCCTGGGGCGCATTGTGGCCCGGAAGAACAAGAAGATGGCCTTCAGACAGAAGTCCAAATCCTGTCACGACCTCTCAGTGCTTTGAAAAACTGGACTAATGTGCCCTCTGATACCCACGACCAGAAGCTGTGTGTTTTTCATGATAATATGAGGACTATTTAGCTGTACAGAAAAATATGAACTTGTTTTGTATACTGAAAAGAGATTATATATGAAACAAAGCTGACAAAATCAAATCATGTTGACCGGCATGAGGCTTTTTATTGTTATGTTACTTTTTCTGTGTTTTGCTGCCTTAATATGTATAGATGTCAGATTCTGTGCATGTAAATAGGAGGTAAATCCACAAATCACAATGTTCCCTTTGGAGAGCTGTGGGGTATGTTTGCACAAAGGCTAAAGAATTAGGTTCTTTTCCTTATGTGGACTAGAGCTGTATCAGAAGTCTAAAGGATGAGCACAAATCATTTTTCTTGTTGAAATATCCTATGGAATCAAATGTTACTTGAAACTGAGTGCGCAGGTTCGTAACTCAGCCAAGACGCCAAACTAGAAGGTTTGGTTTTTTGGGGTGGGGTGGGGCAAGAGGCAATATAGGGTGTTTGGATATAAGAGCTCTGATTATTCTGCCATCTATGCTCCATGTGCAAATGAATGACATAGAAGCAATAAATTATGTGTTGTGAGTTGTTTAAAAAAAAAATGTTTGATTTGCACTTAATGCCATTTAATATTATTGAGTTGTTAATTTTGTTACATGTTTACAACTGGTTTCATAATAAAATAAAATACAATGCACATTCGCATGGTGTTCTATACACATTCAGACTTGAGGCTATTATACCATGTAATTTATTCCTCCATCCATATGCAAGCGAGGGACTTGCTAGTCAGTTGTGTAATTGGAGGAAACAAGGTAGTTAAAACTTTTCTCAGCCAATTTAAGAAAGCTAATCATTAATCAGTTACAAAGCAGATGCAATGCTCTTCTAACACTTAAAGCCATTCTCAGTTTCGCTCACAAGAAGTGTGGACTGGAGGTAAGAGCTGCTTTTATTAAATAGCATGATCAAAAATCAAAGAAGTGTGTAAGATTTTTTTACAGTGTACTGTGAAGTTAATTTGCAGAGCTGTGTTGTCTTTTTAAATGGTTTGCGTTTTTAGCTTTATCCAGCTTAAAACAGCCGCATCAGACTGCAGTACAATGTCTTTATGGGGTTCTTTAAAAGTTTGACTAGAGACTATTTATTTGTGCGAGGCATGTCCTATTCATTTATATTTCATTGTTTATAGATGAGATTATAGAGTAGCCTATACCTTGTTTTGATTGTGTGTTTTCATTCATATAACAGCTATGCGTAGAATTTATTCTCATACTGTACCTAACGGATAATCTTGTTTTATGAACATGTTTTGTGTATATATATATATATATATATATATATATATATATATATATATATATATATATATATATATATATATACATATATATATATATATATAACTTTACCCTAAATCCTGTAGCCTAACAGTCACCTGACACCTAACGTGAAGTTACATTAATGAGGTGCATGCGGCAGATTGGCAATTGCCAGAGTGGCCAGACCATTTTGTGTAGTGAAAAGTGTAAATAGCGATAGACAAAATTTTTGTGAAAATAGCAGTGTTTTTTAACGGTATGCATAAATTCTATTTACATTATGTTAAAATAGCATTTTTTTTTTTGCAAATCGTGGCAATTGAGTAGAGGGTGTGGTTTTATTTTAGCGCTCCTCTTCTCATTTCTCACTCATAGCAACATGGTTGGAGGGGTGTGTATAAGGATAGTCTGCCCAAGCCGTCAAACTGACTTCATCAGACGTCATCATTAACTTACACGGTTTAATTGTTCACATCGAGACTAGCTATGTGCCCAAGTAAGGAAAATAGAGTCAATTTTGATTTCAAGATGACTTTAAACGTTTGCCCCAGTCGGCAGCGGTCAGCCTTGTCCTGAGATAGGCAGACCGATCCGATCAGAGGTTACCCAAATTGGAAATTTATAAAAAAAAGTCAAGCAGAAAATCAGAGAAAGTGCAACACTAAGCGAATTGTCATTAAAAGCTAGATAATGGACCATAAAAATTAAAGGCAGTGTAGAAAAACTTGGAGAAAGCAAAAAAATAAAAAGGCTCTTAAATCCAATGCTGCAACATGCGTAAAATAAACTGTTAAAATTTGGCTACTGCAATGGAGGACAGCTATAAGTTTAGCGTAGAACCTTGTATATTTTAAAATATGATTGCTTCATGATAACTGGTTACAAGTGTTAGCTAGCCTGTTACTGAATTGCATGGCTAAAATATCAGCAGACGGGATTTAGGGTAAACTAGGGTGGCCCGATGTCCTCTTTTTCCCAGAGATGTCCTCTTTTTGGGCCTAAAAAAAAGCTTTTTGGTTGGGATTTCTAAATCACCCAAAATATCCAGGATTTGCCTTTTGCTTTATACAGTTGCCATACACCGTGTGCATTTTGTATAAAAGCCCTGCGCAGGACTTTTCTTAATCCTGCTCCCACTGGATTTCTGACCATTACCACCTGTTCCTGCAAACATTCTAATATTGCATATAATTTTGGTGCATCAGTGAGCCACTATCAATAGGCCCTATAAAGAGTTTTTAAATTGCTTTTGAATGAGCGCTCACTGTTTACTCGATGTCGCCATCACGTGCACTCTGTGTAAAGGAAGCACATTGTAACGATATTCAAATCTCCATATTTATCGGGAAGAAGGAGGCGGGAACCGGCGCACAATCAAAACCATTTTAATACTCAAAAGTAAACACAAAGCAGCGCGTCAGCCCCTCACGGCGACTGACGCGCACAAATAAAAAGCAAACATAAAATAATATCCCAGGCCTGGTCCTCTCTCGTCCTTCACGGTCGTCGCTCCAGTTTTATATCCTTCCATCTCCTACGTGGGACTCGATACTAGCGGTGGGGCTCAGGTGTAGCTCATCTCCAATCACTACACCTGGCCTCACTCCTCGTTCCCACGCCTCTCGGCCCCGCCCCACTCGCCACACACATGTTACAAGATCAGATATTTGTCAATGAACTCAGGATCTGTTGAGCAGCAAATCCTCCAGCATGGTCTTGTCAGTCCTCCTTAAGCCAGGAACACACCAAGCTGACACAGACCAACTAGTGGCGACAATAGCAAACAGTGGGGTCGGTTCACATGGGGTCGGCAGCATCTGGGTCCAAAGATGCCCTGACACATTAAGCCAACGCTCGACCCCTGACGGCCAAGTAGGGCGTCCATTCTGTTTTTTTCTTGTGCACTGGTTCGCCAGCTGAACAGCCATGATAAAACTGTTCCCCGCATCTGCATCCTGTCCCCACTGTCCTCTTTTTGGAAAACTAAAATATGGTCACCCTCGGTCAGGGGTAGGCAAGTTCGGTCCTAGAGAGCCGCAGACCTGCAGAGTTCAGCTTCAACCCTAATCAAACACACCTGAGCAAGCTCATCAATCCATTCAGGATTACTAAGGTACAGGCAGATGAGTTTTTTGTTTTTTTTTCAGGGTTAGAGCTGAACTGTCTACCCCTGCCCAGATAAACAGACTGATGTGGGCTATTTGCAATATAGTCTAGCATGTCAAAAACCTAAAGCAATAGCCATACTGTAGATATTTGAAGTGAACTTTATTTTGAATATGTAGTCATATATTAAAATAAAACATTAAATATGCATACATAAATTACATTAGGCTATGTAATTAATCCTCAGGTATGTGTAAATTTACAAAATCAGCATTGTTTGCCATTAAATGTTTAAATATCTGATACATACAGAACTGCTTTATTTCACTATCTGTACAAAAATGTGTAGTGAATGAGGGTGTCCATGGTGGGCTTGTGTGTGTGTGTGGTAATATGGGCTGATGTGGCTACAGTGGCAGTCAGCCCCTGATGAGGTCGTGTACTCGAGTTTAACATTAACTGGAGGGAAAAGTTGTCTGATGGCACGCCTGATAAGAGTTTTTTTTTTCTCTCTCTCTCAGACTATTGGTTTCTCTCTGAGATGCATTCTGTTTTTATTTTTTTTTATTTTACAAAGTTTCACACAAACAAATTATCAGAATTTTGGAGAAATAGACTAGAATTATATGTATTTAGGCTACATCACAACACAAGCCTACAGTATGGCAGCTGACGCTGTGGCTTTGAGAAAAAAAAGAATCAACACAAACTTACAAAGTGCACCTTTAAAAGAAAATCCATTAGTCAGTTTCTTGCTCTTAGAGGAACTTCAGAAACTACTGTATGCTGGGATAAGAAAAATACATCAAAAGAAAAATAGATGGAAATTTGAAGCAAAGCATGAATGCTAAAATGATGTTATTGTTGTTGTTATTTGTCTTAAGCATGAAGGCCGCTGTTGTCTTGATGGAATCTCTGAGTGCTTGGTTTATTGCACTGAGTGTAAGTTATTTTAGTTGGCCTTTTTGTCTGTACCATATTAATGTTTATCACGCAACATGATTTACCTTCTACAATTATTTGCCTTCTATTTTAGGTGCTGTCTCAGAACATGTTGCTTTCTGAGACTGCTCATCTTAAAATCGGTGTTCCAGAAAACTATGATGGTATTTTCCCATGGTACCTCACCAAGGTGAGTTCTTTCTGTAAGGAGGACAAAATTACTTTGGAAAGTTTACATATTAGTAGAAGCTTTAGCTTGACTTATATTGGGTACTGTATGTCCATAATAAAAATTAATAAAAATTAAAAAAGAAAACAAAGAAAGAAAATTGAATAAAAATAACAACAGCTATTATTATTATCAGCTGAAGCAGGTCATTAATCCAGTAACTGTGTGTATAGACTGAGCAGTTGTGTAGATGATGAGGGGAAGGGCTATTAAGAGCGGAGATGGTTAAAAGGAGTGTTTTCCACCTAACACAAGACGATACAGGTTGCCAATTTGTCTAGCAAGGTTTTTGTTGACTAGACTGATGAAAATGACATTTCAAGTAATCAAGACAGGAGATGAGGAAGGCATGTGGAATGAAAGCCTCTTTTATATTACGTGTGGTGTGGAGGTGTACTTTTATTCAGTCTAGACAGACGAACTGATTTAGGCTAATTTCCAAAAGTGTGCGGATGTGACTCCAAGGTTCTGAACATTAAAGTAGGCAAAGAAATTTGAATAAGCAGTTCTGACGTGTTGTCAGATCAGGTGAGTAAGGTATCACTGAGTGAAAGAAATTGCCGCGTGTGTTATTTATAGACTGAATGTAGATGGTTAAAATGGACTGTCCTTGTGCTGTGTTGTGAATGACTTAAGAGTTCTGCAAATGTATTAATGACTGCTTCTAAGAGCAATGTAGAGAAAGGACTGAAAAAGCAGAGCATCGAACAAGCCATTCAATAAACCCTACATCCCTCTTCACAGAGCACTCAGAACTCAAGGTGTAATTATGAGCAGGTATTCACGGTCGTCACCAGACTAAATATGGCACTACTGTACAATGCCTTACTTCAAACCCTGTGTCAGACATCTTTACCAGATGTCGTTTAGTAATAGCCCGGTTGCTCTCCAAAAAGCTTTTCGCTTTGACACTGTAATTGGCGGTATTTCTGAAGGACTGTTTGGGTCCTAGTGCTTTTTGCTCATCATTTTCTGTGTCTGACGACATGCTATCAAAACAGTCTCTGTTCAGTGTCCAAATCAAGTATAATGGCCTACATGCAAGTGGGTGGATAATTGCATGCGTGTGATGACTGAAAGAACAGAATGATGGCTACATAGTATTTGTTTAGGCTTACAAAAAATAAGTGACAAATGATGCATTTATTTTCCTTTCTTTTTTTTCTTCTTTTTTTAGCTCTAGTTGAGTATTGTGTTCTTGCTGCAGGTGCCACAGATAGAACTGATCGTTTTTTTGTTAGCTTTTTTACCACAGTCAATCAAAACAACCAAGCATGGGTTTAAAAGACTCTGTTCCCTGGATAACCTGTGCAGAAGTAAAGGCAGCATTTCAGATTGGGCAAGGGGAAAGGCGAGCTACAAAGTGACATGCAAGTCATGCTGTGTGCAGTTAGCACTTCAATCAGTCTTGACCTTTCTTAACTATTAACTATTCTGAGATACATTTCAAGAGCCAGAAATTTTGGCCAGGTAGATGGGAATTTTTGATAGGACACTTACTGTTCAGGTTTGTGTGCTATTTAAGATATGTGACCACATGCACACTGTACCATGTATTGGATGTGCCAGTACTGAACACAAAGCATTTGGAGCCTCATGTCCAGCTTAAGTCTGGATCTCTGTGTGCCCTGGTGTGAACCACTGAGCCACATAACTGCTGTCAAAAGCAGCAGCCATGTTTATTCACAGATATTTAGAGAACGGTCAGCCAAACATCATTACTACCTCACTGACCGCTTCTACTACGCAACCAGTGTTTACACTAACAGCCATTAATGTGCTCTTCAAGTGCTCTTTTTCGTAAATATCATAACTGCGAGTTCCGGGCACACAAATGACCAAGCCATACTATATATATTTACTAAATGGCACATTAGATGCCGAGCTGTGACGTCGGAAAGAGCATGTTGATTGGAAACATGGCATAAACACTGATCTAAATATGGATGATTATATATATGCTATAATTAATTGTTTTGTTTGGGGTACTTCCGTGTTATTTGTCCAACTTAAATCATGTGGTCATTATAAAGAATCCCTGACTCTGAGTTTCCCAGCATATGCACTTAAAGGCAGCAAAATGTGGTCACCGTGATTTAATCAAGCAGCTCATGTCATCAGACAATTAGAATGTATAACTTCCACACAAAGCAGCTTCTGTAGCCAGATAACTGGTTAAATTACAGCTGCATAATTAATAATATATATATATATATATATATATATATATATATATATATATATATTAAACTGGATTATGATTACTGCTTCCGCAATAAAATAACTGTGATAGTGTCAATATGTTTAAATATAGTAGGCCTACCACTGCACCAAATTTTATTTTCAACAATATGCTATTTTGCAGAGCGTATTGACACAATGGCCAATCGGATGCTTTTGGATGTCACCTGCTCAAAATGCCAGTTTGGTTTAGCACAGACACTTTTATTGTTATCAGCAGAGTACAGGCATAATGTAAATAAGGTATACTTTCTGTAGACAGTTCTACTGAATGTAAATGTATATTTTTTTTATTTTATTTTTTGCGAAAGAGCTGAACTGAAGTGATATATAGCTTCAGTTATTATAAGGGGAATGGTTTTGTGCGTTTCTGTGTACAAACAATTCACTATTTGAAAATAATTCACTGTTTTTCATGCTGTTAAAAAGACAATTGGCAATCTATACACCGCATAATGTAGGGACTGACAACCGAACAAATGACACCAATGCAAATTAGCATTCATGTGAAAAGCTAGTGATTCTTTTAAAAAGAAAAATGTACTGTAAGTTGAGCATATCAGACCTGGTAAAGTCCTTGGTTAAGTGGGTGGGGTTTGTGTGATTTTTTATTTATTTATGTAGATATGATGTCTATATCGTTAAGAAGAGTACACTGATATGCATGTTATACTTATCATATTTTGATTTTACAGTTGCCGGATCTCCCCTTGACCTACTCTGATCTGACTGTAAGTGGTGACGATGAAGGGATTTTTGGGGTGGAGTCAGGCTTCCTGTATGCCCTTAAACCTCTGGACAGAGAGAAGCAGCCGTCTTACTCCTTGCAGGTGCACAATCATAAAGGAATTTCATTTATGTAAAAAAAAAGAAAATGTCATTTGAAATTTTCTTCTATATTTAGCATTTTTCTCAGGCTCCTATGTTTATGTTCAGTTATTTCACTGACAAGAACTTATTCATATTATATTTATATAACCTATTTAACCTATTTATTGCCATTATTGTAAAATTACTTATCCTACACATACAGTAGGAGCCTGATAAAACTGCTCATTTTAGAAGAAAACGGCATTTAGAGTCTTTTGTATCTGAACTCTTCAAATGTTCCTTTGTCTTAGACCCATATTTAATGCAAGTTTCTTTAATGTATGACTTGTTTTACATTTGCTCAAATTCAGCATTGACTGCTATAGCACATGGCTTCTTGAGTGCAGCCCAAAATAACAGATGTTGATGAAATTGCAGGCCAATGAAAACGTGAGGTGAAAAGGTTTGAGCTCTAATAAGACATGCTGCTCGAGTGATTTGACCTGAGTGTTTTTTCCCAGGTGTCCTTCACAAAGTCCATGCACACTCAGAGCTTTACTGTCGAGGTGTGCGTCATCGATAAGAACGACAACGTGCCGGTGTTCTTGGAAGAGAGCATGAGAGGCAGCGTGCAGCTGGGGCTTCTCAAAGGTGGGTGGGAGAAGAGCACAGCAGGCCTGCGCCAGAGAACGTCCTTTGCTTGATGCTCATCCTAATTGCCTTGACTTTTCCTTACATTCTACAGGCGTGCGATGCTAAGCGAGATAAATGCCCTTGAAGCACTAACACGAAAATGTTCTCCAGGTTTTCTCAGAAACTCTAACAGAGATTGGAGTAAATAACAAGACCAAAATGAAAAATGTCTTTGCTCAATAATGCTCAGAGATTTCTCATCTTGTATTTTAAGAACATCACAATAAAGAGACCCATGACCGCAGAGGCTTCATGCTAAGGAAGAAAACTAATAACCTTAAGAATCAAATGTTGATAATGAATCAGTGCAGTGAAGTAATTCTCTATGGCAATGATTTGAATATAGAATATCAATAATGACCTGTGTTGAATGTCAGCCTAGTTGCGAGATTGTAAGCTGTTTTGCAATCACCTGATTGCAATCAAACATTAAGAATGGGGCAATTTGAAAAAAAGTAGAATGTATTCTGGTTCAACAAAATTCAACTCATGGCAGTAATTACAGAATTATTTTCTGTGATAATCAACGTCTTTACTTTGACATGTTGCGCAGTATAACCAGTCCCATTCCTCCCTCTTCTCGCTGTCGTTTCCTGTCTCCTTTCACACTGTATATATTAATACATTTATATAATTGTACCAACAAAAAAAAGCTATTTTTGAAATTCAGTTCTGTTAATATGCAACTAACCCCCATTAGCTCATTAAAATCTAAATGCGTCAGTTCAGTCGGTTCATGTAGATTGCGATAAATAATTATGGTGTGTTTTTGTGTGTGTGTGTGTCATTGTCACAGGAATCCCGTTCATGCAGGTGGAAGCACTGGACCGAGATGACAGAAACACGGCCCATGCGGACCTGCGTTTCAGTCTTCTGGACCAGATACCACGCATCCCTGCCAGCCACATGTTCTCCATCAATTCCATCACAGGAGAAGTGTCCCTTACGGAGGATGGTAATAAACTACTGCTGCTTGTGTGTGACTAAGATTAGGATGAATGCATCAGTCAGTGTCTCCTAAACAACATGCCATTGCATCAGTCAATCAAATCCTGAAAAGGCATAGAAATATGCCTACTTTTCTTGTGAATTCTGTATAGTTCCCTCATGCTATTTTAGTGTCTTGGTGTAAATTGAAAGACGGTATCCCTTCTTGTCTCCCTTCCTCATCCTTCACTCCTCTCAGCCCAGTCCCACCATGAACTCAGTTAATAACTCTCTCTCTTTCACTCAGCCAGTCCAATACGCTCTGCTCATTGCATTGTTAAATCAGCTGTTAACAACATTGCCCTTTGGTTTTTTAAACATGGCAGCTAAATTAAAATGATTTTGAATCAGTGCCAAACCTCACAGAGCCAGAAAAGAAAGCTGGTTCATTTGAATGAGTCACCAAGAGCCTGAGCATTTAGGTCAGCTCAGAGGATTCTGGTTCAAATATAACCAGAGCAGCCTGGCCAACTGGCATTAGCTCAGAGAGACAGATAAAAACACAGACTTAATATGCTCAGAGAGTGTTTGTACACTGTGTTTTCATGAGGCAGTGCAGACAAAAGATGGTCTTTGCTTCTGTCTTTGAGTTGATCACAGGGAGATATACATTGTGCTAAACACTCCTGAGAAATAAACTGCAATGGTGATAAACAAAACCTGTAGCTGTATTGTGTTTAGTTACACTCAAAGAACTGTGCATTTAATATAAAGTGGGTCCATATGTCACCCTCTCTGTGAAAACACAGCTAAAAAATTTTTTTTTTAGATTTACTGTTTTCTACCTAAAACCATCCTTCATAAGGTAAAGAATATTGTGTGAAAATGTAACCTTTATATCTTTTATATTGACCCATTAAGGCCATGTCAATGATTGAAATTGCTGTGAAATTAATTGGTTGAAATCAAGCTTTGAGTTGTGTTATCTCATAAATTAGATTTTGAGATTTTAGCCTGGATTTCACAGAGAGGGATACATATTAAATAGAAAATTCAAGTTTAAAATTCTTATAATATTTCATAATATTGCTGTTTTTGCTGTATTTCTGATCAAATAAATGCTTCAAATAGACTTCATAATCAGTAATGTGTATGTAACCAGTATGTACTACATATTTTCCCGTTTGATCTTTGTGCTTCAGCTGTTTTATTTCTTAATTTGTCCATTTGTCCAGGTGCCTCAACTCTAGATCCAGAAATGTGTGGCCGCTACAAGCTGTCTGTGATGGTACAGGACATGGCCGGCAAGTCCAACGCTTTCTTCTCCACTGGAACTGTGTTAGTGGAGGTGACCGGGAACGCATGGGCCTCCCCTGATCCTGTGAGACTGCAGGAGAATCTGCCTGGACCATATCCCATCCAAATCTCACAGGTATGTCAAAAGCAGACTCTAGGAGCACTGATGGCATGAGATGGATACTCTGCATGTGTGTATGTACAGTATATGTGAGTCTGTTTTATATTGCATTCATCCTCTTCAAAAGCGAGTGTGGCAGCATCCCACAACTGCACATGGCTTTCATCATGACATGACTTTTTGCTTGATGTTCAAAATTTATATTAGTCACGACTCACTGCCATCCTAATATACAGTCCCTGTCTATGAAACACTTGATAGTGGATGTGGGGCATCTACTTTCTACCTCTTAGCCCTTATGTTTAAATGTATTTTTACATCAAAGGTGAAATCTGTTGTAGAAATTGTTGTAGTGGTAATACTTTGGTATAGGAACCTGTTCTCACTATTAACTAGTTGCTTATTAGCCTCCCTATTAATAACATACTAGCTGTTTACTAGTACTTATAAAGCACATATTCTACATCCCTAATCCTACCCAATAACTAAACTTAACAACTACCTTACTATCTATTAATAAGCAGCAAATTATTTTTTTAGGTAATAAATCATGGTTACTGGTTTGTTAATAGAGTGAACTGGAATGCTGAAATACTTGAGTAGAGCCAGTGATATTTGAGTGAAATTGCACAGTATGCAGCGGAAAGTGTATATGATATGTGTTTGCAGAATAATCTTTTACAGTCACAAATTATTCGTGGGTTTGTGGCCAAAGATCCTCCTCTCTCCTTCGTGGGTGCCTCCTACACACACCAACGTCTTTCCACCCACTGAAATTCCTGGATCACGCACACACATAAAAAGTTCCTTTCCGAACCAGAGCTATATGTACTCAAGCAGGGTGGAAGATTTCTATGTTGCTTTTTAAACCTAAAACATAAAATTCCAACTTAAAAACATTAGGACTGTCAATAGAAATTATCATGATTGCAAGTTATTCCTGTGAATGACATTAGCAAAAGAATGTACTGTATGTGCTTTGTGAGTTTATTTAGTTAGTTAGTTGTAGTAATAACAGTATTTAGCCACCTGAATAAATTTTCTGAGAATTTTCTATTAAATAATTTTAGTGATGTGAACTGGTTTTAATAAATGCAACTGAATCTTAATTGAATCTTAAAATAGAATATAAAATATAGAAAGAATATAATGGAACATCAGATTGATATCTCATTGCATTATATTTAAATAAATTTACGCCAAAGAAATGTTAGTATAGAAGAGTCAGATGAGTAAAATAATATGTGTGCTGTGTGGGTGCTGGGTCTGACTTGATTCCTTTCTTTCTTTTTTTTTCTTTTTTAAATGGGAAAAGCCTTTTCCCACCCACTCGTGTGTGCTGTGATGTGCATGTGTGTGGCTGGAGTTTCACTGGTTATGAAACAGATTAGTTGTCATAAAGGACTCAGAGTCCCTCATAGCAGCACTGCAGGACAGCATCGACTGTGCTCTCCTCATTTCATCCTACTCCATTTTTCTATTTTTAAAATAGCATAGAGATGAACCTAAAAAAGTTGATCTCAATCCTCCTAACTTCATGTGTTCCTACAAAACACAGATAAAGAGCTTTTGTTTGATCCGAATGCTGAGTGGATGGCTTGAGCTAGGGATGTCAGCTTTATTTGCTTGCTCTCACTCAAATCCACCAAATCCAGGGGAGACACTATTCAGGAGAGCATCTGAACTGAGCAGCTACCCATTCTTCATCCCCATTTCATCCATATTGTGTTTAGCTGATGCCACAGTAGTGCAATCACATTTTTCTATCCTTTGGCATTCAAATTGACCCTACAAGAAAAATGACTGCTCAAGAGTCACAATTTGCTGTTTGTGACTGAGTGTGTACGAGAGACAGATAGGCTGACAGCAGAAGCATTTTGAATTGCCACGTTTAAATCAGGTCTGTGGAGGATGTTCATCTTCAGGCTTGAAAAAAAAATGGCATTGTTCCAGTAAAACTGTGATCCGTGTTACTCTGTAGTTTATTTTGCAAGATGCTGGTGTGCTTGAAAAATATCTTGCTTAAACACTCTTCAGGGTGCTGGGATTTCACTTTGCTTCATTTTAATGAAGTTCAGGAGAAGCCTGATCATTCTGTCCTTTACACAAGCATGTTATCGCCAGAGTCACCACTACAAAGTCAGGTGGATTATCATCGACTAGCTTATTAACTGGACCCAAAAAAATTTATCTCACAGTGATACTATTGAAGCATGTTTCTTCTTTGAGATAAGATAAGATAAGATAAGATAAGATAAGATAAGATAAGATAAGATAAGATAAGATAAGATAAGATAAGATGAGAAGAGATAAAAATTAAATTAAATAGAAAAATAAAAAGTAGGTAGTTGTGACTTCATATATCACAATTCTGAGTTTATATCTCACAATCTCCAATTCTAATATAAACTCAAAATTGTGAGATAAAAACGTTTTATTTATTTTAAAACACATTGCAAGTTGTAAACAGAATTGCAATGAAAAAATACATTTGAGCTTATATCTTGCAATTTGACTTTTTATTGTACTTATTTTTACAAATGTTGACTTTATTTTTTATTTTCTGTTTTCTTTTTCTGTCTGTATATATATATATAAGCACAATATATGGCTGCATCATGGATGAGCTTTAGAAATAAAGGGGTAGCACTTTATTTTACAGTCCTGTTCCCCATGTACATACTATGTAATTATTATAGTAATTACAATAATTATGTAATAACTAGGTACTAACCCTGAACCTACCACTAAACGTAATCCTACCCCATGTAGTTACCTTGTATTACCAGAACTTTTTGTTTAGATAAATACACTGTAAGTACAATATAAGTACATGTTAGTACACGTACTGTGAAATAAAGTGCAACCAATAAAGGTACAACAGCTGTCACTGGGGCGGTACCCTTTCAAAAGGTTGAGGTCCCTATTATGTTCTAATATATCCAACTTCAGTACTAATATGCACCTTTAAGGTATACCAAAATGGAACCTTTAGGTACAAATATGTACCTTCTGAAAAGGCACCGCCCCAGTGACAGCTGTTGTACCTTTATTACTGAGTGTTCTTTTTTTTTTTTTTACACTTTGACTCCTATGTCTCAGTTATGGAGCCTTTCCAAATCAGTAACACTTGAGTACAGATGAGTAGCAGGAGGCTACAGCTATTTTCTTAGACACAATAGCTACTGAGAAGATGTGATCAATCTAATTGTTAGCCAGATTGAGTGTCTGGGACACCTGGGTGATTATAGAATGATATTAGACGGATGTGATTAAATGATTTCATTCTTCTTCTTTTTTCTTGTGATCGTAGGAAAACAAAAGAGAACGAAAATAATAATGGCCTCCTAGGGCACCTCAATGTGCATGGATGGACTCCTTATCACAAAAATATATTTTCAACATCCAACTGTTAACACTCTCTCTTGCAGCACTGCACATCAAAGGCATGAACTGACTCATCCTAACAGGATCCAATCACTTCTGTCAAAAACAGGCCTTGGAAACTAAATAGATGACATCACCTTAGCTGGTGCTCGCCATTTTTAGAACAGCGGGACGACACACATTCATCTCCTCAAAGCTCTGCTCTTGACGGTTCATAACAGTGTGGGCAGGTCATCTTTAGAGAGGCCCGCTGATGTATACAAAGAGCTTGAGTTTGGAGAGCCATCTCCATAACAAACGGTTGGAGGGCGAGGTACTGAGGAGATACACATGTCTCCTCTCTACAGGGTCCTCTCCTTCTTCGGTGCGTTTCCACACCCTTTCCAGTACTGTTTTCATCATTTGTCGCAGCGCAGTGGAAAATCCCTCCATCGTGAGGGCAGCTGGTTTGTTTTGGTGCCGGACTCGCTGCACTTATCAGGAGTGCCTAAACATGCAGGGTTTTCCTCAAACGTTGTATCTCATCATTGTTTAAAACTGATGTCCAAGCCATTTAGATGGTGCCCTCTCATTGTATAAGGAAAGCTATCTTTATTTTACCATCAGCCTTTGGGTATACATTTACATTTAGTCATTTAAATAAATATATAAATGTCTGCATTTAGCAAACACTTTTTTCCAAAGCAACTTACAGTGCATTCAGGCTAACAGTTTTTGCCTAAAATGTGTTCCCTGGGATTCGAACCCACAACCTTGCACTGCTAACGCACTGCTCTATCACTTAAGACACAGAAACACTATTTAGCAGATGCTTTTATCCAGAGTGACTTACAAATGAATACAATGGAAACAATCAAAACCCACAAAAGAGCAATGAAACGCAAGCGCTATAACAAGACTCAGTTAGCTTAATGCAGTACACGTAGCAAGGTTTTTCTTTTTATCATATCATAAATAAAAAGATAGAGCAAGCTAGTATTAGAGGCCTTTTTGCTTTTGTTAATTGTAGAATAAATAAGAAAAACAAATAGACAGAATTAAAAAAAGATTAGGAATATACATAGTATATACTGTATATAACAAGTAAACGTTCATTCAAGTTAACTACAGTGGTCTTGATTGGTTTTGTGTGTGTGTGTGTGTGTGTGTGTGTGTGTGTGTGTGGGTTTGCAGGTGAAGTGGAGTGGCAGTCCAGTTGAGTATAGTCTTGAGGGAGAGTTTCCAGAAATGCTCTTCACTATCAACAGAGAAGGAATAATTTACCTAAATGCTCCTCTGGACAGAGAAACGCAGGACCAGGTAAAAGATATAATCTTCTATCATACTTTAATAGTACTAAATATGCTAAACACTGTCTAAATTTTATGAAAATAGAAAATCTAATGTGCAAAAGGTAAGCTTTTATGTAATTTTGTTATTATGTTTTTTAAATATTAAAATGATAAGTGAACAGTGCTCCAACCCCGTTTAAAAAAATAATAAAATTATGTAAATTTTTATCTGTCCTGCACTCAAGCATGCTTTTGATAGCACATCAAATTCTGTGTCATGCTTGAGAATTAAACAAACTAGTAAATAAATACTGTGCCTAAATATACCATCCTAAATGCCAGTTGTTTGTTGTTAATAACCCAGTGTCGTTACATGACTTCTCTCCTCCATCTATGTAACTGCCACATTCACACCGCAGAAGAATACAGTTGCCAGTGCTGTGTTTGTGTAACTAATATGATTGCATTCACACAAATTTCAGTTATTTATGATAGTGGCATCTCCATTCTAAAACCAGTTTACAGGACTCATAACCAGTTGTCTGTGAGAGAGCCCCTCCGTGGCATTGTTGTGACTTTTCATGAATGGTTTTGGTAATGTTCAGAGATGCAGCTATATGAGCTTTGTGTCATCTGAAGGTTTAAAGCTAGTCACCATCCTTTACCAGAGCTACTCCAAACAGTTTATTTGGTCTGCTCTTGACTCAAATTACTGAGGTATAACCCTTCTGTTGATTAATTAACATGGAATGCCTCATTTGTAAAGATTTCACAGTATTGGATGTCGCCATCTTTGATTTACTTCAGCCACTGTCACTAGGTGATAGTCACACAATAATACAAGCTTGACTTCATTTGCACATTCATGCAGACAGGATTCCAGCCTCTATCTTGAACTTCAAGACTCACACTTCTAGTAAATGCAGCTATCAATCCGAAACATTGACAAGTGTGAACGTAGCTTAAATCTTTTATAATGTTCCACTGTAAATATGTCTTCTGACTGGAGGTTCCCCGCTATCAGATTTCACATCTTCAGATTTATGACTAAGCCTTTGGATGTACCCAACAGGTGTTTTAGACACGGAAAAACAAACATATTTTCCATACATTCTTATTTTGTTTTTAACAATTGTTATATTCAATGAAGTACAATTGGGATTTCAGAGAGCATGGTTTCTTTTCATCATGTACTCCTGTCCACAGATGACTAGAGTACATCAGCAGATGACATACTGATTTCTTTGCGAATCAGAATTCACAAGAATCCCTTTTCCCTTTTAGTTTCATATTGACATAGTGGTAGAGAGGCCAGATGGGCGAGAGATTGCTAAGCCCGTGGAGCTGCGAGTGATGGTGGGGGACGCCAATGACAATAGGCCCACGTTCCCACAAATGCAGTACCACACTGTGGTCAAGGAGCTTGCGACTAAAGGTTAAACACACAAACACACACACTATATAAATGCTGTTTAAATACTAAAGCAAAGCAGGTTTAGCGAGTGGCATGATGTTCCGTTCACAGGAACAGAGATTCTCACAGTCCAAGCAGCTGACAACGACGATCCGAAAACCGATAATGTGCGGATATTTTATCGGCTGGTGAGCCAGATGCCTGAGACTCCCCGGAATTTGTTCCGTGTGGACCGGGACTCGGGAGTGATCACAGTGCAGGCGGACAGCATGGAGGGCACCGCTCCACAGT
Organism: Carassius gibelio; assembly: GCF_023724105.1. Lineage (NCBI taxonomy): Eukaryota > Metazoa > Chordata > Actinopteri > Cypriniformes > Cyprinidae > Carassius > Carassius gibelio. The sequence continues at coordinate 22,743,580 of NC_068402.1, read as the reverse complement.
ACACACTCACCATCACGGCAGAGGACGCTAAAGGTCATCACATCCCCAACACCGCTCAATGCTAAATTAGTCTAGTAGAATGACACCACGCAAATAACCGGTGTCATTGTGTGCCATTTTCTCTGATTGGTTTGTGTGATTACATATGACTTTTTTCATATTTCCCCAATGTGATGCTCAAACTTCATTTCATATAACACTTTGAGGTAGTTATTGTAGTTGTGCAGCAGGATGGAGCTGATATAATTGATCTTTGTAATTTTATAGACCCAACTAATGGCTCTCAAAATGTCACTTCTTTCCACACACAAAGTGTGACTAGTGTGTCAGCTGATATAAATAACATGCCATGTAGAATCTGATACGCTGTCACACTGTAACATGAGATCTTGCGAGACTTTTAATGTCACTTGATATTAATGGCAGTCAACAGAACTAGCAATATTGTTATTAATAGATAATCAATATTTTCTCTGACTTGTTTCTCAGGACTGAACAGCTCCTGCACAGTCATAGTGAAAGTTCTGGATGAAAACAACAACCCACCAATCTTCTCCCATCATGAGGTATGGACTGTGACTTATGGGTATTGTTGTATCTCTGTTATATAGTATTTTCAGTTTTGTGGTTAAGATCAATTCCCTTTAGACACTTTTGATGTTTTTGCTGTCACCTCAGCGTTCCTCTCTTTATTTCTCTTTATCTGTTAGTGTGTGTGTTTGTACAAGACCTGTGTTCTAGAAAATGTGATTTACAGAGACAGATGAGATAAAGAGCTTTCAGGGGGGATCCATGCTTTAATCTCAGGCTTGTGGATTTGTAATAATTTAACTGGGAGTTTTTATTTTTTTAGTTTTGAGCACTACAAATGGACAATGTTCACAGCTATAATAGGATGACACCAGTTAAGTTTATCCGGATGAATCCTGCATTTTACCAGTAAGGATCTCAGATCTTTGATAGCTTGCCTACAAGCCAATTTGATCCACTTTTATTACGTGTGTCTAGTACTGTTGAAAACCAGAGTAAATCATGAAATAATTTTTATTCTTGAGTGAATGTGTGATGGTGTAGGTAAAGCCTTTATGTTTATACATTTATAAATCGATTAATTTAATAGTAAACCTTCAAATTTAGCATTAAACCATAATTTTTTGCAAACCTCAAAATTATTATTATTATTATTATTTTATTGTTCTTTTCTAATGTGGTTAAAAAAAACTCACTTGTAGAGTTTAAAGAAAAGTTTTTTTTAGACAAAATAGTGCAGAATTTTAAGGTCACCTGTTATGCAAAATCCACTTTTACATAGAGTTTGGAAATAAATTTGCTTTGGCAGTGTGTGAACAGAACCGCCTTACAATAATAAAAATTCACCCATTTCTCATTTTTTAATCCCCTTTAAACCAAGCCAGCCTCACTAGGCCTGCTGTTTTGATTCTTGTAAAGTGTGATGTCACACTGTATAGGGCGGGGCCACAGGGGTTGATTGATAGATCTGCATTGCTATGGTTACTGCCCATTGACCGATTTTTATGCAGATTGCATTAATAAGGTAATAAAACACAGAAATTCCATAAAAAATTTACTTATTATGTATATTTTGTACAGGCAAGCATATAAACCCAGAATATAAACACAGTATGCAAAGTTTAACATTATAGGAGACCTATTTTTCTCCTTTTCACAAGATGTAAAATAAGTCTCTTAAAATAAGTGTGTATGTGAAGTTGAAACTCAAAATACCTTACAGATAATTTTTTATAGCTTGTTAAAATTTCCACTTTTACGGTATGAGCTAAAATGTGCCATTTTCATGTCTTTTCCTTTAAATGCAAATAAGCTGGTGCTCCGGGGAAGAAGGCGGAGCTTTAAGAGCTCAAGTTCCTGCAATACAGGTGTTAGCATTTGCGAATAAACACTCCACTATTAGCACAAGCCTGTTATCTTTACAAAAAACGCACTCAGTTTAAAAGTCAGTCATCTGATTGAACTGTGCATAACAAACGCACTTTTTGGAATTACACAGACGGGAGCATAGCGTGAAAAAAAAATAACTCATGGTGCCATTGAATGCTATTACAAACTTTATAAGCACCACTCGAGATTATATGAGCTCGACTAATGGAAACAAATGGAAAATTGATAGGCTTGTGCTGCAGTTCTATGGATGTTTTGCCCGCCAGGTCTTCGAACTAGTCATGTGGCTGATAGCTATCAATTGATCTGCCCTGATGACAAGTCAGCATGGTGTGAGTTCTGTAACATTGCATTGTTTCATCTCACTTTCAGTGCATTTGACATCCAATATATATGGCTAAACACCGGTACTCGTGCTCTGAGTCATGTTGCTTCTACCGGCTATTGCTGTAGATATGCAACACAGAGAGATGTATACACAACACCCTCTTCTGGAGACAGGGCGGGAATATGCAGCTCATTTGCATTTAAAATGATGCACTTCAAAACAGCTCTTTTTTTAGACACACCCCAAAAATGACATTTTCCAGCTGGTGTAATGATCTGTTTGGTATTCTGGGCAAAAACTTCACCGACACATTCTGGGGACACCAAAGACCAATATTACATCTTGTGGAAAGGGGCATTATAGTTGCCATTTAATAACAGTTATAGAAAAGTTATAAGTATAAATTATAGATTTTTTTTATTATTATCAACCAGAACAAAAAAAAAAATGTCACTTATACTAGCCACTATGTTTTGTCCAGAATGTTAATATCAGTACTCAATTGCATTGAGTAAACAAATGAAATATAAATGTTTGCAGAACTGATTCATCCTATTTTTGGGGAAAAAAATTATCCTGAGGTCATGTTCTAAATATGACCACTTACTAATTTGTAGCATCTATTTATGGTACATGAGCGCATATGCAGAACAGACTTAAGTGCCTTTCTTATGTCATCACTTTCGTTCACTGATGCAGTCGAGTTGAATAATAAACAGTGAGATGCTCACTGACTACAGTAACAGGAAGAGATGAGCAAATGGAGAGATGAAGAACAAACGCAGGATGGAGGCAGGCAGTGGTCCCTGATTTCTGGAAAACACCCTGTGTGTTTACGCCTACGTGTTGTGAATAATACAGGAGATGTACGTGGGTGCAGACAGAGTGCTGGTGTGAAGATGGAGGGGTAAAAAAGCAGCGCTGGCATGAATTCAGCAGGTATATTTAGATCCGCTTTGAAAGAAGAGGAAGACGTGCCCTGTTCTGCATTCTGGAAACATCCATAAAGCGCTCCTCACTGACTTTGTGCCTTTCATTTTCATTATGTATCCCCTAATTAAGTTGACAATGAATTTGAGGCACTATGAGGGAGCCAAAACTTCTTAGAGAAATGATGTTTTGATGAATGGTGCTGAACTTACATTAATGACCATCACTGTTTGCAGACACACAAACACACATTTTCTACTCTCCTGTGAGACACTTTCCTTATTTTAGTTTTCTTTTTTTATATTTGACTTTCTCTTAAAGGAATATTATTTTTAGAGGGTCATGTCTGTATGTCAGAAGTATATCTGGGAAGTGCTGGAGGTGTGTTGACGGTCCTTGGTTGGGCAGACCAGTGAAAGAGTAGCTAGCATCAGAATCCAGCTCTTCTAAGATTATAATTCTCAGTGTCAGCAACACTATAGTAAGTGGCTAAGGTTGTCTGGTTGGGTGTGGTTAGCTCCTGCTGGTAGATGTTGCAAGTACACCTCTGAATTAGGAAAGCATCTTTCTCCGCTGATATTCAGGGAAAAAGTGGGACTGAGCAAAGGAGGCCCAGAGCTATTGGGGCCCACAACATTTTGTATTATTATTACAGTTGAAAATAGCAGTGCCTCTTAATATTTCTTTCAGGATTTTTTTTTTTTTTTTTTTTTTTTTGTTGTTGTTTTGTTTTTTGTTATTATTATTGTAACTTTATAAATTTATTTTCTGTTACTTTTAAAGTTTTGATCAATGTAAATGAATTGTTTTACCCAAAATTGAAAATTCTATCATCAGTTACTCCAAATTTGTTCCAAATCTGAATGAATTTCTTTCATTTGTTGTGCAAAAAAACAAAAAACAAAGATATTTGTTAGAATGTTGGAACAACTTGAGGGTGAGTAAATGGTGACAGATTTATTTATTTATTTTTATTTCTAAACAAATGTATTAATTTCTTTAAAAAAAAGAAAGAAAGAAAAAGAAAAGAACAAGAACATTTTACTGACCCCTACATTTTTAACAGTATTGTTTATTGCTAATATATCACTACATTACATGTTCTGGTTCCCTAAACTGGAAAACATTCTTAAGTTAATGCAGACGTTTGTTCATTGTGTTTTGCGTTAGAAACCTAAATATAATTTACAGGATCTGACCATAAACATTTGTTTTCTAATCACACACTTTTTAATGATTTCTTTATCCTCCATTTTTATCATAATTACACAGTATCTTAGAAATCTTGGTAACACTTTATATTAGGGAACACATATTCACTATTATCTAAGAGTTTTCCCTCAAAAATGTGTTTCTTATTAATAGTTAGTAAGGAAGTTGTTAAGTTTAGGTTTGGGGTAGAATTAGGAATGTAGAATATGGTCATGCAGAATAAGTGCTTCATAAGTACTAATAAACAACAATGATATTAGCATGTCATTATTAATAATAGACATGCTAATAAGCAACTAATGAAAACTGGCCACTAAAATAAAGTGTTACCTAAACAACCACTGCTAGTAATATGGATGTTAACAAGCGAGTTAATAGCAATAATTGGTTCTTAAAATAAAAAGTTGATTAATTTCTGTCTCTCTAGTACGGACCCTTCCACCTGGCCGAGGACTCCTCAGTGGGCACCACAGTCACTGTAGTGTCAGCATGGGATGCGGATGAGTGGGGTGGAGACAGCTGGCAGGTGGACTACAGACTTGAATCTGGGAATGAGGAGGAGGCTTTCAGTCTAGTGACTGACAGACGGACCAATGAAGCTGCCCTCATCCTTGATAAGGTGTCGTCTCTGCCTGCAATACTGCCAGTCATACACACAAACATCAAACCAAGCTGCACTTGTTTTAAAGCACACGCATACATTCAGTGAAGGGGTTAGGAAAAGCTGAGCATTTAAAAAAAGAACTCACAGTGGTCTGTTCTTTTTCACCCAATTAGGAAAAAAAAATCTTGAATTATCACCCTGACATAATGTAATTGTTCTTTGTTTATACAACTTTTAATCTGTGATCTGGAATTTATGTCCTGTTGGAAACTTCTAAACAAATCCAAGTGAGCCACAAGCAGTTTTGTGAAGTGCTTACAGAATGGGACTGAGACTGCAGAAACTCATCGTCAAATCGTCAAAATGTATGATTGTTCATGCTCATGAGTTACTATAATTATCTCTGTGTTTACCTTCATTAAACAGTTTCATTAATACTAGCTGGTATTTTTATAAGTTATGTGCATGATGAGGTTTAAGTGTTAAGTTGTTCACCACTCAGCCCTCAAGAGTTTAAACACTACTTTACAAACTAAGTATTTCACATAAAGAGTTTATATATTGGTGTGAACTAAAAATGTCGTAAAAAATGGCTCATGTTTATAAATTACCAGATAATGTCTAGTATCATTTGTTTTCAAGTGCCACTTGGTTTGATCAAACACAGTTACATTTAAACATATTAAGAGGGCTTTAGGTTTTGAAACACTTTCTAAGGTCATTGCATGAAAACAAACAGTTAAGTCATTATTTAGCAGCCCATTCATCCAGGGCTCAAGACCTGATCCACACTGTGACCCACATTCCCTTCAGGTGATGCAGTTGTTCCACTGATTAGTGTCACTGGTTCCCTTGATCATGGATTCTGTCCACCCCATATGTAATATGCAACAAGTTTGATCCATTCCTGACATCTTTTATTCACGTTTCGTCAGATTGTAAGCTGGGAGCTGATGACATTTCAACAGAGTGTTTATAAATCCTTATATTTGCATGTGTTAAGCAACTGAGCCATTTGTTTTACTCTTGTTCATCTGTGTTCTCGTTCACTCTGCCCAACTCTCTCTGTTGTTGTTCTGTGGCCCAGTAATTAAGTAGATGTATTGTATTCTTAATTAGCAAGTGCTAATTACAGTATGTCATGTTTGCAGCATGGGCAATCGATGTTGGAGACCACATATATTTTGTTCCTCAGTGGAAGAACTGTTTTTGGGTAAACAACAGTAATAAATTGAATTTGCTGCTGCCTTGAAGCCTGTTAGAGCACTGTTTTTACAGTTGTCAGGAGCTAGTATGCATAGTTTGTGGTGTTTTCTTTTTTGTTTTGTTTTTTAATCCAGGGATTGGTATAGGGTATAGGGCTTTCTGTAACATTATTAGAAATGCATTGTTGTAAAAGAAAAAAAAAAGAGCTTCTTAAACTGAAAAAAAAAAAAAAAAAAAAAGAAGTATCAACAATTATGGCCTCATTTTCCTGATGTCATAAAGTTGAACCTGCAAGGTTGTCTGGTTGTGGAGAAGTGGCCAGTGAAGTCTTAACAGGTCATCAGACACTAATACCAGGTTTCTGGGCACCATTTGATTTGAAGACCCTAGTTGTACAGGACACTGTTTGTTGTGGTTAAATGAGATAACATCTGGAATAAGGTCAAAGAATGGCAGAACATCAGGGTCTGGTCAGAATGCTGTCTGCTCTCTCAAATAAAAGTGAATTAAGTGACTTAATGAATTAAATTAAGTAAAGTTTGGATGTAATATTACTAGTGGGGAAAAATGGTAATGTTGTTCACTTCCAGTCAATAGCATTAGTCTTTTTCTCTCTGACTCTGTTTTTCTAATTTTTCATTTCTGGGAAACATTAATACAGATTCAACATTTGCACCATCAGTGACATCATCATTTGGTAACAATTATAGTCAAGATGATTTTAGCCGATTTTTAAGGTGAAGCCTTGAGAATTACGTTAAATGAGAAATGAAAATGTAAAGATGATGGTTACAGGTATGGACAAACCCACTCTCAGATCGACATTTATCTGCATTCTGTCATTCTGTTACCTTTTGTATTACACCCCTGTTTTCCTGGAAGACAGCCCAGTGTAGGACATACAGTCAGAGTGATGTCAGCAGGTTGTGCGCATCCACAGAAATATCTGACCTTCAGTTTGATGAATGACATCAGAGCATACAACGGGTCATTCAGAACCTGATTTGAACACATTTTACATTCAGAGATGCAGGTTGACACGTTGTGATGACTAGTGAGACAATCTTAGATTGTGCGATTTTGTCCTGATCTACAGTGTGCTGAGACAGATTATGAAGAGAAAAATCTGAGCACTGCATTTTTGTATTTTTTTAAATGTTCATAATTACTTATTTTTGAACTTTATTTTCTCTTAAAGCCATCCTCCATGCATAAAAAAGTAGATACTATACTAAGAGTGTGTTCATTTATGTGCAGGTGCTGGACTTTGAGCGGGAGAATGAGTACATACTGGTGCTGAGCGCTCAGAACCCAGTTGCTCTGGTCCGAGGCAGATACGGACCAGCATCCACAGCAACTGTCACCATTTTTATCGATGACATCAATGAAGGGCCGGTTTTGTCTCAAAGCCATTATGAAGTCACTGTCAGAGAAGGGGAGGAGCCAGGACGTGTTATTGCCACAATCAGAGGTTATGACCCTGACTCTCATCCAATCAGGTAAGGTGATATTTCACTCATTTAACTAGTACAACTACCTATCACAATACCAATTGTATCTATACATCGACTCCCGCCCCTGCAATATTTTCCAGCTGTCCCTTACATTTGTAAACTAGAGGAGAAACCCCAGATTAACAAATCTCAATTTACCCAAATACCACATTCTCCAATTCTAAACCACACAGAGGAAGTTCAGTATCTGTTTAAAAACTAAAACTCTTAAAATACTCTTAATCCAGAAGTGCACACCAAAATATAAGCGTGCAGAAGCACTGTCCTTGTCAATTACTGTGGTCTGTTCAGGTTGTGGATTGTACACAATGTACAAGCAGCTGTTATCCTGCCGTTCAGCTGTTGCCACATCATTTCATGTACCTGACATGACTGATTCTGGATGCTTGGCTAAACAGCAGGGGAAGTAGTGCATAAAAGGCATCTGGTGTGATTTGTAAGGACTGCCTCAAGAATAGTTACTTGTTTAAATAGATTTCAATCATACAGTTTCCATTATAAGATGAAAAAGAATCTTAATCTTGACCTAAAATACACACAAAAAAATAAAAAATAATAATAATATTTTAAAATATATTTACAATTGAAAAATCCAATCCTTCTGAAATCATGCTGAAAACTTATTATTTTCTTTGCAGATGAGCATCTGAATTTCTGGAACGATATTTTACCAAATTCATCTTGTTTTGTTGTTGCCATTATAAGCCATAATGTTGTAATTGCTTGATTAGGAAAGAGGATAATAATTCAAACTAACTGTTATTTCATCAGGTATTCGCTGAGAGGAGACACTAAGAAATATTTCTCTATTGGGAAGTACTCAGGAGAGCTCAAGACGGTCCAGGCTTTGGACAGAGAGGAGAACAGCACCTACACCATGGAAGTGGTGGCTGAAGATGGGCGTAAGAGATATTTTACCCCCTCCTCTTGCCGTGCATTCACTGCGGAGGGCTGTCAATTCATGTTGTTTGTTTGAATAAACATGTCCATCAAACTGAAGTTATTATACAGAGCATGTACAAGACGAAGATGCTATCAATGCGAGACATCTGGGGAAAATCAACATCCCCTCGGCTTTCTCTCTTTCAAAATCATCAGTGCTGCCGAGACACTTGACATTTCAAAACACTGTGACAGGCTCTATTCAATATCAGATCTCATGTAAAAATTGTGGGCCACATCCACATGCAGTGAGAGAAATCTCAGGCATTGTAACTAGCAGTGAATGAGTCACCAGCTGAGATGTTGTGGAGTGTGAACGATGCATGTGTGGTATAGACTTCCACATCATTCCTCCGCATCTGAACGTACAGTAGAGCGCAGATCAAAGATTTGAGGTGTGAAGGTCACACTGTTCCCCCTCCAGTTACCTTCTGCTCCCATCAGTGTGCTCAGACGAGAAATAAATCCAGTCCTTAAGGCTCAGTCAAAAATGTTTAGGAGGAGACAAAGGAAGAGATATGAGAACAAGAGAAATGACTCACAGCTCCCTGTCTTGAGTGGTCTTGAATGTGGAAGCAGGCTCAAAAATGAGAGGGAGGGTATATGAGAAGGGAGAAAAAAGAAACTATAGATGATAGACAAAAATAATACACATACCTGAGAGCTTCTGACCTCCATTGTATTTTACTCCGAGTATGGACTGCAGAAAGAGATGCATAAAAATAGACAGTAAGTGTTACAAAGCTGTAAGAAGGAAATTATGTCAAATGCTTTACAGATATTTTTAAGTATTAATATTATTTATATATATATATATATATATATATATATATTCCATTTAATTCCTACAACTGTAAAAGCATCGCCAAATGTTTGATTCGTTTTTTAGTTAGGGGTTTTCAAAAGGGGGTGTACTTAGCATTACCACAGGTGGTCTGCCAATTATTGTTTAATCTCAAACTATTTTGAGTGAAATTGCATGAAAGTCAATTTAACATTTTTTTACAAAAATACAATTTTAAGTTAACTTTAAGCAATTCTATAGTTAAGAGGCTAAAATGCAGGTCAATATTTTAAAGGGGTCATATGACGTTGCTAAAAAGAACATTATTTTGTATATTTGATGTAATCCAATGTGTTTATGCAGTCTAAGGTACAAAAAAACAAAAAAACATATTTTTCCACATAATGTACATTATTGTTGCTCCTCTATGCCCAGCCTTCCTGAAACGCATACATTTTTACAAAGTTCATCATTCTGAAAAGTGAGGTATATGCTGATTGGCCAGCTTTTCAGTGCATTGTAATTGGCTGAATGCCTCAAGTGTGTGACGAAAATGTTACGGCCTTAACATACTGCGATGCCGTCTCCCGGCACGATGTGACTAAATCAATAATACCCATTACAAACTAGGCATTGTTTTGTTTTCAGTGGGCACATAATTACTGTTTGTAATGACTTATACTGTCTTTTTACGCATTGCATTGCGTATTGTGCTGCGTAAACGAAACCATGTCTGCATTTGTGATCGGAGAAACTGCAAACAACAAGTGCTACTCTACAATGCTCAAAACTCGCATTTTAATCATCAGTGGCAAATTATTTAAATAAAAAAAAACTTATTTACATGCTGTGGGTCTGAAGCGCCATACTTTCCTTGCAAAGTTGGAATTGCCCCACTTAGAAACAGCATTTGTGCCACAGACGCGTTGTAGAGGTGCGTCTAAAAAAATGTCATGGAAAAGGTCTTTATTTTTTATTTTTTATTTAATAAAAAAAATCGAACTTTCTTATATTCTAGATTCACTGCAAACAAACTGAAATATTTCACAAGTTTTTGGGAGGTTTTAATACTGATGGTTAGGACTTACAGCTTAGGAAAATTCAAAATCCAGTATCTCAAAATATTCCATTTTGAGGTTGATTAGTTTTATTAATTTGTATAAATACTGGGTACCTCTTGGGCTAGTTTAGAACCTGCAACCACGATTATGGGAAAGACTACTGATTTTACAGTTGTCCAGAAGACAAATATCAACAGCCTCCACAAGGAGGGTAAGCCACAGAAGGTCATTGCTGAAAGGGCTGGCTGTTCACAGAGTGCTGTATCAAAATATATTTATAGAAAGTTGACTGGAAGGAAAAAGTGTTGTAGGAAAAGGTGCACAAGCAACAGGGATGACCACAGCCTTGGGATTGTCCGGAAAAGCAGATTTAAGAACTTGGGAGAGCTTCACAAAGAGTGGACTGAAGCCAGAGACAGTGTATCAAGAGTCACCACACTCAGACGTCTTCAGGAAAAGGGCTACAGCTGTCACTTTCCTAGAACCAAGCCACTCCTGAACCAGAAAAAACGTCAGAAGCATTTCATAAGGGTTAAGGATAAAAATAACTGGACTGTTGCTCTCTGGTCCAAAGTCCTTTTTTCAGATGAAAGTAAATTTAGCATTTGATTTGGAAATCAAAGTCTGGAGGAAGATTGGAGAGGCACAGAATCCAAGTTGCTTGAGGTCCAGTGTGAAGTCAGTGATGATTTGGGGAAGCCAGTCTTCTGGTGTTGGTCCATTCTATTTTATCAAGTCCAAAGTCAAATCAGACATCTACCAGGATATTTCGGAGCACTTTATTCTTCCATCTACTGACAAGCTTTATGGAGATGCTGGTTTCATTCTGCCGACAGTGACAAAACCACTTCCAAGTGGTTTGCTGACCATGATATTACTGTGCTTGATTGGCCAGCCAACTCACCTGACCTGAACCTTACAGAAAATCTTTTTGATTGTTAAGTCTAAGAAGCGCTGTTTCTGGGTCCAAGCCTCAACTCACTTCACTTGAGAATCACTTGAGCCATTTTTTAGCACTGTTTATTCATATTAATCATTTAAGCTGAACATTTTAAAACTTACGGTATACATTACAGTCTCAAAACACAAATAATTTTTATATTTATTTATTTATATTTTCATTGTCTGGTTATCTGGGACTTTGGTATGGAGTTAAAAGTTGGGATTATAACTTTTTTGGTAGTATTATATCACATTGTGAGTGTAGATTAGCACCTTTTTTTTGTTTTCTTGTGGTATCAGATAGAGCGTTTGGACACGAAAGTGGTGACACATGATGTCAGACTTAACAAGCAGATGGGGTATTATGAAGAGGAAGAGAAGTAACATCTGACAAACTATGCCAGTGCCAGTCTGATCGCCTCCATGCCACGCCGCATTGAAGCAGTAATTCATGCAAAAGGAGCCCCAACCAATTATTGAGTGCATAAATAAACCTGCTTTGGAGATCTTGAACATTTCTGTTATGTAAATCTTTTCTTGGATTGATCTTTGAGAAAATATTCCAGACAAAGTAGTTTCACTTTCACAGCGAAACACAGCATCTCCACATAATGGCAGCGGAGGCAGCAGCGAGAATAAATGTTATGCCTTCTTTCTTTGCATGAACATTTGGGCGATGTTATGCAAATGTTCCCTCACAGTGACGTAGACATGTGGGGGTGTGTTAGACAAGCTGGTTTAGGGGGGCGTGGTTGACTCTTAACCTTTATCAAGCTTTTTGATTTGAGACTTTAGTCTTTGCATCTTTACAGATCTTCTTTATGCACCAAGAGCTTGTAACACTCCAAAGAGAAAGGAAAAACTGAAATCACATCATATGACCCCTTTAATGTCTTTGCTATATATGTGTCATAACAAATTATGTTAATACATAAAAGTATGAAAATATCCATGTTTTTGCAGGACAGGCTTAAAATGCAAACATGCATTTAATTTCAACCCTGAAATTAGTTGCAGTTTTATTTACCCTTTTTCTGAGGGGCTTGCTTGTAGGTGTTGGGATTCTGTCTGTTTTTTGCAAGATGTGTAAAGATGGATATTCCTTTTCAAATCAGTTTTTATTGTTTTATAATACTGTAGCTCTCTCTTGGATAAACGCAGACTGATGCCATTGAGTTTTGTAGTACTAATCTCAATCTGCACAGCCTTTGATACAGCTATTGATCAGTATTAAGCATCAAGTTAATGTCTGTTTTAAAACATATCCTGCAGTGAAGAGAGCAAAGAAACAAGCAGCAGCAGCTAATTCTAACAACATTTTAAATCCGCTGAACAATGGCTGAAGTGGCATATTTTTTATGAACAGTATTTTAATAATTCATGGCTTGATCTCCTGAGCACAGTATAATAAAGCTTCTGAGGAATGACATATGGTATGGATTCTATGTAGTTAATACTCTTAAAAGGATAGTAAAAAATAATAATTTTGTCATCATTTACTCACCCTTATGGCAGTCCAAACCTGAATGACTTTCTTCATCTGAAACAGAAGAAATTAAGAAAAATGTCTGAGTCTTTTGTTGTGCAAATGGTCAAAGTCAATGGTCAATTTTTAAATGAGCTATCCATGTAAGAAAAGCAAACATTTCAAAACAGCAACATACTGAAAGACACTAAATGCACACTAAGTACAGCTCAAGATGAAAATGATTAATATGTTCAGCCACCTCTTCTCACCTTCAGGTAACTCCTCTTTGTCGGCTTCCACTCTGGTGACAGTGCACATTTTAGATGTTAATGACAACAGCCCAGTTCTGGTGGGCGATTACTCCTGGAAATACCTGTGCACACCTCGCTGGGAGGATCAGGCTCTGGTTCTGGCCTCTCGGGACAGCGATGGGCCCCAGCATGGAGGAAGGCTCAACTTCTCCCTCCGCAGTGACCCCACTGTCCGCAGCAACTGGAAGCTCACTCCCATCAATGGTTTGTCTCTTTCTTTACCCACTTCCAGCCCTTCTACGTATTGAATAAGTTGAATGTGAAGTGAGAAATCTCCCCTGTCGCCCAAGAACTACGTGACCCGTCTTTAAAGATCTCTCTGTCCGTCAGTCATTTCAAAATACATGTCAGACGATCCTAATTTGCCCAAACCTTCTATAATCACACTAGCACTGAAAGGCCCGGTTGCGTTGACCTGCTCTAGCAATGACGTCAATGTGGATAAAATTAGAGATTTGAAAAGAAAAAAAAATACTGCTGTTCTGTGGCTGTAACATCCGTGCAGTCAAACTGAGACGTCATCAGAACTGGGTGTAATGCTTTCCACCTGCTGAATCACACACACAGTGCAGGTCTGGGGAAAAGAGCGTACTGACAAAGAAGGAAATTGCCCTCCATGTCTAGTGTCTTCAGACGAATCTGTGTTGGATGTAATAAGCGTAATGGATTTCTTCCTGATAGCTTCAGGCGTCATTAATGTGCCAAGCTCATGCTGGTGAGCGGGTTGACTTAGTTGCAGCGTCTGAGTCACGGACCAGAATCCAATACATTTTGATTCTGTTTTTCACTCCTTTTCTTTTGTGCTGTTTTTTTTTCTTCTCTGTCTGTTTTTCTGAGGTTTTTTTTTTTCTTTTTTTTCCCCTTTCCCTTGTTGTTAATAGATAAAAAGTCTAGTGACATGGGGTAATTATGTTGCCTTTAATTTATGATCTGACAGCAGGGGCCGTTTGGTGAAGAGTCTAAAAGTGTACTTTCATTGACTTTTCATCTAATTGATCTTTAGACATCCAACAGTGAGTTTATTTTTTTCCACACTCACCCCTCTCTTCCATTTTTACTCATCCAGCTTTACATGCTCCATCATGAAAGCGTGTCGAGAAGGATGGTGAGGGATGACGTATTCTGGCGTCTGTCAGTCTCAATTTATATTTCACCCTGAACACGTGTCTTACTGGCAGGTGCTGTATATGGATTACACATGGCCAAAATATGAAGTCTGATCACATATGTTTGCTTTTCTTCTTTCGAGAGGTGATCTTAATATTCAGTGCTTGAAACAGAGATGGAAAATTGACACGCTTGTGCTGCAGTTTTCCCGGTCTCCATGCCAGTCACGTGAATGGAAACCATGAATAGGCCCAATAGATAGATGTAGTGCACTGTCTATTTTGTATAGAATACATTTATTTGAGTGCTTCCACCAGAAATCCTTTTGATGTGGAGGCCATGGGCAACATATTGGTCACCTCTGACAAGAAAGATACCCGTGACAGATAATACTGTACTAGTTTAGTCCCCTGTTGACTAGCACATTAAAGAACTGTGAGGTTTCTTGGACCACTGATAAGAGTGAGCAGAGACTGAAAACAGCGCCTTGTTTACTGGACTGAATTCTTGCTTTAGCATCACACGGCCAAATCCCGACTAGGCAGATTGAGGAGTTTTTTCATAAGATTTACTCAGCAGCTTTACAGTAGACTGCTTTACTTAGCTTAATGTTTTGTCACCTTATTATTTTTATTAATGTCAATGGTAAATATTATAACTCATATTAATAATTTGAAAAAATAAATGTTTGATGCTGGCTTGACAAGATGTGTACTAGATGTGTACTTTTAGCACATTTCTGTCATTTGAACATGTTGCTTACCAGTATTAGCACATTGTTAGCATGTAGCTAGGGATACTTACTTCTAGCATATTTTAGTGCTTTGCTAATATTTACATTGTCAAGGCAACAGATCAGCAACACTCATGGAAATTTAAGCTGGGATTTCATTTTTTCCCCCACAGACACTCACACCAACCTGTCTTTGAATGTCCCATACCTGCCTCCAGAGGTTTACATTGTACCCTTTACCATCTCAGACAGCAGCTCTCCACCCAGAAGCACGTTCATCAATCTGCCAGGTAACATACACAGAGTAACATAGAACTGAATGAATGAAAAGAGAGCATGTTTACGTAAAGAACAAAACCATGTACGTCATTTCATTACACTGATACATTGCATTAGCGATCTGAACGCAACGCTAAATGGACTCACTGGAGGTCACAAATGACATTTTTAAATTTAGATCTCTCACAATGTTCCCCCGACACATAAAGAACCCAATTAAGCCACATTTCCATCATAAAGCAAGCAGAGTCACATCATTCACATTATTAAAAATGTACAAATAAGCTTAATGACTGCTCAGTCAGAGGATATTTGAGAAACAATTTAGCACTAATGTAGTCAGTATTTGTAATGATGGAGCATTGCTTTCTCATAAAGCTTACTGATGTGAGGTTGAGAGAATAGGTGAGGGTTTTTGTTTATGTTAAATCCATGTTTATTTAGAATTTTCCTTCTATTGCATATTCTCTGGAAGGTACATTGCAAAAGTGGATTAATGCAGTTGAAGTTCATTTAAAAATAAATAAAACATATTAACATATTTATAGTGAACATATTTATAGTGAATCATGTTTAATTTAATATATCAACACTGGCAGTTAATAAAAAAGTTTTATAAAACAAGCAGTGTTTTTTTAGCAAATATGAGGGCCTTTGAGTCAAAAAGGTTGAGAACTAGTGCTGTGTGTTTTTGTGTCTGCTTGGTCACGCATTCTCATTCATTAGTTTAATAGATTCTCTCTTGAAACATCCTGTTCACACAGTCTCCAGTTATGAATGGCATGGCCACAGGTGCATGGCTCCTCTCTCTTTCCCTGTCACGGTCTTATCTCGTCTGATTCTCTTGCTATTTATCCTCACCTAGTGCTCCATAAATATATGCTATTTTCCTTGCCCTTCTAATGCATTTAAGTAACTCAATGGTCGTTGTTTCTCTCACAGTGACGGTTTGCCCGTGCAATGTGAGGGGGAACTGTAGAACAGCACCAAAACAGCTTCAGGGCATGCCCACTATTCAGTCAACAGTGGGCATCCTGCTCGGAACTCTGGGAGTTATAGGTGAGACATGTACACAGCTCATTCACAACATCCTGAAATGATTGGAAACGGAAGAGGATAACAAAATTTGCAGTTCCTGCAATCACATTTTATGTTCTTGTTTACAGGCGTCATACTGATAGTTATATTTGTGAGACTGTCCTACCAGAATTCAACACCACCAAACCAATGCTGCCAGGAAAGAGTGCCACTCAAAGTCTCTCTATAACTTTGGAGAGTTTTTGGATCATCTGGTCATTTGGTCGCTACAGTTTAGAAAGTAGCATCAACGCTGAGGGATTTCTCTGTTTAAGTCTAGTTTGCTAACTTTTGAGACCATATGATTTTGCTTGTAGTGAACAGTAACACACACACACACACACACACACACACACACACATATATATATATATATATATATATATATATATATATATATATATATATATATATATATATATATATATATATATATATATCGATTAGTATCAAAACTTCTCTCTAAATGTGATATTTCTTTTTATTTGTTTTTAAGCTATGCAGTTGCTATCTTCATTTTATAATTAGTAGTGATTTGAAAATGTGGGATCAATAAATAAATCAGTTAATTAATTTTCTTTCCTCTCTGACTTGTGGGATCAATGAATTGGAATAAAGAAATAAATCAGAAAACAATCTCTGTTTGATCACTGACATACACTGAGGTCAACAAAGTTAATTAAATGTATTTCTTTTTTTTTCTGTTATTTATTCGAATGCAATCTACTGTAATTAGAATGTCTTGTTTACAGTCAAGTAGATAGACACAGTACAGTGTCATTACAGTACAGTATATTGAGTTACAATACAGTAGTGGCAATTAAAACTTTTTGAATGATAATTACATATTTTTCCTTCTGGCGCATGATTGATTTAGTTTAAAAGTAACAAACAAGCTCTGTTTGGTCACTGATATAAATAGAGAAGAAAATAGACTGACATTGAGAACGCAAGAGAGAGCTTAACCTCATTCATGTTTTTATTTTTTTCAGCCAAAGCTGTTTTAGAGATGGAGAATAATAATCCCATCCCCCCTGGAAATAATAACCAGGCTGAAACAGTTTCACATTTTCACATCCCTTTTAGCCAGTCATCTCCTGTTTATGTTGAGATGACACTGGTGAACGTGACCCAGATGACCTTACAAGTATGCTATATATAGACATTCAGTGCACCAAAAATAGCCACGCCACTGAGTCACGCCAAACAGCAGCCTTCCCACTATGAGTGTAAACAAAGCCTTTGGCATCGAATGTATAGCAGGCACTTTTACGTTCTGCTCAGGTGCTCTTTTAAAATATCAGTAAGCGTGTCACATTACTTCATGCTCTTCCTGTCATGTTTCTGCTAAATCTTGCCGTGAGGACATCATTCCTGTAATCTCTCGGGATCTCTTTCATGAATATTCTGCCATTAAAGCATCACATCCAGGGTTGCTCATTCCGTGGGGGCGTAAGGAAAGAATGGTAAAATCCAAAAACAACATGCTGATTATTTACCTTCAAGCACAGTTCCCAAATACAGACGATTTCAGGATGTTCCCTAATGTAATCTTAAAAATACAACATGTACGCAAATAATACGAATTGCTTTTGGAACTGTCAACACATTACTTTGCTACGGACAACCCCATGAGGGTTATGAATGGTTATGGTTGTGTGTTTTTGAAGGGCAGCAGCTCAAAAGAATGTTTACAGAAAGACCCAGTCATTCGTAGGTCAAGCCTAATAATACTGGGACTATATTTAGATTCTGGCCTTGTTTTAGTTCTCTTAGGATCAGATCTCTACAGCTGGCTAACAGGCCAGATTAAACTATAAACCAGCTGAAACGGTCAGCTTAAGCTTTTTAACTTCTGTCAAAATGTATGTTTATTGTGCATCTGAAGAGAGGAAATACAGACTGAAAAACAGGGGTTTGTAAAACTCCAAAAACGTACGTATACACATAGATCACAGCAGTTTCCAGATGAAATTAATACTAGCAGCAGTAAAACACCCCCCAAAAAAATTGATAACAGGGTAAAACATTAATAAAGATGTATTTTTGTTTGGTTCAGTAGTTGAACAATATATAAAACATATCAATATATAAATAAATAGCATTTTGTGACTTTTTAATGTGTTGTGACAGATTGTTGAAGTGCCTTAGTACAAGCGGCAGTGAAGCGATCATTTCTTCCTCTTTACTAATAAACATCAGAAGGTATTCTGTTTCAACCGCTATACACACAACATTTTTCAAGTTGTGCCCACTGACAGTAATCTTGTCTCCTGATTGATTTGTTCATTGGACAAAAACGGCAGATTTAGCTTCATGATTGGTCACATGGCCTTTCAAACTAATTCCCTGCAACAGGTCAAATTGTATACTAACATATTTTGGCACAACTCCATATGTATGACTTTTTTGACAAGCTTGATTAGTAGCTCACCTTGTACAGCATTGCACTTGTAATGTATAATGCTTGGGTACGAGTCCCATGAAACATGACATGGATCACAATAAAAAGAAAAATGCTTAGGCTTTGTAGAAGCAAGCTAAACTGGCCTGGATGTTTCAGGAAATGTCTATTGATCTTATGATTACTTTTATTAAGACTATCTGTAGGGTTTAGGAGGAACATTCTTTTCAGATAAAATAAAGCATTAACCTTTTAGCACCACACAACAGTCATTTCATTTCCAAATTGCTTTTAACGCCACTCACTGGGCATTTTCCACTTTAATAGTGTCACTAAACGTGCAAGAAGCAGCATATTATCATTTTGCAGAAATGTCCACAGGCACGTTTTTCCAATGAAGCTGAAAAAAAGTCCTGTAGTGATTTGCCAAAAGTCCTGCTTCTATTCTTGGCTAGGAAGAGTGTAGCTGTGATGTCTACATGAGACATATAAACACGTTTCAGGGTGATGAAGTACCCATGATGCCGTTGGGCTGTGGAAAATGACTTTGTGGAAAATATTTGTCGTTTTCAGAGCTGGAAAGTGTCCCCTTTTTTCCATTTCTCACCACTTTTCCAGAGAGTTCAATCAGCTGCTCTTATCGTTTGCTGTTTTCACATGTGGCGGCTGAGGCTGGTGACCTGAAAGCGAAGCCACAGCGAGCAGGTCAGCATGAAGATTGGCCATTCTTACTCCTGCCAGTTTCAGCAACACCCTTCCACACAGGCCATGTGCTCACACTTGGGCAGGATTCAACATCAGCAGTGCACTGCATCTTTCTATTTATAATCCTTTTTAATCTATCCAAAATGAGCCAAGTGTGAGCCTGCCTGATTAATTTAATAGGGCCTCGGCCACTTAGCCTCTCTCTAGTTTTTCCTGTCCACCGATTTTGTTTACCGCAGCTGAGATTGGAAAAGGCGAATGAAGGTTAGCCGTCTAAATTGGAGAGGCCTCCTTCAACCAGAAAAACCTGTAATTGTTTTGATCTGATGCATATTTAATCTTGCCACACTGAGTGATGCAATCTCCAGTGGAGCTTTGTGAAGAGGTACAAGCATGAAATCCAATTTAGTCAGTGATTCAGATTCAGATCGCCCTATTGCACACTGCAGCACAACCTCATGTGGCATATTCATCCAGTTGTCCTCTTCAGCATTAACATTTTCATTACACAATAATAGTGTGCTTACATATTTGAGACTTAGGGCCCTATCATACACCAGGCACAATGCGACACATGGCGCAGCGCAAGTGTGTTTGCTAGTTTCAGTCCGGCGCCGTTCGCATTTTCCCATCCAGTGCCTTGTCGTTTAATTAGCAGATTCATTTGCGGCCATTTTTGCACCAATGGGCGTGCTGGTCTAAAAAAGAGGTGTGTTCAGGCGCATCGCTTGCGCAATGCTATTTTAAGGAGCTGAAAATAGACTGGGCCATAGACCAACTCAAACCTGGTCTAAAGTCTGGCGCAATGTTTTTTCTTTGTTATTTAAAGAGCGTGTTAGTATAGGTGGGTCCGTAACATGCACGCTGCTTATTAAACACAGGGACGCACAGCAGCACGCAGACATGCCAAATATTAAAAATTAAAGGATAAGAATTATTAAAGGATAAATGCATAAGAATTTTTGTAGGCTAATTAAATTAATTTATATATATATATATATATATATATATATATATATATATATATATATATATATATATATATATATATATATATATATATATATATAATGTATATATAAATGCCTACATTTCATAATGGATAGTCATCACATGGATCAGAATTAGGCTATCTATTTTTGCTCGTACACGAGCAGCTCCGTTTCATCTCGGAGACACGACATGTCTTTGCGCTTGCCAAATTACGCCATGTAAATATCAAATCCGTCACGGCAAGAGCGCAACTGGCTCTTAAAGGGAATGGAAGATGAGACTCTGATTGGTTTATCGCATGTTACACCCAAAAAACACCCATTACTCATTAAGAGAATAGGGACAACCCATTTAGACCACGCCCCTGGACGTGCCAACCATTTTTTTGCTAGTAATTAATTACAGGGTCCCCGCGGGTCCTTAAAAAGTCTTGAAATGTCTTAAATACAATTTTCGATTTTTAAGGTCTGAAAATGTCTTGAATCCTGGAATTTTCCATATGAATGTCTTAAATTTCATGTGGGGTCTTAAATTTTATGTCCGACTCGTCATTTTTATTTATTTTTTCAACCGCAATTTGACCAGCACAACATTTGGGGGCAGCACTTCGTGGGTGCAACCTGCATCATACCATATGTCACATACGAGTAAGTGATTGATGAACGCGTAGCGCTGATGGTTCGCCACCACGGCATTTTGTGAAATCGCAAGCATGGGCAAAGACGATAAAGCTGTGGACAAGACCATGATTGTCAGGTCTCGCTATCTTGGTTCTCAGTTTTTGAGCACCTCAATGGCAGAAGACTTGCTGGAGCACTTTAAGGTAAGACTCTAAAAGTAACATTTAAAATGATTTGAATATGTTAAAATGTGTTTTTGTTTCCTAATGAATATTTGGGACAAAAATATCGATGCGTCCCAATTCTTGGATTGATTTAATTTTTTTTTCGAATGCGTTGCAAATTGATTATGAGCTTAGTTTTTGCAGATGGCGCTCTAGGCTAGTTTTTAACCGAGCACTCAAATGCTCACGACGAAGAGCGCTCGTGCGTTCTGCTGAGTCTGAGAATGTAATTGATATATTGCTTTTATGACGCAAGATTAATGTAAACGCCCGGCCCCACTGCAAACACCCTTGTACTTCGCTTCAACCTTTTCGAACTTTATTAATTATTATTTTATAGTAGGTTCAAGTGGCGTGTGTAAGGCATCTAAAGCACGCAGTGGCATCTGCTGTTAAAAACTAAACTAAGAATCGATTCGAGAGAGAATCGCAATGCATTCAGAAAAATTGGAATCGATCCAGAATAATTTCTCGATTCAAAATGCATCGATATATTGTCCCATCCAATCAGTTAAAAAAATGTTGTGGGTGACATCTAGGCATAGGACTACTGCATTATGGATGGAAGGCAGTGCTGCAAATAACTTTATTGTATAAAGCATTCAATATGCATTATGCTTCTTGCATATTTTTTATGTGAAAAGTAAAATTTAATTGAATTAAATAATGTAGCCCAGTTCATAATTAGACTCCAAATATCTGTTTTGTGCTTCTCAATTTTAGGTTAACAACGTTGACACTGAACCCTATCACATAGGCCCAATTCGTGGGCATTCACTATTATGGCTTAACTTGTTTCTCAAACATTTTTTTCTTTCAAATCAAGGACCACTTAGCCAATAAAAGAAAAGAAAAACTTGACATATTTGGCTTAATGAGCATCCCTAATGCATGTAAAAATGCAGGCCATTTCAGTCTTCTGAAACCATGACTAACTTCACCTGCTAATAATGTGCATGATTAGAAAACAAGTCATGAGAAGTGAATTGGAAATGTACAACGGTGTCACAGTCCATGTCAGTCATTTTTGGTTGATGACTTTTGCTCACAGACCTCTTTGGTAATCTGGCATGCCTCCAGTGGTCCCCAGACCACAGTTTGAGAATCACTACTTTAGACAAACCATCTAATCTGAGTGAACATGAATGAAAATGTTATCATTCTTGAGGTGGACTTTGTTTTGATTTTATTTTTTTATAATTTCAGGAGGGCACCAAGGAACTTAATTTAAGGAACATGCTTTCTGTGTCAATGGATGGACCCACAGTAAATTGGAAAGTCATGGATCTCCTACAACTGGAACATGCAATAAATTTCTGATCCTGATCTTTCCTACAATTGTCTGTCATTCATTAGGTCTATGCATAGATTATTGTATGTGCTTGCATTTATCTGTGTCTGAAATGACATAGAAAACACTAATCAGACCCTGAACAACATTTTCTTGGGGGAGAACCCCCAAACCCAGCTCAAGGCTATTAGGCAGCAACATTTAACCATAATTTAGATCAAGTATGATGAAATGGGCTTTTGTAATGTCCTGGGGCTGTCTTCCATGTCTTTTTCAAACTGCTATGAGGGGCCAGAATTTAGAAATTACCTGAAGTACCTTAAAGGCTGATAGTTTATACATAGTCAACCATGTCAGGGTTGTAAGGTCAATCAGCACTTGGTATAAAAGTTTTTGTGACCCTTTGACCTGTCTTGAGCGTGGCTGTGGTGAGTTGTGCCACACTAATGCTTCGCCACATCAATCTGTGTTGTCGGACTGAACATTTTCCTGTATTTTTGTTTAGATAAAGTCTTAAATTTTCCCTTTTGAGGACTTAAAAAGGTCTTAAAAGTCATTAAATTTGCTGTCAAAAAATGTGAAGATACCCTGAATTAGTCTAGGTAGTCAAGTTAAATAAATGACCCAACAGCACAACTTAAAGCTGCTATAGTGATCAGTGCCTATGATCTCTGTTGTCAAACTCCTTTTTTGACTCCGTATTAGTTACACTAGTTATCATTTTCATAATTTGCTGTTCCCCGTAAAAAATGGCCCATCTTTTAAAATTGTATCTAAAACAGTGTTATGGTCAGCATGCTATATTAGTACCAAATCTGTTGTTGTTGTTGTGTTGTTGTTGTTTTTTTAATTAGCCCTGATTTTCTTATTGGAACTGACTGGTCATAGGCCTCACTGATCTTAGGCACCTACATTCTTTATATATATATATATATATATATATATATACATATATATATATATATATATATATATATATGGTCCCACTTTATATTAGGTGGCCTTAACTACTATGTACTTACATAAAAAATAAGTACAATGTACTTATTGTGTTCATATTGTATTGTAAAACACTTTTGGTGCTATTGAGGTGGGATAGGGGTAAGGTTAGGGAGAGGGTTGGAGGTATGGGTAAGTTTAAGGGTGGGTTAAGGTGTAAAGTATGGGTCAACAGTGTAATTATAAATGTAATTACAGAAATTAAATACAGATGTAATTACATGCAATTTATTTTAAATATAAGTACAATGTAAAAACATGTATGTACACAATATGTACATTGTAACAAATTATTAATTAAAATGTAAGTACATAGTAGTTAAGGCCACTTAATATAAAGTGGGTCCATATATATATATATATATATATATATATATATATATATATATATATATATATATATTTTTTTTTTTTTTTTTTTTTTTTTTTTTTTTTTGTATACCTTGTATGGGCAAAAATGTCAGATTTTCTCATTTCTGTTTTTCTGATGGTAGCCTACATTTAACATAGTGTGTGGACAGAATCACATCCTCTGTTTTGCACAGTTAGCACCAGTCAGGCAAATGAGATATTTACTCTACAACATGCTGTGAGGCATGTACTTTTGAGTTTCGTACTGTTAGACTTTGCAACTACGTGAATGCCAGATCTAAATTTAACCACCTTACTGGCCAGCACTGATAACAGAAGAAGTGCTTACTGGCACTGGCGCACTGCAGGGGTTGTACTGGGTCCTATAGATGCAGACCACAAGATATTCTTCCATTAATTAAATTTGTTTGAGTTTCAGGAATCCCTCTTATTTGTGCATCTCACATCGAGACCCGAGAGGTCATAATACAAACAAATGCCAAGTCATTAATTCTAGTTAATAGAGTACAGTATTTATGATATCGACCTTAGTCCATTTAATTATTTTGTGAATCTGTGATGATTATAACATAAATAAAGGGGGCGTGGTTGCATCCACCTCTAGGGGGTGGAGATTGGTAGGTTCAGGGGTGGAGCTCTGGGAGATTGGTAGGTTTAGGAATCAGGGGTGGAGACAGGTAGGTTTAGGTTTATGTAGGGTGGGAGGATCAAACCACGCCCCCTGGATCTTGTGTCCTGCAGTGAGGACCATCATGGGCCATTACTGTCACGTAACCTAACAGCGTCAGTTGCTTCGCTTCAGTAACATAAACAAATTTCCACAAATTTCACAAAAATATTAAAAATTGTAAACGACATACCTACAAAAAAAACAAGCCTGGGGTTTTCTAAATACTGTCCTGAAGCTGTGACGTTTCCAGGAATGGATCATGCTACTCATATAGTAAGAAATATGCCTCAGAAACAGAACAAATAACTTTCCTAATGAGGGGTCATTGAATAATTTACTTAACTGTTTCACTCAAAATTATTCATTCAAGAACATATACTACTATAGTATAGTGTATCCACTTGGAACTGTCTGCAGAAACAAAAATGCACAAAGGAACTCTCAATTGCATCTAAATGGTAAGTTTATCGACATCTTGTTTATTAAACTTCTTGTATAAAACAATTATTGTGCTTTTGTCCTTCAGTACAGCTGTGATTGCCTTTGTGATATTGCTTCAGTGCTGCTTTTTGCCAAAGCTCATTCCCAAACTCAAAGCTGTATAAAAGTGTTTTAAAAGAGCGAGAGCCTTTAATTTGGCAAACAGCCACCTACTATGATATTAAAGCAAAGAATCACTTTTCAAAGGAGACACTATAAAAGTAGAATGTTAAATCCTGTGCATGTACAATGATCGCTAAAGCACTCAACAATATATTTTAGATATTTATAAATTATGGTGAACTTTTCTGCATACATGTACTTTGTCAGGCAGATTAAAACTGCAGCTATGGGGTGTTGACTATAATAGAGGTCCTTAGCAGGGCTATTAATGTACTACAGTTAAAAAGACTCACTTCAGAGCCACTTCAACCATTATTTGTTAGGCTACACGTGCAAGTGCTAGAATAGACTGAGGGTTGGAGTGACATTATAAGCCAAAAGCCATGACTGTGAACCTCTGCAGTGGTTTGTATTTTCCTATTTTTTAAATAAAGTAACATTTTCTTGTCTTTCATGATGTACATTATTTAGACCCTTATTATTATTTGTGTCATAAAGACACAATTGTAGATGTAGATTGTAGATTGTAGATGGCATTTACTGTGATTTAGGTGGCCGTGTCATTTTCTATTTTCAGAAAGAGGACCCGTTTCTTAAAAGTGCCTGCCAGCTAATGGCCCTAGTTATCGCTCAAAGAAAGCTACAGACTTGGGGCTAATAGAATATGCCTTTCTGTTATTGCATTACGATGTCGGCTAGTTGCTGCTCAGTGAAAATGTTGCCTGGCCATGCTAACTGCATTAAAGTGAGTTTACACTGTGGAGAATACAACACACTTACATATCAGATGGCCTGTCTTTGTCAAGATCTCTAAATGCCAGCATGTTGGACAGAAGGGTTGACTGTACAACAGTACCGCCTATGCAGTAACAGTACCTATTTCATAACATTCATGCAATCTTTGATAGCTGCGGTTTACGTTTATTACAGCTCTTTGAAATACTTGATTTTCGTTGGTCAGTTTTGGCACAGAGCAGTCAGATATTTCCTAATATTCACTGTTTTCCATGGCAATGCTGACTTTTTATTCTGACATTTTCCTCACAATTGTGAGTGTATATTTCATGATTCAGACTTTTCTTTTCAGAATTGTGAGACTCAGACTCAGACTTAAACTTGCAGTTCTGTTGAAATAAAAGAGTCTCCGATATTGTATCTCGCAATTACGAGAAGACAAAAATTGTGAGATACTCAGAATTGTGTTGGGGGGGGGGGGGGGGGTTAGAACTGTATAGGTCCTAGGCCCTAACAGTGATGTTATTATTAAGGTTTTCTTTCATTCAAACAGAGGACATTGTTAAAATAGTCTACTGGACATCAGTCGTAGAACCTTAATGTTCTGAAGCTACGAGAATACAAAAATACTGACTTTATTCAGTGGAAGAGAAGAAATCGTTTAAATAAAATTATTTTTGTTTTCTTTCTGCACCAAAAGTCTTTCTTAACTAAGTTTCTGGGCCTTGAATGTGGTAGTTCCATTGCTGTCAATGGAGGGTCAGAGAGCTCTTGGATTTCATCAAAAATAACTTAATTTGTGTTCAGAAGATAAACGAAGGTCTTATGCGTTTTGGAACGACATGAGGGTGAGTAATTAATGACAGAATTGCATTTTTGGAAGAATTATCCATTTAACTTTGTGGCCAATACTACGTAGGCTGGTATGGCCCTAAAGAGTCTCCTCTCCGTGTATTATCAATTATGTCAGAGTTTTATTCTTTAAAGTGTAATCAAAATTGAAAGTCTTTCACATTCTTTTTATTCGTTATTCCGTCTAATTTAGTGACATTCAGCTCTAGTTATAAGCATACCGTTTATTCTCTTTCTATAGAGACTGATGACATAAGCGCCAAACGCAGTGTGGCTGTTGTGATTGGCTTGATTCTAACATAACGGCGTGATCACACGGCTGGAGAAATAGTTTGGCGTGATTCATAGCCTGAAAGCAGGGAATCAAAGATATAACCTATGTGAGAGCACAACACTACCCAAACATAATAGCCTCATTACCTGTTGTATTCCACATTAGTAGGCAGACATTAGTTTTGTTTAAACCTTTTTATAGGCAATGCTGCATAGTGAATACCCTCTACTCAATCTTAATGTTAAAAAATAGCTAAATTATCCTATTCTACTGTACTTCGAATAGGACGTTTGATTTTTCTGTGGGCACATCAGCTGCATTGTCTCGGTTGTCATAGAAACAGCGTAACTCCGGGGCTTTAATTCAGATTGATTCTCTTTCTTTTCCCTTTTGAACAGCACGCTATTTTGTATGTCACTCTCTTTTGTGCTGAAGATATCCTGCTGAGCAAAACTAGCACATAAATAACTGCGTTTATCCACACCTTTTGACAGTGCGCTCAAAAAGTGTCCTTCTTCAAAATGAAAAGCTTCATTCCAGACTGTCTGCCAGACATGAAGAGCTACAGCTCAATTATTATGTGCACCATGTGACACAGAGCAAGGCTGAAGTGCCCGGGACAAATACAGATCTGTCCTCAGACCAGCATGTGTATTTTTCACTTCATAGCTCTTTCTCGTCACTCTTTCCTGAGTGAGCCAGATTGTAGAAAGCAACAGTATAGCCACCTACACACACTGTTGATAGTGCAGATCTCTGGGCTCAGTCTTACTACAGTCATATGCCCAGTCACCCACACGAGCCGCCCACTGTCTGAGTCTTTGCTAGTGTGAACGCGGGCCATCACGAGCAGACATATAGCTGCTATGTGTGGGATTACATCCACTACTCTGAACGCATGTGGGCCAAGTGCATTACCACTGTGACATTTTCCATACTGGTTATTACACGCTAATAACGCATTGATTCATTATTTCTTATTCTGTGCGATTTGGCTTTCTCAATGATTCGAGATGGAGCAGTAGTATAAAGCTGCCCATTTACAGTTAATTATGTCATACTGCATGAATATTTTATAGAAAGAATAATGGGATAGTTCCCCCCAAAATGAAAACTGTGGCATTTATCCACCCTCGTGTTACCCCTAAAATTCTATTGGGTCCAAAACAACATTGGTGCCCATTGACTTTTTTATATCGCGGTGACGTTCGGGTAAACAAGTGATAGTTTTCACGTTTTTATGGACAAAAACACTTCAGAATAGCTGCGTTTGGTATTTGCAGGAAAAAAAAATCAAGTCATACATGTTAAAACAACATGGATGCACAAAGGATGATGGAATTTTACATTTTGGATGAAATTTTGCTCTAATTATATAATATAACATCTTCTTGATGTTGACCACAACAGTGTGGTTGTTCTTGATAAAGACAGTTCTCCCCAAAATTTTAATCTGTCATTAATTACTCACCCTCATGTCATTCCAAACCTATTAGATCTTCATTTATCTTCAGAAAACAAATTAAGATAATTTTGATGAAATCTGAGAGCTTTCTGACCCTGCATAGACAGCAAGGATATTACCACATTCAAGGTCCAGAAAGGTAGTATGGACATTGTTAAAATATTCCATGTGACATCAGCGGTTCAGCCATAATTTTATGAAGCTATGAGAATTGTCATTTTTGGGTAAACTATACCTTTAAGTAAAACTGAAACTAAATCTATTAAAATCATTTTCATTAATTGAAAAACGTGAAACAAAAAAATATATATATTGCTCAAAAACTTTTTTAAATGTTTCTTTGGTAAGTTTAGTAAGATGATGTATTAAAATGACTAAAAGTAAAACAAAAAAATTATAAATCAGTAAAAACATTAATGCTAATTTGAAATCTAAACTATAAAACAACAGAAGTAAAAAAGCTGCTAAAATAAATACTACAAAATTAGTAAGACATAAGGTAAAATTAAACAAGCAGCATAAAAATAAAATAAAAGAACACTGGTTTGCAACAGATTTCAGCCTTCGTAACGATCATCGCTCTGTCCCCCATGAGAGGCATTGAGCCTTTTGGCTCCTAAATGTGACAAGTTGATGACTTCAGCTCAGTTTTTCCATTTGCTCAGACCCTCCCTTTAAACAGTTGACCTCTGACCTTTTCATTTACGAGCAGGCAGGCTGAGAGTTTGGTTTGGTCTCCCACTGTGAGGGAACTATCAGTGGTTTTAATCTTGCTGTGCTCCTTCAGGAACAACAGCCCTGATATGGCTGCGTTAAAAGTTTAGACAAACCAGCTGCTCAGCTTAGATCTCCTGTAAAGCCTGCCGGACCCTGGCTTTGCCTCCCTGCTGCCGTCCTGCTCTCATCTATATGGTGGCTGCTCATCCACATGCACAGTGGTGAAAATATCTATATGAGAACTACAGGGACTCAAATTATAAAGCTAAATGATTAATCCATCAACTTACATTTTAAAGAAGTTAATTCCACAAATTCACTTGACAATAAATCTGCAAAAGGCATTTCATCTAGCTATAGACATAAAACACCTGTAATGTTGTTAGTATAATGTTAGAAATTATAATGAAGAAGAAGATCAAACGAAAGGATTACAATGATCCTTTAGTCCTCTTTGGAGCATTAGTGTTGTTGAACTCTTGATGTAGGGAAAAGCTTATTTATTTTCCACAGAAGAAATAACAATATTGGAATAGCATGAAGGTGATTCCACATTCATACTTTATTGTTTGATTGATTTATCAAATCCTCAATCAGTGCTTTCAACAGTTTATCAATTGAGTTTCGTCAATGAGTTGCACAAATAGGCTCCCACTGATGCATTATGTTATACTGAACCATTATACTGAATGGTAAACTGCTCCTTAACCTAGCTGTGTCTGTTTTCAGTGAGATCAGCTGTTTCTCAAATAATTATGTACAATACCTTGGACTGGCTGGTCATCCTGCAGCCCATGCATAAGACATAAGAAGTTTCAGGTCACCTGTTATTTCAGCTTGTTACCCAGGAAACACTGGAGTTGAAAAACAGAATAAGAGCCAGGAGTAACCCTACTCGCACCCCCTGATTTCAGCTGTGAAAATTGCCGTGTACTCCTGTATCGTGTTAGCAGGTGATAAGACGGTGGCAATTTTGCCGAGCACGTTCTCTGGAAACTTGAAAAATTGATTGCATTGACTGCACAGATAAAGACACAGCTGACAAGGGAGCTGGATGGAGATCAGCCAGAATCCAGTTTTAGATCGCAGACAGCTTAGTGTCTCTTTGTTTTTTAGACTCAGAACAACAATAGATGGCATTTATGATAAGTGTTTTATTATTTCATTTCATTTTTTAAATCATTAGAATTGTTTATATTTCATTTTAATCAGTTAATCTAATGGTTTCCTTGGATATCTCTCATTCTGTCCTGTCAATTAAAATACATTTTTAAGACGTGTATTTTTATTTACATGTATGACTCTAAAGAAAGCACATCAGCGAGGATAATTCCCCACTTCTAGTACTTGCCATCATCTAAATCTTGTCTAAATAAGTACTTTGTATTTGAAGCAGTATTTGAATGGAAAGAACTGAGCAGCTGATTTGAAGTTAAAATTGGTGCAGTTACGGTTAAGACTGGTGGCGAAACACACGTGCAAAGGCTTTTCTCGCAAGGTGGTGCTTTCCAGCAACAAAGCCCCGGCGGACATGTGACCTATTGAATGGTGACTGGAAAGCATGCAAGTGCTACTGTCAACACCAGTGCATAAATAAAGCTAAAGATAGGGCCTCACCACCATTGCCATCAAGCAGCTACGCTTTTTATAGGGATGCTTTGATTTATAAAAGGCAGAGGGGTCTATTTTTTGACTAACTGGTCTTCTGATGGAAACTTCTGATGGATGCATGACTGACCCCCATGGCCTGAGTGTGGCTGGGGTTTTGGGAGATAGTGCTCGGTAAAGAGTGACTGACACCATCCAGGATGAAATGTTATTGCAGTCATGGATTCCTGTGGAGGAGTTCCTCAGGGAAAACCTCGCAGTCAAGTAAGATGACAATATGACAGTGACAAGCATGAGATTCATTTCCCCTTCATGGGGAAAACAACTTCTTTTTAAATGTACAAATCTTAGGTTGTACAGAATAGCTTTTACCCTTGTAAGGCAAAATCAATTTTAGTATAGTTGAGAAACTATTTGTTTTATTTTATATTTTCAATATTTAAAACAAAATTATTTTCAAATTTTCTTAAAAAAAAAATGTTTTTCTTCTTCTTTACGTTTTGTGTGTACTTTTTTAATTTATTTGTTTCTTTTAAATATGCCTAGTTTTTATAGATTTTTTTTTATCATTGTTAGTTTTAGCTTCGTACATCAAGTTAAATGAAAAATCATTGAATTATTATGAATTATTATTGTTTATATATATATATATATATATATATATATATATATAAAAGTAAATGTTTAACGTTTCATTAAAAATACCCTATGGGTTTATCTAACTACTTAATTAATTAATTATTAATAAAATAATAACTACTTAATTAATATCAATATTTTGTTATAAGTACATTGGAAGACACTTTCAAAATGACTTTTGTACATTTTGTATATATTTGATCAATTCACATGTTCCCTGAGAACTGAACCCATGGTATAGTGTTGCTGTAATGTTTGATCTGCAGGAAACTATCTTATATTTCACACATAAGCTGAACTTCTTAGTGACCTTTGGAACATCTGAACATGTTTAATTAGGGATTGAGAATGTGAGCACAGTGTAATAGACAAGTGACCCCTGCAGTGGGAGACTGACCACTCCGACACATCTCAGTGTTGTTCTTTGGATAAAAAAGTTTGATGTGATGGCATGTTCAAGAGGGCAGCTTTTCAACTGACAGAAAGCAGAAACGGTGGCCACTTTGTTCTTCTCATCGATGGGTCAGCCTGAGTGAATTCAACAGTCACAGAATTACAGAAATAAACAATATTCCCTATCTGTGCGTATGGCGTGTAGCCTACATGCAACCATTTTTAAATGTGTGGGGGAGAGGGATTCATATATAATATAATCAGTGGGTTTAAAAGTGAGATGTCACTGTCTGTCTAATGAAGAGATGAGCAGACGGCTTTGAATCATTTCTAGTGAGTGCTGGTATTATAAGATTAGTAGGAATGGGTTAAAAAATCCCTTCAATCACATTAGGCTTTGTTGCTTTCAAATTCTTACCATTTTATTACAGTATTAAAAAATAAATGTAATTTTTGTGCTGTTTAATGTGGAGTGACAGATCGCTGTAGCACCTCAGTTCAAGAGAAGCACAATGCGTAGCACACATGAACTGATCAACTCCTCCACTTTAGCAGCTTTAGCAAGAAATAACATCCGTAGATATGTGAAAAGAAAGAGTAGCCTACAACTTACCGAAATTTGTTCCTAAACTGCCTCTTGTAATTGCTCAATCAGTGTTTCAACCACGAAAAAATGTCAGTAAAACAGCTTGTAAACAATGTCACATATTGTCACATTTACCTCAGAAAAAAAAAAAAAAAAACATATTCAGATGGTGACCATTAACTGGAGCATTTTATAATTTTTTACTGTTCTTCAATATATGTTTGAATAAATCCATCAATTTTTTTACGACAGCCACCATTTAAATGTTTATATTTGAACAAAAACAGGTTGTAGTAGAAATATTATTAGGCTATGTAATTGCAACCTATTACTATTAGCCTATTATAAAAACTTATATAGCCTAAATCAGTTCATTTTAACCTTCAATATTATAGTCATGTATTAGCCTACCAACTGACTCTCATTTATATTTTACAGCACTAATTGAGAGATTTTTTTTTCGTTGAAAAAATATGGACCTGTACCATATCCAAAATAGTCAATATTGATTTGAATTGAAAAATCTTGTGAGTCAGAATTGAATTGAATTGTGAAATTTGTGTCAAAACCCAGCCCTTATTATTAGAAGTAATGTACATTTGCTTTACAAATCCTTCCAATGTCCCGCTGAGGGTAGGGGCCACCCTGGATACGTCATTTCCAAAATATTGCAAGGCATGTCAGGATGCTACAACTCTGAATCTTTACACCTTACCGCTTTGCTGTTTGTTTGCTGTGATGATGCTGATTCAAATGGCTTGACTATGAATCAGCGAATCAATATCATTTAGTCTACGTGCAGCCAGGCCATGTCACCGTTCTCATCTGGGAAAAACCCCAGGCTGGTTGTTTCTTGTGACTAATGATGGCATCCAGGACTGTGATAAAGTAATTCTCATCAATGAAAATTGTGTGTGGGAATCAACGACCCAGCACCTCTACCAGTATTACTAGTCTATACATGAAGCAGGCATGCCTGTGGTCCCGCCGAGATTCTCGCTTCTCAGCAATGCTATTTTAGCAGGAGAGGCTCGTACTAACCCTGCCAAGCCTGTAAGCGTATACCCTGCTGGTAACTGACCCAGTCAGTCATGTCAAAGTGGATATGAGGACCATCCCTGACCCCCAACATAGGGACCACTATGATGAGTTATTGATAGCCAGAAGAGTAATCATGCTTCCTGCGTATATAGCTTCAGTGCTGTGACTAATGGTGACAGTGACAGTGAGCTGTGATTTGACAGGGTATGAATGCTCAAGATCAAGGTTGAGAAGAGAACTCCCATTGGTCTCAGCGAATGAAAGGTAGGAGGATTTCAATGAAATCTCTCCATGACGTGTACCTGGATAAAAATACCAGCGGGACATCGCATTTCACTGAAACGCACAAGATATTTCAGTGTCCTTTTATTCGTCTGATGTGTAAAGACAAAAGATTACTTGTTCAGAGGTGTATAAATGCGAAGTGTGCAAGACTGTTTGTTTGTAACCATGGTGACATCACCAGTGTAGAGATGTGGTACAGTGAATTAATCCTGGCCTACTGTACACTGACTGCCCCCTGCAGTTTAACACTCACACTTACCATCTCCTCACCAGTCCATCTACCAGTCCGCAAAAAGCTGAATAAAACAAAAAGAGAACCACTTAATGAGCATTCCAATTCACATACTATGTCCTAAAATAATTAAATCTTTTTGTGAAGAAAATTACATTAGCATTTTTAAGTGTAGTATACCAAAAGAGTAGTCAAGCTTTGGGACATCATAACTGCATCTTTAACAGACCACTCTGTTGCATAGTTATACTGTATGAATCCTGTCACTGTTTAAACTGCCCTGTCAATCAGTTACAATCAACATCATCCACTTTTCATTTCATTTCCCACTGTACTGGAGAGAACTGAAACAGCACATTGATCATCCAGACGTGGGGCTTTCATGCGGAGAATTCTCTTCATGTGTTTAATGACCACTGTAAGTATCTTTATAAAAGCTCACAGATTAAATATAATGTGGATAACATACAATATTTTTTTTTTCTCTACATAAAGGGATAGTTCATCCAAAAATGGAAATTCTGTCATCATTTACACAACCTCATGTTGTTTATTAGTCTTTTTCTGCTGAACACAAAATATGATATGTGGAAGGTATTTTGATAACCATACAGTTGCTATTAACTTTATGGAAAAAAATACTATGGAAGTCAATGGCTGCATGCAACTGTTTTGTAGTTCTGTAATGGGTTTTGTGGGCAATATTAGCTAGTAAAGTGTGCATGGATCTGCATTTTCATTTACACCAGATGAATCAGGTACCTTTGAGAAAATCACTACACTACAATTTGGGACACACTAATTCTAATTCTGAATACTACAGATAGTAAGGGGTGAAGCATTACTCTCTTTTCATTAACTGAAAACATATACATAGAGAGAGAGATTGCAGCTGAATAAAGCATGTGGTGCTCCAGCTATTAAAATAAAAGAAAATCCAATGTTAAATGAAATGTCAGTGTATTATTGTTGTCTGATGGTGTATTCTTAGCCTGTGAGTTAACAGGATCAGGAACGTGAGGCCGCATCTAAAACACCACAACACTTCATTACATTTATTTTCATGACCATGTCTCTTATGAGCAATAGCTTGGGTTTCTGATTGTATCTGGAGTCTGCTTTGCTTTCCCTCGGGCGATATTGGTTATTTCTCAGATTGAGACAGTGGTGATATCATTGATATCCAAGCTACCAAAAATATCAGCTTGCTCCTATTTTTATGACATCCAGATGCAGTTTACATTACATGACACATTGATTGCAGCCATACATTTTTTGCTTGCTCAGGTATCATCAATCTGTAGACAGAGGCTATTCTGGGAATTCTATTTCTGCAAATATGTTAAATATATACTAGACATCCAGCCTCATTCATTGTTAATGAAGCTGTAAACAGAAACATTTCCATAAATCAGACTGCTCAAATGACAGATAACAGGCAACGGAGGCAACGGAGATATGGCTCCACCTGGGATCACTTAGCAACCAAAAGCATGACATCATCACTTCATGTAAAGAATCAGATAGTATGATGTCATCAGGAAATGCATGACCTTGGAGAAAGGAAGCCTGTATGATGCTATAAATACAAGTTTGTTGTTATTTTTATTAGTGCAAATGTATAATATAATATAGTACATTAATTTAACATGTTTTGACTATTCACAGTTAAATAAAAATAATTTGATTGTCTAGTGCGCCTGTTGTAAAAATTGAAGCAAGGTTTGTTATAGTGCTTGGCTAAAACCTCTTCATATGCTGCCATCTGCTGGACATTAACGAAAAGGTGGTATACAGTGTAAAAATGTATATTTTTGAACGTTATATATTTCAGTCTTTCTACTTAAAAAAAAAAACATCTATAATATTCAATTTAATGTTTTGATGTCATTTATTATTACATTTGTGAAATTTAATAGCAAGCTCTTGAGTGAAGTCTGAATCCTACACAGAAATGTTGGTGGTGAAAGGATTTTCACTCAGAAATTGCTATTACATTTGACACATAATAACAAAGAAGCAATTGTCTTCCGATAATCTTGTTTTTTTTTTTTTTTTATACTTTTAAAAAATCATTATTAACAATGTAGACCCTTCAGGAAAAGATGTACTTAGCAAAATGTAAGTGTTCGTAACCGTTAAAGTGAGAATTAAAAAAAAAAGCACAAAACACATGTATTCTTTTGCTGTACAGTTGTAGTTACGCATGGTTTACAGTATATTCATATGATAAAGTGTTATGAAATCTATTATTTCAACTAAAATGTATCATTGTTGCAATGTAGAATTAAAAGTGAACTCAGTTTAATACAGTGCAAGTAAAAACTCTGAATGCTTGCTGTATAGATGGCATCATTTTGGCATCGCAAGCCTTTGTTTAAAAGGCTCTGTACTGTAACAAAAACTTGTTTCATATATTGTTTCCTAAAACACTTGTCACATGGCCTTTACAATTCAAGTGATTGGCTCAAAACATTTGTGTCTTGAACTGAGTGTCCATAAGCAGACATGTGCCAGTTGAGCAACTGCCC
Source organism: Carassius gibelio (assembly GCF_023724105.1). Classification (NCBI taxonomy): domain Eukaryota; kingdom Metazoa; phylum Chordata; class Actinopteri; order Cypriniformes; family Cyprinidae; genus Carassius; species Carassius gibelio. Next base: position 22,706,923 of record NC_068402.1, on the reverse strand, counting down.
TTGAATACTAACGGATAGCTTTCTCCAGGTATTATACACCTTTAAAAAAAGTCTCATTCAAGGAAGTACCCATAGAGCAAACGTCAAGACCAGCTAATTGCAACAGACAACATGTGTTTCAGACGTTATTATTGCTCATGTCTGCTGTGCGTATCATGGCAGCACATGACTAGGCAAACAGTGAGCACCCCTCAGTCCTCCTTATTATCCTTTCTTTCCCAGCGTAATGAGCCTTATCCTGATTACCTGATGGAACAAGTCTGTGCCATTGAATATTCCACACTAAGACACTTAGACTGCTCCCTGCAGGAACATAATGATTCACAGATCGACAAGGTTAAACATTCTCCAGCCTCTGGAGAAACAGACCCTGAATTGTGAGCTGAAAAAACTGCTGTGTTATGGAAAAGCAGGCTGAGCACACATGCAGCTTTTTGGTAAAAGCTTAAGATCTTATGGGGTGTCAATATATGTAGTGCAGAACCTGATTTTACCAAGTGAGACATGTTCCTGGGACAACATCATGCTTTCCAATCACTTAAATAAAGGTCAATCTTTCTCTAATCGGTCCATCAACTCAGTTCCAAAACTCTGCTGGCTCACGTTTGTGACAAATATTGCCTTTCTATTTTTGGTGCTGATCAGTGGTTTGCGCCTTGCTGTGTAGCTTCTGTAATTCTGTGTCAAATTCTCCTGCGGACTGTAAATTGACAGAGCCCTCACCCCAGCATTCTGGATGTTGTCTTTTTACAGACATGTATTTTAGGATTCATTTTCACAGCTATTATGATTTGTCTGTCATCAACTACTGTTGTTTTTCTCAATCCGATCAGGTCATCGTTGGTTGCTGATGTCGCAGGTCTCCAAATTCTTGATTGCTCCATGCCCTTTATTTTTCCTATAGTTCTAATTGACTTTCTCGGCTTCCTCATCTTCATCCTGGTTTGTGTGTGTCATCATTGAATTCAAGACTTGGAATGCAGAAGCAATGGATATAACTGATAAGACACATTCCCTGCTTTTAATATCTGAAGAATTAATAACACAGCTGAACACTTAGAAAGACCTGTGAGGCCACTGTTTTAATACTTATGCTCACATCAGATAGGGAGATGAAACTCTAAAGGTAAGAATAAACAAATTGTAGCTGGTAAAACATCTTTGTGTTGATTCACCCAGTAATAAAATGTGACATTCTGTAGATTTGTCTCATATTAATCTTTTAACCATATTTACAGATTTCTTAACACCACAGAAAAACAAAACAATTTTGTCTTTACTGTTCCAATAATTATGGAGGACACTGTATACATATAAAAAACAATGGAACACGTTATATTAAAATACTGATGCTTCTCTGCAGATTTATTGTTTAGTGCATTTCATCAGTGGCACAGCTATAGGGATTAAGTAATATCACATATTAAAATTCACATGAAGAGTTTGCCTAATTATTTCTTGATGTTGAAATTTATCATTATATTATTGAATTTTCAGAGCACTAGCCAACGTAAATATAAAGGAACCACAACCTATCATCACAAATTAGTCCTATATTACAGCTGAAGTAGGCTTCTACTTTGTACCAAGTGTTGTGCCAGAGTTAGCTATAAAGTTAATTTGCATCTGCAGTCCCTGTAGGTTTAGGTCTCCGTGTATTGGTGCTACAGAAACTGTTGTTTATGGCTATAGGATGGAAATTCAACCAGCTATCTCAACCCAAAGATAATGGTTAATGTAACGAAATTTAAGTTTTTGTTTATCCACTTATCACCATATGAGGGCGCCAGAGAGGTTCAATCATATTTTAATAAAATTCATTAGTAAAATGAGACACGTGTTTAAAAGAAACTAATGGATATTAAGTGAGAATAATATTGTGCTGGAAGGTTGTTTGTGTGTGTTCATAGTCACTTGGGATCTCACTGTGTGCTATATGCAAGGTGAAGATGAATACAAACATGAAGAATGTCTCAAGCCTACCTCTTTTTCATTTATTGATTTTTTGAAACTAGCAGGACTGAAAGATAAGCTATTTTGGAGAAAGAACAGAAGGAATCAAAATAATTGTAACTATCTGAATGCAGTTCTTTTTAGTAGCAAACATTTTAGTGCTCAAATATAGGGACAAAAAATGTCAAACAAAGACACATGGATTATTAAAATGATTTTATTTGTACATTAAACAAACTAAATACAATATAAAATATTTATGAAACGATGCCAGCCACCAAACACCCAAAAGAAAATCCTTGCCGTTTCAGCTGGATGTAGTCCAGGAGTCGAGTCTCTGACCTGCTAGAGATCTTCTGTATCAATCCTACAGTCATGCCAGAGATTCCATTAGGAAATCCATTAATAACAGCAACTGTTTTAAAGTGCGAGCAGTGTAATCCATCAGTCATTTCAACCCCTCAAACATCACCCTCCTATTACTGTCAGAACATTTATAAGGCTTCAGTGACAGCACAGGAACATTCACTACAGAACGCAGTGTTGATAAGAGTCTGTAAAAACTTCATGAACTCAACAGTCAGGTAAACAAATTACATTACTGAGTCACTTTCATCTATTAATGCAACTTTCAGTGATAATGGAGTGCCATCCTGCCACCACCAAGTCTGTGTTCCTAAAAGCACCACGAGCCTTACTACGAACAACTTAAACCTCACACATGCCCTATATCAAAAGTTAAGAGTCTCTGGTGGCCACTAACAGATCCTGGATTACAGACTATAGCAGAGAGCAAGCTTTTCAGATCCCATCAGCTTGGACCCTTTGAAAGCACAAATATCTCAGCCACCAGCAACAAGGACCTGTTTGCACAAGCCTGATCAAGGTGGATGAGAAGGGATCTAAAAACACAGAGCCCTGGATTCAAAGAGCTCAACGTCACAGTCAAACTGTGTTTGAGGTCACTGGCCAAAACCTTTAAGCAGCAGGAAGAGAGAGACATGACTGAACAAACCCCACACCCTTCTAATTCATCTTTCAACCTCCGAGGTGACTCCAATACATGCGATCACAACTGGTGGTCCAGGCTACTCAAAAGAAGCCCGCACCGTCCTGCCTTTCAGCGGCTGTGGTGGGCGGAAGTTGTTCTCCATGTGCTTTCGGTCATCATCTTCCTCTCCGTTAAACAGCAGTGTCCGGAACTTTCCCATCTAAGTCCAAAAAGCATGAAAAACAGCATGTGAGACAGAACCTAGCAAAGTTACATGCTGCACTGCAAAAGAAATCCACTTTGGTACCAAGTCTTATGTAACAGGCTTGGTTCTCCTACTGTGAATCTCCTAAGCTATTGCTACTTATAGCTCAATCATTTTAATAAGCTGTACAAGATCAAAGTCATGCCAGACACACTATGCTGCCAACATGCCAAACTGCTCATGCTTGCTTTAATTCAATTTCCTTGTACAAAGTCTGAGGGACTTGACAAGAGCCAGGAGACCAAATCCACAGTCCAGTCTTTCAGAAGGACATAGACATATGGATCTAGCAGTATGACACTTCAAAGCAAAGGACACGCGCTACTAATCTAAAGTTTGTCATCAGTAAGAATGTTTAAAACTCAAGCTTTTTTTTTTTTTTTTTTTTTTTTTTTTTTTTTAATTGTAGGCATTTATATAACTTAAATACAATTTAACTTGTTGAATATTCAGTAGCCATTATTTCAGTCTTGTGTCACATGATTCTTGATTAATATGCTGCTTTGGTGCTCTTCCTTATCAGTGTTGGAAACATTTGTGCTGCTTAAAACGGTGATATATTTGATATGTTAAATGGAAAATAACAGCATTTTATTTGAAAAAGAGGTAGTCTTTCCCGTCATCTTTATCCAGTTTACTGTAACTTGCTGACTAAAAGCTAATAAATACTGTAAGTGTAGTGTATATGCAGCATAAATCTGGGGATGCATGTGCGCGTGTCCACAAGTATAGTAAAACCTGAAATTTTGACATTGTGCGTGTACCGCAGGCCGGTCCCCACACACACAAATATGTAATTTATCCAATACGAGACATGCAATCATGTCTGCAGATGAGATCATTTCTGACCAGATCCACCGTCACCACCAGCATATGGGATACTGTGGACCATCCCTATTTCACATCAGTACCAATGATTCTGATTCAGCAGGAGTGGTTCCCACATTCATCTCCCTCCACAATCATTCATTATCATAAACTGACATCTGACAACAGACCAGATGATGGTCATGACAAACACCAGCAATTCAGTTCATAAATAAGGTTAATAAAGTTAAGAAAACCAAAAAGCAACCCACCTGCTTATCTGACACATAAATGGGTTCTTTCAGCACGATCCATGTGACGCTCTCATACAGTGGAGGAGTTGTGAGAGAGCCTGGGTACGTCCAATACTCCAGACTGTTCGGCAGGAGGCACTTAGGGTTAAAGCCTTTAAAATTAATAACACTTCCCTACAAGAGAAAAAAAAAGTGTCCAAATTTTTTTATTATTAGCTTTCTACACTACTGGATATTTGATGAGGGTCTTTGCATAAACAAATGTGAAGTGAATAAGAATATTGAAGAAAATTTGTAAAATTAAAGAATGATGCATAAATAGGGTTAAAAATAATGCTGAGGAAACAGAGGATTACTCCAAATACAAAAAAAGTGTGATAAAAAACACTTGAAAGAAAGATGCTAATTTGAATCCTTAGAACCTGATATTTCAAGAGAAATATCTCCAAATTAAAAAAAAAAAAAAAAAAAAAAATCAGATGCAAAAAGGACTAAAGTGACAAGCTACTTGAAGACCTCCATTAATTTAATGTATTCATGTATTCTCTCAAAAATAGCGTAACGAAATTCTTTTTTTTTTTTTTTTTTTTTTACATTTACTACATAACACACATACCTTGAATTTAACCATATACAAGGCATCTGTTATCTGATGAAGAGCTCTGTGCACATCACCGAGCTATAAAAAAAATAAACAATGGTAAAATATGCACTTTAATGTGGATTTATATAATTCTGTATTTGATTGTTATTTATCTTAATAGTAATAAAATAAAAAAAAATAATTTTTGAAAAATTTATTTTCTCTAGCCTCAAGATCAGTTTGTTTCTTCATCTGAACTGGTTTGGAGATATTTAGCATTACATCATTTGCTCAGCAATGGAAAAACATCAAAATATTCCACAATTTGTATCTAAAAAATAAATTGTTTTTATCTAAATAAAACATGCTTCAAAAGACATCAACTGTTGGACTGGATTACTTTTTAGGATTGTGATGTTTTTATCAGATCTGATGGCACCCATTCACTGCTGAGGATCCATTGGCAAGCAAGTGATGCAATGCTAAATTTCTCCAAATCGGTTCTGATGAATAAACGATGCAAATCTTGGACAGCCCAAAAGAGAGGAAGGAGCTATTAAAGGAGTACTGATTCACACGAAGACTAACTTCCAGAAAGATGGCGAGGACAGCCAGGCCATCAGGTGCTGCTGCTGCCTCACCAAAGGACTTGTACTTTATAGCATTCCAATGAACCAGATGAAGCTGGAGAGAGACAGAGTTCAGGCCAAAAGATTGTAACAAAGACTGTACAGACTAGTTAAAGTCCCTGTTCTGCCCGCTCACCTCAGAAGCGTAGGTTTTCCCACCAACCGTATGCTCCGAGCCACGGCAACCCTTGCCTCCCCAGTGGAAGTGAAACTGTTTAAGTCTGTACATGTCTTCCAGAGGACCTCCCTGGATCACTGACAAAGGAAAGAGCAGTTTAAGGGGCCATTCCCTTTGGATGGGATTTATTTTTTCTAAATTCTAAAAATAAAGACACAGGCCAGAATGAAACCAAATGCAGGGTATTGACAAGGAATACTCTGGAATGTCATGACTGTTAAATGAAATTGCTCGCATCAAAAATAGTAACTTTATTCATTCTGCAGTCTTTAAGGGAAGAGAATGTGGTTTTGTTTTAAATTTGTAATTTTACTCAAATTAAAACCTTAGTTTTTTTTTCTAATTGAAGTTTTTTTTTTTTTATCAAATATTTATCCAAGTTACTGAAAATGTTGTACTGTACATAATTGAACAGTGGCTGTGCACAACATGAGAGCTGGGAGTAGAAGCAGAAACTAGTTGTGTGCAAAACCTCAAATATGAAGCCGAACTAAATGTTCTTCTCTGAACATCTCGAGACCAATCAACCAACTAATGACAGTCTCATATTTAAAGCAGCATTAATGTTAGATGACTGATGCCAACCTGATCTCTCATCCGAGTCCGTGAACTCCACCACCACAGAATGGCCGTTGTTTGATATGCTGACAGAGGTGCAATTGTTGTAACACAGCGAGATAGGAGACAGTCTGGCATCAAATACTGCCTCAGCGGGGACTATATCAATAGGTGACTGGTGGTTACCCTCAGCAATGGGATAGTCTTTGTGCCATTCTGATGGACCTAGAAAAACAAATATATTAACCAACCAGACATCAATGAATGTAATAATAAGTTAACAATGTACTGTATTGTATTGCAGATGATATGAATGATGATGATGACATATACAGACAGTGTTATAAGTTATATGCACAGGCAAACACCATAGCATGTAAGTTTAGTTACTGTTCTACTCGAGTTAAAGTGGCTCTGTTCAAAGCTTACTGTACACCTCTCTATACAGCCCATCTGTGGTCTTCTTACAAAAAATCTAGCATGCACAAGTTACAAGTTGCCTACAATGATGCAATGAGAATTTTACTCAAGGTTCCCAGAGGAGGGAGTGCTAGTCAGATGTTTGTATCTGTAGGAGTAACCACACTGAAAGCACTTTTAAGAAATTTGAATGTTTAAATTTATGCAATGTCTGGATGAGTCTTCTAACAGTATCATGGTGGCACTCTTAAATCCCTTAGTGAGTTGCTACAGGTACACATCCAGACTGAGAGTGCATTGGCTGAAATGTCTGTATGTATTTTAATTATTGTATTTGCCTTTCTTTCTTTTTTTCTTACTGATTGTTGTGGTTTGTTTTGTTTGTTTTTATCTGTCCTGTCTTGCGTGGCTTTTGGACATGAATGAGTCTGGCAAATAAACTGAATTGAACTGAATATTGTAACTTGACCTATATTTCTATGTCTTCTAATGTTTGTCTCAGTGAACTGTAGCAGGATGCCAGTCTTAAGTCACATATAGCCTGGTTACACGGTTTAAGCAACAACTATCCCTTTAAAAGATAACTGGGCTAATCTAGCATTAACAGTGGAAGGAGCAACCAAATATGCTACACCAAATCTAACGACAGATGACTGGACATATTAGTGATTGGGTACAAGCACAAAAACTGGCTCACTATAGGCTGGCTATAGATCTTATTAGAGTCTGTCTTAGTGTTACGGTTTAACTGGGGGATTCAAAATTAATAATAGTTAGTGATAATGAAGCTTTTTACTAATTTGGCTGGAATACTCGTCAAGCTGATCTTGATATTCACATTTCTTTTTTTTGTGTGAAGTTGTGCATTTCATTAGCCTGACTTCGTCATACTCAGGTTAGCATTTCATAAAATCTGGATGGCATTTTCTTGTCAAACTCTGGCTAGTCCATTCACACCAAAACAGAAAACTTAATTAGTGGCCACACAAACAGACAACAGTTTAAGTAGCCCATGTAAGTGTGATGCGGTTTATGTTCTGTGAACATAACCGCTATAATATCTGCTTGATTCTAGCACACATTCTCACCATCTCTAGCCATGGCCGCGGGAAGTGGGGGTGCTGGGGGTGCTGCAGCACCCCCTAGTGACGAGAGGGAGATAAAAAAAAAAATGTAGGCCTATTAAAATATTTGTAACGCGCTTGTAACTTTTATTTTTTTGTGGCAACAAGTGTGGGATCAGCTTTGACTAGCCAAGCAATTGTAAGTAGTACACTATAGTATTTTTTTAAGGTGGTGGGGATGGAGAGTATTATTTCGTTCGTGTGTTCTTTGTGTAATGGTTGTGGAGAACTGTTAAATAACGTTTAAATAGTAGGGCTGGGTATCGATTCTGATGTTCCAGATCGATTCGATTTCGATTCACAAGCTCTCAAATCGATTCTATTTCGATTCTCGATTCGATTTTCGATTCGATTTTCTATTAGAGATGTAATCGGGCCTTAAAAGATAAGCCCGACATGTCCCGAGCCGACACGTACATTTTGATTGACAGCTTTTTGAGAGCCCGAACCCATTTACAACCCGACATTATTCAAATGTACGCAGCACACAGCTCTTTTGCCTTTTGTCAGGAATGAGTCATTTATACATAGTTTAACATAATTTATACATGACTAACGTAATAGGCCACTTGGAAGTTTGAACAAATAAATGAAATAAGTCCTCTGTAACATCGTAACATCTCAGCACTCTATAAATAGCCCTAGGTATAGGCTCATTTAGCATATAAATAGGCCAACGCACCAATAAAAACAAGTCTTTCTTAAAAAATTTAATTAAGATAAATTATAAATTAAGATGGGTATTTGGCAATAACGAAATGAATTAAGATAAAGGCTCTGCCGGATTTGCTTCGCCATAGCAGCTGACATAATAAAATAATAATGCCAACATTAGCTTATATAGCCTACTCTGTCTACATTATGCATTTAAGACTCAAGTAATATTTAGTTATTATTTGAAAAACATTTACTCACCAAGATTAGGTAAGGCCTAAGTGTTTATGTGGAGGAAAATCACTGAATCCACTGTAGATGTCTTCAGCGCGCTCCTGCGCTCACTGATGGTGCGTCATTATTCACTCATTATTCTCATTATAAACAAGGTCAAAACTTTTCCAAACCTCAGACTTTGCTTTAGTTGCTGGTGCTACCAAAACGTAATCGTCAGAAGCAAGCCTCCGTTTCAACTACTCAGCATACATTTTCGCATATTTCTCGCGCTAATCGAAACATTACATGACCGCTCATTTACCGTACGAGCCCGAGCCCGGCCCGATTGGTTCGATTGGCAATGGGATTCTTCACACTGCCTGAACATGTGCAATTGTGCTTTTGAAGACAACTGACCACGCGCACCTGTCCGCGCGGTTGTCTGCTCAGACTCGGTACACACTCTCCGATGGCGATGTTTACATCAAGCCTGCATAGCGGTCCATAGCGGACTCGAGGACGCAGAAAGTATAAGAGGCTTTAAGATGCAGTCTGTAAGACGCGAACGGGAGCATGAACTGACGCACATTGCAGAAAATGGAACCACTGCTTTAAACTGAATGAATGAATGATAGGTTCGTTGGTAACATCGCACAAGGCACATAAGAGGGTGACATCTAGTGGAGAAGATTTGTAATTAGATTAACGCTAATCTTACGTTCAATGTATGCGGAAATAAATACGGGAAAAAAATCGATTCATGGCCTTTGAGAATCGATTTTGAATCGACCACATTTTAAAAAACGATTAATCGAAAAATCTATTTTTTACCCAGCCATATTAAATAGTCGGAGTCTCTGAGATTCCTTGTTGTTTGTGTAAAAAGGTTGGAGATGGAGACAGAAAGCTTTATACTGTGCGTGTGTTCTTTGCGTAATGGATGTGGAGAACTGTTCAATAAACAAATTGCTTAAATAGTCAGAGATTATTTCCTTGTGGTGTGCGTAAAAAGATTTTGGAGTTAATAGAGTTCCGTGTGACATAAACGTGCAGTGACTCAAGCCAGCTGACCAAATCGATTGCATTGTTTTAGCGTTATTGTGAAGTTTGATTAATATTATATTTTGTTGTAATATTATTTGTTGTATCTAAATGAGTTGCATGTATGTATAGGCTATCTGAAATTGTAATGAAAGTAATTATTTCGTTTTTTTTCGATTATTAAACTATTATTTAAACTATTATTTCTGATTCTGCTTCTGCTTCAGATTAATAGCGCATTGCGCATATCTGAGAACTGATGTCTGTGTGTTTCAGACCCTGGCTGGCTGTGCACTGAAGTGTATATGACAATAAAGTAGTAAATCTCAATGTATATATTTTTTAAATGTATTTTAAATAGGCCTATAGGCTCATAGGTTTTTTGTAAAGAAAATAAAAAAAAATTCACAGCACCCCCTGTTCAAAATTACTTCCCGCGGCCCTGTCTCTAGCTCACAAAAAAAAAAAAAAAATAATAAATTTAAAAAAAAAAGGGTTCAGCAGCTAGTTATTGCTGCATACATCACAGCAGAGCCAGGCCAGCAGTCTGAGACCGGATGTTAGTTTGGAGATTAGGATAAACTGATGTCTATTCAATTCAAGTTTATTTGTATAGCGCTTTTTATAATACAAATCGTTACAAAGCAACTTTACAGAAAATTATGTTTCTACAATATTTAGTAATAACTTATAAGTGGTGACTCAGTTTGTGCACGTATGACAGGATTTGTAGAAAAATGTATACAAGTCGTAGTCAGCCAGATGATTTTCTAGCGATAAATATACATTTTATTTTCATAATATTCACTCAGTGAATGTACGTTACTCGCTTGTTCGTTGTTGCGAAGATTTTTCAGATTCGCATATAGTGGGCAAGGGTTTGATCCGTCAGACGGAGCGAAATCGCAAGGAAGAATCTGAATCTGGGCCACAGCTATGCTAGGCGATAGCAGCGTCCATAGCAACCAAAACGTTGCAGTTTCACGTTATTCTGGCGAGATATGAAAAATCTTCGCAACAACGAACAAGCGAGTGATTATGTACATTCACTCAGTGAATATTATGAAAATAAAATGTATATTTCTCGCTAGAAATGTAATTAAAACTTTTCATGCAGAAAATAAGTCAAAATATTGATTTTTTTTTTTTTTCACTAAAAATGAGAGAAATGTCCGCCATGTTTTTTGTTCTCACGGTCGGAACCTTGAAAGTCAAGTGACTTCTTTTACTGTCTATGCTTGGAAGCAAAAAAAAAAAAAAAAAAAGTCATAAAATTCAAGGGCCATTATTGTAACCCCTCTACTTTTTGCACTTTGGACCAACGTAGTCAAGGTACGTTTTTATATGTGACTGGGTTGCAACGTTTTACATACAGACCTCTGTAAAAAAAAATATATATATATATATATATATACACATGTGCATGGCTTCTCTGTAATAAAACTCATGCATTCAGATGACGATGCTCAAGTTAGTTTTGTGTTTTGATGAACCCGCAAACGCAATTCTCACAAGGTAGTCACAGCATGTTCAACATTTATTTAGACATTTTATTTCATATAATAATAATAATAGTAATAAATTAATTAAAATGGACTAATAATCGTTTAGAAATTTGTCTGTGGTTCAAATGGTATTCTGCCTTGCATTCTAGCTCTTAAAAAAATTAAATTAGCAAAAAGGCAAACATAGTATTAGCATATTCTTGAAAGCAGTTGCAAGCATTTCAGAAATAAAATACTTTTGTTGTTGTTGTTGAATGCATGAATTGTACTGTGAAGTTACTGCACGGTGCTGGGCAGTGGTCAAAACCGATTTACAAAAAGACATTTGGGGATTGACGCTTAATTGTAAACTCATATTCAGACGGGAATTAAGTTAAATGACTGCAATTAACTTACCGTTGTCCTTCCCATATCCCCAGTGATGGCCAGTCATTGCTCCCTCTTCTATGAACACAGGATCAAGATGTTGTAAGGAGCACAGAAGAGTCTAGAATGGTGCAGATTTAGAGGAGAGTTGTGTGTGAGGCGAGTCTAATCATGACAGCGGTAACAGGTGAATGAATTGATTGACAGATGAGCTGATCCGATCTGGCCCCGCCTCCTCTAAAGCCGATTGAGCTTTGTGTTGAGGAGGACTTATGTCTGGACATGTTAAATATTTGAATTCTTTGAATTAGTATATGTAATTGTACTGTCGACTGAAAATGTATAATTTCATCTGAGATTTGAAAAGTAAAACGTCGAGTGCGAATTCTATTTAAAAAGTGAGCATCATTGTCCCCTCTTTAGCTTTGGAAAGGTACTTAAGGGAGCACATTAGCCTACATCGTTGTTTTGGACATACCACTGACACTTCATAACATTCAGAATGCAGAATAATACTTCGCTATTAATACTTGCTTCAAATAGCCTAGTTATTCAATTTATTTCACTTTATGTAGGCAATAGTGTGGGAGCCTTAAATAACCTTTGAAGCATCAGCACTAAACAATGTGTTAAACAGATTCAAATTAACATTTTACCATTATAAATGATATATTTATTTGAAAATATAGGCTAATAATAGCTTATTGAGAATAAAACATGTTGTTTATAAAGGTTAAGATTAAGGTTTGAATAAATCAAAAGCAATTGCCTTAACAGACAATTACCTCACAAATGACCTCTACCTGTGAATCATTAATGCAGAACCACATTGTCCGAATAAAACCTCATAGCTACGTGATCATTACGTGGTTCAGGGTGAAATCTTGCCCACTCTCATCTCTGATCACTGTCTACTTGAGAATCTGTGGCACTGTTTCAAAATAAGGTGCCTGCAGCAAACATGGGACAAATCATCCTGGGAAAATGGTTCAAAATAACTAATACAATTTGTGTATAATATAATAATACTTCTGTTTGTTCGTTCGTCCATTCTTTGCTTTTTTGAAGGCTGGACCCCAGACTGATGATTACATGAATATTAAGATATTTTTTCAGTTTCAATAATAATAACAACAACTAGTGATAATGAAGCTTTTTAATAATTTGGCTGGAGTTTTTTCCACATTCAAATAACAGATCCTAGAGAAAGAGATGTGGACATATGTTAAAATTGTAAGATAGCTGCATGCATGTGAAAACTGCTGTGACAGCAATAAAAAAAGTAACACCAGCAAAAAGTGCACTATGATGAGACATTTACACTTTGCTCTAACAGCATGCTTGTGTTACTTCAAAACAATGACTTAAATATGATGCAATAAAAATAATGTGTTTGAGCCAGAGCTGCTGTCTGGGAGGCTTACCTCAAGTCTATAACTGTAATTCAAGTCAAAATTTAATAACACCAAAATAGCTAGGCAACTTTAAGTAGGACCAATGAAAGTTCACTTCATATGCCACGTCAGAGATTGCACTACAGTTGTAGAGCTGTCAAAACAAGAAAATCAATGCAATGCAAAAATAAATATTATAAATACACTCTTAAAAATAAAGGAAGAACCATTTTTGGTTCCACAAAGAACCATTCAGTCAAAGGTTCTTTAAAGAACAATCTCTTTATTACCTTTTCATAATCTGAAAAACCTTCTTTCGTCCACAAAGAAGCATTACGAAGCAGCTTATTTTTAAGAGTGTCGAAGAAAACAGAGTAGTCACTGGGTTTGGAGATGTTATAGCCTACTGAATGTGTAATTATCTATTTATGATATGGTAGCACTATACATTTGATGTATTTGGCAAAGTGACTTGTATTGCTTTTTAGAGCAATTAGTTCATGCATTTTTATCAAATATTTCATCAATTTAGAACAATTAGTTCATGCATTTACTGTGGTCTATAGCGAGACAAAAAACATAAATAAAAAAATAAATAAAAAAAACACTGACAACTGATTATTTCTGTTTTGATAAATATATATTATATATTGCTAGATCCAAACTGGTCTTTGCAGTGGCTTTTTGTATCTTGAAGTCTACTGGAGATAAACGTCCTCAGGTAGGAAACTGTCATTATAAAGTGAAGTTTGTTCATTTAAGGACTTGAAGTGAAGAAAATACCTCTCTCTCTCTCTCTCTCTCTCTCTCTCTCTCTCTCTCTCTCTCTCTCTCTCTCTCTCTCTCTCTCTCTCTCTCTGGTTCTCAGGATGAAAGTATAGTAGTACACAGTGAAACGAGACTGTTTCTCCAGGACCAAGGTGCTACATATTCAAGAAATACAGAACACAGGTCTGCAAAGAACTATACTGGACATACTTATATTAAATAGGCTAAGTAAACGTTATACTTACAAGTCCCCATGATTGTCAAAAAAAAGAGCTAAGGCATCCTTCAAGCGACACAGTGGCTCCATCTCTTGGCCAAACAGAAGAATAACAGTCTGTCTGTATCGAATCTGCTAATGTCAATCTCCAAACAGTGAAACAGCAGCGTGCCGGTATGATCGAGCCGTCACAAACAGAGACTGAGGACCATGACAGACCAGAAAACGAGCAAAGAGCAGAAGTATGATCGGCAGCTCAGGTACATATCGGTTGGGTTTAAACAACATAATAATTACGTTTACATGCACTGCGATTCTACTTCAGCGTTAGGTTTAAGCTTTCAAATTGCACCAACGCTGACATACAGAGGCCCATCGGTCGTAGCACGAGCTTTAATCATCCAGTTACTTCAGATTGATCATGCTTTAATTCAATACACACTGCAGCAACATACTCAGTCTAATCTCCATATATAGCATATCAACAGCCTTACTGATCAGAAACCACTGGATGTATTAATCTGCTCGACTGTTGCCTGTCTGTCTTGATTATGTTATTATAACAATGCTTATAGGCTGGTCATTTAATGGTTGGTATATGTTTGTATCAGGTTGTGGGGAGATCATGGACAGGAAGCACTTGAAAATGCCCATGTATGTCTCATCAATGCCACTGCAACCGGCACTGAAATCCTCAAAAACCTTGTGCTGCCAGGTATCAATATATCTCACTGTGCAGCTCAAATCATAACACTGAGGAATGCATTCATTGTGTTAACATTATTCTTTCTCTGCTTCTTAGGAATTGGAGCCTTTACCATAGTTGATGGGCACAAAGTGTCAGGGGAGGATGTTGGAAACAAGTAATCATTGTCTTGTTTTTTGGCCATCTTAAAGAGATTTTTGATTATAGTGTGATGAGTGGATAAATGTATCACACTGCACCGTATTGAAAATGTGTCTGATTCTGGTCATGCTCTGATCTGTTCTGCAGCTTTTTTCTCACCAGCAGCAGTATTGGGAAGGTAAGCACAGAATTGGGTGTCCATAACAAGTCTGTCCAAACCTAAAGTGACGTGAATGATAAATGATGTTTTGCTTATTTTGCAGAACAGGGCTCAGGCTGCTACTGAGCTGCTGCAGGAGCTCAATAGTGATGTGTCTGGAAACTTTGTAGAAGAGGTCAGTGTTAATGTAAACATACTGTAGTTTTACTTTTAGATTAAACTCGGCTGTACAAAACCAGGTTCGGACACTTTGCTCAAAACTATGAAATTGAATGAATGGGAAATGTATAGTGACTGAAATCGTAAGCAAATCAAAACAATAAGAAATCTCTTTTTTAAAAACATTAAAACATCTTCCTGAAACATTTGAATGGCAGTGTGCATCGGGTGCAATATTTATTAACAACTAACTGCAATCATTTAATCAAAAGCCTCTATATCTAAAGGAATATTAATTCTAAAGGGACATTAATTCAGTCAGATGTGTTCAAACCTTTGTGAGCTAGTGAATCTTTTCATTTTTTTTTATCTCAATTCTTCTATTTTTTGATATTCAGAGTCCTGATAAGCTTTTGGACAACGACCCTGAGTTTTTCCACAGATTTAGTCTGGTCATTGGCGTCCAGCTTCCAGAAAGGTATAAGTACTATAATAGAAATCTGAATATATTGTTCCTTTATTGTTTTCATGAGTTACTTTTAAATGCATTACGAAACAGACATGTTAAATAATAATAATAATAAAAAATTAAAAACCCTCTGATTGGTTGTTTGTGCTGACTCTTCAAATTAATATATGCCTTTCTATCTTTATTTTGACAGCACATGTTTGAGGCTGGGCAGTGTGTTATGGGATGCTGGTGTGCCATTCCTTGTATGTCGAACATATGGACTTATCGGTTACATGAGACTGATCGTGAAGGAGCACACAGGTTATATAATCATAATTTCCCAAAGCTAAATATTTTTTAAGACATTCATTTATTACAACTTGGTCAGGTCGGTTGAAATGAACTGTTGTTCAGTAACTTTGTTAAAATTTCATTTTGAATATCCTTAAAGGGGTCATTACAAGTTGATATGATTCTTGAGCGTCTTAATGAAAATTCTATAACCTACCTCGGTCATAATTTCTTAATGGTAGTGTTGAAAAAAACTCCCTTTTTACCCTGTCGAAATCAGCTCTTTTCAGAGAAAGCAGTTTCCTTGCATGTTGCTTTAAATGTTAATGAGCTCTGCTGACCCCGCCCCTCTGTTCTCTGGGGTGTCGAGCAGACTGTAAACTGTTGCTGTGAAGTTAGCTACATTGCACATTATTAGGAAAGGCGATTTGCAAAGATTTATTAAAAAAAAAACCTTATACTCACTTCTTCTGTAGATGAAGCTGGATCACAAATGATTTGTGCAAACTTAAACACATTTATCGGCGATCGGCGCATTCCTTTCAAAAATGAAAGTAACGTTAATCTTTCTGAGTCTTCAGTGGCTCAGATGTCGGGAGTAAATGACGACTGCTTTGTTCATTATTACATCCAACATCAGAACATCTCAATCACTTAATCAGAGACATTCTTGTTTTCCCTTGCACTGGAGTAGACACAATTGGCAGACAGCTCACTCAGGGCGGGTCTAAGGTAAGACGGTCCTGTCAATCAACTGTCGTGGGAGGGGCCTGTTCAGTACTACATCATTCTGACAGGAATCTCAGGACAGCCTGATTTGAGAAAGGAGATTTTAAAATAGGGATTTAAAAAAAGCACTGGGTGGATTTCATTATTATAGGATGGACGTATAAAGCACATTTATGTTCAAACAACTTTTAAAGTGAATTTTGCATTCGATGACCCCTTTAACATTTATGTAAATACATCTTTTGTGAAAATGTTGAAGGGTCTGTCTGTGTCTTTCACCACAGTGATCGAATCTCATCCAGATAATGTGTTAGAAGACCTGAGACTAGACCAGCCATTCACAGAGCTCAGACACCACATAGAGTCCTACGACCTGGACCGCATGGAGAAGAAGGTCAGATTGATTATTGATGTCCTTTTATTGTATGTGACTGACTTGTATTTTGTGTTCATGTTTAAATCGTTGCAGTTTAAAAAATTGTATTTTGTATCATTTTAGGATCACAGTCATACACCATGGATAATTGTGGTTGCCAAATACTTGGAAAAGTGGTCTAGTGAGGTAATTTTTGACATAAACTTATGAGCTTTCTTAATATGAGACCTCCTAAATGACCTTCTCATAGTGCATCTTCTCTGATCCAGCACAACGGTCAGTTACCGAAGAATTATAAGGAGAAGGAAGCTTTCAGACAACTCATCAGAGCAGGTAATGTAATGCCATATTGTTCCTTTCAGTCATTTTTCGGTAGCTCGTTTCTGTTGTTGTAGGTTTTCCTTAATTTCTGTATTTTCTCAGGACTCCTCACGAATGAGAACGGAACACCTGCAGATGAAGAGAACTTTGAGGAGGCAATCAAGAATGTGAACACGGCTCTGAACCCCACCAAGGTAGAACTCCTTACATTTGAAAAGTTGTAGTTCTAGTTTATGTTCCTTGCATATGATTTGTATTGATCTTTGGCCCGTTGTAATGTAGGTCCCTAGTGCAACAGAGGACATTTTTAATGCTGAGCAGTGTGAAAATATTACCTCACAGGTTAGTGGCAACATGCAAAACTACTCCTAAGCCACCTTTAATCTGTCTTTCTTTAACATTCACACACAGTAAGATTGTTGCATTTTGCTCTTAGTGGCAATTGGAATTGGTGATGAAAATGAAAAAGGGTTGAAATATTTCAACACACTCAAATTCTGCATGCACTTAAAATAAGATCTCCAATATTATTCTCTACTGGGGAAATGTATGGCTTCCAGTTTGCTGTTTTTTAGAGGTAGTGAAAAGGTGGCTTTTTTATTTTAATAGTATTCTCCATTATCCCACTAATATTAGAGCATATGCTGCAATTTGTAACTACAAAAACAGTAACAGTACTGTGACTTCACATTATTTAAATATATTATCGTACACTAAACAAAATTATAAATGCAACACTTTTTTTTTTTGCCCCCATTTTCCATGAGCTGAATTCAAAGATCTAAGACTCTTTCTATGTACATAAAAGGCCTATTTCTCTCAAATATTGTTCACAAATCTGTCTAAATCTGTGTTATTCAGCACTTCTCCTTTGCCGAGATAATCCATCCACCTCACAGGTGTGGCATATCAAGATGCTGATTAGACAGCATGATCATGGTACACCTGTGAAGGAGAAGTGCTCACTAACGCAGATTTAGACAGATTTGTGAACAATATTTGAGAGAAATAGGCTTTTTGTGTACATAGAAAAAGTCTTACATCTTTGAGTTCAGCTCGTGAAAAATGGGAGCAAAACCAAAAGTGTTGTGTTTATAAAAATTTAGAATATTTAGAAATTTACTGCAATTTATTCTTTAAGTTATTTACCCATAGTGTCTAAAGAATCAGGTCTTACACATTCATAAGAAATAGTGTAAAAAATCTGTCTTCTCGTAGAGCCCATCCTTCTGGGTGATGGCACGAGGAGTGCGGGACTTTGTTCGAAACGAGGGGAACGGAAAGCTACCTGTGCGAGGAACCATCCCAGACATGATTGCAGATTCAAACAAATTCATCAAGTTACAAAATGTGTAGGTATTTAGCATTCAGATCACAAAGAGTCTAGAAACATTTTATTATCAGTAATATTATTTATTAGTAATGTGAAATTTGCCTGGTATTGCAAAGAACTGTTGGTAATGACCAACAGCTGAGGAACGTTACATACTCAGACATGTGCTTTCGCTTGATTCCTGCTGACTCTGTTTTTTGGGTAAAATAGCATTTGTTTGACACTTTCCATTTCAGCTACAGAGACAAAGCCATGAAGGACGCTGCAGTTGTGTCCAAACACGTCGAAGCACTTTTACAACCATTTGGAAAGGTATTTACATAATCAGCAGACTCTTCTGTAATAACTGCAGTTTTTCTCTTTTATTAGCACATTAACATTGATGATCTGTTTACTCCAAAGCCTCCAGAAAGTATCTCTGAACAAGAAATCAGACTTTTCTGTGAGTACCTCATACACACTCCTTTTAAGGTTTTTGCCAGGAAACTAGATATTCCAACACTTTGCAAAATCCTGTAATATTCTACACCATGTCTCCTTTTCCATCAGTTTGTTTGCGTACGTGGTGGTCATGGTTCCAGTAATCAGTGAAAAATCTCCTCTTTGGGAATTTTAGCAGGTGGCTTCCTCCACAAATGATTATAAAGCCTATGTCTATGTTGTGTGGTGTTTTGTGTCCGACAGGTAAAAACGCAGCTTTCCTCAGAGTGGTGCGCTGCAGGTCTCTGGCAGAAGAATACAGTATGGACACTTTCAATAAAGATGAAATCAGTACGTCTCTCTCCGCCCGTGGTTCATCTCGGTTTCTAAATGTTATGGCCACTGCACAGGATTGTTTAGAAGGATTTACTAACATGCTTCATTGTTGTGTATATCCATGCTTGGGTGTTGCTGTGTGTGTTTAAGCTATTTTTTTCTGTCTCCATAGCATCCTGTATGGACAGCGCAGACAGTGAGATGGTTCTGTACCTCATGCTTCGCTCGGTCGATCGCTTCCATCAGCAACACTCCCGATACCCCGGTCAGAAGAGTTATCAAAAAAATCTGAGAAACTCTCAACCATTGCACAGATTTTAAAATGTCCATCAAGTCACAGATTGTTATATACCGTATTTTCCGGACTATAAGTCACACTTTTTTTCATAGTTTGGCTGGTCCTGCGACTTATAGTCAGGTGCGACTTATTTATCAAAATTAATTTGACATGAACCTAGAGAAAACATTACCGTCTGCAGCCACCAGAGGGCGGTACTCCTGTAGTCTACACTGAAGACATAGAGCGCCCTCTCGCAGCTGTACACGGTAATGTTTTCTCTTGGTTCTTGGTTCTAAATAAATGCGACTTATAGTCCAGTGCGACTTATATATGTTTTTTTCCTCATCATGACGTATTTTTGGACTGATGCGACTTATACTCAGGTGCGACTTGTAGTCCGAAAAATACGATACTAAACTCAACTTGGATTTGTCTATTTTATGTATGTATTTATTTATTTTGGACATGGTACTATGGTAATGCCACCTTTCTTAGAGTACCATGAAGATATTACCGTATTGGTTCTGAATTGGTTTATTGTAAATAGTAACAATATTTCACAATATTGCGGTTTTTACTGTATCTACCATAACAGACTTCTTTCAGAAACATTCAAATGGACACCAGAGCTGTGTATATGAACATGTGACTGTTTTTCTCAGGTGTCTACAATTACCAGGTGGAGGAAGACATAAACAAACTCAAGCTGTGTGTGAACAGTCTTCTACAGGAGTACAGTCTGAGCGTCAGTGTGAAAGATGACTACATCCACGAGTTGTACGTTTAAGTTCACAGTTAAGCTCCTTTGGTTTGAAGCTGTACGAACTAAATATTTATACTAAAATGGTTTTGTAATATTGGCAATGAAGAAGCACACGTTCTCCTGTTCATCTGGTCCGTCTGTTTATAATCCGATGGTAACAGTGTAAATGTTATTTTCATATCTTCCAGCTGCCGTTATGGAGCTGCTGAGCCACACACAGTCGCCGCTTTTCTGGGAGGTGAGTGTTTCTGTACTTATTCAGGATCCTGCAAAACACACACACACCTCATCGAACATTCGTAATGCATATTGTGACATCCACTACAATATGGATTGATAGTATAAAGGGAAATCATATTAGGAAATCTAAGTATGGCCCTTCTCAATAACCGTCTTCTCTGCTTGCATTACTATATGCATTTTCAATAATCATACGACTGGCAGAGAGCACATAACCACAGTAAAAGCCAGGTGCAAATGACCAAAACACATTGATTTTGAATGCATTTAGTGATGGGATCAATGTAACCACATTCGGAGGTGCTCAGGGATGGATTCAGACCACATTCAATGCGTTTTCGTTATTTGTATACAGCTACTGAAGCGATGTGCTGCAAATAATCATTATCTGTCACTCACAGAGTGGGTTGAAATTTTGTCAGGCTCTATTTATTTTCATCTGACATTGATATGATTCATGGTTTTCTGTAGCATGAGCTCATTTAATGTTGGCAAGTGTTATGCTGCTGGTTATTGGCTTCTTTTTATTTACTATCACGATGTAGAAAAAAAAAAAACAGCCATTGGTGTCATGTTATCTGGTCACCTGATTAAATGAACAATAACATGTAAATTATCCATTTGAATCTCTCTCTCGTTTCTCTGGCCAGATTTCCTTG
The DNA here is from genome assembly GCF_023724105.1 of Carassius gibelio. Lineage (NCBI taxonomy): Eukaryota > Metazoa > Chordata > Actinopteri > Cypriniformes > Cyprinidae > Carassius > Carassius gibelio. Next base: position 22,685,635 of record NC_068402.1, on the reverse strand, counting down.
TGTATTTGCATGTATCCCCTGTAAACTTTTTTTTCCCGCTTCTAATTCTTATTTAACAACCTTATCTTAAAGGGATAGTTCACCCCAAAATTTTAATTCTGTCATTAATTGCTCACCCTCATGTTTTTCCAAACCTGTAAGACCTTCGTTCATATTCAGAACACAAATTAAGATAATTTAGATGCAACTGACATGATCAAGGCCCAGAAAGGTAGTAAGGACATTGTTATAGTCCATTCATAAATTATAATTTTATGAAGCTACGAGAGAACTTTTTGTGCGCGAAGAAAACTGAAAATAACAACTTTATTCAACAATTCCTCATCTTCCAGGACAGTCCGATGCCATTGTCGAGAGAACCACAACATATGTATACACAATAATGGCATCTGACTGTCCCAGAAGATTTGCTGAATTCTTATTTTTGGTATTCTTATATTCTCGTAGCTTTGTAAAATTTAAGGTTGAACCTCTGATGTCACATGGACTATTTTAACAATGTCCTTACTACGTTTCTGGGCCTTGAATTTGTCAGTTGCATTGCTGTCTATGCAGGATCAGAATGCTCTTGGATTTCATCAAAAATATCTTAATTTGTGTTTCGAAAATGAATGAAGGTTTTACAGGTTTGGAACGATATGAGGGTGAGTAATTATGACTATTTAAACTATGCCTTTAAATAGTGAATGAATACTAGGTTTAGTAAAAAATAAAATAAAACATGGGCTAAAATTAGGGCAACCAATTAGGGTAATTACTGAGAATGTATTTGGTTTATACAACCTTAAATGCAGTTTCCGTTAACATCTGGATCCAAATCATGCATCCAGATGTGAACAACATAGTAATGCCAGTTGTAAAGAGGCCCATTCTCTGTCTTTTGTTGCAGGATCAGCAGCTCAAGAAGCCATCAAAATCATCACGCACCAGTTTGTACCTTTCAACAACACGTTCCTCTATAATGCCATGTCACAGACCTCTGCTACTTTTCAGCTTTAGAGCAATCGTCCCTTCCAGTTGTGTTTCCTCATTCCTCGATCAAAGTGTTGGCCTCGAATTGGCAATCGAGTTTGTTTATACTTACACTGATCAGTGCTGATGACCAGAACTGATGCTGCATACTGAATAAACAGTATATCTCCAAAGCTTTTGTGTGGGATTGTTGTGTTCTTTCCACAACAGTTTTAATGTACATACACTGACTTTACTGTCATTTTTGATCATTTTAATGCATCCTTGCTTAATAAAAGTTTTTCGAGTGTATCACATTTTCCAAAACATATTGAGCAGCAGTTTTCAACATTGTTAATACAGTAGATGTTTCTTGAGCTGCAAATCCGCATATTAAAATGATTTCTGAAGGATCGTGTGGCACTGAAGACTGCTGATAATTCAGCTATCCAATCACAGGAATAAATTGCATTTTCAAATAGAAAAAGTCATTTTTCAATGTAAAAATGGAAATATTATACAATATTACTATTCTTACCGTATTTTTGTTCAAGTGAACATAGCACTATGCTTTCAGCCTACATTATCTGATATAAACGTGTGACATTTTCACATGGTAACTGGAGAACTACTGTTTATACGTGTCATATAATTTTTCTAAATATGTGCTAAGCTGTATTGTGGTGAGCTGCTGCTGTTTGTTTGGGCAGATCACAGAGTTATTTCCTGTTGTAGGGTGGAGTGCTGTGTTTCTACAGCCGGTCTAAAAGCAGACGGCTCTCTGTGGTTTAAAGAGAATAACTACTGTAGGTTTTCCTCCTAGTGAGTCTAGACAGAGGAAGGACGAAGTCAGTGGCACGTAAACATATATTTTTACTCATTCCCAAGCCTCCCAAGAATTGAAAACTTCCTGACTGACCTACTTTACCCACAAAAATGTCTAAGAAATGTTCAGTGCACTCCCATCAGTGTGTTTTAAAGCCTGAATCCATTGGAGGGCACCCTCCTCCTTGTGCTGGAGCACATTCTGACCCAAGCTGTTCCTTCTCTGCACATTCCACTGTAGAATAATTCATAACTGGAGGCTCTCCTTACATTGATCTGTCAAGCAAGACTATGTTAATAAGAAACCAGAATATGTTGTTCAGTTACTACTTCATTGTTTTCATGGAAGCAGAAACTGTTTAAATGTTCTCTTGCTCATGACTAATATATAGGTGACAGTGTTACGAAACTTTCCCTGTGACCCCTGCATGAGGAGGCCGTGTTTGTGGAGGATTGCTGGGCTCAGCCTGCAGCTTTTCTAAACTAATGGAAATTCCCCCGAGGTGATTTACTCCTTCTGGACCCGGAGTGACATTGAAAGCTTGACTATGACTTCTCTGTATACACTAGCAGATTGAAACCATCTCACGGATGCCTTGCCTGGAAATACTGCTTATCTGTTTAATATCCATGTTGTTCAACTTATGTCATGGCACTGAATGTTATGGCAAAATCTGCTCAGTTCATGACCTTGTTTTTGTCATCAGCTGAATTTTATTTTCATTTGGGGTCAGACTTGCCAGTGGTATTTTAGTTCTATTATAGTATTCATCAAAATTTAAAATTAGTTTGTACGATTTTCAGTTTTCATTTTAGTTTTGTTTTAGGTTTTAGTACTTTTGTAATCCCATCTTATATTCGATGTCTTTACATTTACACAATCTATAATTATAAACTGATAAATGTATGTACATAAAAATTGCATTGTATCAAATGATTCATTTAAATTTTAGTAAATAGTACACCTAAATATAAAGTGGGTCCAACTGTACACTTACATTTGTCATTTTATGAGTTTTTGCACTTTTTTTCTATATTTCTATAGCTAAAGCTTTACATTTCATTTAAATATTTCCGTTTATGTTTTAGTTATTTCAGTACTTCTTTTATTTTTGTTAGCTGCCAAGTCAACATTTCTAATTTTCTCAAGTTGAGTTTTTTCTTTAAAAAAAAAAATTTATATAAATTGCATTTAATTATAAATATAAATATTCCATCTGTGCAATTTTAGCTCTGCTTGCAGGCTGTATACTGGACTGATAAACATTGGGACATTTATCACATTAATGTAATCTAATATAGCATCTTTTTGAAACTTATTTTTGCAGATCTTTTTTTTTTTTTTTTTTTTTTTGATGCTTCTCCTGATGTCTTCAATGTCATTGCAGCTGCATCAACAAGAGAAACATGTGGAGCAAACCAAACGTGGTTTCAATTAGATTAATGCATGATTTTTAAAATATATGTTTAACTAATGTTTTTCCTGCACTGTTTATTTTACTTCATAGGCTGCCAGTCACATTTTATGACGTTTTATGTTCAATTCTAATGTTAACAACACTACAGCTATGCTATAATAAATTATGGTGGCATCGCTGTGCACTATTCATCTGCAACGATTGCACGGTTCACATGATGCTCTTTCTGAAATCTGCAGTAAAGCACTTTAAGCCTTCACATGAAGCTATATCGAACCTGGATATCCATGTCCAGAATCCATTCCTTTTGGCAGAAGTGCTGAACAGAGCAGCTCTTCTTCATTAATATGGATGACTGAGGCCAGAAGCATCCAGAGGCGACACACAGTCTCTCATAAACACATGCTCTAGAGATAAAGAGACAGTGATGGAGCAATACTATCACCACATTCATTCACAGACATACTGCATTCTTTCTCCGTCTGCCATGTGAGAGGGAAAGTCCGGTACTTGCACAAATAGAGGAATATATAACTGACAATGTGAGAACAATTTGAATAATAATTAATTTAGTGCTTGTGCCAAACTACAAACCAAAATCTGAGACTTCTGCTAAATAGTTTTTTTCATCATAAATAAGGTGATTATTTGTGCTCTAAATCAAGGCTTCATTTAGTTGATCAAAAAAAAACAGTAATATTGTAAAATGTTTAATATTGAACATTTGATTGATTGTATACTTGTGTTGTCTTGTAATACAGATTTTTACTGTAAAATGTACGGTAATCAAGATGATTTTACTGTTATCTGTTTAGGATTTCCTTTTTGTGTGTGTGTGTGTGTATTTTTTTTATACAAACAAATAAACAGAGGTAAAAGTTACTGTAAAGGACACTCAGGACACTCATCTGACAAAGAGTCCTAATCAGAAAAGTGGCTGAATAAAACATCTCAGATTTATATAGTCTCCAACTTCAAGGACAGTCTGTGCATGATAGCACTAATTCTGTCCCATTGTGCAGACAAGCTTAATAAATCCTCCAGCATCAAACCAGCAGCATGTGCCACTACTAGATATTGGTCTTCTAGTAACAACACAGCTGTTGTATCTCTCTGCATACCAGTACTGAAGACTTTTGAACAAGCTAACGCTTACTGTGATCCTCTGGCCTGGTCTGAGTCTCTAGGAATTGATCTAAATGGGACCTCCCGACCTCTGACCCTGAGCGAAGAGCTGAGAAAGAGGGCCTGGGTGTCTGTAACCGCAGCTGTGTTACATAAACACAGCATAAACTAGCCTGTCTGTCACGGGCGAGCCTGAAGACCTCATCACACACACTGAGGAGCCTCACTCTGTCCTTAAATACAGCCCTTTTACCAGCCTGATTAATTGCCAGTGCGCTCTGAAAGCTAACTGTTAGGACACTATAGACTGCTTCATGCTTCCTGCTGCACATGTTCTTTAAAATCCAGTCTGCACACTGACTTAGTGACCGTACACAATGCTAATTGACACTTTAAAGACTCTCATTCTGCCATAAAGCTTTTGGAGCACAAAAATGTATGGTGATATTACCATACTTTGATTTGTCTTGACATCAAGCCTTGATATATGACTTTAATACCCTAGTTTAAGTGTATGGTAATCATTCAGTATTATGGAATATAAAAAGCTTCATGGATTTACCATCTGACTATCATTGTATTACAGTACTATAGTATGTTTAATAGCCTCAGCATGTTCAGGGAATGATTTGCTCAGACTGTGCTGTATTAATTCATTCATCCCAGCTCCTCCAGACCCCAGGAGAGATGGAGAGACATAGTGCAGCGCTGGCAGATGGCCAAGCAAATATCCAAAATAATAATCAGCAGATTTCAGCCACCTCCCCGCCTGTTTCCAGCCCCTTACCCCCACCTTTCTCCCTTGCTTTACCCTTTGTCTGTGTTTATAGACATAGTTCTGATTTATATAAATACAGGAACAGCATATGGACAGTTTTGTTGATTTATTTTGAGCGCTTACTTAACAGTATGGGAAAATGAGTGCACAGAAAATGTATATAAAGAAACACTTGTACTGTGTCAGTGCTCAAGATTGGCCCATTGATTTTCACGACAGGACTGTCCACACACAAACATGGCCAGCTCATCTATTGTTCAGTGCCTCCACCTGTGTGTGCAGATAATGCACCACCCAACAGATCCTGATGATGTGTGAATGGAACCAAGACACAGTGTATGTATGCATATGATATGAGGTTTGGTTGACCATTCAAGTTACTGAATATATATATATATATATATATATATAGAGGTTTCACACACGTATAGTCTTGTGCATGGAAAGAACAATATAAAAAATAAAAAAAAAACAAGTAACAATGTACAAATGCTACACTGTAAAACCCAACAAGTTACAGTAACTCAAACCATTTGAGGAAACTGATTGCCTTAAACCATTTAAGTTTTAAAACCAATAAATATTAGTACTATAAACCTTTTAACTAATTTATCATATACTCCAATAGGTCATGTTCCCACACACTGTAGAAAAAGTAACAGAGTATTGACAGTAATATGCAACATATTAGCATATTAAAATCATTTGAGATCATGTGACACTGAAGACTGGAGTAAGTGACATCACAGGAATACATTACATTTTAGATATTCTGTATTTAATAAACAAAAGCTGTTATTTTAAATGGTAACAATGTTTACATAATTTCTGTACCTAATCGTGTACATAATATTGTACATTTCAAGGACATTTTAACAGTACTGTACATAAGTTACACATAATTTATACCAAAAAAGTGCAAAGTAAAGTGACAGTCTTTAAAATAAAAAAAATAATAATAAAGTCCATGCCATCATTTCTGATTAGTTTAACATCTAATTTCTGAATAAAATGATTCATTTCTCACCAACCCCAAACTTTTGAATAGTATTGTATGCATCTAAAAATCTGTGTTGCGTAGCGTGTAAGCATGTGCGTCAATGTATATATGCAAAACATGCAGTGATGCTCAACACACACATTCTCTAGCTGCCTGTTTTATCTCCGTCACCCATTTTTTTGCATTCTGTTCCTCGACCATCACTGTTATCTCTTTAGAGGCACGCACCTGTGCTTAGTCACACACATCCTGTTACTCAAACATGCTGTCTGAATTAATCATTCATAATTCACGTGCTGATACTGAAGCTGTCTTTACTTCCTCTCTGAGGCTGAGAGCAGTGTGTGTGTGTGTGTGTGTCAAGAGGGGCGGGTGTAAGTTATTCAAAGCAGAAACCCAGTGACCCATACTGCAGGACGCACCTCCCCACTGGGTGGAAACTTTCAGGAGGCCATGCTGGGAAAACAAGAGCCAAAGATGGAAAAGACTTTAAGAGAGGAGAGCTGGCCCTTGTCTAATTCTCTTCCCTTCAAAAGTGGGGCCTCTTATCTTTACTTAAATAGTCTATGGCCTGGGTCATTGTCAATTGCCAAATTTGATTAAAAAAATCTCACCAATCCCAGTTATGCATGGAATTCCTTCTAATAACCAATGGCACATCCTTGAGTTTAACAGTGTGCTTCATTTCAACAGCATCCCCTCTCTCTCTCTCTCTGTCTCTGAAACTGTCACGCTCCACAGTGAAGTGTTGATGAATGTGGAAAAAGGTAGAGATTTCCACTGATAAGTAGTGCTGCCTTCATTAATTTGAGAAATCATACCAGCAGTGGCCAAATACTGGCATCAGAGAAAGGTAGAAACATAGTGGGTAGAAAGGTAGAAACAACAAATAAAAGGTGATTTTTTTTTTTATTTGAACGTATGAGTATATAAATGTCTCAGAAGCAGGTAATGATGAGCCTGTAGCAAATCGAAATACCCTGGTTTCATGGCATCTTTACCCCCATAGACTGAATAAGCTCGTGTTCTTCCTGTATTCATGCCATTCCTCCTGCTGATTACATTACCATGGCTGATTTCACTTTATTAGTTTTTCTGTATCTACAAGGAAGGACATCATCATACCTAGATCCATATCTAGTGAGAGAGAGAAAGATAGGCATGCTTTCCTGGTCGAAACTCACATATGATACTATTGTGTTGTGTTTGCTACACAGTTATTAAAGGGTTACTCCACCCAAAAAATGAAATTTTTGTCATTAATCACTTACCCCCATGTCGTTCCAAACCCGTAAAATCTTCGTTCGTCTTCAGAACACAATTGAAGATATTTTGGATGAAAACTGGGAGGTTTGAGACTGTCCCATAAATAACAGCATCAAGGTCCAGCAAAGTATGAAAAGCATCATCAGAATAGTCCATCTGCCATCAGTGATTCACGACGAGAGCACCTTTTGTACATGAAGAAAACAAAAATAACGACTTTATTCAACAATTCCTCTCCTCTGTGTCTCTCCAAATCAGCGTAGCGCCATTTTGGCAAATCTGAGCTGTATGCAGATGGTGTACACTCTTCTGTATCAGCTGCGCCACAAGGATACGTTTTTTATGTGTATTTATGCTTTGTTTTGAAAGCAAACAACGCATCGGCGCAGCGTGAAGCGTACACCATCTGCATACAGCTCAGATTTGCCGAAATGGCGCTACGCTGATTTGGAGAGACACAGAGGAGAGGAATTGTTGAATAAAGTCGTTATTTTTGTTTTCTTTGTGTACAAAAAGTACTCTAGTCGCTTCATTACGTTACGGTTGAACCACTGATGGCAGATGAACTATTCTGACAAAGCTTTTCATACTTTCCTGGACCTTGACTGTATTTTACTTGGCAGTCTATGGGACAGTCTCGAGCCTCCTGGTTTCCATCCAAATATCTTAAATTGTGTTCTGAAGATGACCGAAGCTTTTAAGGGTTTGGAACGACATCGGAGTAAGTGAATAATGACAAAATGTCCATTTTGGGATGGAGTATCCTTTTAAGGCGTTTTAATTGGTTTTAGCATATGGTTTCTGGAGTGTTCTGTGTGTTTGCTAAATGGTTGCCCATTGTCAAGTTTTTATGTGTAGTAGTCTCTATTATTTTAGGGTCCTCTGATGGCTCCTATTTCAATATAACTAAAAAGGGCTCCAGTTTGCAACAAAATGGACACAATTAAGTGGTCAATTTTTGCAATAATACAAATGAGCTGATGTCCAATTTGCGAAAAGAGAGAGGGAGAGAGAGAGAGAGAGAGAGAGAGACTGCTAGTACTTTAGAGACTACTTCTACTGTAACCTAGTCAGAGAGTAAGTGTGATTTTGGACACAGCTTATAGTCCTTTTAAATGAGTCATGAAGTTTACTAGAACATGCTAGCAGGTTAGTGGGTTTAATCTGAGGCAATGTTTACGCCTGGTATTAAAATGCATTTTCAGTCTTATCACAATGGGACAACACTAAATACAGGAATAAACGGGGGCTAAAAGGTTTTGAGCTTGTCCACGCACTTTCAACCACTTAAAGGTAATCAGGACAGAAGTGGTCAAAAGTGCACAAAAGAGATGGATTATAACACCAGGTGCAAAACGGCAACTTGTCTCCCTTGACTATACTTGCGATTCGATCAAACAAAAACTAATCTTAATACCAGGTGTACATTCGAAGGTATTAGTTCATGACTGACTCCATCGCTGAACCGTGAATCATTGTTTGGGATATGTCTGCTACAAAACGGTAAATGGTACTGTGGTGTGTATTTTAGGTCTGTAACTGGTTGTGAGACAACACGTAGTTAAAGACACATATTTACAACAAAGTTTTGTTGTAATATATGGTATTCTCACAACATGTCAGTCGTCAGCTCTCAGGGTGAAATTTAGAAACCACTAACTACTGATAATTATAGGCTAAAATGAGCCTGCTGTGAACAGTAAGGAGCACTCGACAGACTAGTTTCCGTAAGATCTGCAGTCACTGAAAGCACATCAGCATTTATGCAACATGAAAAAGATTAATCCAGGCTGTTGAATATGTGTGTGTGATGCTGTGCGCACATGTGTGTGTAGATTTGTCAGGATGTCTGGCTGTGCTGCTTTGCATGTGTCAGCAAGCTTGTATACAACTCTGCCAGCATAAGGCTATAGAGACCCACAATGCAGCAGTCAGCAAGTGAAGAGAGGGGGTGGGGAAGAGACAGATCAGAACCTTGATTTTTTTTGTTAAGAGGGAGTAGTGAATTGTGTAGTGAATTTCCACAGCCACCGGAGGGCACCACTTCAGATACACCCAAAGGCTGTATGAAAACAGGATACACCGCAGGTTTGAAAAGCAACACACATCCATGAGCTAAGCTAAGCGTCCTGAGCATATCAAAAGCTGTTCAGAAAAATAAAATACTTATTGAATACTGTGCATTATACAGTATTTTCTTTTTAAATAGTAAGTGAAACAGTAGGCATACTCCAACAATGATACATCTCAAACATTAGCATGCTTCACCGTATGCTACATTGTTGTCACATGGCCTATCAAAATGCTCCTTGGTGCTACTGTGCGCACTAATGAATTGAATTAATTTGAATTTGGCAGCAAATAAGCACATCGGATAGCAAATTATGGTAGCAAACAGGATACTTGATTCCAGATGGAATTTGTGTGACTTAAATTCAAGGAAATTCCTTTGATTGCTTGACAAAGCCTTGTTTGAAAGATTTAAGCACCCAGAAGTTTGAACGGTTTAATGGAGTGGTTCTGTGTTTACTTTTTATTTGTGTGTGTGTGTGTGTGTGTGTGTGTGTGTGTGTGTGTGTGTGTGTGTGTGTGTGTGTGTGTGTGTGTTTAGAATTTAAATTTGAAAGTTTAAGTCACATCCTGTTGCTCCTTTGAAAATACAGTCCATTTTGTTCTCCCGACAGTGAAGAAAACAAGTGTGAACAGACTTTACATGTAAATCTCTCTATTGACAGTGATGTGTGGGCAATTCACATTTCAAACATTACTTTAACAGCATTGAGATCTCACTTTGTGTTCAAACGGCAATGGATTTTATCATTAAACTAATTCTAATAAGACATATAATGCTGTAGACATATTGTTCTGCAGACAGTATGGAGGTTTTAGCTTTGATGCAGTTTTTTAACCATGTCTTAAATGCTGTTCTCATGGTACAGTTATCTCAGGGCTTGATCACTTTGATGGCCAGAACAAACTGTGTAATGCATGCACTCTATTATGTGCTTTTCTCACTGGCAAAACCACTCCAGCACACTCACAGGAAGAGGTCAGTCTGCGGTGAGCTTTGTAATCCTAGACTATAGGGTGGATAAAACAACAGCTTTTTATTGTTTGTTATTGAGGAGATGTTATTGTTGATGTTATCGCTCACCTGCCTTTATGAAAAATCACATGTTATGCAGTTCATCTGTACAACATTGAGCCAAAGAGCTCTCAGCACAGGAACAATCATCTGACCGAAGGAAATGGTGTTGTACAGAGTAAAGCTATGAGCTGGAGATGACCTGCTTTCACTGACAGCTTTTGGTTTTTAAAAAGGAGCTCTGAAATTGGGTAGAGGGTTGTTATCAGACGAGACATTGACTTCCTTACCACCAGGCAGATAGAGAGACAGACAGACAGAAAAGGACCTCTGTTTCACCCGGCTGCATCAGTGCTGTGCTTGGCATGCTGCAGGGACACAAAATCAGACAGTGTTATGCAAGTGTTTGGGTGGCTGGATATTACTGTGTGTGTGTGTGTGTGTGCAGAAATGTCTGTGTGTCTTGAAGGCAGAAGCACTATCTCGCTGCATGGTCAGTCTGTCCTTGTTAGTGTCTGTGTGAACGACAGCCAAAACACTCTGTACCAAAATGTCCGTCGTCATCAGTGTATAGGCTCTTTGGTAAATGGTTGCAGACTGCGCCAAATCCAAAAACTAAATCCATGCTATCCCAATTTTTACCTTCTAAATTTTACTTCCCAGCACAATTTTATATATATATATATATATATATATATATATATATATATATATATATATATATATATATATATATATATTATTACAACATATAATTTAATCCGAGTATCTTTACTGGCCTTTAGAAAAGTATAAAGGGGCCTTTGGCATAAATCATATGATGGTTTATAATGGATTTGCGAGAGCTTAGATTTGAAAACACATGTTAATAATATTACTTTTTGTCCCTGGCAGCCTCGTAAGAAGACAAAGCAGGATTACATGTTAAGAGACCACATAACTACATTTTTCAGCTTCACATTTCATTACCTCCTTCTCTAGAAAAACTTGCTGGTCAAAAAAATTTCCACAATCCCTGAGGCTTGAGCTGTTTTCTCGGTTCCAAGAACTGTCCCATATTGAATGACAAATCAAATCTCACCAAGACTTTTACATTTATATTCATGCATTTGACAGACACTTTTCTTTGTCTAGAACAACTTACAGTGCATTAAATCTATATGTTATGTATAATTCTCCAATTTACCACAGTAAATCACACTGTCAAAGTGAATTCCATGCAGCATGTACTAATACAATATGTGTTGGGGAGTCTGTATTGTATTACATTGGGAAGTTACTTGTATCCTTTCATTTCCTTTTTTTGCTTTTGTTTCCTAATTTTCTTTGTTAAAACACTCTTAGTCTAGATATGTTTCTCCCTCTCTGGAAGGTTTCTTTCTCTTTTTCTTGTGCTTGCAGATGTGGTGTATAATGTTTACATACTTCCTTTATTCCTATATTTGTCAGATTACAGAACTGCTGAAAAGCACTATAGCTACCACAGGCTGTTTATGAGGATGTGCATGTGATAACACACTTCAGTCTAATTGCTTTATTGTTAGCACTTATGAACTAATGGCAGGAACTGGGCTGCATCAGAAAGTGTTTTTTATCACGGTGTGTGAGGGAAGTTGATTACAAATCAGTCTATGTATCCACATACACTACTGTTCAGAAGTTAGGGGTCAGTAAGATGTGTGTGCATATTTATTTTACATTTGTTGGGATGAACAAAAATAATACATTTGGCTAAAGTTCCACTAAGGACTATATATACTTAGTTATACTCGAGATAATGCAGTCAAACAGTCCCTAAAGATCTATATTTAATATTTATGCGGGTCCTACCTTTGGTCTGATCGTAACTAGGGATGCAACAATACTCTTTTTTTTCATAACTAAAATACTATTATAAACTAGGTTAGTGGATAATTCATATGATAATTAATTCAATATTTAGTGAAACACCATTAAGTGGGTAACAAATAAAAGTTAATAAGTGTAGGACTAAATCTGTTAAATTTTACACATTGCTCTTTGTATAATTGTAAAATGCATTCATAAAAACAAGTAAATATATGTATATATAAATATATAATATAAATTAAAAGACATTTCTTTTGAATGTATAGCACAGTAATGAAGGCAGCAACATATTATATAGAACAGAACAAGAAAGACTGTTATCTTTCATTGCGCAAAAGTATTATAATACTAAAGGGTATGGCTCCAATAGATTGGTGGAACTATGATGTCATAGTTAGAATTTTAGCACGTCCGGTTCCTTAGTTCCAGAGTCAATAGGTTTTTTGAATGGGAGTTTGGATAAATCTCCTAAAATAAGGTCAGTGGTTCACACAAGCTCAAGATATTTTCGCGTTTTATGCTGCCTTCCAGGCAGGTTTTTGAGCCCATAAATCACAACTTCAAACCACGACTCACGACTTTGTAGCGTTCCAGGCAAGTCACGCCAAATGGAATGCAACACAAGTCTTCGGATGGAAGATGCTCGTTTTATCGCTTACTGATAGGGAGAGTCTAGGTTCACAACATAAGGTAAACTCATATTATTATTCCATGTAAACACCACATTAACTGGCTTAGTCACCGTGTAAGTGATACTTTAACGATGCATAGTGCTTAAAGCCACATTAAAATTAAATGTTTATGGCCACATGAAGCTGTTACAAAGCTTACAGATTGAGGAGAACATTTTGTGTACCCAACCTAACAAAACGATAGCTGAAATATGGTACTTAATTAACTAAAATATGTTTAATCTTACCATATTCAAAAACTTGCTCACTTTGATGTTAGATTAAATGCACTAGAATTTCACTGAAAATGTGGAGACACGTTTTTAATTAGAATATTCATATTAATCCAGGATTCATTGACTTTAAATTTTTTACCTTATTTCGAAATTTACAGAAATAATTGCTTTCGTATGTCTTATTCAGTTTTAGTTTGTCTCTAGTTTTGTATTTATTCCAGTTTATATGAAAAGGTTAATGTATCATTGATTAAAATTAATGTACAGACTAAATCCTTTTTAACTGAACACATTTAAAAGAAGTTTGAAAAGTTGTGGGAAGCGTGGTGGTGGTAACGTTGAAGTCGAGCGACCATGGAGGTGTAGTTTGTTTATAGTCTAAGTTTAGTTTTTAATTTCTGGCACTTTTTTAGGCATCAAAAACGTGTACGTTTCATGAACTATGACTGAACACAGAGCTTATTTTTTGCGATAATCCAAAAACCTGGAAAAATCCTATTGGCTTCTTGTCGAGGGTACCAGTGTGATGCTAACAGCCAATCTGCATACAAAGCAACATCATAGTTCCCTCACTATATACAGAGCTGCACAAAGCGTTTAAGCATATTCCATGTGCAAAATGATGCGCTTGAAGCAACACGGCATCACAACGCGCAACGTAGAAAAGTTCAAAGCACAAAGGGAAAAGATATTGCATAGTGTATTATATTTGTGCAGTAGTTTGATCCTTTTCTGTTAACAGTTTTAAATCTCAGTTAATGAGGGCTCTTGAATAAGAATTCGTAACCGAATCCGATATGCAGTTTGAATGCTGAATGGAGGATGACAGCAGCTGCAGCGGAGAGAAGATTTTGCATGAACTTAAATTTAACGACTGTACCTCACACTGAACTATGGAACAGCTTCACAACTCTTGAAATATAGTGCACTAAAACTTGATGGTGCTTTATGATGTTTTTATACCTTTTGTGGGCCTTAACAAAAACACTGAATAGTACACACACAATATTGGATTTGGATCGGATTCGTCTGACCAATAAGTTACCCGATCTGGCAGAGTGAGTATCAGATAGAGGCATCCCAAATCGTAACCTTTCTTTTTTATGTTTTTTTTTTCTATGATATTTCCTTTTTTTTTTTTTATCTGTCATCTCTCTCTATCTATTAGTCTATCTAACAACTACCATCCTGTGCACTCAAACTGAGTGCTCACTTCTCTCTGTCATTGCAAGACATGCCCCCTTACTGCTGATTGGCAGTGTTTCGGGACTTTTCAAAAATCATTTAGTGCACCTTTAATGATGGTACTTAACAAGATGCTAACTGATGGACTGAAGTCATGTTGATACTTGTAGATTATTGTTACGCTTTCAATGCTTTTATCATCTGTTTGGAGTCTCATTCTGGCATGACCCATTCACTGTAGAGGATCCATTGCTGAGCAAGTGATTTGATGCTAAATTTGTCCAAATCTGTCCAGATTAAGTAACAAACTCATCTACATCTTGGATGGCCTGAAGGTCAGCAAATGTGAACTGTTCCTTTAAGAGGGTCCAAATGACCCACAACAGCTGAGGAGGAGTTGACAGGAGACATGGACTGCTGGGTTCCAGTGGTTCTGATGGTATCTTCACAAACACATCCTACTCATTGGTTATGGTGTCAGGCCAGACCAAAGATTTCAAGCATCCAGCAGCAAACCACACACATCAACCTCACTTCCTCTAGTTTCTCCTCTCATAGTCTGTGTAATGATGTGGTGATAAGCGATATTAACTAAAGGCTTTTGCGTGTTGCCTCCAGCATTTGCAAATGCACTTTAAGTGGTGCACTCAAGATGACTTGATATACAAAATGTTCTCTAATCACTCTTTTAGTTCTCTCAGTAGTTCCGCTGCTTCTTTTTGTGATGCCTCTGCAGAACTGAGTTTGCAGGAGTCTTGACAGACGTTGATCTTCCTGGTTCCTGGTTCTGAGCTATCCTGTGCTTGCTCTTTGCACCTGGGATCACAGCTGTGAGAACATATTGTTGGGTGGCAGAAGAGGAGGTGAGAAGTGTGTGAGGTTCAGAAAGGAAGAGAGAGTGACAGAGAGAAAGGATTTAATGAGGCCCAACCACCAGACTGGTAATCAGTGATCTCCCTCATAGTGGGCCTTTTTGTTTGAAGCTGCACCACAGGATCTCCCTCCCTAATGTACCACTTGCCTTCCTCTCCATTTATTCTCTACTCTCTCTTGCTCTCTATCCACCATTTCTTCCCTAACTTCCTCAATGACACTTTCTTTTCCTCTATTTCAGTCTCAGTTGTAATTATAAGACATACTCTATGACTAGTCTCTTGTAGCCAGACTTTCAGATGGATGGCTAAAGTTCTGGAATCCATGGCAGTTTTCTTTGGCCAAGGCCTGCCCATGAGGCCATTTGACCAACATATCAAACAGCAGCAAATCACAGTTTGTTTTGTTCAGCGGCACATTTCAGGGCATGGAAATGTTGCCACAATAACAGACCGGTGTGTAAAACTCTCGACTTTAAACACGACTGCTTTCTTCTTTCCTGGGGAGGTTCTTTCCCGGCACAACATCTCTGTTTCCAGGGGGAACGTTAAAGAACAAGACACGCATGTCTCCCGGAAATCCTGTGTAATTCAACCAATCTGACGATGACTTCGCAACTCCTGAAGTGTTTCCACTTTTGTGTGCCGTATGCATCAGACGTCCAGTCAATGGTCAGAGGGCGTGACCTCTGAGGCTGAGACTACTCCATGACATACTCCAAAAATATATACACTACCAATCAAAAGTTTGGTCTGTACTGTATATATATATATACATATATATATATATATATATATATATATATATATATATATATATACAATACAGACCAAAAGTTTGGACACACCTTCTCAAGAGTTTTCTTTATTTTCATGACTATGAAAATTATAGATTCACACTGAAGGCATCAAAACAATGAATTAACACACGTGGAATTATATATGGAGTTATATACATAACAAAAAAGTGTGAAACAACTGAAAATATGACATATTGTAGGTTCTTCAAAGTAGCCACCTCTTGCTTTGATTACTGCTTTGCACACTCTTGGCTTTCTCTTGATGAGCTTCAAGAGGTAGTCACCTGAAATGGTCTTCCAACAGTCTTGAAGGAGTTCCCCGAGAGATGCTTAGCACTTGTTGGCCCTTTTGCCTTCAGTCTGCGGTCCAGCTCACCCCTAAACCATCTCGAATTTGATCAGGTCCGGTGACTGTGGAGGCCAGGTCATCTGGCGCTGCACCCCATCACTCTCCTTCTTGGTCAAATAGCCCTTGATGCCTTCAGTGTGACTCTACGATTTTCATAGTCATGAAAATAAAGAAAACTCTTTGAATGAGAAGGTGTGTCCAAACTTTTGGTCTGTACTGTGTGTATATATATATATATATATATATATATATATATATATATATATATATATATATATAATGGCTTATAATGTTTTCATGAAGACTTTTTTTAAAATGTGTGTGAAAAATACTTCCGAAACGCTTATGGTTGCATCCATTTATTATTAGGTAATATAAATATATAAATATCTAATCAGTAAATGTGTTCGTAAAATAAAATCTGACAGTGGCATCATACATTTAGGTTCCAGTATTGAATATTAATCATTCCAACATAAATGTATTTTTCAGGCAGTTCCAGTGAAGTGTATGGAAATATTTTTTTTTTCCTTATTTTCACCCTTTTGCTGTCTCTGACAAAAGACAGCCTATATTTGTGGAGTTGATTGAATTGCTTGTGTTCGTGGGTTGCAGTGGTGTACAAGGTTTCTGTTTTACTAGATATGGTGAAACCGATAGTGTTGTTGAACTGTAACATCCCAGCTTTATCAGTGTCGGTTTGTGTCTGCGTGTGATTGTTAGCATGTTAGATCAGAAAGGCTACACTTGGATTGTCCTATAGGCCTTTCTCTTCCCCACATGTGCTCACACACAAACTCTGTATGCAGTGTACCTGCATCAATGGCCTTTAGCATGTGTGTCCAGTGACAGGCTGTGACAGACCATAATAAAGTGCCTCTAACAACCAAAAGGCCCAGTAGAATGACAACACGTGCACACACACATACACAAACACACACACAAACACACACACAAACACACACACACACACACACTAACACAGAGCTTACAAACAGACATGAACTCTTATCTACACCAGCACACCCTGACACATATTTCTCTCTCACAAACACACATACTGCTATTAATTTGCCCTGTCTCCCTGGACTCCCCTCTTCCCTCTGTCCTCGCTAACGGTCATCTACTTGATAAATAATTCAGTGCGACAGATTCTCTGGCAGCCCTGTCTTAAGCAAGCAAAGCCTCTGATTTAGCAGTGTCACACACATGCTCCCAAAAACCAAGGTCATCCTTTATAGATTAAAAGCGCTGCTGGACAGAATCATGCCGCTGTTCTTTGCTTCATGTTGAGAAAATGACACGACTGAGTTTGCTCAGATAACATAAATAAAAACAGTTGTGTAATATTTATATGGCTATATGTTATTACACTGAACAAAATTATGAACGCAATACTTTTGTTTTTGTCACCATTTTCCATGGGCTGAACTCAAAGATCTAATACTTTCTATGTACACAAAAGGCCTATTTCTCTCAAATATTGTTCACAAATCTGTCTAAATCTGTGTTAGTGAGCAATTCTCCTTTGCTGAGATAATTCATCCACCTCACAGGTGTGGCATATCAAGATGCTGATTAGACAGCATGATTATTGCACAGGTGCCTATAAGCCACAATAAAAGGCCACATAAATGTTGCGTTTATAATTTTGTTCTGTGTTTATGAATATATACAGACTTTTCAAGTTGGTGATGTTGTGCCAGTTTAAGAATCACGGTAAAAGTGAATCTGTATTAGTGAAAATTTTGTTTCAAATGTAAATGTTGACTGTACGGTGTTTGTGCACTTTTGCTGAGGAATAACAATAAAATGTGCCAAACAATACAGTTTGGCTGGTTTACAAGGCAAGGGGATTGTTCAACATTTCCCAGCAGCACAAGAATCATCATGCATCATTTGCTTTTTAATGTGTTGGGTAAGTGCTGATAATCCCTTCCATCTTGATCAGTAATTGGAAAATAATTGTATCAGTGGTGAATGGACCAAAATAATTCATCATTTCTGAATATAAACTTTCCAGAAGGACGTAAAGGCAGCAAAAATGGAGACTTCACAAAAGATTGTCTTGTGACAAATTGAAGTTGTCTGGACACATGGGAATCTATTCATTGACAACCCAGTTTATTAGCGCACAGTTCTGAGTAACCAGCATGTGAATGTGGTTGCTTTGTTATACTTTTAGAAGAAGTACTTCTGATGAGTTAGCATTGCTACTTCCCTCTGATTACATAAAGGCTGTAGGTTACTGATTGTAACCAGCAGACTGTTACATGGAAGGGCAGGAATGTGAGATTTCAATGGCTTTCTGTTTTTACCCTGCATACACTGGTGCTTTACTCAAGGTGACTGAGCTCAGCATAGTTTTAATAATTAATCTTAAACACACACACATGCTGCTTATCCAGTGCCACTGCCCACCAGGCTATAAGTGAAATGAGCATTATAATTCATCTGACCATGTCAAAGTGCTGATTTTACTTATGACTGCAAAAAATATTTTGAATAGAAGTATCGCTAGACCTTTGTTATGGGGGCATAAGGTAATACTGCTGTTCCCCAGTAAAATAGAACTGATAAACCCTTTTGATTACCATAAACTAACCTGAGAATAATGTTCCCAGGTAATATTTCAGCTATTATTTCAGCTGACCAGAACTAGCAAAATTCACAAATTAATCACTCTTCTGATATAATCTTTTAGATGACTTTGTAAAAATGTCTAGAATTGTTCATGATTCATTTAGACTCATTCAGACAGTTCACTCACGCTGAATCGCTTGTAGTGGTTTCTCACACAGTAACGGGATACTTTGTAAATCAAATCATTTGACAGTTATGAAGCTGCTCTTACAGTATGTGCAGCTTTTGGACCACTCTGCACTACAGTGAAATCAATTTGTATATCCATAACTAGAGAAAAATTAGATATTGTGGCCACAAATTAAGAATTAACTCCCACATTTTATAATTTTATTACTGTTTTATTGACATTTTATTAGTTACACTATGGCCATGTTGTACTGATAGGCTCTTTTCACATTTTTAGAGTTCACGGAAGTCTTCATATTTAGGTAAACTTCAGTAGTGGTGAAAGCAAACTACCGTACAAACTCTCTCTCTCTCTCTCTCTCTCTCTCTCTCTCAATTTGGCATCATTATCCCTCGGCTGTTGTAATGGAAAAACTCACACAGCAACTAGTTTTATGAAATTTCATCCAAAGGTAATTTAACACAAATTATAGTGTTACATTCTCTTTTTTAATGAGAATAATAATAAAAAGATTTATCATGTTAATAGCTGTTAACACATCAACAGTTTGTGAAAAGACTCATTCCCTCAGTTTATTTTAATTAAATTGTGGCTACAATTGAACTAAAATGAAGGAAGAAATTAAAAAGTTGTGGGAATGAATTCTTAATTGCTGGCCACAATCTCACACTCCTGGTTCAAGTAAACATGTCTGTATGCATATTTTTGCCTAAAGTTTGTTATTTAACCTTTTAGCAACTGTCTACTATCTATAATGCCTACAAAGAGGAGTGTAAAGGAGTGTAATCAAACACAATCCGTTTGGATCACTGTGTTCTTCGGGGGAAAATGTGCTCTGCTTAGCATGTGGCTTCTGTTTAATGGTCTAGAATGATTAAGTGTCAGTGTATAAAATTCTCTCTCTGCTAATGGCTGAGGGGAGTAGGACGAGAGGAAGGGGGTTGGGCGGCATGACAAAGGCACATCTTCCCCCATAGAGACTCCATGCTGGGGCTGTCACCAGCTCACACACATGCAGAACCCCCCACTCGTGCACTGTCTTGCCTTTCCTCACTTCTCAAACATGCATTTGGCTGGGTCTGTTACAAAAGTGTGCTGCAGAGCTTGGATAGACGGCAGGCCAGACCAGAGGACTGTGCAATCTGTATACATGGGGGAAGGGAGCAATAGAGGGGAAAGGGTAAGAAGGCAGACCCAGCCCTCTCGGTGGCCATTAAGCTAACTCGTGGATCAATACTGGTTGTAAGTATGACTGAGCTCAGGCTGAAAGCCTTCTGCGCACTCGCATATAATGACAGCCTTACAGAGCAGCTGCACAGATGGGCAGAGCATTGCCAGGCCATGAATCACAAAGGGAGTGAGAGAAGAAGAGAGGAGTAGTTAAAACAATGGGTATATCCCCCTTGGAGTTTTTCAGATTTTTTTTTTTTAACACTTTAACACTCGCCTTTCATGGATTGAAATCGGTAGTAGAAAGAAGTCAGTTCATTTGGGTGAGACAATCAGTCATTTTCTTCACTGTGTAGTGCTGCAAAAGTGCCGTGACCTGGACCGCAGTCAACCGTTGACTTTCTCTAAGGATAACTAACAGGCCTTTTCGTGGTCATGTGATATGGATTTACTAAGAAACCACACATTTTTGTCAACTTGAGGATGCTGACTTCTGTTTGCATTTCTCTCACTGTCCCCCCCACCCCTTCACAGTTTTTCATAGATCAAATCATCTTTATGGACACTTTCACCAAATAACATTGCAAAAATCAAATGATTCGGAGACGTAAAGTAAATAAAAATATGGTATGAAGCACTTCTGCCAGATAACAGCCACATAGCATACAATGTCAGATTTGACCAGAAAACTGTGTTATGATTAAAAAAAATATATATATATAAAAAATATATATATTAAATTAAGTAAAATAGACAGATAAATAATTCAAAATAAGATACATTTCTAAAATATAATTGAATACTGTTATATGCCGACTCCATATAATGTTTCAATAACATAAAACCTTTAATACATGGGCCAGATTTGATCTATACCAACTTTTTTAATACAAGGAAGGGGATTTTATATTAAGAGCAGCAAAAGTGAAAGATCAAATGTCCTCATGTGTAGAAAGGGAAAGGAAAGCACGTCGAGTTTTGTGCCAAGGCACCAGTATAGAACACATAGTGCTGGTGTATCCAGGCACTGCAGCTGCGGCTGCACAAATATGCACTGTGTAGAGAGCCTTTAAATCAAGATGCAAGCAGGGCCTCTCATCTGTTGTGCATGAAAGCTAAGAAAAAGAGAGTAAGAATATGGGAGGAAGGGAGAGAGAGAGAGAGAGAGAGAGAGAGAGAGAGAGAGAGAGAGAGAGAGAGAGAGCAAGCCGAAGGAAGGAAGGAACCTTGCTCCCCAAGCACAGTAAGATGGGATGAGGAAACTGGATATCTTGCATAGAAAATTCCTCACACTGGAACTCTTCCCTTAAATCTGTAAACCAGATATTTCTTCTTGATCACAAACTATAACAGGCATATAAACCATATAGTAGTGCAAGATATCAAGATACATTTTTATGTAAAAAGAAAAAAAAACTGTTTTTTAAATATTTGTAAAAAAAAAAAATGTGGTAACACTTTAGAATAAGGTTCCATTAGTAAATGTTAGTTAACTACTTTAGTTAACATGAACTAAGCAAGAACAATTCCTCTACATCATTTATTAACCTTAGTTAATGTTAATTTTAGCAATTAATAATGCATTATTCAAATCAAAAGCTGTGCATGTTAACATTAGTTTATGCACTATGAAACTAACAATGCATAAATGTATTTTCGTTAACTAACATTAACAAAGATGAATAAATACAATAATAAATGTATTGTTCAGTGTTTGTTCATGTAAATTAATACATTAACTAAAATTAACCAATAGAAATGTATTATAAAGTGTTACCAAAAATGTCAGTGGTGTGTGTAAAAAATAAACATTCTTTAAATCTTATTTTTTGTTCCACAAAAGAACAAAAGGTGAACAGTTTTGGAACAACAAGAGGGTGAGTAAATTATGAAAGGATTTTCATTTTTGGGCACTACCCCTTTAAATGTGTAATGCCCTGTATAATAAATAGTATATATCAGAAAATGGTACAAAATATATTCTGTTCATTCTGATTTCACAATTAGAACAAGTTTAACAGTGACTCTGAAAAACACTGAAGCCAGTGAGTTCATTCACCCATCCTACCCCCACCCCCCTCAGCTTTAAAGAACATTCCTTTCATAAATCTGTATGCCTGTGTGAGTGTTTTTTTTTTTTTTTTTTTTTTTTAAGAAACCCGAGAATTCGTGCTTGGTATGTGGAGGAGCTCATTATGGTGCCTGTGGAGGGCACTTGGGAATGCTCAGATATTTCCAGCATCATCTCTCGCAAAACCTTTCTCATGCTAGCCTCTGTTCTCCTCTCATGCTAACAGACACACACACACAGTGGTAAAAACGTACCCTGTAATCAGTTCTGTGCATTCACACTTAAGTGAGACAGCCTCTCTTTTATTTTAGAGAGTAGGTGAGAGTAGCACATTTGCAGTACTTTTTTTTTCTTTTTTTTTTTTGATTATGAAGCAGTGTTTCTAATTTGACCATGTGTTCTCCTTTCTATGTGGGAGGTTATGTACGTTAAAAACTGTCTGAATGCATTATCTCTTTTTGTCATGGCCGCTCTCTTCCTCTCTCAGAGCTCCTCCTTTCAGGCAAAATATGTTCCCCAGTCTTGTTCCCCCGCTGCAGTCTGCTGCATTGTATGGCATCACCCACTTGTTATCCTGAAACCTCTTCCCCCCGTGAAGAATGAAAAAAAAAATATTTCCCCTGTTCTACCATAGCCTGATTAAGTTAAGCCTTTGAACAGACATTTGTATTCATGGCCATGTTCCATGTTACTCAAAACAACACGTGTCTGATGCCCAGCCCCACAGTACAAATTTACAAAGTCAATGACTCTTGGGACATTGTTGGAATGGTGACCTGCCAGTCAGATCTCTACTACTGCACAAAATGGCTGAAAACAGGCCTGTTCAGTATGCTACTCGTATGCTTTAGGAACAAAATGGGTATGCTCTATGCAGGAGACTGCTTCATAGATTTATTTGAAATACTCTTTTAGTTATTACTCGTTTAAGTGAACAAAGAACACATGCATCTATTCAGCACAACATTCACAAAAATGCAAAAAAGAGAGAACCATTTTTAAGGTATAACAGAGTGTTTTATTTTCTAAGCCAAGCCATTAAGTTAAAATGCACATTCACCATTGATTCTCCCAACATGAAAAGTTCAAAATGCTTCATCCTCAAATCTCTGTATTACATGGTGACAGAAATGTGGTCTAAATTAGATTATATACTATTAAATGTTAATCCAATAAACCATTTCAGTATGGATAAGCCTTGCACACAAAAGATGATTCTGTTCATTCGATTCATTTTTACTATTGTTACTGTCCAGCATTTCTGTTCTGCCATCTCAATAATTAAAAATTCTGCTCATGTCTAATCATCATTTCTCTGGCTTCATATTCAGCCAGGCCTGTAAGCTCACTCTCTGCAATGACAGCAGGACATCGGACACAAAGACTTCAAAGACCATCCACTCTCCTTCTCTCTCACTCTCTTATTCATTCCCTCCCTTTTCCTTTTAGGCTTTTACCCTCACTGTTTCATTATTTGTTTATCGCACACTTAGCTCTTGGGTGGTTCTATTTCTTTTTGGTTTACCAGAAATTCCTTTGCCTGAGAGAACACAACAGGCATTTTTCACATTTATTTTCAGAAAGCCTGTGTTGCCAGACGATTGTTTCATTTGTTTGCTTTTATCAATATGGGATTCACATTTAAGGTTTGTTTCTCAGATTAAGTCTACAGCTCAGCCGACTCACTGTGGCACTTCTACCATGTCGCCAATCGGAGTTGGAGCCTGAAAGTCGGCAGCCAAACTCAAGTCCTTTTTCAGTTCACAGTCACTTAGCTCTTGGGGGGCTTCTTTGTCCTTCACACCATTTACACATGCCTCAACCGGGGACTCAAGGACATCTGCAGGGGCTACGTCTGGTGCCTGCTCATGGCATTCCCCATTTACCTCAGGGGGAGCCGACACAGATTCCTCTGCCGAGCCAGCGCTCTCACAGTCTCCATTATTCAGCTTCAGATCTGTGACAGTCGAGGCAGGTTCCTCAAGGCAGAGCTCGTTGGTTGAGGTTGATTCTAAGATGACGATTGCAGGAATGGACTCCTCCGCACTCTTTTGTTCTGCCACAGGTTCGGGTTGTGTTGGCTCTGGGGATGGCTCGGGATTTGCTTCTGTTAGTGTAACCTCAGGGGGTGCAGCAGTTTCAGATTCAGGCTCTGTGATGGGTGTGGGTTCCTCTGGAGAAGGCACAACCATCTCGACCTCTGCTGCACTCAATGCTTCGGAAACAGGTTCAGGCACCGGGGCAGACTTTGTGACTGCCTCCGGAGCTGCTGCCTCAGTAACAGTCTCTGATTCTAGTGTGACATCAGTGGTTTTTGTAATTTCAGTGGACAACTGACTGGTATTTGCAACCTCCTCAACCACTTTCTCTACCACCTCCTCTGTGACCGGCTCCACTGGTAAGGCTTCAATTTTAGGCGACGATACAGGCTCTTCTAGCTCAGGTGCAGGTTCGTCGAGTGCAGCTGTAGAATCCTCAGCCTCTGGGGCAGTTGCATTCTCCTCAGGTACAGCTGCTGGTTTCTCAGATAGTGTTACTGGTTCCTCCGTTACTGGTGTCTCTGATGCAGTGGCTGGTCCTTCTGTTGCAGCCGTAGGTTTCTCTGTCACTGGTGCATCTGGTGCAGCTTCAGGTTCCTCTGCTGCTGGTGCAGTTTCAGGTTCCTTTATCACTGGTTCCTGAGGTGCAGCTTCAGGTTCCTTTGTCACTGGTGTCTCAAGTGCAGCTGCAGGTTCTTTTGTCACTGGTTCCTCAGGTGCAGCTGCAGGTTCTTTTGTCACTGGTTCCTCAGGTGCAGCTGCAGGTTCTTTTGTCACTGGCTCCTCAGGTGCAGCTAAAGGGTCCTCTGCTGATGATGCTTCTGGTACATCTGCAGGTTCCTTGGGTGCAGATACCTCTGGTGCTGCTGCTAGTGTTTCTACTACAGCTGATGGTACTTCTGCTGCTGGTGCCTCTTGTGTAGCAGCGGGTGCCTCTACTGCTGTTGCCTCTGATGCAGTTGCTGGTGCCTCTTCTGCTTGTGACTCTGGTACATCTGCTGGTTTCTCTGGAGCACTTTCTGGTTCCTTAGATACAGCAGATGCCTCTGGTGTAGTCACTGGTTTTTCTGGCACAGCATCATCCTTCTTCACCTCTGGCTGTGCTGCTGAAGGAGAGGTGGGCTTCTCAGCTGGAGCTTCAGACTCCACCACTTGCGCTGCTGCACTTACCGCATCAGCCTCCTGCGGTGCAGCCTCCGACTCAGTCACAGGGGTCTCTGCCTTTTTCTCAGCTGGTTCAACTGCTGCCACAGCACTCTCCTCTTTCTTCTCTTTAGGGTCACTGACATCGTATCCCTTCTTCCGTTTGCTTAGTTTGCCTCCCATGATGTTCTGTGGGAACAGAAGAACATATTATGTAAGCTACAAACATCACTGAATTTCAGTATATTTATATTTATGCATTTGTTAGATGCTTTTATCCAAACTCATGACATCACTTTCAAGTGCCATACTCTACTGTTTGAGCTACATGACAAGTTAGTCTAAAACTCTATTGGAAAATAACCAATATTCTTAGCACCTCATTATGGATATGACATTTTAAAATGAAAAATGCTCACATAGCCCACCATGTTTCTCCATATAAAGGGCATTTACTCAATCATTTTAACCCCATGGTATCTCTGCCAAGGGCTTTGAATGCAGTCCAACTTTGTATTTGGGAGGAGGACGTGGCTTGAGGACAAATGGTGACTGGATGGGGATGTCACTTAGTTTTTGTAAACTTGTTAAGATATCATTCAACAACCCAGTTTTACAGTATAAAGGCAGCAGGCACTGATTATATATAATGTGGTAGAAGGATTTGCAAGCGGAACTCAAAAATGTTCTGCCTTAGACAACTAGACAAAAAAAATAAAAATAATAATAATAATAATAATGACCAGGTCTAGTTATGTCAAGTGTTGATTTTTTTTATTCTATCAATCTGTATACAGTTTCACTAAAATAAATAAAAAGTCATATAAAAGTCATTCACTTCTCTTAGCATTTTTTCATGGCCGGTTCTGGTTGGTAAAGCAGCTTGGTTTGGGGATGTGTGAAGATAATGAAGATAAGTTTCAGGGGAAAGACTGATTAGATAACATGAACTGAATCACATTTGGTAACATCGGTCAATGCTAATGACGTTACTTAACCTTTTAACTGGTGAGTTTATAATATCCCCTGGACAGGAGCATAGAAATACATAAATCCCACATATGGGACCATACTGCTTAAAGGGTTAAAAATGAAAGGTTTTATTATACAACTTTTCATTTTACCGAAAACATTCTTGTAAATTGCAAGGATCTTAATGTGTTAATTGGAACTGGTTTCACATGCATATGGAATTATGGATGTGAGAGGTAGATTAAATGTTAAATGTTTTCTTAATTTGCAACCTTTTAAAGACCTGCAGTTATTGTAGTTTAATTGGATAATATTCTTTAAGATGCCGCATGGTGGGGTTACAAGAGGAGCTGTCCATAGTGCTGCACTGGGGCAAACAAAGACCGGATATGCAGTCATGCCCCAATGCAACCTGCAGATGAGTCCAACTGCTGAGATATGCTGCCTATGTCAGCGCTCACTAAAGACAGTTTTTATTACAGCCTCTCACAGCGCTCTGTGCCAGTACACTTCTCAGCCTCCATTATTCCTGCTAATCTTGCTTGAAGAAGTTACTCATTAATATAATGATGTAAAGAAATTTGCTTAATGATGGTCTGAAAGTTATGTCCTTGAAGACTGGTGAAATACACTGAGCAAATATGGCAAACCAAGCAGCCTATCCCATGTCTGGCAGTAGGTTACAATATATAAGATACATAAGGAAAAAAAAGTGGAATGTGGTGGAAATATTTCATAAAAACACAAATATTATTTTGCATTTTAATATATTTACATATTTCCAGTGTACACGCACACAATTTTATATATTTTAAAGACACATTCCCCCACCCCAACACCACCACCAAAGCTCCCCCACCCTTTTCATATCGACCAGCTCTTAGAATTTTTGCAAGCGCAAATCAATGCTTCCCATTTCCTTAAACAATGCTTTCAATAGAAATGCACCAATAAAGGGAAATCGAAATACGAAAGGGGTTAACTCTTTAACCGAGTAAGAGCTACCTGTAACCCACTGCTTCATTTTTTAAATATAAAATAAAATAAAACAAAAGCTTTTGTATGCGTCTCATTTTTACTTTTACTCACGTTTTAACCCCCCATCTTATAGGACACAAGTCACACCTTCCCGTGATAACATTATAAGCTTAGAAAGATTATAAATGTGTCATTTTTTAAGTGTCATTCATACATTTCTAGGATATTACATTTTTTTCCCGTTCAGATATTGAGTAACATAGATACGGGGAGCTTTCGTTGTACCTTTTTTAGTTTGTATGAGTGACATGAAAATTGCGAGAACAAAGAACGGCTCGTGCTGTCTGCGTTCAACTATATCTCCAGCCTCAATAAAACGCTTTGTCTGGTAAGTGATTTTTACCCGTTATTCAGAGTCACTGCTAACATTTTACTGACCTGCTTCTGTGGAAATCCGTGCGTAAGAGCGCGTGGAAGGTACTTTCCTTTCTCCTGTAGGTAGTGAATGTGATTCAGTTCGAGCCAGTCCTACTCTCTCCCTGAGGTCCAATCTGCGACTGGGCGTTTTTTCTCTTTCCACCCCTCCTGTTAAACCCACGGTTTGTGAGACATCTGTCGTTATCACAGCCTCTCCTGCCCACTGCCCACAATCCATATACCCTCCCTCTCCTCCTCCCTTCCCTCCCCCATCACGTTGGGTGCATATTTGACTAGATTAGATGGGCTTTATAATGGGTTTGGGGAATAATGCCCCCTTTTCTTTCACTTTTTTGAAGTGATCTCTATAGCAACCGTATTCCTTTTGACTCATGTTGGTGCATTTGCCTTTTTTTCCCACCTGCCTGATTGGTTTTAGCATGCATTTTTCTTTACGTGTGTGTGTGTGTAAGGACAGGGGTTAAAGCAATTCTCCACCCCCATGGCTGAAGGAGAGGAGCATGAACTGTAAGCAGGGCCTTCGAATTCAGTTGCACAGTATTGTTTTAACATTGTAAGGTATACCCGCACCAATCCAGTCTTAAGCAGATATTCTATAATTGAAGGAAGTACAACTAAATATAATGCATAGCTTAAACACAAAGTAAAGAGAAAAAAAAAGATGTTTCATTCATTTGTTCATATCTTGGCAACACTAAATGACTCAGATTCTTTGAGAGTCTGCAAACCACCAGAATAATGTTTCTGAATCATATATGTGCCGCAGGTCAAGAGAGTCATGAGGTCATTCCTAATATAACATTCCACTTAAAGTGGTCTGACATGGGACCCTTGTGAAATTCGTCTACTTGGTGTTAATAGTACAAGCAGAGGTGCGATGAGATTTTACTAGGCCTGTTTCATATGAGCTCTAGAGATATGTATAATAAATGCAAAATACACTCCACAACATTAACCCTTCTTTTCCACCTTTTATAATAGGCTTCAGATTTAAGAAGTACTCACCGATCTAAATGATGGTGCTCTAATATGATAACTTTGTATCTTATGTGCCCTCCAGCCATTGAATATATTAAATATGTCATTACAAAGATAGGTATTCACTATTAACCTGTTGGGTTACTTCTGGCCTCACATTTAATCAGACACAGAAATCTGAATGTTTTAAATAGCAAAATACAGTAAGTAGTTGTAACAGACAGTATTGTCTATTACTTACTAAGTAATTTTTAACATTAACTTTCAACTTTTAAAGATAAATCAAACGCATAAGTGATCATTATTATGCAATACGGTATAAATATTGGATATGCTGTTGAGCACAAGTGTACAATAAAGGATGGTCTCATAAAAAACTCACCCTGGGGCAAAGCAGGCCAGCTGTGTGGATAATTATTAGTCAATCCTTATGCAGACTAGCCAATTACATATATATTTTCTTTTTCTTTTCATCACAGGCTCATGATTAAATTACACTGAGGGAAGGAATGAACCAGCGCGCCCTTTCATCACTGCTAGACACATGGAAAGTGATGAAACATGGTCGTGAGAAACTAGTTTCCTCTCCATAGTTCTGCATGTTTTACGGCACAGCTTGCATTTTTTCGTTGTACTAAATGTCAAGATTAGAAATCAAACCTATAACACAGGACTTTGCTGTCAGATTCTTGAAATATGAGAGCGTGCGGTCTCATGTGAAAAATGTAAATACATGTTTTATTTCTTGACAGTTTTAATGATCTACATTCATGTCTAAAAATTGTGCGTAATGTTTAGATTTGGGTCACACAGCTGGAATGTTGGTAATTTGTTAAAATGCCAGCTATTCTGGGCAGAGAGTTCAAGGTTACAGAGTTCCCAGACTCTGTGTGCTGAACGGTTTATGATCTGTGAGCTTTATGCCCCAGAGAATGTTTAGCAAGCATATCATATGCGTTTAATCATACATCTCATGTCAATAAAACAACAACAAAAACGTTTACTCAAGATGCAGCTTTCTTTGGAGGAGAAAAAGAAGACAGCAGCCTCTAGTGTCTGAAGAATGATGGTGCAACAGCTCTATGCATTTTAGACAAAGCCTGAAAAAGAGGAAAGCAATATTGATGAGTGAAAGAATCACAATAAAAACATTTAGAGATAATGAGTCTTTATGAAAGCTTCATAATCTTAAACTTGATCTGAGTTTAAAATACGATTAACTGAAGTGTAAGACTAGATCTTAGTGAACTGGCAAATTATAGGCCCACTTCAAATCTTCCATTTATGTCTAAAATTTTAGAAAAAGTTCTTTACTTCCTGGAAAAAAAAAAAAAAAAAAAAAAAAAAAGATCGGTATGAAGATTTTCAGTCAGGTTTCAGACCCCACCATAGCACAGAAACTGAACTTGTTAAAATTAGAAATGACTTGATTCTTGCATCAGATCAAGGCTGCTTCTCATTGCTAGTTTTACTTGATCTTAGTGCAGCGTTCGACACCATAGATCATGACATACTCATAGATCGATTAAAAAACTATACAGGTATTCAAGGGCAGGCTCTTAGATGGTCTAGGTCCTACCTGTTCGGTCACTACCATTTTGTTTATTTAAATGGGGAGTCATCTCATTTATCATCAGTAAAATATGGAAAGCCACAAGGATCTGTCCTAGGTCCTCTTCTATTTTCAATATACATGTTGCCCCTTGGTAATATTATTAGAAGATACGGGATTAGTTTCCACTGTTATGCTGATGATACTCAACTAAATATCTCAACGGGACAAGATTCAACTTCTAAATTATTTAAGCTAACAGAGTGTGTTAAAAACGTAAAAGACAGGATGACCAATAATTTTCTCCTATTAAGTTCGAATAAGACCAAATAACAGTACACATAATCTAGACTACAGTTTGCAACTATAGACAAATGTACTGTTACTTCCTCTACAGTCAGAAATCTGGGTGTTATATTATACAGCAAGTTGTCTTTTGAAAACCATATTTCCCATGTTACTGAAACAGCATTTTTCCATCTTAGAAACATTGCCAAGCTACGAAACATGTTATCTGTTTCTGATGCATAAAAGCTAGTTCATGCATTCATGACCTCTAGACTGGACTATTGTAATGCACTTATAGGTGGTTGTCCTGCATCTTCAATAAACAAGCTACAGGCAGTCCAAAATGCAGCAGCTAGAGTCCTTACTAGGTCAAAAAAAAATATGATCATCTCTTTCGCCAAGCATTTGAATAATGCATCTCATTATTTGTGACTGCAGTTGTATCTGATCAAATGTGAATTCTTATTCTTTAGCTTGGGTTAAACTAATTAATTTTACTTGGTTGGAACAGCAGCTATGCTAATGATGTCTCTCTGTTTTGGTAACTAGCATTTACACAAGCTCCAGTCTGGATCCAGAACACCTGAGAAGAGACAATGCCAACCCCTCAGAGGACCTCAGATGATGCTAACCCTGAAACAACATTCAGAACTAACAAATATTACTTACTATGTAGTCACATAATAATTGCTGTTAATAGTGTTCATTGTCCGACTGACTATTTCTTGTATTCATTTTTCTGAAAATTCCTGTCATATGAACACCACTTATAAGCTACTACTAAATATTGTAGAAACTTAATTTTCTGTAAAGTTGCTTTGCAATGATTTGTATCGTAAAAAGCAGTACAAAAAATAAACTTGAATTAGAGGAGTGATTATAGTTATAAGAATAGTTCACACACACACACACACACACACAATGAAAATTTGCTGAAAATATATACTCACACTCAGGCTATGTTAAATATCCTCATTTTAAATACATGTGAAAAGGTACAGTACTTCATGCCATAAGACTGGATTTATTTAGCATGCATTATGTACCATGTGTTGAGTTCAGTGTAAAATGCATTGAGTAAAGAAGTTAATATACAAGAATTGTTATGTCCTTGTAATTTGGACACAAACTTTAAATAATAGAAAAAAAGTTATGTTATGGTCTTTTATTTATTTAGACTATTTGAATAATATAAAGTTGTGGCCTAGTGGTTAGAGAGTTTGATTCCTAACCCGGTTGTGGGTTTGAAACTCGGGCTGGCAATACCACGACTTAGGTGCCCTTGAGCAAGGCACCGAACCCCCAACTGCTCCCCGGGTGCTGCAGCATAAATGATGAACGCTGCATGCGTGTATTTTGTTCTGATATTTTTTAGGTTAACATGACTATTTATGTTGTGACAACTTGTGATATTAAGTTATTATTTTAAGTTGGGTGGACTTTAGTCCCTGTTTGTTAAGTTTACTCAAAAAAGCGCTTGCGATAAGTTACCTTATTTTTTTAAGTTGACTCAAATTGTTTGCCAGTTTTTACTTAATTATATTTTATATTATATATAATACATATAATATTTATATCTGTTTTAATCAGGTCTCCACGTCAAGGCTGAATAATTTATTTAATGGTGTGATTATCACTTTTTATATGCATTCATCTACTAATGGTATTTAAAAAAAAAAAAAAAGAAAGATTATAGAAACTCTTTTATAACTAAATAGATTAAATATGATGACCTAAAATATATAAAAACATTTCTTACTATTTGTACATAATACAATGCCCTTTGTTGCAAGTATTTTTACATTTTTCCTCTACTCCCTTTACACCCACGACTGCAAGCCTGTGCATGGATCCAACTCCATCATTAAGTTTGCAGATGACACCACGGTGATTGGCCTCATCAGTGACAACGCTGAGACTGCCTACAGGGAGGAGGTACAGCACCTGGCCACATGGTGCGCTGACAATAACCTGCTCCTTAACACCAATAAGACAAAGGAGCTCATTGTGGACTTCAGGAAGAAGAAAGGAAGCACGCATGACCTCATCCACATTAACGGGCTGGCTGTTGAACGTGTCTCCAGCTTCAAGTTCCTGGGAACCACCATCTCGGAGAAACTGTCCTGGGCCACAAACACCTCCAGCCTGGTCAAGAAGGCTCACCAGCGCCTTTTCTTCCTCAGGACACTGAAGAAGAACCAGCTGTCTTCATCCATCCTGGTGAACTTCTACCGGTGTGCGATCGAGAGCATCCTGACCAGTTGCATCACAGTCTGGTATGGGAGCTGCTCAGTGGCTGACCGCAAGGCACTGCAGAGGGTGGTGAAAACTGTCCAGCGCATCACAGGGACACCACTTCCTGCTCTTGAGGACATCCAGAGGAAACGCTGTCTACGTCGAGCTCGCAGCATTCTGAAGGACTCCACTCACCCTGACCACGGACTGTTTAACCTTCTTCCCTCCGGGAGGCGTTTCAGGAGCCTCCGAACAAGGACCACAAGATTCAGGAACAGCTTTTTCCCTAAAGCTGTCTCCTTGCTGAACTCTGCCCTCTGACACCCCTCAACACCCCCCACACCACACACATAGACTCCTCCCCCTCTTCAACACTGTGACTGATTTATTTATTTATTCACAACAAGCAAAAAACAGTAACTTGTTATTACTTGCACTACTGTCTGTTCATCCAAGAACACTGTATAATCCATTTGCACATTGTAACATTTTCTATGCACTTTACTGTCCATTGCAATACTGTAAATTATGTTCATAGTTCTGCCTATAGTGTACATACACTTTTACATAGCCCATCTGTATAGTATGTTCATAGTACACCTATCTGTATATCGTGCTTATAGTATTTAATATCTGTAAATTATGTCCATAATACTTACCTGTATAGTTATTGTACATATTATAGACCTTTATTCTGTACTTACTGCTTATTGCACTTCTGGTTAGATGCTAACTGCATTTCGTTGCCTTGTACCTACATGTGCAGTGACAATAAAGTTGAATCTAATCTAATCTAATCTAAAGTTCATTCAAGAAAAGAAAAAAGACCTTAAAATCTTTGAGATCCTTCTACCAGCAGATGTCGTCGTGCACTGTCCTTTTTCTCACTTGCAATTTTTTTTATTTTTTTTTTCAAAATTTGTTCTCCAGTATTTATTTTTATTTGATTAAAATATATATTTACCTACGTATTATTTTATTGTTTACAATGACTTGTTTAGGATAACTGCTAAGCATTTTAAAAATACAGATTTACAGCCTTACATTTTTTTTATTAAAAATAATTTACAATTATAATTTAATAATATAGAAAAGTGTATATATCTATAGTTCTCCTTGCAGTCAGACGCTTTGACCAGAGCAAATCAACCAA
Source organism: Carassius gibelio (assembly GCF_023724105.1). Classification (NCBI taxonomy): domain Eukaryota; kingdom Metazoa; phylum Chordata; class Actinopteri; order Cypriniformes; family Cyprinidae; genus Carassius; species Carassius gibelio. The sequence goes on along the minus strand of NC_068402.1, from coordinate 22,651,436 downwards.
ACAGCTGACCTCAGATCTGCGCGCCAGTCACACGCACTCACGTCAGCGCGCGGTAAAGTCTGAAATGACATCATTCAAGCCAACGCGGATAGTGGTGCCTTTTCAAATGCCTGACCATAATTACAAACAGCTGGGGCAAAAACTATCATATGATTTCATGTTTTCTCCGTGGTTTTTAGACAAACAAAATAAGATTTATGAGTTCTGTGGAACATTTCCCGCTCTTTCACGGGTTTTTGTTAAAGCCGTCTTTCTGTGCGATACACTGGTACTACGATAAAGGCGTTGTTCATGAATATTAATATGGTCACTTTATCTCTACTTTGAAAATTGTATTAAACATACTGTCGTGTGCCTAATTAATATTCATGACCCAACCAATGCGCGCAGGAGAAGCACATAGTAGGTATTTAATATTCATGAGACAGTCCTTCGCCGTAGTAGGAAAGGTAATTCTCGTGTGAGGTCCTCAGGCGGTCAGTGTGCGCCTCCCTTTGTGCCTCGCCACTCAAGATGGCTCCCGTTTTAGAGAAGAAACTACTGGGCGCAGCCGGGACAGGCGACACTATGGAGAACAGCACCGAGGATGATGAAGGACAAAACCTCTGGTACGCCCGCGCCCTCAAAGTGTCCAGGAGTGCAGCGAACTGTCCAGGGAGTTGGTTTATTTGACAGTTGAAGTGCTGCTGTGTCACCGGACGGGTGTTCAGTTCAGACGCCGGTCCCGGACGAGCCCAAAACACTTAACAGAAACTCACAGCACGTCTGAGTCAGGCTTCACAACGGGCGAAATAATAATGAAAGTCCTCGGATTCGTTAGGAAGCAGATTGTCTCGCTTTATATGCCCATGTCATGCTTCTGCTGTGGCTAGCGTTTGTTATAACGTAACGGTTTGTGTTGAGCTCACGTCCGTTTCTGAAGTAGCCTTGCTTCGCTGATTTTCTATATGTACGAGTTGTTATTTATTTGTTTTAATATGATAAGTGTCAGGAAACGTGACTCCTGATGTCTGTTTTTGATGAGACCTGACTGACATTATTCATTAGTGAGAGGATCCTTGTGGTAACGGCCTTTTCCGGAGGTTTTGTAGCATTTTGTCCGCCGTCAGAACTAGCCATCAAACTACTAACTTCCGTATTAAACCTGTGTTAGTTGATGTTTGTTGATGTTATTACAGTGCTCATCTGTTGTTTTGTCCTTCAGGTCTTCAATCCTCAGCGAAGTTTCCACACGCTCCAGCTCGAAATTGCCTTCTGGGAAAAACATACTGCTTTTTGGTATGTGCCTTTTTTGCTGAATTTGATTTTTAATCCAAATGGCTTAATAAAAGTTTTGCTTACAAATGTCGATAATGCACATACATTCAAATGAAAACCTTACCTTTTTAACACAGTGTATGGATCTGATATTGAAGGGTAGTTAACAAACAAATGAAAACTCTGTCTTTAAATCACCCTCATGTTGTTCCAAACACCTGGCTTGCTTTCTTCTATTCAAGAACGCTGGTTTTACCTTTTACTTGTACAGACAGAAAATATCTCAATATCTTCTGATGTGTTCTGCGTTAGAAAGTCGTACAGGTTTGGGATGTTATGAGAGCGAGGTCATAGAATTTGTATTTTTCCGTAAACTATCATTTTATCTTTTTCCCAGTCTTAAACAGAAATCATTTTCTTTGTCTAAACACACTAATTATTACTTGATGTCATTAATTTGTTATAAAAGTGATATGATTTCTGCTTCTGTTTTAGGGGAGGATGGTTCTGGAAAGACAACACTCATGTCAAAGCTTCAAGGAGCCGAGCACAATAAAAGAGGTCGAGGGCTGGAGTACTTGTATCTCAATGTCCAGGATGAAGACATAGATGGTAAGTGCGTTTATACTGGGTAAAAGTAGGTGATAAAAAGTTTAAAATAATTCATGCACTAGATGCCATAGCTGCAGCTAACTATTTAATTGTCTTTTTTTATTATTATTATTATGTTTTTCAGTAATTTATTAAAACTTAATAGGAAATATATTCGTATAGTCTTTGTAAACAAAATCTATGAAAAAAAAATGACACGAAAAATAATAGTTTAAAATATATAGATATTTTTTAAATTCTCTTTTGGTCTGTGGAAAATGCAAGTCTATTCAGTTTTTTGAATTTACAATTGACAAACCTTCCAGATTTGACTCGCTGCAGCGTTTGGATCCTGGATGGAGACCTGTACCACAAAGGCTTGCTGAAGTTTGCAGTGACTGCCGAGTCGCTGAAGGACAGTCTCGTGGTGTTCGTGGTGGACATGTCACGGCCTTGGACCATCATGGAGTCACTGCAGAAGTGGACGAGTGTGCTGCGTGAACACGTGGACAAACTGAAGATCGCTCCTGAGGAAATGAGAGAGATGGAGCAGAGGAGTAAGTGCTGTTTTAGTAGAACCTAAATCTTTGGCTTTAGCTTGTGCAGGATATTCAGATTCAAGTGCGATTGTGAGTGATGGTTAGTACATGAAGTCTATCTCCAGCTGTCTTACTGCTAGACATCTTACTCGACTTTATTGTCCATACCATATCAACCCATGACAGGCAGATGGGACGTGGATGTTGATACTATTTTTGTCAGTTTTCAGATATGCTTTTCCTTTGAGAATTGTTTTGATCATGTGTAAATGTTGAGTTTCAGTAGCAAACAGTGTTACTGCTACATTTACACATTGACTTCAGAAGAAGAATCGGCAGCAGACAGAGTAGAGTAAATAACAGATTGTCATGCAGTAGTACATACACAGTGAATTCCTTGTAAAACAGCAAGTTTTTTTTTTCTTTTGATATAGTGAAGAATGATAGTGTTTTAGAGCCTAAACATTAGGACAAAGTTTATTTCCATTGTGAATTCAGTGTTAGTGATGCTAGTTTGAAAGCCATGCGAATTAGCCTTAATCTAGGTATTTTTCTGCTTTTATTAAAACGTTTTATTTTGTTACTGAGTCCATGAGTCCTAATCCAAATGTAATATGAGAGTTAGCAGAACTGGCTGCACTGGAGGATGGTTTATTGACAGTCTGGATATGAAGCACTCTTTGTGCTTTGAATTTGCATGAAGCATGTTTTTAGACTAACGCATGTTGTTAGTGATCATCAGTGCTGCCTCACTAGTGTTAGTTACAGTGTCTCCATGTTTTGAAAAACCCTTGAGTTTGGTGATACAGTTTGGGGTTTCTAAGATTTTTAATTTATTAAAATGTTTTGATACTTTTGAAATCGTCCTCTCATTCTCATCAAAGCTGTATTTCTCTGATCAATAATACAGTAAAAACGGAAACATTTGTGAAATATTGCAATATAAAGTATGTTTATATTTTAACGTATTTAAAAATGTGAGTTATTCCTGTAGTGGAAAAACAAAAGAAATATTTAGGTTTGCACTTTATCTTACAGTATGTATACTTACATGTACTTATAGTGTATTTATCGAAGAAAGTTCTGTAATACAAGGTAACTTCATGGGGTAGGGTTAGGTTTAGGGGTAGGTTCAGGGTTAGTACCTAGTTATTACATAGTAATTGTAATTACTATAATAAGTACATAGTATGTACATGAGGAACAGGACTGTACAATAGTGCTACCAATATTTCTTTTGCTTAAACATTTGTGTTGCTTAAACCCCAAAATGAGAATTCTTTAGTCATGAATTACTCATCCTCATGTCGTTCCAGACCTTTGTTCACCTTCTGAACACAATTAACTCTTTCCAGCCTCTGCCAGCAATTTTGATGATTTTCACTCAAATTTGATCGTCTGCAGTATATTTTGCTGCATGAGTATTTGAAAATGCAATACACCAACATAAAGATCAGCGATCAAACAAACAAAAAAAAATCTGTTTTATTCTGGCTTAAAGCATTATTTAATTTATCAACACTTGAATATAGGTAGGTTTCATAAAAAAAGTATCATTTTGAGCAAAAATTTGAGAAAAACCTATTTGTATAAAAAACGACATCTGGATAATATTTAGTGCGATTATCAAAGCATAAATCCAGTAAATCGCTTCCATCAACACCTCCAAAGCTTACATATACCATAGAAATATTCCACTTCCTGGATCAACATTTTACTCTGTAGTTGCAGTTTTCATTTATATGCTGTCTATTGCTGATGATCGCATTCTTTTTAATATGTCTCTGTTTACATGAGAGATCGTTCGTTTCGGCGTCCTGTTCACATATGTTTTTGTTTTGGAGGTTTTATACTTGTTCAGAGGATGTGTAATAGCACCCCCGAGCGTATGACAGTGAAAACACGAAAAGCCATAAAAACTTGTCTAAGAGTAAAACTATTTTTGATTCAATCTGAGAGCTGTCTGACCCTCCATAGACAGCAGCGAAACTGTGTTCCGGTATTGGAGTTAATATTTAGATTTTATGTTTAAAACTCAGTTATTGTAAAGAAATGATTTTTTGAAGAATCATGTTAATGCTATGTCGACAGTATTTGATGGCTTCAGGTGTTGTGCGGTGTGAAGACATCAAGCTGCTCCAGCAGCGTTTGAGAAGTCTGAATGTTTCTGTAGTGTGAGTGAGGGAGTGAGTGCTCAAACATGAAGTGAGAGGCTATTTCTGAGGATGACTGTATCTGCATGTGCTCTATAAACAGGGCTGTTCGAGCAGAATGGGGAAGTGGCTTGGCCATGTTATTGTTTTTTAGCTTGTGTCTGAAATATTGAGTCCAGTGGTTCAACAACACATCTGAACTAGTGTTACCTGAATCGCTAGCTCTGTATGTCATCTTATTGTATGGAATTCTTCCTTCTAATTTTTTCATTCATAACATTACAAAAGATCTTTATTTCCTTTATAGAAATAAAGTGCTATTTAAAATCATTTTTAATCAAAGTTTCCACATTGTAGTAATATTTCACACTATTATGTGAAATTGTTTGTCCCAGGTTTACATCCTACAGTGCCAAATGTTGGATGTGTTGAATTGGTATCCAAACACACTAAGCCTCCAGCCGCCCATAGCTTTGTAAAACTGTCCGGCCCAGAATAAGAGCCATTGCTTCCTTGAGCACAGCTGAGATCAGCACAGGAAGCAGAGGCAGCCATCTGACCGCACTTCTGTGGGATGGACTGTCCAGCCTCTCTTACAAGACATTGCATCATGGTCTGCTCCGTTAGACCTTCCTGACATTCGACCACCGCTCTAAACATGGCATGAGCACAACTCATAACATCACACAGCTCTTAGTCAGCTTACACATTAACTGAATGTTTATTTGAAGTGTAGAGATGACTGGATATACTCTGGAAATCCTTTTTAGTGTCGGTCAAAGGCTAAATGTGGCCAGCTAACTGCTTTTTACAAAAACAGCACTATTAAATTGGTATTTACTGTTTAGTTTTTTGGCATCATGGTTTTTAGATGCCCTTGGCACTCTGATAGCTTAATACCTGATGTGTTCTGTCGACTGTCCCCACCCTTGTTTGTGAAAGCTGGTCAAAGTCGACAGTGAAAGTGATTGTAAACTGGTTCTTCATTCGACTGAGGTTATTACAGTCGGCCATATTGATTAAGAAAGTTGGTGGTTATAGATTAAATCTTGTCTTGTGAAAACAGGCTGATCAAGGTGTTGTTCAGACTGAGTGTGTTGAGAACTGTGGAGAAAACATGAAGCAGAATCAAGGGTAGTATTAAAAAATATGAAGACTGCCATGTGATACGAACTCTTGCCTATTGGCTATTATCTTTGAATAAGAATCAGTAGATGGTAAACATCAGTTTGCCTTCTGGAACTAATTAAATTTCGTAATGGACACTTTGTCAAAAAGTATTTGTAACAGTTGTTTATTGGTCTTCTGGAAATGCACTAGATTATCTTGATCACCGGCTCTTGTGGAAACATGCATGCTCTCCACATCACAGGGTGTGGGTAATTGAGTGTGATATAACCAGGTAAAAGAGGGATTCATGGGTAATTACTTTGTTTCTGACTATACACTACTATTCAAAAGTTTTGGGGCAGAAATATTTCTGAAATGTTTTTGGACATTAGCCTTTTTTGTTGTTGTTGACCAAGGGTGCATTTATTTGATCAAAAATACAGTAAAAACTAATATTTTTCTAAATTAAAAGCTTTCTATCTTAATAAAATTCTAAAATGTAATTTTCTCCTCTGATAGTAAGGCTGAATTCTTGAGGCAGCCAGTACTCCAATCTTCAGTATCAGTTTACTGTGTCCTTGTAGAGGATTCATTTCTTAAAAAAAAAAAGAAAAGAAAAGCAAAGCACATTGCTGACCCCAAACTTTTTCACATGAATGCATTTATCTCAGCTTTCGAAAGTTGTGGTCTGTTATTCCAGCAGCACTGGAGCTGTTGTTGTTTAACAGTACGCTGAAGGAAGTTGTGCAGCTTGACTGTTTTCTGGGTCATCTGGAGCTGCATTCTTGAGGTTCCTGAGGAAGTCCCCCCCCCCCCAGCAGCTCCTGAATATACAGCCGATTAAAGACCATTCCAACTCCCCTCTTCTGCGTATCACCATCATGCCCAAATCCAGATCGGCTACTCCGGTATATTAGCTCGGCAGTGAATAAGATGGTTGTTCTTGGCTCTGGTTTGCATGTTTTGTAGTGCTGTGTGAGGACGAGGGCTTGAGCAGGGATCAGACAGGGTCTTAAGAGTGTGCTGTCAGCTCTGTTCACATCTGAGCTGCTCTTCCACAGGCCTCGCCTGCTCAGATGTGTCCACAACAAGTCATGCTTTCAAACTGTTGGGTTAAAACCATGCTACAGATTCTTGCTTATGCTAAGATTTATTTATTATTGTTGATTCTTTTTTTCCCCCCACTTTCTTTTTGGTAAAAATTGTTTGTTTTATGTTCTCTGACTGGAATGTCCTAATTCTGTGGATGTTCTTTATATGGATTTTTGTTGGTAAAGATTATTTATGACTTCATAGTTCACCCCAAAATGAAATTTTTGACACATGCAAATACATTGGGGTTCATGAAATATGGTAAACGGTATTTCTCATGATCTTGCTGTCTTGATACTCGAGAACAAACCTCAGTGGTTCTTACTTAAGCATGGGTAGAGCGCCCCTGTTTATGAAGTTACCTGTTACTTTCAAACATCACTCATTTGTTTTTGAAGTATGAAATAATCTATGGTTTGTTTAATATAAACCGTAATGTGTAATGTAATGATTTGATGCTTCTGTATGAAGCAGCCAACACTGTTTACTGTAAATTTGTTAAGTTACTGTACGTTTGACCCTGTTTGTGTCTTGTTGTTTTCTCTGCAGTGGTTAAGGCCTTTCAGGAGTATGCAGAACCAGAGGACTCCACGCCGGCCTCCCCCCAGAGACGAGCTCCAGCAGCTGGGGGAGAAGAAGAGAGTGTGCTGCTGCCCCTGGGAGACAACGTCCTCACACACAACCTGGGCATCCCAGTGCTCATAGTTTGCACAAAGGTAGCTGAAAGTGATCAAATCATCTGACCTGTCATATTGTTTCCTTTAGTGTTATATTACTTTAATAAGAGTTCAGTCAGTATATTTGAGATTAGCATAGTGAATTTAGTACATATTCCATTACAGTAACATTATTAAAGTTTGCTTTTTATTCCGTTCTCAGGAATTGTGTCTGTATAAACAATACTATAAAAGTTTGGGGTCAGTAAGATTAATGTTTTCGATTTTGTTCACCAAGGCTAAATTTATTTGATTAAAAAACACAGTAAAACAGTTAAAAATACTGCACTTTAAAAGGATTATTTTAAGACGTAATGGCAAAGCTGAATTTTCACAGCCATTACTGTCTTCAGTGTCACAGGATAATTCAGAAAATATTCTGATGTGGTACTCATAGAAACATTTCTAATAAAAAAGTTAAACTATTTTACTGAATAATATTTTTGAGGAAGCCATTTTTTTTGATTCATCATTCTTTGATAAATAGAACAACATTTATTTGAAATCAAGTTGTAACGTAGTACATCTTTACGATTATTATTTCATCAATTTTGCTGAATAAAAAATGTTTTTCCTAACCCCCCAAAATTTTTTCCCTGACCTTTAAACCTCTGAATGGTGGTTTATGTCCTGTGTATAACTAGGCGTGATTAGATGAACAGTTTGTGATTTTTGAGTGGATATTTAGAGTTGTTTTGCTGTGAGTGTCTTTAGCTGGATGAAACGCTCTCTTTATGGAGAGTCAGTAGTAGCCCGCAGGTCCAGAGCTGCAGACGCACCATGCCCCCCTCACATGCTCTTTGGGATCAGAACATGCTCAGTGATCTCTTCTATTGTTAGCCTCCCTCCAGTCCCGGTGCATGAAAGACAACCTGTTTTCAAATGAGGTAGTTTAGGTCTGAGAGGAAAATGTTCACTGTTTGTTCTGTTCAGCGTCAGGAGGCACAGTGATCAAACCGCCTCACCCTGAGGAGAATAGAGCCTGATTGAATTTCAGAAAGCAGGTCCAGTTTCCAGTTTACTTGAAAGCACAAAATTCGCTCTTATCAGTGTGCATTAGTATTATCATTACTGATCTGCTAACAGCAGCTACAGTACTCACTGGCATACTACAAAACCTTTTAAAGAGAGAGCTCACATAAAAATGTAAATTGTCATCATTTATTTAACCTCATGCTCCTCCAAACCTGTATGACTTTCTTACTTTTGCACAACACAAGATGTGGTTCAGTACAAGGTCAGCAGTATCTGTGACATGCAGAGATGTTTGCATTTGCAATGGCCAACACTGATCTGTCCAAGATATTTTGTCATGGCAGCCTCCTGGATTTTTAAGCTGTCTAGTTGGCGTGCTCCTCTTCCTGCCAAAACCATTATGGCTGGCAATCGGCCACAACCATTCACAAACATGGCTGCTGCATCAGTCTTATTAAGCATGTGTTTGCTTGTTTTTAGGATGGTGCGTCTGTCATTTTAAAAGCAAGAGATCAATTCCAAAACCTGTCATTTACTCAGCCTTGTGTTGTTCAATTTTAAAATAATGTCAAATATACTGCACGTAAGACTGATTATGTCCGTCTCTGTGTTTTAGTGTGATGCTGTTAGTGTTCTGGAAAAGGAGCATGACTACAAGGAGGAGCACTTTGACTTCATTCAGTCACACATCCGGCGGTTCTGTTTACAGTGTATCCTGTTCACTCACCCTCAGCAGTGGTGCTGTTGTTATATTTCACTTTTTATGCCGTAGATTTTAAAGAAACAGTTTGTTAAATTTGTGGTTATAAATGGCAGCTGTGAAACTAGAAACTAATCCTAATAATTCAGGTGTTTTGGGATTGGCTGTATCTGTATGGTTGTATATTTTAGTTAGTGATATAATGTCAATATACCATCCTACTTTATGCTCATTTTCAAAAACTGCTTTTTACATTGAAAATGTTCTGGTAACCAGCAGGTGGTAACATAGAAAATCACCTGGTGAATCAGAGTTTATTGTAAGTGACCTGGACATAAAACATGGCCTGTAATTGTGAAGAAACAGTGAAGACAAAACACCACATGATGCTAAAATAATGCTGTAAACATGAACTCAGAAACAGGAAATGTACTTGCTTTAGAAATTAGAACAAACCAAATTATTTACATGGAATCTAATCATATATGAATACTGTTTTTCATCATAAATTATACAGCAGTTCATTGTATTTACTTGCATATAACATTTATTGCAGTAAAATGAATATGATTTATTATGAAATTAAAATTAAGATATATATTCCTGTTAAAATGACAAACATTTTTGCAGTATACAGATCCTTAATCAAATCTCACAGATGGAGCTGGTTTGATTTACACTTCAGTCAAAGAGGAGAAGAACCTGGACCTTCTCTACAAATACATGGTGCACAAAATATATGACTTCCAGTTTACTACGCCTGCCTTAGTAGTGGAGAAGGACGCTGTGTTCATGTGAGCTGAAAATGTTGCATTTCTTATCTTTTTATGTGAAAATATCCATGTCTAAATCAGTTTGGTGTTAGTCTGCCAAACTGGTTTCTTTTAAAACACTTGTATCGCTGCTGTGTAGTCCATCTGGATGGGACAATGACAAGAAAATTGCCATCTTGCATGAAAACTTCACAACGGTTCGACCTGAGGATGCCTTTGAGGACTTTATAACGAAACCTCCCATACGAAAGGTGAGAAAAGAACCTAGGAATGAAAACTGGACCTCAATCTGCTAGTAGTAAGTCAATAACATAGGCCTATTTGTCTCTTTTGTGTTTCTAAAGTTGGTGCATGACAAGGAAATCAGTGCAGAGGATGAGCAGGTCTTCCTCATGAAGCAGCAGGTGCGTTTGGTCTGCAAGAAAATGGATTACAGATTTAATATCAGGTTTCTTCATTGAGTGCTGAGTTTAAATTCAGTTGAGCAGCATTTATTTGAAATTGAAGTCTTATGTAACTTTAATAATCTTAATTCACTTTATTTGTACCTATAGGTAGACTAGGTTTGCAATGTTATGAGTTCTGACATCTTTCACATTTAACAGACACCACAATCATTAAACAACATGTATGATACAAGTGCTTTAAGGTTCCCAGTCCTGTTTTCCCACTTACTCTGACACATATTTATAAATGTCAAATTAATTACGCACTTTATAAATGTATTTAGTTCCACTTTTAAACAATCCGATGCATCCTTGTTTATTGAATATTATTATTTTTTATTCTTAAGAAAAGACTGGGCCCAAAATTTTTAAATGGTAGTGTACGTTGAAAAAAAAGAAAAAAAAAGAAATAGCTTTTGGTAGGAGTGTTTTACACAGCAATATTTCAGCTCTCATGTCTTCTGTCACTTTATTACAGTCATTGTTAGCCAAGCAGCCGGCCACACCAACAAGAGGAACAGTAAGTGTGACTGCAGACACCACACGGACCTCGCACAATTTTAAGTGTGGTACTATTATGCTGTTCTGGGGATTTTGTGTTGATGTTGTGAGACTCAAGTTTTAGGCTTTTTCAAAAGCCACTGAATTCTTTTTATTGCTAGTTTCATGTTGTGGGAAATATAAATCTTCTGAATAGTTTTTGCATTTCCCTGACACCAATTTTGTGTGTGTGTGCGTGTGCATAGGAGTCTCCTGCCCGGACTGCATCTGGATCCCCCCGGCCAACAGGCCGGACAGGGCCCACCAATGTGGCTAGTGTCTCACCCATGACTGCGGTGAAGAAACCAGACCCCAACATGAAAGGTAAGATCTCTTACCTCGTAATGGTAAATAAAAGATTTTGATGCAGAACTTAAATGAAGCGTTGTGATCTTCTGGCTCTTTATTCATCAGACTGACACAAATAGCACATGACTGTGCAGTCAAGCGAGAAACACAGTGTTTTTGTGAGAGTCTTAATATGAGCACTTTGTTCTCTCTGTTTCTCTCCATGTTCTTATATTTCTCACTCATCTCATTTTGCTGGTTCACCCTTCTGCCTCTGCCTCAGTCTAAACTCTTTAATACACTGCCGTCATGAGGAGAATGTGGGAATAATTCCCTAAACAGATTATTCCCACGCATTCCTGTTGGTGTGGGAAAAATGAAATTTTCCGATCATTTATCTCAGCTGGTCGGCATGTTTCAAACCAGCAGGAATAGATTCAGTCCCTTTAATTAAATCAACTTTAATTGAATTCTTGATCCTTCTCACCCTATATGGTATCAGCCTATATGGTATCATGTATCATATTCCACATTTAAGCATTTCATTTTTCACAGGGTAAATGAATTTCAGTTGGTATCCCCATTATCACCCAAGGCCATTATGTTTAATTTGTGTGTGTGTGTGTGTTTATAGGAGCAGCAGCAAATGAGGGAGTGCTGGCCAACTTCTTCAACAGTCTGCTGAGTAAAAAGACGGGTGTGCCGGGCAGTCCTGGGACACCAGGGGCGGCAACGGGAACCGGCGTACAAGGCTCTGCCAAGAAAACAGGTAAATTCTTCCTTTTCCAGCCTCAACCCCAGGTACAGGTGAATCAAAAAAAAAACTGCCGTGTATGGGTCATATTTCACCCCAAAATCATAAGGGGGAAAATTGTATATTAAATAATGTTAGTCTTGAAATAATACAATATTGTATTGCAGTGCGTAAGATTTAGTTTTATATTTTTAGCAATAGAGTCTGGGAAAATGTTCTTAATTTGTAAAAACAATGTAAAAATCCAAACAATCCTTATTGTTCTAAAATTGGCCTCAGTTTCTTAAGGCATGTCTGATTTGCATGAAATGAATTTGATCATTTTAAAGAGATAGGCCAGTGTTATGAGTGTGGTCTGTAGGGATTAATTGGCCTTTATCTTTTGAATACGCTTTTTCAAAACGTGGTACACATGGACAACATGACATTCTGAGACTGCCCCCCTCCACCTTTGATTTTAGGATGCATTATAACCTGTGCAATCATCTGATCACCTTCTACCATAATGTCTTTTGTTCCCTCTGGACAATGCGTGTTTTTTTGAGTTTTACCTTTACAGCCAAAAAGAGTATCCAGGAGGCACGGGCTAAAAAGCCTGTGTGAGTGACATGGATGGTGATATCTCATACTCACTGGTTTTCATGCCTAGAATGATGTCAAGTTCATACCAACTGCATTTTCATTTTTCATATTTACTTTCAGTTGTTATATGACTTCCAGTTATATGAATTGCTAATATATTAACACATTTCTGTGTTCCTTACCTGCTGTTATGTCCCCATTGTGCTCGGATAAAGAACCGCATGTAGTTTTTTTTCTTTCCCTTTTTGTATCCTTCTCATTAAGTTTGCATTTGTGCAGCCGCACAGCATGCTGCTTTTGAATGAATACCAGCATGCAGCACTCATCCACATCCACCGAACTGGTTCCCATCACATAACCATAACCAGCCTGTGTTATTTTCATATACAACACAGAAACTACAGGAGATTACTCCGTTCTCTTTCTCTCCTTTCTTCCAAGGGCAGAAGCCGGGTTTGACTGACGTCCAGGCGGAACTGGACCGAATGACTCGTAAACCTGACTCAACGGTAACGGCCAACAACACCCCTGCGACAGAGAACGAGGCATGAGAGCGTCAACAGCATTGATCACTCTGGAAATCAGCACGTAATGGCATAAAGAAGAAGAAAAAAAAAGCTATTCATGACCAAAATTGCCCCCACCTTGTGTGTCAATCAGCAAACAGACCGCGGTTTACTGAAAGTGTTGGGTTCTGTCAGATGTATAGGCTCTGATGTTTTGGGGGAAAGAGAGGTAGATGTTTGAAAAGATGCAACTGCTTTACTTTGTTTTCATTTCCAGACCCCTTTGTATGTTTGTTTGTTTGTTTATTTGTGGTGATAAATTTTTTGGTGTGGCATAGGGCAGGTCAGGTGATGGGTGCTCTGTCAGACGTCTGAAGTGCGGGGCCTTGCTTGGCTTGGGGAACCTTTAACGGCACCCATTCTCCTCCTCCTGACAAGAGCAGAAACGCACTGCTGCATTCAACGAGCGGTCGCTCCAACTGTTGCAATCAGCTACAACTACTGCTAAAAGCCTAAATCTATTCATTGGAAACAAGAAGTACTTAGAAAAAGTATATAGTGTGTACAAACAGTTAGGTTTATTCTGATGTATTTATAAAAAAGAAAGCAAATCAAGCTTTTATGTTCTCTCTGTGTTTTATCAGTGAGATGTTAAGCTTCACTTAACATGGTTAACATCACTGATGTCATGACACTAATGACAAATACCCATTGGCCTTCAGCATACAAGAATGGCAGACGCTGCCACACCGCCTCTATCAATTATGTAAATATGCACTAAATATTTGCTATACGAGCTTTGATTTGATTTTGTATAAAACTGAATTATTTTAACAATTTATAAAGAGCTATTTCAGACGAAACAAGCATTGATGAGTATCAGGCTGAGCTCTTTTTCTTTTGGCGATGGTTGTTTTTGGAGGAGAGGGGCAGGGCAGCATCTTTCCTAGTATAACTCCCAAGTGCCTGTGTCATAGTGGAGGTGCTCGTCTCACTGTAGCACTGACAGTTAATTTTTGGTCCAGGTTCATGTAATTTATTTTTGTTTGTTTTATTTTGAAAAATGCATGTCTGTAGTCATAACTTTTTTGCTGCAAATTACACATTTTCCTCACTTCAGTGGCCTAGATCATCTTTTTTTTTTGTGCTGCCATAGGGAGCTTGCCTTTCTTTTTGCGAATGTCGGCATCCACATTGAACGTGTCCAGTGGGACATTTCGTCCTACCTCACAGTTGGAATTTGTGGCTTAAACCACTAGCGCCATTCTCGTGTGGCCAAGTGATAGACTGTAAGTCGTGTCTTTTGTTAGTCCTTACAAATGAGATCTCAGATTTTTTATGTTACCTGAAGACCGTAAAGTGATTTTACGTAAAACATTCCCGATTTCTGTAGATGAGCCTGTAGGCGACACATGTTTGTTTGGTGTACCCTGCCTCAGTGCCCTCTGAAGGTGACGACTTTGCCTTCAGCGTACATTCACTGTAGTCACTCCGTCTCTTCACTCAGGGTAGTTCTGAGTCCATACAACAGCCTTGTTTATCTTTATAGTAAATTTCTCAACATTTTCTTCCACTGCTGATCTTGTATCATACTCCTGTTTCAAGCCAAATCATCCACAGACATGATGTAATGTTTTTAACATTAATGTTGTAGTGGAGAAACCGTAAAATAGAGTGGCTTTTAAATAATCATTACATTTTCGGATGGAAACGGAAAACGCAGTGAATTGGAATCAGGAGCCAAAGATGTAGAATCCAAATGTTATGTCTGTCGAGTAGCTGCCCTAAATTCCTCCCAGGTGTCTGCTCTTGGCTGAGCCTGGAGAAGCCATCACTCTGAAACCGATCTTCTGCTTATACGGTGGTGGTCTGTGTTCAATGTCCGATCTGTGTTTTTTATTTTTTTATTTTTTTTTAAAGCTCTTCAAGGGAATAGACCACGAGTAGTCTGGAGTTTACTGTTGTTTTACATGAACTTGTGAAAGAAAGATCTCATACCAAACTAGAGATAAGGAAATCGAATGAAATTTACATTAGTGCTGCATAATATTGCGTAACGGTTTCCATTTACGATGGGCAGGGCTAAAGCATTTGCTGATATTCAAGCACAACATTACGTCTGGACTATTATACCTCTTGTTTTAGTGGTTAAGGTTTTTCATGTATTCAAATTGTGTAAGAACTTATTGGGGCTGCCACTAATGAAGCTTCTGATCTCATATAACATTCTACCTGCTTTCAGATCCACTCGAATAATCTTAAATGCACTTAAGTGTTTCATTGCATCCTCTGCATTTGCTGTGTGACTGCAGTCTCACTGTATAAATATCACTGACACATTCCTGTGAACACAATTCATTTCCCCCCCAAAAAAAACTGAGTTCAATATTATTTCACGGCATTGTAACTTTTACTGGAAGTGAAGAACTGTTAATTCATCTTGGTTTAATTAACAAAAGTAACACATTGTTAGTTATTTAAAAATAATTTTTTCCACCCTCAACTTGGTTTGACAGTTGCTCATTTTAATAGTAGCTTGCAAGTGTAAACAACGTAATGGACTAAGAAACTGAAAAACTAACAAGCTGCTCCCAAGAAGCCTGAAGTACTTGAAGAAGCTTCTTAACTCAGAACCCATCTGTTTTCCCAAAGGAAGATACACAACGGATAAAAGGTCTAAGGATGTCCACCAAAAGAAACATGCTCACTTGGCTTCAGCTTCATTGATTTCTCTCGCTCGGTTAGGGATGATTGCAATTATATAATGAATAGCACATTTTGTAATACTTTTCATTCAGACTAGGATGAAAGTTGACCGCTTTGTTCTGTATAATCCTTCTAATATGCACTTACCCCTGTAAGAAAGAAAATGTTGAGAAAATGCTCTGGCTTCCAAAATTTCTATACAGGAATTGAAAGACATTTCTATTCACACAAAGGACTGTATTTGTGTGCTCTACGTTAAAGTGAGTCTGATTGTATGGCTTTAACTTGGCGCAGTATGTGGCCATGTGAAAACTTGCTTTTAATGCAAACAAAGATAAGGAAACCTTTTTTTCAGTCCTGGCTTAAATAAAATTCAAATACAGACTACAACTATCTTGATGTTTTTGCTTATCATGTCACATATATGCACAGCTTTTCAGAAGACCACATTAAAGTACTTCAGACCTACAAATACTAGATGGTTGCATGATTTTGGGAACCAAACCAGTTGGGGGCAGTGCTTGGCCCTCATCTCTAGCCATTATATTTAGAGATATTAAATGATAATGTGAACATGCATATATCTGAACATGTAATCTGTAAATTAGTGTGTGTATAATATGATTAGTGTATATATTCGTATTTTATTTAGACTTATTAGTATAGGCAGTATGTATAGTATTGTGAGAACCAAAAATATATTAGGGCATAGAGAGTATTTACAGTATTCCTAAATCATTCTACAAGTGGCTTATTTTATTGAATAAATCTGATAAGTACCGATATAACTCTATGGGAAGGCTGCGCACTAGAGTTTGGAAACTGTGGCAAGCTGAATTAACATTTATTAACTAGTTTATTTTCTTACAAATTATTTTTATGAGTAGAAGGCAATCCTTAAATGTTATTAATTTTAGCTACAAGTAATGTATTCTACAAGTATTTGTAAAGCTTGAATACTTACTAGCTACAATTTGAACACATAGTAAACAGCATCCCCATAGAATTTAATGTCAAAACGTTTCAAACTAAGTTGGGTTGAAGTAATAAATGTTAAAATAGCTTGCCATAGCAATACTCTAAGCTGCTGTGTCGTTTCGCGTTAGATGAATCCAATATTGCAATCTTCACTTGCATAATAACAGAAAACAGGACCTCAAAGCTTGGTCTTTGACTGCTTTGTGCTTTTGCTTCTTTAAAAACAGTCGTCAAGACTTCACATAAGCCTCTATCCTCACAGGAATGTCGTTTGGAGGGCGGAGACTCGCAACAACATTACATTCTGCATCCAGAAACCGTGAAATATGGACACTGCCATGAGAACAGCCGTGATCGTTCGAGATCATTTAGCACTCTTCCCAACAGGATCCGAGCACCGCGCGACGGCAGGAACCGGGCTGGACATGACGGAGAGCTGGATGTAGTGTTTGTGCTCGGTTCTGTGGGTCACACACGGCTGGAGTTTACGGTGATCGTTTTGTTTCGAGGGTTGTTCTTTGAGACATTGTTTTCTGCCTGGCTGTTTTCAGAGGACCGCGAACCAGCTCTCATATCTGGAGATAAAAGAGTTCAGCATGAGGAATAACGAGGAGACTGAGGGCTTTGATGGCGAGGCCTCCAACACCTCGATGATTTCAGGAGCCAACAGTCCGTATCAACCGACCACCGAGCCCGTGCACTCCAGAAACGTGTTCAGGGACATCAGGTGTGACCTGGACTACATCAAGTCACATTTCGGGATTTTAAAAGTTATCGAAGTGGTAAGTTAAAATAGTCACAGTGTTTCTCCGTTACATAATAAACAAGTTGTATTGGCAACACATTAAATAGAGCCAGTAAGATGACATAGTGTGAACAACTCAATGTCTCCATCTTCAGCAGTGTCATATTTCTTTCTTTCTGTTAGATTTTATTGGTGTGAGAAACACTTGTCCCATTTTTTAGATTGTCAGGAGGACAGCAGAACTCCTGTTTTCATCAACATTGACATAGTTTTTTTCTTTAATGGTTTTAAGCTCTTTCTTTCTTTATTTCTTTTGCATGCTCCTTCCTAATATTAGTATAAGTGTAAGCAAGACATATTTTCCCCTTTTTAATTATAAATCAAAATATTCAAGGCAAAACCGATGTCTCCATCATCCAAACAGTGACCTCAAAAAAGCCTTTTCCACACAAGATAACAGATCTGCTTTTCACATATTTCAGTTCGATATTCACTCCTGATTACATTCTTATATTGGATTAGTGCGAGGAGAGCAGTGTTCCTCCTTTTTGGGTTTTTAAATCCAAATATTTCCTGTTGGATACATGCCGACAGGCGTCAAAATCTCTGGAATGCATCAGTTACGGAGGGGAATGTTGCCTGGAGTCTGAATGAATTAACTTTCAGGTTGCACTTTAGGTCTGCTTGGTTGGCAAAACACCCCAAAAGCTATAGAGTCACTGTGGTCAAACTCACAGAAGAGCTTTTTTCCCTGTGAACCTCTGAAAAAGGAGAGAGAAAGAGAGAAAATGACGGCTCTCTGTTGTTCTGCTGCCTCAGCAAAAGCAAAGCATCTCAGATCGGGCCCTCATGGTGATGCACAGTTAAGAAACTGCATGCACAGGGGGAAAACAGAGCGAAACTAAGGAAGTCATTAGGTGAAACAAGGGCTTGTGTACGCTGCCAAAGGAAACAACCTGTGTGCCAAGTACAGAAGATAGCTTGTCTGCTCAAAAATTGCTTAATGGATCAAGTTTTTCTGCTTTTATGTGCGTCTCGGGGCAAATGATTCAACAGCCACAATTTAGTCGGATTCATTAAGTGATAATACTTGGGAGATAGAGGACATATGGAGTACATGCAACACTTTTATCTTCATGAACGCTTTGCTGTTTTGTGTGGAGCCAGTGGCTTCATTTGCCTGTGGAGTCAGATTACAGGGAGGCAGGAGTATAGTAATGCTCTGTTCATCGCTGACCAGAAACCTTAGTATCGGTTTTGACTCTCATGTGATAGATTGCAGCTCTTCAAAGACTAGCAAACATTTCAACGTCTGTGCTAGAGACGGACATTCAAGTTAACTAACAATCCTTTAGTGTAATCCATGAACTGTTACTTTCCTCCGGTAGATAATGCAGTTTGGGCCATTTGTTTTTGCAGTAATGAGCAGACTAGTGAGGGGATGAATTAAAATAAAGTAACTGAACTAAAAACTAAACAGGATATGATTCAGAAAGTTCCCACATAACTTTTAAATTGCAGCGTTCCAGTGATATTCCTTGGGGGGGTTTTGAGCGGTGACCAATAAGACTTGTTTGAATATGTGATCAATCATTCCTCAAAACAGTTTTAATATATTACCCTCACAAGAAAGTCTGTATTGAGCTCTGCTAGTTAGACTTTAGTTGATTTTGTCACATTGTCGTGTTTTTGTGGGGGATTCCTTCGGGTCCTGTGCACTGGATATGTCCTCATTCTGTCCTGCTAACAATCTGAGTGGTATTTAGATTTTTTTTTTTATGTTTTTTGGGAAAAAAAAAGACCAAATTGATCTGCAGCACAGAACTTTTCACATGGCTGCATGTTTCCTGCTGTTGACTTGCCAAGGATATTCAACCACGGCTGTTTCTCCATGTACTGGCCAATCATTTACCTAAGGCCCCCGTGGGATAAGGAGGAGTCTTTTTGACTGTTTAATCTTTGCAAAGTGTTTTTTTTTGTCCATCTGCAGATGTGGCCTTCTTGACTGATATCAAGGATCACCCCATTCCTTTCACAGATGAAATAAACACAGTCTTTGGACTTTTGTACACAGATATAATCTGTTGGGCTTCTACAAAAATATAATTCTTATAGTTTCTCAGGGATTACATAACGTGATTTTGCAAATCTTGACAGAACAGATTGTACGAGGTGTAAACTGTCTAAAAACATTTTAATTATGATAAATAACTATATAATAAAGTATTCATAACTTTAAGAACTGTACACAAGCATTAAAAAGTTCTCATTCAAAAGTTCAAAAAGTATTGGAAGGATTAGTAAGACTGTAAAATATTATTACAATGTAAATGTTTCTATATCAATATAGTATAATTATTGATTTCTTTGATGGCAAAGCTGAATTTTCAGCATCATTACTCCAGTCTTCAGTCTCACGTGATCCTCCAGAAGTCATTTAAATATGCTGATTTGGTGCTCAAGTAACATTTCTTTATTAAGAACAATTATATATATATGATTTTCAGAATTGTTTCTACATTTCTAAAACAATTGCATGATTCTTTGATGAATAGAAATTTCAAAAGAAAAGCATTTATTAGAAATAATGCAGAATGCAGGAGTGAGAGTGGTCTTTAACAAGCTGTAGAAAGCTCACGTTCCACCTCTCTTCATCAGGTTACACACACTGGCTACCAGTAGCTGCTCGCATCAAATTCAACGTACTGATGTTTGCCTACAAGACAACCACTGGCACTGCACCAATATCCCTCAACTCAGTAGATCTGCAAGTGAACAACATTTTGTGGTGCCATCCCGAAGAGGCACAGCTGGTGGAACGACCTCCCGATCTCAATTCAAACCGTTGAGTCTTTGGTCATTTTCAAAAAACACCTAAATACATCTTTTTCACCAGCACCTGACCAACTAATACTAGCTCTTACCTATTCTATTCTATTCTATTCTATTCTATTCTATTCTATTCTATTCTATTCTATTCCAGCTATGTGCACTGTGCTAGACCTACTGAGACTTGTCACGGTACTTATATAAAAATCTAGGTATACCAGATGACTTTGCTGATCAAGTAGTTGCCACTAGCCATTCTTAAATTGTATACTTTAAAAGGTTCTTGGCTAGAGATATATCAAACCCTTTTGTTTTTATACAGCTTTCTTTCTATAACCAGTTTGACCAGGAAGGACTCTGTTATTTAGGGTAGCTTCAGACCTGAGGGGCAAAACTATCGACCTGCGACTTCTGAAAATGAAGCCACCAGTACAGATGATTCCACCTTATGTCATTTGGATTCAGTTCTGGATGTTTTTGGCGCAGTCTCAGGCAATGAAGTAGCATCATAAATGTGTCACTTTACCTTAAAGGATAGTTTTTCAAGGTATGTTTTGATAAGGGCCGTTGAATATAATGAAAGAGCTCTCTCTGTAATGTAGCGAGTTTATGGACTTACCAGATGTTCTTTGCCTCTCCACTCCCTCTCTCAAAACTTATGTAATGTGGAGAGCTTGCTTGTCTGCAAACATCTCCAAGGTTAAGGAATAGTGTTTTACATTTTGTGCAAAGAGCTGTTCCCTTCAGGCGAGGAAAAGACTGTTGGGTGGGAGCTTGAAGGCTCGTTTCCGTTTAAGGAGGAGCTGTTGGAACACAATGCAAGCTGTCAGACCAAGCCTCGCACCATTCGTTTTCTGGGCACAACAGATGGTGTGTGTAGTGTACAAGCTGGGGATTTGACCCCATGTGGCCATTGCTACAAGGAACTTGCTGATTGCCCAATGGCGTGCTCTGAAGGATGGCAGAACGAGGGTGGGGAGAGACATATAATCATTGCTTAAAATCTCGGGCTTTCTTTGTGCCTGACACCTGCTGTCTTGTGGGATGTGGGCCATGTTGCGTTTATCAAGATGACCTCCTCTCCAAATGCACATCTTTAGTGTGTGTTTTTGATGGGGCATGACGGTCAGCTAAAGTGATGCTGGCTCTGCTGGCACTATGACAGGAACGTCTTGATGTGAGCGGTCATTTATCTTTGGTCCACACTTCCTTAATGCCTTCAGTGCAAATAACCCGGATGAGATAGAGAAGGGTTTGCATTGTGTTAGTAGGGCAATAAGCTTACATGAGCTCAGCCTTCATTTGAAATTCTGTGGAAATATTAAATGATGTTGTAGCTAATAAGATGTGTTGCCAAGTCCAAGGTTGGGGAGTATTAAACAGATATTTCCTCCAAAAATTTTACTTCTCTCATCATTTCCTCATCTCCATGTTATTCTGAAATTTCCAATTGTCATTTTCTTTCTTCTGTAGAAAATAAAAGAAGGTATATTGAGACACAGTCTTCAAATGAAATAATTCACATATTGTATTTTAAACATCTGAAGAAATGGATTTTAAGTGCAATTTATTAAAAGTCATTTGCACACACACAAATATACATGTATACACTGCTGTTCAAAAGTTTGGGATCAGTAAGATTTATAATGGAGTCTCTTCTGCTCACCAAGTCTGTATATATTTGATCAAAAATGCAGAAAACAAAGTAATATTGTGAAATACCATTGCGATTTCTAAAATTGGTTTCCAATTTTAATTTTGACGCAGCAGTGAGTTTTCATCAGCCATTACTCCAGTCTTCAGTGTGATCCTGCAAAAATCATTTTAATGTACTGATTTATTATCAGGGTTGAAACTGGTGTGCTGCTTAATATGTATTTTGGAACTTGTGATACTTCTTTGATTCTTTGATGAATAAATAGTTAAAAAGAACAGCATTCATGCAAAATAGAAATATTTTCTAACAATTTAAGTCTTTACTATCACTTTTTATCAGTTTTATCCAGTCTGTACATCTGAGTGTGTATGCTTTTGTGTATTTTGAAGAAAAGTATAGGTTTCCTTAAAATTTTTTTTTAAAAAAACACTGACCGTAAACTTTTGAATAGTAATGTATATTGAAACACAACATTTCTATTTTGAATAAACACTGTTCTTTTTTACTTTTTATTTATCAAAGATTGAATATAAATCAGCATATTAAAATGATTTTTGAAGGATCGTGAGATATAAATGTATAGCATTTTTGCTCCTAGACACTCAAAAATACAATTGTATAATATTTGCATTTAATATTAGCATTTGCATCTAATTACTTTGTTTAAAAAAGGAAAGGAGAAAAGTCTTGTTGTATGGTAATTGTACATGCTGGCTGATGCTTTCAAATGCACAGCATGAGCTTTGGAAAAATAATGGAGAATTTTGTTGTCTAATTTTCTTTATTGTCTGACAAGTTGATAGTGAGCCCCTGAAGATTCAATATTTTATCCCACAAATTCAAATCTTGGCACCCTCAGTTCTTTACAGTTATGAGTCCAAACATTGGTCACAGAATCAATCAAGTTCATTCCAGTTTGGACTTTACAAAAGATGCTTTGGAGCTTTAGTTTGAGCATCTTTTATAAACCCTAAAGTGACAAATTAGATATTCTATAGTGCCATGGTCCAGTGGATGGTTTTGCTTTTATTTTTCAGCGTCAGAATTTGTTGGCCGACTATCTCTGTCATTCCATTAGCAATCCCACCCTGCTCTTTATTCATCACAGCAATCATTTATCTCAAAGGGAAGTTTCCACATTGTGCTTCCATTCCTAGATGTGTGCGACGTTTTATTTAGCGTCTGCCGTATGACAGCATCCGGTCCGGGCCAGCTGGAAATGCTGGGCCCGTCTAGATGCTGGAATGTTTTGTGGCAGTGGTTCTGTCTCCCCTGTTGGAGCAGCCGACCTGTAATCTGTCTGAGGTTTTGTGCTAGAGAGTCGAGGCTGCATATCACCTAAATAGCGCGTTAACCTCAGAATTCTTCCCATGCTGTGGTCTACTGACGAATTCAGCAGGAAAACATCGGTGAACCCTCTGCGACTTCGGTAGGGTTCAACATACTCCGCAAGGCGCTGTTATGACTATGTGGAAAACGCATTACAAAGTAAACCCTGAATGAGCGAGAAATACTTTCTTGTGGTTTTCCACTGCTCTACACAAAGGACTACATTGTCTTATGTTGTTGTCTTAAATCAGACACTGAGATAAATTAGATTTGTTGTATCATTGAAGTCAAAATCAGATGTTACTTTAATTTTCAGCTCGATAAAATCAAGTGAGTTGTTTGCTGCTGGGACCAATGCTTCTTGTTTTGTTCTAAAAGGGTCGGTTTTCTCCTTTCTGTTGCAGGTCCTGGCTCTCATTTCTTTCATCTTCATCGAGACCATAATGATGTGCTCGCCCTGTGCCGGCGTCTACCTCTTTGAGTTCGTCAGCTGCAGTGCCTTCGTTGTCACAGGCGTCCTGCTCCTCATCTTCGTCCTGAACCTGCACACCAAAGTGCCCCATATCAACTGGAGTCTAACAGTATGTAGTTCTTATCGAGATCCACACAACCGTACAAATCCTTTACAACCTTAGACTTTTAAATGGATATTTTGAACCCTTATTTATGTACCCTCATTTAAAACCAAACTTGCATGATTCATTTAATTTAAAGTGCTTATTTAACTGTTTTCTCTAATTTCCTGTCAGTTACTGATGTGTATTTATCTGAGCGTTGAGAGGAAGTGTTTGCCTTGAAGATATTTCTGCAGTGTAACTATTTTTCCTTCAATCCATTTTTAATGGCATACTATTTTAAGAGGCACTTGTGATGATAGATTATCAAGGCAAAGGTTATTTGTGATGATCAGCTGTTTACATAAATGGAAGAAGTTTTTTGGTGCCAAGACATGCCAATAAATCTGGCTTTTTAGAAAGCAAGCCGCTCTCTTGTGTCCAGTTCTGCTGAGGAGGAGGCCATGCGCGGGTTCATATTGCTCAGATTGAAGCTTGTGTGCTCACAGCTCTCATTAAACCTGCTTCTATCAACCATGAATGGCTGCTCTTGGGAGATGAATTTACTGATTCACTGAAAGATTAATAAGGCATGGTTCCCTTTGTCTCCCTGCCTATACACACACACACACACACACTCACACACAAAGCTCAGCATAATTGGGCCTCAGTGCTGTGGATCTATTACAGAGTTTATAATGGGAAAGACTGTAGAGTTTTATTTCTAGAGCTGTGCACGAACCAAGAAAAGTAACAGCAACTCACATCCAACCATAACTATTGCGTTGCATTATGGTATACTGAAGAATGTGTGCTTAACCTCACATAGACAACAGGGAAGTGCCTCTGCCATTCTAAGTTTGATTTTCAGTCTTTTACTACACCCAAATGTAGACAGAGAAATGTGGACCCTTTTTTACAAAAAAAAAGAGTCATATATTTATGCATTTAACCTCAATTATTCATGTGTAAAGAAAGCTCAGAACATTACATTTTGATTTAGGACAAGGCCTTTACTCGAAGTGCTTTTTTGTTTTGGCGTTTTGCCACTTTTAAAGAAATGCTTTTTAAAAATGGCTTCTATTTTTTTTATCTGTGTTTCTCCTCTTCTCTAGTTGCTTCCTAATCTAACTAACCTGCCATTATATATTACCGAAATTGTTTTGGCTCATAGACAAAATGCTTTTGTTCCTCCTTTGTAAGTCACTTTGGAAAATTTCATTTAATCTATTAAGGATAGAATTTCATTTTGTATTTATTCTTTTTATTTCCAGTGGATAAATGACAGGAAATGGTGGGATAAGAAAATCAAATACGATCAGGAAATGATGAGAGCTGAATTCAAAACTCGCTCAATCACTTAAAGCAGATTTTGGCTGATGGGAGAGATGTTCAACAGGGTTTTCGCTGCGTGTGCGAGTGTATGCCGTTGTGTATTTTGAACACTGACGGGTTTGGGTTTTCTTGGTATTGCTATGGCTCATTGGAAGATCTATGATCTTTTAGGATCATTTCAGCTGTGGTGGGGCTGAGGTTTTGGACTGAGCATCAGCTCCTGCCAGTCGGACCCCATGGGCCCAGGCCTCTCATTTGTTCTGGAATGGACACACTGGGAGGGGTTTGTTCAGCAACAGCTTGGCTCTCCTCCCCTCTTTCGTGTCTGTATCTCCATCTTGCGTAACTTCACCACTGCTTCAGGAACTTTCACATAACGCAGTGCTAAAAGTAAACTCTACTTTTTGGTCCTGTAATTGTGGCCTCTGTCTGAGATAAAACCCTCCCAAACCCAGCAGCAATTAAACTTCTTTCTATAAAGAGCAGAAATGTGGATGGTAGAACTTTTTAGGTCTTAAATCCGATGTTTGTGCTAAATCGGTTATCTTCTAACGTTAATCAAGTTTAAATCGCGGCAGATTGGAGCGTATACACATAACACTAGCTGCTAGTTTCTTGTGGTGGACGGCTCATCTATTGTACAGCCCCCTCGATTCCCTTGATTGCTCTGACGGTGGGATCCAGTGCCAGGCTCATAGGGGGCTGGCATAGAGGCTGACATTATTGAACGTGATAGGTCAGGAGAATGAGCGCATTCAGCTCGCGGTGGTACGCTGGCACCATTGTACCCATTAACAGACCATCTCCAACCACACACACATACATATACAGAAAAGCATGGCCAGTGTTCATTGAGCACAACCAAAAATAGACAGGGCATTTTAATAGAAAATGAGGAAAGATTTGACTTTGTGAGGTGACGGGATAATGATTGGTTTTACATTGTGTGCTTTAATGGAAGACTTGAGAAGCTTTGCCGTGAACCGTTGATTATGTGTCATTACTGAACACGAGCAAGAGGCCATGGGTAAAGATTCATTAAAGATCTGACTGATAAAGACTAAATTACTCTTATTGAACTATGTAAATGTACTTTAATTTTTATGTTTTCTCATATTCTAATATCATCTGAATTATTTCCCATCTAGAACCACCTTTTATAGCGATAGGCCTGTTGGAGGATAAAGGTTAATAGTGTATCATGCTGTCTGTCCACACACACACACACACACACACACACACAGCATCTGAGAACACCAGCGGAAGGTCCAGGAAAAGCTTTTAGCAAAGTCTCGCCACCAAGGCGGATATAGAGGTCTGACTGAGCATTCAGGATTCTGGTTATTTTCCCCAGCAAATCTGGAATTAAATTAGAAACATTTCCAAGATCTATGGGCTATTGCATTGTCTAAAGCAGTGTATAACTCCGGATTCACGCACCACTGAGGATATTTGGCACAGGCTGTATACTGTTAAGAAGACCCCACCTAAAATCATTAGGATATTAAGTAAAGATCATGTTCCATGAAGATGTTTTGTAAATTTCCTTCCATAGAATATCAAAACTCAATTTTTGATTTGTAATATGCATTTCCAAGAACTTCATTTGGACAGCTTAAAAAGCGATTTTCTTAATGTTTAGATTTTTTTTTTGCACCCTCACATTCCAGTTTTTCAAATAGTTGTATATAAATATAAATATTGTCCTATTATGACAAACCATGCATCAATGGAAAGCTCATTTATTCAGATGAGATATAAATTTAATCAGATAAATGTATTCTTATTTATTCAGATGATATATAAATCTCAACAATGACCCCATGACTGGTTTTATGGTCCATGGTCACGTATTTTAAATTCAAATCAAATTGAATTCATCTTTGCTCACGGCGCTGTAGTAATATTATAAAACAGGTCCATTTCAAGTACAGAGATCTTCAGTCCTCTGTTAACAACGTGGAGGGCCGCAATGGCTGTTAAATACATCAGAGATCTGAACCCAGTGTGAACACTACATTTCCCAGTTTTAGACCCTTCCTGAGATCAGTTTGCTTTCTCTACATGCAGCCTGCCAAAACACACACACACACACACACACACACACACACACACACACACACTAGTGAAAGTACATTTTAAGAGGACCCATGACTGCTTTTGTTTGTGTTCAGTTTCATATTAGGTTACCTGCATTAAATGCTTAACCATTGAATGTAAACTCCCATCAAGCTATAATGTAATGTATATTTATAATTAAATAATTCTGAGGACTGGGTACTTTTGTTCCACCACAGACATATGCTTTGTGTTCTTACACTTAGGGTATTTTAAGCGTGTCAGCAGTTTTAGTTTGGTTTGGCTTGCATCTGATCCATCTGTTGAAGTATGTGTGAAGGCAAAGCCTGGTTTGGCATGTGTTTGAATGATTGAGAGCGTATCCTGGTTTTGGCGTATAGTTAGGGTTCTAGATTGCGTGTGAGATGGGCATGGGTTCGCTCGAGTGAGTGTGGAGGAGAGCGAGTATCATGTGAGACAGTGTGTGCAGTCACTCTCTCATCATGTGTCTCGTCACATGGGTGGTCATGCCTCAGTCACGCTGGAGTGCTTATTGGCTGCACACAGACAAACCTCCCAGCTTTATCCCTTCGCTCCTCTCAGAGTGCGTATTTATGGAGGTTTTAAGAATAAAGAGAGAGAACTTTGATGTTCCGTAGTGCAAGGAATCTGGATGTTAGCCTATTTTTAAATAATAAAATAAAATACAAAATCTGTAATATATGTTTATAATTTGTGTGTGTGCATGGTTATGAGGTTTATGAGAACAAAAATGTGTACAATACATAGGTATTACAACATAAAGGTGATTTATGAGGACACTTTCTGTATCCCTGTAATTCAAAAGGCTTATAAATCATACAGTGTGTTGTTTTTGAGTGGTGGGTGTAGGGTTGGTCTATTGCGATAGAAAATGCAATTTGTACAGTATAAAAAAAAAATGAAAAAAAAAAAAACACCCGTGTGTGTGTGCTCTTGTTTTTGTGACATATCAGGACACAACTCTGGGGTATGACACAGGTATTACAAGGAGAGGGTGACTTATGAGGACATAACCTATGTCCCCATTTTTCAAAACGCTTATAAATCATACAGAATGAGTTTTTTTTTTTTTTTTTTTTTGAGAAAGTAAAATGCACAAAGTTTCCTGTGAGGGTTAGGGTTAGGTGTAGGGTTGGTGAAGGGCGATAGAATATACAGTTTGTACAGTATAAAAACCATTACGCCTACGAGATGACCACACTTTTCACAAAAACAAACATGAGTCAACTGAAAAGTTGACCTTTTTGGTTCATGAAAACTTATATATACAGACAAAAGCATTGTCAAAAAGTATTCCTGTTGACAAATATTTGTACAAAAAAATACTCCCAGGCCAGTAATTGCCGATTCTATTTTGTAAAGAAACACTATGCACCTGCACACATACCTATAGACTGAACACATATTATGCATGCTCATGATGTCACATTTTTCACGAATTCCCCTTTTTTATATCATAAATAACTTTTAGATTTTTTAGCTTATCTTAAGAAATGTTCAGTACTCCACAAAGGGAGAACTCATGGCCTAATTGTTAGAGAGTCAGACTTGACAGTCAGTGTCTTTCAGACTGGCCCTGGGTCAGCTGGACATCTTCAATAGTTGAACTGTGGTCTGTGATTAGATGACTTCCTCATTTCACTGCCCTCAAGCGTCATACTGCATGAACTGTACAGCTGCCTGGAGCTGAGAGGAGCAGTCTGTGTTTAGTTGGAGACATCAAAGCCAGCGGGTCGTGCTGCCTCGGCCTGTGATGTGAAACCCGAGGTGCCAGCCACTGAGGTTGAGCTTTGAAGGGCTTGTTACATCTCACCCCCCACAGAGTCATGGCTTAGACACAACCCACGTCCAGTCCAGACTCAGGAGGAGGATTTGACCTCATTCCACAAACCTGGTTCTTCTCATCTTCACTCTCTTCTGAAGGCTCGGACTCTGATTTGTTACAGTATTAAAACTGTAAACTGTGACTTTACTCTTACAAAGTCCTGGGTGTATTAATAGAGGGAAAACTTTGATAGTAGTAATCGAAAATAGTTAAGAGACTCACATGACCTCTGCTGACTCCTTGACTGTAAATGATTGACTTTACGGCACAAATACAATGTTTGTGCAGTCTAACTTAATTTTGTTCATCATTACACTGATGACATCATTACACTGATGACACAAATTGATTTAAAAGCAACCACAGTACAGACATTTATATTGTTAGAAAAATATTGTTTTAAATATAAATTATGTTCTTTTGAACTTTCTATTCATAAACTAATGCTAAGAACAGAACATCATGGTCTCCATAAAAATATTAAGCAGCACAATTGGACATCATTATAACGTCAGATTGACATTAGACATGATGTTTCAGTTTGGTTAAGAATTAAAATTGTGTTGATGTCAATTTGAGGTTGACTTGGCAGTGGATTTTGGTTACACGACCTGAAAACAACAAATATCAACTTCAGCTGACGTCGGGATTGGACATCAAATTAACATTGACGTTAGACATTGAATTGACATTGGATTTTGGTCACCTGACGCCACAACCGAGATCTAACCAAATATCAGTGTCTTGTGAAGGTGTGCGCCTGCTGGGCTGGAAGTCAACTTCCCCGTCTGTCAAACTGCATCACTGCGGTCAGCATACACACACCTCACTGCCAGCTAGCTGCTTGTTTGGTCATTTAAAGGTTTACTTGTAGTCTGATCAACCCGTGGGAATGGGTGATGAACTTGTCTGTGGATATGACTTAAAACATAATTTATTTTTGAGTATACTTGTAATTCTCTTGTTCTCTGTTGCAGGATCTGATCAACACCGCCACCAGCACCTTGTTCTTCTTTCTGGCTTCAGTGGTTTTGGCAGCTCTCAACCATCAAACTGGAGCAGAGATCGCCGCTGTGGTATCTATCCTCTTCCTCAGCTCTTCTTTTGGCTGTGATGCCGGGTCAATTCAAATGTTTAGTCATTTCTCAAGTGTTTGAAGTGGACCCTGATCTGCTGGGGCTCTACTGCCCTCGGGTGGCTGAACCGGAGTAAACTAAACACGTGGTCTTCCTGGAGACAGTCCTAGACCGGACGACAAAGAGAAGTTCTGAGCAGTCACAGTCACCATCAGCCTAAATGTTTTACATGTTTTTCTTTAGTTCTTTGATTTTCAGGACTGAAAATCTCACCACTTCCTCTTTTCCTCTTTGTCATCCCACTTCTCTTTTCACTCAGTTTAGCTTTTCTTTTCTTCTTGTTTTTCTATTCCAGAATTCCCAATGCGTGTCAAGTTTTTACGCTGTCACCCATTTAGTTGCACATTGTGTTTTAGCTTTCAGTAAGACACACTCAGCTCGGTTTAAGTCTGTTTCACAGAATAATTGGGAGCCCTTTTCCACCTCAGAGTAAACAATTCATAAAAGATAAATAATCATGAGATAAAGGTTTTTAATTTATTTAAGACATGTCAGATACAATGTAGCGTTTGTGAGATTTTAAATCATTTATCTTTAATAAAGAGAATAAATAAATCCTTTTGAGATCGGAAACAGGGTTTCATAAGTAACTCCAGAATTCCAGTGATTTTCCCTAAAATCAGTGTAGAAATGCCAAAAAAAGTCCCCTGACTCCATCTGGGATTGCTCATTCCAGTGTGTTCTAACTTAAGCCACTATAAACATCTCACATGCACATACCTTTCTAGTTAGTTTGTCTGTTTCGGTCGTGGCTGCTGACCTCTGGTGACTGTGAAGAGGTTTGTTGTAGATGGCTCAGTGAAGAGAAGTAATTCCCAATATTGATTCAGGATCAGGTTCTCTTACCGAGATCCCTTCAAGAATGACCTGAGATCAGCAAAATATCCACCAACACCTTGAAGTCAAAGGCTGGGGATTTGGGCCCAGAGTTTTATGACACAGATGTTCTCAGCGGGAAACCACTTTAACACCCGGGGATTTTTCTGAAACACAGGGCACTGCAGAGCATTCCTTCAGCGCTCACGGCCTGCCAGAGACGGGGAGTGTGCTGCTTTCTGCTTCATATCGCAATTTACTACAAAACATATCTGTATTATTTAGACATGTAGTAGATTTAATGTTATATGTATGGCACTTAAAGACATAGTTTACCCCTAAAATAAAATATTTGCTAAAAAATGACTCCCCCTCATGTCATCCAGATTAGAAACTTGCTCATCACTTGCTTATCAATGGGTGCCGTCAAAATGAGAGTCCAAACAGCTGATAAAAACATCCATATAATCCACAAGACTCCAGTTAATGTCTTTTAAAGAGAAACAAATCCATCATTAAGGCTTTTTAGCGTAAAACCATTGCTTCTAGTCAAAGTACCTGTCTATTATCCACATGAACTCTTCCTCCAGTGAAAAAGTCAATCTTCTGTTGTTCTCTCACATCAAAATCTACTGACATATTTGTTAAGAACTGCTTTGGACTGTTTTGGCTTGTAAATGGTGCTTTATCTTTGCATATTCACTTCAGATTCAGATGAGACAACTTTTTCAATGAAGAAAGCAATATTATGAGTAGAGGATTCATATTTTAGCCAAAAGCAACAGTTGAAAACATGTTAATGATGAATTTATTACCAACAGCTTTCCACTTAAGGCATTAATTGACGGACTGGAGTGTTGTGGATTATTGTGATGTTTTTATTAGCTGTTAGGACTCTCATTCTGACGGCACCCATTCACTTTGGTTGAGCAAGTGATGTAAAATTTCACCAAATCCGTTCCGATGAAGAAACAAACATTTAGGATGGGCTGAGGGGGGAGTAAATTGAGCAATTTAAAAATTTGGGGGGGGAACTTCATAGTTCAAAGATAAAAAAACGTTCCCCTTCGGTTTTCTTGAGTATGAATTGTTGTTTTGCGTGTGTTTTCATCCAGATCTTCGGGTTCCTGGTGATGGGTGTGTACGGTCTGAACACGTTTTTGGCAGTGCGGAGATGGCGCCTCGGGGACTCGCGAGATGGACCCCTGCAGACCAGCGAGTACATCCGTGCCCGCACAGCCTCGCGGGGGGAGGTGGAGTCACGGCCTGAGCTACAGTAAAGCACACACACAGACCGTCTGCATTCCGGTCACACTGTGCTCTTTCATATCCACCTGATGAGACCCTGAAGAGCGCTTACAAACAAACAATTGCGTGAACAGTCACAAATGGAACAAGCCTCAGGCCAGCGTCTTTTGACTTTATACTTAAATACTGTATATTTCTGTTAATTAAGGGCTTTACCTTATAATAATCTGGATAATTATTGACTGAAACTCACTCCACTGTGCTCCTAAACTTCCAGAAGGGAAAGGATTTATTAATGCCTGCAATATAACGGACAAAACCTGTCAGTCACCGTTTGAAACCCCCTTCTGATTAGCTCTGCATTCTATTTAGAATGCAACTACGCCTAAAATGTCTTACAAAGGATCAAAAATAACTATACAGAATGGAATAATCGAAATGAATGGATGCTAAATAGACTCATGTAAGTGATTTTTCTGACTGAAATGTAATGTTTTTTTGTTTTGTTTTTCTGCCATTGTGTTCCTGTATCAAACACATCTAGTAAACTGCCGTTGCATTGGGCCGTTTTCCTGTAGAGATGAAGTGGCTAGATGTTAGGAGCAGCAGTATTTATTTAAATGTTAATATTTTTTTGGTAGCTACACACCTCGTGAATGTGACCCTGCATTGCAACAGACAGTAACAGCTTTCAGATTGTCTGTGTGGGTGAAGGGAGGTGTGAGTTTATGAAACTTGTACGTCTAATCTTTAGATGATATACATTTTGTGTGCATACTCTGTTGGTCATTTCTGTTGATATTAATTTTTAGTTACTTAGTCGTGTGTGTGCATTTCTGTTGTTTGTAATATTTCCTCTACTCCACCGTGTACTCCCAAGTTATCTGTATATGTTGATTTAAGCAAGGGTAGAGTTTTTTGAAGAAGGTGTATATATTACGTATCTGCGTGTGACATTTTCCATTTCTGAAGGTTTCCTATTTGTATGAATTCTGACACTAACAGACTGTATTTGAAGGAACAAGTGTACTGCAGTACATATGAATGCATTCGCTAAACTGTGTATCTTTTTTCTGTGTGCCTTAATCGTAGAGGCTTTATTAGTCAAAACTCTTGGACACTAATGTTACGACGACATGAGCAGAATAACTGCTTCACTGGGTGTGAAATTCAAACATTTATTTGCACTCTCTGATGAACTGATTCCGCGGTAAAATCATCTGTTTCCTGAAGTGCTTCGATTACCTTCAAATGGGGCTTTTAAAAAAAAATGAGTATCATAGAACGACATCGGGGGGAAATTAAATTTTTAATTTAAATTGTCTTTTACCACAGATTTTAAGGCATAGTGCAATTGTACATGATTTTTTCTTTTCACTAGAAAATGCTCATTTGTAATATTAGTTTATATATTCATACTTATGTCTTATTTGTAGTTCTTAAATGAAGTCAGTTTTAGGTTTTGGAATAAGACCAATGTTGAAATGAAGTGGTTTTGAGGTGTGGACTCACATTATAGACATTGATCAACACTGTGTGGGCTTGAAAGTGTTAAAAGACAATCACAAGAATGATTTTTTTTGTCTTAATGGAGGACTCCGCATTGAAGTGCTGAAGTCGCTGATTATTTTTTTCCTATTTTGAAAGCAATACTGTGTTGCTTATGCTTTAATAATGTGTAAGAGCTTTGACCTTGTGCTGAACTTCTTGTATATTGGAAGTTTTTGGCATCAAATTAATTCCTGATTTTGACCTTAAGGTTTGAACTGTGTTTTCAACTCACAAATCATTGAAGCGTTTTAAAAAGAAACTAAGTCGACATTTTGAGGGAGTCAAATTTTTATAATGATTGTACTTGATTGTTCTCGCTGACATTCCCTGATTTCAAGAAAGCAATGTTTTATTCCATGTAACAGTGCTATAATTTGGTATTTTTTGTATTTATAGAGTTGTGCATAGACTTACAAAATGCTAATTGTTGAAAAATATTTGTGATGGCAATCTTTTCCTCAAATAAATGGATTTGAATGGACTTGATCTATAAATGGGGAAAAGCCTTGGTTCAGAAATCCACTACATTTACAATCGCTAATACTTATCACAACTCTTCATGCAGTGAACACGACAGAAGTCTACTGTATGTGGGATAAACTGTGGATCATTTTCCACTGCTTTGGCACAAAATAAATTCAGTAACTACATATTTCCATTTACATGAATTCCTCTCACTCAGAAACAACAGCCACCAATATTTGATGTACTCATTTGTCTATATACCTATTGCATGTTTACATCTCTCTTTTGTGTTACCTTTAAGTTTAAAATCATAATTACTGAATAAGACAGACATTTTCTACATTTATACCGTAATACAGAAATGTTCTACATTTATATTCCAAATCTAAAAAAATATTAATAATAATGAAATGCTGTCAACACAATCAGTTGTAGCTGAACACATGCACAGGTCTTTCAATTTCAATTGTATCTATTCAAATGGTTGCAACTAATTAGACAATGTAACTATAATATATTGCAAATATATTTTTAAAGAAATGTTACAAAAGAAAAATGTGTAATGAAACTCAAATTAAAAACATCTATTTCATGTTTTGTTCATTGGAGCACATTTTGGATGTGAAATGAACTGCTGTGTCAATGAAAGTTGGCAAGGAGAACTGTGACGAGTTTTGAAAAGTGACCTTGATCAAGTGTGGAGAAATGTGTCCCAGTGATCGTAAAACACTGTACATTCAATCTTACACCACATATCACTAACAAGCTCTAACACATTTGGCTCCTGACATTTAGCATTTGCTGGCAAATTTGCTTCATTTGCTAAAAAATAAACAATATTAACAAAATTGCACCAAAATGATTTATTGATGTGGCAATCTGACAGTGCATTTTTCCTAAAGAGTCCTTAACGCATCTTCATAGAACCACTAGAAGATGGTTTACACGTGGTTACTGTACATGCAACATGCCTGAGAATCCTAGAGTAAACCGCTGAAGCTCACCTTTATAATACAGGTTCAGTAGCATTGCAAGAACAGTACATCTCTAGGTGAGCAAAATAAGACAAAATCAGTTTTTTTTTTTGTTTTTTTTTGCAGTACTTTGGCAAGACATTGGTTTTACTTCAGCATTAAAAGACTTGGACCAATGTGTAGACCTGTGGAAATAAGACAGGTGACTGTGGCCAGCCAACCACCTGCTAATTTCATACATGATGTAAACTTATTTTATTGCTACAAAACATTAAACATTAAGACATATTATTATTCCCAATACAGGGCTTCATCACCAATAATGCATCATTTTTTAAAGGAGAATTTAAAATAACTAATTATCAGGAAATATCATCTCAGAATAGTTCTAATTAGTAAACACACAAACACAGCTCCCAAAGTACAGAAACATAAATAAATAAAAAACTCGTACATACTGTAGAATCTGACCTGAAAGTGACCACACACACAATCATATTAAAAGTAGACCTAAGCTGAAAGAAGCAGTATAAACATGAAGCTTGACTGATGTGAGGCTGTCACTGGAATAATTCACAGCTTAGGGAAAATTTTGGAGATTGCATGGACGCGTTTATATACAAAGATTATTGAAAACTCTATAGCTTCTATTCTGTGATGTTACATTTGAAATAGACTGCTTTATTCCACTGACAAAAAGCATACCCAAAATTTCAAACAAACAATATAAGGTTATACCAAAGTCTGTTTTGGTCATCAGGCACTGTAGTGGTCACACATCACAGCTTTAGTCAGAGTCAAAGTCAGAGTCATAGTCATCATCTGTGAGGAAGAAACATGTGTTATTCTGGAAGAAAGAGCCTCTAAATATCGACAGGAAAGAGATAAGTGAGATGGGGAAGTTTAATGCACATGACTATGCATGACAGTTCTTATAGTGAGAGCTAAATCATACATTTAAATGATACCAAAGACTATAAAATGGACTTTGATGATACTCCAGGAGTTCTGCCCGGTCACTCACAGTAACTAGAATAAAAGCTACACTATGGATAACTATTTATGAAGTTATGAAACCACACTTCCTAAAAACCACGTCACCTTTAACTTCCTGTCTAGTTTTTGTGGATGTGGAAAGCTTGTACATGCATGTATCATGTAAATGAAACTCCAGGAAAGGGGGAGAGAGAGAGAGAGAGAGAGAGAGAGAGAGAGAGAGTGAGAAAGAGTATTTTCACATCTCAGTAGTTGCATAACTGTTTAGAAGTTTGGAATTGTAAAATATAACAATATAACATAACTGTTTTACAGTTGTATGTACTCCTGTGTTCAAAGCTGAATTAGCAGCAGTCTTTCCTTCAGTCTTCAGTGTCACACGATCCTTTAGAAATCATTCTAATATGCTGATTTGACACTGAAAAAGCTTTTTGTTTTATTACTAATTCTGAAAACAGATGTGATGCTTAATATTTGTGTGGAAACTGCAATATAACCTTTTTCAGGATTCTTTGATGAATAGAAAGTTCAAAATAACAGCATTTATTTGAAATATAAATCTTTTTTTGTAAAAATATAAATGTCTTTATGCTCATTTACTGTCAATTTATTTAATTATTGCTGAATAAAAGTATTAATTTCTTAAAAAAAGAAAAAAAGAAAAAAGAAAAGATAATTCATTCTTACTAACCCCAAACGTTTGAATGGTAGTGAATAAGAACCCAGTGTAGATACCTTGTGTGTTTGGTGGCTCTTCACTGGAATCACCTCCCTTGAGGAAGTTGGCCAGTTCATTAAAAATGAAATAAAAGTCCAGGGCAAAGAATATTGTAGTAATGAAGCCAAAGACCTAAGACGTGAAAGAGAAAGAAAAACAGAGACACATGAAACCAGTGCAAACAGCACAGAAGTCACATGTTGTATAACTGAAAAACTAAAATAAACAGTGCTGTCACTGACAGCGCCAATAAAAGAGAATTTGACTGAAGTGATGTGAGCCTACCCCAGCGGCCTTTGAGGCTCCATCCACATATTTTGACACAGATATTATAGAGATGATGAAAAAGATGATGGAAGCACTGACACAGCGCAGGAAGTCCTTGATGAAACAACAGCATGGTGATTTGAGGAAATAAAGACAGAACTGGTATTCATGGACAAATGCTGAAGTTCCAGCACAGTACTAGACTAACTGAGACTTGTCATGGCACTTGTATTCTGTTGTTGTTCTCTTGTTGACCTGACTGCTTCTATTGTTCTCATTAGTAAGTTGCTTTGGATAAAAACGTCTGCTAAATGATTAAATGTAAATGTAAATATAGGTCTGAAAACTTACCATGAGGGGCCAGTGAAAGCCCTTAAATCTCTCATTGAACTTTTTAGAATAAGCAAACAGCAAGAAGAGGGCGGCCAAGCACTCTATCAGGGGAGCTGTGACGAAGGCAGCTGCTGTCGAAGCAGCAAAGCACACAAAACTGATAAACGACATCACCTGAGGGGACAGGATACATAAGGACACATTTTTCATTAATTATTGTTCTTCATTATTTTGTTCATTGCTGAAAATGAGTGACAAGGTGAGTGCACAAGACCATTCAAAGATGTTGATGCTTTGACTTCTTGGAAACTTGTATTGACAGAGAAGAAACAACTGGTCATTTCTTTGTCTGAACTGTAATTATACACACACACACACACACACAGAAAAAAAAAAAAAAAAAAAATATATATATATATATATATATATATATATATCCTATGGAGAGTCCCTAAACCATAAAAAAACATACGTGTGTGTGTGTGTGTGTGTTTGTGTGTGTGTGTGTGTGTGTGTGTGTGTGTGGAAAATATGAGAGGTGCAAGAAAGTCACTAGCCTTGATAAAAAACGCCCCCTTCAGATGAATAAGAAAAGTTTTTACTTATATTGCTAAAAATAACCAGTGCAAAACAGATTGATAAGAAAAATAAACTAAAATAATAATAATAATGTCATGCCATTTAGGTTGCATTTCTGTATAAAGTAGCTGCATCCAGATACAAAAAAAAAAAAAAAAAAAAAAAACTTCTAACAATAACTTTTAGCGGACATAACAGACCTCAAAACAATGACTTAAAAACTATTATGAATGGATTCAACATGGTAAAGCCGAAAAGCATACCACTTCACCGAGCAGCAGCAGTCCTTTTCGGGAGGTGATGAATTCTTTACTCGGGAGAAGAGAATGGATTATGGTCTGTCGTGATTGGTTATTCTCCGGAGCCTCGATGTCCCCCATGATCCCGCCGAAGAAACTCTTCCGTTCCCGAATAAAGTTCACTGCGATGCTCCTACTCTCCGCTGTGAAACAGCTACTATTCGCAAATCGGCATAACTTTCCACGGAGTGGAAACGGAAATAATGACAGTGCGGAAACGAAGCACACAAAAGAGCAACATCTGCATTCCCGAAATCTGGAGACCGTTAATAAGTGAACAGAGAATGTTGGCGATACATCTCTCACGGGACACAGTGACAGCAAATATACCCGTGCAACAACTGCATATAACTTCCATCTGCACGACTCGACAGATTTCAGTTCACCCTGTCTTGAAGACCCCTTTATCGTTCAAAATAACAGAATTAAGGTTTTTGATACTTCTTAACTTTTTTTGTTCATAATAACAGATACTAAAGTTTTCAGAATATAAAAAAACTTGAGTTCAGGGATAAGTCATGAATGCAATAACTTGCATGCACTCAATGTAAATATTTGGGAATATGTTTAATGCATCACATAGCATATTGAACATGGAATGAATTGTTAATTCTGGTGTCAAATCAACCCCAAATTAGAATAATAACTCTGGATAACAACAATCTTTGAGACAAAGTGCTATTTTACTTTTTGAAATAAGAAAACAAAATCAGTCAGTGTTAATGTTGAGACAATGATCCCCAGATTCTGGAGGAATTAATTTTGAGGGATGATGATTTGTGGTTTCATCCTTTTGCACACTTATGTAGCCTATCCAAATGAGCAATAGCCTCTCTGCATTTCTGAAGATCAAACAAATTAAAAAAAAAAAAAAAAATACGATATAATATGTATTTTTTTGAATCACATTTTGATTATTAAAAAATAATTTGCTAAATGAGAGAAATGGTCCTGCATAGCTCTGTGGTGGTTCTTGGCTTGTTGAATGTGATTTTTAAAGGATATAGCCACCTAAGGACCACAAGGCTGCAGCCACAAAGACCACAATCTGTCAACCAAAAGACTCCATAGTGAGAAACGTTGTGTCATCATAATGTTTGGGTCTTTCACAATGAGCATTCACAAGGGTGTAATAGTTTTTTAAAAGTATGAAAGATTTAAGCACTGCATAGTGCTTAAAAAGATAAAGAGAGCCATAGTTCCAGGAATGGAGGACGTATACCTTCTCACCCCTCCGCTCAGTGTGCCCTTCACTGTGTATGTGGAAACTGCCACCAGGCTAAGAATACACATCAGTGCAGCTGCAAACAACGAGCTGAACACATCCTGTGAGAGCAAAACGACATTACCAATAGTTCTGTTTGCAAAGCTGCAGTTGCTGGTATTGGTGGTGTTACACATAGTTCTGTGAGAAATAGTGTATTAATTTAGTCATGCACATTACATTAATGGTCTTACAATAAGTGGCCAGAAGAAGAAAGTTATCATCTTGTAGAGTTTCAGTAGGTAGAGTAGAAGAAAATAAAAAAACAAGTGTGATGAAAAACTCCATGCATGTCGCTGCAGTGTAGGTCGGCCTAAATATAGATGCCACTGTATAACACACAAAATCCACAAAAACACACACCTGAAATAAAAAATAAAGAAAGAAAGACATATCGTTTTTTTAAAGGGATTTTAGTAAGAATTTTATTAAGATGACCAGATGTTATCATAACACAGCTTGTGGATCTCAACACATTACTTCCTGAGTAAGTGTTTCTTTTTGGTCTCAGGAAATGACTTTATGTACTTTTTTTGGCAGTTGAACTCAACACAGTTTTAAGCAGTGCAGTCTGATTCTCTGTTCATGGAAGCCTTTACATTCAGCCATTTAACTTTTTAAGAACTCAAATCTGAGGATAATATTTCTGCCTTGCACTTATAATTTTGTAAAGTGACGGCAAATTATAAAGTGATAAACTATAAAATACTCTCTTAAGCATAGTATATTACAGTAGCTGGTATCTGAATAGCATGATTCTGAATCAGGCTGTTCATGGTCAAAGGGATCTACTTGGAAAATAGTCATGTCAATCAAAATAAAAGTCATTGTCGTGTTTAACTCTTTCATTAATCACAAATTATTTTATAGTCGATGTAATCTATTCTGTTGTGCCAAACATACAATATGAAGCAATAACACCTTTTGGTTTTGTCACGCCATTTCATTAATTTGGCCTTTCAAATGAGTTTTGTTATAGATCATCTGAGATCATCATGTTTCCATGAATAACAAAATACAAACAAACAAGGTCAACTATTAATATAATAATTGCAAGGGAGCCACTCCCTCCCCCTTGTTATTGCAATATTTACCTTAAAAACATACTACAATGAAAAAGCCTTTAAGCTGCAATATTTAATAATAATACTTCCCACATTTCTGAATAATAATTAACACGTCTGCAAAATGACTAAATGTAAATAATAATAATAATAATAATAATAATAATAATAATAATAATAATAATAATAATAATAATAATAATGATAATAAAGTCTTATTTTGAAATAATCACATCATTATACATCTTACGAATATTTGAATGACGAGTTAAAATTGTGGCTTTTATTTTGACATGTTTTTGTCGGTCATTGGTGTTGCACGTAACACTGTAAGTTTTGCGCATTATGATGAGTTCATCACGCTTGTATATTTGTAACGTTATATGTAGAGACTAGACGTCGATGAAACACACGAGATGGTTATTAACTTCTTAAAAGAGTTTTGTCGTGTTGTCGTACCTCTGTATTCACACAAAGCTTTGTCAACACATGTATTTGCCCGACGACGAGCGCCTTCGTTGGGAAAGCGTTTCATCGCACTTTCGCGGAGCAGCACTTCTGTGAATCACAGTAAGACATGCACCAGCTTCCGTTCAAGTTTAAGCTTGTTGTCCTAGAGATCTGCTGCTGAATCTGAAAAAGGTTTCATGATGCTGTCTTCTTCTTCTCAAGGGAAACTGGTTAGAAACGGCGGGGAGAAGAAATCAGCGGTGAGTTGAACACTACAGCATGTTTTTGGATGAATTACATGGCTGAGAAGACCGTGAACATAATATTGTTAAATATGTGTATGGGTTGTCTTGTTGTTTTGAAATTTGCATTCAATTTTGTTAAGATTTGGATAGAGGGAAATATTGCAAGTGGAAAGACAACATGTCTGGAATACTTCAGCAAAACCAGTGACATTGAGGTAATACAGTAAATGTGTAATAAATAATAATATTTCTCGCGGTACCTGAAATTTCACTACCACAATTCATATTCATGTGTTTAATAGACAGCTGTCTTGTGTTGTAGGTGCTAACAGAGCCTATGTCTAAATGGAGAAATGTACAAGGATGCAATCCATTGGTAGGGACCAAGTCGCTCATTATTATGGTTATGATATATGTTTTTTTTCTTTTTGATCCTTCTGAATTGTGCATTTTATTTAATATTTGATTATATAAATGTATTTTATTCTTCCACAGGGACTGATGTACCAGGACCCATCCAGATGGGGACTCACTCTTCAGACATATGTCCAGCTGACCATGCTGGATCGCCATGTCTTGCCAATGGCATGTATAAGTCCTACGGAGCCCCTAAAGGGACATGGTGGTGGAAAAAATCAGAGTGAGTGGAAAGATTTGGAGTGGGAGGAATAAATATTTTTCAGTTTTTTGCCTTCTCTCGCAAAACCTTTGAGTTCCCTTTCAAAGATATTTGCGTTCCCTCGCAAAGATATTTGTGTTTTCTCACAAAACCAGTTGAGTTTGGACAAACACTTCCTGTTTACTTTACAGATTGTAGTGGCTCATACAGCTCCATTCATTCACAATGGAGCACCTCATAGAGTTTAATTTGAACTTGGACAAAATAGTCAGTGCATGCTTATCAAGGTACGGTTTTGGGACATTAACTTAATTAATGGACTCAGACAGTGGTAAGAAAAGGTTGAATTCAGTATACAGTTTATTATTAAATTATACATGAAAGCATGTAAGCCCAGATAGGCTATAGATATTATTACAAATATTTTGTGTACATGCAAGCAGATGAGCCCATATGAACTGAATTGCATGATAATATTTTTCTTTCCCATAGAAAATAGCACTTAACGTGGCTTAATATAAGAAGGCAGTGATATAAAAAGCCCATTTTTTATATTTTATAAAAAATATACTACAGGCAATCAACGCAGTGATCCATTAACCTTGTGTGGTGTTCATATTTTTGTTACTGAGCCAGTGTTCGTGGGTATGTCGGACCCACCACAGTTTAGATTTTTTATTCAACACAATCAAAAATTATGTTAAAATACTCAACAAATGTTTACTTCATAAACCACACATACAGTCAAAAATAACAAGGGATAAGCCAGTGGTTCTCAAATCTTTTACAGTTGCGCACCCCTGGGGCATTTACACTAACATTTCTACAGTTAGACCACAGTCACACCTTTTCCATTGAGGCAATATACAAGAATCAAAGGTGATACTTGTAGATTCAAAACTAAAATCGCCAGTAGGTGGCACCAAGTCACTGCCTAATGAACAGAGCATTCATTCATTCATTCATTCATTCATTCAGTAATGAAGCAAATGTTTGCAGTTATGAAAGGGTTGTTAATCAATACTGATTTCCTTGGAACTATTATTTCGTTTTAAAATACAAACTATTTACAGTATTGTGTTTAAAATGTAGGCTACATTTAAAATGTAAAATGTACACTTAATATTGCCTTTATATAATACATAATTATATAAAATCTGTCACATTTGCAGTCTTTTGGATATTCAGGGAAAATTGCATTATAGGTTCCAGAATGAAATGCAGTAAGAACGTAACAGTGTTCGGTTTATAAAATGTATCCAATAATCTTTCTTATTATTGAATCTTCAAACTGCTAACATAAATTTTGCCCTAATGTAATTGACGGAGTAGCTATTTTATGTTTCAGCGATTTGATCGCTCCGGTGTCTCATGCGCACATATTCAATGCAAACACCGTGACCTGTTCAT
Source organism: Carassius gibelio (assembly GCF_023724105.1). Taxonomy (NCBI): domain Eukaryota; kingdom Metazoa; phylum Chordata; class Actinopteri; order Cypriniformes; family Cyprinidae; genus Carassius; species Carassius gibelio. The sequence continues at coordinate 22,607,922 of NC_068402.1, read as the reverse complement.
TATTAAAATTTGTCACATAATCACCAATACAGATAAAATGTTACAGTCAATTTAAATAATCTGTATTATAGTCTGTGCCGCACAGTGTGAGCATTGGATTATTATTATTTTATTTTTTTTTGGACACAGTCCAGTTTATTTAATAAATAAATGGTTTAGCTTCAAATACATTGCGAACATGGAAACATTTAGATTTATGCTGAATGAGAGCGGTACATAAGCTCATACTTTGTTTGCTTTCAATTTTGTTTGTAGCTATTCTGGGCTTATCTGCTTTCCTGTGCATAATATGCCATATTTCATTTAATAAACTGTGTACCATATTTTGGTTTTATACCATCTTCATCCATTAGCTTCAAGCATTGTCTTTGGGGTAGAAACATAGCATTATGGCGATCTGCTTTACTGATAGTAATGCTTTTAATAAGGTTATTAATATTACAGTTGTTATTAGTATTAATAGCATTTATAAGGCCTAATACAGAATTGGGCCTCCAATGTTACTGATATAGTACATTAAGCCACATTAAGCATTTGAGAATATCCCAAAACCGTGACTTAAACCAGAAGCAGCTGAATGTATTTGAACTTGAGTTCAAGTTTAAAATGAAACTCTATGAGCCGCTCCATTGTGAACGTACGAGCTGTATGAACCACAAACTAACAAGCTGTAAACAGGAAGTGTTTGTCCAAACTCAACTGGTTTTGCAAGTGAACACACATTTTTGTAAAATATTCCTCCCACCCTGAATTTTTTCAGTCCTTTTTCACGTCCCTATAGTCAGTTTTATTGAGTTTTTTTACATGTATCTGTTTATGTTCTGCAGTACAGAAATGATCTGTCTTCTGTGAACACTGAACAGAGGAAATGGAATGCGAATCATGACTGCAATAAAATGTTGTTTTTCTTTCTGTCGCCACAGTCAGCACCAATCAGAATGATGGAAAGATCTATTTACAGTGCAAAGTACATTTTTGTGGAAAATCTTTATAAAAGGTACATTTTCTTATAAAGCTGAAAGAGCTTTACCTGCCTACTATTGGACATAAATGGACCCTTTATTTCGGTTTCCTTCTTAAACATTAAATGCACTTACTATAGCAATAACAGTAAATTATGCATAATTACATGCAAATAACCTTACAGGTTAATTAATATTGCTCAGTATTGTTTTATTGCACTATATCAAAGAAACCATTAAATAAAGTGTAACCTCAAAGTTTACTGATTATTAAATGTTTACTAATTCTATTTGGTCGACAGTGGAAAAATGCCCGAGGTGGACTTTGCTGTTTTAAGTGAATGGTTTGAGTGGATCATAAAGAATATTGCTATTCCTGTGGATCTTATTGGTATGGCAAATGTTTCTATATTGCATTGCAACATTGCACGTTGATTGTAAAAAGTAATAATGCCAAGTAAGTGTTATTGGTGTAATGTTCCTAACCCATCTCCTGCATCTGCTCATTGGGTTTTATAGTTTACCTGCAGACTTCTCCACAGACCTGTTACGAGAGACTAAAGCAGAGGTGCAGAGAGGAAGAGAAGGTTATTCCACTGGTGAGCTGTTGTTGAGTTCTAGTGAACCGCTGTGCATGGAAATCTGTACTGAAATGCAACAAATCTGAAACAACCCAAAATAGGTTCTGTAACTCTGCTGAGCAAATGGCAGCCACAACTTACGTTTCAGCTTAGAGATGACTTCACTTTTCATATTATCAGAAGGCTAGATTACAATCATTACTCATTTTTGTTGTATATTTTGAAAGGGGTAACACTTTATGTGATGTTTACCCTTTAGGAATACCTAGAATCAATCCATAAGCTCTATGAGGACTGGCTCATTCATCACAAGTCGTTTGAGGTTCCTGCTCCAGTTCTGGTGAGTTTCTGCCAATAGTCATCAGTTTTAAAAGCCTGCATCATATGCTATCTATTGTGATATTCTATAATCACCCAAGCACTATCTGGGAGTAATTTGTGCCTTCACTTGGTGGGCAGGTAATCCCAGCAGATCATGATCTTAAGAAGATGCTGCATCAGTATGAGGAGAACAGAGAGAAGATACTTATGGCACATTGTTAAGTGAATGATCAGAGACCACGATGATCAGATCTCAGCACTCAAAAGACGATTCGAAACTGGGTTTACAAACATTCCTCCTGCAGTGGACAGTTGATTTACATAGTAGGATTGGGATATTAGTTCATATGATAGGTATTTTATTTAAATGCTGACTTTTATGATCGTTATTTTTTTTATTTGTATTTGCAGTCTTTGTAAACTTGTTTGAGCACTTAACAAGAGAAATAGTCTTTTTATTTATAGTCTTGTTTATGGAATCATTCCATATCAGCTAAAACTACTGCACTTTCCATTTCCATTTTTTCTTTCTTTTTTTTTTTTTCTTTTTTTTTTTGTCTGTAGACATTTTAAATTCATAATGTCAATTCCAGACTGTGCGAATATACTGGATGTGATTGTCTTTGTTTTTTACAGTGAAGTCATTCTTCTAGGGTCTTCTTGCGATTCTTGTGAGACAGTGTCACGATCAAATACAGGTACTGTGGTCAGTTTGTGTTACTGAAGGTGTTACCGTGACCAGTGTAATTTATAATGCATAAGGCATTGTTTTAAATAAACTGAAAAAAATGATTTAAAAATAGGGATTTTATTACATTGTAATTTACAGTCACATAACTCTGGCGTGCTGCACTGTAACATCAGTAATAATGGCACGAAAAGACTGAAAAAAGATTTTAAAAAATTGTTTGCACCGTATTCCTTTAAATTAACAGGCAGTATAATCTAGATGGACCAGGGGCCTCATTTCTAAAATGTTCCGTAAAAACTAAAAACCTACATTTGATCTAAGATTGTTTCTCAAATGTGCGTACATGTGATTCACAGAACTGACTGTACACACAAAAAGCATGCGCACTCCTCTCACAGATGTGAACCTATAAATAATAAAAGATCTTGAATTTAGTTCTCTGTTTTGTAAACGACCCTTAATGTCATTCGCATATTAAAGTGCATCAATCAACGTCCATATTCTTTACTTGAGAATGATCAATGACAATCATTTTTAGATCTGCATTAATCAGTACACCTTCTTATAACCTGGCATGGCACAAAGCACTTTTCCACGTCAAAGACCATTTTTTATAAATCTTAACGTTGGCATGAATTTTGGCCCTAAGATCAAATCACTTCGATCAAGTCTGTACATATGCACATTTTATAAATGAAGCCCCAAACACTATTTTGTAGCACTTATATAACCCGATTAATCCTAGGTTAGACACCCCAGCAGAACAAATGGTCCATTAAGACGGGTGCACATTTATCTGTCTCTACATTTCATAAGGCACAGTACCTAGAAAATCAAGCTCTAATAATCATTTTGACCCAAGCAGATTCATGGAAATTATAGCAGCAAGAAACCTTCCTTCACTTAAAAAAAAACAAAACAATAATAATAAAAAGACAAAGAGCACAGACATTCATAAACTCTCCTCCTGTCACCTTCATGAACTCTTTACATACCAAAGCTCATCCATTAACAAGAAACTCTATCAATGAAAAGGCTTTGCACATAATGACTGGCACAAAGACATTTTTGGTGCACTACCACACTTCAGAACACTTTAAAATCTCTGCCAGGGATAAGGAAGAAACAGGAATGCTTCGTGTCTCTAAATCACCACGTATGTTTGGACTAGGTCGTCTTCCGGTTGCGGAGGTGTGGGACTCTTGCATCCATTTGAGCCCTCATCGGCAGTCTGACTGTGGTCAGTCGGTGGTCCAAACACTGGTGTACACACGCTCAGTGGACTATGGATGTAGACTGACTGAGGAGGCTCTCTAACACGGTTGTCCTGTGCATGAACGCCATCAGACCCAGCACAGCTCCCACAACCTGTGATGTTGCAGACAGGCTCCTGGGATGGGCTGCACAGGATGGGCAGGCTCATGCCATCTGGTGGTTTTGTGGGTGGAGCTGTGATGACATCACTGGGTCCACTGCATGACTGGGCCTGTGCGGTCTCCTCTATGGGGTATTTAAGAGGTTCATCTGCACTGAGTCCCTTCATGTGCATTTTTCCCATTTGCTCAGTGAGCTCAGCCAGGCAGTCTTCTGTCGAGCCTTCACGGCTGCGTCCTTGCAGGAGCTTCCCGACTTGAAGAACCAATGGTTTGTCATCTGAGGGCTGGGCTTCTACAGGAGCATTTGCGATGTGTAGTTTTCTTTGACCTGGCAAGGTCTCAGTGTGTATGGCTATCGACTGGGGGCCACTCATGTCAGCGCTGGCCTCGTGGAACAGGCCCGCATTGTGGCCCCTGGATCCAGCCCACTCCTGGGCCTTGAGAGGCTGCACATGTCTCTGAGACTTTCGGAAAATGGGCTTTTGTCGGATGGCAAGGTCTGGGTAGTTCTCCCGCATCTCTAAGATAGACTTGTCATCAGTCATAAATGAGTTGGACGGCCTTTCGACGTCAGAGATGGAAGCATTTTGAGACTTGTCGACTTCCTGATCAAGAGGGTCGTGACTTTTAAGTGACTCCTGTTGTTCCTCTTCCTCTGGATTTACCAGAGAGCCACCTTCAACGTGCCCATCATCCTTAAAGACATCCTCGTTTAGATTACAGGTGCCATTGATGGGTTCTGAAACGACTTCTCCAGCGCTGAAGGTCAGAGGAGCAGCTCTCATTCGGATGATCTCTAGACACTCCACATGTGATCTCTGGTTCATGAGCTCCAGAAGATACTCGCACTCTAACCTGGCAAGGAAAAGGTCGAATCCCATGCACTTGGCCTGGTCAGGATCAAAACTGTCTGACAGTCTATACTCCGTGTCTGTTTCCATGCTGTATCCAATCGTCTGAAGAATACTTCTGGCAAAAGGCAATACTGGCTTGATGTAATAGACAAAGTGTCCTGTAAATGTCTGAGAGAACAGGAGGAAAAACAGTCCTGATTAATTGTTTATTATATTAAACCGTATAGTATTTTAGAATATGTCAGGTTTCTTTTTTCACTTTTGAAATAAAGAAACCTTGTGCCCTAATGTGGTACTATACTGCAACCAGTTATTATTACTGCCTTCAGACTCTGCTGAGCTTAAAGAATCTTAGCAAAGTTATATTGAACTAGCTGATGTCAAATCTGGTCTAAAAAATTGATAATTACTCAAAATCCTTCAAAGGATTATAATAAACAGATCAGGCAAAACCGCTTACACTTTTTAGCATAATCAGCTCATCAAAATCGTTTTGTATTAACTTTATAGGTGTTAAAATTATGTGGTCATCAAAGTCCCCGGGGTCTTTTAAACCTCAAACAGAACATGAGAATTCAAGGAAATCAGTGATATCACCACTGCTTATAATAATAATAATAATAATAATAATAATGAATTAATTAATAAACATGAGTTTGCTGGTTTTATTTGGCCTTCCAGTATCTTGTTGATGATCTAGCTGATCTCACATCTGATCTGAACAAATGAAAAGTTCCCCAAACTCTTCTGAAACCATAATAAAACAGGGCAGGAGACCAGAAGAGGCCGGTTTAACTTCTCATCAATTATCATCATCTGGACAGACCAGCGGCTTTTATTTACCTTTAAGGTTTTAATCTCTTTCTTCCATGGAAACAAAAAGAGGTTGACACAGAACATCTCCAGTAACTCGGCAGCTCTTCTGAAGTCTTGGACCCGTCTGTGGCCGTCTCTGTACTGCGCGCACTTGTAGAGAGTCTCGTAGAAGCGCTGCGCGTCGAGTCTCTTCCGTGGCTCGTCCTCCGCCAGCAGCAGCACGCGCCTGGCTTCATCCGTCACATGCGTCTCCGAGCACACGCTCACACTGCCTTCACAACTTACTTTGTCGTAATACTGTAAATACTTAACTAACACCTCTTTTCGCGAAACAGGCGTTTGATCGTCGACGCTGTTGGTCATGGTTGTGACAGAAAGTGATCAAGTTGATCAACTCCCGTATGAGGAAGCGAAAGTAGACCGTATGCAAATGGGAGCGATGATGATGATGATGAATGTGCAGGTATCGCAAACGACGCAAATACGGAAGAACATCGAATATACACGTATTCTTATCGTAGTTTAATAACCGACTGGTTTTACGTTAATAAAAGGCTTACATTTCCATAGATGTCCATAACCAACAAGCGAAACGGTCCTGTAGGCATCAGCGACGTAATATTATTATCATTATCATTCATCTCAGCCTCAAGAGACACCTGAAATATATATATACATGTATAAGTACACTAAATTATACCATGGGGATTAATTTGTCAATGATTTGTCTGAGAAACGGTTGCAGGCTACCTATATTTCACCATTGTTATTCTTCCTTTGAAAGAAGGAAACATTACTGACCTCTAGCGCTGAAAATAAGTATGTAATGATCATAAGTGTCCAGAAGAGGGCGACGTAATCACAAAAAAAGATGCTTACGCACGTCAAACACGTTTTGGAGTGATGTCAGAAAGGGAAATACCTGATCTCTGAATTGCGTACCCCTAAGGGAAATCCAGCTTTTAAACTAGAAAATGTGTGTTGTGGAATATTTTAAGTATTCTTGTGTAAATACGTGGCATATGAAATAGTAAATATTCGGTTCAATAATATCAAAATACCTTACAATCTGATAACCACCCTACCCTTACCTATTTGTTTATTTTTATTTTATTATTATTATTATTATTATTTTTTTTTTACAAGATCAGAGTGTAATAAAGGAAATGAGTCATGGGATTCAATGAGCTAGAGATTGTGCTGTCTCCATGACTGATCTCTTACAGTAGGCTAATAGATGAGGCGAGATGCTGTTTCAAGCGGTTCTTTTAAACCTTCTATAACTTCTATTCATCAAAGAATCCTAAACAAGTCAAAATATTAAACCATACAACTCTTTTCAGCACTGAGCGTTATAACAAATGTTTCTTGAGCACCAAAACAGCATTAGAATTATTTCTGAAGGATCATGTGACACTATGACTGGAGCTATAGCCGCTGAAAATCAAGCTGTGCCATCATGAATACATGACATTTATAAACCAGTGCCAGTAACATTATGTTCAGAATAGGGACGGACTGGGAGTGAAAAACGGCCCTGGATTTTCTCCCAAATAGGCCCACCACCTACAAACAGTCGCTACTATTTCACAATATTACAGCATTTATGGCAGATAACATCACAGAATCTATGGTGACCCTGCTGACAAAAACAATAGAAACCATCACAGAAATGTGAATGATTTCCACTACAAATGCCACTACAAACCATAAACTTTAAACCATTAAAACTATTAAATAATGGTTTCCTGTAGTGTGTTTTGGGACATATTACATTTACGATTTAGCAATTAACTTCAGAGACCAACAGGCACCATTACAGTTTCCATTAAAACAAAAACAATTTCATTATAACCAGTAAAACCATTACAGATAATGTGTTGTTTTCTTCTTTTTTTCAGTAGGGGATTGAAATAAATGTATTATTGTATGAACTAAAATACTTGAAATCAATGGAAAGAGCACAATGCAACATGTATGATATGACAATAATAAGCATAAACCTACAATCTAGAAACCTAGAAACAATAGAATTTCTTTTTTAATTGAGTATTCACATCTCTCTCTCTCTCTCTCTCTCTCTCTGTGTGTGTGTGTGTGTGTGTAATGTTAATCAGACTTATCAGTTATCACCTTGTAGCCAATTTCATGAACTCTATTTTCAAACTCAGTAGGCCTAGATCATAAAAGTATACCGAATTGCTGCTGTCTCTTTATGAATGAATGGAATATTCATGTCAGATAATGCGGGGTATAGCAGTGAATGTTTGGACTAGGGATGTCCTGGGGATTGAATATAGTGCTCATAGGCTGCATGCTCTATAGCAGGGGCAACTTTGATAGTGATGAGGGCCTTTATACCAAGGGGCCAGATTACTAATCCACGTTCACACCACTGATCTATAATATAGATCAGTGGTCCACACGCCTTTAACATTGTCTTACTAAATTTATTTTTTAATAAAGGAAATTAAAGCAGGCTATATTTAATGTGATTTGTTTTAAGATTGTATTAACTATCAAACGTATGCAGTTAAGCTAATAGCTATAGCGACCTCTCCTGGATGGAGATAGTATTAACATTATAAACTGAAAGCAATCTTTTAAGTGACATTTTAAATATTTAAAAATTGATCACCCGAGTTTAAAATGATCCATCGGGTCGTCCTAAAGACATTGCGGGCCATATACAGCAGTTTCGCTTTCTTGTGAACAAAATAGATTGCATTAGCTCCCGCTTTTATCGACTTTAAACGTCACTTTATCTGACACTTTTTCTTTGATGATGAACGAGCAGGCCGACGGTCACCCCGCTCCTGTTCGGAACAGAACAATATCAACATTGAACTCAGTGTAACATGACACATGGCAATTAACCTATAATGTATCCAAATGTATCCTACAAACTATACAGTAGACTATGTAAATATTCATATTACAGGTTCATAAAATGCACAAAATGTAATAAGCACTTATGTCACCAAATAAAGAGTTGCTGGTTCTAGAGAATAACAGGAACTATACAATGTAAAATCGGAGGAATCTCTTTTTATCTGGCCTGAAAATAGTCAGATGGTGAAATCCACATTAATTAGAAGTGTCTCATTCATGTGCAAACTAACCTTAAATGGTTTCAAATAGTTGGACTTGTACTTCTGTAAGGTAGTTAGTGTGTGTATCAGCATGCGTGTCAGCTCTGGATGAAATGAGCATTCCTCTGGTATAGTTTAATAGAAGAGGAGCTCTGGGATAAGAGGCTAATTAAGGGCAGAGCTATGGCACAGGCCATCTGTTCAGGAGACTTTCTTTGAGCCCACCATGTAAACAGACAGGAGAGAGATGAATATCCATATCAGTGTTAGCGAGAGGCTCACGATGCATTATGAATGACAGGAGTCAATGAGCAAAATGGTTCAGGAAATATTCTGTCCATCTGGAAGCTTTTAGTGTACAATTAACATCTGTTACTAAACAGCACAACATTCTCTGCAACTTGGCAGCAGTGAAACAAAATCTGCTATCAGTCTGTTTTTCGAAACGTATTATTTAAGAATTCTCCCAGAAAGGATTAAAAGATGGACATCTTGATATAGATAGAAGCCTTGTGTTTTTTTAATTTATTATTTATTCAGAGGATACAGTGGTAAAGGAATAAAGACTCTAATACAAAACATACATCAGGATCTGCAGCTATATGAAACAGCATTATCACTTTGGACAACCGACCACAACATATTGAACAGAGATTTCAGACACATTTGCCATGATTTCATTAAATGTAAGTCAACATTTACAATGGGTTTCAATGCTATGGTGCTATTCTCTTGCGAGAAACATATCCGTGTGGTCTAAAGAAACTGGCAAAATAGTTTAGCACACAAATGTAAGACAGTTAAAAGTGAATTTCCTCAATATCAACTCACTAGATGAAGCTAAAATTCACAAAACCCAGAAAAATAAATACTATGTGACAAATGGGAAACAGATCTTCTTTGAGAATTTGGCAATATTCCTCTAAATCTGTACCGCATGTGTTTATTTGAACTTTATTTTATCTTTACGCACACAGACTGGTTACAGTCTTGCTAACAAGTGTGAATGAGAGGAATACTTTATCCCAAAATGAAAAACTACTGAAAATACTCAAATTCAGCTACATATTGGATGGCCTGAGGATGTTACTTTATCAGAAAAGATTTGAAGAAATTCAGCATCAACACAACTCCAGTTGATCAACCCTGTGAAGCAAAAAGCTGCGCTTGTAATAAACAAATTCTTATATAAAACATTTTTTTTACTTCAGACTCTTGCTTCTGACTAAAATATGAGTCCTCTATCTATACTATTGCTTTCAGTGAAAAAAGTAGTCAAGTCTGTAAACGAACCAAAACAGTTCTAAACAAATATGTTAGTGGATTTTGATGTAAAATGACTTTTTCAGTATTATTATGTTTTGGACAGATGAGACAGTTTAAAGTTACAATGCCTTGAAATCTTTCTTACAAATGCGCAGCTTTTCACATCACAATATAGTTATTTTATGTACTGGAGTCATGTTGATAACTTGTGGATTATTGTGATGTTTTACACCCATTCATTGGTAAGCAAATTATGTAATGCTAAATTTCTCCATATCTGTTCCGATGAAGAAACAAACTATCTACATCTTGGATGGTGTAAGGGTACATTCTCTGCAAATGTTCATATTTGGGTGAACTATTCCATTAGACTCGAGGGTTTACAGATTATTAATATTATTACAGTGTGGTGGCAGCAGCTAACCCACCTCTACTCATTACATCATAGAACATCTGGACCATTTCTTCATCTAAGGTGTTGACCGATACAGCTCACATCTTTACAGAGCTATATGTGCAGAAAGAGACAGACTCGACATCTACAAAATGACCTTGTAATGCTACTTCAGATGTGTTATTACTGGAAAAGTAGCTTTTCTTCTTAATGTGATGAGTATAAACTTTTTAACTAAACATTGGTGGAAGTCAAAAGTACTGTAACATGAGTCCATCCATCCAAAGTACAATAAATAAATAATAGTGGGCCATTAAATATTCATTTCTGCTTTGTGCTGCTTTTCACTACAAAAGAAACACATTCATGCATCAAATTCAATGTAAAAATCCCTTATAGACCCTCTTTTCTGTAAGTATTTACTTTCGTGCTGAGGGAAAGTGGCGAGAATAGAGGTGAGGTGTCATGCAGTGTCATTTCTGGGCAGCTTTTAAATATATAAATAAATATACACTAACCTAAAGGATTAATAGGAACACCATACTAATACTGTGTTTGACCCCCTTCCACCTTCAGAACTGTCTTAATTCTATGTGGCATTGATTCAACAAGGTGCTGAAAGCATTCTTTAGAAATGTTGGCCCATATTGATAGGATAGCATCTTGCAGTTGATGGAGATTTGTGGGAAGCACATCCAGGGCACGAAGCCCCCGTTCCACCTCATCCCAAAGATGCTCTATTGGGTTGAGATCTGGTGACTGTGGGGGCCATTTTAGTACAGTGAACTCATTGTCATGTTCAAGAAACCAATTTGAAATGATTCGAGCTTTGTGACCTGGTGCATTATCCTGCTGGAAGTAGCCATCAGAGGATGGGTACATGGTGGTCATAAAGGGATGGACATGGTCAGAAACAATAATCAGGTAGGCCGTGGCATTTAAACAATGCCCAATTGGCACTAAGGGGCTTAAAGTGTGCCAAGAAAACAACCCCCAGACCATTACACCACCACCAGCAGCCTGCACAGTGGTAACAAGGCATGATGGATCCATGTTCTCATTCTGTTTACGCCAAATTCTGACTCTACCATCTGAATGTCTCAACAGAAATCCAGACTCATCAGACCAGGCAACATTTTTCCAGTCTTCAGCTGTCCAATTTTGGTGAGCTCATGCAAATTGTAGCCTCTTTTTCCTATTTGTAGTGGAGATGAGTGGTACCTGGTGGGGTCTTCTGCTGTTGTAGCCCATCCGCCTCAAGGTTGTGCGTGTTGTGGCTTCACAAATGCTTTGCTGCATACCTCTGTTGTAACGAGTGTTTATTTCAGTCACAGTAAACCCTAGAAATGGTTGTGCGTGAAAATTCCAATAACTGAGCAGATTGTGAAATAATCAGACTGGCCCGTGTGGCACCAAGAACCATGCCACCCTCAAAATTGCTTAAATCACCTTTCTTTTGCATTCTGACATTCAGTTTGGAGTTCAGGAGATTGTCTTGACCAGGACCACACCCCTAAGTGCATTGAAGCAACTGTCACGTGATTGGTTGATTGGATAATTGCATTAATGAGAAATTGAACAGGTGCACCTAATAATCCTTTAGGTGACTGTATGTATATATGTGTTTTGGAATGAAATTTTCTTCACTTTAGCATGTTAATCTAACAGTCGTGGATTAATAGGCACATTGTATATTAGAAACATGCATGTGGCGAAGCCACTGTGTTACAATGAATAAAGTGGGCAATGTTCGACCAAAAACAGAAACAAATCTAATACATAAATGTTTTGGAAGCACAGCATGTGTCCAGCAAGAACTATCTTATGTTTTATTTCATATTGACGTCAATGCTACAATGGCTTTGCAGTTGAGCTACTTGGTTACCAGTCTCAGCTCTTATGTTCTAATGTACACAGCATCAATGCAGTTTAGGAGAACAGTTGTTTTACACCCTTTGGTTCCCTAAAGTTCCCTAAAGCCCTTTCTAACTATAGTTTGTATTGTTGTATCTATTAAGCTTGATATCACTTGTCACACATCTACTGTTCTCCTAATAAGATCTTCAGGTGCATTTGAGACTTGAGGAAAACAGTAGTCTCTGCAAACAGAAGGAAATCTAAATACATCACAGTGATCTATGAAATAGATGTAAAACAGTGGTTCTCAACCTTTGTCCAAGACAATATTTACAAGATGTTAACTGATGGCCTGGAGTCACGTTGATTACTTGTGGATTATTGTGATGTTTTTATCAGCTGTTTGGACTCTCATTCTGGCGGCACCCATTCACTGTAGAGGATCCTTGGTGAACAAGTGATGTGATGCTAAATTTCTCAAAATCTGTTCAGATGAAGACACACTCATCTACATTCTGGATGTTCTGAGGGTTTGTCATTTTTAAGCAAATTAAATTTTTTTTAGAGAAATATTCTTTTAAGATAATGTTAATATAACAAAATTGAAATCATATTAAGACATATCATGAAGGTTGGTTTAGATCCCTAGTGGGCCCTGGCCCTCTGGTTGAGAACCACTGATGTGAAGGAGAAAAGAAATGAAAAGTATGGATTAAAAGCATATTGATTTTCTGATGACATTCAAATTTCTATTAAAGGTAATAATTTCTCCTCTTTGCTAGTTATTAAATTTACAAAATATCATCTTAAAAAAAACTTTCAGTTTACAAAACGTAAATATAGTAGTCAACATCTGAAGTGAATCAAAAAGGTTAATCAAAGTTATTCGAAGATAAGAACACATTCTGGTTTTAGGCTTTAAGACAACTTTGACAAAAGGTTTTGATCCGCTTCAAATGTTTACTAGTGTAGTTAAAACCAATCCAAAATTTTAAAGAAAGAAAGCAGAAAACAAAAAAACAAAAAACAGGAAAGTTGTAACAGAAATACTGTTGGAAATACTCAGTCACTCATGCAGGAACACACATTTTAACACTAAAAAGAAAGACAGATGTCTATTCCTATGTGAATATTAGCGCTGTCAAATGATTAATCACGATTAGTCGCATCCAAAATAAAAGTTTTTGTTTACATAATATATGCATATGGACGGTGTAATTTATTATGTACATACTGTATAAATACACACACATGCATGTTTATATTTCAGAAAAATAAGTTTTGTTTATATATTAAATATTTTTATAATATTAATAATAAATGTATATAGACGTAAATATTTTTCAAAATATATACCGTATGTGTGTGTATTTATATATACATAATAAATATACACAGAACACACACGTATATTATGCAAACAAAAATGTTTATTTTGGATGCGATGAATCATTTGACAGCACTAGTACATTTTTCTGTTACGGCCCCAGGTTTATTGAGAGGCTTTCTGTTCTTTTCCGACATCCAGAAGGGCAAACTTCAATGGATGCTGAAATTGGCGCTTGTGAAATCATCTATCAGTCTACCAGTAAAAGAAGAAAAACATTGACATCTTATTACACTATAAGCAAAAGACAAGGTGAGGTTTCGCACAAAAAAGTGGTCGATAGCCCTGTGCTCTCATGGCAGCTCCCTCTGTGTCACAGAAAACAGGAGGTGCAGTGTCTGTGTCGGCTGAAGTGAGAGGTAATTATGGGCTCCTGCAGGTGTCAGTTTCAGCTCTCGATTCAGAAGGCCCCAGCCACACAACAGAGTCCCTCTCCAAGCTGGTTTGGTACAGTGACGTATGAGTGTGCAGGAGAGACCCGCATTACAGGATCGTGTGGGAAACACTGTCCTGTGGACTGCTGTCTGCCGTAGTGTGTTTGAGCAGATCCAGGGGCATCAGAGGAAGAGGGTGGTTTTGTTCACTCACTACTGCCTCGTATGGGGGCGCCTCATCTAAAGGTAAGGCTGACAAAGAGATGGAGGCGATTGGCTGGAGCCTGAAGTCCTGTGGTCTGTTTGGGTAATGAGAAGAGCCACTTGCTGACACCCAGGACGCACCAGCGAGCAGATCCACCATCTCTCTGTGACGGTGTGTGGTGGGATGCTCCAGGCACGGGTCTGTGAGGGAGTAGGGGGGCGGATCGTCCGCAGGAACATATATCTGTGTCCCTTGTCCCACACACTCATCATAACTGAAAGAAAAGACAGTTGTGAAATATATATTTATTATATATTCATCTGATTTCAAATAACATTTCAACAATATTATGCAATTTATGTATTTAGCAATATTCTATACTACAGTTTAAAATCCGCAGGTCTTCTTTTAGGATAGCACATACGTCATGGTATGTCATGGTAGGTTACATTTTATGGCCACTAGAGGGCATAATATTTATTTATGCTAAGAACCCTGAAATATGATTATCTCCTTACTAAATATCTATATTCTGTATAGGAAAACAATATAGTTTGATATTATAAAGACAACGTGGTGTTTCCAGAATTAAATAATTTACTTTTATACTGTCATTATAAAACATACACAAAAATTATTAAAATATTATAAGAAAAATATTACATCTAAAATATACTGTAGTATATATATATATATATATATATATATATATATATATATATATATATATATATATATATATATATATATATATATATATATATATATACAAGATTAAATCATGTTGTGCATATTTAATATTTAACACCTTTGAAAGCTTAAGTAAAGTATTTAGATTTTCTTGGACCCCAGCCACCCAGTCTCAAAGGGGTTAGGGGTCTCTATTAAAAAATATCTTTTAAAGTTGATTAAGTTGAGAAAAACAAATGTAGCCAAGACAAATAATAATTTGAAGACATTTTAGACTTCTACAATCCTATACACTTCAAGTTCCCAAGATTTACCAGAAGTATCAGATTTATGATAGTATTGTAATTTTTAATGACATATTTATGAATGAGGTTTCTAAATACAGTATATTTACATAGTAAGAATGTAAATATACATTCTAACTCTCAGTATAACTGACATTTGATTCTCTTTTCGTTCCTTCCCACAACACTAAATTGCCAATTTCAGTTTCTCTGTGCGTTATCCTGCTGCACGGCAAATGAAGCTCCAGTGAGGCACATCAGATTTAAAGCCTGATGTGTCCATCCAAGAGAAAAACAAACAAAAAGAGAGACAAAGAGACTGAAATGGCCTCCTTGTTTGTGTGAAGGTGAATTTTGTGTGTGTGTGTGTGTGTGTGAGGTGAACTATATCATGGGCACTTCCAGTAAAGTGAGTTTTGTGTGTGTGTGTGTGTGTGTGTGAGTGTGTGAGGTGAACTACATTAACCAGGTTCATGGGCACTTCCAGTAAAGTGAAGCAGTCTTATGTCTCTGACCTCAGTGTGTGAAGAGCACAGAGTGTGAGAGCGAATAGCAGCAGGGTAATTGGATCTGGGTATGGTTAACCATATCAGGCTGTCCGTGAGAGCGGAAACTAAACTAGAATTAGTTTTAGGCTGCCACCTCAGGCTTACACAAGAGATGGGCACGGTGGGCACAAAGATCTCATATAGACACATCTATTTTTTGTCTACATATAAAAGATGTGCAGATAAGTAAAGTAAGGTGAAAAAAAAATCAATACTGTTATTTAGCAAGGATGGATTAAATGTATCAAGACATACAGTAAATACATTTGTAATAATAATAAACATTCAAATAAATGCTATTTATTTCATTTATTCATTCATTAAAGAATCCTGAAAAAGCTGTTTTCTAAATCATGGTTTCCACAAAAAAAATAAAATAAATAAATAAATAAATAAGCCCCACAATTGTTTTCAAAACTGACAATAATGAGACACATTTCCTGAGCAGCAGGTCAGCATATTAGAATGATTTCTGAGGGATCATGACACTTTTGGGAACCCCGCCTATCACTGCTTTGAACCAAATTTTGTAGGTTTCAAGTTAAGAAAATAAATATAAATTACAAATAATAAGAATATATATATATATATATATATATATATATATATATATATATATATATATATATATATATATATATATATATATATATATATATATATATATACATGCTCCCGAGTGAAGCAGACTAATGAACTGCTATAAAATAATTTTGAACTGTAGTTTGTATTATATATATTATAATAAACTGATCTATCAGCAGCAGCTGTATCAAAAGGTCTTCCGTATACTCAGAGATCCACTCCCTCTCCTCCTCCGTCAGGCTTCAGTGAGGTGATGAGGGCTAATTAACACACCACCTGCTCAACTGGAAGAGGTGATGATACCAGGGAAAATGGCAAAGCATGACTGAGCCATTAAAGGAGCAAGTAAACACCAAAAAATGGTTCAGATGAAATCAATGTAGTTTCATTCTCCTAAAGCTTCTCTGTCTTCTCATGTCATGATGGTAATCGTACCACATCATGAACACGAGAAACGCCTCTTCATGTGGACTCTGAATAACATCTGTGGTGCTTGAGGGTCATTCTTTATTTTTGCCTCTGCATTTCTTGTTGGCTGAAATTAGAGGCTGCTGATACATCAAGCAGCTGAAGTTATCAACCAAAAATAGATTTAAAAAGATACATTTGTGTAAATGTTACATTTATTATTGGTGCATAATAGCAAAAACAATTTAATAAATAATAATAATAAAAGTCAAGGTTATTTAAAAAAAAAAAGTAAAGTAAATAAAAGTAAAAGCATGTCAGTGTAGCAGATTGCAATTAATTTAGTTAATTTAGAGTCACAACATGTTTGAAAATTGAAATTATATTTCGGAATTGTTTTAAATACAGTTAGATTGATTTAAAGTTTTTTTTTTTTTTTAAAGAATTCTCTTCTGCTCAGCAAGTGTGTATTTATTTGATCCAAAATAAAGCAAAAGCAGTAATACTGTGAACTATTTTTTACTAAAAACTGCTTTCTATTTTAGTAATTTTAAAATGTAATTTATTCCTGTGATCAAAGCTACATTTTCAGCCTCATTTCTCCACTCTTCGGTGTCACATGATCCTTCAGAAATCATTCCAATATGCTGAATTGCTGTTCAATAAACATTTATTATTTATTATTATTATTATTATTATCAATATTAAAAACTGTTGAGTAATTGTTTTTGTGATTTTGAGTTGTTTTCAACCAGGTATCATTGTTTCTCTCACAGAACAACAAACTGGACAATAACTAGTCCGGTTAAACTGAGACTGCGCTACTGTCAGTCATGGAATTCAACATCCAGTTAAGTTTTTCTATAATTACCTCATCAACTTCAGTCAGAAATCTTGGTGTAAGCTTTGATGACCAGCTGACCTTCAAAAACCACATTGCAAAGACTGCTTGATCTTGGAGGTTAGCATTGTACAACATCAGAAAGATTCGGCCCTTTCTACCGGAGCATGCTGCACAGCTTCTTGTCCAGGACCTTGTCATTTCTAGGCTGGAGTGGATAACTGCAAAGCTCTTTTGGCTGGACTTCCATCAAGCACAATCAAACCTCTACAAATGATTCAGAATGCAACAGCACGACTGTTCATCAATGAGCCCAAAAGCCCATGTTATACCTCTCTTTATCTTCTTGCACTGGCTACCGGTTGCAGCTCGCATCAAGGTCAAGACATTGATGCTTGCATATAGAACAGCCACAGGCCCAGCACCCACCTATTTCCACTCAATATAACAAATCTAAATCCCCTCCAGAAGTCACAGATCTGCTAGTGAGCGATGGGCTTGTGTTACCATCACAGAGAGGCTCAAAATCTCTTTCCAGAACATTCTCATTCACCATTCCTGGCTGGTGGAATGGTGGAAGCGACAGCTGATTTCATTTTGACGCTAATTGACTTCTTTCTCTTTGTTTATTCCTTCCCTTTCTAGCTTGTATTTATTTGAACAAAACTTGGTAAAATGAGCACTTCCTGTGTCTGTTTGCCTCTTTGAGAAGAATCACAGTATGTATTCCCCGACTGTAAGCTTTAGTATTTTTATGTTTCTATACCTAAAGTGATTTGAGGATTTAAACAACTTTTGAAATTTAAATAAGTATTTCTATTTTAAATTGTAGAAATATTCATAAATTTTTGTGAGTGCAAGAAAATGTACCTGTTAACACACATCAACTCAACATACCAATCAAGATATCAGCACAGGTGGAGACCACAGCAAACAGGACTCCATGCCTGGACACTTCACACCGCCACCACAAGCAGGTCAACCTGTATTGACAGCTTGGCCGAATGCTCATAACCCCACAATGCTCTGGCACACATCCCTGAAAATACTGCACTCAGATATACTGTGGCACCACTATGTCTAAGAATTAAACAATTCGGCACTCTCTGCTTGTAAACTTGGCAATGATGGGCAATGACTACATCCTTTGGACTATATACAAATGCATTATGCCTACGTTTACTTCACTATATTACAATCAAATCTAATCTAATCTTGACAAACTATATATCGTTGGAAAGGTCTAAGACTCCCAAATATATATTTTACCAATGTTCTTTGTTAAAAATTATGTAGGAAAAGTAATAGATCAATTTATGAGAAGAGTGCACCCTCAAATATCTACATTCTAACAGGAGTTTTGACCTTTGTTTAACAAGACTTCTTCGTTGCCTTTTTCTCTATCACATTTTAGAAATCATCAGAAATTATATATCAACTGACAACTTAAAATCTTAAAATTCATCCTTTAAAACCCATTTTAATTCATGTTACAAAATGTTTTCAGTCATGAATTATAAAAATGTAGGTTTGTATCATGCACATTCAAGTCTATCTTCAAAAACGTGAGTGACAGTTAAGGGGTTAAAGATAAAGTTTATTTGAAAATTTGCTTCACGTTTTCAGAGAATTGAGCTCCAGGGTGTCAGCGGCCATTCAGCGATCATGAACCCCCGGAGAGAGCTCCTTACTTCGGCCAGATCTTCTGGAATTTGCCGCTGGCTCTGATGTCTCTATGGCGGTTAAGCATGAGATATTATTAGTTTTGGGTTAATTTCGCAGGTAGTCTTTGGTCTCATTAATCTATTATTCATTCCAGAGCAAATAGTTTTGGCTGATGGCAAAACCTCATCACGTTTGTGTGACTTCAATGCTGTATATCAGAGTGCCACCATTGTACTTTTGACTGAACTGCCTAGCAACTTTTATGATGGATGCGGTTGTTGTTTGTTAAATATTATTATTAAATAAATAATATTATATATAAATAATAGTAGTACTTAATATAAGTATTTAGTTTTGGGAAATGGTTTGTGTGTTTGTAATGGTGATTTTTGTTACAATTTTCCACCATTAGATGGCTACGAGACAGTTTTTATGAGTGAGTCAGCACTAGACTTTTACAGTTGCAATAAATTAGAATGTTGTGAAAAAGTTCATTTGTGTCAGTAATTCAACTCAACTTGTGAAACTTGTGTATAAATGCAATACAAATAAGTAGTTTAAGTCTTTGGTTCTTTTAATTGTGATGATTTTGGCTCACATTTAACAAAAGCCCTCTAATTCACTATCTCAACAAATTAGAATACTTCATAAGACCAATAAAAAAAGTATGTTAATTTACTGTACACGTACTCAATACTTGGCAGGGGCTCCTTTTGCTTTAATTACTGCCTCAATTCAACGTGGCATGGAGGTGATCAGTTTGTGGCACTGCTGAGGTGGTATGGAAGTCCAGGTTTCTTTGACAGTGGCCTTCAGCTAATCTGCATTTTTTGGTCTCTTGTTTCTCATCTTCCTCTTGACAATACCCCATTGATTCTCTATGGGGTTCAGGTCTGGTGAGTTTGCTGGCCAGTCAAGCACACCAAATCATGAACATTTAACCAACTTTTGGTGTTTCTGGCAGTGTGGGCAGGTGCCAAATCCTGCTGGAAAATAAAATCACCATCTTCAAAAAAGCTGGTCAGCAGAAGGAAGCATGAAGTGCTCCAAAATGTCTTGGTAAATGGGTGCAGTGACTTTGGTTTTCAAAAAACACAATGAACCAACACCAGCAGATGACATTGCACCCCAAATCATCACAGACCGTGGAAACTTAACACTAGACTTCTCCATCCTTCCTCCAGACTCTAGGACCTTGGTTTCCAAATGAAATACAAAACTTGCTCTCATTTGAAAAGAGGAGATTGGACCACTGGGCAACAGTCAAGTTCTTCTTCTCATTTGCCCAGGAAAGACGCCTCTGATGTTGTCTGTGGTTCAGGAGTGAAATAACAAGAGGAATACAACAACTGTAGCCAAATTGACACGTCTGTATGCCTTGACCCCAGTCTCAGTCCATTCCTTGTGAAGTTCACTAAAATTCTTGAATCGATTTTGTTTGACAATCATCATTAGGTTGCAGTTCTCTCAGTTGGTTGTGCATCTTTTTCTTCCACACTTTTTCCTTCCACTCAACTTTCTATAAACATGCTTAGATACAGCACTCTGTGAACAGCCAGCTTCTTTGGCAATGAATGTTTGTGGCTTACCCTCCTTCTGAAAGGTGTCAATGATTGTCTTCTAGACAACTGTCAGATCAGCAGTCCTCCCCATGATTGTGTAGACTAGTGAACCAAACTGAGAGACCATTTTGAAGGCTCAGGAAACCTTTGCAGGTGTTTTGAGTTGATTAGCTGATTGGCATGTCACAATATTCTAATTTGTTGAGATTGAATTGGTGGGGTTTTGTTAAATGTGAGCCAGAGCCATATAGAGTGAGAGTTGTGACAACTCCATTGACTCCAATGGAACGCTTTTTTTTACAGCAATGGCGGCTCATGGAGCCTCTAAATAGTTCCCTGAAGTAGCAGCAAACCGATGCCGTGCTGTAGAGATGCAGCAGAACAAACCGTTTGCGACGCACTTTTAAAAGGTAAGACGTCAAAATAATACGATTGTATATTACCAGTACATCTAAATAACAATAAATTGTAAGTTAAAACCTTGTAGTAGATTATTACTCATTAAATGAGTAGATTTAAGGGATATTATCAGATAACTAACAGATTAGGCTAGGATTGGAGCTGAATAAAGTTAGTAACAAACACCCTATTAATTGTAAAATCTGTTCTCTTAATTCAGTTTCATCCATCGTGTTTGGAATTAGAAAAAAAGGAGTATAAACATATTTTTTTGCAGGGTGGGGAAAGTTCGCTAACGTTACATAGCCTATTACGTTAGTTCAATATAACGTGTGACAGCGGTGAGTGGAAGTGGTAAAAATGAGGTTATAACGTTTGTTCCTTATTACACGTATTAAATTCCTTAATAATAAAATACACCCTATTGATATAAATTTAGAGTGAATTGAGTTTGCAAAAACATGGGTGGAGTGTTTTTTAGTCATTGTGATTCATTGACTATTACCTGTCTATATTATATAATAATACTGTATTATATACTTAAACTTGTTAGTGTATAAAAGTAACATACTGTGGGTGCTGGTGGGGTGGATTAGCGGTGCCGCTGGACTGTTCTGGGATGGAGCATCAGTGATGATCTTTATTTTTCTTAGTGCTGCCTTTGCATTGTTTGATTTTTTTTTTCTTGTCTCTTTAATTTTTTTAATAGACCCAGGTAACTGGCTGATGGTTCACTGGAATGCTGACTTGCTGCTGGTTGACTGGGCAGTGTCACCTGTCCCTGTCTCTCCTCTCTAGCCATGTCCTTTTTCTTCACTGTCACTTTACCTTCTCTGAGTGTCCTCGTTCTTTTTTCCTTCTTCTTTTCCTTTGAAACGGATTGAGGCAGAATACATGGTATTGCTAATTTTAAATATTTAAAATATCACTTTACTTCAACTAGTACAAGTTTGTACATATTATATATGAATCACCTGAATTAACATAGCTGTAATCAGCAGCCATTTCTTGTATGTTCACAGGTCTAGGGGTGCATCGTGGAGCAGGGCCCTCCTCTTTTTGACCACAGGACGATGTACAAAGATTGTGGGAATAGCATCTGGTCTCAGCCTACTCTTGAATTTTTTGGTCATGACAAATTGCTTTGGTCATTTCCACAGACAACTTTTTTTTTTTGTCTACCCACATACTGTACATATCACATGGTGGTAAAATGCACAGTTATAGGTAACACTGATGACTCCCTGCAATGTCTCACTCTGAGTCTCAGCTCCCTGTGTTTTGCAAGGCTTTGCTTGTTCCTTATTTCTAGTAAATCATTTTCAATTTAAAAAAGTGCAAATAAATTGAAGTATAATTACCTAACAATATTTTGTTGTTTTATTTTTATTTATATTTAGATTGCTCCTGCTGACTTGAGCCAACCATTATTTTCTCCTCTCAATGTCAGCTAGGAAGACATACATTCACACACTTCCTCTGACCGAGTGGAGCATCCCCATGCAGCACAGCAAACCATGGTGGATATGCAAGGACAACATGAAAGAAAGGACACATACAAAATGCTTGGCATGCTATTAAATTTATTAGAAATGTATTCATGAATTGCTGTAAATAGTTAATTGTATTTATTTGAATAAAAATACAAAGTAATCTCGTAATATATAATTACAATTTAAAATAACTGTTTTCTATTTTAAAATGTAATATACTCCTGTGATGCCAACCTGAATTTTCAGCATCATTACTTTTGAATGGCAGTGTACATGTTTATAAAAGAGTATACTTAAGTTGTTTTAAACCTGAATATATTGTGTTCATGAATAAGTATTGTAAGAATTATACTAGATATAATAGACATATTATTTATAATACATAATTATATTACTATATGTAATTGTAAGAATTACAAACAGTAAGATTCATTTTACATTTATTTAACATGCTAATTTCTGCTGCTAACAGTTAATTGACCCATAGTGCGGTGCGAGCTGAAAATCACCCGTCACCAGCCTGTCTCTGTACTACCTGAAAGTCATCAATATGACATTAGTTAACATGAGATCAGTGGAAAAAAAATACAACTTAACGTTAGCATGAAATACGTTTTTAAAATAACGGTACTTGAACACATCCTCAAATATTACCCGATTTGATAATTTATAAACAACATTGCTGTAACTACATACTCATGCTACATACATATGTTGGTGTGTTGTATAAATATATAAAATAAATGCTTTATTGACTCCTTATTACCAGAAATTGCAGTTCTGTCACTCCACTCTTTCAGTTTGAATGGCCGCCAATGCACTTCCTGGAACTATTTGAAGTCTACACGAATCACGTGACAACCAAACATTTCGAACTTCCGTTGTAGCAACTCTCTCTCTATATGGCTCTGATGTGAGCCAAAATCATCACAATTAAAAGAACCAAAGACTTAAACTACTTCAGTCTATGTGCAATTAATTTAATACACAAGTTTCACAATCTGAGTTGAATTACTGAAAGAAATAAACTTTTTTCCACGGCATTCAAATTTTAACTTTAAAAGCCCAGCTCACACTGTGCATTTTTGGCCACGATTTGGTAGTCTGAGACAAAATTCTGAAAATCCTAAAATATAATCTGTAGTCTTTGATCGGTGGTTTGATGTTCACCGACAGCTGATTAAGCTGTTGCGTTCAAATTTTACATCCAACGAAATTCTGGCAGTAAGAAGATTTGGCGCACAGTCTTGTAGTGTTACTTCTTCCATGATGAACATCAAACTCTCTCTGTTTTTCAAGACAAGCCATTGACAAAAATGGTAGATAATTCTTTTAACCACTATAAACTCTCCATAAACCCCTGTCCTCCACTTACAGAATTGTTTTAATGTGGGTGTGTAGTGCTGCTTACACTATTCTTCTTAAATACGCCAATATTGCCGCCATTCATATACTTTTCATGATAAAGTTTCAGCATCACGTGTAATGCAGATCATAGTCACTGAATTTGTATGGGTTGATAATGTAAAACTCTGGACAAGTGTTCTTGCAGGGACCCATTTTTAATGCGTCTTGACTGTTGTACAGTCTGACATTAATGACAACTGAGATCCCACAGTGTGACATGATCATCATGTTTGTACAGTCTAACAAGCATCAATCGTAAAGTAATACTGGAAATCGCACAGTGTGAGCCCGACTTAAGCTGAAGAATTAATGCTGTATCAAATGCAGGTAGTAGTTCATGCAAAAGAGGGTTTTTAAAGAGACCGTTGTTGTTTCTTATGTATTTACCGAGCGGCAACCTCACGCTCTCTCTTGTGAAGACAATAAGGAAGTGACTAAAACTGCAATTCATCGACTGGCCGCTTGAGGCTGGCTGCAGTCCCATAGACTCCCCATGTTAAAATGTCCAACTTTACAGAAGAAAAAAAAAACATGTTTACAGCCTGGTTCAAAAAATGATTTTGGTCTATATTGCTAATTCTGCCCTTCATGACAACTGTGAGGGGGGTGATTTTTTTTTATAACTCATCCGTTTAAATTATATTAAGCCTTAAAGTTCTGCATAATTAAGGGCGTGGCCACTTGAGTGACAGGTGGATTGCCGCTGCTGACAATGGCGTCGTGCTAGGTGGGCGTGGCTTCAGCAATCAGCTCCCACCTTTTTGCCCATTTTTGATATATACTAGGGATGCACCGAATCCAGGATTCGGATTCAGCCGAATACTGGGCTTTTTGACTGGGTTCGGTTTCGGCCGAACCTTAGGTTTTTTTTTTTAACTGAACCGAATCCTAGGCTTGCGCTACGCTGGTCAACGTCGGTCAACGTCACGCGCCTGTTGATTGCGTGAAGGTGTTTATATGAGGAGGAACACGGCCCGACAGTTCGCTCTAAACTAAACTGTTCAGGAATCTTGAGCGGCTGGGATGATTTATACCGTAGCAATACAGAGCCAGCCAGTCACATCGGGTGCTGACGTGGAGATTTTTTGTTTTTTTTAAAAAAAATTTACGGTGAGCCTTTGATTCCTCTTAGAGAGGATCCTCTTCAGTGGTGGAAAACAAACCAGCAGCGATTTCCACTGCTGGCAAAAATCTACCTGTGTGTCCAGTGAAATACTTTTCAGTACTGCTGAGGACATTAGTTCCCACACTCGCAACCGGCTGTCACCTGTTAATGCAGAGCGTCTTTTTTAATTTTTCTTAAACTCTCATTTCATGTGAAAGATTAGAGGGTTTTACATTAATTTAATTATGATGCAGGAGATGTGTGTGATCTTCCGTAATATTTTTCATGATATTTGGCTACTGTTCTAATCGTAGCCTATCCTACTGTTATAAACTAAAACTGCCTACTATGTTTATTGAGTTAATGTTCAATAACATTAATTTCAATAAAGTCACCAAACATATTCTGATTTTTAAAAAGAAAATATTTTTTTTTTGCGTTGCTGCACTTTTATTGAAAGGTTTTGGTTGTTTACATGGGTAAGCATAAGCTTGGTAATTGTCAAAAAAGTTTTTCTCACTTGTCATCCTGGCATAATGTTGCCTAATCTTTTTTTCTTTTTTTTTTACAGTTAAAATAAAACAAAATGAAAAATACATTGCTGTCGATGTTGCTAACGTCATTAATGTGTTTTACTGTGTTAACAGAATAAGGATGCGACTAGGATTCGGTATTCAGTTTCGGATTCGGCCGAATCTTAAACAGTGGATTCGGTATCCGGCCGAACCCCAAAAATCTGGATTCGGTGCATCCCTAATATATATATATATATATATATATATATATATATATATATATGTGTGTGTGTGTGTGTGTGTGTGTGTGTGTGTGTGTGTGTGTGGTTTTATTTATTAACTATCCAATGTTTGTTACATAGCCCAGATTGGGGTTTTTAATAAGTGAAATATAATATTTATTACATTTTTTTGTTTTTTACATTTTAGTTTTTTTGCACTACTTCATCTTTGCATAAAGCATAAAACTACATACTGTGCACCAGGAAGATTTCTTAATCTTACAATTGTGATTTAACAAAGCTAGTAGAACTTTGCTCTATGCATCGGCTGTTGATTGGATGGAGGCAGATCTGAATGTAGCTAAGCTTGCACTCGACTGTAAGAAAACATGCAGTGTTTTTACCTCCATGCTGACATGATAAAGGACTGTTTGATTTCGACAGGTCATGCTGGATCAGGTCTAAGGGTTTGATTTATAGACCAGGTTCAGGGATTCAGCATTCATTTCCATATAGACCTTTACTCTAGAGCCTGATACAGTTGTGCTCATTTAAAGGTTCACAACACCTGCTGTGTCACCTGTAATCAATATGAATAAGACCTTTGTTGTTACCCTGGTTACCCTCAGTGGTGTGTTCCCCTGCTCCTCATACATAAATAATGACTCTCATCGAGAATCCTCCATGTGTGAGTGTTCGCGGGGTGCTTTCAAGATAAAAGGACATTCAAAATGTTGATGCTTGCCTTGCGATGAATCACAGGAAAAGGTATGAAAGCTAATTTGGCTTTTTCTGGATGATAAGAATGTATAGCAGAGATATCTGTTAGCGCTTTCTATATCCATCCCTGTGAGTGTTACATAAAGCTGTTCTCTCTCTACAGAACAAGGTGCGAACTGTTTTGCACCATCCTGCTTCCTCTGTTAAGGAGCCAGGCTCCTCAGGGACCCCTCCACACACACTTACTGATATGCCACCTCAACTGACAATTATTCATTAATCAGGCTATGCAAATGTCACAGCCCAGTCATGACTGTGACTCTCATCTCATCTATCCATATCCATAAATAATAAACAACCTGCATTTGCTTTAATGGGTTTTTGTTGTTCCCAAGAACAAATATGAGCATCAGTTGTTTTTTACACCGTGGGATAATGAAGACAGCTCCCACTTCCCCAGAGAGTATGAAGAACAACACCTGCAGAAGACAGGAATATAGTGTACAGTATCTGTCATTCCACACCCGATCTTTAAAATAAATTTGTAAAAAAAAAAAAACGGCTAAAATTGAAATACAAAAATAATATTATGCGTTATATTAACACTAATAAATGCAATGAATTAATTATATTTACTAATATAATTATAATATTTTTAATTATATTTAAATGTAATCCTGTGATGCCATTTCTTTAGGCGTCAGTGTCCCAAGATCCTTCAGATATCATTTTAATATGCTGATGTGGTGCTCAATAATAATCTATTATAATTGGTTAACAATTATTTATAATGGTTATTATTATTAATAATGTTGAAAACTATTTTTAAACAATTGTTTGCTTAAAACATTAAATTTTTCATTATACTCTGATCAACCGAAAGATCAATTAACAAGATTTATTTGAAATATAAATCCTTTGTAACATATTTAACTTTTTTTTTTTCTTATATCTTACTCATAATAAACTTTTGAATGACTGTATCATGGTTTCTGAAAAAATATTATGCAGCAGAACTGTTTTCAATATTGAACATAATAAATGTGTCTTTAGCACCAAATCATCATATTAGAATGATTTCTGAAGAATCAAGTGACTTAAGACTGGAGTAACAGCTGCTGAAAATTCAGCTTTGTCATCATATGAATAAATTACAACAATTTAAAATATACTAAAATACAAAACAGTTATTTTAAATTGTAAAGTTTCACAATACTACAGTTTTTTTTTTTTTTTTGGATCAAATAAATGCACCCTTGTCCATTTTAAAGGACTTCTTTCAAAATAATTTTTGAAAACAGTACACATAACATGCATATTTGGCTGTAACAGTACACACATGCGAATGGAAAATGTCCGGTATGGGTCTAGGTTTAGTATTCACGTGAAACGAACAAATCGTTCAATTTCTTCAGGAAATTCAGACAGTAAATACCAACAAATTTTTGATGCGGCATGACAGATCACTGTTCCTTTTTATTACTAGTTTTAACTTTTCATGCAAAATATACATGAATATCTATATTTGTCTACCGTGCTGCTGAGTAGTTTGTTATTGTAACTCTGTGTATCTTTAGCATTCATTTGCTAGTCAGCTTGTCATTCCCAGTTCCATCTTTGTTTCTATTCAGGTCTATTACCATTTGAATTTTTCTTTCACTCTGTTTCTTTTCAATTCTATTGTATGGAATGTGAAAATAGAGACGCCAGCCACCGTAGTCCAATGTTTACTGGGAGCCAGAGCACCTGCTATCTTTTAAAAGTGCTGGCTTATGCTAAACATAAAGTCAGATCAAGATTGTTATCCATGCTGACACAGCCCTGTTTGACAGAAACCTGGCCAAAACCTGATGATTACGTTATTCTAAATAAGTCTTCCCCCCAAGATTACTATTATAAACATGAGCCGAGTCCAAAAGGTAAATGGAGTGGTGTTGCTAGAATTTATAACAATATTTTCAATATTTCTCAGAGGGTGGGCTTCAAGCATAATTTGTTTGAAGTAATGGTGCTTCGTATAACATTATCCAGAGAAACAAGCGTTAATGATAAATGCCCTATAATGTTTGTTCTGGCTACTGTATACAGGCCACCAGGGCACCATACAGACTTTATAAAAAATTGCTGATATTCTATCTGGTTTTCTATCTACTGCTGGCTGCACATAAAGTTTTAATTGTTGGTGATTTTAATATCCATGTTGATAATGAAAAAGATGCAATGGGATCAGCATTCATAGATATTCTGAACTCTACTGGGGTTAGCCAACACGTGTCAGGACCTACTCATTGTCAAAATCATACTCTAGATTTAATACTGTCACATGGAATTGATGTTAATGGTGTTGAAATACTTCAGCAAATCAATGATATCTCTCTAGATTATTATCTAGTCTTGTGCAAACTACATACAGCTAAAAGTATAGTACAACCATCACTTCTACCACAAAAGATTGCTTTGTAACTAATCTTCCTGATCTATCTTAATTCCTCAGCATATCCAATAGCTCAGAACAACATGATGATTCAACACAAACTATGGACTCTCTCTTTTCTAGAATTTTAGATACAGTTGCTCTTTACGCTTAAGGAAGATTAAGGAAAACAGAATGATATTGGGGTATAATGAGCACACTTGCAACCTAAAAAGAGTAGCCTGGAAAATGGAGTGCAGCTGGAAGAAAACAAAACTAGAGGTATTTCGTACTGCATGGCGGGAAAGTACCTTATCTTACAGAAGCGCATTAAAAACTGCTAGATCTGATTACTTTTCGTTTCCTTTAGAAGAAAAACCCAATGTTCAAAACAGTAGCTAAAATAATGAAAAATAATGCATCGACAGGTGTTGACATTTTCCAACAGCACAGCAGTAATGAATTTATGAACTACTTTACATCAAAGCTCAATACTATTAAAGGATAAAATTGTTACCATACAGTATCGCACTGGATAGTGTGCTATAGATCAACTGAGGAACAATTCCACTCATTCTTTACTATAGGAGGGTACGAATTGTATAAATTTGTTAAATAATCTAAACCAACAATATGTATGTTAGACCCTATTCCATCTAAGTGCCTTGTGACTATTATTAATTTGTTATTGTCATTAGGATATGTCCCCAAAACCTTCAGACTGGCTGTTATTAAACCTCTCATTAAAAAACCACAACTTGACCCCAAAGAACTAGTTAATTACTGACCGATCAATGCATAGCAGTGTATGAAGAAGTATCATATCGATCACAAGTGCAGTATGGAGTACCTCAAGGCTCAGTATTAGGGCCATTACTTTTCACTTTACATATTACCCTTGGGAGATATCATCAGTAAACATGGTGTTATCTTTCACTGTTATGCTGATGACACTCAGGTCTTTTTTTCTTTGCTGCCCTGTGAAACATACCAATTTGAAAAACTAACAGAATGCATCTAGTTAATATAGAAAACTGAATGACAAGTAATTTCTTACTGCTAAATGCTGAGAAAACAAAACAAAACAAAAAACAGAGGTGTTTGTACATAAATCCTCTGCATGTAATGACCTAGAACATTATCTAACGCTTGATGGCTGCTCTGTCAATTCTTCATCATCAGTTAGAAACGTAGGTATGCTATTTGATAGCAATCTTTCTTTTAAAAGCCACATATCTAGCATTTGTAAAACTGCATTTTTCCATCCCAAAAATATATCTAAATTACGACCTATGCTCTCAATGTCAAATGCAGAAACGTTAATTCATGCGTTCATGACCTCAAGGTTAGACTATTGTAATGCTTTATTGCATGGTTGTTCTGCATGCTTAATAAACAAACTCCAGCTAGTGCAGAGTTCCAGCAGCAGCTAGAGTTCTTACTTAATGCAGCAGCTAGAGTTCTTACTAGAAATAGGAAGTATGCGCTGGCTCCCAATTATACATCATACATATTTTAAAATCTTAATAATTACTTATAAAGCCCTGAATGGTTTAGCACCTCAGTATTTGAGTTAGCTCTTATTGCATTACAGTCCTCCACGTCTGTTGTGTTCTCAAAACTCTGGCAATTTGATAATACAGAGAATATCAAAATCAACTGTGGGCAACAGATCCTTTTCCTATTTAGCACCCAAAATCTGGAATAATCTCTCAAACATTGTTTGGGAGGCAGATACAATTTGTCAGTTTAAATCTAGTTTAAAGACCCATCTCTTTAACCTGGCTTACACATAACACAGTAACACATTTCTAATATTAAAATCTATTAAAGGATTGTTAGGCTGCATTAATTAGGTCAACCGGAACCGGGAACACTTCCCATAACACACAATGTACTTATTACATCGATAGAAGAATGGCATGTACACTAATATTAGTATGTTTCTTTCTTATTCCAGGATCAGATGG
This sequence comes from Carassius gibelio, assembly GCF_023724105.1. Classification (NCBI taxonomy): domain Eukaryota; kingdom Metazoa; phylum Chordata; class Actinopteri; order Cypriniformes; family Cyprinidae; genus Carassius; species Carassius gibelio. The sequence goes on along the minus strand of NC_068402.1, from coordinate 22,576,920 downwards.
TCACTGTAATCACCAGGATCCAGAACGTATCCAAGCCAGATGGTGGATCAGTACCTAGAGATACAGCCCTGACACGACAGCCCTGAATGTCAGCGGAGACCAGGACAACTAGATGAGCCCCAGGGACACATCCCCAGTGAAGACCTTGTCTCCTAGAAAGCCATCGGGACAAGACAACCAGATAAGTCCTCCACACAATCTGACATAGTTGGAACAACCTGCTGGTTCAACTGGCCAAAGGAGAACTTAAAAACAGCTTGTAAACAAAATATTACATAGCATTTCATTGACCTCAGACATAAGTCATCAGTGTCCACAGCTCGTTTTTTGCTAGAGAAATAAAGTATAGTGAAGAGCATTTTGCTAAATATTATACTATACTTAATTTTACTTTACCTGTTAGTAAACATTTTATGAAAGAACTTATGACTCTGTAAATTATTATTTCAACAACAAATAGAAATTGTATAGTTTAAAAATTGATTTTAAAACAATTTACATGTTTGCATACTTTTTTTTTATTTGAGTTTTAATTACCATAGTTACTATTATTATACTATTATTACTATTATTATTAAACTATTATTGTAGTTTAGGCTCTGTTGTTAATTTTAACCCTTTAGTAAAGTAAAAGAGCTCACTATAGTTTAGAGCAGAAGCGGAGGTAGATTATTATCCTTAAGAAAACTATAATTATAATTATAAAATGATAATTATTGTTAAATAAAAAAACTTTTTTTTCCTCCTGCTGTACCGAAACCATACTGAACCGTGACGTCAAAACCGAGCTACATACCAAACCATCATGTTTGTGTACCCTTACACCCCTAATACACACACACACACACACACACACATTGCAGAGTGTGTGTGTTTCTGGGATCTGCCTAGCTTTCTCCCGCTCTGCGGAAGTGGCACTTCACAGGCTCCACAGGTGAACAGCTCATATACATGCCCTAAGCACTAAGTTCCCAGGTGCCATCTGTGGCCATAGCAGCCCTGGCATGAGTCACATGCCACAGCCCCTCCCTGCCAGTCCCACAGAGACACAAGCACAGCCACACAAGCACACGGCCATTCTGTAGCAATGGGCTTGCACTTACACCCACTGCGCTGATAACTCCTCATTCCAAAGTCCTGAAGATATCAAAGAACAGCATAGCAGTGGACTCCATGTTAGTGTCCACATATGTGCATGTAGAATAAAGTGGCAGGTTCCCAAATGTGGCATGTGGAAATGCCTAGGTAGCCCAGTGCCTCCACAGCATAATGGACCTATGCCAGTACACATATACACACACAGACAATTTGTTCCTCTATGCACATATAGAGTATATATATATATATATATATATATATATATATATATATATATATATATATATATATATATATATATATATATATATATATATATATATATATATATATATACACATATATATTTTTTTTAGCTCTGTTGCTTTAACTGTGACGACAGAAAGCACTGAGTTTTTTTAATAGGGCGGGTTGCAATGTGCCAGTGGTGATAAATGCACATTATGATGTGACTGGAGGCTCGTCTCCTCTGATCTGAAGAGTGATTCTGCTCCCGCTCATTTTTGGCACAGATGAATGAAGGCCAGCAGAGAGGCAGGCAGTGATGGAGAGCGCCGTTCAGCTTCACTGCCTTAGCAGCTGCAACACCTCCTCTTCTCTCAAAACACTTCACAAGATAACATACAAAACACTGCAGAACATAGAACATTGGAACTGAGGTCTTATAATGAAAGAAGCCACCTTCATAAAAATAGCTAAATAATATTTTTAAGCAAAGCAATATCACACAACGATGCTGTTGTTACAAATATCAGTGTTGCTGTAATTCAGCAACAGGTAATCACATCCATGTTAAAGGGATACTCCACCCCAAAATGAAAATTTTGTCATTAATCACTTACCCCCATGTTGTTCCAAACCCGTAAAAGCTTTGTTCGTCATCGGAACACAATTTAAGATTTTTTAGATGAAAACGGGGAGGCTTGAGACTGTCCCATTGACTGACAAGTAAAATACACTGTCAAGGTCCAGAAAAGTTTGAAAAGCATCATCAGAATAGTCCATCTGCCATCAGTGATTCAACCGCAAAGGGACAATAATACTTTTTGTACACAAAAAACAAACAAAAATAACAACTTTATTCAACAATTTCCTTGTCAACAGTCTCCTCTGTGTCTCTACATATCACCTTAGAGTATGCTGCATCGCTCATTTGTGTCAGACGCGTATTTGTAAAGGTATTCTCGTCGCGAACAACATGGCTATAAGTGATTATTGACAAAATGTTCATTTTGGGGTGGAGTCACCCTTTAATGTGTGATAAATTGTATAACAATTTATCAATAAACAAGTTCAATAAATCATCATGCCATTTCAAATGTATATGACTTTCTTGTTCAGTTGAAGACAAACAAAGATTTTTTTTATTTTTTATAATCAATTTCTGTGAGTTCATATAATGCAAGTAGATGGAACCCTGAAAGTTGATGCTTTAAAAACCAAATGAAGCAGACCACGGTAATCTATACAAACCCAGTTCATGAATCAGTGTCTTCTGAAGTTAGTTGCAGGTGCAAACATTATGTCTTCATGTTGTTTCTACATTATTTGAAGATTGCGGGATTGAGAAATTAGGTGGGATTAATCATGGAATTAATAATAATAATAATAAAAAAAGGTCTGATTAATTAGTTACTGGGTCAGCATGAGGGTGAGTAAATGATGAGAGTATTTTTCAGTGGAGTATCCCTTTAACCACTTCATCCCAGTAGCTGTATATCATAATGAATTGTTGTTGAACTAATGAGCTGAACGGCTGATTCAATGACTCATTCATTAAGGGTCCCTTGTTTCAATCATGAATGAATCAGTGTTGTTAAACAAACTGATTGAATGAATGATTATTTACTCACTTATATAAGATGACTTTTTTTTTTTCTGAAGGAATCAGCATCGATTAACTAATCAGTTGAACGATTGATTCAATGACTTGGTCAACAAAATGGCTAAATGAATGATTTAATGGTGTTACCAGTGAGAGCTAGTCAAAAATCCCCAATGCTAGCACAAACTGACACAGCACCTGGAATATACAAATACAGACAAACAAACAAATTATAATCTTGAAACACTGCATGGCCAATCAGATTGGAGGACTGGAACTAACTGCATAACAGGGTCACAGGAAGATGTTTTGGTTGTGGGTACTAAAGTGGCTTACGTACGAAATTACATACAATGCCAAAAGTATATAGAACAGTGATAAATCTGATATCATACTTTCTACTTTCATACTTTGAGACTGCTGGTCTCAAATTAAATTGAGTATCTGGACTGAGGGTCAGATATCTCTCAAACAGAATTACACACTATTCAGTAATTCTTAATAGGCCTCCAGACCTGCACTAATATTCAATATCAGTCATAATTTGCTTTTTAATAGGAGGAGGCACTGCTCTTTCAGGTAGCTCTTGCTCCAGGGGAGACATAATTTCACCCTATTCAAAAGCCCCTTTACAGAGCTTCACCAGAGGGCTCTGCCAGTCTAATGGAACTGTCATAGAGATGTAAATAAAATTTGCGCACTGTGAAACAAGCCATGAAGGGCAGGCAAGCTGAGCAAAAGCATGACCCTAACTAAACCTTTCCTCTCTGATATTAAACACACACATATACACACACACCCACACACACACACACTAACAAACTAACAGCCACATGCTTAACAATTTAGATATTTGTTATGCAACCAAAGAAACACTTGAGTATTGAGAAAGTGATAAATAACTTGACTAGACAGAGTCACATTGAGAGCAGATTAACTGACTCAACTGTCAGGTCAATCAGAAGTGACTGTTCTGCACAAAGTCACAAGTCAACATCTTTGACAGCAGCATGAAACATGCACTGCATTCAGTAAAGTTTAAAGTATATATCCGGGCAGTGTTTTAAATTTAAAGGCGGATAAGATTGCAAGATGGGTGGGTTAATGAATATTAATGAGCTCATGCTTACAAGGAAGGAAGTGTTCAGTCATATAACTTAATATTCATGAGCTGAGCCTTCACCTTGTTACCATTCATAATTGGTTCATATATACTTGATTTTTATGAACTTGTAGATGTCCCACATGTCAAACAGATCACATTTACTGTACCTTTGCTCAGACAATTCAACACTACCTTAACTGATTTTGATAAACAGTCAAAATGATAGGCTAATCTGGTCAGTAGCTCATATCTGATACTTACAGTATTAAAAATGAAATGTAGACTTTAAATCCAGTCTCCTTACATTTGAGTAAGCAATGATTCTTTTCACTCACCTATTGCTCCTTCCAGAAACCTGAACTCAAATGAAAGGTTTCTTTGGCATGTTAAATTAATGTAGGTGTAGCACTGCACGTTTTTACAAAAGTTCCCATCTACTAAACACTGCCAGATGAGCGCTGTCATGTGTGCACACTTTCATTCATATCATAAATGAAGACAGATATTAGATATGATATTTCCTACTGACACACTACAGCAAAAGATAGAAAGTGAAAATACTAGTGTTCTAATAATTTTGGCCAATACTGTATCTTTGGTTGAGTAGTCTAAAGGTGAGAGTTCACGCAATACATTCCACAATCACAATGACCTCATAAGGGGGTATTTGATTTCTAATATAATTGACTTTATTAAGAAATTCATTACTTCTCCATCAGAAGCTATACATTCCAAAATCACTATGCCCACATCATTTAAGAATGTTCCTAATATGGTCATAATAATTTTAGCTTATACACTTCTATTATGAAGTCATAAACATATCAGCATATAAAGCCTATCCCCAAGGAGATTATAATGGTTTTGGAGTTTGCTTAAAATAAGATAATAGAATTCATAAATCCCAAATGGATAGATTATAGTTACTTGATACAGAGGATAGTTATAATGACTCCAGGATGCACAGATATCCCTGAGGTCATAATAATTTTGAAATGTATCGCCTCAGCTAATGATTTGGTATTGATTTTGTAATGCATTACAAGGTTAAAAAGTTCCTTAGTTTTTGCAATCAAATTGCTTTGGCAGTGCTCTTATGAGTAATAAATGCTTAAAACAGCAATGGCCATTTGAGCTGCTTCCAAAATGTTAGGATCTGGTTTTGATACCAACCCTAAAATCATAGTGTTGGAATGAGATCTTATAAACAATAAGCGTTTCTCGCTCTGAGACATGTCCTCTACCTGAGGAGTATTTTATGGGTCGATGTGTCGAAGCAGGCAGGCAGGGGACTCCGGATGTGACGCTGAGAGGACGCTGGCGCGTTTTGGCTGCCGCTTCTCACTCCGGACGAAAAAGTTTGTTTGTAACAAAAACGGTTTTACCTACTGACTTTGTTTAGTACCGGTGGTATCTGTTCCTACCTCAAGATCAGGATTGTGTCTTTGCCTGGTCGCCGCATCTGCTGCCCGTCACGTTGTGATTCTGCTGTGACCATCAACAAGCTAGCCCCCGGGGTTGCCTTCGGCCCATCCCCGCTATTTTCTGCTCGAGCAGTGGATTACAGCCCGGTTACTGGCCGGCCTGCACTCCGGAGCAGCCTGTCAGCTATGCGGCTACTACTGTTTATGACTTTCCTGCTGGCCTTTCTGTCATCTACGGCTCTGACCATGGCACTTCGATACACGTCCTTGCAGCTTCTCAGATTTAACCACCGCGCACCTCCTTCACTGGACATCATCTCTACTCTGCAACAACACTGTCTTCTTCGTCGTCGCCCTTATATCCACCGAGGCTCCCGTCGTAATCTTCACTACTACTTCAGTGCCGAAAACAGTATTCCATCTTTCTGGTCCGGCCGAAGTTCACTCCAGCCTGGAAACTGGCGCAACAACAACATCCGCATACGTCATCCGCGCACTCTTCACGCGACTTCATCTAACCTCCTGCCCGTCTCAACTTCCGCCATTTGGATTTCAAAACAAAAGCCTCTTAAGACAGCGCTATTCAATACAAGATCACTCAACAATAAAAGCCTGCTCCTCTGTGAATTCATTACTGACAATAAACTGGATTTTCTCTGTCTTACCGAAACCTGGCATAAACCTATGGATTACTTTGCATTAAATCAGACCACCCCACCTGGATACTCCTTCATTGACAACCCCCGTCTGGACCGGCGAGGTGGTGGCATCGCAGTTATTCACCGCAGCGATATCTCCATCCGCCTCATCCCCATCCCGGCTGTATCCTCATTTGAACACTTGGCTTTCAGACTTCCTGGTTCCCAATCACTCACTGCTGCAGTCATCTACCGCCCTCCCAAACTTTGTCCATCATTTCTTTCTGATTTCACAGACTTCGTAACTCAGCTGTCTTCCATTTCTCCGTCCGTTCTCCTCATTGGTGACTTCAACATTCATATCGACTCTCCGACAGCAAAATTCACATCTGACTTTTTGGACATTTTAAACTGCCTCAATCTTACCCAGCATGTCACCTCACCCACACATAATCATGGACACATCTTGGACCTGGTCTGTTCCACACCCTCCCTCACCATACATAACCTTTCATTGACTGACCTCACAATTTCTGATCATCTGGCCATCACCTTGGATGTCATTACCCCCTCTCCTACCATCAAACACACAAGAACAATTACATTTCGAAACCTGAAATCTATTAGTCCCATCTCTCTCAACTCATCCATATCCCATGCCATCTCTACTTCTTCACTTCCCTCCGATCCGATTGCCTCTGATCTAGTCAATTTCTACAACCACACACTCTCCACCTGCCTCAACCAAATAGCCCCTCTTAAAACTGCCTCAGTCTCCTTCTCCACCTCTGCTCCTTGGTACACCCCAGATCTTCACATTCTCAAAAGACAAAAAAGACAACTTGAAAGGATCCATAAAAAATCCGGTCTCACTGTCCATGCACAAGCCTACAAACACGCCATAACCACATACAATTCTGCTCTCAAAACTGCCCGGTCCAATTTCTACTCACAACTCATCCACTCAAATTCTTCTAACCCCCGCACATTATTCTCCACATTTGCAAAACTGACCAAACCCAAGGACAATATAACCTCCACATTCACTATAGACAAATGCAATAACTTTCTGTCATCCTACCATACCAAAATCCATACAATACACTGTTCACTAGCATCCACTTCCTCCGCTTCTCCTCCTTCTGAATATCAACTCCCTCTGCTCACACACCACAGCTTTTCCTCCTTCTCTCCACTGTCTCCCTCTGACACCTCCAAACTCCTTTCGACCATGAAATTCTCAAACTGCCAGCTTGACCCGATCCCTTCTCCTCTCTTCAAAAGCTGTCAAGAAACCCTTATTCCTCTCATCACCATCATCATCAACACTTCCCTTACGTCTGGATCTGTTCCATCCCCGCTAAAACTTGCATCCATCACACCCCTCCTGAAAAAACCTGGCCTCAACCCTGACAATCTAGATAACTTCAGACCCATCTCCAATATTCCGTTACTTTCAAAAATTCTGGAACGCGCCGTAAACACACAACTCCATCAATATCTCCACTCCTCTCAACTCTTCGAAACATTTCAATCCGGATTCCGTCCACACCACAGCACAGAAACAGCCCTTCTTAAAGTCACAAATGATCTCCTCATTGCTGCCGACTTTGGTTTCATATCCATCCTCCTTCTCCTCGACCTCTCCGCTGCATTTGACACTATTGACCATACTGTCCTTCTCCATCGTCTTCAATCTATTGGCATCTCTGGTACAGCACTTCGCTGGCTCACATCTTACCTCTCTGATCGTCACCATTTTGTCTCTGTTAATAACTGCAACTCCCACACCTCCCCTGTCACCCATGGCGTCCCCCAAGGTTCCGTTCTCGGCCCCCTCCTCTTCACCATCTACATGCTTCCCCTCGGTCAGATCATCCGCAACCATGGACTCCATTTTCACTGCTACGCAGATGATACCCAAATCTACTTTTCCACCAAATCCATCTCCCCGGCTATTCTTTCCACCATCACCGATTGCATTTCTGACATTAAAACCTGGATGGACAATAATTTTCTTAAACTCAACAGCAGTAAAACAGAACTCCTTATCACGGGCCCAAAATCTCTCCTCTCCTCTATTCAGAACTTTACTCTCCTTATCGACGGACATATTGTCACCCCCTCCCTCTCTGTCCGAAACCTTGGCATCATAATGGACCCCACCCTCTCATACCGAACACACATCAACCATATCACTAAACTATCCTTTTTCCACCTCCGCAATATTGCTCGCTTTCGCCCCTCCCTTACCTTGGCAACAGCTGAAATTCTCATTCATGCATTCATAACTTCAAGACTTGACTATTGCAATAGCCTTCTATACGGACTTCCTACCAATCAACTACAAAAACTGCAATACATCCAAAACTCAGCTGCCCGCCTCCTAACCCACACCCGGTCAAGAGAACACATCACCCCCGTTCTCCGTCAGCTCCATTGGCTACCTGTTCACTATCGCATTCAATATAAGCTCCTTCTCCTCACCTATAAGTCCCTCCATAACCTGGCCCCACTCTACCTCACTGAGCTCCTGGAACAGCACCAACCCACCCGCCACCTCCGTTCAGCTGGCACAAACCGCCTTGCTCCGATCGTCCGCACTAACCGACGGACTTTGGGGGATCGAGCCTTCGCTATCACTGCCCCCACCCTCTGGAACTCACTCCCTACATCCATCAGAAACTCGGACTCACTGCCAAACTTCAAATCAGTACTCAAAACCCACCTGTTCAAACTAGCTTTTCCCTAAACCCTTGTTGTTTTGTTTTGTTTTGTTTTGTTTGTTTACCCATGTGAAGCGTCTTTGAGTGTCCAAAAAAGCGCTATACAAGTTTGATGTATTATTATTATTATTATTATTAAATGGCAAGGAAGGGAACTGACAGATTCTTTGAAGATGCCAATTAGACAAGCTGCCATTTAGATCAAACACACCAAGCCTTTTTCAGTGCAAAGCCATGGCATTTATCAGCAATTCCTGCTTGTTAGGAGAACTGAAAAGGATGAGGGAGGACTGCGAAAGGTGAAAACTTCTGAGCAGTGACAGAAGAAAAGGACTGAGAGCTGAGAAGAGTGAATAGAAATGGTCCATCTGGTTCCCTGCAAACGCTTTCTATTTTTGCCCATTTATTTATCTTATTCCTAATTTTTACACAATAGAAAAAAAGAACAGAGTCAAACTCTGGTTTTAGCTAACAAATATACATAAAGTTTGCGTCAACAAAGAGTCATTCTGCTTTTCCCAGACCCCAGAACTAATCTAACTAGAAACAGGTTTCATTATTTCCAAACAGACCCTTCAAGAATGAATGTCTGAATCTGATAAGAGTTACACTTCATGTCAGGTTGAGAGAGAAACGAGTGAAATATAGCTGAAATATGGCAAATTATTCTGGACTATTTCTATCTTTAGCATCTCTAACTGGCTTTTAACATGGTTATCAGCTCATGCTACACCGAGGGCCTTTGAAGACTGTGAGAAGGACGACGGAATGGAATCCTTTAAAGAGGAAGTGTGCCTTCTCTGTCCCAGTGATCTCATTACTGACTACACACACACATGTTCCCACCTCTACCCCACACTGTACATACAATATATATGAACACAGACTCAATCCAGAGGTAAAATATGACTCACTGAGGTGGGGAGTCTGGGTACGCGACGTTGACTTGAGATACTGTCTCCACGTAGGAGTCGAAATCAAACGCAGGGGGAAAGTCCTCAACACAAGTGGACCTCAGCTCTCCAATGGAGCCACCATATGAGAGGCCATCTGGAGCTGTAGAAACAACAGCAACAAAACGTGATCATTTCTGTTTCTTCAATTACAAGTCTGAGAATGTTATTGACAGTGGTACTTTCATACGTTGCATATTATTTTAGTTCATAAATGGATTTCAATTAACAAGAATTAGAATTCTGTGATCATTTACTCATGTCTTCAAACCCTTTAAGACTTTTGTTTCTTCACAACACAGATTTAATGATGAAAAATATATTTTTAAAGAAACCTAAGATATTTTGGTCCATCTACTGAAGATTAATTTGCTTGCTTGACACATAAGAACAACGGATCTTTCGCACATTTGATCTTCTGTATACCATATTTAAAGAGTTCTATGAATGTGTGTTGATCATTAATAGAATCGGTTCATCATATAAAGTTATCATGTCTCTTTATAAGGCCTAAACCACTATGGATTACCTTTATTCCTATAATCTGCTCTCATACCTCTTTCTGAACTTTCTGAACCTTGGACATTTTGGGTCACAATTAATGGAGGGACAGGAATTTAAAATAAAAATATCTGTCATTTGTGTTTCTAATATGAACTCTTATGGGTTTGGAACAAGTGCATGAGTAAATTATGACAGAGTGAACTATTCCTTCAAATTGTTGTGCTAATACAATAAAATATGTTTAAAAGTTTGATTCTGACATAAAAAAAAAATCCTTAATACCCAAAAATGTAAAGATCAGACTGAAATGATCAGGGATAACAAAATAAGATAAAGAAGATACAGTGTTTTCATAGTACAATGACCTAAATGTAAAATAAAAAAAATATTTTATTTTTCATGATATGACCTCATTAAAAATGTATAAAGACAAAAAAAGAAAATCAAAAAGAAAATCAAACTACCGGTAAGTGACATTTAAAGAAAGATGGCACAAACTGAATAAAAAAGGTTCAAAACTATAAAACACAGTGAAACATGACCATTGTTCAAGATAAAAAAACTCCAGTGGTTACTCTGCAAGGACACACAAAGTTCAAAGTAAACCTAAAACTTCATATTTTTGCAATTTCTAATACATTTAATGCCATATTGTAGATAGAGGGTCATGCTGACCATATCACTAACTACAATGCTACCTTGGACCAGGCTAACAGAAAGAAGCAGTAGGGCCGTGCAAGGATTGGCCTTCATTCCCTGAACTCCCAAACAAAGGCTTGATGCGTGGAAGGGCTGATTCCTCTCAACTTTTTGAAAACGAATTATGGCACACAGAAACTACAAACAAAGCCATGGTGAGTTTTGTGGAGCCCATGACGTTAGACCACTGACCGTAGCTGGCATGCAGGTGGGGGTTGCGCAGGCGGCTGTCTTTGCGCAGACTGCCCACGATGATGGTGACGCAGGAGAGGAAGAGCACCAGGCCGATGACGATGCCAGCCACCACCAGAGGGGACACCAGCAGGCTGGTTTCATTACCCCCTTCTTGGCAGTCTGGGTACTCATGAGCATGACTGCTCAGGTTTGAGCTCGCTGTATGGAGGAGATGGTAGATGTGTTGAAGTTTGATAGAAGATACGAAGATGGAAAGATAAGAAGGGAAATAGGAGACAAAGATGAGACGGATGGTCAGTTTTTAAAGCACTTTCAATAATTTACAGAAGCAGGTGTTACATAATACACAAAAGAGACTTTTTCTTCTTTCCCACACAGATAGAGAGATCATACTGGTGTGGGATTATGTCATTTAATATATAATAGCCCTGCTCTGAGACACACACTCACACTCACAAACCTACCTCTCTGAGGACCGCAGATCAGGAATGCTCCCCAGACTTTCATCCCTCAGTGGATTAGATTTTCAAGTCTGTTTCAATTTTAAACCTGACCTGTTTGAATTTTTTTATATTTAGGGTGGAAGACTTTAGTGTCAGCTTGCGAGAAGCCCAACTCCAGCCATCAGCTCCTTTCTTGCTTCTTCCACCCTTTCCATTAGGACCAGAGAAAAACCAAAATCAGCCGCACACACTCTCACACATACGTGCATAGGCTACAGAAACACAGACAGATTCAATAAAGCCTATTGGGAAAGATGATGATATTAACACTCTGTGGGCTTGATGCCTTCAGCCTTTCCTGGAGTTAAACAAGATAGAAATCAAATCAGTGTATCTCTAGGACGAGCACAGTGCTTCAATTGTATCCATGTTAATTCTGAGGACAAATGAAACATCAGGAAGTGTTCAATGTGATGTGATCATTTTCTTAAAGGGGTCATAGGATGCGATTTAAAAATGTCCTTTCTGTTTGGGAGTGTTACAAGCTCTTGGTGCATAAAGAAGATCTTTAAAGTTGCTAAGGCTTAAGTCTCAAATCCAAAGAGATATTCTTTATAAAAGTTAAGGTTAAGTTGTATTTCAACACTGTTCCAGAACAGTCCAACCCAAATATTCAGATGTGTGCGGCGCATTTTATGGGAGATGAGGACTGTTTCCTGAACCAGTAGCCTGCATCTGTGGCACAACGGCTGTTTCTATAAAGCTGGGCAGTTCAAACATTGAACATGAACATGAACATGAGGCGTGTTTCAAACATGAACTAACCCTTTAAGTTATTCGGTTGATAAATATGTCTTACATTCCCTCTGACGTGAAATAAACCAATATTATGAGTTATTCAGTTACTCCTAACAGTTCATTGACTGAACTACTAAAAGAGAACCGATGATGAGATGTGCATGAGCAGAGCAGCTGGACTGAGTCTCGTACCGCTGGGAGACGGACGGCATATGTTAAGGGCGCAACATTTCTGTCACACGCTTGAGGCATTCAGCCAATCACAACGCACTGGAAGATACTTTTTTTTTTTTTTTTTTTACCTTAAACCGCATAAACATACACAAAATAATGTTATTTTTAGCAACATCATATGAGCCCTTTAAACTCTGTAAGCTGCAGATGGAGTATTAACAACAACAACAATAATGTTAAAGTGATTTAATGATTATTTTTGCACCGTTACTGCAGGTTAATAAAAATGTGTGGTAATCACTGGCTGTTTAAAATTTCCCCTTGTACGCTAAACAAAAATCATGCCACCAATCTAATGTTTTACCATAAGTGTGTCATTCACATCCCTGTCAGTGTATGCAATATGTGTAAGATATTAAAGTAGATTATCTATTATTTCTGTAAATAATTGTTCATCACATAACTGATCTCAATATGAGAAAAGAAAATAATTGACTGCCTGCCTGGAATGATTGAGCAAAACATCAGACCTTCCTGTTATCAAATAAGGCCACGGGCTGTTCAAAATACTGGAAAGACTCAACACAAAATAATCATTCCATCACAAGACCTTCTCAACATCAACAGTTTTGCACTTCTACCATCACATGCTTTCTCACACAAGTTGGCAAGCAAGAGCAATAAAGAAAGTAACTAAAAAGTGTGCTGTCACTAGACAGCTTGCTCTTTTGAACTTCAGTCAGCACTGATAGCAATTATGCATATTAATAGATTTGAACATCTATGACGTTCCTGGTTCCTTTTCAAGATAATGTGTCATTTGAGTTTAAAACATTGAGAACAAAAATATACTGAAGATAGTTATTATTATTATTATTATCTTATATATATTTAGTTTTATTTTTTGCACTCAGAGAGTATCAGCTGTGCTGTGAAGCACATATTTGGCAACAAAACTGAGGTGCTAAATGTTGGCCTGTTGTTAAGCTTTGAAGGTGGAATATAGAAATACACTGTTGTTAAAATACCTCAATGCTCTTGTGACTCTTTAGAAATATGCCATGAAAAACCTGTTTGTGTAACAGACTTCATTAATTATTATTAGTTCACAAACCTCACAATTAAATAAGCAAAGGAATACAGAAATTAATTAGTGCTGTCAGTCAAGTATTCATTAAAATGCACAATCCAAGACGCATTAAGAAAATTACACAACCATTAAAAAGTTTGAATATACAAAATATTTTCAGCAAGGTTGCTCAATGTTTGTAAAAAACTGATAATTCAAAAATAATAATTATAATAATAAGTTTAAACTAGTGGTGGGCCGTTATCGCCGTTTACGTGCTGCCTTAACGCGAGACTCTTATCGGGCGATAAAAAAAATATTGCTGTTATTCTATTCTCAAAGTTGGGTTGGGAGCTGGGTCTATACTAAGCAAGCTATGATGACTTTCACCTTGATATTTTATATAACCGACTGGCTGAGGCCAGCCTAAAAAGGACAGTTGATGGGCCACTGCTGCGCATCGTCACGAAAGCTTATCTTTTTCACGTGTTGTTAAGCCTTACCGCTTGTCGATTTAAACATTAAAGCATCCAAACACAAGACGCGGAAAGGCTGAACAGAGTAGCACGTGCCATTTATTTGCACACGAGAGAGAGAGCCGTGTATCATGGACAGCAACACTGAACAGAGCTCTCTTCTGCGAAGTTCACCTCGAAGTTCCTCCTGCACCCGAACGAACAAATACAAATCGCAGTTTGAAAAAACAAAAAGATGTGAAAGAGCCCAATTCAACACCACGGTGTTCTGGTGTTCAGGGCTCGCGCAGAGAAAGGCGTCTCAAAACACTTGAAGATCGAATTTGCTTATTTTTGCTCTTGTGCCCACAAATACATACAAAATATTTCAAAATATCCACCTTGGAAATTATGCTCGAAAAAACTGTTCATCGTCTCTTAAAGTGACCGCGCCTAATTTAGCTACTGGCTGCTGTAATGTTAATCCAAGAAAATGAAAGAAAATCACTCACTGCTCTGACTGAATTACTTTGTAGTTTTAACAGTCAAACCAAAACTTATTCAGAAACCAGATATAATTTTTGATATATATAGCAAAACTGTAATAATGTGAGAAATGTTGAAGGTGTCTGAATAAAGGTTTGACTGTATATTTAATTTTTACATTGAAGACTATCCAGTGCTATTATTTGGTTTCTGTACCTTGACACCTACAAACTTGAAAAAAAAAACGTAAACATTGTTGTGAAACAGGAGTAATGTTGTTTGCACCTTGTGCAATGTGGAATTAGTTTGCAGCTTTTTCAAGCACTTTGTGATGCATTTTGGAAACAGGAGATGAGCCCCTTTTCTAATGCGACATCTAGCTTGATAAACCCCTTCTCAAAGACTTACTGTTTGTCAATTTTATTTGGGTAACACACATATTCTGAATGCCGACGACAGAATTCGAAGGAGCCATTTTAATCTAGATTAATTTCAAGATCACAGTGAGATTAATCTAGATTAAAAAAAATAATCTATGCCCACCTCTAGTTTAAACATTTAAAACATTTGTAATGTACAGAAGATTTATGTTTCAAATAACTGCTGTTATTTTTAAAGAATGCAGTTTTTCACAAGAATATTAAGCAGTTTTCAACACTGAGAATAAACATTTCTTGAGCATATTAAAATTATTTTTGAGGGACACTGAAGACTGGAGGAATGATGCTGAAATTTCGTCAATCACAGGAATACATGAAATTTTAAAACATATTCAATTAGAAAATTGTAAAAAATATTTATAGTGAATATTGAAAGTGAAAGTGATTGTGACATGGCCAAGTTTGGTAAACCATACTTGGAATTAGTGCTTTAAATTAATCCCATTCTAAGTGCACACAGACAGCAGTGAACACACACCTGGTAATAATATTTCACAATATTATTTTTTAATGCATTTTTGATCAAATAAATGCAGCCTTGTTAAGCATAAAATAAATCTTACAAACTCATTACAGGGGTCATATGATGTTGCTAAAAAGAAAATCATTTTGTGTATTTGGTGTAATGCGATGTGTTTATGTGGTTTAAGGTTCAAAAAACACTTTATTTTCCACATGATGTACATTATTGTTGCTCCTCTATGCTCCTCCTTTCTGAAACGCATTGATTTTTACAAAGCTCATCGGTCTGTAAAGCGAGGTTTGTGCTGATTGGCCAGCTATCCAGTGCGTTGTGATTGGCTGAATGACTAAAGCATGTGACGGAAATGTTACACCCTTTACCACAGCGGTTCCCAATCCCAGTCCTTGTATCCCCCTGCTCTGCATGCTTTGCACGTCTCTCTTAGTTAACACACCTGATTCATATAACCAGCTCATTACAAGAGAGCTATGTACATGAACTGTGTTCTGATTGATATGATCCCTGCATAGAGTTCATTGCTCCCTACATACGTTGAAGTTTACTTCACTTCCAAACATTTATTAATGGATTTGCGTCAGGTGTGACAAGACAAAAACAATATAACCCATTATAAACAAAGCATTTGTTGCATCCAGTGGGGACATAATTACTGATTATGACTTATACTGTAATTTTACGTGTTGCGTTGTGTATCGCGCTGCGTAAACATAAAACAATGTTTGCATTTGTGATCGAATAAATGACCAACAACAAGCGTAATTATACACTGCTTGCTTAAAACTTGCGTTTAAATCATCAGTGGCAAATTCTTTAAGCATGTAAACATACTTACAGGCTGTGAGTCAGAAGCGCTAGACTGATCTTGCAAAGTTGAAACTGACCCACTCTATAGAAACAAACACCGGCATTGTAGGCAACTGTCACAGGAAAGTCCTCATCCTCCGTAAAATGCGCTGCATACATCTGAATATTTGGGTTAAATACAACAGTGTTGTAAATACAACTTAACCACTGATTTCTAGTTGTGTCCACTTTTGGAAAGCCAAACAAAGTAGTTTTGCTTTCACAATGAAACACAGCGTCTCCACAACAATTAGATGCCGGCAACAGTGAGAATAAAAGTTATGCCTTCTTTCTTTGCGTGAACATTTGAGCGGTGTTATGCAAATCTTCCCACATAGTGATGTAAACAAGTGGGGCGTGTTAAAATAAGGTGTTTTAGAAGGGCGTCTATAAAGAATATCTCTTTGGATTTGAGACTTTAGTCTTTTCAAATTTTACAGATCATTTTTTTTATGCACCAAGAGCTTGTAACACTCCAAAGAGAAAGGAAAATTTGAAATCGCAACATATGACCCCCTTTAATAAATTTTATTAACCCATCCAACTTTTAAAGGGTAATGTGTATTCATTACAGAATAAAACCTAATCTAAAAGTATGTTTGTAGAAGTGAATATATAATTAATTTTGTGTGCGAAAAATTTTTTTAAGAACAAGCCCAACACCCCCCCCCCATGTTTAGAATTTGCATTCAACTCATTCATTCATCTATGCATTTAGATCTGATTTATTAGCATTACTGTATTAGCATTCAGTGCTGGGATTGGCAGTGAGGTCTCTAAAAACCGCATCTCAAGGAATACAGCAGCATGGTAACCTCCAGGCATCCAGATGGAGTATGCTAACATGTCCGCTATGCCCTCTCCCTCGAAATGTGTGACATTATGAGCTGAATGCAACTGAGATTGCATTTGGGAGATCAGTTCACTCCAGTTAGACTGAATTCAGCATAAGTGTGTTGCTTATGTAAGTTGTCATGTCCTTCTACTCTTCTTCCCTCTAGCCCTTGCATCCTTGTCCTGTCTAAGAAAAAAATACACACACAAAAAATAAAAATACACATGGCTTTATGCTGAAGGTCGCAGCAGACCAACATACAACTCTATTGCATAATCATAACAACTTATGCTTTTTATGCCCAACATTCATACATTCACCATTACTCTTCTCTCCTTTCTCTTGTCATGCTTCCCACTGGGAACAATCCAATTCTGTGCCACAGATTACTATAAGCCCACATTTTGTGTTCAACTTTAGACACTTTTCACTCCCATTTTCAGTTTTACACTGACAAAATACTACTCTTAAACTGCACTGCTTGTTTGTTTTTTTTTTGCATGTTTTTACTTTATAGATAGACAAAGTGAAAAAATGCCAATGGAACAAAATACACAATGACGTTTAACGTACATTCAGCAACACTTTAGTATAAGGATCCATTCTCACTATTTACTGGTTGCTTATTAGCATGGATATTATTAACACATTGTTATGAAATTATTTTATTCTGATATCAGAAACACATATTTGCATCCTGATGGTAAAGCTTCTGTGTATTAATCTAAGCCTACATGAATAAAAACGGAAACCCCAGACTAGTATAAACTGCTCAAATAATCCAGCATTATATGGGAGTCTTCATTGCAAAATACAAAAGGCTCTTCTAGCAGTTACAACAATACGCTCAGTGCTGAAACTGTACTTGGACCTGCTCTCCTGCTTCTCAGCACCACTTTGCTCATGTGGGCAGTGTGAATAACCTGTTCATATGGACACAGAAATAAATACACACTGCTTACTGTATGTGCAGCTTTTCAGTGGGGTGTGAAAAATGTTAAAGGGTCAAAGAGCGGGTGGAAAATGTTTATATAAAAAAGCTTTTTATACAGGTCAAAACTGTATTCACAACACAGCAAGCCTTGAGTACTTGGTTACCGCACAATACAAATATTAAAAGCAATACAGACACATACAGTATCTATAAAAAGTAAAACAAGAGAAAGTGATAATTTTGCAGTGGTCTCTTAATTTTATCCAGAGCTGTAGAAACCGAGACTCAGTATGGGAAAATGTTTGTTTTCCATCTTTTAAACCAGACCAAATGACTTGCATTAGAAAACAAACCCTGCTTTGGGCATCACATAAAAGACAGCACTGCAGACAGCATCATGTTAGGGTAAAATGAGGTTGCTAGGAATCAAGAAAGAAATAGGTATACACAGTTAAACATGTATTTGAGATCGGAAATAAGTTCTGTCTGATTATTGTATCAAAACCTTGCTCTTGCTGAATTAATATTAGTTTAAGAATTTCTCGACTTCTTCTCAGTGTGATTACTGTACACATAAATAAACAGCACTTGCAGCAGCGTTTACAGAAACACAAGCACTTCATTTAGATCTCTCAGCAACAAGGATGAAAAGTGTGTGAAGAGAAGGTCATTCCTACCCACACATCCAGCAGCACGCAACACACACACACACACACACACACACAAATACACAGAGAAGCGCTTCTAGGGAGCTGATTCTAATAATCACAAGCGCTGATTTGTTTTACTGAATATTTCATGACTTCCAAGAAGAGCACAAATGGTTCTATGAATCAAGTGTGATGAATCTAAATTTGACTTTCTAATGATTCTCTGATGATTCTCACAACCACAGCAAAATACAAGAAAATATACAGTACATACAGTGGGGTTCAAAAGTCTGATCTAGGTTTATCCATTTAACCAATGTTTAGGTTTATGAAAAAAAGAAAGTTATAATGTACGTACAATGAATAAGGGATTCTACACACTGTATCTGCTGACAGTGAGCATGTGAACTCTTTTGTACAGACGGTCAGATGTTCTCGCTTCCATTAAAGCTCAAGACACTCTTTGGATCATCTTAAATCAAGATGAACACGATCATCAGGATTAACACAAACTTGTGAAATTCATGTAGTTTGAGTGCTGCTGTAATTACACTAAAATGAAGACAAACCGAATACTAACACATCCTGATTATTTTCTTTCAATTCAACTTGATTCATAATGTAGATAATACACTTTTTACTTAAAAACGTTCTATTAAGTTACATTTTCAGACTTTGTACCCCAATACAAATACTCTGTAAGCTGTTACTAAGTGTTATTGCTTCGTATAAATGGATTACATATACTTGCAGGAAGAATATAAGACATAGTTGAGTGCAAAATCAAGTTTAGTAGATAATGCAGTCCTGCATATGTAATGCTAATGTTATGGAGCAAAACACAGGCAGGATTTAAATGCAGCAGGAGAAACTGTCAGGATGTCTTGGTCAAAACATCAGTAAATTTTTATTGTGATAATTTGGCCTTCTAAGTATATGCTTCTGTTATAATATGACTTGCTGGGTTGCCACTTTCTGCAATGATGTGAGGGGACAAATTTTGAGACTAAAATTATCAGAGAAATGAGTAAGCAATCTCATACGCTAGCGCTAGCTGTCTATCCATCAAAGAATCCTAATAAATGATCATGGTTTCCAATATAATACTATATTATGCAGTACAAATGTTACACTGAAAACTGCTGCTGAAAATTCAGCTTTGAAATCATAGGAATAAATTACTTTTTGAAATATAGCTGCAAGCAGCAATCACACAACTGACCAACTACGGCAAAGACTAATTGAAGCCATGTGAATAATGGCTAAAAAATCATAAAAATAGTTACTAATAATATGATTTAATGGCATATGACTTTTGACGAATAGGTGGCGCTGTTACCAAATTGATGTGGCGTGGTCAGGTGTAGGTGACAATGGCAATGTCAATGTCAAAGCTTTGCAGAGATATAGCCTCAGACGCAGTTTGGCATTATTCATTATTATCATTATTATTATTATTATGAACATCATTATTAAATGTGTTAAAGGAAAACACATTTTAAAGTCAAATTAAAGTCAAACGGTCTAGGAAGAGTTTGAAAAAGTAGGTTTTCAAAATAAATTAAAATGACGCACAAAAAAGTTTGACTGATTATAGTATAATAATATAATAATAATATATTTTAGTTACAATACATAGACAAATTGAATCTTTAGCATTTTTGAACTTTTGGCCACAAGATGGTACTGCCCCCGATTTTTTTGAGTCCTGTCAGGACATGGGCCGAAGACACATACCAAGATTCATATTGATACAGCAATGTATTCGTAAAATATTGCATTTTATGTCAAAATTCAAAATGGCCAATGCCCAAAATGGTTGACATGGGCAAACTGGGTATGGTTCGACTCGGTATGCTGCACAGAATCTTAAGAAACCACTGATTTTTGGGCAAAGCATTCAAAAGTTATAAGCAAAAATAAAAAAAAAATTCTCCTAAACCAGTAGGTGGGCGCTGTGCAGTAGTCTCAGGTCACAGTTGTTATAACACACACCAAGTTTGCTCTCAATATGCCAAACCACTGCGGAGATATAGTGTCACATCCATTTTTGCGTCCTCTTCATCAAATTCGTTCACACGATATTCAAGAATGTTTTGACTAATCAACTTGAATTTACCAGCATGATCTACAGATGATCTGAGATAATATTAGTGAAAATCAGACAACCCATCGAGTTAAACAAAGGAGGGTTTTGAAATATAAAAAAAAAAGTGAATTAGTGAAATATCAGAATTTTCCTTCTATATCTTGTGGTTCAAAAGTTATACGCATAAACGTGAGTGAAAATTTGGACAAATGATGGGGCTAGATAGTTTGAGTTAGAGTCTCCAAACTTTTTGGTTTTGGTTAATGTTGAGAGTGTCCTCTATCTGTGTGCCAAATTTCATAACTAAAAGCGAGGAACAGGATTAAGAACAGCTTATTAATAGCATTGGGTCACACCAACTATGTGACAACGTAGCGCTAAATTACCATTCAACAGACTTTAAGCCACCACCCCAAATTAGTTAGCAACATTAAAATAGTATTCCATACACCTAAATGGTTAGTTCACCCAAAAATGAAAATTAGTCCATAAATTACTCACCCTCAAGTCATTCTTGGTACATATTACTTTATCTTTCATATGAATCCAGTTGGAGTTATATAAAAAATTGTCTGATGGTCAACGTTCCACCTCATACATCATCCACCTGGAAGAGCTTCCGTTTACAACAGTGAGTGCAAGTTAGATTAAATTGATTATTACGCTTGTAATGTTTTTTTTTTTTTTTTTGCAAAAATACATTGATTCACTATAGGAGGCCTTTGCATTTAATGCTTTTCGTTAAAACATTTCCATATCAGCGTCATAGCTGATACCGATATATCTGCGACAGGCTCTTATTGCCTGATAAAATCGTCAAAACAGTATATCGGTCAGGCACTACTTTTGTGATAAAACAAATGCAATATTTTTACCTATAAAATGTTTTAATGATTTAACCTGTTAAATGTCACCGTCCCGTATACGGGATGCCTAAATATACTTCAATATATTACAATTATATCCTAATCTAATCATGACAAACTATATATCGTTGGAAAGGTCTAAGACTCCTAAATAGATATTTGGCCACGTTTTGTTGTTAAAAATTATGAAGGAACAGTAAAAGATTAATTTATAAGAAGAGTGCACCTCAAAACATATACATCATAACAGGAGTTCTGACCTTTGTCACAAAAAATCTACTCCGCTTCCTTTTTCCCTATCACATGTTTTAGTAATCATCATAAATTATATATCATTTGAAAGCTTATATACTCCAAATTCATCTTATGAAAACCATTTTGAAATCGGACACTGCGTTACCATGGAAATCTTACTTTAAAATCTTTTAGCGTGGTCCTCCCCCTTAGTGGGAGGGGTCATATTCCAAATATATTACGGTCTTTTAGAATCAAAACTTTTCATAATCTTGACAAAATACATATCGTTGGAAAGGTCTGAGTCTCAAGATTCCATATTTGGTGGCATAGACATAATATTGAGAGAGAAATTGATACATTTGTGACAAACAAATGCATCCAAAAAATTAAATGGAGTTTCAATGGCCCCTGGTGGCTTTTTGTGGTATAACGCCTAAACAAAATTGCATATGAACCTACATTTTTTTTTTTATATCAACTTCAAATTTGGAACACAACTTATTTAGACATATGGCTTTAATTTTATAGCAATTTTGGATTAAAACATATTTTATAAAATATTTATTTTATATAAAATATAATAAAAATAAAATAATAAATGTATTTACAGTAAATTTAAACTTCTATAACTTTTTTATGCTCTTATTTTTTTAAATGATTTCACTTCTGCCAACCTTGGGTCTGTATTCAAAAGCGTTTATGAATTATAACAATTTAAGTGTGAATAGTGTACTTTCACGTGTATGTTCAAAAATGGGGGTGACAGTTAAAAGGTTAAAAAAACCGAAGCATATACCAATCCAGGGGCCGCTAACACCTGTGAAATGCCATGTATATATGGACAAGTAACTCATAAGTACACTTGTAAATGTGCTTCACACCTACAAGACAAACTTTGCCTCATACAAGCTTCTCCTGAGCCTCATGAGAAATGCCATCTGTCAGAGTCGTTAAAAGTTGACATAACCTTTTACTCATTTCCACTTCTAGTTCCTGGGAGATCCAGCTGGGAAGGACGTGACAGATAGTGCAAGCCTTGGCACATCCTTCAATCTCTCCAGTTGACCCAGATAACACAGACCACGAGTTGCACTGATTCTAAATGATAGAGTAATGTGAAAAAACAAAACAAAAAAACAATTAGATAATTATGGCTCACTTCTCCACTCTTCCCAGTTACTTTCAGCTAGCTTGGGTACAAATACTATTTATTATTGTCACATTTACTACAACATTTAGTGGAAATGTAGTATAAAATTAGTTTATAATTAGAATAGTAGAATAGTCAAGTTTTAGGGAATGAAATGGCAAGAAAGGAGTTCAAAAATGTCTTTCTAACATCACAGATCTTCTCCACAGCAGGCAAAGGTCTGATGAGATAAGACACAGAAAAGAGCCCTTAGTGACAAGGTCACAGCATGGACAGATGTGTTGTCAAGAGCACACAATCCATTCTCATAAAGCTGGAGAGGACTGCTCCAATGAACAGCTATTGATCCCGGCTTTTGGCATTTTGTTTCCTTTTAAATAAAGAGGACTTTCATGCCTTGAAGCCTCAGTGCTTTCTTCTTTCTAGCAACTCATTTAAAATGAGACTTTTTAAAGCACTTGCACTTAAATAATCAAGGATTAATATAATAAAGTAGAGATCCATCCATAGAGGTTGAAGTGTGGGCCAGGGCCGCGGCCTCGGAGGCAGCTCCGCCATGGCCTCCTGAGTCTCCAGATCCGCCAGGGCAGCACCAAAGCTTCATTCGCCCCCTGGAGGTCCTCCTTGACTCCTCCCTGTTCCTGTCCTGCACCAACCTCCAGAGTGCCCGCCAATATTTATATATATATATATATATATATATATATATATATATATATATATATATATATATATATATATATATATATATATATATATATATATAGTAAAAATGCACCCAATTATGTGATAATGATATAATGTCTTCTTGTTCTCTATATATCTGAATAAATCGCATTAACAAGAGTTTATTTCCCCCACAAGGAGAGTAACCTCTAACCCCAACTGTTCAGAGGCCTTTGGGACATTTGCAGAAGCAGCAGTGCTGAACTGTCACTCTGCTTAATTCAGGACGTCACAGTGTTGATTTAGCTGGGCAGTGCAGCTTCCGAATATTGAGCAAACGTCAGCTCTGATCCAAGATCAGCACTGTGGAAAGCATTAAGCAGTCATGTCAAATGAGCCACTGAGTGAGGGGAAGCAAGGAAAGCCATCAACACAAAAACCTCCTGTTCCCTTATGCCAAGGACAAGTCTGAACACAGACTTGAGAAGTAAGGAAAACGAAAATTTGTTATTTATTGGTTCATAATTTAGTCAAAAAATAAATAAAAATAAAAATAAGAAAATCTTTTTAAGACCATTCTCTTAAATACTACTTTAATTTACAAAAATACACCATAAACTATAAGTGAAGTCATTTAATAGCTTTGTGTGATGGATCAGAATTGTGTCGTCATTAACATGAAAAGAAATTCCCTCTCTTGGTGTTTTCGAATGCTATTTTCCTTCAAACTGGAACCATACGCTTAGCTGTGACACATAAACCAGTGGGATTTGTAATTAATGGAAAACCTGCTGCCTAGACTGCGGGCTGATTTGTGAAATGCAGTTGAGAGAAAAATGCTCCCTTCATAAAGCGATCATGTGGTTTCAGAAGACTTGTAATACAGTACAGTACATGAGTCATATGCCCCATGCATGCATACTATTTTGTTCATGCTTAATATATTTTATCTAAAAACTTTCTGACCCTACACTGTAAAAAATAATTCAGAGGCTTAGTAAATTTCACAAAAATAAAGAGCTATATTAACTTAATAAAATCTTTTGAAATCATTTAAGTGATATTTTGAGTGGGTCACGTTAAAAATAATAATTAAAAATCCAACAAATAATTTCTCTAAAATTTACATATATTATTTAAGTTTATGTAGTGAAAATAAATAAGTATTTAACTAACTAATTATATTTTTAATATATACTCAATATTTCTGGTGAATTCTAATAGAAATATTTGATAATTATTTACTTGTACTGATCTGTTTTAGAAACTAAAATTATTAAGTATTTCCTACCAATTTTCCTAAATAAAGTTCCAGCTTAATAAATGACAGTTTAAATAAATTGAGTAAATTTCGCGGCTAAAGTGATCACATGTGCAGCTCCGCAGGAAAAAAAAAATCTGCTTTCCTCAGCAGCGACGTCGACTAGCCATACTCCTCACAACTCCTGGTAAGTAACGTTAGTCAGCTAATCCTACTTACGTTTGTAACACTTTATTATAAAGTTAATAATTATTAAGCATTTCCTAACAGTTGTCTTTGTGTTTTACGTCATCTTTAACAAGTTTCGTAGCTTAATCGAAGTCACCTGAAGGACGGCTTTCCTCAGCAACGGCAAGGCCCGCACTCCTCTCATATTGTGGTACGTTATGTAATTTAGCCAGCTAATACTAATTATGTTTGTGATGTTTAATTCAGAAGTTAATTATTAAGGATTTCCTAACAATTGTGTTTGTATTTTGCGTCATCTTAAGAAGTTTAACAAGTTTCGCGGCTCAAGCAAGAGGCACCTGTCACTGAAGGACTGCTTTTCTCAGCAACGACGTGAACAGCATTACTCGAATTTCCTGTAAGTAGTCATTTTATAACGATGTATATTTGCAATACTTTATTCAAAAGTTGACTAAACATTGACCGTGTGTACGTGTACATAACAGTGTAGTTTTCTAAGTTAGTTAGTGGGGCAGCGATATGTATGTTAGTTAGTTTTTTTTTTTTTTTTTTTTTTTTTTTGGAGTGGGTTTTTATCCAAAGCAACTTACATTGCATTTCAAGGTACACATTCACAATCTTTTGTATAATCAAATAAACGATATTCAGAGATTTTATTAAGTTAATAAAGTTAAATATTACTGTAATATTTACTAAGCCACAGAATTATTTAGAGGGTTAAGGGTTGAGTGTGAGGGTTAATGCAATGCATATTTTTTTCAAGTAGTGCAATTAAACAAGCTTTTTTGTTTCAAAACCATTAGTCATTTTACTTAAATATTAAACATGTTTATAAAGAAATTGGTTGAAATAATGCGGACCTCAATAAAAGCATATACCATTGATTTACAGCATAGAAGCTCGCAGTTGGTCTCTTTTCATTTTTCTTTTAGGTTTATTGTTAAAAATAAATGTCCCTATGTAGAAAATTAACCTGTTCTCTTGTTAAGAAGAATGCTGTTAATTTTTGCAACTCCTCCCCCTAGTAAACTTTGTTTGAGATTTTACCTATCATATGGTCCAACAGAATGTTTGCTTCTTCAGGTGCTATTTGTTTTGTGTATTTGTCGCTTTCTTGTAACATTCAGGTTTGAATGTTAGCTCTAACCAGTTATCTTTAAAATTTGCCTGTAGGGTTCATCTGATCTACCCGTCTTCGTACAAGCAGAGTTGGCAGAGGATGTCAAAAATCTACATCCTTCGGGACAATGATGGGGCAGTCAGCAATGTAGGAGTTGTGATTGAGGGCATCACTGTCCTCCGCAATCTTGGGAATCTCAGCAGAGCCTGCTGCTATCTTTTGGGAGTCACGTATGCATTGTATTTGAGATATCCCAAGACCCACAAATACAGGTCCTTCTCAAAAAATTAGCATATTGTGATAAAGTTCATTATTTTCCATAATGTAATGATAAAAATGTAACTTTCATATATTTTAGATTCATTGCACACCAACTGAAATATTTCAGGTCTTTTATTGTTTTAAAACTGATGATTTTGGCATACAGCTCATGAAAACCCAAAATTCCTATCTAAAAAAAATTAGCTTATTTCATCCGACCAATAAAAGAAAAGTGTTTTTAATACAAAAAAAAAAAAGTCAACCTTCAAATAATTATGTTCAGTTGTGCACTCAATACTGGGTTCGGGAATCCTTTTTCAGAAATGACTGCTTCAATGCGGCGTGGCATGGAGGCAATCAGCCTGTGGCACTGCTGAGGTGTTATGGAGGCCCACGATGCTTCGATAGCGGCCTTAAGCTCATCCAGAGTGTTGGGTCTTGCGTCTCTCAACTTTCTCTTCACAATATCCCACAGATTCTCTATGGGGTTCAGGTCAGGAGAGTTGGCAGGCCAATTGAGCACAGTAATACCATGGTCAGTAAACCGTTTACCAGTGGTTTTGGCTCTGTGAGCAGATGCCAGGTCATGCTGAAAAACAAAATCTTCATCTTAATAAAGCTTTTCAGCAGATGGAAGCATGACGTGTTCCAAAATCTCCTGATAACTAGCTGCACTGACGCTGCCCTTGATAAAACACAGTGGACCAACACCAGCAGCTGACATGGCACCCCAGACCATCACTGACTGTGGGTACTTGACACTGGACTTTAGGCATTTTGGCATTTTCTTCTCCCCAGTTTTCCTCCAGACTCTGGCACCTTGATTTCCGAATGACATGCAAAATTTGCTTTCATCCGAAAAAAGTACTTTGGACCACTGAGCAACAGTCCAGTGCTGCTTCTCTGTAGCCCATTTCCTGCACACGCCTGTGCACGGTGGCTCTGGATGTTTCTACTCAGTCCACTGCTTCCACAGGTCCCCCAAGGTCTGGAATCTGTCCTTCTCCACAATCTTCCTCAGGGTCCGGTCACCTCTTCTCATTGTGCAGCGTTTTTTGCCACACTTTTTCCTTCCCACAGACTTCCCACTGAGGTGCCTTGATACAGCACTCTGGGAACAGCCTATTCATTCAGAAATTTCTTTCTGTGTCTTACCCTCTCGCTTGAGGGTGTCAATGATGACCTTCTGGACAGCAGTCAGGTCGGCAGTCTTACCCATGATTGCGGTTTTGAGTAATGAATCAGGCTGGGAGTTTTTAGAAGCCTCAGGAATCTTTTGCAGGTGTTTGGAGTTAATTAGTTGATTCAGATGATTAGGTTAACAGCTCGTTTAGAGAACCTTTTCATGATATACTAATTTTTTGAGATAGGAATTTTGGGTTTTCATGAGTTGTTTGCCAGAATCATCAGTATTAAAACAATAAAAGACCTGAAATATTTCAGTTGGTGTGCAATGAATAAAAAATATATGAAAGTTAAATTTTTATCATTACATTATGGAAAATAATGAACTTTTATCACAATATGCAAATTTTTTAAGAAAGACCTGTACTCACTTGAGTTGTTCCAAAAACTGTTTCTTGAGCTGGATCCTCCAAAACTCTCTGTTAATGTTCAGAGGTTAAAAAATTATCTTCTTGCATAGTAGTGGTTCATGGTCATCCCACAGAATTGGTATTCCTGATGGAAGTGTTTCTGTTATCGGATTAATTCTGTTGAAGGGATAGTTCACCCAAAAAGATGATGTTGTCATATTTACTCTCCCTCAATTTGTCCCAAACCTGTACGAGTTTCTTTCTTCTGTTGAACACAAAATATATTTTAAGTGAAGTGACGTGACATTCAGCCAAGTATTAATAAAGAGTGTTGGTTAACGCAGTTAAAGGTTGCCATTGACTTTGCATGGTATACTTTTTTTTTTTTTTTTTTCCTATCATGGAAGTCAATGGCAACATTAAAATATCTTTTGTGTTCAACAGAAGAAAGAAACTTGTACAGGTTTGGGACAACTTGAGGGCGAGTACATTATGACAACATCATCTTTTTGGGTGAACTATCCCTTTAATATTGATGTAAGTGTTGCTTTAATTTTTTTTTCATGGTTTAATGAGTAGTAATGAGTGTGACTGCAAATGGCTGGTATGCACCAGGAACAAAGTAAGATGTCATTTCTCTTACAGCTATCGTATTTTACATGTAATCTACTTGAACACTAAGATGGATGAAATGTTTCATAAGGTTTAATCATTTCCCTTATGGCTACTTTACAGTTTTTAATTTTTACAATCTACTGGAATATTAAAATTGATAAAATGTTACAAAGGTTGATTTTTAGACTGTCTAATGTTTAATTGACAAATAAATGTTTTATAAAAAATGTGTTTCTTTCTTTATTTGGTTTCATTATATTAATTGTAAAGGGTAAATAGTGTAAAAAAAAAAAAAGTGATTGCAACATTTTGATAATTTATAGTCCAATAGTAAGTTAAATTCACTTTTACATGTAGTAAACATAGCACATTTGTTTGGTTAAATTTCATCCATTATTTCAATTATATCTACTCAATATTTTTTGTTTATTTTACATAGAATTACAGTAGTGGTGTTTTATAATTTTGATTATATCTAATTAATTTTATTTCTCATTTAAGGTTATTCAGTTATTCAGATTTACTTAATTTTTTTACTGACAATTACTCAATTTAAACAGTATATTTCATTGATTTCACAGCTTTAAAATTTACTCAATTTTTTTGAGTGTAAAAATGTTTCACCAAAAAAATTGAGTAAATAATAGTTAAACTTTTTACAGTGTAAGGTCATTCTAATACTGTATAACTTTCCTCTGCATAAAATTCCTTTTAATATTAAAAATGTGTTACAGCCCTGCCTATTTTTCTCTTATTTTGGTTAAGGTTGCAGGTTCCTCCTGGATGGGCGGGATTCCAGTGTTAATTATTGGCACCTGTGGCACCCTATTTAAGAGGCTCATGGAGCTGTGATCACTCTCTCTCATTTTTGGTTTGTTTGTTTGAAGAGTGGGTTGATATTTTGTGTTCACATTTGTTTTCCACAACTCCACAAACCCAATTTCTAACAGCTATTTGATTTGATTCATTGGTTATTCTTTAATACTTTGACCCTAGACATTATTTGATTAATTTGAAATAAATTTATAACTGTATTGAAACCTATTTTTGTCTAAGTGCCCTCTTTATGTTGTGACTTTGAGCCGGGTCGTAACATAAATTGGAGCCTCGTCCGGGATCAAATTCTTGTTTGAAGTTGGGGTTTTGTGACTTGTTTTTCAAGTTTTTTGAGAGTGGAGCATGGAAAAGGTTCATAGTTATTGGATTAATAGAGGACTCCGGTTAGGTAGAGTGGTCCAGCTGGGTTGCTAGTCAATCCTTCCAACGGAGCACTGTTTGTTTTGTTAGTTTGTTTTGTTAGTTTGTTATTTTTGAAGGTATCCCGGGTGGAGATTTAATCTCTGTTGGGGGTGCGCTATTCAGGGCCTGGTTTTTACCAGGTGACATGAAGTTCAGCGTTTAAAGTGGCCCCGAGCCTGGTAAGCCTTTGAAGATTAGAGAGGTTCGTTTTTTTGTTTGTGTAGTGTTTTACCGGAGTGGTTCTCTAGTATCCATGCCAATTGGTGTGGTACTTTGAATCAATGGCTAGTGTTGGGAACTTGTGAAATTTATTTTGTTTGTTTGCTTTTGAGAGAGCATTTTTTTTTCTCCCCACTTTCTTCAAATTGGTAAGTAATTTTACACCAATAACAAACGTAGGGAGTCAATATACTAATTAACATGCAGTTTCGTGGTAGCTACCTCGTTGAATATTGTCAGCAGTTCAGGAGTGATTGCGTGACTTATGAATTAATCTCTTTTTGTAAGAGTATTATATTGTTAGCATGCTACTTGCGGAGAGGGTTTTGTTAAACCTTTGTATTTGTTCTCCATAGAGAAGATAAGGGGACTGATTCTGATTTGTTAATCCGATTTGTTGGTGTAGATTAAATTACCATTAAGTAACTTTGTGGAAATGGAGTTGTGTATAGGGTAAATTTTTTTTTGGTGGAGTATAGTTAAAGGATATTGTTCTGATTCGTGTGAACTCCTAAAGTGGCTACTTGTTTGAAAACTTAGAGGTTTTTAGCAATGGCTTCCAATGTGGAAGAATTTCTAAAAGAACCTTCAGAGGAAGCACTTGAGAAGTGCACTAAAGAGCAGCTTTTGTTGGTTGCTGCTCATTATAATATAGAGCTCACTAAAAGTGATAAAAAACTTAAGGAGTCTATCTTAAAGAACTTGAGGGGCACTTTAGAGGAAGAAGGAGTTCTAGTTGCAAAGTTACATGTTCCAAGTAACGTTGACAGTGAAGTAAAGCTAAAAGAGATTGTGTTACGAGAAAAGGAGTTAGAATTGGAGGCAGTGAAGTGTCGCTTAGAACATGATAGAATAGCTTTGAAAGAAAAGGAGTTGCACAGAGAACTTGAGTTGAGGAAATTGGAGGGCCAGGAAAGGGAGCGTGAGCGTGCCTTTGTCCTTAAAAAAATGGAGTTAGAGTTGGCAGGTAGGACACCTGAGGGTCAGCCCCCTGTTTCACCTTTTGTAGTACCTTCAGAGTCTTCTCAAAGTGTAGGGCAAGCTTTTGATATTGGTAAGCATATTAAAATGGTTCCTCCATTCTCTGAAAAAGAGGTAGAGAAGTATTTCTCCCACTTCGAGAGAGTCGCTACTTCATTGAAGTGGCCAAAGGATGTTTGGACGTTGCTTTTACAATGTGTGCTTACAGGTAGGGCTCAAGAGGTTTATTCATCACTTAGTTTAGAACAGAGTGCTGTGTATGATACAGTTAAAACTTCTATTCTTCATGCTTACGAGCTAGTACCTGAAGCATATCGGCAACGTTTTCGAAATTACATCAAAAGTGATAGGCAGACGTTTGTGGAATTTGCGCGGGAAAAGGAGAACATGTTTGTTAGGTGGTGTGCTTCTAGGCAAGTGGAAACTAAAGACCAGCTTAGTGACTTGATTCTCTTAGAGGAGTTTAAAAATTGTGTCCCAGCAGTGACAGAGCCAAAGAGAGGGTTTAGTCCTGCTCAATTGGTCTTCGGACATAATGTCCGTGGTCCTTTGAAATTGTTGAAGGAACAGTGGCTGGCTGAGGTAACAGATTCTTCCAACTTACTGGACTATGTTAGCCATTTTCGATATCGGCTTAGTAAAGCCTGTGAAATTGCCAATTCTAATCTCGCTAGCTCGCAGAAAAAGATGAAGGCCTGGTATGATAAGCGGGCTAAAAAGCGATCTTTTTCAGTAGGGGATCGAGTTTTGGCTTTGCTTCCTGTCCATGGTTCTGCGTTGCAGGCCCGTTTTTCAGGGCCTTACACAGTTGAACGCAAGGTTGGTGATCTTGACTATGTCATTTCTACTCCAGGCAGACGAAAGAAAAGTCGTCTCTGTCATATTAATATGCTGAAAGAGTATTTTACTAGAGAAGGGAGTTTTGATTTAACCAAGAAGATGGTGGTGTTACCTTGTACTCCAGTAGTTTCAGAAGGAATCAGTGAAGTGATGGTTCCTACACCTCGGTTAAATAATTCTGAAATCCTGTTTGATCTTGAGGCTTATCTATCTTATTTGCCTCAAGTTGAAAGGTCTGTTCTTGTAGAGCTGATTAGCTCTTATGAACCACTGTTTCCAGATGTGCCTAACCAAACTAATCTGGTAGTGCATGATATTGATGTTTCAGGTGCTGCCCCTGTGAAGCAACATCCCTACAGGGTGGGTCCTGAAAAGCGTGCACTGTTGAGCAAGGAGGTGGCTTATATGGTTGAACATGGAATTGCTGTACCAAGCCAAAGTGCCTGGAGTTCTCCATGTATTTTGGTGCCAAAGTCTGATGGGTCTATGAGGTTCTGTACAGATTTTCGTAAGGTTAATGCTCTAACCAAAGTAGATTCTTATCCATTGCCCCGATTGGATGACTGCATTGACCGGGTGGGTTCTGCCAGGTATGTAACCAAGTTAGATCTTTTAAAAGGTTACTGGCAGGTTCCCCTTTCTGACAGAGCCAAAGAGATGTCAGCATTTGTGACTCCAGATGGACTATGGGAATATCAGGTTATGGCTTTTGGAATGCAAAATGCTGCATCTACCTTTCAAAGGTTAGTTAACCAAGTAATATCTGGGTTAGACAATTGTGAAGCCTATTTGGACGATATTGTGGTATACAGCCCTGACTGGAGTAGTCATGTAGCTCAGCTTAAAGCGCTCTTAGACCGTTTGTTGGCTGCTAATCTGACTGTTAACCTCGCTAAATGTGAGTTTGCCAAAGCAACCATTACCTATCTGGGCAAAATTGTGGGGCAAGGTCAAGTTCGAACTATTCGGGCTAAAGTTGAAGCTATAGATCATTTCCCTGTTCCTCAGTCTCGTAAAGATCTAAGGAGATTTTTGGGAATGACCGGCTATTATCGTGCCTTTTGTCCCAATTTCGCTAGTGTAGTGAGTTCTCTTACAGACTTAAGTCCAAAAATTGATTTTGTGTGGACAGACAGTTGCCAGCAGGCATTTGATAATGCCAAGGCCCTGTTGGTTAATGCCCCTATCTTGGCAGCGCCAAATTTTAAAAATGCTTTCAAACTGGCAGTAGATGCAAGTGAAAATGGGGCAGGGGCAGTTCTTTTGCAGGACGATGATCAAGGTATTGAACACCCAGTCTGCTTCTTTTCTAAAAAGTTTAATTCCCACCAAAGAAATTATTCTGTAATTGAGAAGGAAGCCTTGGCAATGATTTTAGCAGTTCAACATTTTGAGGTTTATTTGAGTAGTGGCAACCCAATTGAAGTGTTGACTGATCATAATCCACTAGTTTTTTTGCAGCGAAGTTGCAACTCTAACCAGCGGTTGATGAGATGGAGTCTCTTTTTGCAGTCTTTTCCTTTACAAATTCATCACATCAAAGGAAAGGAGAATGTTTTAGCCGATGCACTGTCTCGTGTATGACATTCTATACTCCTGTTTTTTTTTGTAAATGTTTTGACATATTTGTTTATTTTATTATTTGTTAAATTTATTGTGTTAAATACTTTAGGTTATTTAACATTTTGTTGATTGAGGTGTTACAGCCCTGCCTATTTTTCTCTTATTTTGGTTAAGGTTGCAGGTTCCTCCTGGATGGGCGGGATTCCAGTGTTAATTATTGGCACCTGTGGCACCCTATTTAAGAGGCTCATGGAGCTGTGATCACTCTCTCTCATTTTTGGTTTGTTTGTTTGAAGAGTGGGTTGATATTTTGTGTTCACATTTGTTTTCCACAACTCCACAAACCCAATTTCTAACAGCTATTTGATTTGATTCATTGGTTATTCTTTAATACTTTGACCCTAGACATTATTTGATTAATTTGAAATAAATTTATAACTGTATTGAAACCTATTTTTGTCTAAGTGCCCTCTTTATGTTGTGACTTTGAGCCGGGTCGTAACCGGCTCAAAGTCTAGTTATGTCAAAAGTTATGCTCTACTTTTGTCAAACATCTTAAAACAACATTTAGATAATCATGATTAATTGCATATTAACATTTTTAATCTATTGACCGCACTAATAACAACCAATCATAGGTATCAGTGTCTAAGTTTACATGCAACCAAATAATCCATTTGTTATAGGACTGATGGCTCAGACTGAAAAGCCATCATGTAAACACCTTAATTGATCCGATTGAGCTCTATTGGAATGAAACTTCGATAGGATTAAAATGAGTAGTTTATTCCTCTTCTAATACGATTGAGATTGCGTGTAAACACTCGATCGGACTGAACTGAACACAAAACTGAAATGACTGCGCATGAGCAATGACACAGAAACACTGTAATGATGCATGAGGGAAGAACAGCTCTTCCTTTTGAATAAAGGGTTGTATAAATGCGTGTCCTGTCATTATAAAACTGTCCTTTCACTCGGCAACTGTGAAGTGGAGCAGGACAACCTTGTTTTGGATACTCATCCACAAAGAATTCTGACCTTGGCTGTTGGTCCACTGTACAAGCATATCAAAAATAATAGGCTTAAACTGCGACATGAAAACTAGAAATCGTACAAAAAGTAGGATTTTAACTTGGAATGTTTAGATTACATTTAAGGATGTGTGCATTATGACATAAAAAATAACACGATTGAAAAGGTGGCGTATTGTTGAGTGTTATAGGCTAGTCCTAGTTCGAACACATATTTTGGCATTATAGTTACATAAATGTCACAAATTATGAAAGGCTTGAAACTTACATTTAATAATTAGCTTATTTCATGTGTTAGAACTAAATGTATTTATCTGTATTTATATATTCTGTGGAAGGTGAAAACCTGACGCGAGTGCTCAGATATACACTTAAAATGTGTCTCTCCTCTCACTCAAACTGTGTCCTGTGCACGCTCAAATCTCTCTGGGCTCATGCGCTGCATATATTAATTATTTTCGCACCTGAATTGAACATTGTCAAAAGTGATCAACTAATCAGATTTCAAAGATGGATCTGTAATTTCTTTATAATTTAATAGTATTAGAAATAAATCAGGTCTTTGGATTTGTGCAAGAGCAAAGAAAATCTGCACACGAGTGAAAAGATTTCCAATCACCATTGTATTAATGTGCTTTTGTGCTACAATAATGCGCTCTCGTCATTTGTCAGTAAAATAACGCCATAAAAATATATATATTCCAAATATTTAATATAGGCTATACGGAATTGCACCCAACATTTTTAATGACCTGACCCAACCCGACACACGGGTAAGTCCGTGGTTTATGAGACGACTCGTGCATCATTAGCGCACATCAACCCGATCAATTTATTTAGCGTTCATGTAAACACTACAATCAGATTCATCAATCTGAATTTACTCAGTCTGATTGAAGCAAACTTTTTGCATGTAAACGTAGCCACTGTTGTTCCTACTTGTATGAATCGCATAATTTACAATGCTGAATTCATAGTATTTATATGGTATTAGCATCCTAACAAGCATATTATTCATACTCAACAACACCTAGCAAAACCTAAAATAACCAACATTACAACTTCACATTCTTTTGATCGATGTTCATAACTGCTGTATTTCCTCTAAACTGTGCACACACCCACACAACGGTTTGGATGAGCTGTTCAAGCACAGCTGGCATAATGCATTCATAATATTTCCCCTGCAGGGCCTTTAATGTGAGTGTGTGTGCATGTGCACAGCTAAACAGAAGAGTCAGCGGTGATCCTGCAGGCCTGTAACGGATGCTGACTGTTTGCTCTGTGACGGATGGGGGATAATGGATCTGATTGTGGCAATGATGTTTGCTCCCATCTGCAGCCTGTGCTGAAGGCGGTCTCTGGGAACACTGTGTCACTGTCAGGCCCTGTTTGATGAGGTTTGTTACTGGGCAGTCTGTCTGTCAGCACGCTGAGCTCACTCTAACCACCCCAAATTGACCAAACAGAATTGTGGGCTTCATCAGCTCAAGGTCAATCTGTACCCAGCATCATCTGACTCGGACTGGACAACAGCTGCTGACCGGACAGCAAGAAACAATACAGCAGAGGGGCAGCAAACACACACACACACGCAAAATATGAATCACATTGATGCAATGCATGAACACATTAGGATAAAAACAAGTGGGAGGAGACTGGAGTATAGCTGGGACACTTGAGTCTAACTGTTGACATCTCTAGGAGTTCTGGTTATAAATCTGTAAAAAGAAAACTTTAAAAGCAGATTTCAGGAAATGATGTTGAGAGATGAGGTAACATAACAATTTTAACACTGCACTGTGAAACTCCCATAACTATGGGTTATCGTCATTCTAAACCCTGCTTTTAACCCTGGGTGTGCCACAGCAGATCAGGTGGATCTAGGTAATGTACATTTCACACTTGTAACTTAGAAGCGGGGTTAGCACCTCTCATCACTCACTTATACAGTATAAAATGTGGCGTTAAAATTAATACTCATGGCAACTATAACTGCACAGCTAGCACATAAAGTACAGCATATAAACAGTTTTAACATTTAAGGGGAAAAATTTTAAATGTTGACAGAAAGGGAAGTGGAATTGGATTGAAGAGACTGTTTTATTATTTACATTCATAGTCCAAAAAGTGCATTCAGAAAACATTTGATAATACAATATATAATATACAATATAATTGGCAAAATATAATGCAGTGCTAGAGCATTTATGTAAACAAACTGAGTTTTGCATTCATAATCTAGTGGTTCCCAACCTTTTTATCCACTACATACATATATGACAATCTGAGCACTCCCGTTTTACTAACAATATTAGAGGTTTTAGAAATGCACATTTGAGCGGCAGAGTCTTAACTTTGATAAAGAATATCTCTTTGGTTTTGAGACTTTAGTCTTTGCAACTTCATGGATCTTATCTATGCACAATCAGCTTGTAACACTTCAAAAAGAAAGGAACACTTGAAATTGCATCATATGACCCCTTTAACAAAAACAGTGCCTATTTCTGTGAGTATCTGTCAAAATTATAACAGTCTCATGTTTCATACATTTGTAGATCATGATAACCACAGGTACACCACCTCACTACCATGGTAAAAAGTAGGCCAACTATATGGTTTCTATAATATTTGCTATGAAAACAGTAAACCTGAAGGCATTCAGTATAAATACAAATGCACAACAAACAACTGACATGACTTAATAACAAAAATACTGATTATATTCCACTACTCCTTTAATATATTTTGTAAATTATTAATATAAAATTCAATATGAAAATTCTACTTTTCTGCTACAATACCATGGTTAGTGTCAATGTTTCTACAGTAAACCCATGATAAATTTTGTAGATTTGTAGATTGAAACACCTTCTAACTGGATCCTTGCACAGGTGTTTCAGTATCAGTTGCTGAGAATGATCCAGCTCTGATTTATTTGGCTTTAAACTAGTTTAAATCGCATGCCAGTGTTGTTTGTACTAGAGAAGTCGAGCGTGATCACTAGATCTCACAGCGCTGTTTAGTAGTCTTGTGATTGCGACTGGTCAGTGTAACACTGCAGTCATAAATAAATATAAATTAAATAAAAAGCTTTAGCCTATTTCAAGCACCGATTTTCAAAAGCAACCTATTTAACACTAAATAAGTTTCTTCAAATGTTTTTCTTCATTATGTACAGGCCACAAGAGAAATTTTAAGGGAACAAATGAAAACAGTTAGCTTTTGGCTGTACCATTATCAACATATATTGATGTAGATTTGTCTCTCGTCGTCTCTGAGAGGATATGCTCCATCATATGACAAAAGCTCCATCATTACTCTGTCATTCTGTTTTGGCTTTTACTTTCAGCATAGTGAATTGACTGGCATAAATCTTGCAAAAGGTTTGTACGTTGCTTATGTGTTATCCATTGGCTCACCTTCATGGTTTAAAACAGAAATATTTCCTACATTATGACTTAAGCAATTAGAAGCCCCCTCCACCACCACCCATATAGAAAACATACCGAACAGTGACACCAATGTTGTATGGAACCAAACCATGAATTTAGGGAACCATTACAACCCTAAAAAATACATATAAATGCATTTTGACCACTTAACTTAATGATTGCTATCGGGATGTGAAGAGACAGCTTAACAAAAAATGTTTCTGAAGACAAACACCTATTGCACCTTTAACCCTTAACCCACCCTTAAACCTACCCATTACCACTAAACCTGTGCCTAACCTTACCAGTATCCCACCTAAATAGCAGCAAAAGTGTTTTGCAATACAATATGAACACAATTCCAACTATAACCATTTTTCTGTGTTAAGCGTCATTGCACCTATTATGTTAGTCATCACACCAATCCTCATGTTTAATATTTAATATGTTGTCAATTATATCATCAAAATCATGCCAAGCAATTCCTCCTTACTATCAAAGACCAGTCTAAAGCATTGCTTTTGGTTTGCATGTCTAGTCCAAAGGGGGAGAAAGAATGCAACATGCCACAGTGAGTTTTTGAGATTCAGAGCCATTAATTTCTGGTATAATGGAAGAGAAAGAGCCTGCTGTACAGTGCACAGTAGAGCCTGTAGTGAATTGGATGTGGGTCAGAGAAATTCAGAATATCTAGGTCATACCAAATTGTACAGAGGCTTAAGCCTTCTCTCATTCTGGCACACCTATTAATAAAGCCCGTAGGGGAGACACAGATTACAATTCTGCCTGTGACGCTCCATATTCACAAATCACAATCTCATTATTTAGCCGGACAACAAAGCTCAACTGTGCATTGAGAAGGTAAATCATAGGGAATAGCTACAGTATTATACACTGTCTACTGCCCAAGTATTTTTCATCTGATGCTGATGAGAGCTGAAATAAAAGTCTGCTCTGAGTCTGGAACTTAAAGGGATAGTTCACACCGAAACAAAAATTATGTCATCATTTATTTACCCTCAGATCATTCCAAACATGTATGACTTTCTTTCTTCTGCATAAACACAAAATAAGATATTTTAAAGAAGGCCGGTAACAGTTTTGGTGTTCCATATTCCATAACTTTTCCAGTTTTTTCATGACCGTACAACCCTGAATGTGACGATCGCGTGCGGTTATCTAAATCAGATAAAAATTCAGGTGCGGGCGGTTGGCGGGGGGATAATTTATTTGAAGCTGCGGATTCGGGTGATGTTTTAGCTCATCCGCGCATCATTAAGGGGTGGAACAATACATATATTCGTACCGAACAGTCACGGTACGGGCATCTCGGTTCGGTTCAGTGCATAAGGCCTTACAATGAATACAGGTGATTCACCTCCAATCAAGAAGGGGGTGCCCGCAGCAATGCAAAGCTGTTTGATAACCGACTGCCAGCAGAAGAACAGCAAATGCCATGAGTTGTGCACTTGAAAACAAAGCCCACCTAGACAGTGACGATGTGCTGATTCTGAATGCATCTCTCATATAGACTGACAAAGGAGTGTCCTTTTAAGGCTTGTGCACTCAACTGTTTGCAAAATGGAGCTTTGTGCTCGTTTTTTCCCTTGTTTATCTCTAAACTAAATCAAATATATTTCAAGAATTTAGTCCTTGTATTTACTGCAGATTATACATATTTAACATAATGTAATAATATTTAATATTTTCACATCTAGGTGGAATTAAAAAGAAAAACTTGTACTACTGTCTGTTCAAAATAAACGAAAAGAAACCTATATATAAATAAATATATATATATATATATATATATATATATATATATATATATATATATATATATATATATATATATCAGGGGTTACACGACTACTGATTTCTGCTAGTCGATTTCTTATTTAAAAAAGTACTCGGGTTACTCGACTACTCGTTTTTCATGTTACTGTAAATTAAAAGAAATAATTCTTATCAATAAATGCTTATTAATTCATATCCTAATTACATATATAAATAATAAAAATAATAATTAAAAAACTCATAATTATGATATTATATGTAAAATTTTCATGTAACAGCCAGTATTTGTATCTGTATCTGCATTCGGATAGAACGTCGTACATCTATTTTTTTCATAGCTATCACTGTTAAACTAAAATAATTATTAATTTCTAAAAATATATTTATCATGCAAGCTGAGAGATGCCATGACAAATGTTTAGTGATCATTTGAACACGACTGAATCAATTCAATGCACACATTTTCATTACGCAGAACTCTTTAAAGGGGGGGGTGAAATGCTATTTCATGCATACTGAGTTTTTTACACTGTTAAAGAGTTGGATTCCCATGCTAAACATTGACAAAGTTTCAAAAATTAAGTTGTACGTTTGGTTTCCGGTTTGTCACAAGTTTCAGAAAGTTTTTTCAAGTATGGGTCTGTGTGACGTTAGATGGAGCGGAATTTCCTTATATGGGTCCTAAGGGCACTTCTACCGGAAGAGCGCGCGCTCCCGTATAGCAGAGCAGAGACATTGACTGATCAGAGCGAGAGACTGAAATGTCACAAAAGAAGTTTGTTTTTGGTTGCCAGGGCAAGACAACCCTGCACAGATTACCAAAAAAAAAAAAAAAAAAACAGCATTAAGGGACCAGTGGATGGAGTTTATTTTTACAGAGCATCAACGGAGTTGTGCAAGTGTTTGTGTTTGTTCCCTGCATTTCGAAGATGCTTGTTTTACAAACAAGGGCCAGTTTGAAGCCGGATTTGCATATCGTTTATTTCTTAAGGATAATGCAGTCCCAACGAAAAAGGGTCACGATCGTGTGTTGGAACCGCAGGCGGTGAGTAAAACTGCTACAAATATCTCTGTGTTATTAACTTAACTATCGGCGCGTAAGCACATCAAGTAAACAACATGCGATGTTGGCATTAAACTGCACTTCCCACATGTACACCTTTAAAGAAAAAAAAAAAAAGACGACATAAAGTGGAACTTAGTCATTTTCCAAAACCGCTAAGCAAATATATACAGTTTCAATACATACTACATAGAGACGTCCTACTGTAGTCGTTGCTGCTGCTGCTCTTGTTCAATTTCAGCTTCTGGATCTGATTCTGGATCATAAATATACACTGAATCTGACTGTTAGCCATAGTTTGTATTGGATGATGGTTTTTTCCTCACGGTAATGTCACAGGCTTCCAGAAGCTCTCAACGCAAAAGCCTACTCGCCCACGTGATTCTTTAGCTCCGACCACACGTCACGCCGACAGCCGCTCGTGTTTTTTCTAAAAAAAAAAACAGTACAGACTATCTTTCTCTTATAAATATAATAAAACTAAAGACTTTTTGGAGATATGAAGGATGCAGTTCTACTCAAGATTAACAGGAGATTGAGTGAAAATTTGCATTTCACCCCCCCTTTTTTTGTGAACTTCACTAAACAAATGTGCATGTGCCAGGCAAAACAGCAAAATATAAAGATGCAAACATGTAGTCCAAATAGAAAATGAATCCGCATCTAAGTTGATTATTAGCCGAGCTGATTATAACTGATTAAAATATAACTGATTTAGTTTTTGAGAGATTGAGACGAGCAACACGGCTGTATGATTGGTGAGCGCGCTGCTTTTTCCATTCATTTGTATCATATCGTAGCCTGAGGTTTAAATAATTGCTTTTTAAATATATATAATAATAGAACATGCATGATGTATTATTATAGATAATATTACTCTCGCCAAGCTCTGATATCTGAGAGATGAAAAGAGAGGCAACAGCAATGCTGTGTTTGATTTGCACTCCTTTCATTCATAAAGTTTGCATTCATTTACTTCACACACTTATTACGTGATAGTGTTGGGCGAAATGGTCATTTTTCAGATCGTCATATCGTCAGCCCATGAGATCAACTATACACAATATTATTGTGGGTGGAGCAAGAGAGATACTCTTTGTTCTTGTCATATCATAACTATTTGGTGTTTTAAACTGAGCAGGTGCACGAGAGAGAGCCTATGGAATCACCAGTAATCAAAAAAATATACTTTCAAACATACTGATAAACTAATGTTAAATATAAAAATACTGTATTTTAAATGGCAAGTTCATATATTGCCGGGCGCAACTGTCATATCGCGCGTCCGGTGACAAATCTGCCGCATCTGCGCACGGAAGTTATCAGTCTAAATGTTCTGCAAAAACAGTCAACGGTGAAAATCAATAGTCGATTTCAAGTCCAGCAGTTTAACACTAATATTGGACATAAATGAACATGTTAAATATAAAGTAGTATTTAAAACAGCTAAGTTCATATATTATTAGTAAAGTTGAATTGAACTGATGCATCAGTCATACAGCGCTCGGGACCGCGCCTCATGATGAGACCAATGCACCACCACAGAAACAAGAAAGAGATGCATTCTAGCATAACTGTGGCATTACACTCAGATGGTGAGGGCTTGTTTAAAATATTGCACATATATAGGCCGGATTATTTGTTAAAGT
Organism: Carassius gibelio; assembly: GCF_023724105.1. NCBI lineage: Eukaryota > Metazoa > Chordata > Actinopteri > Cypriniformes > Cyprinidae > Carassius > Carassius gibelio. The sequence goes on along the minus strand of NC_068402.1, from coordinate 22,534,334 downwards.
GCAATGAAATACCTATCTGTAGACGATGTACGTCTGTTTGTGGATGGAGACTTTGTAACTGCCAAAACTCTGCATGCATCACATTATAGTTTGGTGTGCATGAAAATAATAAAAAGGCGGCAGAGCGAACTTATCCACAGTGGTTCTCACGTAGTTTTTCTACGTCACCACACAATGTGCGTTATAAGTTAAGTGATCAGTCTTTAAAGAGAAGGACTATGTGAGCACCACTATGGATGATAAGTTCACTCTGTCACCTTGTTATTATTTTGTCTTTACTTTATTTGTAAGCCAAGAAAGAGTTAATCTCTCATGTATGAGAAGAGCGCGTTGCCGTGTAGCAGCCATTAAATGTGTGGGACACCAACTCGTTGTTTTCTATCCCTTTCATTTCATGTATTTAAAGAGTTATCCGAGTCAAAGCGGACGACTTCAGCGACTACAAGCTCTAATCCCCCTGCACTCTCTGTGTGTGTGTGTGTGAGAGAGAAATGCGGTGCTGAAGTGAAATTGCTGGGCAGTTTGATAGCTGAATTATAATAAGCAGCCTAATAAAAATAATAGTTATTATTATAATCTAATACATTTATAGGAAAATGAGCCTAATATCGTCTTGATTATCGACAGAGAAATCTGCTTATGTCAATATCTCTGACTATCGTCGTTACACGATACTATCGTCTATCGGCACAACCCTATTACGTGACTTTAGTGGTCTGTGTATAATATTGCGCTGATCACCTCAACTGTTATCTAACAAACACTAGACTGTGATAGCTTTAGCCGAATATTCAGGCAGAATTATTCCTTGTCAGTTTTTGAAGACATTATCCTTGCCATTCCAAATAAAGAATTCTGCTTCGGGCACACCGATAATTATTACATTACATATTTTAATTTCACATGCAACATAGATAAAGTCATATAAAGTAACAGCTACAAAAAATATTGTAATCCTAAAATTCAAGTGTACTTGCAATCTCTGTGCCTGCATTATGGTTAATGCATGCTCAAGTAGTCGACTGTTTCCAAGTAGCCGATCACTCGACTAGTCTATGCAGGCCCTAATATATATATAATAAATTAATAATTTGATAGAGGAGAAAATTATTACTTTATCCAAAATAGATTGCTGTAGTTTTCTCCAGCTATTGTATGAACATAATTTAGTGGATTTTGCATAGCCAGTGTGTATGAGGCAAAGACAGTTGCTACACTCTGCTACGCTGTCAAGATAGCTGTCAGACGGATTTGGTAAATAGCGAAAGAGTACAGCAAGTCATTGTCAAAATTCTGCTTGACTGTCTAATCCAAGAAGACTTTCAGTGAGAGTGCAACTATCTGCTTTCATGTTTACTGCTACTGAACCTTATAATGAATCTGTGAAATGTTTGTAAAACCCAACCTCTCAAAATATCAGAAGACATGAAGAATAGTTCTGCACTATACCGTAGGGTGCCTATTGTTTTTGCTATGTTTACAATAGCATACTTCCATAAGACTCTGCTGTATGCAGTATTTACACTGTATGTGATATGTCCTATTGAAAAATCAATATACTAAAATGTATTTGAAATACTACAGTATACTACAAATACACGTTTAGTTTAGTAAACTGGTATACTTAAAGGGGTCATATGATGCGAATTGAATTCTTTTATTTCTCATTGGAGTGTTACAAGCTCTTGGAGCATGAAGAAGATCTGTAAAGTGGTAAAGACTAAAGTCTAAAATCCAAAGAGATATTCTTTATCAAAGTTAAGACTCTGCCATGCCCTCCTAAAACGGCTCGTTCTAACACGCCCCAGCACTACTTCAACCTTTAGATATAACTTTAGTAACTAAAGAATCAAATAAATAAGTATATTTGATTGTGATAATGTAGAATTATCCCAAGTATACTTCGGGTACACTTTAAATATCTTGCATTTAAATACCGATATCAAGGGCGTCGCTAGGCCCATTTTAGGGGGGCTTAGCCCTAAACTATTGCCCAGTCCCCCTAAAAAATTATTTTATTAATTAATTTGTATTAGTCCCCTTCAGTCCCCTTTAAAACTCATTTGAAACGGCGGCAAGTTGCGTCAAGTCTCAGCTCCTCCCCTGATCTGAGTCTGCAAGGTTTCAGCGCGGTTTTCAATCTGCAGGGGCGCAGAGCAGAGCGAACAACAGAGTACAAAGTGTGTGTGTTTGTGTGTGTGTGTGTGAGAAACACCATGTGGAGTTATTTTTTTTTGTATTATTAAATATAATTTTGTATTAAGTAATAATAAATCATTAGTGTATCATGATATTTATATATATATATATATATATATATATATATATATATATATATATATATATATATATATATATTAGGGGTGTAACGGTTCACAAAATTCACGGTTCGGTTCGATACGATACGCTGATGTCACGGTTCGGTTCGGTACGGTACGTTTTAGATACAGCAAAATGTAAAAACATCTTAACTTTTCACGATGTCGCAAGCGCACCGTGGGTCATGTGACAAGAACTAACCAATCAGCTTCATCCTTTCTCGTAACAACGTTGAGAGCTCATCCAAGATGAAGGAACAGCTGATCATAGTTGTATATGGATTGCAATTTTGAAATAAATTTAGTAGCATAGCTAGCCTACTGCAAGCGATTTTTAGAGCTGCAAATCCATTTATCCTTTGCTGAAATTTCCGCGTCGTCATGGAGAAAGCAGCACGTCATTGTTGCTTAGCAAAGGCAGACGCCTCATGAGCGCTTCTGCCCGAGCGCTTTGGAAAGGAGGAGAAAGACGCTCCTAGCGTTTTCCACGTGTTTTTAGGCGCGATATGTGAACGGCCCCTAAGGCGCTCGCTCACTCAGCACGCGCTGAAGGCTCATTGCAAAATGTCTAATGCATTTAACAGACCAGAAATAGAAGATCCTCCAATAACCAACAGGTTTTTTTTTTTCGTCTTTTCCCAGATACTGACACACTAAGGTGATGTCGGCGTAAATGAGTTGACATGTTTCAAGTATTCCCGCTGGTGTTTTTTTTTTTTTTTGTATTCCCGCTGGTGTACCCTATTGTCATGTAGCAGATGCGACCGTTGTTTTTTTATCCACCTCTCTTGCCATCACCATTATAGCTTACAGGGAATCCAAAGTGCACCCAAACACCAGACCTGTTGGTTATTGGAGGATCTTCTATTTCTGGTCTGTTAAACGCATTGGCTATTTTGCAACGAGCCTTCAGCGCGTACTGAGTGAGCGAGCGCCTGAGTAGCCTAACATAAACATATAAGTTGGTGTTTTTTTCTTCTTCTGGGGTGTCAGGGGCGTTGCCTGTTACGTCGTTTGGGTTATTGGGCTACCTTGTTGAATGCATATCATTATATTTCACTTTTTTTTTTTCAAATATAATTAATTAGTTCAACGAACCGCTCGGTACATAATGCGTACCGCGTACCGAACCGAAAGCCTCGTACGGTTCAATACGAATACACGTATCGTTACACACCTAATATATATATATTACGTGTATTTGTACAAGACCGTTTCGGTACAGGGCTTTCGGTACGTTGCACGTGTGAACCGAATGAACAAATGCAATATTTTGTGCATGGAACACAGGTACATTTTCGTGTTTCCAAATGAACATATTAAGTGGGAGAAGTCTCCGCGTTCAGTGCAAATCCTGCCGGTGACACACTGGCTGCGTGGCGTGAACGTGGCTTTTCTGCTCCGTGTCAGTTGCGTGACAACTGCTTTGCATTTTCTGTGTCTTTACACACCAGAATATCGTGCCTGACGCGGCGCGATGCTGCTACTGTAGGTGAGATAGAGGGAGGCCGCCGACAGACCAAGATCTTGTCTTCACGACAACAATATCTATACTTCATGTTGAGCATAAATATAAAGCCTACTGATAAAGGACACCGTCAACAGTATTGACGGCGAAATAGACTATGTTTGACAGGTGCAATATGCCAGTGTGTCACCGGCCTAAGGTTTTCAAAAGGCAGTATAACATCACTACAACTAGGAAAGAAACGATTGTAATTCAAACGAAGCTCCCGTCAGCATTTAAACAGACCTTTGCTCTTAATTCCGATTGGGCCAACACTATAACGAAATCTGAGCAGGTCTAAAAACTGAAACTGTTGATGCTGCAACTTTACACTTTGGAAAAGTTATATATATATTTTTAAATATGAGCAGGCCTACAAGCTGGGATTGGTAATGCTGCACTGTAATCATAGTTATTTATTAATATTTTTCATTATTTTATTATGTGATATTGGTTTGAGACTGAGAGTATTTTATTTAGTGGAGAAATTTGCAGCAATATTTTATTTCTTATTCTTTTTTCATTTTATATATATATATTTTATTAAAAAAATTTTTAAAGTGTAAACAAATTGTTAAAAAAAAGTTTATAGTAATGAACAACCTGCAGTTTAATGTTTGCATTTCATTCCCTTACTGTACCGAAAATGAACCGAACCGTGACTTTAAAACCCAGGTACGTACCGAACCGTGTTGTTTGCGTACTGTTACACCCCTAATATATATATATATATATATATTAAGAGTAAAGGGATCTGTGATTTTTTTAAGTAGTTGATTTATAGAAGTGGCAAATTGATAATTCATGTTGTTATTTTTAATAAACAGAAATAAATACAGAACAGATTAAGCATATTGCCAATATACAATTACATTAATACATGTTTTGTCTATGTACTTAATGAATATTAGCTGGTTAGTTAAATTATTTGAAATTAAATAAATTTTCAGGGGATGACTTGATGTATAACCAACCGTATTGTTGATTATAAAGGCTAAAAAGCAAAAAATAATAATTTATATTTCATTGTAGATGGATATACAACTTTTTTTAGAGTAGGTCTGCAAATGAGCAACAGTCAAATGAGAATAGAACGTAGACAGCTTCTCACACACAACACCACTGTGTTCCCAAGATTCACTGCAATCATTGAACCCTTATGTTGTTTTAATTGTCTGCCAATTTCCACGTATATTTCATAAAAAGCAGTGGTATTGTCAAAGGATAAATGTGAATGTCCTAATAATGAATCAGGAAGTCTTCATTGTAAAAAAATAATAATTAAAATCTACATTCCCAACTCAAAATCTTCTAGTGACTGGTAACATCTAAATTTTTCAGTTTGTTTTTTACAGTGTTGTATATGGCTCAGTCAGTACTCCTACTCCCATCTATGAAATACAGGGAATACAATGGAATAGTGGATTGCAATAAGGTTAGTAGTATATAACGCTAATAGTAAAATAATATGTTTTAATCATACCCTTATAGGGGACTGAGCCCCCCTAAAATGAAAATCCTAGAATCGCCCCTGACCAATATTATTCAAATATCACACAATCCTAATCAATAGTGAGATTAAAACAAGTTTGGCTTAATATTATGTGCATTGTGCACAAGCAGCACTCCAAATAATGTTAAATTATATTTTTTTTACATCAGTAAGTTTCAAGTAATGTGTAAGTAAATATGTTAGTAGATTTGAACTACTTCATTTGAAATAAATGTATTTTAAATATATAGTATTTATAAATAGTTTTTTTTACTAGAATTAAATACATGGCTGAATGCTAAACTAAATGGTAAAATATGCAATTCTTTCACAAGTGATGGTACAATATAAAACAATAATACTACAATATTTTGTAAGATTTCAAAGTTTTTTTTTTTTGTGTCTTTTTTATATACAAGATTACCTTATTTCCAGGAATATATCAGGTATAACAAATGTTTCATTGTTATTCTCCTTCCTTTGTGAGTTCCAAATGGCACTTTAAATAAAAAAAAACAAAACAAAACAAAAAGCTTTTCCAATAAGTTTCAGTTGCCAGAGAGCCTAAAATTCCAGCTCGTCTCGACTCAAATGTAAAATTCGGATTTCAAATAGGGAAGATTGACTCACTGGGGTTGAGTAAAAAAAAAAAAAAGAAAAAAAAAAGATAAAAAGATGATACTGGTTCCCTGGGTTCTCAATTCTAAGATTGTTTCCTGTCATGGAAGGGCAACCATTTAAAGACGCCACTGCCATGTCATTTAACCCACATTAAAGGGCACAGTGGCGAAAAACCTGGGTGCTTTGGATACCATATATCTCAAGCAAGTGAAGTTAAGGGGGGATTAACAGTGGAGATCCGTATTATCTAGACCTCGAGGGTTTTAGTGGGTCAGGGAATGCAATAGCAGGACCCATTTTCACAGGATTTGGCAGCTTTGATTCCACTCTAGCTGTTATGGCTGGCAGGTTGAGCCCATGGGATGAGGCACTGGCCATGTGGTTTAATCTAGTTTAAGTGGAACCCATGAACCACTTCTGCATGTCTCACTCAATCAGATCAAAGAATCAACCCATCTCCCTTTTCAAATCTGAATAGAGATCACCTCAAAAACACAGGCAAAGATTCTCACTTTAGGATAATAATACGGACTGCCAGGCACAGATGGGAAGCGCTGCAGGCTGGATTCATTGTGCTGTTGTTGAGTAATGCTGGATGCTGGAACTGCAGCTGTTGCTGAGATGCTCCTCAAAGAGCACAACTAAAAATGGGGCATCTTATTTTATTTTTGCACTTTTTGTACGGTCCAATAAACGAAATATATTTGACAATTTAAGCATGCATAGTATATCATGACCACCAATATCAGAGATTTTTATTATTTTTATTTTTACATCATCTTTTTCGGTCTGATTAATCCAATATTGAAAACCCAATAATATAATGGATTTTTTATTTCATATATTTATACGGAGCCCAGCATGTGACATATGGGACTAAATACATACATTATGAACCCAAATTAAGCATTTTGTCTCTCAATTTAGTAAATATTGGCCACTAAAGTATGTAATAATTTATTATTTTATTTATTATTTATTTAATTTTATTATTTTACGTATTTTATTTTAGAGGCCATGATTTGCTAAACAAGGGATCAAACTCGTAATTCATGGACTAAAACAAAGGAATTAATTAATTCATGGCCACAATACATATATTTTTGTCTTTATGTCTTTTATGGGGCTAACATAATTTTATTTTCTACTGTATCTAATGATGTTTAAATGATTTATTCATCTTTAATCTGGTAAAAGTCTAGACTTTTGGAAACATTATAAACATGAAAATAATTATTGGTCAAAATTTCTTACACTGGTGCATTTGCAAACTTGGTGCCAATCTATGCCAGCTTCTTGAATTGCTTTATGAAATAATAAGTGAATTAGTGCCAAAGCAGTAGAGTATTTTTCAGCAATAACAATCTAAGGATCCAGCTACACTGGTAAAATAAAAATTACCATCATGCTAACTCCCACTTCTTTCCTCTCACTCTGGTATAAAGCTCATATGCATAAATATTCAGGGCTCTTGCAAGGTTGCTTCTTTTGAAGAGTGAAATTGTTAGTCATGCCCGCATAAGGACGCAATCTTGCATCAATTTCTCAAAATTCATGCAGAAAATGGCTCGATTTTGCCTGGTGGCTGGAGCTGGAGGATATTGTTTGATAAAATTGATGTGCCCTAAAATATGAGCAGACCACTTGAGTATTTAGAATAGTGCCAGCCTCATTTTCCATGCAAAGTGATATTTATCTAATATTCACAATTTTGTAGGAATAAACAGACAACAGTCGCCACAGACAAAAGATAATATTTCAGAAAGAGCAAGATGATATTTTTAATAGGAACAGAATTCATAGCTTGTGCTAAGAAAATATACAGTAAAATGCTCCTATGGATCACAAGTGATTTAACTTTGATTGAACATCAATGTCAGTAGAGGAGGAGAGAGCTGTGATGGACTAATACTGTTTTAATGTGGACCACTGCCATTGACAGCTGTGCAAAAGCAAGGATGTATGTCAGCGTGGGTACTCTTCCTCAGGGAGGGCTTTAATAAAGCTCATTCTGATAACCCAAAACTCAGAGCCGCCCGTTGCTCATCTAATTGGAAGCATTTATGTGAGCAGCAGCAGGAGAGGCCTTAGCTCTCGCTCTGGAATTAAAATGCTAATGCACTCGAAACAAACAAAACAAAGCATTTCTACATCTGGGATTTGCATGAACTTGAAAGTAGCCATGAAAGTCAATACCAGAGGACAGCAAGTTTGAAGAAGGAACATTTAGCCAGCATACGATATATGACTGGATTAGAAGCAACCATGCGTGAATCCAGAGACTGATGCAACAAAAGCAAGGCAACATTTTCTCCCACTTTGAATCTTGCTTTTTCCTTGTCTTCTTTTTAGCCTCCCTCGGAGATGACTGTAGGAGGGCGAGTGTTTATGAGTGGGCTGTAGTAGAAAGAATGGTGGATGTTGTCTGTGCCAATGATGCAGGGAGAGGTATGATGGGTGTGCTATTCCACACTCACAGCAGGGGCATCCCCAGTGGGCTAGAGCCAGCGTCACCAACCTGGCTGCAACACAAAGATCTAACCAGCTGAGACAGTGCCTGACTGAAGGTCACATCAGGAAGAGAGGAAATGGCAGCGCAGCAGGCAACCTGCTGATCAATACTAACACATTAATTGGTCAAAGTAACATGAAAAATTAACCAGGTAATATACCTTAAACAGAAAATATGGAACTGGAATGCTTTCTGACCGAGAAGCACAAAATCAGCTGTGATTATGTGTTCAAACGATAGTTCACCCAAAAATGAAGATTTGATGTTTATCTGCTTACCCCCAGGGCATCCAAGATGTAGGTGACTTTGTTTCTTCAGTAGAACACAAACAGAGATTTTTAAAACAAACCGTTGCAGTCTGTTAGTCATATAATGTAAGTGAATGGGAATTATGGCAAAAACACAATAAAACAACAACAAAAAACATACATGCGACCCTGCGGCTCGTGACAACACATTGATGTGTAAAGACACAAAACGATCGGTCTGTGCAAGAAACTGAACAGTATTTATGTGCAGGTGAGGAGTCTTCTTCTTCCTTTACAGCGGATCACATACTAATAAGTGCATTACCACCACCTATCTCTCAAATGGACTATTGACACTATATCTACAATCTCAGTTAGGAGTGTCAATGGTCCACTTGGTGATCCTCTGTAAAGCAAGAAGAAGAACATGCCTCACGCACAGGCTGTGTTTTGAGGAGGCGCTCGTACAGTTCAGAGTTCAAGCACTGCAGTGCTTCAGAGGTAAAAAACTCTATGAATATCGTTTAATTTATTGATGTATCATCAAGAGCCACAGGGTTTAATTTGGTTTTGTTTGTGTATTTTTTTGTTTGTTTTGTTAACCGTGATTACTTGCATTATATGTTTGACTCCTAACCCTAGGGTTGTGGGTTCGAGTCACGGGCTGGCAGTACCACGACTGAGATGCCCTTGAGCAAGGCACCGAACCCCAACTGCTCCCCAGGGCATCCGCGGCATAAATGTCTGCCCACTGCTCCGGGTGTGTGTTCAGTGTGTGTGTGTATGTGTGTGTTCAATGCTCTGTGTGTGTGCACTTTGGATGGATTAAATGCAGAGCACGAATTCTGAGTATGGGTCACCATACTTGGCTGAATGTCATGTCACTTCCACTTTTGATAGCAATAACATTGATGCTAATAATAAACATTTTTTGAACACCAAATCTGAAGGATCATGTTGCACTGAAGACTGGAGTAATGATGCTGAAAATTCAGCTATCCAAGGAATGAATCATAATTTTTAAATATATTAAAATAGATATTATTTTTATTTGAAATTGTAATACTACATTAAAATATTGCTGTTGTACTTTATCTTTGATAAAATAAATGAAGTCTTGATGAGCATCCACGACTTCTTTCAAAAACATGAACAAATCTTAAGAACGCCAAACTTTTAAACGATAGTGTAAGTGAATGAGAACTGAGGTATGCTACAAGAAGGAAAAAAGCACTATAAAAAAAAAATCTCATAAAAGTAGTCCGATATGATTTGATGATGAGGCTTTTCAGTGAATAACACCCTGCATAAAGTCAGTTCTTCTTTTGTTTGACTTTGACTGAAGAATTGGAATATACTGCACAAGCCGCATGGGCTACTTTTATGATCTTTTAAAGTGCTTCTTTGTCCTTTGGTCCTTGACAGCCAAAACGATGTGGCCTTTTATCAGTATTTATTTCTTGTTATTTTCTTCTGCTGCATGGGCTGGGAGCCAGGGATAAAGCTGGCTGCAGGGACCACAGGGCTACCGTGACATTTAAAGTGTTGGATAGATGAGCAATGTATCATGTATCAGAGTGAATTGAGGGGAGTGACTAGAAAGTCCTACTTTATGGGAGTGCATTTTTAAGGACACAGAGTCCTGCTACCAGCAGACTTCTGCATTGTACATCAGATTTAAATATCTGGGGAATGCAGCAGGACACATACATACAGTACATTTCAATATTTTAAGTGATCTAACTGTAATGTACAACAAGTTCTCTTCAGGTACCACACACTATCATGAAAACCATCAAGAGTCTGACAATACTAATGATGAAAAATATTCATGTTAATGAATTCATGCAGTTTAATGAATACATGCATTCATACATTAAAATATAAATTTCTTATAGTTCGATATAGTCTTATCCACTGCCATACACGTTTTTTCACAGAGCACAATTCCCTACTTATTTTGGGCGTATTTCCAAACAAACACAATGCAACAACAAACAGGATGCAACAATTTGCAAAGAAAGACCATTTTCATTAAGTGCATTAGTGCCTGCCCATTCCACAGGAACACAGAATCAGCTATGAGAAGATTTATATCACAATTCCATATATTTTAAGCAAAAAAGCTTTTGAAAATTTGATAAAATTACAAAGGTCCAATACTGTATTTAACTCAGATTGTGTCCATCAAAAAATACCATGAATTATATGAAAAAGTATTGAGAAATATAAAGTTATATATATATATATATATATATATATATATATATATATATATATATATATATATATATATATATATATATATATATATATATATATATATATATATATAAATAATCCAGCTTTTAAACAAGATTATTTAAAGAAATATTGAATAATGTGAAATTTACAGCATATACGATTGATTAACAACATCTCAAATTCTCAATTTACAATAGGTTTGTATTTATAGGTTTATTTAAGATTGTTTAATTCTGTGAGGTTAAACACAATGCAGTCGCCATGTTATTTTGCCACGTCTTGTGACATCATAAGTTTAAGTGGACACAATTTCCTCTGTCTGTAAACAGTTTAGTCAAAGGTCAGCCCTAAATGTGCTAATGGCTGAGGGGTCTGCCTGTCTTACAAAGGTGTTTAAAAGAGGACGGTGGCCTCTTAGCCAACAAGATTATACGTCAGTGAAAGAACAGTAACATAATCACAAGCACTGCCTCAGGTTTCACAGTACTGGTCTTGTATAATAATTACAGCAATAACAAAAGGTGAGATTCTGATTAAAAATTTGCAAGGAAAAGAAGTAACTGCAGTCCCCTGGGCACGTATTAGCATTCAGATGCCATTTTACTCATACTGAATGGATCAGCAAAACTAATTTCTTATAGGATCTGTTTGCACAGGGTAGGGTAGAGAACTGTCCCCGATGGCTGATAACCTGCCTTTATGTAATTTGGCGAGGAGATGTATCTCAGTCAGATGTAAGTATGAAAACGTTTAAATTCTCATTCTTAGATGACATTTCTGGCACTCCCTGAGTGGTAGTTTACATGCTTTATAGTTTGTTGTGCTGTGAGCTCTGAGCTCATTTAGGCTGCCAGGCAAAGCGAGGAGAAAAAGGGCTCCCTTTAAAACAACACTGCTTAATCAACTCCGTGTCAAGATAGCCCAGTTGAATCACAACTTGGAGCCGCGTTGCCATGGTTTCCGTCTCGACCCCCAACTAGCTGGCTACAGTTTGGTTTGTTTGTTTATTCCTCAGGATAAAACTGCTATCAACATTACAAGTGTGTGAAACCTCTGTTCTATAAAACTGTGTAAAAATTGTGCTCTATAACTCCATGATGTGCTTGTAACGCACCAGCAATGGATGACATACAATTCACGGACTGGAAGAGACAGTAAAGGATGACATTCATCTCCGCTCTCTGAAAACAGTGTACATTTACAGAATACTGAAAATGGGAAATTTGGCTTACCTGAACAAATCAGTTTCATCAACATGTACTCCCTGCCACAGTCTTTCCTATAGTAACATCTTAAACGGTCCACCAAGCAGGTTCCAATTCTGACCTTCTCCTTTTTGCAAAGAAGGATGATGTTCTCATCTGCAGGAATGAGAGCGAGATCAAAGGAGAGAAAGAGTGAGTAAAAAAAGCGACAGCCACACAGATGTTTAAAAGCCCTGTGGATACATCTCACCCAGTGACTAGCCACCTTATTTCAATCATATGACCGCAGACTCTTCATGTTATTTATAGCAAGTTCATCATTCCAGGCCAAAACATATCAAGTCAGTTTTGAGGACATTCGTCCAAAATTGTAGACTAATTAACCATCTTTGACACTTCAGCTTGTGTACTAAAGTGCCTCTCAAGTCGTATTTACTACTGGGAAACTCTTGAGATAATTTAGATTCCAGAGTTTCCGAGTTGAGCGGGCCATAAACGTTAAACATGGTGGCGGGACGACCACTGCTGCTGCAAAGGCTATTCATTATTGGTTTCTTTTTTTTCACACAACAATTACACCACTTTGTCTTGTCGCTAAAGTACAGTAGTGTTTATAGGCTATATATGAACAATCATTTGAAGCATATTGTATGTTTAATAAACAGTAAAATAAGCATGTATCTATATGATTGTGAACCGAATGGATGCTACATTTTATTATTTATTATCTCGTAATCACAAAAGGGGGGAATAGGAAGTTTTCGATAGCATGCGAAGGGAACATTACTCTGACTACAAGACAAATGCATAATTTCTTATTTAAAAGATTACAAGTCTTGTTTTTATATCTTCTGTAAATCCAGTTAACTTAGATAAGAAAGTCTAAATTGAGTTAACTTGTGAAGGGTTTGACTGAAAGTTAATACTCGGGGTTATTTATTTTACGTAATGTAGCGTAACTTACCAGGGCCCATTAGCCAGGCTACTGGCGATTTATTTACTTTTTGCGTTAGACCATATATATTTAAAAAAAAAAAAAAAAAAAAAAAAAACCAGAAAAACACCTGTATTATGAAAATGGAATTTAAACTTATTCTTGTTTTCTTGTTCTGACTAATTCAAACATTAGCTAGCATTTTCATAAACACAACATGCAGATTAAAATGGAAAAGCATCTAATAATTGAATGGCATAAAGTGCAGTTATCTCCAGAAGACCTAAAAAAACTGCCTAATTATTCAGGACTCACAAGTACATTTGTGAAAATATGCATAAGACACTCAAATAAAAAGTACTCACATGTCTTGGTGTAATTCTTGCCACTCTTGATTATATCTGAAGTAGTGAAAACAAGATGACAGTGCAGGAGTAGAACTACAATTGAAAAAAGAGAGAAAACAAGGGTAAAATAGATTTATATTATTATAAAGTATTGTTTTATTTTAAATTCTACATCCTTGCTTGCAAGGTTGATGCTGACAGTGTTACATCTCATGGGGTCTCAGGTGTGCAGGTGCAATCATTCAAAATCAACGGAGACCAACTGACTACAGCAACAAGCTACAGTCTAACTAATAATTCAACAAACTATGAGTGGGACACAGTGACCTTTATGTTCCTATTACATTATTAAGTTATGAAAATTCACAACTCAGACAGACAGATGCACAAAAGCACTACACAAAATAATTTGAACTTTTAATTTAGAAGATCTATTAGGCCTATCTGATTTGATTTTTATATGACAAACAAGTTATAAAGCTATTAAAATCCGTTTGTGCATTGTACGTGAAAAACAAAAGACGAAGATTTACTAAACACATAACTTAAAACATGCATTTGTTAAATGCTTTGTTTTGTGTCTCCTAACGTAGTCAGTTTGATTCAGTCTTTGAATATATTGACGAAACAGTAAGTGTTCCCACATTTAGCAAGTTTTAGTTACCTGACAAAATATTTTAGCGTTAACAGACCAGAACCCGTGAAACAAGGTAAAACGAGAACATTGTGTGTAGACTGTATGACTTTAAGGTAAGGAAGAGGTGAAGTAACCTACTTACCCGCTCGCAGAGGAGAAAATAGCCCCATGCAACTGAACGTCGGTGTTTCTAGGATAGCTCTAAAAAGCCCATATGGACTCAGAGCTGCAGATTAATTTTCCTCTTCTAACCTGCTCAGTTACGTTTAACCACAATCCTGCAAATTCAGCTCCTCGACATGTCTAAATATCTCGCGCGGTCGTGTTGTATATGCACGGATGTGCCACCGATCACAGACTAGGCTACATCAAATCACCTGACAGAGATGCGCGAACGCCGCTTTACTCCGAATCCAAAACGATTTCTTACTTTATCACGGCACTTTCACTACAAAGACTGTAAAAAAAAATCAGAGTAAACAACTGATGTATCTGTATCCTCGCCACCTCATGGCTGAGTCTCCTGGCACTTCAGGCTTTCTGAATAAAGAAATGAGGGCAGATGATGCTGTGCCATTATACAGAGAGAGAAAGAGAGAGAACACTGCACCCACGACAGACGAATAGTAGCCTACTGGGAGAGTAAATAATACATTTCAAAAGAAAGAGATACAAATCATAAACTTATAGTTAAATTTCAATAAATAAATGGAGCAACTGATTAGCCTACAAGGTCAATTATTCTCCCTATAGTAAATCTCAAAACTTCACTGTAATGGATCTTTTTAAATTCCAACCTAACAGAACATTAAACGCCTTCCTAGCATTATTATTTTATCCCCTGCCCATAATGGTAATAAAACCTATTAATATAATTTAAACAACACAAATAAATGAACATGACCACAAATTAATATGTTGCAGACACAAATAGCCAAACTGTCTATTACTTATTTTTTCCACGTGTCATGTGCAGGACTCCATAAAACACAACTTGTGAATAAACACATTAATATTGAAGCTTATTTCCAAGGAAACTACACACAATGATATTGTGACAAAATGTTCTAGACTTGTGCAGCTTATTTCAGTTACATAATTTGAAATAAATAAGAAAAAAATATATATATATATATATATAACACTATGATTGTTATATGATTGTAATATGTCATTAAGTAAAAATCCATGAATACATAACACCTGAAAAATCAGTTTTACATTAACCAACTTCAGAAAACAAGACTGTATAAATAGAAATGGATGGTCATAACTGGCACTTGGTGGATGAATATGAAAGAGCTTCAGAATATAATCTGGTATTAGCTGACATTTGTAGAGAGATGAACAGTAGAATGTGTTTATGAAAGTGGCATATATATTGCCATTTAAAAATGTCTTGGGACTTTAGTACCCAGAAGAAATTTTAGTCCCCCGAGGAAAGAGGAAAGACAACATACTGTGATCTGATAATAGTGGCTGTATAGCTGTCAGTGTTCCTTTACTGTGGCTTACATGGAACTCAGGAAAGCCCCTTCTCTTTACTTGTCTTTTTGCAGCTGTTACATCTCAGAGGAGGTATAGAACAGCAGGTCAGCATTTTTTAAGTGCAAGTGACTTTCTCACTTTCTCACACGAGTACAAGATCACACCTTTGGGATTTGAGAATGCAACAGCTCAGCAGATATAAATGGGAACAGAATGTCCATAAGCCATTAGATGAATTGCCATTGCTTGTTTCAAATCTCAACAGCCCCTCGCTCTTGGCATGAGCCGTGCTGCGCCATTCATCACTTGCTTCGCATAATTTACTGAAAAGACATCTATTATAATTATCATACTTAAAATGTAAGCATTTTATAAAGTTCTGCATATTTGTATTTCAGAGCTGTATATGTATTTGTGGTCACCTCGGCCACACACACAGTCCAAAAAAAAAAAAAAAAAAAAAAGATATGGAAGAAAAAGATGCACAACCAACCGAGAGAACCACAACCTTATGAGGACTGTCAAGCAAATCTGATTCAAGAATTTGAGTGAACTTCACAAGGAATCGACTGAGGCTAGGGTCAAGGCATCAAGAGCCACCACACACAGATAGGGCTGGGTATTGTTCAAAATCTTTCGATCCGATGCCAATTTCGATACCTCAGTTTCGATACCGGTACCTAACGATACTTTTTTCGATACCATATGTTTTAAAATCCATTTTCACATCAACACAAATACATTAAACACAAAACTTTTATTTTTCACCTTAATTAAAACAAATTCTGGTAACACTTCACACTCAGGATAACACTATTAATACAACTGGTTGTGCTTTTTGGATAGGGTGGGTGTGCCATTCAGGGGTGGACTGGGACCAAAAAGTTGCCCTGGACTTTCTGGCCCACAGCAGCCCACCACATCATAACGCAAACGCCCCTGTTTTGATGTCATTTATTAATTTCATATTTAAGTAAACAGTTTGGGGATTTTAACCAATAGGGCAACTGATCCTCCGTTGAAAAAAAAAAAAAAAGAACAGCAGCTGTTCATTTAGCGACTGCTAGTGAGCGATACATGCTCATCAAGACACCAACATTCTCCTAGAACTCACACTTTGCATTCAGTTAACAGATCCATACGAATCATGCATGAAATAGAAGTTTATTAACTCAAACGATAGCTTTATGTGCTTCACAGATGAACTTGAATCTTTATTCATTCAAGATGTTCAATAATAGATCATCTTTGGCTCGGTAATACAAGTTCATGATCCGATGATTCTTTTGAGTCAATCTTTTAAAATAATAATTTATTTTGTTTAACGAAACCAGTGTGGAAATCAGTGTTTCACCAACTGGATAAATCTGAGGTGCAGGGCTCGCAAAATCGCTAGCCCCACGTCCTGGGGCTATTGTGTTTTCAAGTCCGACTGTCGTGAATAGTGATGTAAAACTCCTAACTTGATTCGCGTTGTTCACTTGCTTGAAGGGGTGAAACGGATCTTAGCTGATCGTTTGCACTTGTTTCTAAATATTGCTGATTTCAAGCTTTTTAAACAATTCGCGAGCGTTCGGAGCTTGCGCTCACTCATTCAAAGCACGCGCTGCGAGCAGCATTTCAGACAATGCGCGTACAGAGAATGAATTCATCTTTCGAGTATCGTAACTTCTGAATGAACACATACACACACAATTATATCAAAATAATTGTCTCTGCAAGTATTCTCGTAAACACAGTCGGTTATGTTTTAAGTGAACGTATACAGTGGCCTGCTGCTTAGAGAAATTCGCTGTACCGGATAAATCTGTCTCTCTCTCTGTTTTTTAAGATGGTGTGAAAGGGGACGTGTTTCAAGATACGCAATGGAGTAGACCAAACTAAACAGGTAGGGAGGGCAAAACACTCATCCAAAAAAATGCTTCATTAACTCCGGCTTTTGGTTGCAATACTCTTATCGCATATGTTGCACTTTGCTGACTCGGCATCCACTTTTATAAAGTGTAGCCACACTTTAGACCTCTTTGGCATTGTAAAACGGAAACGTTTTGAGAAAAAAACAACTATACTTGTGTTGTGTGACTGCGAGTATCTTCAGAAATCCTCCCCATCACGTCACCTGGTGGTGGACAGCCAATCACGGCGAATTTAGGTCCTTACAAGCACGCATGCTACAAGCTCACACAGACGCAGCCGCTTGGCAAAAAAAGAAAAAGAAAAGAAAAAACGTCCGCTTGGCTTTTGGAACCGAAATTTGGCACCGAAAGATAAATAATTTTTCGATACTCATAGTATCGAAGTTTTTCTTTCGATACCATAAAGGCATCGAAGTTCGGTACCCAGCCCTACACACAGATGTGTCAAAGAATTTGCTGAACCACAGACAACGCCCCTTACCTGGGCTGAGGAAAAGAAGAAATGCACTGCTGCCCAGTGGTCCAAAGTCCTCTTTTCAGATGAGAGCAAGTTTTGTATTTCATTTGGAAACCAAGTCTTAGAGTCTGTAGGAAGGATGGAGAAGTTTATAGCCCAAGTTGCCTGAAGTCCAGTGTTAGGTTTCCACAGTCTGTGATGATTTGGGGTGCAATGTCATCTGCTGGTGTTGGTCCATTGTGTTTTTTGAAAACCAAAGTCACTGCACCCATTTACCATGACATTTTGGAGCAATTCATGCTTCCTTCTGCTGATTTAATTTTACAGCAGGATGTGGCACCTTCCCACACCGACAGAAGCACTAAAAGTTGGTTAAATGACAATGGAGTTGGTGTGCTTGACTAGCCAGCAAACTCACCAGACTGGAATCAATGGGGTATTGTCAAAAGAAAAATTTGAAAAAAGAGACAAAACAATGCAGATGAGCTGAAGGCAACTGTCAAAGAAACCTGGGCTTCCATACCACATCAGCAGTGCCACAAACTGATCACATCCATGCCACGCCGAATTGAGGCATTAATTAAAGCAAAAGGGGCTCCTACCAAGTATTGAATACATGTACAGTAAATGAATCAACGAATCACTAAAAATGTTTTATTTTCTTTAATTTGTTGAAATTGTGAATTGGTTGGTTTTTGTTAAAGGGGGGGTGAAATGCTATTTCATGCATACTGAGTTTTTTTACACTGTTAAAGAGTTGGATTCCCATGCTAAACATGGACAAAGTTTCAAAAATTAAGTTGTACATTTGAAGGAGTATTTTTGTTCCCAAAATACTCCTTCCGGTTTGTCACAAGTTTCGGAAAGTTTTTTTCGAGTATGGCTCTGTGTGACGTTAGATGGAGCGGAATTTCCTTATATGGGTCCTGAGGCACTTCTGCCGGAAGAGCGCGCGCTCCCGTATAGCGAGGCTGAGCAGCAAAGACATTTCACTGATCAGAGCGATTCACTGATCAGAGCGAGAGCGTCGCGAAAAGTCACAAAAGAAGTGTGTTTTTGGTTGCCAGGGCAAGACAACCCTGCACAGATTACAAAAAAAAAAAAAAAAACCAGCATTAAGGGACCAGTGGATGGAGTTTATTTTTACAGAGCATCAACGGAGTTGTGCAAGTGTTTTTGTTTGTTCCCTGCATTTCGAAGATGCTTGTTCACAAGGCCCAGTTTGAATATGGATTTGCGTATCGTTTATTTCTTAAGGATGATGCAATCCCAAGGAAAAAGGGTCACGATGAACCGCAGGCGGTGAGTAAAACTGCTTCAAATATCTCTGCCTCCTTGTTAGTTCGTCCTCTCCCATGCCAGAGACCCGGGTTCGAGCCCCGCTCGGAGCGAGTCGTTGCTGCTGCTGCTCTCGTTCAGTTTCAGGTCTGGATCATAAATAAACGGCTGAATCTGACTGTAAGCCATGGTTTGTTTTGGATGATGGGTTTTCCCTCAAGGTAATGTCACAGCTTCCACATGCTCTCAACGCAAAAGCCTATTCGCGCTCGTGATTCTTTAGCCTCCGCCCACAGTCACGCCTCCAGCCGGTCGTGTTTTTCCGGCAAAAATCGGTACAGACTATCTTTCTAAAGACTTTTTGGATTTATGAATGATGCAGTACTACTCTATATGTACTCAAGATTAACAGGATATTGAGGGAAAACGAGCATTTCACCCCCCCTTTAAATGTGAGCCAAAATCATCACAATGTTTAGGTCCCCAGAATCAGGGTTGAAATTCACTATTTTAGGGCAGCCACTTTCAAATCACATTGGAATAATGGTCTGCCTTGAGTGTGAGAATGGTTCTCAGTTTCAGTAAACCAGCTGTTTAGTTGATATATATTACTTATATTTAAATATTTATCACATGATGAATTCATTAAGAAATTTAGAAGACATGGTTTTGAATTATGCTGAAGAGTTTTTCTGAAGAATCTTTTAAGGCTATTTTACACTGCCACTGGATGTACATCACTTGTCAGAAATTCCCAGATCTGACAAAAAGTGATCCAACATGTTAAATAAATTAACAACAAAAACAAGCACAGACCAGTGCAACACATGCCAACAACAAACGTGTCTGTCGATGCAGTGTTCTAACTCTGTCTACTAGCTGTTCTTTCCTTTTTTTCTCTCACTATTAGCAAAACACTACAAAGGTTCAAAGAAAAGAAAATTTGTTCAGCAAGGACACATTACATATTACTAACATTTTGGCATTTTATTAGTCCTTATAAAGCACATATTAATGCCTTATTCTGCCTGACCAACTATTACTAACTATAGCTATTAAAAACTATTAATAAGCAGCGAATTAGGAGTTTTTTTTTTTTTTTTTTTTGAGGGAAACCTCCTCATTAATAGTTAATATTTTCCTGATTCTAAAGTGGTACCAAAAAACCCTGACCTTCTAACACAAGCACTCTCTACTCTGTTTCTGTTCTATCTGCTAGTTTTCTTTTTATTTATTAAAAAACAACATCAACAAAAAATGTACACTTTAACACTAATGTTTTCTATTTTATTTTATTTTTCTATTCTACAGATGTTTTCTTTTTATTTATTATAAAATAAATAACTAATAATAATAATGACTTGCTATGTGTACTGCAATAGACAATCTGGGACTTGTCACAGCTGTTACACTATTGCTCTTCTGAGAAGTCAAAAGTGCCCCACATTGCCCGAATTCACTCTAATAGGCTACAATGACAAGGACATTAAAATGTTGCCTTATGTGCTCATTTACACTTTCTTTCTTTCTTTCTTTTTTCCCCTACGTTTCTGGTTGCTGAGGGTTGTATAATACATGATTACTCAATATAGTACAAGGCTTGGAGAGGGTGATGATGAGATCTCAGTGACTACTCTTTAAAAAAAAGTTAGTTACAGTATCAATCTTTCCTTTAACATCCATATAACCTTTCAAATGCACAAAAGGTTCTTCATAATTATTATTTTGAGAACTATTCACTGAAACGTTATTTGGGGAACCCCAAATGGTTCCTACAGTAGATGTTGCTGTGACAACCCTCTTTTGGAACCTTTATTTTTAAGTTTGCAGTTGAGAAGTGTATAATTCTGCTTCAAATTCCCCGTATTACTGCTATGGCTACTTAAAAGACCAAAGATCACGATTCACATGTACACAAGAGACCGATAGACACGTATGCAGGTGTCCCCCGGTGTGTCTGTGCGAAAGAGTGTGTGAGTGTGTAACATGTACATGACATTAGCCAAGGAAGACATCTGATTGAACTCTCTGTGAGGGCATTAGAGTGGAAGGTACATCGTGGCTTGCTGAGAGAGCGAGAGGGAGGGAGAGAGCGGGTATGTGACAGGGACAAGTGTTTCTGGATGAGGTTATATAACATTCTTGGGCTGGAATCTTTAGTGGAGCCAATCTACATTTTTCATTATTGTAAGAAGAGTTGTGTTCATTAAAATGTTCACATTCTGAGTGAGAGAGAAGATATGTGACAAAGGTTAAAAAAGGTGAAGGGATTTCCTTGGATTTGCTGACCTTTCCAAATCCTCACTTCTCCTTCTCATTTCTCTGCTTCTTGAAGGCACTACGTAGAATCCATTTCTATTCCAAAAATCATTTATCTTTGTGGATGAAACGGAGGACACAAGGGCAGTTGAAACAGACACGTCCTCAGATGAGTCTAACCGGGTTTATTGTAAATGAGAGATTGTAGCTGCAGTATTTATTTGAAATAGGGTTAGGTTTTTGTCACGTTTGATCAATCTACTGCATAAGAAAAATATAAATTCTTAAAAAAAAAACTGAACATTTTACTTAAACGTTTTAACAATCTTGAATCTAAAAGCAAGTAAAACTGTAAGAAGCAAAAGAAAATAGTTGATGCCTTAATGTATTATCATATTTTTTGTTTCACTGAAATCTAAATGGCTGCAGATTACAAATCTTCACCAAATAAATTAATAAATAAAATAAATTAATGAATGAATATATAATGTAAGACTCCTGATGCTCTTTTTTTTATTCGAGCTGTTCATAACAGACCAGTCTTCACTGACCCTTCACTGTAATGATACTGTGCTGTCCTCTTGTGTTCACGTTGTCAAATTACAATTGCTTTGAAAGTTTTATTTCTCATTACGAATTTTTTTTTCAATAAATAATAAAGCGATCGATAAATGATTAAATGTCATAAATATAGCGATCGATAAATGATCAAATATTGTCTTCGTAGTTTTGATCGTATCTTTTTTTTTTTTTTTTTGAAACTTCCTTTAAAACTACAGTGGAAATGGGGATTTACTGTACTACCATAAACGAGTTTTCTTGGTGGAGTCTCTCCTAACAAATTGAGGTGAGCAAGCAAACAAACAAGCTAACAAATAAAATACTGATTGAGCCTACTTTTTATTCAGCAAGGCAACATTAATAATAATAATAATAAAAACAGTAAATACATTTATATTGTTACAGAATAATTATATTTCAATTTAAATTTTATTTGAAACTTTATTTATTAAAGAATCCTGAAAATAAATGCATCATGGTTTTCACTAAAATATTAAGCAGCACAAGTGGTTTTGAAATTTATGATGAGAAAAAAAAACATTTCTTGACATAGACTATTTAGATAAGTTTCTTCCATCTGTATATGATCGTGGAGCTCAACTGGAGTGACCATCAGCTTCTTGGTCACCAGTTTAGACTGGTCCTTCTCCATCAATTGGGTGACTGCAATGCTGCAGACATTTTTCTGTACCCTTCCCCAGATCTGTGCCTTGATACAATCATGTCCCGGTGGTCTACAAACAATGGCTTGGCTTGTGCTCTGACATGCACTGTTAACTGTAGGACCTTATATAGACAGGTGTGTGCCTTTCCAATCAACTGAATTGACCACATGTCGACCCAATCAAGGTGCAGAAACAGCTCAAGGATGATCAGTGGAAACAGGATGCACCTGAGCTCAATTTTAAGAGTCATGGCCAAGGCTGTGCATACCTATTGAAAGATTGTGTCAAACTAAAGGTTGGAGTAAAACTGAAAATTCAGCGTTGCCATCAGAGGAATAAATTACATTTTAAATGTATTAAAATGGAAAACAGTTTTACATTTTGTATTTATTTTTACTGTAGGCCTATGTAACCAAAAAATTCAGCCTTGCTAAGCATAAAATATTTCTTTCAAAACATTAAAACATACTGTCTACCAACATTTAAACGGTTCTGTTTATATATATATATATGACTAATACTTAAAGGTGCACTGTGTAATTTTTACGAACTGCAACCAACGGCTCAGTTCCCCGCTCACCCCTCCCTCTAGAAAAGCTACAGTGACAGCAGAGAGCAATGAGATTTCTTTACAAAGGTAAATCAACGATTTATATTTACTTAATTATTCAATAAATCAATTTTATTGCGAATGTCTATGTACTTGTTCATCATTGTGTCAGTGTTTTATTCGCAAAAACAACAAAGTGATGAAACACACTTTGTAGAGCAGTTTGGCTGTTTAGGGCTACTGTACAAACATAGTGGAGACTTCCATGTAAGGGGACCCGCAGTGTATGTATATAGAAATAGCTCAATCTAAGGTAAAACATAATGGTTCGATAAGAAATGTCTTTGTACACCTCTGTAAACATAGTATATACTGTATATTATATAAAATTTCTGTAAATAGATTGTTGTAATTAATATACATTGCACCTTTAATCTAGAATAATACTGATTGGTTTTCTGACCCCCAATACATTAAAACTGCACATTTTAGAGCTGCCTTTCATCGTGGCCAGCCTAAGGCACACCTGTGCAATATCATGCTGTCTAATCAGAATGTTAATATACCTGTGAGGTGGATGAATTATCTCGGCAAAGGAGAAGTGGTCAATAACACAGATTTAGACAGATTTGTGAACAATATTTGAGAGGAATAGGCCTTTTGTGTACATTGAAGAAGTCTTATATCTTTGATTTCAGCTCATGAAAAATAGGGGCAAAAACAAAAGTGTTGCGTTTATAATTTTGTTCAGTGTATATGCTGTAATATAAGCCTATGCACATTATTAGTGCATGATATCCAACACATTAAAGGTGGGGAGTTTTTTACACTGTTAAAGAGATGGATTCCCATGCTAAACATGGACAAAGTTAAAAAAATTTAGTTGTACGTTTGAAGGAGTATTTTTGTTCCCAAAATACTCCTTCCGGTTTGTCACAAGTTTCGGAAAGTTTTTTTCGAGTATGGCTCTGTGTGACGTTAGATGGAGCGGAATTTCCTTATATGGGTCCTGACGCACTTCTGCCGGAAGAGCGCGCGCTCCCGTATAGCAGAGCACTGAGAGCAGAGACATTCACTGATCAGAGCGAGAGCATCGCGAAATGTCACAATAGAAGTATGTTTTTGGTTGCCAGGGCAAGACAACCCTGCACAGATTACCAAAAAAAAAAAAAAAACAGCATTAAGGGACCAGTGGATGGAGTTTATTTTTACAGAGCATCAACGGAGTTGTGCAAGTGTTTTTGTTTGTTCCCTGCATTTCGAAGATGCTTGTTCACAAGGCCCAGTTTGAATACGGATTTGAGTATCGTTTATTTCTTAAGGATGATGCAATCCCAAGGAAAAAGGGTCACGATCGTGTGTTGGAAGTTACCGCAGGCGGTGAGTAAAACTGCTTCAAATATCTCTGCCTCCTTGTTAGTGTGTCCCCTCCCATGCCAGAGACCCGGGTTCGAGTCCCGCTCGGAGCGAGTCGTTGCTGCTGCTGCTCTCGTTCAGTTTCAGCCTCGGGATCTGATTCTGGATCATAAATAAACGGCTGAATCTGACTGTAAGCCATGGTTTGTTTTGGATGATGGGTTTTCCCTCAAGGTAATGTCACAGCTTCCACATGCTCTCAACGCAAAAGCCTATTCGCGCTCTTGATTCTTTAGCCTCCGCCCACAGTCACGCCTCCAGCCGGTCGTGTTTTTCCGGCAAAAATCAGTACAGACTATCTTTCTCTTATGAATATAATAAAACTAAAGACTTTTTGGATTTATGAAGGATGCAGTACTACTCTATATGTACTCAAGATTAACAGGATATTGAGTGAAAACGAGCATTTCACCCCCCCTTTAAATACTTTCAATGAATTGAACTTCATTGAAGTATTACCATTAAAAAAAAAAAAATCTGTTCAATGTGAGAAAGCCATTACATTGTATATACAATTAAGAGTCTACATCCTCAGGAAGTCCCAGCTGGGTGTTATGCGTGAAAACACTGTGGAATTTCTGCTAACGTGCCGCTAACTGTTTGATCTGTTTGTCTGCGATAAACAACATACATTGTAAACTTCACCTAAAGGTACCCACACAGCATCCATTTAATGAGACACAAACACTCTTCTGTCTTCACACACACACACACACACTTAAACTTTTTGTTTTTCTTCAATTTATTTTATGTTAAGGACACTAACTATTTTACGGAAGTTTATTATTCAAATACAAAATTGGCAGTTTCAAAACACACACAAACAAAAAAATTATATTTCTAGCAATGGAAACAATAGAAAAAAGGCACATTTTTTTGTCCATCTTTACACCAGACTGTAACACACACAAGTGAACCACATACTGAAATGTTTAGTCTGACTGCCCAGCACTGACAACTACTGGACCTTCCCAATAAATCTCAGACACTTTTATGCATTAAAACAAATGATCATTCAACACACTATACACTTTAAACTGGCCATAATGTCAATTTTTGCTAATTCAAAGCATACATGAAATATGATAACAATAACGAAAAATCACATAGGCTATCAACTGAAGGCCATTTTAGTTACGATTCCAGTTTTTCTTCAACTTTCTGTACAGTTGTTTTATTTGAGATACATGATGGTCATTTCCATCATGAGGAGATTTGCAGTCTGATTTTCATTTGCTGTAATAGTATTTGCCCAGTAGATGCATACTCTAGTGATTGAACATCTAATTCTACATCCAGAATAACGCATGAGAATTATAAGAAATTTCTCTAAAAAGATTGTATGGTGAAAAAAAAGGAACATTCAAGAGCAGCATCGTTTGTCTTGAAGGACAATGCCTTTGTGACCAAGACAGCTTGATTTATATTGTTCTTTAACATTTTCCTGCTATCCTTTCTTTATCCCTCCAAGACGAGAAAACAGGAAAACGGTTTCAATCTGTTCCTTCACTTAAAGATAAGGGAGCCGGAAGTGTGTTCCCTTGTGCTTACACGGACAGGAAATCTGAGAGAAGTCTGACTGAGCTGCTCATGTTGAACGAGACGGGAGAAGAGTGCTTGGATTGTAATTCCCTACAGGAAAGGGAGAAGGTGACTTCCTTGTATTGTGCCAATGGTTAATGGGGGACCAGGGTACAGTTTGTGCACAGAAGTAAATATTTAAGGTATAAAGATGGTTTACACAATTTTCAATGAAAGGAGATCCTCTTGTCTATTTAGAGTAGTCTCGAATGAAAGACAAACAATATTGTCAAGACACTGACTGGCCTGCTACATATTTTGGTTGGAACTATCATCAGAATATTTAAAAAGTTACATGGCATTGTTAAATATATAGCAACACCTTTGATTCACTTGGTAATACAGTTATTCACTTCTCACATTTCAACAGACATTAAACTCACTGCATGTTTCCTGAGACGTCTGCAATTGCCTTATAATGGTGGACCTCTGAGATTTGGGCTTTACTCATAACAATAGATGTGCTGATGATTCCTGTCAAATAAACTTGGAGTAGCCTTTAATTCTTTCAAAGTACAGTTATCACCACTTCCTCTGTTGCTCCCATGGCAATACAGTAGTTTTCCTGATGAGAAGAGTCTGCTGAACAATGCTGGCTCTGCAATTACACTGACTTTGAATCCACTTTGAAAACACTTGTATACATTAAAAAGAAAATTATCATAAGCTGAGTATTTTTATAGGAAAACAATATGTGAAAAACAATGTAAAAATATTAAGAACAACACAGTCTCATTGTTACTTGTAACTTTTTAGTCTGGTTGCAAATTCATATTATTTGTATTATCTCAGTTTTAGGTTCCTGGCTAGATTCAGGGATGGGTGACATTTTCATTTGAATCTAATTGTACAAATGCATAAGAATTTACCACCAAGTTGCCAAAACGTAAAATAATTATGTTTTCACATGAGACAGTATACAATTAAAGAAGAAGAAGAAAAAAATCCTTCACAAATAAACAAAGACTAAATCAGATTTGCTGTAAGGATAAACCAGAGAGTTTGTCCAACCAGTGTCTAATGCTGTTTTATACAAAACCCACCTGGACAAAATCAGTCTGAAAAACCCAAGGCATTTTTTCTACTAACATACACTTGTTCTATGAAAATTACAAATGCAGTAGTGCTCATCATAATGTCATAACAATGCACGGAGGAAACACGTATTGGCACTTGTTAATCCCTTTCTTAAAAGGACCCTTACAAAAAGTCCCATGAAGAGGAGACAGCAGTCTCAATCGTGCTGATGTGTCCTCCTAGGACGATGGCTACCTGATAACCCAGACCTTCAGTAGGATCAATCGGAGCTATCAGAGTCCGAGCCGTCTACTCCATAGAGCTGAGCCAGGGTCCTGAAACGAGGGCCCCACTCATGCAAGAAGTCCAGATTGGACCCACAGGAAGATGAGTCCAAAGAGCTGAGGGAACCGGCCAGGGATCCAGTTCCCTCATAGACATAGATGCGTAAAGTATCGTAAGGAATCCCATCACAGTCATGGTCAGCCTCATCTTTCTTCTCCTCGATCATTATGGCCATGTCACCTTTACAAGCAGAGGGTGTCTTTGCCACGACGTACATTGAAGGCCCCGTGCCAGGCCGAAAGCTGCTGTCGTGACAAGCAGAGGACAGGAGGGAGACGTCATAACCGTTTGTGTCCATTTCTCCACCGCCTTCCTCGTCATATCTCACCAGCTGCTCGTGGATCTCGCCAGAAGACTTGGCAACCAAAACGTCCTTCTGATAGCGCTTCCGCAACACAATGAGGATGACGATGACTGAGAAGATGAAAGAAACAGACACTGTCAACATTCTAATTTCAACATCATTTGAAACATCTTCCTGGTTTATTTCCTGTAATGTAAACTCATGCTAAATTTTAATTGGAAACACAGGTTTCAAACATCCTTTGTTTTTCTAGAAATCAACAGATGAACAAAGTGAACGAGTGGAAGAGAATATAAGGTGGTGTTGAAAAGAAAGTCTCTTATTATTTTTCTCGTCTGTCTGATGGTGTGACTGCAGATCAGTGTCTTGTCTTAAGTGTCATCACTTTTGCCTTGTTTCTCACCTCTAGAAATGCAAGCACAAGCCTCAACTTTGGAAAAGGTGTAGAGATGCAAGCAAAATGTAATCTCACACTTGTCTGTCTCAGTCTGTCACTGAGGTGGTACCTTTTTAAATTTTACTTACTTTAAGTGCTTTTACTAATAATACTTTAAGGGTCTAATATGTGTGGTAAAGACATGATAAACATATGTACTGGGTACTGCCCCAGTGATAGCTTTTGGATATTTTTTCCTCATTATATATATATATATATATATATATATATATATATATATATATATATATATATATATATATATATATATATATATATACAATAGTACACTAACTAACAATGATAATGCAAATATGGAGCTAAGCAACTCTTATTTACAGTGTTAAGTACCTGGGTTATTTATACAATCAGACCACTTAAAGGATCCTAAGATGGTGAATAAAATATACAGAGTCTTCACTTGGGAAATTATGGAGAAAAGTCTTTCCTCAAAGAAAGGATTTCAAATGTTCACATGTATCATTAATATAACCACGCTCCTGTCAAGTCATGAATCCTGCATAATCTGTTTCGCTCGGCTTGATTAAATGATGCATTTGCTTTTTAAAAGCGTGTTTCTTTTTGATTTCTTAAACAAGGAAAACACTGAAGGATGAGTCACTGGCCTTGCATGCATCTTTGTAATAGAAAGAAGAAAAACAAGTGAGATAAGAGATGTGTGTGAATGTACCCAGGATGGTGACGATGCAGAGAAGAATAGCTAAGAGGGCACTGAAGCTCATTCCGGACTGGGCGAAGGCCTTACAGTACTCCACCCGTCTACCCGTCTGGCACGTGCACACTTTAATCTGGAGGTGCTCAATTCTCTTCAGTTCTCCATCAGTGATTTCGATTTCCAGAACATGTTCCACTGAGTGCTTTGTACTCAAACCACCTTGCTTCAGCTCTATGGTCGCAGTGTTATCTACAACAAATATTAAAATTGAAGAGATGCATTCATTAATTTCAATGACGGACTGTGTATGCCACAGCTGCAAGCTAACAATTTTCATCAGGAGTGCTATTGTTGTCATTGGACTCTTCTTTTGTTTTCTGTTGATGCTTGGAGGGAAATGTTGCTGAGATTCTTGTGACAATTCAATGCAACCAGGCCTAAGAATATCCCATTTCACACAATGGTAGGAAGAGTAAATCTTAACTTTGACATTCGTGTGGCATTCTGCGGAAAGCCAGTTGCAGTTGTAAAAAGCAACATTGTTGTCATTTGAATACATGGCTAGAAATAAATATAAATGTAATTATTTTATAAATTACACTAATGGATTAAAACATGTTTGGGGACTTTTTGGTGTGTTTTTGAAAGTGCTCACCAAGGCTGCATTTATATATCAGAAACACAATAAAAACAGTAACTGTGAAATTACAATTAGAATTACACTAAAAAACTCTTCTGTGTCACACGATCCCTCTGAAATCGTTTTAATACGCTTATATGGATTTATTTATTTATTTTTAATAGAAGAAAAAAAGCCCAATACATTTATTTTCATTAGTCAGTGCACCTTAACAAACCACTTTGCCTTCCTGTTTAGTAAAATAGTAACCCATCATATTAGTTTATTATACAGCTCTGAGGAAAGAAACCACAGTGTTCTGAAAATGTTCCTCAGTCTGGCACATTTAGAACCTGGAGTGTCAGATCACAGATTCACTGTGCATGGCTGCTGCTTTTAGAAAGCTTGTACCTAATGCATTTTACAGTATTTAGGTGGGTTTTGTCCTATTCCTTTTATGCCTGATTACTCTAGGAATAAGCAGTGGTTTGCTTTGGAGTAGACAGTGAACTAAGGATGAAACGTCTGTATATCTGCGCTGAAAAATTCTTTTATTTCCAACTTTACAAACATTATCCTAATGGTAGAGTGGCTGATTAAAGTTGATCAGAACCACTCTGTTGACCAACTAAATGTAGATAACATGAATGAACTCACCTTCATTATCATAAAGGGAAAAGTTCAAGCTCGGTTTTGCCAGAGTGAAATGGAACCGGCCTGAATTTTCATCTTTGTCAGTGGCACCAACAGTCCCAATAACCTGCAAGAGGGTAATAAATGAAGGATTAGGGAAATATATTGCTAAAGGAAAATCATTATAAATTTGTTCATGTGAAATGTATTCAAGTGACTCCTTACTGTTCCAGGTTCATCACTCTCACAAACATACACGGAGCTCCCATTAGTTAGTTCTGGTAAGTTGTCATTAATGTCAAGAACCTTCAGATTAACCGTCGCAGAAGACTTTAGACCTGAGGATTCAGAGATAACAAATTTACTAATGATCTCGATCATAATGACGATGATGCTTATTATATTTAACTTGGTCAAACCAACTACTACTTATAAAGATTTGTGAATATTGTTGTTACTTGACTGGGGTTATTTGGTAAATATGTAAAGATTTTTTTTTTTACTAAAAACTTTTGCTGCCATACTAATTTCTAATAAAAGTGCTCATGCAAATACATATAGTTAACACAGCAAAACAAAACAGTTCCCAGAAGTCACATTCTGTTGGATTTGTTGAACCAAATTTTTGATTAACAGATAATTTATCCAGAGCTAATTCAGTTTGTGTTTGAGCTTGTGATCCCTCCAGAATATAAATAAGATTGAAATCATATATTTTGGAAACACAAGTACTAAAAGGTTTATACACACTTAATTATTATTTAGGAATTAATGATCCTCATGGGTGTAAATGCAAAAGCTTATGTTAAAATTCATTTTTTTATTTTATTTATTACAATTATAAATTAATAGTGCTTATTATGAATAAAAAACACTACTTATGCCCTGAAAAATAATTCACATTTGCATAGTTCACTTATTTTTATTTAATCTCGCAGCTTTTAAAACCTTTTGTAAAATGAGAAAAATGAAGGTGTGTGCAAACTTTTAACTGGAAGTGTAAATGATTAAGCTGTGAAGCTTGTTTATATCTTACCATTTGGGACATCCTCCTGTGCTGTAACCTGGAATGTGTATGAGGATTTGTCCTCTCTGTCCAGTTCCTTCTTTAAGAACAAACGTCCTTGTACAGCATCCACAGCTACAGGACAGTTCGAGTCTTCTATAGAGTAGCTAGAGTGATCAAATATCAACATTAAATGAAACCATTTTGATTTGTTTACACTATGACTTTTATGACAGTACAGCAAAACACAAAAAGCTTTTTTTTTTTTTTTTATGAATAAAAATACATCTAAGTTTATACCGTATTTTGTAACTGTTTTTATCTGGATCCTTTGCTGAAACAGCTCCAATGGATGGACTTTTAATTGGGCCCTCGTGCACACTGATGTTGTATTGTGACTGGCTGAAAACAGGTGGTTCGTCCACATCGATTACATTGATCAAAACTTGGGCTCTCGTCTGCAGGTTTGGTCCTTGGTTATCTGGTGATTTAGACACTGTGCGCTCTACCACGTTTACAGTAAACTTGTGCATCTTCTCTGTTTCATAGTCGAGAGTCTATGAGTGATTAAGGAAAAATTAAAATAGCTAAAACCAAAGCTAAGAGATAACATGTCAACTTAATTGAAATCATTAAAAGCATTGCACAGTCTTAAAAATCAAGTTGTCTTAAAGCTTGTTTAGTCGTGAAGTTTGAAATACTTACCCTTTTAAGACTTAGAATTCCATCTTTCACATTACTTATATTAATTTTAAACATTTCATCAAATTTTTGTTGTATAGTAAAAGATGGATCTTTGTTTTGTATCTCGTCTTTGTCCTCCACTTCTAACTTGCCAATTTCATATCCAGGTTTGCTGTCTTCTTTTACATTAAAATGGTATTCTCCTAAGGAGAAAAAACACTTTCTGTTGACACCGATTCTAGCATGCAGTGTGTTTTTGCTAAATTTAGTTACAGCTTTTACAGTCAACTTACCTTTTTTGAAGGTGGCAATGTTGTCATTTACATCATCAATGTTGATAGTCACAACAGTAGTAGCAGAATTCCCAGAATTACTAACATCTCGCATGTCTTTGGCTTGTATAGAAATTAGATACTGACTCTGTTTCTCTCGGTCAAGACTGCTTGTCAATGTTCTGATTTTACCTAAAAACAAAACAAACAAAGACATTCATAAAGTAAAAAAAAAAATTTCCATTTCAAATAAATACTGCTGAACATTCTGCTTTTGAATGGGTTTTCTTTTAATCAGAGAATACTGGAATAATGTATCATGTTTTCCACTAAAATATTAGTTTTCGACACTCATAATAATATGAAAATAAATTCTTGAGCAGTCTGGTTAGATAGATAGATAGATAGATGATATATATATATATATATATATATATATATATATATATATATATATATATATATATATATATAGATAGATAGATAGATAGATAGATAGATAGATAGATAGATAGATAGATAGATAGATAGATAGACAGACAGACAGACAGACAGACAGACAGACAGACAGACAGACAGACAGATAGATAGATAGATAGATAGATAGATAGATAGATAGATGGATAGATAGGATCCCAAAGTTTCTAATTGCAAACCTTCATTGTTGATGGAGAAGAGATCTGTCCCATTCAGAAGTTTGTACCCAATCATTCCATTTTGAGTGCTCGGATCATCAGCATCAGTTGCTGTTACTGTCATTACTAAAGATTCTAGAAAAAGAATTAGACAAAACATTTGAGCATAAAATGAAATAATGTTCTGCGGGCTGTTTTACTGTACTGCAACAAAATCCACATTTCATAAATGAATCAATGTGTACTATATTATAGTTCTTCAGTCCTAGTTGTAAAGCTGTCTACACACGGACTTCATGGCCACCCTGTTACCTTCATGAGAAGATTCACTGATGGATCCGGAGATGTCAGGTGGAAACACAGGGCTATTGTCATTAATATCCATGACCACTATTGTAAATGTGAAGTCTTTGTCAAGATGTTTTTTGGTTTTACTGTGGATGAGTGAAGCTGACAGATTGTAGACACTTTTCTTCTCCCGGTCCAACTTTGCATTGACCATGATATCCCCAATGTCATTTACAGTAAAAATGCTATCAGCACCTTCTCCTGAGAGAATATATCTTGCAGATGCACCGAAAAGTGTGTTTTCTAACTAAAAAGAGAAAGGAATGAGGGAAAGAAAGTTTAGAAATAAAAGCAAGCATTACAACAAACATTACAATAATCCAAAGATTTTGTTCATTATATCTAACTTTAAATAGTAAATCCTCATATGACTACTTGAAGTACTTGAGTTTACTTTAAGCAGCATATTCAAAACAGCACTATATACATATTTTCATTCAATTTACCATTGTTTAGACCCTTTACCTTTCTAATTTTTTCAGGCGGGGGATTCTCCTCAGTAACATAAAGTTTATCCCATCTCCACTCTCTCTTATGTCTTTGCAGCACTCTACTCGACATGGATGGCATCTTCAGAGCTTGGTAGACATCAGCTCCAGCGCTGAGGGCACATAAAACGACCAGGACACCTGCCCAGAAGACAGGCTCAGTCATCTGTCTGCAGGCAGTGTGTTTCATCATCTGTACACCATGTGAATGGAACAAAGAAGAAAAATATATACATTAAGTCATGCCTTTCAAGATGGTTTCTTCAGCCTCAAAGACCACAGTATGTTTATTTATTTTTTTTAAGAAATAAAGAAATAAAGAAAGTCCTTCATTATCTCTGACTTTGAAATCCCTTCATTAAATCTCATTAGGGTTCCTCCTGTGGCACAAACTTTCGACTGTGTTCTACTGAATGATGGGAAACAGCACACTAACTGTGTGACACTGTTAAAGCTTACTAATACATTCCCTAGCCTACTACATTCCCATCCCAGATAACACGCTTTAGCTTGATGGACCATTCTTATGTTAGACTCATTTAGATGATGATGTTAAGATGAGGTGGATTATGCTTCTTAAGTGTTCCCAAATTGCTAAATCTCTGCTATAGGGCCTCATGAAGTCTTCTACTCAAAATGATTGCTTTCACATACGCTATAAAACAATGGATTCAGAAATGTACGGGCAGCACATAGGATATTTCTACTCTGATGTTTTGCCAGCTTTCTTCTTCTTTTTGTTTTCTCCAATCAGATTAAGGGCAAAAGGGGAAATGCTGTTCATTATCCACTCTTTGTTAAGATTGGAAAAAGTTATTCTATAAATTCTCTCTTACAAAAGAGTTAAATTTAAAACAGTATGGAAACACATTCTTCCAGCAATGTTTTTATTAGGTTTTCCACAAAAATTATATTACTTGTGATGTTTTAGCTGAAAAGTCAAAAGTTGATGCTGCTTGCCATTTTTTTTGTTTTTGATGCAAACTATCCATTTCATATTTGACTTGCTGGTTACTAAACATTAACATTTTAGTTCTAAAGTCCTCTTTCCTCTCTCTTTTATCCTTTTTATTATATTTTTATAGAAAAAAATGAGGTCAAATAATTTCTATTTTAACAAGTCTAATGTAAACCATGACATACTTGTCTTAAATTTCCCAACCACCTCTCTCAGCATAAAATATATTTTTTAAATTTATTTATCATTCATTTTATATATTATTCATTAATATTCAGTGCAGTGCTGAGGCTCATTGTAATTTCAGCACATTGAAACAGAATCTATCAATACAAATTGTTTTCAACAGTTGACATTATTGGAAGGCACACCAGCAATTGTTTTTTAAACCAGTCATTTGAAAGGCTTTGCGTGTATGTGTGTATATCTATGTGTGGGCTTCAGATTAAAATAGGTTTAATCACGGAGCAGCTTCCAGCAATCTGCAGTCTGCCTACTCTCTCCTCTAGGAGATTCAGCCTGACATGCATCAGCTCTCCCCTCCTTTCTTTCACACATCTTCAGTGTCACAAGTTCCAGCAACCTGTTAAAGGTGTCACTGTCTGAAGTGTGTGTACTGCACCTGTTCTCACCACTGACTCCTCTGATACACCTCTCTTCATTTAGATTCTATGTATATGGTCACATAATGTCAAGCTCACGGCTGGCATGATTTTTTATTATTTATAGCCTGAACTGTGATGTTTTACATGACCTTTAATCATTAACAGCACCAATCTTTGTATGACAGATAGCCCTGCATCTGCAAAAACATTATTTCTACGGTGGCATATGGGATGAGACATTAAGAATAACCTGTAACTGCTGTTTCAAGAAAAAAGCAGGACAGATGGTGCACAGATTTATAATAGTTTATTTGTTACATCCAGATAAGTCTTCCCATGGGTCAGTCAGTGTTCCTTGGGAATTTCTTTCTTTTTTTTTCTTATTAAGTTTTATTTCAAGCAAAAATATATGTTAATATACTTACATAGAACAGTTTATCGAACACACACACACACACACACACACACACACACACACACACACACACACACACACACACACAACAATTTCCTTCCTATTAGTCCAGGAAGCATCATTCAAATCAGACTTTAGATTTGTTTGGTGAGAAATATTACAATACAAATTAAACTTGAATAAAACCAAATACAACATACACAGATACAGTACTTATTATACAGATGTACAAAATAAGTAATTATTTCAACTGAACTTCATACACTCTACTTAAAAAAAAAAAAACGAAAAAGACAAACATATATACATAAATGTATTCGACAAACATAAAAAAATAAAATCACCTACCAGAGGTGTTTTGGTCCCTTTAGCAGTCTTCCTCGATTCGAAAAACCCTTCAGTAAATGAGTGGTATTATATCCTCCTCAGTCTCTGGTCAGTGGTGTCTGTTTCCAGCTGTATGTGAACTGGTCTGAGCTCCCACTGAGCTGTTCACTGGACAATCAGCCCACTCAAAAGTGGCAAAAGTGATCAGCCCAGCAGTTCCTCTGGTCACTTCCTGTTATTGCCCCTGCCTCTTCAGTCCAGCTCCAAACACCTCTCTGGAAAATCAGATAAGATTCACAGCCCCCTGAGCACCGGCAGCTCCGAGAGGCAAGTGGAGCATTACACCGCTGAACGAGAGAGAGAGAGAGAGAGAGAGAAACACGGGGAGTGATAGAGGGGGCCAGAGGTGGGAGATCATTAATTCCAACTCGCTCCCTTAAAGAGGAGAGGAAAGCAAAAAGTGATTTATTATTCAAAGCTATAGAATAAAGAGCATGATAAACAGGTTAACGGAGTTAAAGTAATCCCGAGAGATTTTCCCGAGAGAGTGGTATTAAATTTTACAGAGGTTGTGACTGTCATATCTGCCTCTGTGATCTTGTCTAAACTATAAGTGAGGAAGGGGCGGGTGGAGAGGTCTAGTCGTGCTTTCAGAGGAGGGTTGAGTTTAGGGACTGGGACTTGCGGCGCATGTATGTATCTGTCAGAAGTGCTTAGTGTTGTGCCCCATTGATCTAAGTGGAGAGAGTCAGTTTAGTAGGATTAGTTGCATGGGATGACCGAGCCGTTTTGACAGGGGACCTAAGATAAATACCCCTGGGTGCTAAGACTGAGAGGCAATTGCTGAAGTGCAGACCTGCTTGACATTTGCTTGTTTGTTTGTCTGCCCCTTGTCTTTTGTGAGGATATTCTTATTTCTTTGAATATGTCTACTGGCCTTCACTTTGAAAGACATGGCTGACAGACTCCCACGACAGGCCTCTGGTATAAAAAAATAAAATAAAATAACAATAAAAAACAATGGTCTGACCTTTGATCCTATTTAAGCTCTACCGCAGAACGCCCTGAAGAACTTTTGTTTAAATTTGGTTGACTTTAAATCTGCTTCCTCTCCTTGAAGAGTATTACTTGACCTTATTTTTTTTTTTTTTTACTGTAACACACTAACACACAGGAAAAAAGAAATCAGATTGTGATAAGGGGAAGAAATGTTGACGTTCCATATTGTGGTCTTGAAACATCATTGGTGTCAAAAGTCTTCACATTCATTACTCAGGTAGAAGTATAGATACTAGGGATTAAAAATACTTTTGTAGAAGTTGAAGTATCAACTCAAGTTTTTAACCCAAGTAAAAGTGTAAAAGTACTGGTTTCAAAAGTACTTAAAGTATAAAAGTAAAAGTAATGTAAGGAAAAAAATGCCATTAAGAACAAAAGCTTAGGACGTGCCACCGGGACGGTGCACTACCTCACCTCCTCAAAAAAAAAAAAAAAAAAAAAAAAAAAAAATTCTAAAGGCCATAGGCTTTAATGAACATGTTATGTTAAAATGTTCATGTTGAAAAATTTGGGATGCACTAG
Organism: Carassius gibelio; assembly: GCF_023724105.1. Lineage (NCBI taxonomy): Eukaryota > Metazoa > Chordata > Actinopteri > Cypriniformes > Cyprinidae > Carassius > Carassius gibelio. Next base: position 22,496,749 of record NC_068402.1, on the reverse strand, counting down.
GCTACCTATTTCAGCCGCATATATGCCCATTGAAAATGAACATACTTTAGTACAATGTATATACATTAAAGAACTAGAGATATGATGAATAGTTGCCTATAAGTATTATAGTGCGAAATGTCAAACTTCAGAGGCATGTCATCAATAACCTTTAATGGAATGTAAATGTACATCCAAGCTTAGCTGCAGGAATCTGCGAGGGCAATGGACAAAAAAAATTGGTGCAGGCTTAGTAACAATTACTCTTGTATGGTTGTCTATTTACAATAAACATTATAGTGCTGTCAAAATGAATTATTAATCCAAGTGATTAATCAAAAAATAAAAATAAAAATAACTCATAATCCTGATACCTTCTTGATTGATAGCTTCCTGTATTTGCTACATACGTCTGCTATGTCCATTGTGGGGGGTAACGAGTTACAAAGTTGGTATAGCCTACTTATCACAACATTGTGAATTGCATTGTTAATCGCAAACGATAATTTATTCAAACTACCTAGAGTAGCTTAATTTGCAGAGGTAGAAAAGAAAGCACCAATTTGATAACTGAGCCTGTAGTTGAGAAATAATAACTTTTAAGAAATATATTTTTTGAAAAACTAACCCAACACAGGCTATGTCCTTGCTGGAGTGTGATGTGATTTGTGTAATGCTCAAGTGCGATGGATCGCGTACAAACCAATAGGGTGTCGATATGGTATATGTTTATACTTCTCATCCAACCACAATCCAACTCAATCCGGATGGCACGATTTATCTGGCTGTATATATATATATATATATATATATATATATTTTTTTTTTTTTTTCTCTTGAATGATGACAAGCAGGAATGAAAACAAGCTGAAATGAAATAGCAGTAACGATCCTATTTTGAAAATGTAAGGAGTAGAAGTAAAAAGTTGGCTGAAAAATAATTAAGTATACAGTATACAGTAAAGTACTCAAAATGTCTACTTAAGTAAGGTAACAAAGTATTTGTACTTCGTTACTTGGCACCTCTGTGAGACATAACTGTTTCAAAATTGCATAAAGTGAAAACCAACTGGTGTCCTCCAGCTAACTTGATTTAAGAACATTTTACACAACTAATTCTGTGATACCTGTCGAATTCAGATGCTACTTATGAAAGTAAGGGATGGATGTCTTACACACACACACACACACACACACACACACGTTTGTTTTTGTTAAAAGTGGGGACATCCCATAGGCGTAATGGTTTTTATACTGTACAAACTCATTCTGTATGATTTAAAAGCGTTTTGAAAAATGGGGACATGGGTTATGTTCTCATAAGTCACCCTCTCCTTGTAATACCTGTGTCATACCCATGTCATTATACAGAGTTGTGTCCTGATATATGTCACAAAAACAAGAGCACACACACACACGCACACACATTTATTTATTTGGTGGTAAAGCACATTGGACAACCTGGGTTGTAATCACTCGTGCTCTACAAATGAAATTGCCATTGCCATTAAATGACTTCCTGAGGCAATGACAAATCTCGTGTATCTTTGGGCAGAAACAAAATTTGACTTAAATAGGCAAACTTAAAAACTGCTTCTATGGATTCCTTATTTTAGTATCAATGTACTTTACGTTCCTCATCGTCATCTGAGACCTTTCCTTCTGCCTCCTACAGGCACGACCGTGGTGTTTAACCCTGCCACTGTCCAGCAGACATTATCTGCACCATCACCCACCAGACCGCACGAGGCAGCGGATGCCTTGTGAAGTGTGTGCTTTAAAAATAGCAGGGTTCTTGTCTTCTCTCATTTGCCCTGGGTGAGCAGTCAAGCGCATGGAGGCCCTCCGAGAAAGCTGATGTATGGCATGTTTGAGGTGTTAGGACTGATCTTAACGAGACATTTATGTTCATTTAACGTGATCCTATTCCTAAATCCACCCGGGGGGCATAGTCTGGATGGAATAACATCAATCGCAACACAACACAACAATCGCCCTCCTTCCTCTTTAGTCTTACTGAAAATGGACCCTTTTACCCTTTGATGCACAAGCTATGTTCATTTCCTATGTTATTTCATGCATGGCTGGGCATTTACTTGTTTAATCTTTTGAAATCAGTTTATTTCAGCATTTAATATGCATTGATCTATGAATGCCGTTATCCAAGAATATTCTAAATATTATTGTCTTCAATGACCCTCAATTATTATTTACATTTTTCTTAGGTTTTGTGGACTCATATGGGCCAAAAAGGACCCATCTACAGTATGCAAGCTTGATATAACAAGAATAAAGACAACATTTTGTTAAAATAATCAGTTAAAAGTCAACACATTTAACACTTTGCCACACACAACATACACATATCACTGATAGTCAATAATGCTGAAATTGAACAGTACTGTATCTGTAGTGCAACTGTAGTAAACTGTAGTGTATGTGACCGAATAAAAGAAAAGAAAACGTACAAATTTTAATCACACAGGTACAGCGACAGCTCAAATTGCCATTTTAGTGTTTACAAGCCTCACACATGACAACTCCACATTTGTGCTCTTTGCACACAGGCCTGTTGCACTGTGAACACCAGCTGCTGATTTGTCTTCCCTTGGCCAGGTGGTGGCTACATTTTTTTTTTATCCCACGTCTTCCGATTGCTTCTGTAATAGGGTTTTGAACGTTGGGCACATGACAGGCTCTTTGACCAGATTCTTGATAAATAGCTATTATGCTTTAGTCACACAAGCAATGCAATCATCAAGGTGTTGCTCAATGAAGTTGATGTAGGCCAGGGATGTTCAGTCCCGCTCGCCATATATATATATATATATATATATATATATATATATATATATATTTGCATATAATAACCATCTATTTCAGCTATTATTTTGTTGACATAGCTAAAATAGGCTTGCTAGAATATGTCAACAACATAATAGTACTGGACATGTCTCTCTTTCTCACTTGTAATAGATTTCAAAGTCAAGGTAACCTTAGCCTAGCATTCAAATATTATGTACAGTTATACATCTTTCAAAATATTTATTAATCATTTTATGCTATAAAACAATTATAAAGTAATATTTATATGGATATACAAAAGCAGCTTGTTGAGTTGTGTCAATAAATATGTGTCTGCAGTTAATATGTTTCTACTTGCAAAAAATAGCAATTATCAAAAGTTTCTATATGGGTTGTTTTTGATCCATGTGTGTAAATGTGATGTATAAATAGAAAAACTCTTTATTTATAATATAATATAGTATAATATATAATATAACTTATAATATAGACTTCATGTGAATTTATATATATATATATATATATATATATATATATATATATATATATACTGTATATATATATATATATATATATATATATATATATATATATATATATATATATATATATATATATATATATATATATATATATATACTGTATATATATATATTAGGACCGGGACTCGATTAAAAAAATTAATCTAATTAATTAGAGGCTTTGTAATTAATTAATCGAAATTAATCGCATTTTAATTGCATATTTGACCTGAGAACAGTGAGAAGTAATTTTTTTTTTCACATTGAGACCAGTGCAATTTTTGCCATGAAGTGTAGCAATAGCATATTTAGAAACAATTTAGAAATAGTACATTTCAGAAATTCAGGTAGCTTATAGGTGCTGGAACCTTCTGTAAAGTGTTTTTTTAAGTAAAACACAATACTGTCAATTACATTCAGAACATTGGAAACACTGACTATTAGAAAATATCTCTCTGTTGCTTCAGAGGCCATAACATACTAAGTCCAACTCTCAATAACCTTGGCCAAAACAATAAAGAGTTCAACATAAACTGTTGCACCAACAAAATAATACATAGTTCAACATAAAGTGTAAAGTCCACGCTAGCTGCTATATGTTTTGCGTGGTGATACCATAGACAGTAAAAGAAATGGACACAGCGACCCCATTGGAACTCAATTGAGACAAGTGAAGCCCATTTTTAGCGTTTTTTAGCACTTCCGTTTCTGACGCGCAGACTCAAACGAAGCTTGATGACGTCAGCAACCTGTCTGACAGATGTAAATCTTCTAAGTGGCTGTGCGTGCAAACTGCCATCGTTAATCTTGCAGAGACGGCGAGCTTGAGCGGGGAGTTCTTTGTCGTGAGTGAGCAGGAGTAAGTATTCTGATTAATTATTTTGTATAGTATTTTAAAATGTAACGCCAGTACGCCATATTAAGTTAATTGCCTGCGAGCTTCTCCTCCTGTCTGTACGGTAATGCGACAGAGAGTTGAGTGGTTATGACGCAATCGTTAGCCTGTTTTTTACAAAAACTGTTTATACGGGGCCATAATGTATACATAGAAGGTAATGGAGCCCTTTATACATTTTCGTGTATCTTTAGAAATAAATAATGGACAAACAGAGTCTTTAAACGCCTCCTATGTAAAGTTATTCGCTGTCAAAGTGACGTCAAAATGAATGGGAGTCAATGGGAATGCTAACGCAAGTGAAGTTCTGCTACAAGATGGCAGCTTGCAGCCGACTTCAACTTCCGGTCGACTTCCTTGCCGCCTGGGTGATACTTGAGGCTCGATGTGCTGCGGTGATATACGAACACTAGTTGGTGCTCCAGTATAATCGGTCCGCCGAAACTCATCCAGTGAGAAACGTACCGCAGTGCAAAAATAAGTTATTAAAAATGCGGGAAATTTTTTTCTGTAATTAATTAATCTTAATTAACGCGTTATTTTTTGTGTAATTAATTAATCTCAATTTACGTGTTAAAGTCCCGGCCCTAATATATATATATATATATATATATATATATATATATATATATATATATATATATATATATAATTTATAATACATAAATAAACACACACACACACACACACACACACACACACACACACATATATATATATATATATATATATATATATATATATATATATATATATATATATATATATATATATAATGAATACCTGGATTAATAAATGATAAAATACATCAATATTGAGCAAAGAATCACTCATGATTGAAATAACGTAGGGGATGAATACAGATCATTTTAGACCCATGTTTACCCCATTAGAAGTGTAGTAATACAAAAAACATTTTTATTCTAAAAGTAAGAAAGGAAGAAGGAAAATAAAGATTTGTGATGATCAAAAGCACATTAATTGAGGAATTCCTGGAATACTGAATGATTCAATTAATTTTTTGCAAAGATAAAGAAAAATAAAAAAATAAAAAAATAAACCCAGTCCGGTCACTTTAGATCCATGCTGTGCATCAAAGGGTTAAAGAAACAAGACTTTCATATTGAGCTCAAATAATTTGTCGCCATACTGGGGATGAGGCAGAGCGTAAAAGTCTGTAATTGTGATTATTTATTTTTTTGCCTTGGTAACACGTCTCAGAATAATTGTGTTACGGTCATACCAGTGAAAATTTGTTTTAATAATGAAACACAAAGAACCCTTCAAAAGCTAATGAGAAGAGCCTGAGGAATATGCATCGAATGCATCCTGCTGTTTGCATGACTTCATCTAAATTATGCAGCATGAAGGATACAATAGCATCAAGACACATTCAAGCTAAGGATGTTTCTGCTTTTGAAGCCGTCTGAAGTTTAAAAATGGCTATTGTTTTCTTTTGATTTGGGAAAAGTTCCATTCACACTGTTCTGATATTAGTTTCACAGATTCCAAACCTTTTACCTAATTCAATCCCAAAAGAAATAAACACAGAGAAAATATCAAAGCCAGTGGCTAATTCACTTTTCAGGAAGCATATTAATGCTAAGTTTATCACCTCATTCAACCGGGCGGCTAGACTAACAGAGCCGGCGCTTGCAGTGCGTCTTCCAACAGAAAGTTAGCACATTATTTTTGATGTTAAGATGTGTGAAGAGATGACCCGGAGCAGTGAGCTACAAAATAAGAATGCAGCCTCAGTTGTAAGAGAAAACAGACCGGGGCGATACTTTCATGTCGCTTTCCTTGCACTCACATGTTGAATTCATTAATTCCCAGAACATATTCCCTTCAGGTTTAAGGACTTGAGAGAGTTAAAATTGCCAGAGAGTTTCATCATGGGCCTACTTGCCCTTCATACCTTTTTCAATAACAAACGGGGGAAGCATATTCAAGGGTGGGTAATCACAGCAGAGGGATTGCCTCATAGTGGGAAGGCAGAACACACATGCCATTTTGTAGATATTATTTCAAAAGCAACATGGTACTTTACAAAGTATTGTACTTTGTAACATCAGAATCAAAATGTAACAACTACGGTGAAAGACTGAAAGCTTCCGTGCATTTCCCCGTGATTGCGGTCGGGTTTGAGATTCGCAAAGGGAGGGCTGTTGAGCGCCACATCGGTGACATGCGAGTGGAATTAGTCACGAGGAATGAATCACGTTACATTTTTATCTCTGAAGTCACAACCCCATGTATGGTATACAGAGTATCACGCCCACCGTGATTCGTTATGCCAGCTTCAAAGTCTCTGTTCTCCCCTCCTACACCTTTCCAAAACCGAGAGGTCTGCTAATCCCATCACTTCAGTCCTAATCAAGCAGCTCCAGCCCTGCAGTCATTTCCGTAATTCCAGCCCCGGCTTCCTCCCAGACCCAAACTAATCTTTGGCTCACGTCCTGTGTTTGAACCTTCAGAAACATAGCTGAAGAGGTGCGGACCAGCACCCCTGAACTTTTAATCGCTGCACAGATTTGTGCTTTGCTAACCAATTACGCACACATGCTGAAACGTGTTGTTAAAGGGCAGCGATGTCGCCACTGAAAGCATATCTACGTGTTCATGGCTGGTAATTAGGGACAATGATATAAAAACATTTAGGACTGTGAAGGATTTTTTTTTGTATTTTTTTTTGTAACACTTGGTTTCGCTATTTGGATTGAAGCACACATCTCTTACATAGAGGCTCATTTTGTCAAGTCTCCTGAGTGCACTATAAGACAAATGTTCTGAACTGGCCAGCTGTGTTGGATCCATGGGATTTCCGTTCTGTCAACAGGAAGCTCAAGTTTAGGGGCTTAAATGGTGATGTTGCTACTGTTTCAATAGGAGGAAGTGAATTGACCTAAGGCTGAGTGATGCATTCCTTAGCGGGAAGAAAAACGTAACTCCAGGACACTGGGGACTTTGAGCTATGTCTAGGGTTTTTGTTTATTTTTTTAAATTTTTTTTTTGCACCTTGAATTTCTTATGATCAGCAGATTTTATTAAGATCAGTAATAAAATTCTTAATAAAATCTTTTTATTTCTGAATGTTCAATTAGTCTAACTGTGGTTCCAAGAATGAATATATATATATATATATCAAGGTTATGATACAATGGGAGTGATTGAGGCCAAATTTTGAAGGACTTAAAAGCGGAAACATGAGGTTTTATAAAAGCCCATTTACTCATCTGTAAAAAAAAAAAAAGATTAAATTATTTGACCTGTAAAGTTGTTCTCATCATTTTTATAGTGTTATTTTGTCATGCTTGTCAAGCTGAAAGTAAGATATTTATCAATAAAAAAAGATATGACCAATGAGTCATGGTAAAATATGTTTTTATTTCCATTTCTTTAACTCATTCAAATCATATGACTAATTTCAGATTCATTTTTTAAGTCATACGGGACTCAAACATACAATTTATTCATATCAAATCATGTTTACATCTCGCGGTTATACTCCTTAAACCTTAAGTATTTTAATGTTTACAGATTGGTCTCATTCACTTCCCTTTTTAGTGCCTCATTGTAAACCAGTTCTTTTAAAGAAATGGATGGTCAAGTTGAAATAATTTTCATGGTCATCAACATTATGCCTCAAGTGCTGTTGACTGAGCTGAACCAAGAATATTCCTTTAATAGTTATCTGATTTAATAACAGAGGTGAGATGATTAGACAGATTCTTGTCTTTCTCTTTCGTCTTTATCCCCTGTATGCCCTGTTTATCTGCTTATGCTTTCACTCGTGGCTTTAGTATAATCTTTAGCATTAAGAACCAATTTAGTGGCCCAGTCGCACAAAACACTGTGTTCAGGAACTTCCATCTGGGCGATGGGTGATAGGGGGTCATGTTGTCGGACAACACCCCACCCCCTTGCAAACGCAAATCTGCACTCTTTCTGATTTTCTTTCTCTCTAAGCCAACCAACCTCGTTGTTACAAATCACAAAGTTGTCTTTATTCTCCGATCTTCTGCTGCTAAGAGGAAGATCGCATATTTCTTTCTTCTTTACCCTGTTTAGAGAAGTGTTTGCTTTACATAATCACTGATTTCCGCCGTTCAAAAGAAGGCGAATGACCCGGTGGAAAATGCGAACTGAGAGTACACACTTCACATGGCAGTTTCCTGAAAATGTTCTCAGGACTCAGTGCTTACTAATGCCGCATTTTGAGGAAGCTGCTGCTGAAGGGCTCCATTTGCAGCTACACTGAGAACTGAGTCAGTGCAATCCAGCGAGAGAGAGTAATACTGCTCTGAAAGCCTCTGTAACCCCGAGTCACTTGCTGGCAGCTGGTTGTTTTCTGAGGGAGAGTAATTTGGATGGAGCGCCTTGCCTTATAAAGGATGGACGGGATTGGCTTAGATATCCATTAGAGAGGTCTTTCTAAGCCTGTTATTAGAGTGGAGAAGAGGGATCTATTGAACGATATCAGGGAGATTTTGAGTTTTTAGTGAGATTTGAAAGCCACCCCCCTTCCCACACCTTCTTAGCGATTTGCATTCTCTTTTGCGGTGTTATCAGGAACATTATTACATTTTCCAAGGATTTCTGTCGTAAGACGGTCTAGGCGTTTGGGCTTCTCTGGGAGTTGGAACTTCTTTTTGGTCATTAAAATTAGCTAAACGTTGCATCTTACGGAGGTCCAATGATCTAAAACATATATTTAAGTATTTTAGTCACACATGCAGTTGACATGACAGAGTGGTACAAGGTACAAGATCTACTATTCCTGTAAGTATGCTGTTTGAGCGACATAGATTTAGAATGCAGTCATCCAAACAGGCTTTTGGGTTTGTTATACCGCTGCAGGCTATGTCTTAATTGAAGCATGATTAATGAATAAAGTTCACTCCCACATGTTATGGATTATCTCTAAATATATATCACTAATTTGATTCGTACATTACACTGCAGCTGACTGTCATTAGCACATATGCTTAGTTGTTTAGAAATACAGAGTGTATTTCCACTGTGCTTTGATGAGAACAAAAGGAAACCTCGTCAATTGATTATTAATGGCATGAATGGAATCACAGTTCCTGTATTATGAGTACTGCACATGTGATTCCATATACTTTATTCATCATCATCACTTGTGCCTATGGAAATTAGATTCATTCTCTCTTAACTGATACTTTTATTCAACAAGGGCACATTGATTTGATCAAAAGTGGCAGCAAAGACACTTATAATGTAAAAATATATATTTTGAATAAATGCTTTTGAACTTCCAATGTAATGGTCATCGTGTATTATAATTTATATGATTTATATGTGTACATTTAAACAACAACAACAACAACACAAATATATGTATTTATTTGTCTAATTTTGGTCGTGGTTTTAAATTTGGGTCTTGCAACTGAGATGGGACGGAATGAGTGTGTGTGTGTGCGTGTGTGTGTGTGCGTGTGTGTTTGGTGTTGTATGTGGGGGGAATTAGGGCGTAGCACTCCAGTCCGTTTATCCATTCACCATGAAGTTACAGCCATGCAAAACAAAGCTCATAAATTATGCATGCCAAACATAGGAATAAAATTAAAACCACTTTCTCAGTGTCTGTGTGCTCAATCTCTTTCCTTGCATATAAAATAGATCTGAAAGATGATGTCAAAATCATTATAAAATATGTAAGAATAGAAACACAATAGCAAATCTAGACAGAATATGTAAGAAATAATAATCAGTTTTAAAAGAAAATAAAGTATTCAGTCTTTTTCTATAGCATGTTTTGACTTCAGAAGCACTCTGTCTGGTTGGATGGATGAATAGATGGATTTAACGCTGTTTAGTTCAAAAGTACAGTACTTCATCTCAATCTAGAAACTCTTCTCTAGGTGTGACGTTAGAATGGGTTCAGTTCCTAACAATGGCGTAAACCCCACTGCTGGAGAGAAAGGGGCTCTGGAGAACAGAAGTCAAAACAAATCAGAACACAAAAACAAGTGCACTGACATGGCAATGCAAAGTGCCAGATTATCAAGGTTAAACATCTAATCCCTTTATCTTTTTCATCTCTTGATTGCTTCACCAAAGCCACTTTCCCTCACTTGGCAGAGCACACACCTTGCGACCCGCTTTTAGTCCAGATTAAGAGAGACCCCAATCCCATTCAGAGGATCTGATTAAACCGCTGCTTCGAGAAATCCAGTCACGCCTTATTTTTGATCTCGCTTCCCCTCATCACTAACACAGAAAATAATTGTTTTTTTTTTAGATTATCTTTTCCTTGGAGAGAGAAGACCAAGGCCGTTTTCTCTGACGATGCAACAGAGGCAGTGCCTCTTCAGAATAATTGGTTGAGAAAATAATTTGAAAATATTTCAAAATATAACATTAAAAAGTGTATAAATCAAAGTATAACAAATCACACACTTGGATACAACCACTTTGTTACCTCAAAATAAGACTTAAAACTGTTAAAAAGATTAACTCAACATAAGTCCACATATAAAATGTATTGTTTTAATGATTTTAAAATATAAATATAAACAGATTATTGAAACTTTCTTTTTTATATATATAGTGTTTAACCAAGAAAATGTGACTGTATTTACATTTGATTCAAACAGACAAACAAACAAAACAACATCATTGCCTCCAGCATTCAGATTTCAGGACACCGCTGCACACTACTGACACACCACTCCTTTTTAACCAATTCATTCTCTGACATCCAACACAATTATAGGCTACTTTAAAAGGTCTAGTATGCAATTTCCTCGTAATTTGTCCACTGGTCATATTACAGATTATAACCCAAATGTGTATAAGTCTAAATAAAATACGATAATTCAAAAATATTCAAATGTGAAAAGAAATAATAGTTATACATTAAATAAAATTTCAACCATTTGTGATCCATTTCAACCCGTTTTTATCACTACAGAGCTCTCCAACACCAAAGAGTAAGCCTTATTTGAAGTTTTTTGTTTCTTGTTTATCTGATGACAAACAGATGACTCCGCTCAAGGAGTCAAGGGGTCAAGATCTGGCTGGTAAACATGGCACCGCTAGCCCATGCTGGTAGATGCCCTGACTAAACCATCTGCTTCAAAAGTAACTTTGTTTACTGACGATCATTCTTATGTAGCCATGTACTCTGGACGGCTGATTTCAAGTATCACAGTTTCTGAGTATCTTGTGCCAGCAGAGCAACAGCTGATAATGATGACACTAGTGTCTTCTCTAGAGCTGCTTTCAGCAGAAATTGAAACCTTTTTGAACATTATTAACACTGCAATTTTTCTGTACACTGCTGAAGCTGCTTTGAAATAATCTGCACTGTATAAAGTGCTATATTAACGTGATTTGAACATTTTAATGAATTTCTCCAGGCTTTTCATACCTTCTAGCAAGTATTCACGAATCAAGGAAGGCGAGTGTGTCTGACAATCCCGTGAGCTTTTATAGCTCTGCATCGCCATCTAGTGGAAAAAACGCGTTTCCGCCGCGTGTGTCAGAGCATGATCTCACATGACCGAGGAGGAGAGCGCTGAAAATGTGAAACGCTGTAATTTCCTTGTAAACAAATAATAAAAGACCTTTTCAAGAAAGACAGTGATTACCCAGCAAGTGACCATGTGTCTTCATCAAGGCTTCTCTGTCAGCTTAATTTCCATGGCCCTCGTTGGAGCATCTCCAAATGGCATTGGCTGCCATATTTGAAGAGGCAGTGAGCTATTCTGTGTAATTATCACTGATGTGTATGCTTGCGGTGGAGTGGCTCATTCCAAACTTGGACAACGTTCAGAGACAGTTATCTGCACGAGCGCTGGGATACCACACAGACATATGCAGATACACAGACATGGACACGTTCACACAAAACACTCACCCACCCACACACACACACACACACACACACACACACACACACACACACACACAGAGGAGGCAGAGGATGTTAGCTTAACTGACAAACACCATACTGTTTTATTTACTTTTCCCAGAAATAATTGTTGGCATCTCTCTGTGTAATGCATTTAATATTTTTATTTTTATTTTACAGGTGTGGTCCTGGTCAAGACAATCTCCTGAACTCCAAACTGAATGTCAGAATGGGAAAGAAAGGAGATTAAAGCAATGTTGAGCGTGGCATGGTTGTTGGTGCCAGACGGGCAAATCTGAGTATTTCACAATATGCTCAGTTACTGCGTTTTTCACACACAACCATTTCTACAAAGAATGGTGTGAAAAGGGAAATACTCAGACCGGGATGTGGTGGAACGGGAGCTTCGTGCCCTGGTTGTGCATCCCACAAATCTCCATCAACAACAAGATGCTATCCTATCAATATGGGCCAACATTTCTAAAGAATGCTTTCAGCACCTTGTTGAATCAATGCCACGTAGAATTAAGACACTTCTGAAGGTGAAAGGGGGTCAAACACAGTATTAGTATGGTGTTCCTATTAATCCTTTAGGTGAGTGTACTTTCAGGTTGACTCTATGACTTTCCAAATATATGATGATCATGAAAACTGGTTATGACATTCATCACACGTCCTCCATGACAAATGTGATGCATTACAGGTAAAAAACATGAACGTTTCACAAAACAGAAGAACATTCCCGTCACTTTTTTTAGTTCAGTTTGTTTGTTCAAAAGAAACATGAGGCTTACCTCTGTATAATTCATCAAGAAACGTCCAACTTCACTAGATTCATAAAAAGGCCCTAGTGGTTGTGAGGCCTTCACATACCGGATCATTAAACATCTGAATTACACTGTGAGATCATATTGCATCACGAGCAGCATCAAGGCCAGAGGACGACTCACATTTGAACAGGATTCCACAAAGGCCTAATTAATTTAATAATCATAAAAGAAGGTAAACATGTTAATGCTATTTGTACTTTTGTATTGAGAGAAATCACTATAATTAATTCATAAAAAGACCTAACAGCATTCATGAACAATATCTTCAAAGTTATGTTAGGTTACGTTCATCCCTACAGACTTCTTATCACAGAATTACAGTCTTTTTTTAATGATCTTTTGTCATTATTTATGCAAGCTATAGGGTAATGACTCAAAACAAAATCATTCAAAGGCACTCGCTAAATGACAAATAATGAAGCTACGTCTTTAAGACAGATGTGGTGACTGTGGGGAAAGTGAAGTCATGGCTGTCAGATATTTCTAATCTACATTTTGGAAAAAAACATATTTTTGTACACTTACTTTAATAAGCAATGAGACTGCATGCAAAGAGTTAAAGCTGGCGACTACGTTTTTTTTTTTTTCTTCTGTATTGTGAGATATCTGGCCTGTCGAACAAAAGGATGGTACCAGAGGTGGGTGACTTACATTTACTTGAGTACATTTTTGGATAACTAATTATTTTGGAGTAGCCTATATTTGCGCTCCTCTTGTTACTTTATCTTTATCTGTATTTTCTCTCTTCTCTGTGTCAGAGGTTATTTATACATATATAATACATACTTTAAAATATAATTTATTATGTGATGCAAATCTGTTACTCCAGTTTTCAGAGTCATGATCCTTCAAAATATTATTCTAATATATTGATTTATTACCAGTGCTGGAAACATTACTGCTTAATATTTTTTTGGAACCTGTTACATTTTGTTTAGGATTAGTTGATGGATAGAAAGATAAAAATAACATCATTGATAATAAATCAACATATTGGAATGATTCCTGAAGGATTATGTGGCATTGAAGACTGGAGTAAAAATGCTGATGAAATATATTTATACACACACACGCATACATTACATGCATTTTATCTATATCTAAATAAAAAATAGGCTCAGTATATATGACCCAAAGTTACTAGTAACTAACTACTTGAGTAGATTTTTTATCCGATACTCTTTTACTCTTACTCAAGTAACTATTCAGACTAGCACTTTTACTTGAGTAATTATTTCTATAAGTACTTTTACTTTTGCTTGAGTGCAGTTTTTGGGTACTCTACCCACCTCTGGCTGGAACTTAATTTTATTTATTGGATTTCATTGGACTGTTCTGTACACGTATACATGTTCTGTACAGGCGACGTGTACGTTTTTGATTATGAGGGCACATTAATTAATAAAAAGTAATGTTTATATAAATCATTAATAATAAATCCTGCAATATGGCATACAAATGAGAACTGTCCGTTTTTTTCAAATGTGTCTTTTCTGCACTTCTGTATTCAACTCAGCTTCCCTCCAAGTTTTGTTTTTATCTTCCGCTCGTGTTCTCTGTCAGAGATGTATTTTTGTGTTGTCCACTGTGTTGTTTTGATGTTATGATGTATGTAGTTATCTGTCAGTGACAGCAGGTGGGACGTTTACTTGAGCTCAACAGGAGCTGACTCATGTCTGTACCTACATGTCACCTCTTTGCCATGCCATGACTTAAAGAAGACGTGCTAATGAAACTCCACTGATATGCTCCCAAAAACACATCCTGTCAACTTCAGTCAGGCTGCTGAAGACTGGAGTTCTGAACCAGTCAGAAGGGAGCTCATATGAAAGAATCTTTCATGAAACATGTCCAAGAAATGAAAGGAGGCAAGTTTGTAGAACAGATGTTTGCAAGAATAAGACATCTAGTAGATGATGAAGCACACGTGTAAATGCATGAAACCCTTACTTCCGCTGTTGTTAGACAGCAGCCGAATAAAGTTATCAGTCTTGTTCCAATCCTGACTACTACAGGTTGCTACAAGAAACTGAATTTTGAGACCAAGCTCAGATTTTTTTTTTACAATGCTTTGTATTCATGGAACTGTAGTCTGCATCTTTTGATTTGATTTTGATCTTTGACATCTTTGTTTGTCCTGACATTGTATGATATGTCATATATTAGGCATATAAGTGAAGAGCTTTTGTCAACCGAAGTATTATACAAACAATTTATGAAAGAAATGTTGGAGAATAACATGTCTTTAAGTTTTTGGAAATACAACATTGAACTGGACAAAATGGAGCAGGAACCACTGAGTTTCTGCAAGCTACTTCTATTCGCCAGTAGGTGGCGACAACTTATTAGAGAACCAATAAATAATTCAATTCACCAATTCATACAGAACCATGATTGGGACGCAGCATCTTTTATGAGAGGGTCATCGAACCATTCACTGACAACACTGAATTGCATACAACTCTATCTTTTACCATATCTTTGTATGGCAACATAAAGAGCAGTATGTGAGTGATTTGCTAAATTCTTTAATCGATTCATTCAAAACACAGATTCTTCACTCTCAGGGAAGAAAAAAAAAAGAGCTGCTTGTTTGGGGCAATTTTTGTTGTTGAAACAAAAATAGTCTTCTGGGAATATTGTGCCTGAAACGTAAGTAACTCGATATTACCGCCACCTTTGTTCAATTGTTGAAGCTATTAAATCATATTCCCTAAAGCTTAATCTTGTTGATGTTCAGAGCTGCGCTTGCTTGTAATAGCTTGGGTGATTTCAGAAGTACAAATAGGTTTTACACCATCAGTGTGGTCAAAATGCTTGTATTTGTATAATCACATAGCTTTACCCACAAAGCAATGACTTCTTTTCACATTTACAGCTGGTTATTTAAGTCTATTCTAATTTGCACTAGCTGACTACTTCAGAAGTAGATCAAGATGACGATTATTTAATGAGGGTGTCTTAAGTTATAGGCTAATTATTGTAATTAAGTTATAATAAGTTATAATGAATTTCTACCTTTTAAAAAAATGGACGATTTCAGTTTCAAAATCAATGCGTGAGTGACAAATAAACACAATATTTGATAGATATTCCGTGCCTGTTTTCTTGAGGCATGCATTATGAAACCAATTTAAATAAAGACTGGAGCAAGTTATATAAATACAATATTATTTGTGTAATTAAGTTAGAAATTAAATTGAAGATCTTACCTGATTTTGCTATAGTCGGCAAAATGTGTAAATCCACGTTGACCAGACAGAATTGGAAAATTATGATATGTAATCTATTCAAGCGTTATGGGGAAAAAAGAACACATTACAATACACAGATTAAAGATAAATCTTTTCAAATACATATCAAAAAATATATTTCTCAGATGGACCCACTTTAAAACAAATTTGATCTTCTCAAATAAAACTATAGTCCCAACTATTACCTTTTTGATAATCCTTTACACTAAAAGATAAAGATCTGTCATTACACTGACTTTAATTGTAAATGTTCACGCATGATTTCCACTGTAACTCCCAAAACAAGTAGCCTAATAGTAATACTGAAGATCAAACTTGACAGCTATCAGACGGAGCAGCACAGGGACTTTAATTTGGCACAACAGGCTATCAGTTGGATGCTAATAGCATGATGCTACAATAAGAGGCTTTCCTTTACTCTGCGGCCTAACGTTCAATCAGGCTGCATATCTGAATCCAGCTGATATTTCTCCAGAACAATTAATTATCTCTTGAAATCCCCATGAACACAAGCACCATGAGAAGGAGGTTAATCACGGTCACTAACCATGCTGTGCATTGTCCAGAACACGAGGTTGTTTGATTGTCTTCAGCAAGCTGTGCTTCCTTATCTCAGGAACACATGAGCCTGGCGAAACCATTCGTGTGCAGCTGACTGAGATGCACTTTGTAGTAAATCTACAAATAGCCACCAGAAGAAGAAAATGTATGCTGTTTCTTGTGTTAAGGAGATGGTGATAACCATCTTTGGTGAGCATAAGAAGTAAAGTTGCATTCTAGAGATGCCGGAGACTGTTTGATGATTCCAGATGCAGGGTCTGTTTTATCAGGTCTATCGGCATGTATGCAATATTGAACTTTAAAGCGAAAGAGATTGAATTCACTACTGCTTTGAGTGAAAACTGCCTTTTGTGAAGATGACATTCACATGACAGACATGTTAGCACGTAAATTTGTTGGTCTCAGAACGTCATGTTGAATCCTGTCAAGGTTTTCCTCGGAATTTATCATGTCTTCCTTGATTACTTGAACCATTTGTAGTTGGTAGACACAGCATGACAAGTCAGTTTCAATTTAATTTCAATCAAAACAGCAAAGCCTGTTTTTACATGTTCCTATTAAAGAGAACAGCTGTAGTTTCTGGAACACAATAGTGGGCAAATTTGCTAATAGGCATCCCACCGTTTACAGGCGTGCGTTTAAGCAGCATCAAGAGAAAATAAAAAAAGGCACGTGCAATGGCAAACATTGCGAACAAGCACTTAACTCGAAACATTTGGGAATCCAAACAACGTCCTCGCTCTGTGTTCTACATGGTTGCCTACATCTTTTCCGTAGGGTTTTTCAATAATGCATATCTGAAGCCAACAGGTGTTAGATGAGAAAGCAGCATGATTCAGCAGCACTCTCTGATGGATTCTTTTTAACATGCTACATTGTTACAAACAGCGTCCACTAGTTCCTGATATAAATGAAGTTACTTTGTTTCTGAAGTCATAAAATGAAGTGAACACTCGTCTGTTCGGGATAATATCCATGCGCTTTTAAAGCAGACAATGTTGATGTCTCGTAGTAAATGCTGCAGATACAAGCTGTTCCCAATTAACCATTTGAACATTTAATCCAGCAGGCCTCCCATCCCTGAGCTGGGTGGGAGGGCCACTTTCCCAGCAAGCATTCTTCCAGATAGGCAGAGATGGAGATGCAAACTGCCTAATATAATTGCATATTAGCTGGCTCAGGCCCGAGCTCCCAGTGGGGCTGTTAATTTATCGCAACCAATTTAAATTCCTGCCACTTTCTAATAGCACTAATGAAAGGCCTCTCCCTGCATTAAGAGTACATTTGGGCTTTCTCATTCAGGCACAAGGTGCATTAAACTCAACTAAATGCATAGAAAACAAGCGGGAACAAATCGGCGGCAAATGTTTACCATATGTCACCTAAGCCCTAATTAGTGCAAGCAGAACATTGGACTAAAGAGTAAAGAGGAAAATGTTAAGTTTGTTGGAGTGCAGCACACAAGGGTGCCCTCACCGGGGTTCATTTTTACAGGCATAATGTGCACAATTAAGTACTTCTAAGTCTCCTTTGTAGCATGTTGCAGCTCTTCAGAGGGCTATAAATAGAGATCTTTCCGAAAATTGGTCGCAACTGCATGTTTGCTGGAGGTGCGTGTGTCAGCATGAGCTCTCATCAACATCGTGCGGCTAACTGAAGGTGGCAGGCTTCACCTTTACAATGTTTTGTTCCTGTTGTCTACAAAACCGAATGGACGATTCCAGAAAGAAAGTTCTCATCGTATAAAAAGTGAGATTTATGTGCTCTGTTTAAAACCTGGAGTATTTACCCTTTGCATTGCCTGCTTTCAGACATTTTAATGTCCTGAGAGGGCAGTATGGGTGACGTAAAGGTCTTCAAAACTATACTCTGCGCCTACAGAATGTTCTCCATTTAGATTGAAATAAGAAAAAGAGGTGAGGAAATCAATAAATCCAGTCTGGACTTGTCATTCTCACTAAAAAAAATGAAGACATGCTCTTTAGATGTTTTTTCCGCAACACAGAAAAACAGAGCAGGCTCCCTGGAGACCGGCTTCATGCAGAGACCTAATAGTGCCAGAGAAAAATAGCAGCCACTGACTATTGCTTGTTGATTTATTCTATGCGATCATCTTTCCTGTAATCGTAATTGGATTTTATGAAGCAAATGAAGCTTGATGAAAATAACGAATGAAAGAAAAGACCTTTTGAGTTGATGTTGTAAGTGGTACTTTGAGATGTATCAGGCTAAAACCAAACTCATTTAACAAAGCTTTGTATTAAATGGTAGACCGGTTGGCACAGACCTCTCAATAAAGTTGTCAAGCTAACCATGATTTCTTGAGCTTCGAAATAGGTTTTCTGGTAAATCTGATCAATACTTGACTGTATCTATCCTCGTGCTTTATATTTACCGCTTAAGTTTCTCAGACATCTATGAAGATGGCTCCTCCTTCAGTAAATGCATTGCACTGTTCGCATTCGCTTCATATCCCCCTTCCATGCCAAGGCTTCTGGGAAGGGGTGCAGTGAAAGTGCTCCGTTTCCATTCTCGTTATCAGGAAGGCAGTGGGAGATGATATATCACAGGCACTTACCCAGTGAAACTGACAAATGAAATGGCATTGGGCTGTGGACAATGCCTGTTTAATGGAAGTGGCCCTCGGTCTAACACCAAGCTGAGGAGACATTACGCCATTAGGTGAAATCTGAAATCCTTGATAACACAGCAACTCTTATGAGAAGAAAGAAATGAATGTGGAGTTAGTATATACAAAAAAAAAAAAAAAAATCAATACTTTTTATGGAAGTTAAAATGTGAGTCTGTCACTTGTCTGTGCAACTTAACATCATCATTTGCACTTTTGAAGTCTCACCTTTACTTATGAATACAGACTGGTGCCAAGTTGACCTTGATGACCCCCACTGATAAAGACGGCTGTTAGTTTCAGCCTTAGACGTCATGTCCATGGACTGTCCGCTAAACGTCTGATGCATGAGGTAAACAATATTGGAAAAGCTTTGGGAGTTTCATCATCGACTGATTGGTTCTACAGGAATTCTACAGGAATTCCAAAAGATGTGTGTGCTGCTTTCATTAATGGTTCATTACCTGATTTGGTACCTGCCTTGATTGTTTTTCATGTGGATGTCTGTAAAAATAAAATGTACATGCCACCTCAGTGATAAAACTCATGCATTTAGATGGTGATTTATTTACAGTGGAGGAGAAAGTTCTGTGTTCTTACGAACTTGGAACCGTGCTGCTCATGTGCTCAACAGCATGATTGTCTGCTGTAAATAAAATGTCATGCTTGGAATAATTCTAATTCATATTTAATTTAATAATTAATAAATAATACTATATATATTCATATTTATTAATGAAATTTATTATTTACATAAGGAAAACAAAGCTTCTTGGTTCTGTTCACTTAAAGAATTGGATATAATACATATTTTTAAATTGTATTTCTCCACTTGTTGCTAATATAGTACTGGCTATTTCAGATGTTCACATGCTTTTCTTATCTATCTTCTTTTTATTCTTAACAGCTCCCACTTGCTGTGGTGGAGCAATGATGAAATGTTATTGTAAATACTTTCCAATGTTTCAGTAATAAAAGTGCACATCTTTAAAATGCATGCAAATTAAAGTGAAGCATACTGCAATTACTGTCAATTTATAGCAGCAATTAAAATCTCAGACTAAAGGTCCTTGCACACCGAGTCTGAAATTTTCGTCTGAAATAATCACACGTTAAAAAATTAATATGGCCTCACGTTGTGTCAATCACGTTTATACACTGCTTCCGAAACTTTTGCCCGTCGTAAAACAAACAAACAAACAAAAGATTCAGACTGGGAGGTTTGCAAGGACCTTAACCCCTGTAAATGTTGAAAAAGCTTACATCGCCAACAATTACTGTCTGAATAGAGCTTTTGAGAATGAGTGCTTATCAAGATCATCTAAACACATTGATTTTTTTTTTAAAGTATGTGAAGTTCAGGGCACAGACTCATGATGATTGAGGACAGCATTCTTGAATGAATTATTTATTGCCGGTTTGTTATTACAGGGACATCAACATTTTCACACACTCAAACATGACACTGAACAAAGTATGACGGTTGCTGTCCTTGGCCAATAAAAGCTGCCATGGAGTCCTGACCTAATGCTTTCAATCTGAAGATATGGCCACATGACATTAGATGTGATGTAGCAGTGTAGATTATGCAGAGTTTCTAAAAGTGTGATAGAAAATTAGACAATGGTGACATAAAACTCTTATTGACTGGTTGTCTTAGTGCGGGATAGTACCTTTTTTGTGTGTTCTTAAGAGATCAGCAGCCTGTTTTTAAGAGCTTTGGAACAAAACATTTAGCCTTTCCACCTGCTCAGCTCTTAATTTTAATGAGGGTTAATGATTTGACTATGCAAGGAGAAGTAAAGTGAGAGAAACTATGACCTGTTGTGGAGAACCTGGATTAAAATACAATTAAGTTAAGCTCTCCACAATGGGCCTGGATCTCACAGTGTCATGCAGCGTTCAAAGAGACGAGCCTAGATCAAGCTCTTGGAAATTTAAAGCAGCATATTTTAACCTTGGACACTCTTCACCTCCCATAAGAAATGACCTGCACCAAATCTTTTTTCTGGGTTCTTAAAGGGATAGTGCACAAAAAAAAAAAAAAAAAAAAAAAAAACAGCCGTCGTGACTCTTGAAACCTGTTTGTTGTTCTCTTGATTGTGAAACACTAATGTATATAGGTACACACACTAAAGAATGTATTGTAGGGCTGGCTATACAAATGTTCCAATTCAGTTTAGTTCCCATTAATCCAATTCTCTTGATTGGATTCAGATTTATTTGTTTATTCTTTCATATGAATGCTTTTCTTCTAATGCAGTAAGTACAGTGTATGGTTTCAGACATATTCAAATCGATAACTTTAGAACTATTAATTAAAAGAAGAAGCACAGAAATCATTTGTTTGTTTCATTTGTATGCAGAAATGAAGAAGAACTCAACAGAAATACATGTCTTGACATCATTTTATTCAGTCACATTTAATATAGAATGTTCAAAATCATAATTCTGGTCAAATCTGATTTCTTTTGGCATGATGCTGAAGATTCAACAGAAAAGTGCTGCATAAAACACTGATAAAGAAAACCTATACTTATCTTATGAAATTATTAAGTGCAGTTACAATGGGTTTTCACATAGCCACTGAAAACAGACATTGAATAAAGATCAGTCTTGCAAATGTAAAAAAATCATGATTGCTGTGATTAATTAGGAAATCAATATTTTCGCCCAATGCTAATATCCTTTTTTGCTTTTTTTCATATAATAGAAGGGTCTTCATAAAAGTAGTCCATCTGACTTGTATACAATATCCCAAATCTTCCATGTGCATCCATCATAAAAAAATACAGTGCATATAATGGCAACACATTTGATTTGAGGGTTACGTCGGAGTTGTCACACATCGTCTGGATTCAAAAGACTTGAAATAGAGTGACATGGACCACTTTTGTAATACTTCTTTGCTGCTTGATAGTTATTTTGGAACATAAAAGCCCCATTCACTTCAAGTGGAAAAGAGTGGCTATAACATTCTTTAAAAATGCTACTTTTGTGCTCCACAGAAGGAAGTAAGTCATATTGTTTTGGAACAACATGAAGGGTATGTAAATGATGACAGTTTTCATTTTTAGGCCAACTATTCTTTTAATTGCACATCATTAGCTATTGATTTTGCTCGAAAAAGTATCAAACCTTGCTGAGTCCAAAGAGGAAGAGAGGAGCCAGGCCTCATGTTGATCACTCTGAAGTCTGTTCCTCCAGGGTTTTCAATAACAGATTCTGTTCCCCCAACATCACACACAGGGGGCCTGAAAAGAGAAAACAAACATGCAGTTTCCTCCTCAACGCGGAAGTCTAAATCACAGTCACCTCGCTAATTTGTCTAAATTTACTCCGTTATCAATAATACAATGTGAGTGAGGCTTACTTAAAAAGTCTCTGTGGTTTTTAATTGCCGTTCATTCATAGATCGATTTCAATTCAAAGTGGGAATAATTTAAAATTAAATTACTTGTGAGGCTTGAGGGAGAGAAAAAAATGGTGACTTTACTAGGATGATGCAAAGGGATGAAATACATTATCTGGATTGTGAAAGAAAGATCAATGAGAAGATTATTTTCAAAAAAAAGAGAACTTTCTAATATGTACCCATTCCAATTTCCTCATCAACCAGAATTTCTGACCATGATTCATAATCAACGATATGTCTTTGCCTAAAAGTCTTGATTGTTCAATTATGGATGTTGTCCTTGTAGAAAACACTAGCAGTGAAGGAAAACTAAGGAAACATCTCATCGTACGAATGGGATTGGCATAGCAACGAGACTGCATTCAACAACTTGATATAATTTGGTGTGTGTTGCTATGCTAGGATGCTAATTCTGCAAGAAAACACATGGTTCTTTGTTAAGTCATGCACTGATGAATCCTCCTGGTGTCTCCCCATCTTGATAGATGAGCTGTTGATACTGTGGGATATCTGTTGTAGGCACAGCAACCTCCCGGAGGAAACTGTATGGGACCCTACTCGCAAAAGTGTCCCTTCGGTACTTATCAAAGTTTCTGTTGAAAGGTTGTCCCCTGCTGCGCTCAAGCTCTCCCCGAGAGGGAAGGCCCTCAGTCTGGGGCCCAACTCACCCATCAGGCCCTTTTTCCGAGTCTTCTCTCTGATAAAGGTCTGACTTGTTTACCAAGTCGGCCGAAACGGCTCCACACTGAGCTCCCCCAACCACAGCACCCTCTTCTTCTACCAAAGAGCCACAATGAGAAGCTGAAGGACAAGAGGAAGCCAAAGCTTTAATGAGAAGAGTGGAGCAGATAGCCAGAATGCTGCACAGGGAATAAATGCAGCAAGAGATAAATAAATAATCATAGTTGGTGCAGCCAAGCGCAACGAATGTTATGCCTGTGTACCCTGGAGAGACACAAGGCTTCAAGGTTGTATATGCACAACATATCTATTGGGTTGTGAAGTGTACCTATCACCTGTGCAGATGCCATCAGAATTTTTGTGCAAACCAGATGATTAAAAGCCTCACACTAGAGATCTGCAACATTATTTGTCAAAGACAGCCAACCGAATGGCCATGATACTCTTTTCAAATGGTCCTGACACAACAGGATGCTAAAGCAGGTTTTGGTGAGATGGTACGCTCAGTGCTATATGTGTTTGATGTATAGACCAGCTTTTTAAATAATCATTACATCTGATGGATTGATAACTGATATTGTGTATTATTTAATTTCTGTGATTATAGATGTATGCATTTTTTTTTATAATAATAAGTAATTATAGTAATATTTAATCTAATGTAATATACATGATTTAAAATCTAATAATTTAAAATATGTATAATAATTTCTATTTTATAGAATTCTAGCACACTTAATTTTAGGACATACATGTAATATACATCATTTAAAATCTAATAATAAAACAAAATCATGTATTTTACATAAAAATATTATAATATAATATTGTAATTAATTTGATATATTATTTAGATTTTATGCACAACATAAATAATATACTATATATTGTTTTTATTGTTGTCACGATTCACTAAGGCGAGGGAATGAAGAGACTTACAATAAACTTCACCAATCTTTAATTAGAATCCAAAATAAGAACACCTTCAGGAGAACAGACAGGGAATGACATTTAACAGCTGACAAAGAAACTGAACAGAAAGATCCTTAAAAACACAACCAAAAATGAGACACACCAGGGGCCTGTACCATGAAGCTGGATTAGCTGGCTAGCCAGGTAAGTTTCAGTTTAGTTTGCACCAATCCTGGGTTTTAGGTACCATGTAAGTGGCTTGGCTTTTAGCTGCATTCATTGCCATAGTAACTTACACTCCACGGCTAACCTGCTCCTGGGCAGGTTATGTTCTGGGTTAGAGATCTTAAACTGAAGTTGGACCAATCAGATGTGAGAAAAGTGACACATGTCTGACACAAAGTCACTTCAGTTTATCTTGCTCCAAATTAAATGTCACTAATGCAAAAAAAAAAAAAAAAAAAAAAAAAAAATTATTAATTATTAAATGGCTTTAATGATAATTACTCATTTTATGATTTATATAATTATTGTGGTTCATATTATTATTATTTATCTTTTACACACAAGCAATCTTAGTTAAACAGTTATTATAAATCGTTTATTTTAAATAAATATAAATGTATCATGTGATATAAATAAGCTGTAGTATCAAAATATTGCACTATTTAAAAAAAAAAAAAATCTGACCTTACATGTTCTAGTCTCTACCACTATATATTTTCAAATGTATGAACTAAGTTAACAAGTTTCACTTGTGACTTCACTGATAGAGCAAGATTATTTATTTTATTTGTCCTGTTTAAACTGTGATCATCGGAGTTAAACTATGATCTGTGATCATCGGAGACTCCATCGTACGACACGTAAGTGCTACGTTAGCCGAAGGTAAAGTGCACACTCATTGTTTGCCTGGTGCTCGTGTTCTCGATGTTTCTGCGCAGATACCCGCGATCCTGAAGGACGGCGAGAGCCCCAGAGCGGTCGTGCTTCACGCCGGGGTTAACGACACCACGCTGCGGCAGACGGAGACGCTCAAGAGGGACTTCAGGAGCCTGATCGAGACGGTTCGCAGCACGACGCCCGCGGCGACGATCGTCGTGTCAGGACCACTGCCCACGTATCGACGAGGACACGAAAGGTTCAGTAGACTTTTTGCTTTAAATGAATGGTTGTTGTCATGGTGTAAAGAACAGAAACTGCTATTTGTTAATAACTGGAATCTTTTCTGGGAGCGTCCTAGACTGTTTCGCGCTGATGGATTACACCCCAGCAGAATTGGAGCGGAGCTTCTCTCTGACAACATCTCCAGGACACTTCGCTCCATGTGACTAGTAAGACAATTCTCAAATAACCATTATGATGAGTTTTGTTCTAACCGCTTAAATGCTAAAGGTACTTGCGCTGTAAAACCTATTAAGACTGTGTCTGTTCCCCGAATAGTGAGGTCAAAATATAAATATAATGTAGGATCTAGAAAAAATCTTATCGTAATTAAACCAGAAAAATGTAAAGTAAATGAACAAAAACAATTTTTAAAGTTTGGGCTCATAAATATTAGATCACTCGCACCAAAAGCAGTTATTGTAAATGAAATGATCACAGATAATAGTTTTGATTTACTCTGCTTGACTGAAACCTGGCTAAAACCAAATGATTATTTTGGTCTAAATGAGTCTACTCCACCAAACTACTGTTATAAGCATGAGCCCCGTCAGACTGGTCGTGGCGGGGGTGTTGCAACAATATATAGTGATATTCTCAATGTTACCCAGAAAACAGGATACAGGTTTAACTCTTTTGAAATACTTCTGCTAAATGTTACTCTGTCAGACATGCAAAAGAAATCTAATGTATCTCTTGCTCTGGCTACTGTGTATAGACCACCAGGGCCGTATACAGAATTCCTGAAAGAATTTGCAAATTTCCTCTCAGACCTTCTAGTTACAGTTGATAAGGCGCTAATCATGGGAGATTTTAATATTCACGTTGATAATGCAAATGATACATTAGGACTTGCGTTTACTGACCTAATAAACTCCTTTGGAGTCAAGCAAAATGTCACCGGGCCCACTCATCGTTTAAATCATACACTAGATTTAATTATATCGCATGGAATCGATCTTACTGCTATAGATATTGTACCTCAAAGTGATGATATTACAGACCATTTCCTTGTATCGTGCATGCTGCGTATAACTGATATTAACTATATGTCGCAGCGTTACCGTCTGGGCAGAACTATTGTTCCAGCCACCAAAGAAAGATTCGCAAATAACCTGCCTGATCTATCTCAACTGCTAATTGTACCCAAAAATACACACGAATTAGACGAAATTACTGACAACATGGGCACTATTTTCTCTAATACATTAGAAGCTGTTGCCCCAATCAAATTGAAAAAAGTTAGAGAAAAACGTACTGTACCATGGTATAACAGTAATACTCACTCTCTCAAGAAATTAACTCGTAGTCTTGAACGCAAATGGAGAAAAACTAACTTAGAAGTTTTTAGAATTGCATGGAAAAACAGTATGTCCAGCTATAGACAGGCTCTAAAAACTGCTAGGGCAGAGCATATACACAAACTCATTGAAAATAACCAAAACAATCCTAGGTTTTTATTTAGCACAGTGGCTAAGTTAACAAATTACCAGATGCCACCTGATTCAAATATTCCACCAACGTTAAATAGTAATGACTTTATGAATTTCTTCACTGATAAAATAGATAACATTAGAAATACAATAGCGAATGTAGATTCTACAGCGTCTAACACTTCAGTTTCATCCATCGCACCCAAAGATAAACTGCAGCGCTTTACAACCATAGGACAGGAAGAGCTAAATAAACTTATCACTGTATCTAAACCAACAACATGTTTATTAGATCCTGTACCCACTAAATTACTGAAAGAGCTGTTACCTGTAGCAGAAGAAACGCTTCTCAATATCATAAACTCGTCGTTAACTTTAGGACACGTCCCAAAACCATTCAAGCTGGCGGTTATCAAGCCTCTTATTAAGAAACCAAAACTAGATCCTAGTGTACTGGCAAATTATAGGCCTATTTCAAATCTTCCATTTATGTCTAAAATTTTAGAGAAAGTTGTGTCTGCTCAATTGAGCACCTTCCTGCATAAAAATGATATGTATGAAGAATTTCAGTCAGGTTTTAGGCCCCACCATAGCACAGAAACTGCACTTGTTAAAATTACAAATGACCTGCTCCTTGCGTCAGACCAAGGCTGCATCTCATTTCTAGTCTTACTTGATCTTAGTGCTGCGTTCGACACCATAGATCATGACATACTCATAGATCGATTACAAAACTATACAGGTATTCAAGGGCAGGCTCTAAGATGGTTTAGATCCTACCTGTCCGATCACTACCATTTTGTTTACTTAAATGGGGAGTCATCTCATTTATCATCAGTAAAATATGGAGTGCCACAAGGATCCGTCCTAGGTCCCCTTCTATTTTCAATATATATGTTGCCCCTTGGTAATATTATTAGAAAATACGGAATTAGCTTCCACTGTTATGCTGATGATACTCAGCTATATATCTCAACGAGACCAGATGAAACTTCCCAATTATCTAAGCTAACAGAGTGTGTTAAAAATGTAAAAGATTGGATGACACACAATTTTCTCCAATTAAATTCGGATAAGACAGAGATATTAATTATTGGACCAAAAAACACTACACAGAATCTTGTAGATTACAATTTGCAACTAGACGGATGTACTGTTACTTCCTCTACAGTCAGAAATCTGGGTGTTATATTAGACAGCAATTTGTCTTTTGAAAATCATATTTCCAATGTTACAAAAACTGCATTCTTCCATCTTAGAAACATTGCCAAGCTACGAAACATGTTATCTGTTTCTGATGCAGAAAAGCTAGTTCATGCATTCATGACCTCTAGACTGGACTATTGTAATGCACTTCTAGGTGGTTGTCCTGCTTCTTCAATAAACAAGCTACAGGTCGTCCAAAATGCAGCAGCTAGAGTCCTTATGAGGTCAAGAAAATATGATCATATTACCCCAATTTTACAGTCTCTGCACTGGCTACCTATTAAGTTCCGTATCAGTTACAAATTATCATTACTTACCTATAAGGCCCTAAATGGTTTAGCTCCAGCGTACCTAACTAGCCTTCTACCACGTTACAATCCATCACGCACCCTAAGGTCACAAAACGCTGGACTTTTGGTAGTTCCTAGGATAGCAAAGTCCACTAAAGGAGGTAGAGCTTTCTCACATTTGGCTCCCAAACTCTGGAATAGCCTTCCTGATAATGTTCGGGGTTCAGACACACTCTCTCTGTTTAAATCTAGATTAAAAACACATCTCTTTCGCCAAGCATTCGAATAATGTTTCTTTTTAATTGTGAGTGTAGTTGCATCTGTTCAACGTTGCATTTTTATTCATTAGCTTGGGTTAAACTAATTTTACTTTGTTGGATCAGCAGCTATGCTAATGATGTCTGTATTTTGTTTCTATGTTTCGCCACGGGATTTAAATCCCGTGGTAACTAGGATTTACACAAGCTCCAGTCTGGACCCAGAACACCTGAGAAGAGATGATGCTGACCCTCAGAGGACCCCAGATGATGCTAACCTTGAATCAACAAACAGAACTAACAATTATTGCTAAATGTGTGACTGAATCATATAATAACTTAATAATATTGATAGTTCATCTTCTAGCTGACTACGTCTTGTATTATTATTATTATTTTTTCTAAAATCCTGTCAAATGTGCACAAACTACTAGCTACTACTAAATATTGTAGAAACATAATTTTCTGTAAAGTTGCTTTGTAACGATTTATTTTGTAAAAAGCGCTATACAAATAAACTTGAATTGAATTGAATTGAATTTAAATTTGTCATATTCTTCAGTCTCTTAACCTTTAGCAAAACCTTTAATCTTTAGTTTCGAATCTCGCTGGGTCTCTCGCGAGAAGTAAATCAAACTTGCTTTTTGTTGCAAGGCTCGTGATTGGCTGTTCGCCAGTGATGTCACACATTCATGTGCACGCGCTCCACAAACTCAGGATCAAAGCCTGAGTTGACAAAGAAAGTTGATGAACAGCATCATGTTACCAACAGAGCCGGATTGGAGAGGTTTGGTTTTGTCAACTCAAAACTAATCCTGTAACTCTGAATTTGTCCAGCTACCATCATGGTACAGGCCCCAGGAATCGAATAGTACAATCACAGAACAGGAACAGGAAGACCAAATATGGGCATAGGAAAACAGGAGGGGAAAACTAGATCAAAATGTACATGGGAAACGAGGGAAACAAAACAAAACACACAGAACAGTCTTTGGACATGACAATATATGGTATATAAACATTTTAATTATTTTTATTCCAATTAGAGATATAAGCCACAATGGCCAATACACCAGGTGAAAATGCTAAAATTATATTATGCTCTTTTTTACCAAATGTAAATATAATATAATATAATATAATATAATATCATATAATATCATATAATATCATATAATATAATATAATATAATATAATATAATATAATATAATATAATAAAGTATAAATGTATAATAAGCATAAATGTGTCTGCAGCTGAACAGCATATGTATCTCATACTGTGTAATTGCTCAAGGCTATATAAAAATGAAGATTCTTATTCAGGATACGATATGTGTATATACTAAATAAATAAACACATACATGTACATAGCAATACTTTCACATTTGTTATGTAAATAAAAACAGATTTGTTGTAAATATGATACGATCGAAGCAAATATAGATTCTTGAAGCATTCTTTATATCTCAGTACAAGAATACCCTATACCAAACCCTTTTCTCTGGTCCTTACTGATGCACTCTACATAACCTTGCTTGCTTTTTTCTCTCTTATGTTCTCCTATATACTGTATAAAAGCCTTGACTAACAGATAGCCTGGTTTTCTTTCTCGTATAGACACTTTCTGCAGTCTGTGATCTTAAGATCTGCATAATGCATTTCTATGTTTGGCAGGTGGAGGTATGGGATGGTGTCTTCCTCTTCAAAACTAGGCTTAATGTCCAAATTCTCTCTCAAAAGATGCAGTGGTGATCCGCTGTGGTGTACGCTGCCATTCCGGGAGGTAAATATAGGCTGTGTTGAATCACACTGGCGTGTACGAGGTGTGACATTTACGAGTGCTGAGAGAGTCGCAAGAGCCCCGGCTGGGAGACAGCTGGAAATCAGTGCCGGCATGCAAAACCTAATAACAACACTGATATTTACTCTCTCTCTCTGCTGCTCTCCCTCTGTCTGAGCGTCTCCCTCTCTGCGATTCCTTTGATTTTCAACTTTCCTCATGGGGGCAGCACATCTCCACTTTTGATGGGATTTGATAATCCTCTCATGCCCCCCACACAGAGATTCACTTCATTCTTATTTTCCCTTTTTCCTCCTACATCTTCTCTCTATACTCTTCTCAAATCTTTTCTTTTTTCGCCTTTTGTGAGGGGCCACCGTGAGTCAAGCTCCACTGCTTTACCAATTCCATCAAAAGGCTAATCAACAATCTCGGAGCGGGGAAGTTCTCAGAACAGTCATTCTTTCTGTGCCCAACCGGCACTCCAGCAAAAGCAAGCAAGCGCTGCAGTAATAGACCTTGAATTACAATTAATCCTGCCTGGCTCGATTTGCCAATAGTAATTCCAGTGCTGCGAGAGCGGGACCGGGTTCGGGCTCGGTTGGAGACTGCAGGGGTGGAGAAATGAGACAACTGGAGTGAAAGAGAAAGAGAGCAAATGATTTAGAGCCATGTTACCTGTCACTCAGGCAAAAATTACAGCTCTTTTACGACCACGGCAGAAGGCCGGGCCATTCGTTTTCAGGTGCTTATTTTACATTTGTCACCATGTGTAGACCAGCACCCATAAAACACGTTGTTTCAGAGTACATTTTGAGAATCTCTGCATTGCCTGTGCTTAGGTATACAGTAAGTTGTTTGATGTGCAGGCCAAGGCAGAGGCAAGATGAGGAGGGTAATGGGAAAGCTCTGAGCAGCAGGTTGGTTTCCTGCCAGGAGTCTGCTGAAGTGCCCAAGGTGCTCTCTGGTATTTAGATTAGGAGGCAAAGAGGGATTTCATTAGTTGTTTATCTAGAGTCTGTGAATATGTAATGCTGCTTGTATAGGAATAACCACACATGCGCTCAAATGAAGTTCAATGTGTTCAGACTCACACATAGAAATAGGGATTTTCTTGCACAGCTGGGGAGCAACCTGCATTTCTGCCCACCTGCTCTCTCTTTTTATTTCTCTCTCACTATACCCAGAGCCCCATTTCACGAGGACTCAGTCAGCAGTGACAGACAGTAGCAGTCAGCAGGCAGATGTCATCCTGTCCAAGGGCAAACCATCGTGCCATCCTCACAAGCCCGGCGTTAGCACTCGGTTTGTGCCACTTAAAGGGATAGTTGAAAATTCTGCCATCGTTTTCTCACACTCATGTCATTCTAAATGCTTAAGACGTATGATCTGTACAACACAAATTATTATCTTTGAGATTTCTGTCACTTCACTGAGATTTCATGAAACAAAACTTTTCATGAAACTCTACTCCATGGAAGTACCTGACCAGACTTCTTAATAAACATAAGCTCAACATTTATTCCATTTCCTAGCTGGTGATTGTTCTACAGTGCTATGAAAAAAAGCTTCTTTACCCTCCTCCTCCCCAGCTCCACCTGTACAGAGCTCATGCAGATCATCTCTGTTTTTTCAAATATTTATTATGCATTTAGATGTA
The DNA here is from genome assembly GCF_023724105.1 of Carassius gibelio. Taxonomy (NCBI): domain Eukaryota; kingdom Metazoa; phylum Chordata; class Actinopteri; order Cypriniformes; family Cyprinidae; genus Carassius; species Carassius gibelio. The sequence goes on along the minus strand of NC_068402.1, from coordinate 22,464,592 downwards.
AATGGAAGCTTGAATGTGCTTGATTGACACCCAAGAACCAATGAAATTTGTTCTCACAGATCAAGCAGGTACATGCTTGTATGCCTCCGTTTCCATGTTTACCATACTTGATGAGCTCTGTTGATGCATTGTTACATACATAAAAGCTAAGATTAAATCTTTTCATCATATAAAGCAATTGTGTCTTTTCAGACACTGCTTGATTCATACTGTTTAATGCATGACTTTCAATGGATGGACAAAAATCATTGATTTCCTTTTAAATATCCCCTTAAATGAGATGAAATGGTACTGTCAAGTCTTTTCTGTTCTTATCAGAGCAGTCATTCACTTGTCAGGTTAACTGTGTGGGAACTCCTTTTATGAAACCTTAGGTAAAGACACATGTTGGAGTGGTCTGAAGTGCCAACAGACAAGGGCATATTTCCAATCTAAACCTTAATTCTCTCTTTTCAATTCTCTTGCTTCTGACTCACTGTCTGTCCCCTACATTTACAGCTCTAGATTCAAAAACAACTTTATAATGGCTCCTTTCAGGCTGTGGAGAATGTACAGGCAGTTTTTTGTCTAGCGCTTTTGAAGAGAGATTTTTTTAAGAACTGCCACAAAAGACTCAACTGCTTTTTTCTTAGTCATTGAGGCTTTTGTAAAAGAAAATATATTCCCTCTACAGACACAGCCGATATTTAATCATGTGGTATGAATCAAATGAGCCTTTTTGACCCTTTCGTCTTGATTCTCTAAATAGCTCTCTCACATACACATGGGAAATTTGTACAGAAAGCCAAATGTGTGAGACAGCTGTGCTGGAGAGACCTCCCACCACTAATAGAGATAGAGAACGAGTGTTTGGAGAGAGTGGGTTTGGGATCTTTACTAGTTTAGAACAATCCTAGTCAGAGGTGTATAAAGTACTCAAAAATTGAAAGCACAGATACTTAGTGAAAATTTTACTCAATTAAAAGTATATGTATCTGGCCAAAAACATACTTGAGTAAAAGTAAAAAAAGTACAACATTAAATTGTCCTAAATAGTATGTAAAAGCCTTCAATACTATTGGGAAATATATTTGTTTATATTTGGGGGGTGGGGGGTGTAGACATAGTCTCATAAAAATATTTGCAGTACTCTCATTTTTCATGATATCTTCTTCAGATTTGAAATAGAGACATGTGGCTTTCAACCCATTACTTTTCTAGATTGCTCCAGGACTCATTTAATGTATTTATATCAAATTAAACAAATATTTAAGTGTGGTAAAAAAAAGGGACAAGGGACTTCAGGGTCTATAACTTTTAATATTGTTGAGCATTATTAAATCTGGTTGATAAAAAGTAAAGCCCAAAGGTTCTTCTTTCCAAAGACACCAAAATTATGTTTGTAACACACAGAAGTAGGGAACTGTTACAATTATAATTTAGGTAGAGCACTTTCAGCTGTGAGTCCCATAATGGAGGGTGCTGGCTAACAGGTTTAAAAGGAAGAGTTTTAGAAAAAAAAAAAAAACTTTCTTTGTTTATGGGACGTCCAATAATGAATATGACAGACAATAACTCATGCAACCCGTTAATGTGTCTTCTTAAGGGAAAGCATTATTTATATATATATATATATATATATATATATATATATATATATATATATATATATGCATTGTACAGACTAAAAGTCTTTTCTTGTGTTCATCTGAAGAAGGAAAGCCATACAAATCTGGGATGACACGAGGGTGAGAAAATAAACTAGAAAGTAAACTGTTCCTTTGAATAGAAAGATGTGATGCAGAGGCTAAAACATATTCCAGACAGAATACAAGAATGTGCTAAATTAATGAGGAGAGTCCTAGAATTAAAACATTCCACAATGACATTTTGAAAGGCCACTTTATTCAACATCACTGTGAAAGAATAATTAAACTTTTAATTGTTTATATGGGGCATTAAGGCCTGGTTTGATAGACTGAGTTTAGCCTAAACCAGAATTAGGCCATAGTTCAATTAGGACATTTGGTCACACTTTATTTTGATAGTCCACTTTAGACATTCTACTGACTGTAAGTAACTTTGTAACTACATGTTAACTACATATCAACTAAATCTCAGAAATCTGCAACTACATGTCAACTAACTCTCAGAGTAGACTGTTAGGGTAGGTTTAGGGTTAGTGTTAGGGGTAGGTTTAGGCTTAGTATTAGTTGACAATAAGTTGACAAAGAAAGTGTTAGAAGATATTAAGCAGACAGTCTACTAATACTCTACTAACTGCTAGTTGACATGTAGTTGCAAAGTTACTTACTGCTAGTAGAATTTCTAAAGTGGACTATCAAAATAAAGTGTTACCGGACATTTAAGTTATTTTTTTTATAAATATGCCTTAGAAAAAAAGCATTACTGGTGTGTATCTTCAGACAAAATAAAAGCACTGACATGTTTTAAGATCAGTCAGTGCAAGTTTCTTTCAGTTGAAACGGCTCAGAATTATATTTTAGTCTAGGACTAGGTTTAAGAGTTTCAAATATTGATAATTCATTATTTGTGATTAATTAGATTAATTATTAAAGTATTATTAAAGTAATTATTATTAAAGTAATTGTTAAAGTAAATTATATAATTATTAAGATAAAAAAAATACTCATTGACGGTCAAGTTTAAAATATTGGCTTTTGTATTTTTTTGTATTTTATTTTATATATCCTTTCACTTAGGAAAACACATTTACCTGATGAAAGTCACAACTGAAGTAGAAATCTGTGTGCTAGATGCATGAAAACAATAGTCATTGGTTCTCACATCAAGAATACACAGTTGAAATAACCATATTTATTGTGCATAAGATGAAATAAAATTGTAAGGAGTAAAAAGTACTGTTTTTATCTCCAGATATGTAATCAAGTACAAGTACAAGTAACCAGTTTAAACTGTACTTGAATAAAATACAGATCCTCCAAAATAATACTTAAGTAAAGTAATCACGGAAAATTACTCAAGTATTTTACACCTCTGATCCTAGTGTACTCGGGCCATAGTATTTTGATGAGCATTGAGGGAATAACACAGTAGGTACAATACAGACCTAAAGTTTGGACACATCTTCTGATTCAAAGAGTTTTTCCTTTATTTTCATGATTATGAAAATTGTAGAGTCACACTTCTTGAATGAGAAAGTGTGTCCAAACTTTTGGTCTGTACTGTATATGTCAAGATGCCTCAGCTGTCATTCCAGTGCACACAATTGTAGCTGTATAAACACACAGGCACTCTCATATAGTCAGTCCGCCATTAGTAGGCCAACATGGCATCTACAAAGCTCTAATGGAATCAATAAAGTGATGGCAGCTGGTGGAACATGCTTGACTTACTTTGATTACCAATAGCATGAAACCTGTCACATGCATAGTTCATTTCTAACATGTTTGGTTAGGCTTGTCTGTGCTTCTGTTGGTTAAACAGAGTTGACTAAACTGGCTTTCGATTGTAGGCTTTGTGTGTGTGTGTGTGTGTGTGTATATATATATATGCATGCATTGCATTTTCGCTTTATTCTTGTGTTATGTATTTTATTTTCATTTACTGTCAGTGTCCTCAGGTCACATAATAAATGCCATGGCATTACCATCTGATACTATTGACTGTACTGTATTATGGTTCTGCCAGTACTGTTTTTTTTTTTTTTTTAATAAAGTTTGTTCTATGAATAAGTTGGAAATGACAGTATCAATGCTTAATGAAGTGCTTTTATTTGTTTAATTAACATGAAAAAATCTTAAAGGTATAGTGCCAAAAATATGCAAAAGAAAATGTAAAACCAAGTTATGGCTGTTTTTACTACAAAAAGCTTTGAGTAGGAGAGGTCCTTAATAAACTGCTAAAGAATTTATGAAAACAAACAAACAAACTTTTAACTTTTAAGAAATGCATTCCCTTTATGATCTCTTTTTCACCTTACTCTGTTATTTGTTTTATTTTTTGTGTCTTAGACTGCTGTTGTCTAGAATGCCGGTCTGCGCTGCAGTGAATCTCTGTCCTGCTGGTTTGCTCCAATTTATTACAGTGTTTTCTAAGTCATCAAGCTGTTAAAGACAATCTACCTGCTGAAAGAGTGCTGTTTTGTGAGGCCTGTTTTCTTAATCATTCATTTTTCTCAAATCTTCAATTCTCAGAATGGATCTAATAAATCATTTCAATGAGTGACTAAATAAGGCACGTCTTTTCTTTTTACTCATAATTTTAGACTCATTAAAACGGTAAATATCATAGAGTAGGTTTAATTACATCTATAAAAATCAAATAACAGTTGCTGTGTTTACAGAGATTAAGTCTTGTGTTATTTTTAAAGTTTAAAGTGTAAAATTTCTCAGTAATAACCAGAGCATTGTTTATCGTGCTTACTCTCTTCTCAAAAGGCTTTGGCTACCATTACAACCTTCAATTCTGAATTGGGAATGTGTTTTTGAAGAATCCGAGTTGAATTTGAAGTAAAATGTAGAATTCATGAGCTGGTAGGGAGTCAATTCTTAACTTTTTAATTTTTACCAAGCCTGAGATGCTGTGTAAATAGAAATGTTAATTCATACTGGCAGATGGTGTTGATGAGTTATTTAAATCCGGATGTTTTAAAATATGTATTTTCTCGGTGATGTCAGTAATTAAAAGCCTTGAGTCATGCAGTTGTAAAAGCATTCCCACCCAATCCCATAAAGCTTGTCAAACTGATTCCTCACTAATAATATTTTTATTTATTTATTTTTTATTTTTTTAGAAATGGCTGTCTGTAGGTCCAAAATAGTCTTCAGCAGATTGATTGATATTTGTGTGTAGTTCATTGAATTATAGCTGTATTGACATGCACTGCTGCTGTTGACTGATTATCTCTCGAGCAGTGGCAGAGTAGTGCAGAGGCCTAATAGGAAAATAATCACAAATAATCAGTCATCTCTACAGGCTTGAGCAGTAGAAATATAAATCAGTACAATCGTCTCTTAAAGGCAATGTTAAGATTGAATCGCATATATGGCATTTTCGCTTTATTTTTGTGTTATGCATTTTATTTTCATTTACTGTCAGTGTCCTCAGGTCACCTAAAAACTTCAGAGCTGTGTACGTGGATCTAGTTTCCTGTCTTTGTGCTCCCCTTGGTCTGGCTATGCACCTGACTGCCACATAAAAGGTCAGGCATCCATGCAGTGTGCAGGGCAAAGCCACGCTCATCCCTCTGCTCCTCCCAATCACCCGCCTCTCCATCCCCTGGATGACTTTCAGCTGTGTGGTGCGGTGACTCTAGCCTGTGATTGTACATGCTAAACATCACAGAGAACCATATGTTATGTTATGTTTGTACATGTAATCTATATACATTTTTACATTTATTGCTCATCCAACCACAAATAGTTTGTATCTTGGCATTGCTTTGCAACTGTTAGAATATCTGTGTTTTTGAAGTGTATTTTATTCCTGTGATATCAAAAATGAATTTTCAGCAGCCATTACTCCAGTTTATATTGTCATATTCAACTTTAGAAATCAATCTAATATACTGATTTAATGCTCAAGAAAAAATATATATATATATTATTGTAACTGTTGAAAACAGTTGTGTTTAATATTTTTGTGGCAACCATGATACTTTTTTTTCAAGATTCTTTAATGAATAAAAAACTCAGCAGGCACAAGATGTCAATATAACGTCAGGTTTAAGTTGGACATGATGTCAGACAGATGTTTGTAGGTTGAGGATGAAAATTGGGTTGATGTCAATATCTGATGCCAATTTGACTTTGACTTAATGTTGGATTTTGGTTACACAACCCAAAATCAACAAATATCAACATTGACTGAGGTCGGTATTGGACATAAAATTTACATTGACATTAAACATTTAATTGACATTGAATGTTTGTGACCCAACGTTGCAACCAAAATGTTACCAAATATCAGCATCTTATGACATTGTGTTCCTGCTGGGAAAATTCAAAAGAACAACATTCATTTGAAAAAATAAAAAAATAAAAATAATAATAATAATATAAAATAAAATAATTAAAAAATCAGTTTGCTTAAAGCCTGTATATATAATTTATTATAAAGGGTTATTAAGGGCTTTTATCGTTCATAATGTGCCTTATAATACATGATATAAAAAAAAATGTTAAACCAAATTTAAGATGCATAGTGAATTGATAAGTGTTATTATAGTGTATTAATTGTGGCTACAATTGTTAATGTACAGTACATTGCATTATAAGATGCATTATAAGGCATAATTATTCCATTACAACTACTTTTATAATGCATTATACATAAAGGCTTGAAGTAAAGTGTTACCAAAAAACCTGATGTTAGTCAATAAGAGGGAACCACCACAACATTTGATGTAGGAGCAGTATGCATCATTGTTGAACCCACATGTCCCTTTAAAGTGGAAATGCATGTCATTCTACAGAAGACGCTGGTGAGACAGTCACCAAGGGGCCTCGGCATCTCTTTGATGTAAGGGTTCAATAAGAGATAATTGCAGCAGCCATGGTGAACTCAGTGTTTCTGGCTTCCAGTGCTGCTCAGTCTCTGCTCACCGGCAGCCTATACCTGCAGTGACAACAGCTCATCTGCTGGTGCTTTGAGTGCTGGGTAGGGGAAGAGGTTACAGTGAGGTTCACTCTCTCAGCGTTCTGCCCATCCCGTCACTTGAGACATGTCAGACAGGGCCAGATGTCAAGCTTAGATATCCTGCTCTGGGTTGATGCACGGGAACGTAGGTGTGGTGGAGACAACAAACGGCACTCAAAGAGCGTGAGGGTGAACAGAGTGAGCGAGGAGAAGAAGGGCAGGTTGCTCTTGTTTCACAGAGAAAGCGTGGAGAGCTCGTTGAAAGCACTCCCACACACTTGCTTTCCTGCAGAGACTAGCTGCAATAAGAGGAAAGAAACAACCTGGAGTGAAGAAAGCTTTAACTGAGAGAGAGAGAGCGAGTGTGTGTGTGTGTGTGTATACACGTGTCTATACTTATCTGCTTTTCGTCAGTTACAGTGGGTGGATGGATTTATCCTATCTAATCATCATGCAAGCTGTGAAAGATATTTGGTTTTTGTCGGTGTATATTATGTATGCATGCTTCAATATTTATACTTAAAGTGCTTTTGCAGGCTATTGAGTAATGAAAACAACCATGTGGAACAGCACTTTCTTTGCATTCTATAATAAAATATATTATTACATGGCTCTCTCGAGTTCTTGACTCTAATTGGTCTGTTCCAGCACTCACTAGTTAAATTTTTCTGAACAACTGCCATAAATTTGGGAAACCCGTGAACCCGTTTTTCTTGTCATTTGCTAATTGCTCTCATGTGACAGGTGAGTGAAGGAGAGAGATCATTGTTCCCATCATTATAGATTAGGACACATGAAAAAAAAAAGGATGTTCACAGATAAATTATTTATAATAACAACTGCAATATTCAAATTTTGCAATATTGCAATATTATAAAAATACAAATAGCCATCTTTCTCTCTAAAATGTTATGTAAACTCTATAACTATTAATTATTATTGAGCAGAACTAAAACTGAACGAGTTATAGTAGACTTCTAGTTCCCTGCTTTGCTTCAGACTGTAAAAGGAGAGAAAATGTTGAAATTAGATGTTATTTTATGTTTTTGTATGAGACAAAAATAGGGGGAGATCTGTGCTGGTTTAATTTGGATTTGAGTGGGTTACAGAAGTTGTGTTGCTCTATGTTGCTTTATTTAGAGAGAAAAAAAACAACAACAACCTGAAAAACCTTGTGCATTAATAGTCTTGATGCTAGTTACATTTACACATGCATGTTCGCTGTTACTTGCCAATATTTATTTATTATTCACTTAAATTTAATTTAATTTGATGTTTCTAGTTTTGATTGTACTTAGCTATACTAAGTATTTATTTTAATAAGATTATAAAGCAGAGTTCATAGTTTAATAGTATCCACCTTTTACTTCAACACGGCAGTAAGCATATAGGTCAGACTTCTGGTTCATTAGCTGCTATAGGTAAATAACGAAATGATTAAATGGTAAAACACTGCACTACAAAGCAGTGCTCTTAATTGAGATAATACATTAAAATAATATGACAAGACACACCAACTTTCAGTATCAAGCAGCAAAAAAAACTGTTTTGTTCAGCTAAAAATTGCTGGATGGAGTGGACGCAGATGAGACTGGAAGCCAGACTCATAGAATTTACAAATGGTTGTGCCCATTTTTACGACAAGAAAAAGGTGAATAGACCAGATGAAACGAGTATCTCTTTTATTCTGTATTTTGACACATTTGAGTCTAACAGAATATAAAAACAAACAAACAAAAAAACTCAGTAACAAAAATGGAAGCAGAGGGGGAGAGTTTAGGCAGACATAATTTTACACACAGATACGGGGTCACCCCATAGGCGTAATGGTTTTTATACTGTAGAAAGTGTATTTTTCTATCACCCTTCACCAACCCTACACCTATCCCCAACCCTCGCAGGAAACTTTGTGCATTTTACTTTCTCAAAAAAAAAAAAAAAAAAAAAAAAAAAACTCATTCTGTATGATTTATAAGCATTTTGAAAAATGGGGACATGGTTTATGTCCTTATAAGTCACCCTCTCCTTGTAATACCTGTGTCATACCCATGTCATTATACAAAGTTGAGTCCTGATATGACACACACACACACACACAGACAGTGCTATTTAGACAACTCTAATGATCTCAAAATGGCTACATATCAGTCACTTAATCTGTCCAAAATAACCATCTGTCACCACACAAGACCTGCTACTGGACTCATGTATGACAGACAGTAGCCCCTCTTCCAGATGTCACAATTAAGTTGTTTTTCAATAGCGTAGAGATAGCCCCCTGCAGAAGCACTCATGCCCTGTCAGGCGGCTTATCTGTCCTGATAGAGGTGTGTTTTCTTTCCCACATTTTGTCAAGAAGTAAAACAGCCATTTACAGGGCTGCCAGCAGCGTTTTCCACAGCCTCCCTGTGTGGTTAATACAGTACATTTCAACAGTCTGGCCACATCTTCCATCCATCTGTCCGTCGTTCCATCCTCTGTCCATCTATCTGGCTGGCCAGCCAGCCGTGCCATTTATTTTGTTTGCTTTTGGAGGAAATGGATGTGAGCAATCACTTTGTTGAGTGCTGAGACTGAAATAGCAATTCCGTGGCTGTAGTTGCCCAGCTGGTTTCTGTTTCCTCCAGTGCTGTATGTGTTACATGTTCATTGATTCATCTCATCTCATTGTAGCTATGCTTTTCTAATGCAACATGCAAAAAGAAAGCTCAGATAGCCTATTACTACAGATGCAGTGAAAGTTGGAATAAAAAAAGTGTCACTCAAAAAAAAGAAAAAAAGAAAAAGAAAAAAAGTATTTGTGGTAAAGGTAAGTAAGGGATACAGGAATATATATATTTTTTCCCCAGCCTTTGTAGAAATGGTAAGTGTGGTATCATATTGGAGAAGTCAGTTCTATTCACTCACATAGTGTGCCCATTGAGTGCACGCAGCTGAATTAGACTTTCAAATCACACCGACTTTGTTATTTTCTTCAAGTCTTGCTGTGCACAAGGCTCTTCATCTCCAGACAATCAGCGTGCCAGGTCGATGGGGCAAGAGAAAGGAATCATAGAAGCAGAAGTGTGAATGTTTAAAATGCAGCTGTTCTCGGCTGCCATTAATGCTGGCTGACAAAATGGCTGGAAGCCTCTAATGATGTGTGGAATAAGAGGACACGGTCTGTATCGTCACCAGCAGTCATGACGTCTTTAACTTTTCACCTTCCTGACAGCATTCTTGAAAATGCCTACTGTTCTTTTACTCTCGGTCGGTTTGTCTCAGAAAGCTGAGACAGGCGGCCGATTAAAGGGAGTTCCTGATTAAAGCGCACATGACATTCATATCAATGACTCTGCTAAGAGTATACACCGAATTGGCCTTAAACACAATAAAAGTGTAATTAGTCTTTCTTGCATTAATTAAATGTCAATCATAATGAATCCATTACGTGTTAAGAGGCTTTCTGAGAGATGCACCAGATTGCTTGATTACTGCGAGAGCACACCTGCACCATAAAATAGCCCCGAACAATTCTTGTTTTGTGTATTATGTTGTTCAACACACGCATCCGAATATTGTTGTGGTACGCGTAACATGCTAATTCAAAACTAATTAAAGTGATATGCAATCTGTTAGTTTATCAGGGGGAAGATTGGAATGTAAAACACCCTCAAGCTAAACACCCAAATTTCTCTGGAGAAAGAAAAGCAGCTCAGTTTTTTTGTGAACAAACAAGTAGGAATTGGATTGTGGTCTTCCTCCCTCTGCTGGAAACAGGAACTGCCTTTTTCTCATTTTCTCAGGTGGCATTGCAGCCTCAGTGGCAAGTCACCTTTGTTTAAATCAATACTGCAGAAAGAGTGACTGAGAGAAATAGGGAACACGGGGAGGCAAAGAGGTGGCGCTGTTAAAAGAGATGTGTAGGCTTAAAAAAAAAGAAGAAAGGGACAAACACAAAGATGTAGCATACTGTATATTAAGAGTTCAGATGCAAAAGCCTCTAAATGCCATCTAAAATTTTCATCTTAAATTAGGATTTTTATCAGGCTCCTATATTTATGTTCAGTTATTTCACTTTAATAGCCTGGAAAAGAACCTTCACATTGCCATTAGAGTAAAATGACTAGGAGCTTGATAAAAATAAAAATTTAAGATGAAAATTTCAGATTGCACTTAGAGACTTTTGCATCTGAACTCTACATATGCACACACAAAATGCTCATATATATATATATATATATATATATATATATATATATATATATATATATATATATATATATATATATATATATATATATATATATATATATATATAGTCACACTTAAAAGATTCAGATCATCGAACAAATTAAAAAGCAAGGTTTCAACACATAATGTTGATGAATGTTCATAAACATTGCTCCCCCTCGTAACTGTTACTTTCACAAACTTATTTTTTGTTCCCAAAAGTCAGGACATTTTACCACTGGTTTAAATTAGTGTATTGTATATGCGTGACAATTTACTGTATAGACATTTGTTTTGAGCAGTGATTTTTTTATAACCAGCATCAGATATGTTACAGAATGACAAAAAGTTGTTGTTCTGAACAACAAAATGTGATCAGTCCTTAAGCAGAGCTTTAGTTCTTTCTCCATTCAGGTGTGGAGCTTCAGCAGAAATCACATCACATTCTTCAACAAATTCAACCATAATATTTATACACAGCACCAGTCAGTGGAGTGGGCTGGTTTCTGAAGTCATTGGCCAATGTTCTGTATGTTTCATTCTACCTTTCTGTTTTCTTGCAAGGTCACCCAAACCAAGAGCTCATTTCACACTACGGTGCTGTAACGCTGCTAAGGGAGGGGTGGCTCAGCCAATCGGGCTAAAGGTCTGATTGGGTGAGAGAGCCACCATTGAAACTGTAGGTTTCAGAGTGGAGCACTGTGTGATGAATGTAAACATATCTTAACGTTGACAAAAGCTCTTGAGGGATGTTAGTGTAAATGCCTACTCTATTCTAACAAGCAGGAGTCTATAATGGAAAAAAGTTGACATTGACCTTCCCGAAGCTTTTTCTTTTTAAATTATAATTCAGTGAGTTTTTTTCTAGCCTCTAACCCTGTCATCTTTAGTTGTGTGTTTAGAGTTTGGAGACATATTTTGTAAACCTAAGTGACAGTCACAACTGGTACCCTACTTTCTACATACTGTATGCTGTACTTCACATATGAGAAGTGACATTTATGTGTACGAGTGCCTCAAGTCAAAACAGAGCAGCAAATAGAACCAAGTTTACAGATTTTTCATCTATCCATGTGCCCCATTTGTATAAAGACATCAGAAAAAATCTGAGCTCCTCTCAAATGTTACATCAAACTAAAAGAACCGTTTGTGACAAGGGATGTTTTCTCCATTAGGGGTGCAACCAATCCACACCAACTTGACGTGACACCAATTTCTAGCCTTTCACTTGAAGAGCAGCCAGATGTATTCATATGATATTGCAATAGAAGGCCCTGAAATGACATTGCGCTAAATGACACCGGTGGCCAGCAAAGGAGGCAAAAGTGACATGCAGTCAATCTAGCACTGCCACACCAATACATCAAGACACATTTCAGAGAAAGTCTGTCAAAATAAGGCTCTTCTTCAGTCGAGATGGCAGTAAAGTAACAGTCCAGAAAGTAATAGCAGAGAGCAAAGAGGAACATAAAAAAAAAGTTTTTTTTTTGTTTTTTTTTGGTAATGCTCACCTTGACTGTATTTATTTGATTTAAAAAATTAACCAAAATAGTAATATTGTGAAATATTACTACAAAAAATTATTATAAATTAAGTAATATATTTTAAATGTAATTTATTCATGTGACGGCAAAGCTGAATTCCAAGCGAGTTATTACTCCAGTCTTCATTGTCACATGATCCTTCTTGATGTTGTTGATTTGTTCCTCAGGAATGTTTATTCAGCAATTTTGCAAACATTTGTGCTGCTCAAATTTTTTTTTTTTGTGGAAACTATGAATTTTCTGGATCCTTTGATCAGTTGTTATTGATGCATGTCTATTCACAGAGAAACAAGGGAATCAAGGGAGAGATCTTGTAACACCCTGAATGAGTGGATTTTGTATCACCCTAATTTATTTTATTTTTTTCTTGCTAATAGTCTATAAGAACCTACAAAATTCTATATATTGTATTTTCTTTGGAATACTTACAAACCAACATTCTTATTGTCTTGTTACCAAATGTTTTATGCTCATATATTAAAATTAATCCTGTCATCCATTTGTATTACAATTGGTAGTCATGGTAATCAGTCTTCGGATGGTGCCAATTTGCCAAATAGGCCGTGATACTGCATGCCAAAATATATATGTTGCCATGAGCAATAGTTAAATGTTACTTAAATCAAATATCTTCTAAAAATATATTTGACTGTTTAATTTGTGGATGACGGTTTATAATCAAGTATTCCAGAGAACTGTTTTAATAAAATGATCTATTCCCCAAATTCCCCTCTATTCCGGACTAAAGCTGACCAAAAATCACATACTGTATTATAACCACTTTGTGCCTCTAGCAATGTCAAAGCTTGGTCTATGAATGGAGGAAAGAAAAGGCAGAGTGAACTGCTACAAGAGGACAATATGAAATGACTCCTGTTGTGCTGTGTTCATTAGCTTTAATTCATTAATGTGCAAATTAACCCCAGACACACAAAGACCAGCGGCGGCAACATAGAGGGCTGTTAAGAGAAGAATCTAATTTGGTCATCTAAAGGTTATGAATGAATAATTCATGAAACGTTTTATTTCCGGTTGTCACATATTACTGTGGCCCCAGTGCCCCCTCGACTAGTTTTCAGCGGCGGTGCTAAGATGACACATTAAGAGAGAGTAAAAAAATGGGAATAGTTCAGGATCCAGAGACACAGCTGTGCGCTGATAGTTGGGCTCTGTATCTTTGCATCTCCGCTAGTGCATCAGGAACAGATGGGTCTCGGTTAATTGAATTATTTATTAACCGAATCTCTGAGCATATGCTGGACATTGAGCATCCTGTCTTGTCTGAGCCGCCCAGCAGTCATCAAATTTCCGGCCTCCTCTGAAGAGCCTCCTCCCAACCACGTTCCACATCCCGAGGAGTAGAGAAAGAGGGTCAATAAGAACAGTACACACTAGAGACAGAAGTGGGACGTGCTAATGATTTACCAATTTGCCTTCAGCTATTTTGTGCCACCGGCAGTTTATTTTCCTCTTTCTTCCTCCACTCTAAGCATCGCTCCGGGCCTCCCTGTAGAAGAGGATGATGCTTAGCTATCAGCAGTTCTGGGAGCAATGAGACTAAGTCTTGTGAGAAGTTTTTGCCCTCGAACTCTCCAGGGATAAGCAACACTCTGTGAAGATGCCCTCCCCTTACCAAAAACGAAAAAAGGAGCAGGAAATCACCGTCCACAATGTGCTTATCCTGACAAATGGGCCGATGATGATCCCCGATTAGCTTCGCTAGAGGTCACAATGCTCTTTTCCTATCTGCTAGAGAACACTGGCATTTAAAGACCTGGAAGGTAATAAATGTGCAGCGATAAAAGGTTTAATACTAGCAGGATCAAAAACATACTGTGTCGAAATACGCTCAATAAAGAAAGCCTCCAAAACAAACCGTGCCAAATCAAATTTAAAGCCGCTACGATGGTCCATTCTTATTTTGGAGTTAACTGTATGCGTTATTTGAGCATGTTTGGAGCAGACAGACAGATAGTAGCTCATTCTCACCGCCGTCACAGTGTAGGCCCGGAATCCTCTCTTCTCTTGTCTTGTCAAATAAAATGAAATGGCTTTGATCTTCTATTCTAACTCAGCTCTGTATAATTTCAACAGCTGCTGAGAAACCTGCTCTCTACCTGAGTGTTTGTCAGCCCGAGCAATTTGTCTTTGGATGGATTGCATTGGGTGATAGCTTTATGGAGTCATGGCCAAAGCTTGCAGCACTGCCTGCAAAGAACAAATCTGTGATACTCACAATCATGCGAGACACGGGGAAGGAATGAAAGGAAAAGAAAGGGAAAGGAGCGAGACTGAAGGGAGAGAGAGAAGGCAATCAAATGCAGCTATTGTGGGAACCATTGTAAGGGTATCAATTACTTTGTGTCAGTCTCCAAAGACCTTCCCCTGGTAATGCCGAACACACATACAGAATGAGATGTGAGGTAAATTATAGCTACATGGAGGTCTACAGATATACCGACACAAATACAGCAGAGAGACACTAGACTGACAGCCTGAAGGTTGAGCCCAAAGATGTATCAGACATCTGTGCGCACGTTTCACTATTGAGTGTGTGCGTTTATAGAGCCATGCTTCTTCCGAGAGGAGGCACCGTCTTTGGAGACTTCTGTTGTATTTAAAGTGCACATTCTCTTGTGTTTCAAAGCTTGAGCGGATAGAATAAAATTTGTAAAACAGTTGGGGATCACTTGTACCTGCAACCCACACAGCTTGTAATTGCTCTGTGACTTCAGCTCAGCGGTGAGAGGAAAGGAACCAATTAAAAGCCAAATACGGCCTATGAGGTGTCCACTAAAAATAGCCACTCAAGCAGTGTCTGCTGTGAGTTGTGACAGAAAATATGGCAGGTGGAATTTGGGGAATAGTATCCTACAGCCCTAAATAAGTGTGCTACTGTGTTTTGCTTTCGTGGTGCGAAATGAAATGTTGCAAGCAATGATTATAAGAAAGGTGTCTGCCGTTATTTTCTCAAAGGACGAGATGTTTAAAGATCCAGGCTCTCTAGCAGCTGCATGCCGAAGACGT
This sequence comes from Carassius gibelio, assembly GCF_023724105.1. NCBI lineage: Eukaryota > Metazoa > Chordata > Actinopteri > Cypriniformes > Cyprinidae > Carassius > Carassius gibelio. The sequence continues at coordinate 22,449,209 of NC_068402.1, read as the reverse complement.
CTGTGGGAAATTAGGCAAGCTGAGGCTTGTTATTGTGTTGTGGCTGATGAAGCAGACGGCTTTTTTCAGCCACCCCTTATTTCTGTTCTCCATATTAACTAAATATTAATTAATATTTTTGTGTCTAAGCAAAAATGAAGTTTCTCACTGTGTTATCTGAGGACGCACATTTAGTAGATGGTGGATGAACAGTTTTACCAGGTTGTGTGAAAATAAAAATTCTAAATGGAAATGTAGACTCTTGATAGATAGACCTAGTGATCTGCCTCATTGCCTTCTTAGACAGCTGCCTTACCCAGCATCCTCCTCATCATGGAACCTCATAAGTGACTGATTTAAAAAGAAAGACTCTTTGTTCCATATACAAATGTGGCTAAGCTGATAAAATAAAATAAAACCATTACAAGTATTACATATAAAATTATTATTAGATAATGTTTTAATCAATATATATTTTATCAGTACATCTAAGTAGTAAAAAAAAATAATATTTTATGTTTAGAATTTATTAGATTAAAACGTTTGTTTATAATTGACATCTTTCTCACTTGTTTTTTTATTTTTTTGCTTTTTCTGAGCCCATCACTATGCATTATGGGATTTCCTTCTCCACAGAGTATACATGTGAAGCTGCCTTCACATTTCATCATTGTGTGGTATATTATGAGACAGTATGATATTTTAAAATACTCCCTCTGTATGCAGTTTTCTAGGTTTTAGAACAGGCTTTTCATAAACTGATTTATTTATTTATTTCAAAACCAATAAGCCTTAATCGACTTTCTTCATTCTTGTCTGCACCTACTGTATGATGCTTCCCGATGCTAGGCGCTCACTAGGTTTTGGAACAGTACCATGCATATGGCTTATATTACTTTGTTGATGTGACACTTTCAAGGGGTCAGTTCATCTCTCATTCTTCCCCACATTGTTATTCTTAATTCCGTAATGGTCGTCTTCATCACAAACACCTCATTTTAAGTCGAGGTCAAAGTTCAATCCATCACCTTTAGTGGCATGGCTAATTATGAGGTCACAATGAGTCAGAGGGAAAAATAGCCTAAGGAGTAATTTTATAGGGCCAGAAGTCAATCTGATATATGATGTTGGATCTTTAAGGGTCACAGTCTTGTTTCCCTGTCCTCTTCATGCCTGTTGCTACAAATGTCTTCAATCAGGACTCTAGGCTTACAGAAAAAAAGCTCAATCTTTTCAAGATCTTTCACAAGTCCTCTCCACTTCTCAAATACAACCACTCCAATCCAAATATTGTTTTAACCAGTCTTGGAACCCTTGTGCCATGCATGTGGGTGGCATATGAACGTAATTAAAACGCTATTATTGTGCTATATTTTCTCTGTGGTGGACACTTGACCCTGATGGTGGACTTCTATGCTGATTTAAATCATCTAGCATTTAAATAAGCCTTTTTATAAGCTTTTGACTGCTGTCCACTCTGATTAGGCCATGAGTTGTTTCTCAATAGTATGTTTTCATTTCTCATCTCCACCAGTACTTCTGAAGATTGGATGTTTGAGTGCTCTGTAATTGAGACTGAAACTTGGCCATGCATTATGGATCATAAGTACTAGGCCTCATTTGAATATGCATAGCACAGTCCACCGAAGTGGATTGCCTCTCTGTAAGAGAGCAGGAGCGTTGAGCTGAATTATGCAAAGGACCCAAACTGGATTGAGACTTGAATTTGTTGCTTGAATATACTCAAAAAATATCAATCTTCATCGGTTTTGGTGTCATAAATCTGGTGTACTGTGTCTCATAAACGCAGCTTGCTTCCCTCCTCCTTTTGCATTTCCACCATATCTCTGCTCACAGTAAGATGTGTGCGTGTCGATTGGACGATCGCACAAACCGAGTGAGTGAATGACTCACTCCTATCAGTTTAGTGCTGAATACAGAGAGAAGTGTTTCATCTACTGGCTTTGTGGCAGGTCCATCCATGTGCCGCAGCTCATCAGTCTTTGCGCTGTGTATGATGATCTTCCTCTCTGGGGCTGTGAGAGCCGGAGATGCACTGGTGATGCGATGGGACTAACAAGTACATGAGTACAATGCAGTTGGGCGTTTACTCACCAGCTGGCTTTCTGCTCAGTGATGTGTCAGATCCCTTCTTTCCCGTTTGAGGGCATCCCTGTTATAGGCTCCCCATGCCTGAAACTGTCACTACCAAACCATTTCCCTTCATTTTGAGCAACATTAATCCTGTTGTAATGGAGATAGTGTTTTATTTACTCAGCAATACTGTGCACACATTGAATCCGGGTTTAATTCTTTGAGTAAAAGTCTGCTGATTGATTCTGCAAATGTTTAGAAAACTGTTACTCCCTTTCAGGAAGTCTTTGATCACCAGGGAATGATGAACACTGGTATTTTTTTCTGAGGCCAAAGAGAACATTTTTGTTTTCTTTATGCATATTTGCTATATAGTTTGGGCACAAAAATGCCACTTGGCTGTCTCCTCCAATGATTACAGCAAAGTACAATTTATTTCCTTGACAGACAATCCTTAGGTGTTCTTCTCTTGTTCTTCAACATAGAAAAATACTTCAAAATGGTTGAAACCGGTTTGAAAGTCAGTTTGAAGTCACTATATAACGTCATCCTTACCTCACACTGTCTTATTCAAAGGCCCGCGGTGCACCATGCTTTGCATCTTCTCAGTGCCATTCCATTTGAAGTGCAGTAAAACAAAAACATCAGTGGCTGGAGGTGTTTCTCTGGAGAAATGCTTTTTAATGTCGGACTGTTTGAAGCTGCATCTCTGTGAAATTCTCATTTTAAGAGGATGCACACTGTTTTCATAGGATATGAGTGAGCAAAGTGGGCAACTGTCAGAGAAGTAAAGTTTGAATATGAATACTGGTGTCAACCATCTTGGTCCATAACCCACATGTCCCATGTTCAGATTGTACTTAGTGAAGGCTGCATAATTGCTCTCTGGTTGAAATGATGCTGGCTGTCACACGTATAGGCCTACGCATAAGCTGTAATTCAAATGAGGTAAAGGCTTTTAGCATTGAATCTACAAATCATATATTTTTATGTCTAAATTAAAATAATCCACATGCAATTAATTTTCTGCAATGTAACAGAATTAACGACTATTGATTGAAATGTATTGATATGAAAATATAGTGGAGACTTGGTTCAAACCATCAGTTGATGATTGGATGGAGGCAGATCTGAATCCATTGTAAGGAAGTGAGAGCTTATGTGGCAAAGCCCTGCATACATGCTTATGTTTATGATAAGATGCATCCTTATACACAATTAAATGCATTTAGAAAGTTTAGCAGTATAAATAATTTGTGAATTGTCATATGAACATTTAGCTTATGTATATTTCTAGATTTTACATTCTTGTTTATTAGGTATCATTTTAATTTAACATGAATTTTGTCAGTTCAATTTACATCAGATTTAAATAATAAATACAAAAAGCCCACTAGCAGATTTGATTATGTTTTTATTATTTCTATCATGAATCATACATGTATTTTGTATAATTAAGCTTTTTAACCTGAGACAAAGATGGACTGAACTTTCTTAAATTGTAAGAAAAATCTTTCAAACCTGATAAAAAGATCAACACTGCATAAGCCATTTATTTATTTTATTTATTTATTTCATGAAATAAGTTTCCTGTTCACTGTAAATACACCCATCATGATGTCCTGCCTACATATAACCAAGTGCTGGAAAGGAATGTGTTGATGGCAGATAAATATCAAGAAAGATCTATCGGATTAATGTGATTATCAGTCAAAAGCAATTATAGCAAACTGAAACTCTGCATCCAGGTCTCATTAGCGTAGCTGTTAGCACAGACAGGCCTGTTTATTTTTAGCTGAGGGCCAAGGCAAGGCAAAGGTGCAGGGGCAGTGTGTGGAGACTATTGATTAGAAGCATGTGCTCGTATGTTGGAGGGGCCGATCTGACCTTGGTTAATGACAGAGAAGAGGTGATGAGGGCTAGCACAGCTGCGGCTGCTGTCGACTATCATCTCACCTTTTATTGCTCCCACCTATAACATCACACAGACATAAAGCATCCACAGGAATGAGAGCTCCATGTGCACTGGGCCTTATATCCACCACATTTTTTTAACTGAAGAGCAGGTGTGGCCATTTGTATCTTTCTTGTGCAAGGCTTCCGGTATCATCCACTTTCAGTTGTTTTAGCTGTAACAGTTTGTTATGCAGTTTGATACTGCAAACAGGTATCTGTTATCATATTATTTAAATGTATTATTGTAATATCCCTGTTGAAAATCGTTGTATTCACAGGGCTTTGTATCAAACCTCCATATTTTAACCTTGTCCAACAGGACAAATGGACTTGAGTCCACACCAAAAGCTGTAGTTGGAAAGCATCCTGAAAGCCAACACTTGCATTTAGATTGCAAATTAGATCATAATGCAGAGCAAATGTCTAAAATGTGTTATAATTTTGCATCCTATTATTAAGCAATAACAGCAGTCATAGCCTTAACTACATCCATGCGACTGAATAGCTACATTAGTGGCGTTGCTAATATCCACCCATTAGTCACACATATTACTGAGTTGTAAATAGAGCTGTTAAGAATAAAAGGGATGAAACAGAGACCCTGTTGATACAGTTGATGTTGAAAATACTTCAGGAAAAACTTCAGAGATTCACACACACACACACACACACACACTTGATGAACACATACCAAAACATCATCATCATAATCACCATATTTTTTTCCCATTTAGTTTTGGGAAGTATTCTTGTGACCCTTATCTTCAAATGGTCGGAATGTGGGAATATTTTCAAGGCTCCTGCTGAAAGGCTAGAGCAGTCATGCCAAGATCAACAGAACACAAGTACATGAAATTTAGCTTGTGAGGGGAGACGGTGGGAGCTTGCAGTTTCCTCCTCCCTCTCTAAATTTATATCTGCCTGGAAAATGAATCTGTATAAGGTCACACTCCAATCAGGATTCCCACAGCATTCCCATCTAAACGTAAACTGATAAAGCTATCAGCCTGAGCTAGTGTGTGCCTTATTGAAATAAATGAGACTTCATTAGGAGAGCAAAATAGATGGCATTGCACATAGAAATTGTCTTACTGATTTCTCACCAACACATGCCAAAATGGGGGTTGCTGTGTGTTCCCGTTCCTGATAAAAGGCGAGGCAGATGTTGTGTTGAAAATTTCCTTTTACAATAAATGATTGCTTCCTCCGCTTTGACTTAATAGAGGGGTAGATTCCTCCCAAAATTCAAAACAGAGGGTCTGTTCTGCCGGAAATCTGCAGATAGATGCGCACACGTCCAGATGCCTCATGGTTGTAGCTAGCATGTTGAAATCCAAAAAATGAAATGTGTTAGCAATTGAAGCCAATGCCTCATTTCTCTCGGTACTGACATTTTTATTCATTTTAACATGTGTGAAAGCAGATGAGATGGTTAAAGAGATTGACCCTAAAACAATGGGCAAACAACAGTAGAACGGGTTGTTTTGAATTATAGGTGTGCGTGAGGTGCAGAAAAATGAGGAGCACAATGTTGAAAGAATGAAAGAGGTTTAAATGGAAGCCAAATAAAAGACAGAAAGCCTGACTGCACACATCTGGACAGAGCAGCGTGTGTTGGTTTAAGCGGAACCTCATACATCAATGAGCCATTTCAGCACATTGACTTTAAGGATATTGGCTTCGGATGTTATAGTGAGGGCATTGGTTTTCTGGAGAAGACATCTGGTTGGCTTTGGCTGTGGTGTAAAGCTGGGCCTGACTCTCTGCCTACAGTAAAGAGCTGCTCACTCTAATGATGATAACTATAAAAATAACAGTTTCATATTCTTTCTAATTCTGTGAGAAGTCTACACCATAAATATAATGATAACATTTGCGGGATCACTTTTCCAGAAAGACTATTGACAGTCAATCAGTATCACTACACTCTAAGCTGCAGACAGTATAGAAAGAATGCTTATATTAAACAGAATATGATAATCTGTTAGTGAGGACGCTAATATAGTTATTGTACTAGTTGTCTTTATAGTTATTGTTCTTGGTGTAAACGGGCCTTATGGTGAGAGTGAGAGAACCATGAGTCAGGGTGTTGAGGTTTAGGGTGACAGACTGCAATTACCTCCACTGATTACTATAGTTCCCAAGCACAGAGACGACACAAGGGTTTTCATTCTGTAGGCCAACTCTTTTGTATTTGGCCTCTGCTGCTGTTGTCATGGAGCTTTGAGATTGTGCATGTCTAAAGGAACCGTTTTTGTGTCTGGCATGCATCTGGCATGATTGAGCATTATGAAATGCGACCGCTCTTAGCTTGTTAGGTGAATGTGCTTGCAGTATGTGTGTACGTGAGCCAAAGAGACTTGGAGACCTTTTCAAAAAAGAAAAAGCGGAGCTGTGCAAAGGAGAGGATAACAGAGTGTGCAGTCATCGATTCCCATTTGCAGAAGTGGCTGCATGTGCTCTTTCTGTACTGCAAAACCGCAAAAACACATACTCCTTGCAGTCGGCGTGTCACTCTGTGTTCGTTTGACTCCTGAAGCTCATCTTTCACTTGCAGAGTCTTTAGAGAAAGTTCAAGTCTTGAGTCATTTCATCAATGATCCACAAAGGCCTGTCTGGCTAGCAGAGGTGTCAGGCAGTGTGATGTATCATGAAGAACTGAGCAGCACCTGTATTCAGCATTCATGTCGCTATGCACACTCTAACTCAATATAGGCTACTGTACAGTAAGAGACAGATTCTGTGATGTCCTGGAGAAGAGGGAAAACACACTCTGATCCTGAGGTGAGGATGCATGCACTTTATGAATCAGCTATCTTTGTATCTGTTTACGTGACAGGCTATGTTTTCTGTATATAGGGTCCATTTTTTATATATGAGATGCATGCTCTGTATCATGACATATTGAAAATTGAATGAGAATTATTGATTTAAATATATATTTTTGTAAATTGAAATAACTAAAATTTAACACAAAACTACAAAACAAGATTGATGTAAGTTGATGTAATATGAACAGAAATAAAACTGAAAGAAAATTATATAAATATAAAAAAATTTTTTTTTTTTTTTTCATTGCTGGGTCTTTGTGGGAGATGACATCCACCAGCAGATGGCGATGTGATAGGAGATGACCTACTGTATAAGGAGTGCACCCAAGGTTTGCCTGGTTAGCAAGGCCTAATTAGTTCGCTATTGCTAGATGGCATGAAAGCACCATCTGGACCCCCAAAAAAGTGTCTTTCTTCGCTGACATCCATTCAAAATAATTCTCGTATATTGACAATTATTATAATTATATGTTATATATTCAGTGGCTCTAGGGTGATTAATCACGTGAGATTTTGAGATGTGATTAGAACTCCTCTTGCTTTTGTGTATAAATTAGAAGTTCTGAATCCAGCATTAAACACACACACACACACACACACACACACGCACACGCATACGCACACAGACACACACACACACACACACACACACTCATTGTTATGGTCACTGAAGGATAACTCATCCTCATTGTCATCAAGTGGAATAAAAATGTAAAATAAAGGTTAAGCTGTGAATATCAAAACCATTGTTGAAAACAAGTAAAACTGTTATTGCAATCTATAATAACCTTACTAGCTTAAGGTACTATACATTTTTTACTGTTTGTTTACTGAAAACAGAGCTCTGAATCTCTGAAACACCAATATCTCTGCTCTTATGCAGTTGATAAAGCATCTTCTACCATGAAAATTCTATTTTAAATTCTAATTATTTGAATATTATCTTTTATATATATATATATATATATATATATATATATATATATATATATATATATATATATATATATATATATTATACACACACGTACACACACACAGGGTAGTTAGCTGTAAAATAATACAGCTAACTAACAAGATAAAACACGATAAAAACGTTATTGTTTATATATATATATATATATATATATATATATATATATATATATATATAACTTTGATTGATCTTACTTTAGCAATGACTGGTTAGTGTCGTAAGAAGAAAAGTTGTGATAACTGAGAAAGTAGAAATAAATTAGTAGACAGAAATGATCTACATGAGTGAAATATCCGCACTGATGTGACAGTGCACACTGTAAATCTCTGTGTTAAAAATAAAGGATTTACAGGACTGAAAAAATGAGGTCATACATTTCACTTAAATTTTTTAATTGAATCGCAGTTGTGTTAATGAATGTAAAATGAAAGAAAAAACAAGTGTCGTGATCTCAATCAGCAGATTTAAAAATGTGTAAATTAGTTTTAAGTAAAAAAAAAAAACTGTTGTTACAGATGATTATTGAGTAAGTTTTAACAATAATAGAAATCACATATTAATAAAAAATGGGGAAAAAAATAATACAGTACATTAACACACATATCGAACCAGATTTGTTGTTGTTACATGCGTTATAGAAATAAATGTGACTTGACTTGAACTAGTAAACACATTTGGTGCCTTCAGGAAGACTGGTCAGCTGAGTGACATGGCATGTAGGAAGGTGAGTGGCTGTGTGTGATGTTTAAGAGTGAAACAAAGAGACGGGAGAAGTGTGTAGAGGAGTAATATCAGCCTCTACTCACAAACCACAGTGACTTTTGAACCCATTTCTCCACTAGAGAGGTCAGCGCGCATGCTGAAAAATCCAGTGATGACAGCATAAAGTGACAGCAATGAAATTGGAAAGAGTGGTTGACCTTTCAATGACACTCAGAAAAAAAAAAGAGTTAGAGGATGGCAGACTGATAAGACTTGAGATCAGATTTATTTATTTTTTTCTAGAGATGGGCTGCTGGGTCGGTTTCAATGTCCTCTTCCAAAAAGAGTAATAATAAATAAATAAAAAGCCCAATGGAGAATTCATTGCAGTCCCGTTGATGCTGCAACAGTTCTGGAGATGGCATTTGCTGGCACACACTTTTTCTTTGGTCTGCAGTGGAAGGGCCGTCAAAGGAATTTGTTGTCTGAGGATTGTTTGTAGTGCCTGGTGCACTCAGCTGTCAAAATGAGTTGAGGTGAAAACTGTAAATATTAGTTTGCTGTGTCTGACAGCTCAAAACATGCATTTCAATAACCAAGCAACCAGGCCATGTTTCTCTCACTCCAGCCTTTGTATTCAAGCTCACTGATGGACAGCTGCACAATGTGGAAGCTCTTCCTCCCGTATGCCACAGAAGTAAGCGTATCTTTACCTGACATATAGCAATGGTGTAACATCACATTAGGTGGGCCTGTCAGTACTTGAGCAGGCCATTCATATGATTCTATATGCCCTTAATAGTAACCCCACAGACACTGCTGACAGCATGGATGTTTCCTCCACTTTAGGAATACTTCAAAAGAACAGCTGATTGTCCTCAAGCCTACTGATAGAAAGCATTGGATACGACCTCAGTGACATGAGATTTTTGAGAAGGAGTCCAAAATGGTGAGACCGGAGGAAGCACAGTGGGAGTGGAATGGGTGACGGTTTAAAAAGAGTGTTTCTTCGAGAAAGCCAGAAGTGCCCACAGGGAGGATTAATGGGAACAAAATGAAAGGCTCCTGTGTGCCAGACTCTCTGAAACCCAACTCTTCAAAACCAGACGTTGCACCACCCACCTGATCCAGAGCAGTTGTGCTGTTATTTTTTGGAGAGAATTGCCATTCTTTATCTTGACTGAACCAGCTGAGCAATATTAGAATGCACAGGAAATGTATTTTAGCCCTAGAGTAGAGAAAGAATGGGGGGCTTCTATGTAAGGGATAATGAATAGTCAGCAGGTCTTTATTGCAAAATAAATCCCTTTGTGCCATACGAGCCCCGTCAGGGTTTATTTTGACTAACTCTACATTATCCTGCTAATTACATTGCTGCTTAACAGATAAATAAGTACACTGACATTAAATATTGATTTAAAAGGATAGTTCACCCAAAAAAATTAAATAGTCACAGTGTTGTTGTTTTGAAACCATGTCTCCTGTGGAACATGAAATAACATATTTTAAGGAATGTCTTTTTTTTTCTCCATATAGTGAAAGTCAGCTTTCTTGAAAATATCTTCTTTTGTGTTCTGTAGAAGTTAAGTAAGTCATACAACAACATGAGGATGAGCAAATTATAACAGAATATACTTGCATAGACTGTAGAAAGACAAAAAAAAAAAACCCTCTTTAAAAATTCCCACCATCAGGCCTAACTGTCCTCATTACAAAACCATCATGATCCAAACTAGTAAACACATTTAAATGCTACGTAATCTGGAATGTACAGTATGTCACCTTGTTGACGTAAGAACTGGCGACAGCGTAATGCTTTAGTAAAAATTGGAAAGAGTGCACCTTGCAGGATGATCAAATCATACAGACAAGGTAAAAGTATACAGATCTGCAACAAAGAACATTTATTGACTTGATATTCTACCATGATATGAGTAGTATTAGATATATGCCTTTTAAGGAGTTAGCTAGTGTAATGTACCTTGCTGGGAGGGGGGGGGGGGGGGGGGGGTGATGTAGAAAAATACTGTACTGTAAAATCATCATGTCACTTCTGCAGTTCCACTAGCATGGTGAGCTAACAGTGCAGAGAAACCCAGACTGGGAACAGATTGCAATTGTAATGTGCTGAACCATGCTCAATTGAAAATGTAGCTGGAACCATTGGGATGGTGAAAAAGTGCCAGCAGTATGTGTTTTCCCTACACTGGTCAGTTATAGAGTAGTGCAATGGGCAATGGTCATTATTTGGAAATGATGCAATTGACCAATCGTAATCAGGTGTTCCAGAGAGCCATGTAAAATGGTTGTATCCACCCGTTCATTTTGCATGAGTCATGGGCATAAGCTTTAACAGCGTAAATGTGTGAATAATCACATCCTTTAAACTGAACATGCAAGGTAAATAACAGCATTCCCCAGCTTTTTAAGGAGTTGCAGTAAACTAATGAAATTCCTCATCTGCCAAACAGAAACAAGCATGAAGTTCGATCTGACTGTGAATTCAGCATGAATCAGAGACTGTTTTGCAATTTGAATAACCCATGAGCCAAAGTTAAGCAGGTCTATTTCACCACAGCCAACCTTTACGAGTCTGATTTATGTAAATTGCTTTATTGTGGTGCCACTGCAACATATTGGAATATGAAAAAGGAATATTAAGCATTTATATTTGATCCAGAAAATGCTCACTATTCAGCGTGCTGTTGTGCTTTGCCCTCTTATATATTTAAGGAATATCCTCATTACAGTAATAGGACTATGTTACCTCATTTTCTATTGTATTTACTAGAATCGTTCTCTCCAACGACTTCATTTTGCCCAAACAAACAAACGAGGAAAATTCGTAGAGCCATTTCCTTTGAGATCTCCTTAGGCGTCAACAAATCTGATCAAGTTTTCCAAATACACCAAGAACAGGGGGAGGAAGATGAAATACTCTTTCACTTTCCAGTGCTCTAGTTGCATAATCCTATTCTGTCTCTGGCCATTAATTTTATATTTAACATTGCGCCTTGGTCAGGGCGCCGTTCAGTGTGTGGGAGAAAAGAAGTGGCTACCTGGAAGCCTCTGGCATAAATGTGACACAATGTCTTCCTTAGACATACAGTAACACTAGTTAAAACAAATTAATTCTTCTCCTGCGATTGTAAGCAAGAAAACTGATGTAATGCACTGACTAGAAAAGAGAGAGAGAGAGAAAGAGAGTGAGAGAGCGGTGGACAAATCTCATTTAAAAATGGCAGTAATGACATGCATAATTCTAACCCATTACAGGGAGCGGCTTCATTGCTCAACATTAATTGAGAGCTTCACATCTGATCCAGAAAGAGTTCCTCTTTAAATTCACACAAGAAAGAACTTGTCTTGTATGCTAACATAGTATCATTTATTTATTTTCCATATAAAAATAATGCATTATTATTCATCCATTGTGGAGTGCAATACCATTTTGAATATATTTAATGTCTGTCAAAATACTCATCAGATACTAAATGGATGGTGCAATGCTTCACAAGTTTTTTAAGAACCATTTGATGAATCCTTCTCTTTTCTCCGTTCTGTTTCTCTGTTAGAAATGGACTTTTCATTCTGACAGACATTGGCTGAGTTCTTGTTTACAGCGTTTCTGGCCTTGCGTGGCGGTCTGCTTGTGGTTGCATTGTCAGTAGGAGTTTTTCTTTAGCAGGTGTAGTCAGCTGTGAAGAACATCTCTCTGAATCAGACTTTGAGTCAATTTCGTCTCTTGTTTGGTGCTCGCTCCTCTTATTTTCTTTCTGATAAATATTTACCACGCTAAATCAGCTTGAACTCTGAAATATCATTCCCAGTCAAAGTTTTGACACACCTACTAGTTTTTTTTTTTTAACCATATTATGACATAGATTAACAGTAAAATAGGAAATGCCACATATTATGCACTGGCAAATAAAAACTATTACATATTTTATTTCCTTTACATCCTGATATGACTTTTTAGAATTCAGTTGTACTGTATTTTGGACAGGTGTTGAAGTCCAGTTAATCCATTTCAATACCTCATTTTATATTAGCCCGCTATGGTATAGATTATGTTCTAACCATTATTATTATTTTTTTTCAAATAAGTTTTTATTACAAAATAGCTTTAATTATACAAATCAAAATATATATTAAAAAAAAAAGAAAATTAAAGGAAAACATTATTTAGGAAATTGCCAATTGTCAACAGTGTACCACAATGGAAAATGGCAGGAAAAAGTAGTTTTTCTATTAAATTAAGATTTTTTTCAATTGAAATGCACAATTCTTTAAAAACAAATATGCATCCAGTCCTAATTTCCATCAAAATATGCCATTCACAGACACACACACACTCACACACACACACTCACACACTCATTGTTATGGTCACTGAAAGCTAACTCATCCTCATTGTCATTAAATCGAAGAGCCAACTCTGCACTCTTCCTATCGCCCTTTCCATTAAATATTGCAGTATTAATTTCCTGAAAAGAACAAATACTCTTCTTATTCATAATATAAATACAACTACTCTACCATAAACACCAGAAATAAATAAACAACTGCAATCATATTACTGATGTTACTATCTAAAGAAATCCCTATGTGGAAATACATGACTTTAATTCCACTGTGGTAAAGCAGTGTCTAATGGCAACATTGAGTTTTTCTCAGTTTACAGTAAAACTATTTTGTACAATGCTGGTTTCTGAATAAAAATATGTAATTTACTAAACAATGATAATGCAAAAAAAAAAAAAAAAAAAAAAAAAAAAAAAATCCCCCTTGAGAACATATGTTCAGAAATGATGTTAACCCAGCAATATCTGGAGCACTTCGATAGGTGTCGCCCATGCGAGGGTTAAAGTTGAAAGTGGGAAAAGGTGTTTTGGAGGAACAATCAAACGTCATTTTACTTAAAAACAGCTCATCATTGACTACCTTAAGGCATACCCTTTTAATTAACATATTGCAATATATATATATTTTTATTTGTAATACTTATTATAGTAATTACAATAATTTATTATAGTAATAACTATGTAATGACTAGGTACTAACCCCGAACCTACCCCTAAACCTAACCCTACCCCATGTAGTTACCTTGTGTTACCAGAACTTTCTTAGATAAATACACTGTAAGTACACAATAAGTACATGTTAGTACATGTACTGTAAAATAAAGTGCAACTCTTTATTCTTAAGTCAAATTATCACTATTAACTAGCATGCATACTACTAGCATACTGGCTGTTTATTTCTTCTTATAAAGCAAGTGTCTTATTCTGCATGAGCATATTTTGACCATACATAGCCTTAACAACTATATAACTAACTATTAATAAGCAGCAACTTAGGTGTTTATTGAGGCAAGCGTTTAAGTTAATATTGAGATTTGAACCTTAAAATGGAGTGTGACCAAATCTGGTATTATTAAATTCATATGAAGACAAAATGTTGTATTTGTTTAATGTGTGCCAGTGGTGCATTAGCTTAATGTCATCAGCTTTAATGTCCATCAGTAATTTTTTTCCAAGTCATTGAGTATGTTTTTTTTTTTTTAAACCAACTTTACGGCAATGCGAATATAATGTCTAACTCTAGAGCAAACGATTGCTGAAATCTTTCCACTGGGGGGAAATCATAGTCTTAGCACACAGTTCGAGATACAATAGCATTTGTCTTTCATCATTTGTTAAAAAGCCACACTAATGTGTTTTTCAGCTGTCTAGCAGTATAATAGAACTTGTCTGCTCTGCTTTAATGGTGCCCTCTATCCATAATCAAGCTGATCTTCCAAGTGCTCCTGATGAACATTAGATTTTAATTAGCTGCACTGCAAGGATTTGTTCAGCTGATTAAAGTATCTTGCCTTCTCTTTGTGTAATAATCGCTGTTCTATCTCTAAATGCCAACCAAACATGAAGCCGCTCTCTCTTTCTTTGTAATAGACCTGAAAGAGTGTGTGGGGCCTGATTGCTTTTCCATTGCATCTAAGATGGAGGGCAGGGGAAAAGAAAGTTGCCCTTGACCTCAAAGCTGTCATTCTCGTTCTGGAGGTTAAATCCTGCCAAACGGCACCTGGATCCAACATGTTTTATTTAGACACAAGCTGCAATTTCTGGCAAAATTAATAGTCGTGAAAGCACTTGCATACACATTGCCCCCAAGTTCTCATTTACAGTCTGTACACCTCGAATTCTTGCGGTTCAAATCCATTTTAACCCAAGCTTATTAAACCTCACAGATTTTAAGGCTTTCCCTTTCCCCCAGAATTCAGAGTCAGGAAGCGTAACACAGCTGGTATGTAAAAGGAAAGGGTACATTTATCATGGGTAATGTGCTTAAAAGATGATTCGGATGGGTTATTTTGTCAAGAAAGGTCTCTTTGTTAACAGTCACAGTGTAAAGCTATAATACTATGTGCAGTGCGAACTGGAACCCATGAAATATAGTCCTTGTACTCACATGGGAGAATGTGATAGATACTATACATCTCAATGATTAAATGTTTGCCAGTAATAGCTGAAGTGCACTACAACCAGCTTTATATATACAAACACAGGGACAGACTTTCAAGGTTTAAGAAATGCTAGTTTTCTTTCAGTCTTTTCATATCAGTGATCATTTGTTTCTTAAGTGTCTTTCCACCAAGAAAGACCACGCTTGCTTTGTCATAAAAGTCCTTGGAGGGAAGGAAAGCAACACCTTCCTCTAGAGAGCGGTGCATTGGCAGAATTTTTAATCAAGGTTAAGTAAGATGATTGTGATGATGATCCCCCCATGGCGCACTCTGACATAACCTTAATCGCCAAAGGACGGCCTCCTCCACACCGGCACCACTCATCGCATTGCTGGAGAGCATCCAGGTGTGTTTTATAAAGTGACTGTGATATATCTGTCACACTTACCCACACTCTGTGCCCTCAGATCAGTGGGTGGGAGATAGACGAATGCAAACTCTGATGGATGAAGGGGACCCAGGCTGGTTAAATGTGTGTGGACTGAAGACAACAACTGTCAAAAAAGTTGAAGGAAGTTGAGAGGCGGTGATCAGTGTGCAAATTCAAATAATCAAACCATATGAGCAGTGTCATAATTTACGGTTTTTGGTCAGACTGTGCATGTTCTCAGGAAAAGTTGGGCCAAAATCCTGAAAACCAAACACAAAGGATATTGGACTCCGAGGTCCCATTTGAACAAGAACTGCATTCTTTGTGAATGCTCGCAAACTCTCTGTTCCTTCGTGTCAACAGTCGGGCAAGTCGAGGTTCGGTCTGGTCAGCCTCCAATCAGGAAGAGGATGATATATGACTGCAAATTCCAGTGGTTTAAGTTAACACATTAATAACAGCCCAAACACTGCGGCTGGAAAAGAGAGAGAGAGGAAAATAAGCCTAACCAAAGACATATGGGAAATATTTTCTTTCCCCTTTTAAATTATATGTCTGAGGGCTTCGGAGTCCAATTACCCTACATATTTAAACTGCTGTTTATATTTTAAACAAAAATAAAGCCCTAAAACCCATGCCAAGGCCCTTTTCCTCTTACTTCTGCAAACTCCTCATTGTAATCGAGCCAGCAGATGGAGACGGTGACATTTCTGCCTGAGCCTTTGCGAGGCAGCTTTCAAAGTTTAATTATCATTTGTAAAACATGCTCCAAGAACAGAGAATAATAGAACTGTGCGCGCATAATTTGGCGATACAGGAAACCTCCAAATGCAAAGCACATATTGTAATGTATAATGTTCATCTATGGTCCAAAACAAGACTTTTTTACATTTCTGATCAAACCCAAATCTGTTTTTCATCAGTGTAACCAATGTGGTCATTTCCAAGGCACAAGACTGTGACAGTTAATTATTTTGGCTTTTCTGTGCTTTAGTCTTCTTGACTTTCACAGAGAATAGAAGATATTCAATAAAGGGTGTCCTCAATGTTTAATTTCATGCTCGAAGACTTCCAAATGTCTCTCCAACAGGATGTGGAGAAAAGGGACGGATTGCAGTACGTTCTGACCTGTCCATGTTTAATTAATTTGGTGGCATTTTGTTCCCCCATAAAAGGATTTATTCGTTCTCATTTGAAAAGGGCTAGTGTCCGCTTCTCTGTGTTGATTACTGCCAGAACTGTTACTTGGCATGTTAGGGGCCACTTGCTAATGTGAAGTGATTGTTTTATACTGCCAATTATATTTTGAAGGCTTTAAATAATAATAATAATAATAATAATAATAATAATAATAATAATAAGAAAAATTTAGTGTGCATACAAGATGATATTATGTTAGATGATCAAGGGCAGTACTTTCAAATGATTTTGAAATGAAGCATATTAAAGACAAATTAAAATAAAATAATCTGAAATTAACTGTCGCTTTTCATGAATACTGTTCAGATTGCTGTGCCACTGCTTGCTTAAAAGCATTAGTAGCACAAATATTATAGTTCTGTCGGGAGGAGAATCTAACATAATATTAACCCGTCTAGCATGTTAAAATGTCTGGGGGTGATATTTCTCTCACTTCTTCTTATTCAGCAATTAAAGTTGCAGAGCAATGCAGAACACAATCAAATCAACTAAGATTCAAATCATTGTTGTAAAAATGTTTATATATGAACAGATTTTATCGACTGAAAACATAATATTTAGCTACATTCCTGGTATTTCTGTTTATTAAAATAAAAAAATGATGTCAATTTAAATGTACATCATACACTTATATTTGTGTGTGTGTGTTTTTCTTTGCATATTAATTAAGATTATGAATTTTAACATAAATGTTAAGTAATTTTAAAACATATTGGGGCCAACTTGGAGGTTTGCTGAGGGCCCCTGTTTAAGAAACACTGCTCTAAAACCTTCTACAACATTAAAACTGTGGCACCCAGGAAGTTACATTATTTTGACTCTTTCTACAACCAGAAATGGCATGCATGCATATACTTTTTTGTTGGTTTCATTATGTTTGTTTAATGTAATTTCAACAAGAAAGAAAGAAAGAAAGAAAGAAAGAAAGAAAGGGGAAAAAATTGTTGTGTACCCTGTTTTTGGAAAATGGCTAATAAATACATGATTTCCTGCTTGTTATGCAGGGTGAGCCTGAAAGATTAACTGGAGCTGGAATACTCAGCACTTTTAGACTTGTTTTACATATTCTTGTTGAAAGAAATGGACCAAAACAAAGATCTGACTCATATATTAAAATAGGATCAGTGACTCAAATGTTCTCTACAATAGCCCTGTTCTGTCTTAAATTCTGAGAATTGTTTTTAATGTTTCCATCATCCCATATGCTCTCTTATTTCAAAACATTTTTCCCCCACAGTACTCACTTAAACAGTAATTAATATGCTTAAATATTTATGTGAACTGTACAGAGGGTCTTTCTTCTCAACAAACAGTCTCTGGTGGTCTGCGGGCAGCTGAGAAGCCATTTGTTGCCATGGTGATTTCATGCCAACAACTGATGCCATGCTATTGAAAAGCTGTCACCATATCAAAGAAATGGCATATCTACATATTACAGAAAGTGGGCAGATTAAATATAGACAATCAGAGGCAGCTGCGAGGGGGTGAGAAATTATTACATTTACAGAGGATTTTTTAAGAATTCTTTAAAATAAATTAGAGCATGATCCTCATTTGATCCTCCCTGGATGATTATATTTATTTTATTTTACTCCTGCATAACGTTAACTTGAAATATAATTTTAATGAATACACTAACAATTCATTAATGGTTAACGGTAAATAAACACAGAAGATAGTCAGTTAATTAGCGTATTTTCCATCTTTTTTCCCATCTCATCTGTTTCAGATGATCTAAATCTCCCTTATGTGATTTTTCCTTGGCTAATATCAGCTTGTTTAGTTTTTCCCTTTATTTATTTATGTATGTACGCATGTATTTTCTTTCTGTGTGTAATAAATAAACAACACTACAAAGAGGTCCAGGAGTGGATGAGAAGGGAGCACCAGATTCCAAGACTTCTAGTCCAGGATAGATTCAGGGAATGGAATGACAAGGGAACTCAGTCGCATTGTTGCCTGTTTTCCCACAAGAGCCTGTGCCACTTTGAGTGACCTTCATGTTACCTGGAAAAAGCAATAATCTTCTGGATCTCTCTCTCTCTCTCTCTCTCTCTCTCTCTCTCTCTATATATATATATATATATGTGTGTGTGTGTGTGTGAGTGTGTTTATTTGTGTTTCTATTTTTCTATTATAATTTTTTTTGTGTGTGTGGATTTTTCTCATGCCGTGTCAAATTTTTAGGCCATAAATTGGGTGAGGACTAATTCCTTCATGTTTCCTGCAAAAAGCAATAATCTTCTGGATATCTCTCCAGTGGTGCAGGGGCATATTTCAACATTCAAGACACTGCCGGCAGGAGGGGTTGATGGAGGTCAGGTCAAGGACATCAGGGCTGGTGTGGGACCCCTTTTTACCTGGGGACAGAACCAGTGGACCCAATCCTGAAAAAAGATTATGACTGTATTTGATCTTATTAAGGAGGTTCACCGTGTATGGGGGTGAGAGTGAACAGACACTAGAGTCACATTACATGAACCAGTTGCCAGAATATTTTTTTTTTTTGTGACTTTGTCTTAGGCTGTGTCAATTTTTTAGGCCATAAATTGGGTGAGGAATAAATGTGACCCATGGACCGTCAGAGCCAAGACCATAATGTTACAAAACTATTTCTAATTAAAATAAATGCTGCTCTCTATTCATCTAAAATCCTGCCAAAATAATAAGAAATACATAAATAAATAAATGATTGAACGAATGATGGTTTCCACAGAAAGCAACACAACTGTTTTCAACACTGATAATCGTAAATAATGTTTCTTGAGCATCAAATTAGCATATTACAATGACACTGAAGACTGGAGTAATGATGCTGAAAATGTAGCTTTTCAATCATAGAAATAAATTACATATTCAAATAAATTACATAACTGTCGTCTTTCAATAATAATAATAATAATAATAATAATAATAATAATAATAATAATAATAATCCAAAAAATAAATAAAAATAAATCTTATCAACTCTTATCTTATCAACTTATCAACAAAAAAGATTCTAGTGTTTTCAGAAATGAGTAACAGTGTGTGTCAACAAATGAAAGAGCTCTTGTAGCATACAAACACACACATTTTTTTTGTCTATGTTAACTTTAAAGTCAAAGCTATTCAAAAAATCTTATTTTGTGTCCCACATAAAGAAAGTGATACAGGTTTGGAATGACACAATGGTGAATGAATGATGACAGAATTTTCTGAAAATCTGGCCCAAACAGATTCAGACATATGTACATTTAACTGATGAAATACATGATGCAAACATTTTCATTTTGATGAAAATGTGTGGAGAATACATTTTCATGACATATACATTATTAAAAGTGAAGGAAACACTTGTGCATTCTCCACATAGCTAGTCCTTGCATTCTGTCCACATTGCAGTTTTTTATATAGTTGATAGACTTTCTCTAGAGATGCATCCAGCTCATTTTTAGGGCCCCTATTCTCACGTTATTCTCAGCCCTGCATATTCCCAGGATGTTTTTTAAAACTGTGACCTTGTCACGTTGAGAAGAGAATCTGGCAGCTGACCTTACACTAGACCAAAGAGAATTGCGGATACCATTGCTGTTTTTCTTTCGCTCAGTTGAGCTCACATCAGGTGGATACGGCCGTTCAAACACTCTATTCACCACGGCAGGGGAGAGGACAAGAAATCGGTCCCTCAGCTACACATTAAGCATGCAACACACACACAGACGTATTAGAAGCAGAACAACACCGACATCTCATTCTTTCACACCCATCAACCATCTTTGACCTGCCATGCTGTCAAGAGAGCTTGAGAAAACAGCTTTTTCAAATGGAAAGCGCAGATAGATGGAACAGTTTTCCGAGTCTCACACCACGCATTTACGCAGCAACACTTTGTCCTCGAGAAACCCTCTTAAATCAAACATTACCTCAAACACACGCTCCTCCTCCATATTCCTCATGCTGTGTCTTTTAAAGGCATCCTAGCAGCCATATCAGAGTGGGAAGAATTAACACTCTCTGTGGGCTTTTTTTGGCTGCTAAGCGGTGGCCATGGGTCACACGGAGAGGGGCTGCTGTATCTGACACACATGCAGAGGCCAGATGTTTTCTAAGAGCTTGATTTTCCAAATCTCCAGTTGGAGAGCTTGGCCGATTCCCTCAGAAATATGAAGCTCCCTTTGTCTTTCTCTCTGTCCATGACATGTGCTCATATGCACTGTTCTCTTGTGTGCTCCAAAAGGCACAAACACTTTACTGCAGACACGGCCCCCAAAACAGCCCCAGTAACTTTTCATTGACCTGGAACAGCACACACACACACACACACACAGACACACACTCCACATTCCCTTTTTTCTTTAGTATTTTTTTGAGTTCACAAGCTCTTTGTCTATGATTCACTTGTGGGTCTCTCTTCAAAAAATAAAATAATAATAATAAATACAAAATAAAAAGAAATACAAAGACATTCAATGCAGATAAAGCATTCATGAATTCATCCATCCATCCAACTATTTTGTGTTTACTGAAGTGTAATCCAAATACAATCAACACAAATAATGCATTCATGAATCTATCCATTGTTCCATCTGTCCATTTCCATTTCAAAATCAAATAATCATAATACAAAGAAATTCAACACACTGCATTCATGAATACATCCATCCATTATTCTATCCAAAGTCATTTAATGCAGATAACGCATTCATCCATTCAAATTTTTGATCAATGGCCAGGCTACTCCCCGGATCTCATTCCCATAAAGAACCTGTGGTCAGTCCTCAAAAGCCAAGTGGACAAGCAGATGCCCACAAAGTGTGATCAACTCTGAGAACTAATAAGGCAAAAATAGATCACCATCAGTCAGGATCTGGCCCTAAAATCCAGCATGCCAGAGTGAATTGCAAAGGTTATGAAGAACAAGGGTTAACACTGTAAATATTGGCTCATTATATATTTTTTGCCAATAAAGCCTTTAAAATCTATGATATGCGTATCATTGTTTTTCAGTGTACCACAGAAACGTGGAATAATAATATACAAAAACTGAAGCAGCAAACTTTGCAAAACAAAAAATTTGTCACTGCCAAAACTTTTGCCCATGACTGTATGTCATACAAAATAGTGCAGGCGTGTGCATTTTCAATCACTGTCATAAAAACAGCAGCCATATAGATCAGGAAATGCTGACAGAGTATTGATAACATAGCATTTTGAATAGGACTTGTCATTCTGAGGGCAATTATATTATGTTTATTGACATAAATATTTACTTGTAAGAGCATTTTGACAAAATGACAAGGTTTTGTGTGGTAATCCTTTGTGTCAAGTTGTTTGTATGAATTCTTTCAAGAAATGCACTTAAAGGTTTGCAAATGTCAAGGGTAATTTGAGAAATTTACCAAATCGACTGAGAAAAACTGTAAAATACCATGTGCCAAACTTTGCTATATATATATATATATATATATATATATATATATATATATATATATATATATATATATATATATATATATATATATATATATATATATATATAATTGTGTAAGAACAAATCTACTTTCAAGGACGTGCCAGTATGATGTAACATAGTGACATTTAACAAGCAGGCATTAGCTACAGTACTTTGCATTGAAAGCAAGTTGGCAAAAGTGTTTTGATTATCTTTGTTTTGTGTTTTAGGTTAAAAGAAATGACAACTGCTGCATTTAAAACCACATCTTCCCTTCCTTGCATGACTCACCATTTCAGGCAACATTTAGATGGTTAGCTTGTATAATTATTCTCAGCCAAAGAAATGTCCGAAGAAGTGAAAGCATCAAGTTTTGAGAACATAAACAAATTGCTATAAAATGTAAGTACATAAACACACACAGTAAATTTTGATTCAGAGAGAATCTTTTACAAACAATCCTGAGATTAAATGTACAGTACATACGCATATTGAGTTAAACTGAACCACAGTTAGTTTTCCAGCCAAGATGGCCAATTTTCTGTAACTTGATGCTTCAACCCTGTTTTATTTCCTCCCTCTCACACTCTTGCTCTTTTCCTCCATCTAACTTGTCTCCATGTAACAGTTTGTATTCTGCTTCTTTTGTTGCCTTCTAACTAAATGTTACATATTAGAAATTAAAAGGCTCAACTGACCAAAGTATTCTGATGATGAGCCCTGACCTCATTAACATTTTCAGGAAGAGCAGAGCAATGACCTTGTTAACATTTCTGGTGTAATTAATTAATCCACACGAGTGCTGAATCTTTGCTGATTCCTCCCAGCATAGTCCACTCTGCCACAGAGTGAGTGATGCATTGAGGGTGAAGGAGAGGCAGACCGCTGTCAAATTGTCAGGTCACCCGCATGGGGCACGGATGACAGCAGTTGGCTAAAAGCTTAATGGAGGAGATTTTATCAGTACGCATTCATTATAATATTTATTACAGAATGATTCATTTTGAAGGGCTGGAGAAAGCTTCCTCCATAAATTCTGTATATGCAGACATAAAGTATCTGTTTAGGCTTTCAGTAGCTGTGTTTCATTGCTCTTTGCGATAAAGGTTATATTAAACACAAGCGCTAGATAGTGTGCACCACGCATCATTCTTTTAGTATTCAGGGTTAAAGAGTCTCTGAGTGCTGAATATGATGAATCATTATGTCTTCAGCATGCCACAGTGGTCAAGATGTTTGTTCAAGGCTTTTTCTTTTTTTTTTCTTTCTCTAGAGCTAATACCAGCACTCTACAAAGAGCAGAGGATAGAGAGAGACCTAAGGCTGTCGGGCTATCACGGTCGTACACATTGCTGCTCTCATGCACTGAATGCAAATTGGATCAGGTAATTGGGAGGCAGCTTGAGAGGGCTGCTTCAGATCTCCCTAGCGACAAGCTCTGCGCACAATCATGATTGGGCCCAGATGGACTGTGAAGTACTTACTATGCTTCTCACCTCACATAACTGTCTATATGGCTGACCAGCCTTGCATAGTTATTTTAATGTCACGTCTCGCATATGCACGTGATCACAAGGGGTCTTGTATCTAAATACTGTGTACATGCAAAACAGACTTTGAAAAGTGCATACAGCAGCTCACACATCAGTTGTCATTGTAAACTAAAACTAAAACTTATGAATCTAAATATATTTAATGGAAAACTTGACTACTAGTAAAAATAAATTAGGGTAAGTACATTAATTATAAGAACTAGAACTAAAACTGAAAAATATATATTTGATTAAAATCTAAATCTTAAACTAAAATGAAAATGAATATAAAAAAACTAATTTAGAGTATTTATAAACACTGTTATAATAATATTATATAAATACTATTATATACAGTAAATATTGCAATATATAATATTACAAATAAATATGACTAATATAACTAAAATAACACTGTCAGATATATATGGACAAACGTTTTGGAGATTTATTAAAGAAACATGAGAAACTATCTTTTAGTGCTGGCATTTTGTAAACTAGACATTTTTAAATAGTGGGCCCATTTTAACGATCTAAACGCAAAGTGTAAAGTGCACGACGCAGGTTCACTCAGTGTCCAAATCCACTTTTGCTATTTTAATGACAGAAAAATGGTTGGGGCGCCCGGGCGCATGGTCTAAACGGTTTGTTCCTATTCTCTTAATGAGTAATGGGTGTTTTTTGGGCGTTTTTTGGCTAACACGCTCTTTAAATAACAAAGAAAAAGCATTGTGCCAGACTTTAGACCAGGTTTGAGTTGGTCTATGGCCCAATCTATTTTCAGCTCCTTAAAATAGCATTGCGCCGGAAATGCGCCTGAACACACCTCTTTTTTAGACCAGCATGCCCATGGGCGCACAAATGGGTACAAATGCATTTGCTAATTAAACGATGTGGTACTGAATGGGAAAATGCGAAAAGCGCTGGACTGAAACTTACAAACCCACTGGCATTGCCATTTCTTTTTAGCTCTACTTTGCATGAAGGTTGTGATAAAAACAAATACAATTGTATTAACTATATGAAAGCAAATTCACTTTATGGAAACTACTGTATGTAAATGGAATAGAGTTACTTCTAAAATATAGTTTTACCTGGTTTTATCTGGATACAGATACTGGCTCACCACCCTGACCCACAGGGTTCTACATCCCATAGGTGTAATGGTTTTTATACTGTAGAAACTGTATATTCTATTGCCCTACACCTAACCCTAACCCTCACAGGAAACTTTTTCCATTTTTACTTTCTCAAAAAAAAAAAAAAAAAAAAAAAAAAAACCTCATTATGCTTGATTTATAAGTGTTTTGAAAAATGGGGACATGGGTTATGTCCTCATAAGTCACCCTCTCCTTGTAATACCTGTGTCATACCCATGTCATTATACAGAGTTGTGTCCTGATATATGTCACAAAAACAAGAGCACACACACACACACACACACAGAAAATCAAGCTTTACAATTAGATAGGAGAGTAGATGTACTGTAGTAAATGTAAAGCCCTTGAACTGGAACTTCAGCGGCTCACCTCTGAAATGTTTTTCACTTGCTACATCACTCATGTGTCTTCATTTGACTAAACGGCTGCAAATTGCATTCTGGGGTAAACAGCACTGATAAATTGAAGCCATTGTATAAACAGCTGCGGCTATAATGTGAGTTGTTGTGCTGAGCAGAACCTCATATAGTGATCGATTTAGACAAAGACAATTTAATATACATAAAACCATTGAGTGAGGCACTATGATTTATGCTTATGAAATTTTATAGCACAAATTTTACAGATGGCTGTTTGTGACTGTTTCCAATCAGCTGGGCTACAATGTCTTTCACACTATACACAGAGCGAATCTTGATAATAGGAAATGTCTAGTGATCTGATTCTAGAGGGTTTTTATGTGAGAAGGGAAGCATGTGTGGTTGAGGGATTATCAAATTCATTACTCGTTCTAGTGTTATGTTGTCGCTGTTGATCTTGAAGCTGGATTTTTGCCAGTTGGTCAAACACTCTAGTAACTCAAGTATAGCAGGAGTTGGGATTTCACCTCCAGAGATAAAATATAATTGCCAAGGAAGAAGAGATGAGATGCTGGTAAATTAACAAGACATCTGTGCTTAACATTCAGCAGGTGGTATTAACCTGACAAGTTGACTGTCATCTCAAATTATTCGTAGAGGATCCCACCCTCTCTTTTCCAACTGACAATTTTTACCATCTTAACAATCTAAATATAAAATAACAAATAAAATAAAATATGGCAGAAATAATGGCAGTTCAATCTTTTTAATAAAATAAAATAAAATAAAATAAAAGGCAGAAATTATGGCAGTTCAATCTCTTCCCTCTGAAAGTAGAAAGAGGTGCCCTGATGGCCCCCTGGTGTGCCCCATCACCACTTCAGTGGAGTCAGCAGAATAGTTGGTGATTTGAGAGTGAATGTCAGGATGATGGGATGGCTTTCATCAAGGGTCTGAAGGCCACTCTTATCCATCCAGATACACTTGCTGAAACAGCAAGATCTGCTGCATTCCCAGTGCTTCATCTCAACCCAAAGCACAGGGAAGCCACTGAAATAAATCACACACACTTCTCACTTCACACCGGAGGGTTTAAACGCAGGGATGTGAGCATTTCACATGTGTTCACCGCTCCCTATTCTCTAAACACAACACAATATATGTAAATACATCAAATAGCATACACATCTAATATAATCGAATACAATTATTTTTTGTAGATTATTTTTCATAACTTTTCATAACATACAGGCTAATTTGCACGTTTCAAAACTACTAACATGATATAAAACTGAATTAAAAACAGTGTAAGTCTTTTAATTTCATTACATACTATACAACAGGGGAATTCTAATACATTATTTAATACATTTTACAAAAGGAAACATTGTATACCTATAATACTGCCTGTTGTTAATGTTTTCAGGTCATTGTCAAGTGTTGAGCGGCAACCTTTAAGCTTTGGAAGAATGACTTGATTTGAGATACATTAAATATTTTGATCGTTTTAGTGCATTTTGAAAGAGAAATTAACTGCTGTGTCAAGTTTAGAAGAAATATATAAAAAGTTAGAACAGGTGACTTTAGTATTAAAAAATGGATCCTATAACAATAAAAAAGTACAATAACTTAATATTTGTATAAATTCTTTGTATTAAATGAAAGTATAAATGGTATTGTAAATCTGGCCCAGGTGCCAGGACTGGAATTGAGAAGATCAGCATCTAAGGCTTGTCAACAGAGTTATTTACTAATCAGACGATTTAAGTCACATATTCATGTAAAATCCCCCAAAACTGTCATTTTTGCACACTGTCCTGTACTTACAGTCTTGTTATTTGTAGCACTATATAAACATGCTGAACATAGCCAGAGACAGTATATTTCCTTTAAAGTATCCATTTTTTCTTGGAGCAGAAAGGATGGGGCTGGGCCTCTTAAAGTTAATGTAAAAATCTATATTTTTTTTGAGCAGGTTCCATGGTTTGACCGTAGGAATAATTAGAGTTTATGTGGTGTTTTTACCCTTGTAGAGAGCAGGACAATATTTTATCTTGGGTTTTTGGTTTATATCAGTTTTGAATTTGTAACAAATGACCTGACAGCATAAATGTCACACATATTCATGGTTTTGGGGAACACATGTGGGACCAAAAAAAAGTGATTTCTCACAGAATTACTGCTGATGATTGAAAAGCAATTCACAGAATTATGATTATTTAAATACTACTTAAGGGGGGGGGGGGGGGGGGGGGAGGGGTGAAATGCTATTTCATGCATACTGAGTTTTTTACACTGTTAAAGAGTTGGATTCCCATGCTTTCTTTGTTCCAAAAAAACCTCTTCCGGTTTGTCACAAGTTTCGGAAAGTTTTTTTTCGAGTATGGGTCTGTGTGACGTTAAATGGAGCGGAATTTCCTTATATGGGTGCTAAGTCACTTCTGCCGGAAGAGCGCGCGCTACCGTATAGCAGAGCACTGAGAGGCTGAGCACAGGCATCAGAGCGAGAGCGTCGCGAAAAGTCACAAAAGAAGTATGTTTTTGGTTGCCAGGGCAAGACAACCCTGCACAGATTACCAAAAGAGAAACAGCATTAAGGGACCAGTGGATGGAGTTTATTTTTACAGAGCATCAACGGAGTTGTGCAAGTGTTTGTGTTTGTTCCCTGCATTTCGAAGATGCTTGTTTTACAAACAAGGCCCAGTTTGATGCCGGATTTGCACATCGTTTATTTCTTAAGGATAATGCAGTCCCAACGACAAAGGGTCACGATCGTGTGTTGGAACCGCAGGCGGTGAGTAAAACTGCTTCAAATATCTCTGTTTTGTTAACTTAGCTATCAGCGCGTAAGCACATCAAGTAAACAAAATGCGATGTTGTCATCAAACTGCACTTTCCACATGTACAGCTTAAAAAAAAAAAGACGACATAAAGTGGAACTTAGTCATTTTCCAAAACCGCTAAGCAAATATATACAGTTTCAGTACATACCACATAGAGACGCCTTTGCTGATGCTGCTCTTGTTAAATTTCAGCCTCTGGATCTGTGTCACAGCTTCCAAACGCTCTCAACGCAAAAGCCTACTGGCGCTCGTGATTCTTTAGCTCCGCCCACACGTCACGCCTCTAGGCGCTCGTGTTTTTCCGGGAAAAATCGGTACAGACTATCTTTCTCTTATAAATATAATAAAAATAAAGACTTTTTGGAGTTATGAAGGATGCAGTACTACTCTATAGGTACTCAAGATTAACAGGATATTTAGTGAAAACGAGCATTTCACCCCCCCTTTAAAATGACTACCTCAATTTGAAAAGAATAAAAATAGATATTCTCTATCTGTTTTGTTAGTGTGAACCGAACCGTTCAGGTATTTATTTTACAGTTTATCCTACTTCCACTTAAAGACTTAAAAATCATCTGTTTATATGGTCTGTCTAAATGGTAAAGGGCAAGAAAGTGTTTCTCCATTTAGTGTGGAAATAGCATTCTGCGTTTTACAGCTCTTTAGAGTACTTTACTGTGATTTCAAGAGTAAGAAGACAAAGAATGCACTGGCTGTTAGGTTGGAAAGAGTTGATTGATTAGATGGTGCTGGTGGAGTGTCTGGAAATAGCAGTGAAGAGTCGTAGTGCTTTCACACCTCTGCTGTCTCACCTCTCTGACTGGTTTACAGTCTGCACCTGAAGCAGTTAAACACTACAAGTGTTCTTTATCTCTGTAAACATCTCTGTAAGCGCTCACGCTGCATGCGAACCGCGCCCGAGTCCAACTAAGCGGGCCAGGGCCGGCTAATCGAGCCGTGCCCGGGCACGGTTCGGAGCACTCACACTAGTCAAACGGACCGCACTTTGGTGGTCAAACGCACTAGGGCACAATTCAAACTGGCTAGTGTGAGTACACCCTAAGACTTTGCAGTAAGGAGGTCTTATTGCACAGTAATTATGCCAGGATGAGGCTTGTTAGCATACTAGTGTAAATTGACAGCATTACATAAAAGCAAGCATTACACTGTCCCAAACAATAACAAAGCCTTCTGCAGTACATTCTGTGCAGAATTAGACTACGAGTGTAATATTGTTTGCATCGGTAAAGACTAATAAGCCGTTGATGAACATTAACTAGTTGCTTAGATACTAGAAAGACTTTACGATGGCAGAAATCTAGTAACACAAGCTTTATCCTTCTTCCAATTTGCTAACAGGTTTCAGAAAATGAGTGTAAAAAGAGTGTAGGATTATGTGTTAGCACCTCATCTAATGTGACTGCTCTTTAATAGATTGCTATTTTTCAGTTATTATAATGCATAAAACATGTAATTTCATCTATTTGATATTATGGTCATCTATCTTGCTGTCTTCCAGTAAGTTACTGACTGTTTCATAGACAGATCATTTTTGTCATCTGTCTCTCCAGTTCAGATAACTTTATAGTTCAACTTTACTTTTTCTGCTTAACCTTGTGTTGTTTTGAGCTATGTGGGTGGGTGAAATACTTTCTCATACTTTGGATCTGATTCTATTAGTGTGCTGGCCTCAAACTGTGCTGCCCTCCAAACTGAAGTCAGCGTTAAGAGGAGAGGTCACTTTGAGGTGTTGTTAATGTCTCACCACATGCCCCGGGCTGGGCCAAATGTTTTCCTTTCAACCGTAGATATATTCAGTTGTGAGGAAAACACAAAACACCTGGTGTGCAATGTAATATCTTTTCAAAGATTTTTTTTCTTTTCTCCCTCATGAATCTTTCTTTTAAAATATCTCACTTATTATTGTAGCATTTGTCTGTTATGTCATTGTGTTTGTTTTAACGGTGGCGTAGTGGCTGTAAAGCATATACAGTATGAAACACGTTTGATGAATGTACAAATATATAACACACATTTAAGCACATAAAAGATCTTTTTTAAACGGCTGTGTTTGAATTGTCTGTGTGAAATGGACCAAAACACAAACAAGGACAATTAATTATCATCATCCCTCTGTGTATAAACTAATATTCAATTATCAAAGCTTGAAAATTAACAAATTAAAAGAGAACTTCACTGATTTTAAGGCAAGGTTAACAGTAATTCATTTAATATGTTGATGCTGCTCAGCGTGCAGCATAATTAGAGCTTGTGGCAACTCATTTGATTCAAGTAACTGGTTTTCAAACACAGTATTTTACATTTTAAATATTGTACAAATATTTAAACCAGATGAATATCACACCCAAGGGATTATTTGGGTGAAATGCACTTCAAAACGACTTTAGATTTTTTAAATTGCATTTCACTGCATGAAAAGAGTCAAATCTGGCAACATCTGGTCATGGTACACTGCCATTTAATTTCAGGTTTGCTGGATGTATGTGGAAATTACCTTAGCCAAGTTATACAGAATAGTACATTTCCGGTAATACCCAAGTACTCTGGTTTACATCGACATATACAGAGATTCTATAAGTGTCATGGACATATACAGCTGAAATTGCTGTTTTTGAGGACTTGTGACTGTCAGACCTTTCATATGTTAATGAGCAGTAGTAAAGGTGCTTACTGTTCCTCTTCAGGAACTCGAGCTGCGTCGAGCGCTTTTGGGGAATGCCTTTGGCAAGAACAACTCTGGACTCTGGTCGTTGGATAGTCGAGGCTATCAACGTCTCCTATGAGTCCTCTGGTCTTCCCCTTTCTTTGGGAGCCAAGGCTCACTCTACTTGGGGTATGGCTGCCTCTAAGGCCTTTCTACCATGTGTGACCCTCTTGGACATATGCAACGCTGTGGGATGGTCCACGCTCTACATTTGCCAGATTTTACAATCTCGATATGCGAGCCGCTCCTGGCTCTTCTGTCCTCTTGCCTTAGCTGTGCTCTTTGGATACACACTAGGCAGGGGATTGGTAGTCTGGCAGCGTTGGCACATCGTTCCCAAAAAGTGCTCAACGCAGCTCGAGTTCCTGAAGAGGAAAGTCCTTAGGTTACGAATGTAACCCTAGTTCCTCGAAGGAACGAGACGCTGCGTTGCAGAGCCATACTCCCGGCACCCCTGCCGGCGCGTGCTTCCCTACTCGAAGATGAAGTCAGCTGTGTGGCAAGTGCCTTTATAGCTTCCTGGTCACGACGTCACCCCGCCTGTGACGTCACGCTCTTCCATTGGACTGATTGCACACGAACTAGGGTTCCATTTGTAACCTAGGGACGTTTTCTCAGGTGGAGGGAGGTGGTGAGCCAGGGAAGTTTGACAAAATGGCCTCAAATTAGTCTTAATATTACTGAACTCAAATAGAGAACATATGTATGTTTTATAATTTGAAGGCATTCAAGTTACCAGCCACCGCCAGCGATTTAGATGATTTTCACTCAAATTTGATGGCCTCCAGTATATTTTGCTGTTTGAATATTTGAATATGCAATACACCAAAGTAAAGATCAGTGCCTCTACTTTTAAACAAAAAAAAAAAAATGTTTTATTCTAGATTCAAGCATTCTTTTGTTTATCGACACTTGAATATAGGTAGGTTTCATAAAAATGCATAATTTTGAGCAAAAAGTTCAGAAAATAACTACATCTGGATAATATTCAGTACAATTATCAAAGCATAAATAAAGTAAATTGCTTCCATCAACACCTCCAAAGCTTGCACAGACATATACCACTTCCTGGAACAACATTTTGTGTAATATTATACAGTTTTCATTTATATGCAAGGTTGGGGATTTAAATGCCATGGAACACATGTTAGGAGAAAATTGTTAGCCTGAATGTAATGTAAGTCACTTAAAAAGCGTCTGCTAAATGCATAAATTTATTTATTTATTCCTGATGATCAGATTATTTTTCATATGCATCTATTTACATAAGATATTGCTCGTTTCAGCATCCTGTTCATGTGTGGTTTTGTTCTGGAGGTTTTATACTCATTCAGAGTATGTGTAAAAGCACCCCCGAGTGTATAACAGTGAAAACACAAAAAGCCGTAAAAATGTCTCAGGTTACGAATGCAACCATGGGTCCCTGAGTAGGGAACAAGACACTGCGTCCTCTAGGGGTCACTTGCCAACTTACCACAGTGTGGATTTCAGAAAGTGTGCAAAGACTTCACGTGCACACTTACCATAGCATGGATTTTCAAATACTGCTCTAAGGAGGGGATCTTGTGGCACTCTGATAGAGCAACTCATAGATGGAATGGTGCATCTCAAAACAGTATGAGAACTCCGAATTCAAAGTAGCGCACTCATAGGCGCCCCTTCTTGGGAAAGGGGAGCGCTGCTAAACCACCACGAGAATCACCCAAATAGCCCCTCAGGGTGACCTGGCCGGACATCCATGAAATTCCCTGCAGTGCTGTGCCAGGACTGATGAGCAAGGAGGCTCCCGCAGAAACCTGTGATCTCAGCCGCCTAATACCGGAACATGAAGCCGGATGGCTGGGGCTGATGAGCGTTTAGTAAACACTGTAACTGAGCACAGCAAAGAAAACTCATAGTTTTTTAGTAGACACATAACCACCAGCAATTTAATTTCTTAGCTGTAGCTGGAGGGCTATTGTCAGAAAGAAAACGCTCATCCAAGCGGCCTCATGGCATCACCTTGTTAGCACACTTTCATGGCAAGTCCAACTTTGCCGTGGTGTGATCCATAAACTCCAACAGCTCTACATACGCAGGGCAGGAGAATTGAGAAGGCTCAACCTCAGCGAGACGAACTAGAGCGTAGCTTTTTTTATTGAAAAAACCCTCACAATGCACGCAGATTGCCTCCTCATCGTGTGCGTGCTCTTCACTCGAACAAATGATGCAAAGATTGTGTGTTTCATTGGGTGTCAAATAATGCAGACACGGATGCACGCATTGTCTAAACACTTGCTAGTAGGCGCCATGATAGACAGAGAAAGATCGCTCTTACCAGTTCTTTCAGATGCACGCTTCAAACAGAACAGTCAGTGAAGACGAAGAAGAGAATGACGTTTTGTCCCAGTGCCTGTTTATAGTCGCACTGGTAGTGACGTCAGCAAAATGTTGCCGGCCAACATGTTGGTGTTTTTTCAAAGTATGCTTCAGACACGGGTCACGACAAGGTGTTCCCCATAGTTACCCCTAGAGGACGCAGTGTCTCGTTCCCTTGAAAGGGAACTTGTATTTGCAAGGGGAAGCATTGTCTTCTAAATGATGAAAGACAACAGTAAGAAACGGACATGATGAAACTTCTTAAATAGGCTATTAGTCTGTAAAGATTATTGTCAGCATTACTGTTGTTTTGCTGTTGCTGGACAAAAGCAGAAAGAGCACTGCAGAGGACAGAACTGGTTGAGCTCAGTTTAGGATGAGGAAGATATTGTTGCTGTGGATGCACACAGGATCTACAGTAGGGAAATGTAGTCTGCTGGCACAATTCATTTATTTACTGCATTTGTTTGAAATCTTTCATCCAAAGTAGATGTTTTTTAAATGCTGTTTTCTGTTGAAATTGTTATGTTTTGGATACTATTTACTATTTTCCCCTAATAAAGACAAACAATCAATCTGCCCATGTGGTCAGCAACCAATCACATTATTCACCTGCAAGGTTTTTGGGAGGGATGTATTCTAAATGTAACCAATAAAGTCGCTTTTCATTTAAGGGTTTTGGGTGGGATAAATACGTTTACCAATGAAATTACTTTTGAAGGAAGTCAATGTGCTCAGTGGCCCAATAGCTGTCTGGTTTAGGGATGGGGCTAGTTTCTAATCAATCCAGTTTAACATGAATGACCAGAAGGGGGAGAGGAATGTGTGAACTACCTCTTATTTTAGATTACTTGCCGTGGTACATATCTGGCAGTATACTGACCCATGGTATTTCCGTGTCTGATCAGTAATACTCCCAGATTTTTATGAAAATATGCAGTGTATACAGGGTTTACTTGTCCATATGCAGCTCTTTTCATGCAGTGTTTGTGATAAACTTATTCCATCTCTCAGTGGTGGTGCATATACAATATTGATGTTTTTATCTGGCTGTCATTTACCAGGCAAAATGTATTTAACAAAAATCAATTTTTATATCGAGTATCTCTCATTTCAAGAGACACAAATTAGTTTTAATAAACCAAATTTGCACTTCACTGACAGCTGAACTGACTAGGAGAGACTCTCAAACTTGAAAAAAGAGCTGATCTCATTATAGATATTTTGATATTTAATTTGTAAGTAAACCAAGGTAAACACAAACATATGACCAACAAGCATATGCATTTATAAGCTACTAATATGTCAAATGTTTTAGATATTGTTAAGATATAACCAACAATATATAGTTTGTACACATATGGAACCCGGTTAGACCTGCCCTCGAAATAAACCACATGACCTATAAAGCTGCACAAAAGCTTGAGGATTTCACAGTGTCCACTTTGCCCTTGTCACTGAGGACTAGAGGAAGTTCATCATAAATGTCATATGAGGTCTAAAGCCTGACCTGAGCATGTATCAGCTCTGAATGCTGACCCCCACAAGCTCAACACTCAAACTGCATTAGGCAACCTGCATCAGCAGATGATGGCCGGGATTTGGCTGGAGCAGCATTAAAACGGCCCCATGCTGTCCGTCCTCAGTGGATTTCAAGGTTACTAAACTATACAGACCTTAGAATAATTATTTTTATAGGCCAGAAATAAAATTTTTTTTTATAATGTATAGCGAACAATCGCACAACAGCACAGTGGCAGAAATGTCACTACAACTGGCCTTAAAGAGCATATTTCAACAAGCTGTGAAGTAGCTAATTGTGCCTTTTGAATAACACAATTAAAATAAAATTTGACTGTCTGTAGAAAAATGGCATTATTGAGAATCTAATATTGCATTTATAAAAGAGCTCTACAAAAAGTAAAGTAACTTTTATTTTTGACAATATTTTCAGTCACTTGTTCTGTTTTGTTCAATAAATTAATGTTTTTGAATAGGTTGAGTGACTCATTCAACTCAAGCAGTTGAGTAAATTATTCAATGAATCTCTCATTAAAAACCATGCTGCACATTCTTTGTGTAGGTACTTCTTTCGAATATGTGTCTGAATGTGTGTAACATGGATGCAAACGGGACCAGAGGCAAATAATAATAATAATAATAATAATAATAATAATAATAATAATAATAATAATAATAATAATAATAATATTAATAATAATTTTCGTTTTATTCAATAGCTTTGATCCAGGCGTACTACATTTATCGTGTTGTCATTGTCATATGTCCTACCAGTGTCAATTCATTCACTTCACTGCCATTCACAAATAAAGTGCCTATTATATGAACACTTCAGAACCCGGTGGAGCAAAGGATTTAGATTTTCCGTAGTTTTCTTCAAAACAAATATTAGTTCATAACTAGACATGATTATGTCGGAGAGTTTGCCAGCAAAGCCACATTTGGTCTCAACTAGCCAAAGTGTTTTGCTGATTAATTTTTCTTTTCACCGTTGCACTCAACAGAACTAGCAAAATCCCCCATCACATTTAAGGTCAAGAAAAGTATTTTCTAATTGGAGCAAGCTGCTTTCTTTTGAGAATTGCATAAACCACAGCCGAGCTTGCAGTTTTATAGTATGTTTACGTTTCATATCTTTTGACTTAGATGACTCGAAGAATGATTTGCTGAATCTGTGAAAACCTTTTCTAGACACTACAAGGGGATGGGTACAGAGCCAGAAGATTTAGGCCTTTGTTTTTTTCTTTCATATCTGAAGCGCAAATGGATGACGATCTCCCAAGACGGGTGCCCCTGAATGCATTCATTTTTCCATTCATGCACTGTGTATCTCTTTTTTAAGTTCATTAAAATTTATCTCAATTGTATTCAAAATGTAAACTCAGTAACCCCAGTTCAGTTCTGGATGAGCAGAGTTAAGCTTTGAATATTAAATTGCCAGATCCATAAATCTTCTTGCATTTTGCCTACCTCATCAAAATCAGGTACTGTGATTCTCTGTAAAAGACCCTGGTCTTCTGAAATCATGATAAAATCATTTCAGCAATTTTTGTTAATGCTACTGAGATATAATGACTTTGCTTAGAGACTATACACTTCAGCTTGTCAGTTTTCATGTAAGAGTCTCATATTAATTTAAATAATCATAGCCCTTCATTTGTGATATACCTCGCATATTATACTTTGAATATTCTTAGAAAATTCAACACACTGAGAGAGAGATAAAAATATTTCCATACCCATAATCCCTTAGGGAGGATGGCAAAACTTATTTTGATCATTCACACAATAGGTCTAAATGTCATTTTGTCAATAAACATTGCATTCTTTATCAACTATGCATGATGTGTGCAATATTTATTCAACCCAATCCTAACCACATCACAATAAGCACATCACTTTTTAGTAATAGGATCATTTAATAATATTAATAATAATTATTATACAAAAAACAACACAAAATCTGCATAAAAGCAAAACAAAAAAACCTCTGGAAAAACGCTGTCTGCAAAGTCATTGGCAGTGAGTCAGCAAGTCAGCTGCCTTTGCTTTCGGATGGAGCCCTAGTTTCCCTTAGTCCCCCTGATTAGTTAATTCTGTTCACACATGTTGATTAATCATCTCGTTTGCTCCTTTGTTTCCATGTCTTTATAAGCCTTTAGTTTCTGTCTGTCCTTCATCCGGGATTGATGGACATTTAATGGTACATGTGTTTTGATGCTTCTTAGTGTTGCCGTATCTTTGTTTTGAAGTTAGAATTAAAGACCATAAATGGTTACTCCTTTGTGTGCTTTTTACAACCACATACCCTCACAACTCATTTTAATTTAGATCCCCCCCCCCCCCAACATGGTTTTAAGGATAACAATTATATATATATATTTTTTTTTGGCTACTTTATGATTACAAATTATTTGCTTTATCAATTTATTTTAGCCTCCAACCAAAATTAGCCTATTGACTGCTGTGGACATTTTGTAATGCTGGTTACGTATGATATCATAAGGTACGAGTTCTTACTGACAGCTCATTCAGGGATGGTTGATATCTGACTGTGACTTCGACACTCTGATATGTACACACAAATTACAGGTGTTTTGTGTAACTTTATCACACCATGAAGCATGGCATATGGTGACATCAAATTACCTTTTTCCCAGTATGGCTTTAACCACAAAAGCTGCCATTTCTGAGTGAATATTATGGATTACATCACATGCAAGGCCGTTAGAAGGCTTATCTGTAGCTGAAAAAAGCAAATGCATTTTGCGTTCTTTCTGTAAAATGTCTGAGGTGAGCAGATATGGGGATGTGGCACCTCAATTACAAATGGCAATTGAATATTAGCAGTGGTTTGTTGCCAAAGAAGGGCAAATGTGATTTTTCAAGTCAACAAATTC
Organism: Carassius gibelio; assembly: GCF_023724105.1. Lineage (NCBI taxonomy): Eukaryota > Metazoa > Chordata > Actinopteri > Cypriniformes > Cyprinidae > Carassius > Carassius gibelio. The sequence continues at coordinate 22,411,743 of NC_068402.1, read as the reverse complement.
AAACAAAAAAGTCATTTAAAAAAACAAAACAAAAAAACAACAACAACAACACTGAAATACATCATAAATTAAATACTTTTTGTTTTCTTTCCTTATATTTGAAAAAAGATCCAACCATGTGTCCTGGTTCATATGTGCTATCTGAATAAAACAGTAGGATTATTATGGATTCAAATTATTCCAATTATTCCTAATGAAAACAGACAGGTCATGCAGAGATGGGCATACAGTATATTGTTGAGGAAACTGCATCTAAAACAAGCTATATATCAAATTAAAATGTTAATAAATAAAGAACGTCTTTGTTTGATTTATTTAAGGTAAATGGTGTAAAAAAGAAGAATAATATATATATATATATATATATATATATATATATATATATATATATATATATATATATATATATATATATATATAATTATTGTTATTATTAGTATTATTATTTGATTATTATTATTATTATTTTTTTTTATTTTTTTTTTACGTTTACTGCAGTTATTAACTTTTGAGTCCTGGTGAAATGATGATGATGATGGAATGATTTGAAAAAATACAAATAAAAAAATTAATCACCAGTCTTTAAAGAACTAAAAAAAAAAAGAGTTTGAAATGAATGGTGATTCAAATACAAACGTGAAGGCAAAGTATTATAAGGCTTATAGAAGAAACTTCACAGTGCATCCCATGCCAGTTATTCTATTTAACAGCCTTTGTAGAGCTGTAGGTTTTAGCAGTCTGAAGTGTGACAAATGTACAGAGTCTTGTTCTGATTGTTCTGGTTTGCACTGACTGACCCAGACATAGCCGAAGGGAACGGGGCAAGGGTCCTATGAACTGGACAAGTTGACAATAAGTGCTGTATACTTAAGATGGCAAAATCAATGTTTTTGGAATTGAGTTTGACTTCAGTGAACCCTAAATCCAAACTCCACTGACCCAGTTCCCAGACTGTAGCTTCAAAATGCAGTAACAAGTCTACCTGTTTTTCCTCTAGTGAGTATAGAGCAGAGAGTTAGCAGTCCACCCCACTTTTTCAGAGATAATCATTAGACTATATTTTTGTTTTGCTTGGCTGCATTTTACTATGTGCCTGCATTCCATCTAGTAACAGCTTCTTAAAATGGTAAGTGCTCCCCTACATGCCTTTTATCAATTCATTTAGGACAATAGGGTAAATGCAACCTACGTATTTAATATTAATGAATGTGCCTAATTAATATTAATGAGCCAGGTTAATAAGATTTGTAATAGTCTTCAAGGCACACTAGCATCCCATCTGAGCCCCCTCTGCTGGACAGCATACAATCAAACTGGGATTCTCGTTAGAGGACCTTCTAAATTTAAATTTAATGCAGTCATATAATGTGTGACACTATTCAGTGAGGGAACTCCTGTTTGAACTGACAGGGCTTCAGTGTATTTCAAACAGCACACGGTTGCCTCAGTTGCCAGCCCAACTGTTCACTGCAGAGGGATCCATATGGGATGAGAGACATGTCCCAATTAGTCACTGTGCATTTCTCTTTGACATCCTCCCATCCTCTGGTACGACAGGTCCCTTTGTAAATTCTCGATTGAATTGCTGTTTTTGGGCCCCTCTGCTTAGTCCTAATAATTGGTGACACAGTTTGATGTGAGTGGCCAACACGGACCTGTGAAGAAAATCCCTCAATGTGGCGAAACTCGTAAGTTTAATATATAGCTGGTAAATGGAATTCCAAGCAAGGCTGCAAATTCAGAGAGGGAGAAAAGGTACTTGGCACCAAAATAACAAAGCCCTGAGGGCGATCTTCTGAACTCACCCACTTTCTTATTTGGAGTCTGGAGGAGAATGAATGAGAAAGTAAATTGAAGTTGGACTGGGGTAAGATGGGAGTTTGGGGAGTGGGGGTAGTGTGTAAAGGGAACCTTATTTTGATGCTGTTATATAGGGCTGTATATCGATACGCATTTCTTAATTTAATTCCAACTCACAAGCTCTTAATTTGATTCCGATTATTTTGAGTATATTTCATTTTCTGTGCCCATTTTGTTTACATTTGAAAGAGATCCTCTTTCAGCTATTGGTGTAAGATTTTTGGTGTAAGTTGGTACATCCTAAAATAATAATATAAAAATTACGACATGGCCCAAACAATGCAATGCAGGTGTAATTTATATAATAATGAAAAAAAAAAAGAAAAAAAAAAAAAGAACTAGTTTAAAATATAGTTAAGTAGTATTTCTTGTGTAAAAGTGTTATTATTTGCCTAATGTGTAATATATATATATATATATATATATATTTATATAAAATAAAAACGGTATATTGATTTATATGATGTAACTTATTTATTTATTTATTTCCATTATAGATTACCAGCCTTTGTAGCAGTGGTGTGGATTTTTCAGTGATTCTTTCTTGCTGGTCACATAGCAATGTCAGTAGGTTGTGGCAAATGAATCACTGATTTATTCAGCTGTTTGGTTGATTTATTTAATGCTGATTTATTCAGGAACAAAACAACTTACCGGGTGCTTCTCAGTACGAAGACTGCATCTTAGTGAGGCTTTCTAGTCTAGTCCTTCTAAAGGATCTAGGCTAGAATCCTCAGCACTGAATACTAGAATGAGATGCTTTAGTAAGTCACTGACAGTGTCATAAAGATTTGAAGGTTGCCCTCAAAGGCCCTCGTTGGCACTTGATGACATGGCAGCTGATGTATGCAGCTTTAATATGTCACAGCCTTATATTCAAAAGCTAATTTATACAGGCATTTGATTTAACAAGTGACATGCTTTATGGATGAATCAATGAATCATTCATTCAACCTCTTCATTTAAAAATACTGCTTTATTCAGGAAGGAAAAATACCAGACTGCCTCTATTAGTGAGTCACAACATTTTTTATTTTTTTTTAGGTGTTTTATGCAGGAATGAAACAAGTGATTCTCTTCATAGGTGAATCAATGAATCATTAATTCAGATGATTTATTGAATATTGCTTCATTTATTGAATACCGCAGTAGGAGTGAACCCATGAAGGCTGTTTCTGAAGGAGTCTCTCAGAAACATTACAAAAAGAGACATAGAAACCCTAACCATTTTCTCCCTCTTAGAAGATCAAATCTTCAGCGGCCATTTGTGTACAATAAGCTAGGATAAAACCACAACATGAAGCCATGCCTGGATGGTTGAAATGCGTAACCCACCCAAAACCAAAACCCCTGAAAACAATCAGCTCCTTAGGCATGTGTCTAGCTACGTGCAATTTTTCTTCATTTTGCACCTCAGGTGATGACACGTCAGAGAATGAAGCCAAAAACCTGATGTGTATGACCTATTTTCTTTCCTTCAGCTTATGGCATTTCATCATCTGCCACCCTGCCTGCAAAGTCTGCACCTCAAAAATAGCTTTCTCAAGATTCGATGCCCTGCATTTTGTGCAGCCTAAGAACATTTGTGTTTGAAAGAGCACCCAGTAAAACATGCTACACTCATACAGTGGGATGTACCTAAGCCTCACCACTTGCTGATTTGCTGAATCTTATTAAATAGTAATGTAAGACACCCTGCTATTGGTGGTATGATGCTGTGCCATCAGGGGTAGCTGATGTCCCAAGGATAAGAATTCATTTAAAAATGTATTAATTAGATTATTTTCTTGGCTTGCTTATAGTCTGCATTGTAGGATTAAAGTGTAATCTTTTAGCAACTAAATTATTTATCAAACTTTTAAATAGAAACTATGTACACATCACAGGAACTGAAATTGCCTTAATTTTTTTAAATGAATTCTATTATCAATATGTATGCACACACACATGCACACGTGCACACACACACACACACACACACACACACACACACACACACACACACACACACACTCACACACACACACGCACACATATATATCTGAGCAAAGGTGGCTGTGAAAATAAATATACATTGTTTATCCTTTTGATATTTCATAAAAAAAAAAAAAAAAAAAAAAAAAAAAAACATCACAAAGTGATAACCTATAATTGAAGTAAAGTAGTGAGAAAATTTCATGATGAAATAAATGTTGGCCACAATTATTGTCACCCATAGAAATTCTTAAATATCTCCCTGTCCCATTAGTATTTAATTTTTGGAATAATTTTTATTTATTTATTTATTTATTTTTAATTTAGCACACCAATGTGACTAAGAGCATGAAAATGTCCAGCCATGACTTCCTGTTCCACAGGATTGTAAATTTGAGTTACACAAAGGCCAAATTCCCTTAAGCATCCATCACAAGAAGTAAAACCAAAGAATAAAGTTCAGATATGCAGGACAATATTATTGAACTTTCCAAAATAGAAATTTGACTGTAAGAAAAGAGCTAAAGCACTGAAAATATCTCGTTATGTATGTAACCCTCATTCCCTGAAGGTGACCGATGAACTGGCATTGATATCCGAAAAATCTCTTAGGGTAAGTTATTCATTTTTCATTGGCTCAAGTTAAAAAAAAAAAATGGTATATGGAATATTCAGTGTATGACTAAAAGGAAATGTCTCAGTTATGTATGTTATCCTCGTTGCCTGAAAGGAGGGATCGAAGATGTCACACCCGTGACCAAAATATTGGTAGCTTATTGATGCAATAAAGCCCAATAAGATATCTCAATTGGGACCTCAATTTTCAATAAGGCGGCATCCAATTACAAATCTAAATTTACAATGATAATTTACATTCAATATGTTATTACTGCATACTGTTTTATAATGTACTGTAATACTGAGGTGCTGTTAACTGACACTATTTGCAATAAATAGAATAAATAAATAGTTTTTGTCTTGTGTGTAAAAATAACTTTCCTGGGTATATATGTTTTTTAATAAAACTATTCTGTTTCATAAGTTCGGTACTTATATCAGCCTAACATTATTAACCTTTGCCTACCTTTCTGGTCTTTGCTATTACCGGTGCATCTAAAAAAATAGATTATCATGGAAAAGTTCTTTATTTTTTGTAATTTAATTCAAAAAAGCAAACTTCTTCATATTCTAGATTCATTGTGCAGAAACTGAAATATTTCAAGAGTTTTTTTGTTTTGTTTTAGTTCTGATGGTTACGACCTACAGCTTAGGGAAATTCTCAAAAAAATCAGAATATTCCATTTTGAGCTTGATTATTTTGATTCATTTTGAGTATACATACTGGGTCTCTCTTGGGCTAGTTTAGAACATGCAACCACAATTATGGGAAAGACTACTGACTTGACAGTTGTCCAGAAGACAAATATCAACACCATCCACAAGGAGGGTAAGCCACAGAAGGTCATTACTGAAAGGGCTGGCTGTTCACAGAGTGCTGTATCAAAATATATTTATAAAAAGTTGACTGGAAAGAAACAAGTGTTGTAGGAAAAGGTGCACGAGCAACAGGGATGACCAATGCCTTGGGAAGATTGTCAGGAAAAGCATATTCAAGAACTTAAGAGAGCTTCACAAGGAGAGAACTGAAGCCGTAGTCAGTGCATCAAGAGTCACCATCAGACATCTTCAGGAAAAGGGATACACCTGTCACATTCCTAGAACCAAGCCACTCCTGAACCAGAAAAAAACATCTGAAGTTTTTCACCTGGGGTAAGGAGAATAAGAACTGCACTGTTGCTTAGTGGTCCAAAGTCCTCTTTTCAGATGAAAGTAAATTAAGCATTTCATTTGGAAATCAGGGTCTGGAGTCTGGAGGAAGACTGGAGAGGCACAGAATCCAAAGTCCAGTGTGAAGTTTCCGAAGTCAGTGATGATTTGGGGAGCCATGACATCTGCTGGTGTTGGTCCAATGTGTTTTGTCAAGACCAAAGTCAATGCAGCCATCTACCAGGCAATATTGGAGCAATATATGCTTCCATCTGCTGACAAGCTTTATGGAGATGCTGATTTCATTTTACATGAGGATTTGGCACCTGCCCACACTGCCAAAAGGACCAAAAGTTTGTTAAATGACCAAGGTGTTGGTGTGCTTGACTGGCCAGCAAACTCGCCAGACCTATTGTCAAGAGGAAAAGGAGAAACAAGAGACCAAAAATACAGATGAGCTGAAAGCCACCATCAAAGAAACCTGGGCTTCCATACCACCTCAGCAGTGCCACAGACTGATCACTTCCATGCCACGACGAATTGAAGCAGTAATGAACCTTTTGATGTGTATGGTCCCACATACGGGATTCTTATTTCCGTGCCCCTGGGAGTATGGTCCCACTTATGGGATTTGGAACGTTCAGTGACGTCACATAACTGTCAAAATCAAACTGCATTTTTGCGCGTTGGCTGGCATAGCCAGAAACAGACGTGCACTGCACTTGTCACAATATCACAACTATGCAGTGTTATTAACCACATAATGCATATTTTAGGTTTAAGACATTTAAATACACATAAATACTAGTAAAACAATATATTTAGAGTTTGAAGAATACACCCATATGTCTATGGAAGCAACAATAACAATTTAATTTGCAGATATGCTTTATTCATATCAGATACACATCAAGTAAATGTAAACTTCACTCTGTTAATCACCAAGTTCACCTGCCACTTATCACTTGTATTTCGGGAGAGATTGATGAATTCACGTGCTATAAATCCGACTGACAGGAATGTTCCCAGGCGGTGCCAATCTCACATTACAGATCATGATCAAGATCATTTAGAAAGGTTTTTAAATGACAAAACACACTCATTTACACATATTTATGAATCAGAATATCAGATTGTTCATGACATGGTATGCAAGTTTGTGAATATTTTAAATAAAAAAACTAAAAACGAAGTAAAAGTGATCCATCTGTCAAACAGTGTTACTGTAGACACGTTGTGTCACATGACAAGCTTGTGGCATCACCATGGAAACAGTAAGGAGAACGTTCTAAAATAACAGTTGTCTTAAAAAATAAAATAAATACTCTGGGGGACCGATAGAATATTTTTTTAACTCAGCACTGAAAAGGTTAAAGCAAAAGGAGCCCCTACCTAGTAGTGAGTACATGTACAGTATATGAACATACTTTCCAGAAGGAACACATACTATAATTATACTTACTTTGTACATACACCACTGTGCAAAAGTCTTAGGCATGTTTTACCCCAAAGAATGGTGTTCGGACAGTTATTTATATATTTTGCTATAATATGTCTCAGTTTCATCTGTTTCTTCATGTAATCACAGACATATTTGATGATGGTGAGATCAGATCTCCATGTGGAGAACTGGCTGTTGTCAGACTGCTTGTGCATTCAAAAATCTCACTAGAGTATTATTAAAATTAATGACAAAATGAAAATGTTTGAAAATGTAAACTGATATTTCCTACTGACAGCAAAATATATAAATAACAGGAAATTCTTTTGTGCCTAAGACTTTTGCACAGTTCTTTGTACTTTACAAACGACTTTGGTGCTACTTTATAAAGAATGACCATGCAGTCATTCACAGAATTGATTGAAGACAGTGACACACAGCACTCATTTTAACTGAATATCAGAGTGATTGATATCAGAGTGATGAGATACAGTAGAAACATACTGTGTGGTTTTGTATTAAATAATGACCCAGATCGTGAAATACATTTATTAGCCTTAGCTTGGGAAATGAGAGCATCCAAGGAGCATGTAAATGCTATGAATTTATTGGAAATATTTTTAATGTTCTTTAATGCTATCCATAGGTTTTTGTGTTTTTTTTTTTCTTTCTTTAAAGTATTGGTTCAGGCACCAGGCACTGGTACCATTTTAAACTATCGATATGGCACCAGTATTGTAAAAAAAAAACAATTGATATCCAACCCTAGACATTACTGCAGCTGTGGCTGCCATATACCACAGGAGCCTCTGAAATAGTTTTAGAGAGACTGCTGTCTTGCCCCTGCACAAATTCAGGCAGTTCAGCTCTGACTGCGCATGAACATTCCTGAGAAAGTCAGTCGATGTATGCAGTTCCTGCATCAACCCCCGATTACAAACGGCATGACACGACAAAACACTATAGATCTCATTCTAATCATGATGCTGTCTACACTGATGGCAGAAACAGAAAACTGCTGCTGCGTTCTATTTTTGATGTATTGTCACAAATTTCTAATTATTTTCAATGGTCACTTTGTCGAGTCCAGTGTAGACACAGCGTTACAGGCTTTGCAGATGAGATGTTCCCTCGACTTTCAGTTTAGACTTTACAGTAAAAAACTGTACTTTAATTTTACTGTAATTGTGAAACATTATTAGAATATAATATAGCTGTGTTGTATTTTAATATATATTTTTTTTACAATTGATTGATTGATTCCTGTGATGGCAAAGCTGAATTTTCAGCTGTCATTACTCAGTGTCACATGATCCTTCAGAAATCACTTTAATTTCTTACAATTAGTGCATTATTGCAGTACCTGTAGCTGCCAATATCTATTCACAGAAGCAATTCAAGCATGTTCACAGCTCTCCATATGAAAAAGAGAGCAATCTGTACTGTTCATTCTTTCTTACCTGTTGCCACCCACTGAGCTCAATTCTCCATTGAGAACGTATTGTGTCTCTGCCGCACTCTTTATTTTCTGTCCTGAAGACAAATACTATAGAATTAAATCGTGTTATCTTCCTATTACGGGTCCGCAGTACATTCCTATCCAGTATCACTATATGGTGTGTTTTACTTATGAGATAAAACCTCTGGTTTCAGGGCTAATCTAATTGTTTTTGTTCCATGTGTTTGGTGTGTGCACGCAGGGCCCAGTGGACACTGAAAGTAAATTTTGAAGGAAGTCGAGGCGAGAACAGGAGCGGGATGTGTCTAGACAAGAAATGTATTAGCCAATTTCGGATATAGCGAATCAACATGTTGTAGGGCATAATTGAGTTTTTCCCCCTGCCTGTTATGTGAGCATACAAGGGGACATTGGCTAAACAGGTTGCTTAATTGAAATTAAAACGTAAAAGCATAAATCATGCTAGCCCTGGTGTAATTGAAGGGTAACTGAATATTTAATGAAGCCGGTAGACTAGGCTCCATATCAGGATGTGTCAAAGTGATCTATAGCCTAGGAGTCTGACACTACACACTCTTTTCTTTTTCTTTTTTAAATCTCTTTTTTTTTCGTGACATTTTTTGAAGTATTTTTGTTTCTAGGGTACAGAAGCTAATACATAAAATAACCCTCAATTAAAGTTTTACACTTGTAGTGCACAAATCCCAGAGGGAGGCTACACAGGTAATAATACAAGAAAAGTGGGACAACAACTTGACAGCATTATGCCAAATGGCAGTCCTTAATTTAAGCCATTTTGAGATGAGCTCTGACAGTGAAACTAAACCTGCACTAAATTTTGTGCAGAAATCGTGATGGATTATTACACAACATCCTCCTGCACCGAAGATAAAATAACACTGAATCAGGTAACTCATTAACATTCGAATGTGTCAACACAAGTTAACATGGCTTGCAACATGTCAGCCGAAGGTGACTTAAGCTTACACTTTGTTAACAGACCCTGTGGCAACTGATTGTCAGCGATGTGACATTTAGATATTGTGTTTCTTCAAGTATTTTTCTGTGTCCTCTGCACTTGTTATAAGGTCCAAATGTGGTGTTCTTCCAATAAAGAGTGTTTCTCCTCAATATGTAGATAACAGCCAGCTTCCATTTTCACACTCCTTCTCCTCCACCGCCCCCAATAAAGAGCACATGCAAATATGACATTTATTTATTTATTCATTTATTTTTGGAGAAATGTAATTGGAGGGAAATGTGAATCGGTTAAGAAATGTGAGATGATTTCTCGGGGAAAAACACCATTAGAAAATGAAGCATTGACACAGCTTCGGGATTTTCTGTTTTCAGCAGAAGTGTCATGTCTGGTTGCAGAAATGACCTCAGTAAAAGTTTTAATATTTAATGTGCAAATGGTTCGAGAGGTTGCCATGATCACACTTGTTCATTCATCAATAAAGAGGCAATTACCCAAAAGCAGGGCACATTTGTTGTTCTGTCACATGGGATAATTTCCAATGGATTTTTTGGGCTGCTTACGGAACTCCATGACTCTGGAGTGCTAGAAATCAGCTAAATAAATGAAGGCATTTAAAGCTGCTCAATATCCCACTATGCCCTTAACCAATTACAACATGACAGGAAATAGAATGTGCACTTTGTTTGGCTACAAAAGGGATGCTTTTTTTTTCTATTTTTTTTTTTTACCATTTCCTCCTGATTTACCGCCAAATATCACAACCATTGTCCATTTAGTGGGTTTTATAGTCTCATTACCTTAGGCGTGTTTGATGTATAGACTTTTTATTTTTTTGTCTCGCTTTAGACCATCCACACATTTCCTCGCAAGACACAGATATGCTGATATCTTGAAAACACTTGCTCATTTGCATATCTCAATATCATCTATGTCTTGACAATATCAACAGTGACCTTGGCATTTGCTACACAGTCAGACAGATAAGTATTCAAAAGGTTACAAAGACACAAGATCATCTGGGGTTAAAACCGAATAATTAAATGCTACATTGGGTCATTTCCACATATAATCTTTATTCACCAAGCCAATTAACATACTCGGATGTCTAACTTCAGCAGTGTGACAATTAATATACATTTTATAAGCCTACTAGTTACACTGCATTTGCTTAGGACACCCTTCTCAAAAAGAAGAATTACACATACTAGATTCCGAACAGGAGTTTAACTTACAAAATTCCTTTTTAAATTAGATTTATAAAAAAAGAAAACGCGCGCGTGCACACACACACACACACACACACACACACACTCACAAGAATGCACTGGAGAGAGAAAAAAACCTGATATAATTCACACAACTAATAGAGGCATGACTCAAAATCTGACAACGAGGAGAATGGAAGAGAAATTATGTGATAATTGGAATGAGCTACTACACTCCATCTTTCTCACAAAAGTTATCAGTCCACACCTGGAAGTCTTGATTGTGCACGATAGAGTCGAGGTGAAGGGACTAGCCACTGAGGTGATTAGCTTTGCTGAATAGTGTGTGGAATAAAAATGAACTGACTCTCTTTCTTTCTCACTCTCTCCTTCATATCTTTGTCTGTCCCGAATTGGGAAACTTTACAAACAAACAATATTTAGTCATAAAAAATCTTAACTGCTGCCTATTAAATAACAAGTTATGTATATATATATATATATATATATATATATATATATATATATATATATATTAGTGGTGGGCATAGATTATTTTTTTAATCTAGATTAATCTCACTGTGATCTTGAAATTAATCTAGATTAATCTAGATTAAAATGGCTCATTCGAATTCTGCCGAAGGCATTCAGAATATGTGTGTTACCCAAATAAAATTGACAAACAGTAAGTCTTCGAAAAGGGGTTTTATCAAGATAGGTGGTTAATTAGAAAAGGGGCTCATCTCCTGTTTCCAAAATGCATCACAAAGTGCTTGAAAAAGTGGCCCCTGTTTGAAATTGTTTAATTTGTATGTTTGTTTATTTATATTTATTTGTGCTATTTAAACAATGTTTAAGTTTTTTCAAGTTTGTAGGTGTCAAGGTACAGAAACCAAATAATTAAATGTAAAATAGATATCTGGTGTCTGAATAATTAAAAAGTAATTCAGTCAAGAGTGATTTTCATTTTCTTGGATTAACATTACAGCAGCCAGTAGCTAAATTAGGCGCGGTCACTTTAAGAGATGATGAACGCATCCAATATAATACACATCCCATTTTTTTCCTCAACTGTTTACTTTTACATGAGAAAAACTGACAGTTTTTTCGAGCATAATTTCGCAGGTTGATATTTTGACATATTTTGTATGTATCTGTCGGCACAAGAGCAAAAATAAGCAAATTCGATGTTCAAGTGTTTTGAGACGCCTTTCTCTGCGCGAGCCCTGAACACCAGAACACAGCGAGTACTGAATCGGGCTCTTTCACATCTTTTTGATTGTTCAAACTGCGATTTGTATTTGTTCGTTCAGGTGCAGGAGGGACTTCGAAGAGAACTTTGCAGAAGAGAGCTCGGTTCAGTGTAGCTGTCCGTGATACTCTCTCTCTCTCCGCACCAAACACAGCGCGTGAGTTACCAGCTATTCTATTCAGCTTTTCCGCGTCTTGTGTTTGGATGCTTTAATGTTTAAATCGACAAGCGGTAAGGCTTAAATCACGTGAAAAAGATAAGCTTTTGTGACGATGCGCAGTGGCCCGTCAACTGTCCTGAGCATCTTTTTAGGCTGGCCTCAGCCAATAGGTTATATAAAATATCAAGGTGAAAGTCATCATAGCTTGCTTAGTATAGACCCAGCTCCCAACCCAACTTTGAGAATAGATTAACAGCAATTTTTTTTTTTATCGCCTGATAAGAGTCTCGCGTTAACGCAGAACGTTAAAGCCGATAATGGCCCACCTCTAAAATATATATATAATATTCTGTTAAATCACTGTATGTAAATCTCGTTGCTGTGGTTGCAAGTAATTCACCTTAAAATACTTAAAATAAAAAATTTAGTTTCCATTCTCATGGCATTCTCTTGTGGATTTACAGCTTATAACATAATATTTCATTAAAGGGTTAGTTCACCCAAAAATGAAAATTATGTCATTAATAACTCATAAGATTATAATTTTTTTTAGTGTGCACCCATCTTTAGGGTGTTTTTGTGTTATATTTTCTGTAACATGGTTAAAATGTAATACATTATTTATGTAATACATTATATATGTAATACATTATTTGACAGTTGACGGGCCACTGCTGTGCATCGTCACGAAAGCTTATCTTTTTCACGTGTTTTAAGACGTACCGCTTGTCGATTTAAACATTAAAACATCCAAACACAAGACGTGGAAAGCTGAACAGAACTGGTCACTCACACGCTGTGTTCGCTGTGGAGAGAGAGAGAGAGAGCCGCGTATCACGGACAGCAACACTGAACCGAGCTCTCTTCTGTGAAGTTCTCTTCGAAGTCCCTCCTGCACCTGAACGAACAAATACAAATCACAGTTTGAAAAAACAAAAAGATGGGAAAGAGCCCAATTCAGTACTGCAGTGTTCTGGTGTTCAGGGCTCACGTAGAGAAAGGCGTCTCAAAACACTTGAACATCGAATTTGCTTATTTTTGCTCTTGTGCCGACAAATAGGCTACATACAAAATATGTCAAAATATCCACCTTGGAAATTATGCTTGAAAAAACTGTCAGTTATTTCTTAAGTGAAAGTAAACAGTTGAGGAAAAAAATAGGATGTGTATTATATTGGATGCGTTCATCGCCTCTTAAAGTGACCGCGCCTAATTTAGCTGCTGGCTGCTGTAATGTTAATCCAAGAAAATTAAGATCACTCACTGCTCTTGACTGAATAACTTTGTAGTTTTAACAGTCAAACCAAAATTTATTCAGACACCAGATATAATTTTTGATATATATAGCGAAACTGTAATAATGTGAGAAATGTTGAAGGTGTCTGAATAAATGTAGGTTTGATTGTATATTTCATTTTTACATTGAAGATCCAGTGCTATCCAGTGCTATTTTACATTTTATTATTTGGTTTCTGTACCTTGACACCTACAAACTCGAAAAAAAACTTAAACATTGTGTAAATAGCACAAATAAATAAATATAAACGAACATACAAATTAAACAATTTCAGACAGGGCCCACTGGTACAACCTTCACCGGGTCCCAAAAATGAAAATGTCACCCTCATGTCGTTCCAAACCTGTAAGACCTCCATTCATCTTCGGAACACAGTTTAAGATATTTTAGATTTAGTCAGAGAGCTCTCACTCCCTCCATTGAAAATGTGTGTACGGTATACTGTCCATGTCAAGAAAGGTAATAAAAACATAATCAGTAGTCCATGTGACATCAGAGGGTCCGTTAGAATTTGTTGAAGCATCGAAAATCTTCTCTTCCGGGTCTGTTGTGAGCGCATTCACAACACTGCAGTGATGCTGCTGACGTGTTATCTTTGTTATTGGGAGCACCAGAAAACACATCAGCAGCGCCATACTTCATCAGCATCGTGAACGCACTCAGAATAGACCAGGAAGAGAAGACAATGCTGAATAAAGTTGTCATTTTTGTTATTTTTGCACCAAAATGAATTTCGATGCTTCAAGAAATTCTAACTGACCCTCTGATGTCACATGGACTACTTTGATGATGTTTTTCTTACCTTTCTTACCTTTCATTTCATTTTTGGGTGAACTAACCCTTTAAGTGAAATAATGTTAATATACTAGTCTACTTAAACTATTAGAATCTGCTTTTTACCTTAAATTGACACAATAGAACTCCAAACATTGAATCAGAGTTCATTATAAGTGCCCTGACAATAAAACAGGCCCAGTACTTGAGTATACTGTAGATGGTGCACAGGGTCACACAAACACAAACCACATCATTATAAGACACATGACACTAAAATAATGTATTACATTTTAACCATGTTACAGAAAATATAACACAAAACACCCTAAAGATGGGTGCACACTAAAAATTTTTGTAATCTTTTAAGCTTGTTGCTTCTCAGACTGTATAAGCATGATCCCAGCTAAAAGCCATGTCACACTGCATGTGGGATCTTAGATGTCATTAATGTCAGACTTTACGACTCTAAAGAAATAAGTAAGAAGACTCATAAAGAGTTTTACATCATTTATATCCATGACATGTTCAGTGATTGTGAGCTGCACATGAAAACGAAACAAACTAAACTGGAAACAAACTAAACTGGTGTTAATTTTGATCATAGCTCATAGCTTGCTTTTGAATAAAAGGAAAATAATGAAGACAATGTGTGTAGACAAATTGGTGGTTTGATGTCGTCACACTAATTGTGTCATCAGGTTCTGTGCTCCTAATCGTTCTTGATTTAACGCTCATTTAAGAAGAGGTCTTGTCCCCCAGAATGCCTGTGGTGGTTACGGCCCTGATCAAAGCTGAAATTTGACCGCAGTGCTCCTTAATGGGCTGTTGGTGAATATGTCAAACTAACAATCAAAGACTACAGATTTTGGCTTAGGATCAGAGGAATCTATCAGTATTCTGTGACCAAGTCATTGCCTAAATTGTACAGTGTGCACTTACTGGTAATAAACAGACAAAAACACAAAACTGTTCAGATAAAATATAATAGATGTGGTGTAACCATATGTGTAATGCAAAACTATTAAGGGCACATCCTTTTACTGTTTTGCATCATGAATAATACAAAGCATAGTTTTTACTTCCAAAATATATAAAAATGTGACAGTAGTTTTGATTAACATGACATAACGTGATGTCAAACAATCTACAAGTTTTCACATTATATGACAAGGTTACAATTAATATGGAAATCATCACGAATAGAATAATGGATAGAACTTCAAAATAAAAGAACACTACCAAAAACCAGTATGACAGTAATATGTTTTGCAGTATTTTTCTGTTGTACAAATATTTGTATAGTGTGTAATTGTAACTGCAAATACATATAACATAGATTTATGTGTTCTTTTATACTAATTGTTCTATATTTCAAGCAAGTACAGCATATGCTTTCACGTTCACTGAGCATGTGTGTGTGATGTTCATATGGTCACGAGTATACATACTGTATAGTATATGTGTGCAACCATGTCAGCATGTGTATGTCTTAGCAGACATGCATTAATCATTATCAAAATGAAGCAGGAATGTTTTTATTTTTGCTGACAGAAACAGATTAGATTACCCTAGATTGACTGATGGTGTTGGCAGGTATTTCATTTGAGGGCTTAGGAATCATTGATAGGAAGTGTCGAGATTAGTTATCGCTTGTGATTTTACTTTATTAAAATGCATGTGTGATGAATGAACAGATTTCATGAGGTTAAAACGGACATAATGAGATTCCATTTCGTAAGAGACTAGACATACTTCATTATTGCAAAGACAGAGATTAATTTGATTGTATTCAAAATTCTTGATGTGAAAATGTATATCTTCATTTTAAATGTTCTTGGAAACTTTATGCTAAACAAAAATATTGAAGCCAATATATCACCAGTTTTTACTCTTATGGCTGTTTTTAATATTTATTATGTTATAAATTCTGTTATAAATTCATTTTCCTTAGCTATTTTTAGAATCTGAAATAATGTTTTCTTTTTTTTTCTTTTTTGTCATTGTCCCTGAGAAAGGTTTTTTTTTTTTTTTTTTTTTTTTTTTTTTTTACAATTGTTCATTAAGACAAAAGAGAAACATACTGTAAGATGTAGTGAAATATGAAGGAGTTTAAAGCAGTTTTTTAGCAGATGCTGGCTTGAACTGGAATTTACATTTTGTTTACTTAAAGGAAGATTGACATCCTAAATTCAAAACATCATTTTGTCTTTAATTTCTTTTGCCTTTTTTTCCACAGAGTAATTTTAACCCTACAATTTTTTAATCAAGCTTATTCTAGGAAAATCCACTTTGACCTTGTTAGCAAACACAAATGCAAATACACAGCATGTATGTATAATGAGCTGAATCACCATTGAGATGCTTGGGCTCAGTGGGTAAGTTTGCTCATTATCTCATGCACAAATGAACTATTAACCTTCAAAATCAGCCTCTGTTAACCATCAAGGTTAAATAGCAACCATCATCGCAATGCAACTCCTCTTCTTGGAAGACACAGCAGATGCATTATTAAGACTGTGTGATTCTGATGGGAAGGGTGAGACAAGGTGACAGTTATGTTTAAATGAGATGATTTAAATAAGTGTGTGCTCCTCCAGCTTGTTTAGTATTGCAAAAGAGCCCTGTCTTTATGTGAGTTTTAAATCACTCCTCCATCATGGCTCTGTTCCCTCTCTCGCTGAATGCTTCAGGTCAGACAACATCAAACAGCCGAGTATGAGGCGTAGACTGACATTCTGGAAAACAGTATCATCTCTCTATAGCTTGAAATAATGGAATAAACAAATCTAAGATAGTCTGACTGCAAAACGTGGCTGTCAGTAACGTGCTATAATATCATGGTAGGATGTGTTTAACAGCATAGACTACTGCAGATATTTCATTGTTTATACTGGACTGTCAATGTCAGCGAGGTTCTCAAAACAACACAATGTCTGATAGACAGCGGGCAAATAGTGATGCAAGCTGACAAAATGCAGTGATTTTGACCAATGAGTGTTATTTATTTATTTATTTATTGTACAGTTCTTAATAATGCCCTTTGGAATCATGTTTCTGTAAAAAAAAAAGGTATTTGTGACATTAATTATATATTAATTAACAATAAATTAATAATACAGACTTTTATTTCTCACAATTTTGAGAGCACAAAAAAAAGTCAGAATCAGAATCAGAATTTTAAAGGGGTGGTTGACTGTTTTTTTGTTAGGCTTGATTGGGTTTATGGGGTGCTGTCTAACGTGTTTATGCTTCATTTTTTTTAAAAAGGCATTATTTTTCACATACTTTACCTAATAATTCCACACTGATCTGTACCATCTCTGACAAACACCTCGATTATTTCCTGTTATTATAAAGCCCTTCCCTCAGAAGTGATGGGCTGAGATCGGTCAGCTGGCTCAGGGGTGTTGTGATTAAAATTTGTGTCTTAAAATTTGTACTTTTCATAGAATTGTGAGTTTGTATCATACAATTCTTCAATTATATCTCACAATTGAGTTTTTTCTTCTTCTTTTTTTCTCAGAATTAAAAAAAGGCTGAATTGTAAGATAAAAACTCAGTATTACCTTTTTTTTTTTTTTATTCAGTGGAAGAAATAAGGTTATATATCTTATTATACAGCTCATAGCTCCATATAATGCAGCTAACATACGTAAGTAAAGCCATGCAGACAAAGTTGGTAGCTGAATGGGTTCAGGAAGATGATACTTTAATGGACTTCAGAATGTGCTGATACTGTAGAAAGAAGAAAGGACCACTTTTACGTTACTCAATTTAGCACTTGTTGGTGTAACTATCTTCTTTTACAAGACGAAGAAGCCACTGCACTTTGTTCCATTAAAGCTAAAACACGTAGTTAAATAATGCATGCTATTTTATGTCACTTAGTTAATTCTGCTGTGGATAAAAATGACAAACCAGACATAGAAGGTCATGTAATGTTGTGTATTCACAGGCTTCAATGGCTACTGTGTTGAATTGCCCATCTGTAGCTGCGTAAAGGGACAGGACGTACATGTGCATTGATTTTGAGAAGCAGCACTCACAAATATATCAGAAAATAGAAGTAATTCCCAGGTGGATGGAAATATGTGGCCCCTCTTTTCATTAAATATTTAATTGCTTTGCGCTTTGTGACAAAAAGCACTGTCAATTTGGATGCCTGTGCCATCAGGTTGCCTCCTCACACACTTTGTGCACAAGGACGTGATGGCTGTATCTCATGCTTCCTGACGCTCTTCAATTAAAGTTTCCAACTATAAAAAGTCTTGTGCCCATAAAGTCATCTGTAATAGCAAAAGGAGGACACATGAATACTTTATTAGATGCTGAAAGTTGCCGATAAATTCATTGCGGAAACAAAGTGGCTATGTAAACATTATCCATCCTTTTCTGAGTAAGGCAGGAATTCACCTCTTTATCATCTTCAGCTGGAAACAAATCAGTTGCAATCTTTCCTTCTGACAATTTCTTTCTAAACATCAAGATATTTGCTATAAAGCTGAAAAGGCCAAACCAACAAAATCATCAACAACAAAATATCTTCGTTTATTGACCTTTAGATTGAGTAAAAAAAAAAAGGTTGAGAATAAAGATGCATGGCTATTAAATCTCTATCTGATATCAGTTCTTGTTATGTCCAATAACCAATAAATGTATGGTATTAAAACTCTATACTGTTCTCTATACATCAAAAACGATAATTTTACATGCTACAAGTGAACTTAAGTATCAAAACATTTATAATGATATAATAACTTGATAATGACTATATTATAACAATACTTTGTGTAAAGATTATTCTACATGTAAATATGTGAGACTGCACAATTAAATATAAAATGCTGATCATTACAAAATCAAGAAAGACATACTTGGCCTGAAAAGGCTTTCACTCTTATGATAAAAGTGAACACCATTATCTCCCTGCATCTTCTGAAACAATATTTAAATAATACATAAGTTCCTCAAATGCTTGTTGTGCAATTTTGCTTGTACTTGAAATGTATTTTGGGAATAAATAATTTACAAGCTGAGAACAACTAATTACTGTGCCATACATCTTCCGGTAGCCTCTCTCTCTGAGAGAGCTCCTTTTTTTTTGCATGACAAGGTAATGAGAGGAAAGGGCTCAATGTGTTTTATTTATTGGGCTCCACGCTGGTTCTCCGTGGCCTTCTCTGTCTCAGGAAGGGCTTTCTGACAATTTTCCACAGGAGCCTGGCAGCTCCATGCAATGATCGTGAGGTGTTTTCTGACAAAATAATTGGCTACTCTGGCATTTCAATTCAATCCTTGTAAATTGCTTTGTGCAAGGGCATTCTTTGACACTGTATCAGAGGCCAAGAGATAACACATCTGGTGAATTTGGTGGATTCTGTGAACAATACAAGGAAAACATCCAAAAACTCTGAGTCAGCTACGTTGTTCAAAGAAAAGGTATATCATAGACCTCTATTTTTTTTCTTATCACTTTTCTGTTGTATCAAAACATCTTTATTGGCACAGAAACAAACTATTTAAGAACAAACCACCCTAATCCAGCAAGTTGCGTTCCATTTAGTTGAAAGGGCAGTTGTGAAAGCGCTGACTCAAGCTTCCATTAGAGCAGATCTCATGGCTGTTATCAGACGGTCTGGATGAGGCCCTTGGAAAGTGCTTGTCTGGCCAGAGGTGTTGAACCCCCACGGCTGAAGGATAAATGGTGCTTTCACAGAGGAGGAAGAGTCCCTGAGCGTAATGGTATACTCTGGAAGGGTTCCAGCTGAACCCTTGCAGTTTCCGCACACCTAAATCCAGATGCTTGTCTCAGATGTGGTAGGAGGAAACGATTAGAACATGCTGCTGGGAGCTGAGGACAACACTGTGCTAGAAACGCCCTGTGAGCCTCTCTCGTTCACTTTTCTCAGATCTCGTCTGCAGTGTTCCTCAAGCACTACAATCTCGGCATCGAAACTGTCCTCTGTCTTTCTGTCTGTCGCTTATATCTCAGTGGTTCTGTCACACTCCGCCATCTTTCTCTTAAAAGCCACGTTATCTCTAGAAATGCCTTCACTCTCTTTGAAGTGTTTAAAGTATCCAGTCTGCTATTGCAGGCTGATACTATTTCAGTTTGTGAAGCAGTTAGTGACCTCTATCAGCGACTCACCTCTCCTTCAGTTATCAGCAGACTTCAGCCTGAGAGGAAGATCCTGCTAGTGTGAATCACACGGGAGCTCTGCTTCAAAACTGACATTTTACAGAGGCTAATAATCTAGCTTGAAATAAATCAATACATGAATAAATGCATAGGCATTAAAGGGATATTTCACTCCCGAAAGAAAATTCTCCTCATTTTCTCACCCTTGTGCCTTCCGTTCTTTTTTGTAAAATGGAAGATCTAAAGACTTGCTGTTTGCTTTTTCCATCCAGTTACAATAGATACAATTTTAGCAACCATTTCTATCATTTTCAGTGTCACATTATCCTTCAGAAATCATTCTGAAATGCTGATTTGCATATGTGTTATTTACTCACCCATTTACTTACTTTCATGATACTCAGCAGGAGAAAATCGAATGAATGTGCTGATTGCTATTTTTTATCCAGTTACAGTGAATGGGAACTGAAGCATTAGAGCTTTAAAACATCAAGAAAACCTGAACAAGCACCCCAAAGATATACAATTATTGGTCATACATAACTTGCCAGTTACATTTCAAGTGTGTTGAAGTCATGCAATAACTTGTGTTATAAACATCCCAAGATGTTATGTTAAATGCTGCAAATTAATCATTGATTCAGTAGGTTGTCAAGTACTAAATCATTGGGATTTATAAATTATTCATGCTGATTTTGTGAACCAGTTCAACTGAATCATTAAAAGATCTGAATCTAGAGACTTATTTATTCACAAAACAGATATCATTACTTCTCTCATTAACCTGGCATCATATGGAGCACTTACTGTATAATAACGTCATGGTGCATTTGTGCCTCCTCATAATTGCATTGGAAATAGCATTGAAAACAACACAAGGGTGTGTAAATGATGTCAGAATTTGCCTTTCCTCTAAATGAACAAACACGCAAATGCAAATAAATGGCTGGTGTAAATGGCAACATGCTCTTCACAGCAAAGTGTAAATTATACAAAATCACGTTTATTTTAGGCTTGAAGAACACTTTACAACACAGGTAAATAGTCATATCTGTTGGTTTTTATCCCCTGAATGAAAATAGAAGCAACATGCTATTTACACAAAGTGTGGGCTACACTGCGACATGAGATGACATTTGCTCAGAATTGTACGTGGCTTTATAAATTCCAACTACTTGTATGTAAACACATCCTGTGTATTAGAGCATGACTGAAACAACATTATTTTTGAGGACAGGGACCAACTGAACATTTAGACTAACCAGTTAGGCAGCACAGCAGTCACGTTAAGTTCTTTCTTCCAATAGAAGGGCTAGGCAGAAAGCATGAAGTGGGACAGGGCCAGATGCACAGTCTGTGTTTATTCAGCTGGAACCTCTGTGTGCACCAAAAGTCTTGTAATATTCATCCATTTGTGTTTCTTACATACACCATCATTCCCAAGATGCCTGCTGGCTCCTGAATTATGTACAGTACATCCCAAACTGATGATGAATATGAAAGCCCCATCAAGGCCGGCTACATACAGAAAGTCTTATTGCGATGTACTGTGGAATGATCTGGTGTCTACAGAAAGAGTGAGTGAACGTATTGATGATGATTTTAAAATTGCTCTTCTCTTCAAAAACAGCTTTAAAAACTATTGATCATGAACCAAGTGTGCTCTGTGCGCAATTTATATGATATATTCATTCTACTGTGTGACCTGGCTTAAAAATATGAAATTTGGTGAGTTTTCAAATGCAGTACACTACTGATCAAAAGTTTGGGGTTGGTAAGACTTTTTAAAAGTTTTTGAAAGAGGTCTCAACACAGCTAACTTTGTCTGACAAATAATAAATTAAAAACAGTAATACTGTGAAATATAATTAATATGAAAAATAACTGTTTTCTATTGTAATGTCTTTAAAAGTGTACTTTATTCCTGTGATGGCAAAGCTGCTTTTTCAACAGTCATTATTCTAGTCTTCAGTATTACATGACCCTTCAGAATTTATTTGAATATGCTGATTTGCTGCTTTTTTATTTATTGTGAAAAATGTATACATACATTTAGGTTATACATTTATTTATTATAATCCTGATGTTTTATTATTTTTTCAGACAATTATAGATCCAGTAATTTAGTCTTAGTTATTCAATCATGTTTGTCTTCTGAAAAAGCTGTTTGAAGTTCATATCACAGTTACGTGTTTTTTTGTTTGTTTACCTGTTAGTTTAAGGATTATGAATGCATTTTTAGAAAAAGTTATGCTAGAAGTTTTAATTATCTCTAACCTTTGGGCTTTGTTTGCACGCAAACAAATCAATAATGTACTAAAATGAACTGGCAAATCAAATGCTGTGAAAGATTATAACAGCAAGTAACTACTAGGAATGTCCAGCAAAATCTCGCACACAAACATGTTTTATTGTTGCTGACACTATTTCTAAACAACATTTAGTGTAGACTGGGATAGCTCTGATGCCAGGGGCACATTATAAATAGAGAGAAAAAAAAAATCATTTTTTTTTATTTTTTATAAAATGTATTTTTTCACCTCAGGCAAGGTTAAACTCATATGTGCACATTTGGAGAGACTGTATGGCAGGATGCTAATCACACAGAAACACACTGTCTCTCTCAAACTGTCTCTCAGACGGTAGGTAGCCTGTGGTCCGTTTTATAAGTCACATTTTTAATACAGTATTTATTGTAACTATTTCATTATATATGAGTTGATAAGCATTTAGACTTCCTACTTTACCTCATCAAATTCCAAATGGCATGCATTAGTTGCAAGGATCTGTAGTCAAGCAGAGCCTACACAAACCATGCTTGCTCATACCAAGAGGAAAAACGGTTCCCCACAGGTTTATTGCATTTAGGTGATAAGCTTTTATGGTTCATTAGTCATTTTAGAGGAAGCTGTTTATTATGCTCAGCTGGAGAGGTACAGTGTGGCGTATATGGCCTGTATGTGTGGAATAAAAGATGGCTGCTGTCACCCACGCCTGATGTCGAGACCCAGAGGAGCCTTTATAGTGCTCTGTACTGACAACGGTCTTACTTTGGGCACTGAAGGCCCCCTGCAAAGTCTGGAGTCCAAACACATCAATAATACCAATGTATCCTCTGCTCTGAAGCCCAGCGCTGAGGACACAGGCCTTGCATTGATGGAGGGCAGACAAATAAAGTGGACAGGATGGTCGCTGATGTACTACCTGGCTGTGTGAAATATTGGCAGAGCATGACTCTGGAGGTATATTTACCAAAGGGGTGCAGCCAAGCTGAAAGGTGACAGCAAAGGGGGTAGGGGAAAAGGGTGGCCTGGGACACAGAGCTCTCTCTGTGGGGGTTGACCACAGATGGACATAGATCCGACTCAGAAAACAAACACTACTGGGTAGTTCAGTCCATGGATATAACCTCTATCCTCTCCCCCGCTGATATCATATACACTCAATTTGGAGGGAGTGCTGAGTGAGGACAGACAAAAAACAAACCCGGGCAGTGGTATGGTCAAACAATTACAGTCTTGTATAGAAGTTGATAACTATTAAGAATGATAAATATTAAGATAACGAAAGCGTCCAAGCACCCTCGGCCGCTGCTTTAAATTCTCGAGCTTGTTATAACAGGATTCTGATTGTTTGTCAATGTTTTTAATCGTTCTTAAAGTGATTCCAACAATATTGTTTCTCTACGTCTTTATCATTATAGCTGTGGTGTGGACTCTTTTTTAATACTGAGAACGATTTTTAAAACTATATATTTTTATCGGTTTCTGAATGGTCAGAATCGCTCTAGACCATTCAGATTTCCAGATTCATGTGGTGCTTTTTCTCTTCAGTCCACACCATTCATTTTTTGAAGGGTTCAGTTAGGGTTGGGCATGGCAGAAGCTTAGTTTTGTTCTCAGTTGCCCATTTTTGTTTTGATTTTGATGTTTATTTGTGGATCATTGTCCGTCGGAAGATCCAACCATGGCTCATTGTATGACTTCCAGCATGGATTTTTTTTGTATTTGACAGAATCCATGATGCCATCTTTCTAAACAAGATATCAAATAATCTCTGGCAGAAAAATAGGCCCACAATATTAAAGATCCTGCAATATATATGAATGTACACATGGTGTACTTTTTTATCCCTGTGTGCATCAAACCAGTCTCGAATGTTTGCTGATAAAAAGCTCTTTTGTGTATTCCAGAGAGCACGGTTAACTTACCGTCAGCTATACCCTGAATTTTCGGTTGGTTCCCCTCAAACATTGCTTACTCGAGATATGTGGTTCCAAAAACACGTCCAAGGGTAAGTTAATTCAACTCGGAGTATGTTCCTGGTTGATACTCAAGACATTCTCAACAAGGTGACGAATTGACAAGTCACTATGGAAATGGACGCTAACAAAAAGCGCGCTATGCTGTTTCTTTTTTCTATTGTTCAGTTATCATTTATATGCCTATTGCAAATTGCCACCTAATTGATGGTTGTTTTATCTTTAATCCTTGAGGATGAATTATATTGTTTCATCATATCATCATATATGTATCATATCAGATATGTATTTTGATTTAGAATTTACACATTATAGAAAATGCCAATCAATGTGTGAGAAGATATAAAATGTAATATATATATATATATATATATATATATATATATATATATATATATATATATATATATATACACACAAAGTTATAGCTTTATCGCTTATCAAAATTATTAATTATTTGACAGTATAATATGCATTAAATTACAGTTAACAACTTATTAATAAAGTCTTTTTTTTTAACTGCAATTCTAAATCCAGTAGGGTAAATTTTCATTTCAAGGCACGTTTTAGCTGAAAACTCATCAAACTGCAGCACTACTGGCCATGTTTGTAATATCTATCACTATGGGCAGAAAATTTGTACATTTTCTATTTTATAATGAGAAATGTTGCCATGGCAACTATCTGAAATAAAGATTTATTGAAATAAAGCCCTTTCTTGTTTTTATTTAAAGGTTTTTAAAAATGGTTTTAAAATAAACCCATGTGTGTGTTTGTGTGTGCACTACATATTGTAAAAGGTTGTTTTGAAACAATTTGATCTGCTTTTTAGTTTGTATTTGATCCGTCTTAATGTAGCCTATGTTACACCAGTCATTGTCTGTGATGGCAGCAATGGGAAGGAAAGACAAACTTTAATATACAAAGCACCTCAGACGGTAAACATGACGGCAATAAAACCTCTGGCAATAAAGTGCTGTTGACATGAGCTCGTTTGAAGTGCTAATTAGTAATAGCTAAGGTGCTCTCATTCCACATTACATCTTAAATGTCATTGACAATGTGTGTACCACCTTAGTCGTCGATTAACAAAACCCTTTAAAACCAAATTAATTGGTCTTTCAACTTGACTGCTGGGAACATGATTTGTGAGCTAGTAAATAAATAGTTCTTTGTTAGAGGGCAGCACTCCTCTGTTTCATAGGGACTAGTGTCTTTATTGCACTTCAGAGGACACCCACACTTATCCCACATATGATATTTCTTATGACTAAGGGGATCTTATGATTCGCTAGTCATAGCTGTTTTACAGTGGTCATCTGATCTTGGCTATGCTTTGGAGAGGTCTGTGGAGGTTTGAGCTGAGTAGCTGAGACTCCCATCACAACTGGATGTGGTGGCAGAGCTTTGATGCCTGGATGAACACAAGCCTACTTTAGTAGAGGGAAATCAGAGGTGAACAAACAAGCAGAGGTGAAGTATTAGTGGGTAGTGTGGCCCACAGCACACAGAGCAAGAGCAGCAACAGGCATCTCTGATTTCGATTTTCAATTATCGAATAATAATAATAATAATAATAATAATTAATAATAATTACATTAAATTAATTAATTATAATTTACATTTATATAGCGCTTTTCTAGACACTCAAAGCGCTTACATAGTCAAGGGGTATCTCCTCATCCAACACCAGTGTGCAGCATCCACCTGGATGATGCGACGGCAGCCATAGTGCGCCAGAACGCCCACCACACACCAGCTTACTGGTGGAGAAGAGACAGAGTGATGAAGCCAATCAGCGGATATGGGGATTGTTAGGAGGCCATGATGGTCAGAGGCCAATGGGCGAATTTAGCCAGGATGCCGAGGTCACACCTCTACTCTTTACGAAAGACATCCTAGGATTTTTAATGACCACAGAGAGTCAGGACCTCGGTTTAACGTCTCATCCGAAGGACGGTGCTTGTTGACAGTATAGTGTCCCCATCACTACACTGGGGCGCTAGGACCCACACAGACCACAGGGTGAGCACCCCCTGCTGGCCTCACTAGCACCTCTTCCAGCAGCAACCTAGTTTTCTCAGGAGGTCTCCCATCCAGGTACTGACCAGGCTCAGCCCTGCTTAGCTTCAGTGGGCAACCTGTCTTGGGCTCTAGGGTGATATGGCTGCCGGCTTGGTTTTTATTTTGGTTGAATTATTCCTTTAATAATTCAGATAAGTAAACATTAACACTTTCTTGGATCATAGTATATATATATATATATATATATATATATATATATATATATATATATATATATATATATATATATATATATATATATATATATATATATATATGTCTCTGTTGATATGTAAATTTGAATGATTTGACATGGATTCCTTATAACAGGCTTATTATCAAAGTATAATGTGCATTATTAAAATACTTTGCATGATAATAATTGATTCTATCTGAATGTAATCTAAATTTTACTTAAATTATTTTTCATGACACATCTGCTTTTATAAGTAGCATAGTTTAATTATAATATTCCGCAATTAATGATGTGACACATGATTCAGACTCAGTGATCAGTATTCAAGTCATTATGTATATCCTCTGGTGTTTTGCTTATATTTAAATATTCAATAAATAGGGGAGTGATTGAGCCAGTAGACTATTTTATGTATGTTTTTATTCACCAGTATTGCTTTCAAGCTGACATAAACTACATTTATTTATTTTATTTTTATTTTTTTTTAAATTACTGAAGCACATAACAGAAAACCAAAGTCCTGATTTTATAATAAATAGTATACTATGGATCATGTTGTTTAGATATTTATACGGTTTACTGTTTTTACTATTATATATTTTGAATTAGCTGTTATTTTACATTTTCAATTAAAGTTTTGGGTCATTTTTCCTTTTTTTACATTTGTTATTAGTTTTTTATTTATTTATTTATTTCTATTTAGTACTTTTTAGTACTTCATTTTAGTACTTTAGCTTAAAATATGTTATTTTCTAGCATTTCTTATCAATATTAGTATTTTTATCTCTTATTCATATATTTTTATTTCAGATTTATTTTAATTACTGAAAATAATGTTTAATACTTTTAATTGCATTGAAAAAAACAACAACACTGGTTTGGTTTGGATGTACACAAACTTGATATGATACACAACAACATAGCAGAACAAGGCTGTAGATACAGCAAATCCTCTTATGTCATAAACATGCAACTGCGCATGAGTTCTGATCCATTAATAGGTTAATCTTGTGAAAGCTTTACTTGACTCATGAGAGACAGCATACAGTCTTAAACAGTAAAATCCTTGGTTATTGACTCATCGTAATCTGCATTTAAAAGGTCATGTCTGTACTCTGTTTGTTTGTTTAGTGTGTCTCTAAATAATAGAGTTACCGAGCGATTGTCAGAACTGCTTCTTGAC
Source organism: Carassius gibelio (assembly GCF_023724105.1). Classification (NCBI taxonomy): domain Eukaryota; kingdom Metazoa; phylum Chordata; class Actinopteri; order Cypriniformes; family Cyprinidae; genus Carassius; species Carassius gibelio. The sequence goes on along the minus strand of NC_068402.1, from coordinate 22,383,726 downwards.
GTTTGATCAGAGTCAAAGTCTTCCTTTGTGTCTTGCCTCAGTTTCCTTGCCAGAAAAATGACATAGCCCATAAAGGAGTCACTGATTATTGTTTATATTTTGTATACTTCTCCAAATGTAGGGAAATCTCATAATTAAAAATCCATAAGCCTTTTAAATGTCTTAGTTCCATTGTATGACTGCAGCCCCATCAAATTTAACACGCCTTAAGAGAGAATACAGGACAATTGTTTAATGTGTTTCTGACTGCTAAACAAAATGCTTTCTCTAGCATTTCAAATGCAACATATAAAAAGTTCATAAAAACACTCATCATAATTGGAACTATATTTCCTTAGAGAGTGTCTTAAGGCATAAGCACATCTCTTTCGACTTGACTATAGCTTTTGCTCTGGCTTCAGATATAACAGCCATCATAAAAAAAAAAAATATTATTTTTTTATAATACATTTATTTGAATTGTAATGTGCCTTAATTGCTATAATAAAAAGAACTATCTTTTAAGGATACAGCTTTGATCCGTCCATAAAATTATAATAGTGTCCATTGTGCCCCCCCACCCCATCTCCCATCTCCCAGCCTGCCCGTTACTGTTCTACAGAGGATATGTTGGTTAATCAGCCATCCAGTAAATACAGGTGAAAGAGCTGTGCCAGGCTTGGCTTCAGGCCAGACACGCTCTGGCAAGGCTCTTGAACACCCAAAGAGTTGAGTTTTATCTTTAGGAGGGTCAACCATTTTAAGAGGCCGATTCTTCTGGAAGCTGAGTGACACAAAGAGCGCTGCTGACAGGAGCACTCAGGCTCACAACAGCTCCCACAACAACAAGCTGGACCATATGCTGGTCCAAATCCCAACACACATCTGCTGCTTGCTATTACTTTTTACTGAGATCCTAATGTATCACCTGGGATGGGAACTGAGATTCTGCTTATTTACAGTGGGACATTATATTACAACTTCTCATAAGGCTGGATTTATATATTTAAAGGCAAATTTACTGTCAGCTTTTGTGCATGGATAAAAAAAAAGTAGCTATTGTGTACATTGTGCTGTTTCTGGATGTGCTTTATCTGCTTTATCCTTCTGAAGGTTGGCTGTGTTGATGAGTGGCTGAAGTTTATTTTTAACAAGGTCCACAATCATTTCAGTCTAACCTTCACAGTCTAACATGTTTCGGAGTGGGTTGTTTTGTGAACAAGTCACAATGTATTTCAGGCTTTGCAAAGAGGTTGCTATGAAGGACTATGCAGTTAGAAATTACACTGGACCCGAAGGCAGCTTGCAGATAATACCATTAAAGTGTATTTTACTTTATGGTTTATACATTTTATATAGCACTATAGCCAGAACACCCCAAACAGTGCATGTAAATTGTTGGGGCTGAATCCAAGAATGTAAATTTTATTGATACGTGTCGAGACAGAGAAACAGAAGATAAATAAAATGCTGCATTTCAAGGGTAAAAACAAACTTCCTTCAGCTGCACTGAGGTGTTATTATAAAGTCTGAGAGCACTGAGATGAATAAGCCAGTGTAACATAAACAAATAATTACTAAGGGTATGCACATATTGATCAGATGCTCTCTTTCTATTCAAGTGGGTGGTTTTCGGAAAGATCTTTATGCCATGCATGCAAGTTACAAACTTTTTCAAACATCTGTCATCTCCACAATAATGCCACTAAATACACCACCAATTAAAACTTTTAGGTTAGCATTTGTTTTAAAGAAATGCAATACTTTTGTTATATTCAGCAAGGATGCATGATTGAATCAAAAGTGACTTTATATTAATCAAAGAAAACGTATCACAGTTTCCACAAACGACATGTTTTTCACGTGGCCATGAATTTAATGTGTAAACAAATGTGTAAACAAACCTGTGTGACCAGTCTACAAATTAGTCTGCATATTTCCTTAAAAAAATGTGATGTTTATTTAATCCTTAAATTTTTTATTACATATTGTGTAATGTATACTTGAAGTAATTGGTAAAGCACTCCAGGAGCCCTGATCGTAGCTTGGAAATCTCTTTCATCTTTATTCCAACAGAATACTAACTCTTATAAATTAGTTTTTCACACAACATAACAATATATGTCTTTTATATAGTTTTACATTATGTTATGTTCATCAAAACAAATGGAAAATGACAAAATTCTGACTAAAGTTTACTGGTATTAAACTAATCTAGGCGTATCTAGCAGGCTTTTGATGTTTTTCTTGCACAGGCACTGTAAGGGAAACAGAACATAACCTATTCAAACGCCTAGTGTTTCTTGTTTCTTTATCTTATTTTCTATATCTTATTTCTTATTCTTATTACATGTGCATTTCATTGTGTGTTTACCTCGGAAATTGTAATGTTGTTTCAATGCTAACTTATAGTCTCAATAACATACTGTAATAGGAAATATGCCATATTTGTATGCGTACATTTAATTTCAAATGACCTCCTTTGATTAATCTGAAGACAGTGTTGCAATTGAAAATTATTCTGCTCTCATCCAAACACGGTACAGGTTAATACATAAGCTTTCTCATGAGGCATCTGCAAGCTTTACTGCTGGTTGTGTTCAGCATGTTTGTTTGCTTTTTATGTGGTCGAAGCACAATTTCCACATCAAATTAAATCTGCAGAGGAACAACATATTTTGCATGTTTATTTAATTACCAGAATAATATAGCAAAACTCGCATGAGCTATATTCTCATTTTGTGTGTATAGTCAAAAGTCTGACCATGTAAGACCGAGTGTCAGAGAGACCGACAAAATAACCTGGATTAACCTCAAATCATCATTCAAGCTCTCACATACAATTTGGCCAATTAACTGGTGATGGGAAGAAAACTAAAAACAAGAAATTTCTAGCCATCCAGAAGCCTTGATTTTTGCGCGAGATGGATAAAAGCAGCACATAGATCATTAAACAACTTGCTAGCAGTAGAAGAAATGCCCTGTTTCCCTGTGCTAATTTACTGCTGGTTTGCTGATGGGAGGAAGAGAGAAATAAATAACCTACAGTTGGTGATGTACAGTAATAGCCAAGCAGATTGCATCATTCAAGGGAGTAGGGGTTTGCTGATAACAGGTTAGGCTTCTGGCATAAGAGTGCATGAATGGACAAGAGAGAGTGATAGGAAGAGAGCCCAGAGTCTTTGCTACAATGCAGACCATTAGAGGCATGAAGGCCTGGCCAGCATCATAGCTCACTAGCCTTAGATGGCACTGAGCAGGCTGAGCTGTTCAGCTGGCAGAGAAACAGCCAGGACCAGGTGAGTTTGGCTCACTCCCTCATCCTCCCCTCTCTCCATATCCTCCGCTTCATCCACTCCCCATGTTCTCACAGTTTGAGTCTAGTTACCCCTGGCCTGACTGAGAAGTGAGTTGGGCATGTAGTTTGGCATGGCTAGCTGCACTCATTCTCATGAGTAAGTATTCTCGCATCTATCACATCAGACTCCATTGACCTTAGTTTTGCTCTGGCTGGGAAGGTGAACACTGCATTCACTATTAGCTTTCTTAACTGTCCAAGAAGTAAAACCTGGGTCAGTAACGTGAAACAATTTTTTTTCTTTATTTTTTTTTTTTCAATCTAGTAATTTATTTGAATCTATGTAAATACATAAATAAATAAATACATACATAAATCTAAGTTGGTCCAATCAACTTGTACAGTAAAAAAAAAAAAAAAAAAAAAGAATATATATATATATATATATATATATATATATATATATATATATATATATATATATATATATATATATATATATAAATTAAAATAAATAAATAAATAAAAACATATGTACAGGAAATTAAGTTATTGTTATCATGGTGATTTCCCTGTAGACTGTCAATACCTTCATCTAATAAGATGACATTTAAATGAATGTTAGTTTAAGCTGTATTTTTTAATGTGTTATGAGTTGTGACAATATTATTTGGTATAATAAATGATTTTTCATGCATCATGTTTTTTTTTAATAGTTAATAGAAAACCGAAAGAATATGCAGGACATAGAAGAATTGTCTGAAGAATAGTGCTCAGTTTAACTGCTCAGAACAAACAAGGAATTCATAAATAACCATCACAAAAAAAAAAAAAAAAAAAAAAAAAAAAAAAAAATCAACCAGGTAATCACACACAGTATTAAGGACCAAGGGTTCCCAAACTTTTGGAGAGGGTTATTTATAGTCATGTGGACTATATGTAAACGTATTTATTTAAAATATCTTAGGACAGTAGTAAATACAAAAAAAAAAAAAAAAATGATGCATTATGTATTAGCTCTCTTATTTTGTTAAAATTATTCAAATTTTCCCAAACTTTAGCATATATATATATATATATATATATATATATATATATATATATATATATATATAGCTGTTAACCTTAACATTAAAAATAAACCCATTAATAAGTACATTAAAATGTTTATTTTATGTGTGTATTTATGAGGGCTGTATGTATTTATGAGAGCTGTTCCGAAATTACTAATTAAATAGGTATCTGAATGTGAATTTGTAATTTTTCTTGACATTTGGCCATTTTACTAACATTTTTGTAATGAAGAAAGATAGAGAGACAAGAGTTTGCCTTTAGTTAAGCGGTCCTCTTTGTTGACTGAAAACACACTGTAGTCATGTATTATTATGATATTTATTGCTGTTGATGTTGTCGTTTCTTTAGTAATAATTGCATGTATTCAAGATGTAAGTAAATGCCATGTAATTAATAAGTAATATATATATATATATATATATGTATATATATATATATATATATATATATATATATATATATATATATATATATATATATATATATATATATATATATATATATTTAAGTCACTTGGCATATGTTTTAAACTAGATAAAAAAAAAAAAAAAAAAAGATTTGTTCATTTTGAAAACACTCTAATACATGTCATTGACCCATCTATATCAGAGCTCTCCCACCATAACTTAGTTGTTCATCTCTTTTCTTGTCTTTTCAGTTTGACGGAGTGAGCTAGAGGAATATCAATATGCTCAGTACGTGTTATACATTTAGACTGGGTGACTTAACACACTCCAGGGGCATTACATGCACCTACGATCTATTTTTTTTCCTCCCATCAGTTGTCACAGTCTTTGATGCTAAGAAAGCAAACACGTTTGGGTAATGCAGGATATATGTGAAGCCGGGGCTTTGAGATACCTGCTCGCAGTAGCGCACTGTTTCATGTGGTTTGCTGTGAGAGTATCTGCGGAGTTAAGGGAAGTTAAAACACAGAAGCTGTCAAATTACCTGTCATACCTGCTTGTTTGTGGCGTTGTGCACTCTGCTGACTGCCAGTACACATTTTCATCAATTAGCCTCTATCTTTTCGCACTGCCACTTTCTCCCAGAGCAGTTTAAAAACATATCTGTAAAAGTTGAAGCAGATTTAACAAGCAGTCCTGCTGAGGTGTGTGAGCTAACGTGCTGTGAATGTGTAATCCAAGAATGAAGGCCCACATGGATATGAGATCATATCAACAGCTCCATAGAGCCACTGATACACCTTTATGAGTGACCCTCTCCCATACTTAAGCTAATAATGGAGCCCAAAAAAAGCTTGGGGTGGATGATACAGCAAAAATATTGTATCAGTTTTTTTCAGTCAGGATCATGATCCACAATCCAATCCATTCTTGGTGCTTTTTAGGTCTGTTTTGAAAATTGCTAAACTGTAAACTACACCCTACTTGCCTTATGTAAATAATCATAAAAAAAAATGTCTCAAACTTATTGAAAAATAAACACTCTTTCTTTATTTATTTTAAAGAAAACAAGCAGCTAATGAATAGAGTGCAAGTCTAAAAGGGACAAGTTTTTTTAAAGAATAGAATTAGAATAGAGAGTGCTAGAGTTAAGGGTCAAATAAAGATGGAAGAGATGTGTTTTTAGCCGATTCATGAAGATGGCTAAGGACTCAGCTGCTTGGATTGAGTTGGGCAGGTCATTCCACCAGGAGGGAACATTTAAATTAAAAGTCTGTAAAAGTGACTTTGTGTTTCTTTGGGATGGCATAATCAAGTGACGATCATTTGCAGAATGCAAGCTTCGAGAGGGCACATAAGTCTGATGTAATGAATTTAGGTAAAGGGGTGCAGAGCCAGTGGTGGTTTTGTAGGCAAACATCAATTACTTAAATTTTATGCGAGCAGCTATTGGTAGCCAGTGCAAATTGATAAACAGAGGTGTGACATGCATTCATTTTGGCTAATTAAAAATGAATCTTGCTGCCGCATTCTTGATTAATTGTAAAGGTTTGATAGAACTGTCTGTAAGACCAGCCAAGAGAGCATTACAATAGTCCAGCCTTGACAGAACAAGAGCTTGAACAAGGAGTTGTGCAGCATGTTCCGAAAGAAAGGGCCTGATCTTCTTGATGTTGAATAAAGCAAATCTAAAGGACTGAACAGTTTTAACAATGTGGTCAAAAAAGTCAGCTGATTATCAATCATAACTAAAAGGTTTCTGGCTGTTTTTGAAGGAGTTATGGCTGATGTGCCTAACTGGATGGCGAAACTGTGATGAAATGATGGGTTTGCTGGAACCACAAGCAGTTCCTTCTTGGCAAGATTGAGTTGAAGGTGATGGTCCTTCATCCAGCAACAAATGTCTGTTAGACAAGCTGAGATGCGAGCAGCTATTGTCAGAACATCAGGATGAAATGAGAGGTAGAGTTGAGTGTCATCAGCATAGGAGTGGTATGAAAAGCCATGTTTCTGAATGACAGAACCTACTGATGCCTTGTAGAAAGAGAAGAGAAGTGGTCCAAGAACTGAGCCCTGAGGCACCCCAGTAGTTAGATGTTGCTACTTGGACACCGCACCTCTCCAAGATACTTTGCAGGACCTATCTGATAAGTAATACTCAAACCACTGCAGTGCAGTTCCGGAGATTCCCTTTGCCAATAGGGTTGATTGGAGGATCTGGTGGTTAACTGTATCAAAGCAGTGGACAGATCAAGCAAGATAAGTATTGAAGATTTGGGTTCCGCTCTTGCTAATCTTAGGGCTTCAACAACTGAGAGCAAGGCAGTCTCTGTTGAATGTCCACTTCTGTAGACAGATTGATTACGGTTAAAGAAGTTCTGTTTGAGAAAGGCAGAGACTTGGTTGAACACAGTCATGAATGGTGAAATCAAAATAAATCCCCTTTATCTTTTGACATATAAGAGGTACCTGTACTATTAAAACATCCAGTAAGTTTCAGAACTCAAAACTTTCTTATTAGTTTAAATACAGCTCATACTGAAGCAAATCTGCCAAACCAAAATCTTGTGTGTGGCTAAACATCACCTCTCCAGAAGAAGATCAATGCCTGCTTCTACATCGTTGCCTGTTTAACCCCACTCATCAATTCATGCATGTAGTGTTTACAAGAGAGGCGAACATGCAGGTCTCTGAAGACCACAAAATGCTGTGCAGTGCCAAGTTGTGGAAAAACGATCCCAACAATGTTAAAGAGTGGAACTTTTTTAATTAAGGTCCAGACCACCTCAATAGGAACTTGATCTTTTGTCCACTTAATTTTACAGTGGATTAATTTACAAACAAGGCACGATTCGATAAAGGAATTTCATAGTTTGAAACTGAAAGACAATGTTATGCCAGCTATATTGGATCTGATGGCACACCACACAAGTGAGAAGCTGTTTTATTGTTTGATCACTTTTGACTGTTTACATATACCTAATACATAATGAACTGTGTCTGCAAAGTACTCACTTATTAACTCATAGTTTAACATAATTTAGTTTAGATTTGACCATTTAGGCTCACATTCCATCTCTTAGTAGGCATAGAAAAAGCCACCTGTCATTATGTCACTACCATATTTGGTTCTTATTAATTCTTATTCTTATTCTTATTCTTATTATTATTCTTATTCTTATTATTTAAACTCCTTTTCATATCAATCATGTCCCACTCCTTTACTTTCTAATTTATTCATGTTTATCACTGTAACATGTTAATAACTTTGGCAAAACAACTGAAAGCCACATGGATACAGCACATTCTGTACATAAATAAGGCACATTTATAAAACAGGAAAGGTCATGATCAAAAATTCACTTGAAAAGTAGATTGTGGATGTCTTGTCTTCAAGCTCGATTGTGATATAAAATCGTAAGATTGCCCACCCCAAGTGTTAACTAAAAGAGGGGTGTAGTTGAAAGGGGTGTTAAAGTAAAAATTAGGGTTGGATTAACCCTGATGTACTGTTCAAAGACAAGTTACTTCCTGTACAATCCGGATCAAGTTGACCCATACTTGGATTCAATTAAATTCTACAAAAATTATGATATGAAAAACAAAAAAAAAGAAGAAAAATACAAAAAAGTATAACTAGTCAACTTTTTAATATCAACACTTTTCACACATTACAAAGAATAAATATCTGAATTTATGATTTATAAAAACTATTTTTGTCCACTATTTTTGACTGCCCCTGTTTGAGATTACACTTTTTTTTTTTTTTTTTTTTTTACGATAATATCTTGGTATAAATCGAAAATAATCTTGACAGTAAATATATCATTTGAAAGGTCCATACATAGTTTTCATATTTGGTGACTGTTTTTCAGAGTAATGAGAGACCAATAGACACATAGAGATATATTCTCCATTTGTGATGTGGTGTCAAACACTTCTTGTTCTATACAGGTCGCCGTGATTTTGCCAAGATCCAGGATCAACATTACTGTCCAAAAATACAGTCTTAACCCAATCCCTACCCATAAACCTAAACTTACCCATAATTTACTATAATATCAGTGGGAAATGATACTGTGGGAAACTGACATTTGCTGAAAAATTGTATCTCACTTCTGATTGGTTGATTGGAATGTTGTTCCAGGAGACAATTAAGGAAATATATGGTTTAGATCAGTCCAAAAAAAACAAACAAACAAAAAAAAAAACAACTCATGGAAAACAGGAATCTTTGAATTGGAAGTTAGCCACAAAATCTTATCTAAAAGTACATTTTTTGAGATGTCAATCTAAAATTTGGCAAAAATAACTTTTGGCTTTGATTTTCTTGAAGATTTGGAGGTAAACATGTTTTGTATATATATATATATATATATATATATATATATATATATATATATATATATATATATATATTATAGAAAATAATTTATATTTTCATCAATTTAAACTTATATGTGATATTTCACCTTTAAAACAATACCAAATTTAAGTCTGTGCTCCGAAGTATTCAAGGTTCATAACGGTTTTAGCTGTAAACATAATTTTTATTTCTATGCTCAAAAAGTGGGACTTACAGTTAAAAGACTAAACAATTTTGTTTTCACAAACTTTGAAATGAAAAAAGTTGTTAAACTCATCAAGACACTGGAACCTTGGAGACACTTCAGAAATAGACTGTTGACACAACAATCGTTGTTATTTTGCGTAGGAATGGTTGTTTTTGAATAGCTGTCTATGCAGGTTAAATTTGCCTCACAAACATCACATCTGTATAAAGGTTTCTGTATGTACATTTGCATGCATGTTCATGATCCTAAATGAGAAAAAGTCAAAAAATTTCAAGACAAACAATACAGGTTTACTAGTATTTCAGATAGACTGAAAACAGAAAAGAAATGATAGCAAGTCAACTGATATTTCTGATGATAGCAAGTCAACTGATATTTCTGATAGGTCAAAAATCAAACCCAGAACAGTATATAAGGGTTGAGCACTCCTGTCTGTCCTTGCCTGCTGCATACTTTTTTATCTGCTGTCCATTGGCATGGCTTGCATGTCACATTTGAGTCCAATGAGTGCCACATATTATCTGCAAGGGACATTAATGATGGTCAGGACATGTACCCACTGAGCACTTTGATTCGAAACAGCTGGACTTGTGAGTAATCCAGGGGAAAAAGTGAGAGGGAGATAAAAGAACATCCAAGTAACATGTCTAAACATCCTCTGACATGAAGGGCCGAGAGAGGAGATCACTTTCTAGTGATGCCACACTGGAGAAACAGGGGAAAAGATACAAATCCAACCTTTCTGTGTTCTGTGTCTTTGTGTTCTGGCTGCTGGCAGATAAACAATTGGGAAAGGGTTTTAGAACTAGACCAAAACCTTTGCAATGGTCTGGGAATGGTGAAGCCATACAGATTAGTTAAGAGATGGGCAAACTCGGTCCTTGAGTTGCACTGACCTGCAGAGTGCTCCTCCAAGCCTGATCAAACCCACCTGCCTGTAGCCTTCTAGTAATACTAGATCTACTTCAGGTCTGTTTAATTAGGGTTGGAGTGAAACTCTGCAGGACAGTAGCCCTCCAAGACAAAGGTTGCCCATCTCTAAATTAAAATGTATGGCTTCACCATTCCCAGACCATTATTGTGAAGGTTTTGGTCTAGTTTTGTCATCTCCAGATAATATGCTCCAAAGCAAAACACTTTCCCAGTTTTTTATTTGCCCATCTCTGGTTTAGTTGGTCATTGAGCTAAAAAAACAAAAACCAAACCAAACAAAAACAGACAGATGGATCATTTGCATCATAATGACATTGGAATAACCAAGGTGTTGTATCGAGTAATTGGATAAACAAGCAAACAAATAAATGAACCCACACTGATCATCTCCATTTTCAGACTGATTAGAAGCAATCAACAAGATTGGTTGTAAATGCTTGGTCTCAGCAAAGCTCCCTTGGTTGCTGTTTACACCTGGTGTTAACATCTGTCTCGGGTGATCTGATCACAAGTGGTCATCTGAAACATATTGACATTGACACCTGGTATTAACATTATCTCCAGTGTCCTTTCATGATCAGATTATAAGATTATCTTGTTTCTCTACATATAACATAACATAACATAACATAACATAACATAACATAACATAACATAACATAACATAACATAACATAATATCATATAATATAATATAATATAGTATTTAGAAGGTCAAAAAAAAAACACTAATTGTTAGTAGTTTGCTATATTACTGATTTAAGTTACTGAAATGAACTTAATACATCAATGAACTTAATACAATGTTTTATATTTAGTCAAGCAATATTCAGATTAATAAATAGATGATTCAATATTCAAATGCTTTATATGGTCTGTCACATTGCATGTTGATGACAGTTAGGACTTTCACAAAATTAAACTTTCACTACAAGATTTGAGTGGCCAAAATAATTCACAATAAAAAATAAAAAAAAGTGTAGGTACAGTAGGTGGAGAGACAGTTCATGTTTCATTGCATGTTGATGACAGTTAGGACTTTCACAATATTAAACCTTCACTACAAGATTTTAGTGGCCAAAATAATTCACAATAAAAAAAAAATAAATAAAAAAAAAAAATAATAAAAAAAAGACTGTAGGTACAGTAGGTGGAGAGACAGTTCATAATCATAACTGTACAAAAGCTTGCAAAATAACTTTCTTTTGCCTGGGGTGTCGAACATCAGTTTATTTTATAGATTCAAAAAATATAAATAAATAAAAAACTCCCACACTGACAAGCTAACTTTTCAGTTGTGGGTGTAGTGTCTTGTCATTTCCTCCAACATGATTTTGTGTGGCATTAGTAGCTTCACACTGTGTTATACATTGTGACATGTGGCATCCATCTTTAAAGCCACAGTTTCATGTTCAGTGAAACTGTCCTTCAGTTTTGCGTTTAGTGTTTACACTTAAAATTTAATGTGGTCACAAACATTTCTGACTACACTTTAGTAGCAGGAATGTGTTTTCTTCATGAATTTAATTTGAGAGTTGCTTCTCTCCTGCAAGTCCATTCATTGCCATGACTTGTGAATGTTGATAATTAGGCTTCATCAACACAACACTAATAAATGCCATTGTGCATTTTGTTGGTATGTCATACCTGCTTATTTATCTGTCTTATTTTTTTGTATTACTTTTACTTTGGAGTCAGGATTGCTACTGTTGCACTATTGTTGCTTGCAGATAAGGAGTGTTGTGCATTTTGAGACCTATTTCTGTCTCTGTGCTGTAGTAGTGAAATAATGTATGCATTAATAAATAGATGATTCAATATTCAAATGCTTTATATTGTCTGTGTCATTGCATGTTGATGACAGTTAGGACTTTCACAATATTAAACTTTCACTACAAGATTTTAGTGGCCAAAATAATTCACAATAAAAAAAATAAAAATAAAAATAAAGTGTTGGTACAGTAGGTGGAGAGACAGTTCTTGTGTCATGTGTCAGATATGCATTTTATAGTTTTAGTTTTGGTCACAAACCATATCATTTGTTTCCTCTGCTTCTCTTTTAGGTGATACATTTGCATTAATTAATACATGAATAAATAAATAAATAGATTAATTCATGTTACTTTATATATATATATATAGATAAGGCAAAAGGTGATTAGTCAACTTTGCAATACAGCCTTATTATAAACAAATAAATAAATCATCAAGACTTTAAATTTATTTCAGATTTTAAGCCATATCATGTCATAAGCTGTGCTCAACAAAGATCACTTTCAACACATCATGAATATGTGATGCCCACTTTCCACGGAATCAACCAATGGAAGTGCTGAAATGCTATTGTCACACCTCTCAATACCCACTGAGAGTTTCAGGATGGATTCAAGCTTGAAGGAGAAGAAAAGGCCTGTGGTTTGGGAGGGAATCAATTTTTTTTTGCCATGGCTGGTGATTTTCAATGGAATCCCTAAAAGCAATAGAAGAGCGTAGCGTATGAGATCTGGATTGAGTGCCAAATGTACTTTTTAGCCCATTATTGAGACAAGTGTATAAACCCTTGAGGTCTCTCCTTTACATGTGTAAATTTCACTGACTACAGTTCCCCTTTTGAAGATGAGACAGAGGTCATGTGAGACTCGGAGGCATTTGTCCCACTCCATCACTTAACCCACATCTAAAGCATCTAGTTGAGTGGTCTGAAGTGACTGGATGATCACTACATGATGTCTGACAACTTGAAAACTTAAAAATTACAAACAATTGCATTTAACTATCAATGTCTTTACATGCTGCAGTAGCTACAGTAGGTAAAGCATTGGCATTCAACCTTGCATGCTGACTAACCGAGACTCAGGCAGAAGGAATAGTTGGAGTGCATAATGAATAATAAGTAGATTGGATGTGCAGCAGAAACAAAAAGTGCTGTGCCTGGCATCCGGAGCAAAATCATCAAGCCTTAGTTTTATGTCATCAACCATTAGCTGAGATGATTTTTCTACCACCTTCTGTGATTGAAAGCCCATTGAGAATAATATTTGTGCTTGTGAAAAGTTCCACAGAGGTTTTTGATTTTAATTAGACCTGTCATGATGTAGTGTGCGCTGAGCCGTGATGACATAAGTACATGAGATCAGTCAGATTGGTGTGTTTGATGCAGAGCAATGTTCTCACCTCCCCTTGCATTTCATACTCCTCTTGCATGCAAATATCTCCAGTGGCAGATCTAGTGAGACCTTTTAACAATTAATATAAAATATGCTAAAGGGAATAAATGAAAAGGCTTACGTGAATCGATATGGGCTGGGTAGTGTAAATCTTCTCTCTTTTCTAAAGGTCACATGTTGATTTGTGATGAAGGGAAAGCACAAACCCCTTTTCTCAGCTTAGCAACATTGGACATGTTGTGTTTGATTTTAATGTGCCTGCTTTAGTTTTGTGTTAGTCTTGGCAGACTGAATCATTTTTGTCTTTCTGAAAACTTTATGTGTGGAGGATATCATCTTTTCCTTTGCTACTTCTGATATTGGTTCCTGGTTTGAGATCAGCAGGTTCCAGGGGCTCTTATGCAGCCAATTTCTCAGGTACAGAAACTTTTTTCACCCTGGAAAAGTAAAATCTTGCCCCCTTCATTGTAATTTTAGTTGGTGAGTGTTTGTTTGGAGAGGTAAATGACACAGATCCCTTTCAAAATGTATTCTCAATAAACATATAGGCTAAAGCAATACAAATAATTGCTGTTTTAAACAATGTGCGTAATTAATATACCCAACAACCCAGTTAGATCTGACCTTGCTGCAAGTAAGGGGTTTGACATTTTGTATTTCTATCAGTTAATTATTTATTAAAGACAGAATGCCTACAGCATGATATCATATCCTGTTGCTTGTATTCATTGCTGGGACAAAACAATTGTGCATATTTAAAAAGCCTAGAGGGGCGAATCCAGTAGAAATTATTGATTTAAACAAAAAAATCTAAGTTTGAGGTTGGTAAGATTTATTGGATCACAAACGGGGCCATATACTGGCAACAAAGTAATGATACAATACCTATCAAGGCCATAATACAATAACAATACGATACATTAATAACACATTTCTAAATTTCTTTAAAGTTCTCCTCAGAAGAAATTAGCTAGACAGAAAGTGGTCTGAGCTCTGCATTATAGAAGGCCTGCAAAAGTATAGGTATATGAATACTTGGTGCACCCCCACAATATTCTGCATAGTTTGCTGCTTGTATCTTCTAGTACTAGAATTTCTAGTTTCTAGTATGATACATGAATGTGTCCATACAAAGTCCTAATTAAAAAAATAAAAATAAAATAAAATAAAGTGTAATTTATTCCTGTTATGGCAAAGCATAATTTTATGAATATGGATTTAAAAAAAGGTATTTTGAGGTCCAGTGATGACATGCAGGTGGAAAGCTGGGATGTTGGGGATGGATACATGAGCACTTCTGAGATTAGTAAATGCCAGCTACTCTAAAACTCAAGTTTAACACATTGAGAGCATGGAAATGAGTTTGAATGCATGTAGAAAGACTTCTGATGGATGAGGATATCAGGCAGCTTTTAGAACAAGATTAGCATGTGATAGAGGTGTTGTGTGCTCTCTATCATGTGTACAGTGGGGAATCATTTAGATCCCAGAATACATGGATTTGACAGATGTATTTCCCTCTGCATGTTTAATGAATGGACTCTACATAGCATCACATAGTAAAATCTCTGTTCAATATGCATGGCTGGTTGCAGCCACTATCTACTCCCATTTCCATCATGCTGAACATGAACTGGCCAGGACGGACCACTGTAGGTCATTTCACAATCTCAAATTCTTCCTTGCTAATGCTTCATTTGATAACCTGCAAATGCAGCTATTTTTATTCTCAATTGCATAGTCCATTAATGACTACTCAGGAGGGTGCACACATATACTGTAAGAAGCAAGCAATGTTTTAATGCAGCATTTGGAATGAGACAATTAATGGGCTTCGGGAGTCAGTGGTTGTGTGACATAATCAAAAATGATAGTTTACGCCATGCTTTACAGACGCAAAATAATGCTTAGTATTGCAGTGCAATGAACCTGCTGTATTGCATTAGTTTGATGAATGTGAAGTTCGGAAGACATGTTTTAATTTGGCACTGATTGCCAGTCTAAATGAGTAACAAATCACAAGGATAAGATGTGACTGAAGTGACATGAGAGATAAGAGTAATCTGTTCTCAAAGAAATACCCAATGGAAGGACATTCTGTCAAGCGCTTTTGTCTGTGCAGCAGCATTTGCATGCACAGCAGGCTGGTTTGTTTACCTGAGAGTCTTGTTTGTGTTCTCTGACGCATAACTCTCTTTCTCTCCTTTTTTCCCCCTTCAGACTATGATTATGTTAAAGAAGATTGTGAATCTAACAGATACAAAAACATAAACGATTAGAGGCGAATCTGATATATGTCAATGATGGACATGGTGTGTTTTAGAGTGCAACGAATGACTAGTATTTTGAGTTTGTGGGCCTGCCTCTACAGAGATGAGAATGCTTTAGCTATTTTCCTCCTAGTGAAAGATGAGTTTTAAACAAGTAGAAATGTTAAGAAGTAAAAGGGTGTGGATCCATGTGCAAGCTTTTATTAGACAGAAATGTGGTCATAACACTACAAACTAAAACAAGACTATGAAAACAAACACGGAATGGCTTGCTATCACTAGGGAAGGTATATGTGCAGAACAATACTCAACAGTGTGTTAAAGGAAGTCCAATGCTTATAAAGTGTGCCTGATTGATTGGGCTGTGTGTGTGTGTAAAACATTTTTCTTCACTTTTTTATCTTTTCTTTTACAGATATGATTCATTATTAATCTGTGTTCTTTTTTTTTTGGTTGAATATTTTATTCTTTCTTTCTTTCTTTCTTTCTTTCTTAACAACGGCTTCATTGTATTATACAAATAGGACTGTATTTTAATAAAAAAAGAAAAATGAGCTCATTATGGAAGAGGTGTATTCAACTCGTACCTATGCATTGTTGTATGATATCTTTTTATCCATCTTTTTCCTGATTAACCAGTGAGCGCCAATATGATGGATTCTAACTTACATTTGGGTGCTTTCATGATTCAGTCTTAAAGGAGTCATATGATACTGCTAAAAATGACATATTTTAGTGTATTTGGTGTAATGAAATGTGTTTATGTGGTTTAAGGTTAAAATAACACATTATTTTCCACATACTGTACATTATTGTTTCTCCTCTATGCCCCACCTTCTGAAAAGCGTCAATTTTTACAATTCTTATCAGTCTGAAAAGTGAGGTATGCTCTCATTGGGCAGCTATCCAGTGCATTGTGATTTGCCAAATACCTAATGCGTGTGACGGAAATGTTACACCCCTTAACATATTGTGATGCCCTGTCTGGAGAGAGCAATGAGACATAAACATAAAACCCTTTATAAACGTGATATATACATGATTTCAAGTCATGTAATCTTTTGGCAGGGCCAAACAAAGTATTTTTGCTTTCTCAACGAAACAACGTCACACTTTGCGGCCTTGAGTGAGCAGAGGCCAGATGTCTAGAGTGAGCAGAGGTGGGCGGGCTTGAGAATGGTGCGATTGGTTTAATTGAGCTGATTCCAAATTTTATTAGTTTATAATTCATAAACAGTTTGTCTAGCAAATGTTAAAACAGTTATTTTTATGCTCTTTTGTGGCCAACGAGCATATAAACAAAATGATATTGTATAAGCTATGAGCTGGGTAGCACAGGATCTGGGCAAAGTTTAACATCAAAATACACAAACCAAGACAAGGCTTCTTTATAAATGAAACACAAATTCATTGGTCTACTTTTAAGGTTAAATGGAACTACTTTAATGAACACACTTTAACTCCTAACCCTAAGGTTGTGGGTTCAAGTTTTGGGCCGGCAATACCATGACAGAGGGACCAATCCCCCAACTGCTCCCTGGGTGCCGCAGCATAAATGGCTGCCCACTGCTCCATGCTCACGGTGTGTGTGTGTGTGTCTGTGTGTGTGTGTGCTCTTGTTTTTGTGACATATCAAGACACAACTCTGTATAATGACATGGGTATGACACAGGTATTACAAGGAGAGGGTGACTTAACCCATATCCCCATTTTTCAAAACGCTTATAAATCATACAGAATTTGTTTTTTTTTTTTGAGTTTCCTGTGAGGATTAGGCTTAGGGGTAGGGTTGGTGAAGGTCAACAGAATATACAGTTTTAATTTACATTAATAAACAAAATATAAAATAATAATTTTCCAATACTTCCGAGGCAAAACGGTTGATGTGTGAGAGGAATAGGTGTGATCACTGTGCCGTAAAGCTCAGATCCTATGTGCTGCAGTCTGTGCGCTAATTCCATTGGAATGCAAAAGGACTTGTTTTTTAATGCTTTTATACTGCTTTTTATAGTAGGGTAGGGGTTTTTAGGGGATAGGTGCTCCAATGAAAGTATAAATGTATATAAAATTGTATTAATTTGTACAAATGCATACAATATAAAATACAATAGGGGACCTTGCACGTCGAAAAGTGAAGATAAAAGGAATTTCCTGTGTATTGAAAAATGATGCTTGAGCATCATAAAGCGGTGCAAGGTGTCCTGATCTTGCGTCAATATGTGACGAGTTGGGAGTGAGAACGTATTGAAAGCATTGTTCCAGTCGGGTGAGACTTATGTGTTCAGGAAAAAAAAAAATATATGTAGAATTAACATAAGTAACATGTCATTGACCAAGTTCACAAGTAAATTGCTGGTGACTGGTAGATAAAGCAGATGTACTGGTCTTTGGAGTGCTGGGCACAGTCTGCTGGGCTTTTTGTTGAAAGGCACATGCCGGCAGCAATGAATACCGACAGACCCTTCCACCTAACCTCGTAACCTCGGCTTTATCCGAGCTGGCTGGAACAGGTTGGGAAGAGATTGACACTTCTCCCTCCCTTAACTCCACTACTTTTCAAACTCCCTTCTCACTGATGCCTGGCGCAGCTAGTTGAGGTCTTACCCTTGCCGCTCCTTAGCTGTCTTCACCATAGAGCCGAAGGAAAAACACATTCCAAGCCTTTCTGAGAAAGCAGTCTCTTCTCTTTCTGTCAGAAGAGACATCACTCTTAAATGCATCAGCTGAATGCACCCCCCCCCCCACATGTCAGTAGGTATTAAAGAGCAGTGTTGGAATAATTGATCCTGTCCCATCAGGAGGCCATTATATTCCCAGTGCCCACTTGTAGCTGTGACAGCCGCTACACAATTTATATGCACACAAACACCCACTCGCTCTCAAAACACAAACGAATGCCCACGGACTCACACACACTGGTATTTTTCAGCGTTCTTTTCAGTTTTTGGGAAACATGCAGTGTCACTGCAGATTGGATGTATTCACAGTTTTTCCCTGGCAATGCAACCATCTCCAGTAATGCTGAAAATAATCTACCCTGGAGTAACATGTAGTATAAATGAAAATCAGGCCTGGATCTGGGGGCTTCTCCCAAAGGGGATGCAGACAATAGAAGGATGGTTATTTACCTTGCATTAGGCCTAGCATAATGTAAAACATAGTGGCTGGAGGCTAACGCATGTTCTGTTGATAAAGAAGTGAGTTATAGAAGAGGGAATAACAAACATTTTGGATCAGTAGGTTACAGGAATAATTTAACATAATCAAATGGGCCTGCAAATAATGAAGACATATGCTGCTGGAGAGCTCTTTAAAACAAACAGGCAGTGGATCTTTTATGCATGGTTACATGTGTTAAACACATTTCAGTCTCTGTCATTTTCTCCAAAATAAATATTAATTTAATCCTACAAGAAAGCAAACAATATGGCCAACTATTCTAAACAAATACTATCTAATGGACTGTTGTCATGCCCTTTTTTCTTGTCCCAACAGATGGAGGATCACTGCTGGACTAGCACACATGCATAATTCTCTCTTCCCTCCTCTTTCTGCTTAAAATAAAGGATATTTCCTACTATGTTGAATTCTGTAATCCTTCAATGAGCTCAGCGTCTGATTTGATCTCAATCTGCTTTGTGCAAGAGGGAGAGGGAGCTCTCTTTGCTATGTGGATGGCTATGCATCGTTGAATTGATTTGAGAGTTGATGTGTGCTCCACCCGTGGTTAAAGATCTGAGAGCATGTTGTAGCTTCATTCCCCATCAAGCACACTAAGCACTTTGAACGCTGAGGAGCGCATAGCCCCACTTTGATCTGAAGCCACTCAACTGATACTTTATCAATAACTGCCATTTTGTAAACCTGGTGTGAAGAGTGAAGACAATCTGAACTTTGACAAATGTCATACACACACACACACACACACACACACACATATATATATATATATATATATATATATATATATATATATATATATATATATATATATATACAGTATATATATGCAGTGAATATATGTATACTTTGTGTCAGTAAGGACATTTATAAATTACAGATGGGAAATTTAATTTGTCAAAATATTGCCCAGCATTTATGGGACAAAAAATGGTAGATCAGTGTTTTTGGTTGTTTTCCCACTTTCTTAAGCAATGTTATTTTTCCGCTAAACCACACTCATATGCAGTATGTGTATAAACAATATATAAAATTATATTATAGAGTAATACTGTATACTGAATGGTAAAAATAGTTTTCAAAAGTCTGGAGGAAATCTTTCACCAGAGGGTTACTTTAAATACAGATCATTTGCTCTTTTAAAAGCACAACAAGATCACCCCTTTTCTTCTATTTATAAAACTTAAATGATTCTTGCTTCACTGCTTCTTTCTTAGAAGATACCTGCAAACCCTACCTCTGAAATGGAGCCTTTTACACAAAGTTAAATTGATTTCCTCTAGGTGAAGAATGGATAAAGGCTGACCTTCCAGGCTTTTAGGCACGGTAGAAAAATCTACTGTAGATGCATGTCTGTGGTATGGTGGAGCTCAATAAGTCGAACTCTGTTATCTCTGCCTCGAGATGTGAAAATACTATCCAGGTGCTGTCATAGCTTGAGTAAACTGTTTGTGTTCCTTATTTCTGCCATAAGTACAGCTGGATGAATAAGGTATAACATTGCAAAGACATCCCATATTCCCATCATGGATGGACCTAATAAATGGGAAAGGCTGCCAGTGACATTTGTAATCTGTTAAAACTTCTGGTCAGCAACTCCCTGGCTCATTTGCTGCGAAAGGGTTTTGCTGTTCCCTCGCAGTGTTAGAAGGCTGTATTATCACTGTGGACATGTGCCCACACAAACACACAAAATTAAACACAGTGTTACATTGTCCTTTATTGCTTTTCAACCATTGTAAAGTAAACATGGCAATGCAAACACATTCATATGTAAGAATTGTTTTTATTGATCTTTTTAGGAAAAGGCAAAGAGAACACTAGGATTTGTTTGTTGCGCATTGGTAAACACATTTTTGTTGATGATTGTAGATTATTATTTCTGAGGAATAAGGAAAGAACTAGTTTTACTCAAAATTGGACACACATGACAACTGTTGTACATCTGTACTAAGGAGTGTGTGTTGTAGGAGACCTCTTTAATGTTTCCCGTTTTTCTTGCTTTTTAAAGCTTTGATTGTGTTTACAGTGTTCAATATAACAAGTGTTCATGTTTCGTGTGTAAAAAAAACAGTATTTTGTTTACCGCTGTTTTCACTGTCTTAAAAACGGGCTGATGTCTTCCTTCTTCTATAAAGTACCTCCTTCAGAAATACTTAACGAGTTCTGATTGTGCCAGCGGTTCTTGTGTTGTGATTCGACACCAGTTTGATGCACACTGCCCTCCTGCAAACGCTATTGTGCTAGTTTTGAGAAGCAAGTGGGCAGGACTTGTTTTGAAAGCCTGGCAATCCTGATCTGAACGCACGTGCTGGAGATGTACTTATAATCACAGGAGCGTTTTTACTGACGAGATGCGCATTAAAATCACATTAAATTTTTTTGCACAGCACTACCATCTAGTTAACAAAGCTAAACAACGTTGCCCTTTGTGTAATAAGTTACAGAAACTGTTAAACGCACCAACTTAAATAATAAAAAATACACTTACCGGTTGTCGTCCATAAACAATGCCTTCTCCAGACAAAGAGGGAACTGCTCCATCTTTCAAGAATAATCTTTGTGTAAATCCGGCATTAAACTGATTGAGATTGAGAAGCTGTCCTCAGCAAAATGTGCTGCACATAGTTTTACATGTGGATTATATTTTTTGGGAACTGAGTTAAACATAAATTGTAACCATTGATCTTTAAATACAGTCCCTGGGAAGGCCAAACAAATGTGATTGGACTCCGAGATGAAAATAACAGCCTTTCGACGACATGGCGACAAACACAAGTGCAACTCCTGCTCTTCTCCGTCGGAGCGCAACAAGGTCACACCCCCTTTATTGTGTATTCATGTGGGTGGAGGTTAGTCAAAAAATGGTTTTAGTGATGTTTTTACTGCAGGAACTAAAGGGATGTAGTCCAAACGGGCTGTTTGTTGTAGGCAAATTCTGTTAAATAAAATATCTCGCTTGGCATTGAACTTTGAGCTTTAGAATTTTACAGATATTATTTATACTCTAATAACAACATTACACACTAACTAAAGTTTGAAACATGGGATCACGAAGAACGGGACCTTTAAAAATAAAATAAAAATAATATAAAAAACAGATGAAATAGCTCTAGATCAGATGAAATGATAAAAAATAAAGGTTCTTTCATCATTTACTCACTCATGTCGTTGCAAACCTTTTTGAATTTCTTTTCTTCTGTGTAACACAAAAGCAGATATTTTGAAGATTTTTTTCAACAGTTTTTGTCCATTTAGTGGAAGTCAGTGGGATTGATTTTTGTGTTCTGCAGAAGGATTTGGATCGATGTGAGGAAGAGTAAATTATAAAATGATAATTTTTTAGTGAATTAAGCTATGTCATTGTGAATTTAATAAAATTATATTAAGTATTAGTTATGTAACCCTATATCCACTGATGTTTGTCTGAATGAGTTGACCCTCTACCCACTCACCTTCACTGTCTATGTGCATACAACACCTAAAAATACTGTTTAGGAGTCTGTGAGGGCATCTTATCTGGGGAATCAAATGGAATGTTAGAACCTGGTAGGCATTAATAGCTCAGTCAGCCCCAAAGTTCCAACCTGTGAACTTTTTTTCTGTGCTTTATTAGTTTGACTGACTGCTTTAAACATGAGTTTGTACATAGAGAGCAACATGTTCTATGTGGGATACATGCACTTTGCCATACCTTTATCTATGCCACAGTGTGGTGTTTCTTATCCAGTGTGCCCCCATTTTCCCCCCATTTTGAGTATTACTTATGTCACAGACAACTGGGACCCTAGCAATTAAGACAATTAAGGCATAAACCACATTCTTACACTAATTGACTTGGAATAACTGATCGTTAAATGATTCTCTCAGTCAATTTTGCAGCAACTGTTAAATTAACACATTCTTGGAATTGTATAAACCTGAAAGGGCATGACCAGTAATGCATATTACAATCTATCTACACAAATAAAGCCATTGACTTGATTAAAACTGTAGCTTATTGCCAGTAAGCAGTCTGTGATTAAAAGAGAAAGTGTCTTGCCTGCTTGAAATCACCCTCTCTTGCTCTCACTCTCTTGATTTCAGATCTTTCAGATATTTGACTAAGTCACTAAATTCATTGGTAGTGGAGTCTCTTTTTATGAACATCAGATGAAGAAACAGGAAGCTTTAAGTTGACGGCCATGTGAATCAAGATAATTATCTTGCTAAAAGATACATTTTATGATGGATTTTGTATTGTAAAAAGCGCTATACAAATAAACTTGAATTGAAAAATAAAAGATATTCCAACAAGTGAGTCATTAGTACTACAGTTATAAGTTTTTTTCTTTCTTTTTTTTATTTTAATTTGACTATTTTTATTTTATTTTTTATTATCAATGATGCAATACTTTCCTTAGATTTTTTTTTTCTCCTAGAAAGTCCTAAAATGAACAAGACCACTAGGCTGGAAAATGATATATAAAGGTGTGTGTGTGAGTTTGGGCAGGATTCAAAAGAGGCAGATTGACACTTATTTGATTGCCTTTCAATAGCTGATGGGTTTCTGCACAGCTGACCGGCTCACCCGCCTATGCTCCAATGAGCAGGTCAGATTCAAAATGCATGAGATCAATATTTCTTCACTGCAAACAACTCTTGAAAAACACTTTTCACATCAACAGGCTCTGGAAGGACATGTCATACACACTCATACTCTTAGATAGAGAGAAAGAGTGCAGATTTTTCAAGACACTTTAAATATGAATAATCGTTATAATTACGTATGGTAACCCTCGTTCCCTGAAGGAGTTAATAAAGACGCCACTTCGGTGACTAATGAAAATGGGATAGCGCTTTGATAGACCAATCTACTTCAAGTTCCAATGACCATTTGCATGCAATTATTGCATCCTGCTGCCGCTGATCATAGCATGCGTATAAGAATGCATCAGGTGCAATGCATACCAGGTTTTTGCTGAGGAGGCCAGCTGGAGAACCATGGAAACGGGACATAGCGTCTCCGTTCCCTCCTTCAGGGAATGAGGGTTACCATACATAACCGAGACGTTCCCTTTCAGTCAGTCACTCTCGACGCCACGACGGTGACCGATGAAAATGGGATCCCTACCAAAGCGCCATGGGTGCTGCCCCTTCTAGTGCCCTGTGTGAGCAACCTGGGCCCCTATTAGGAGTAGGCCGGGGCTCAGAACAAGTAGTTCCACTCACCATTGTCAAAGCACTACCTTACTGGGTGACACTGGATAACACTGGGAAAATGTACCCGTTCCACTAGGAACATGGACGCTGTGGAGGCACCATCCTTCCTGAAGGAGGTCTCAGGAGCAAATACACAAATAGCATCTGTTTAGGTGTATATGGATAAATTTGAGGTGATTAAAACCCTCTTGGGAAGGCAGAAGTCTGCCGAGGAAAAAACATGGGCTCTAAGGCTATACTGTGGACTATATGCATACGAGTACTGCTTAGGTCTCAATATGGAACTCAGCCTTCCATGGTTCTCACGGTTTCATCATGAAGGCCTGGTGCCGGATGTTCCACCGTGTCTACCTGCCTAGGGTGATGGAGGATCTCAACAGGGTCTTTAGTATGGACACTCTGGAGCAGTTTTGGCAAGCCGAGACTAACCGGGGCCTCTCAGTGCCACTACCCGTTTGAGGTGAGAACACAGGAGGATGCCAGCTCTACACAAAGGTTATAGAACCTACCGAACGTGTTAGGGGTTGCCCAGCCCACAGCACTACAAATATCTGTCAGTGAGGCTACGATCCAGAGCCCAGGAGGATGCAACACTTCTAGTTGAGTGAGCTCTTAACCTGAACATGTGCCTGGTAAGCATATATGGCATCCACAATCCAGTGGGCCATACTCTGCTTAGAGATGGAATTCCCCTTCTGCCGTCCTCTGTAACAAACAAAGAGCTGGTCTGAGGTTCTGAAGCTTTTGTGAAGCTACTCAATGCTTGGACGGGACAGAGCAAAGCCAGGGCTGGGTCTGCCTCCTCCAGAGACAGTGCTTGCAGGTTCACCACTTGGTCTTTGAAGGGTTTAGTGGGAACCTTGGGCATGTAGCCGGGCCGGGGCTTCAGGATTACCTGGGAGTCAGCTGGCCAAAACTCTAGGCACGAATCGTTGACCAAAAATGCATGCAGGTCCCCTACCCTCTTGATGGAGTCCAGTGCAAGCAGTAGCAGAGTTTTCAATGAAATAAACTTTAGCTCAACTGAATGCAAAGGCTCGAATGGGCCCTGCTGTAGTGATTTAACCTTCTGAGGTCTAAGTGTATTTTTGGGGCCTGGATAAGTTTTGTCATGCCCTGACATTTGTGCTTTTTTCAGTTGGTTATACACATCTAAATGGCTAAAGTCTAATATCCCTGTAATCAGCACAAACTGTGCTATAATAATATGTGAGCAGCATTTATGTTAATGATTGGGTTTTTGAGAAAAAAATTAATGTTATGTGCTGTTAGTGAAAAACTAAAAAGTTTAAATCACTTGAATAAGCCATACAACACATAAAGAACATTGGTTCCCGGGACTTTTGAGAACTGGAGCTTGTAGCCTAGAATTTTTCTTTCTAAATGATGTGAAAATCTTCTTGATTACTCACTCACAGAAAACAATATACTGATTTACATTTTCTAAGACAATTTTTGTTTGTAAAGTGAAAGTGAAGTGACATACTGTGACCCATACTCAGAATTTGTGCTCTGCATTTAACCCATCCGAAGTGCGCACACACACAGAGCAGTGAACACACACACACACACTGTGTGTGTGTGAACACACACACACTGTGAGCACACACCCGGAGCAGTGGGCAGCCATTTATGCTGCGGCGCCCGGGGAGCAGTTGGGGGTTCGATGCCTTGCTCAAGGGCACCTAAGTCGTGGTATTGAAGGTGGAGAGAGAACTGTACATGCACTACCCCCACCCCCGATTCCGTCCGGCCCGAGACTAGAACTCACAACCCTTCAATTGGGAGTCCAACCCTCTAACCATTAGGCCACGACTTCCCCCGTTAAAGTCATATGCGAGTAGGAGTCAACTATCATGAATATCATTGGGATATACACCTGAGAAGACAAAGGTCCGCATAATGAGCTGCATAATGAGCCTTTCAGTCAGATTTGTGACTGAGAGGGAAGAGTTACAAGAAAGAATGTGATGACAAAATAAATGTTTATAATTTTATATTTGTAGTTTACTTCGAATATATTTAATTATCCCACAACATAATTTAATATTCACTTGCAAGTGCAGATAAACAGTTTATTAGGGACAATCAAAGCTGACTTTCAAAGCTCAATTTTTTTGCTTCATTACTCCAGTCACACAATCCTTCAGAAATCATTTTAACAATCTGATTTTCTACAAAATAAATAAATAAATAAATAAAATCCTTTATTGTTATTATATTATTATTATTATTATTATTATTATTATTATTATTATTATTATTAATAATATTGAAAAGATATGAGAATAAATATGGGATACATTTTTGGGATAAATTCAAAGAACAGCAATGCTTGTTACATTTGTTACATTTACATTTATTTGTTACATTTATATTATTTACATCAATCTTTTGAATGGTATAGAAGTGTATATTGTTATTAAAACTTCATAATGTTTCACTTGGTTATACATTTAGTTAGGAATTATAGTTCGGAAAAAGTCTAACTAGTAAAATGTTTACACATTATGTGAAAACTAGTATGAAAATAAAAAGAGAATTACTCATGTTTATGATCTCTGCTGAATAAAGCGTTTCATTCTTTTTCCTGAAGTAATCCACATCACATCTTTTTGGGGTGAATTATGTCTTATTTTTCTCATCGCGAAGCACACAGTAAAATAAAACAAAAAAAAACTTGAAGAACAGTCTCGCTGCTTTGTTTTCTGTTGTATGGGCATGTTCAAGCTGCACGCTTCAGTGAAACATTATAATCTCAAAAGCACATTTAGTTTAAAAGGAGACATGTCAAACTTTCTATAGATATATAGATATTTCTCATATGTCTTTGTTGAGTTTTCACTGAGTTACAGATCATTTTAATGACGCGTTTGTAAATGAAGATCACCACAGACAAAGGCTGCAGACAGCACACCTTGTTTGTTATCTTTATTTTATAAATGCACAATTTTTTTTTGTTATGTCTGTATACAGTAAAGTAGACCCTTTACAAATTCAACTGAATCTCACAACGCGTATACGCGTTAATCTACTTCAAAGTGTTAAGCACTAGAGTCAGGTCCCAAGAGGGTATAGAGGGGGGCCGGGAAGGATTCATCTTCCGGGCCACTCTAAGGAAGAGGTCATGCTTACCCAAAGACTTCCCATTTACGGGGTCATGGTACACAGCAATAGCAGCAACCTAGACTTTGAGGGTGGAGGGAGACAGCCTTCACTTCAGCCCTTGCTGCAGAAAGGAAAGCACGACCGCAGTCGGGCATCTTCGGGGGTAAGAAGAACACCACTCGACGAACAGGTTCCACTTCAAGGTGTAAGCATGTTTCATAGATGGTGTTCTTGCTGAAGTGATGGTGTTCACTACCTCCAGGAACAGACATGGAGTTTCCAAAGGTCTGGTAACAGGTGCCAAACGGTGCCCCGTCTCTGAGTCAGTAGATCCTTCCTCACAGGAATCGGCCCAGGAGGGGCTGTCGCGAGGAGCACTAGTTCGGGGAACCAGGTCCGAGTGGGCCAATACCCAATATAACCAATATCGTCCCGGACTTTGCACAGTGTCTGTGAGAGAAGGCTCACTGGGGAAAATGCATATTTGTGTAGGCCCCACAGCCGGCTGTGTGCAAGATGTGTGCACGGGTTTGGCGACAGGTCGGGGTAACTTGGACCTGGTTAGTACCGCGCTTCTATGCCCACCTCATAAAGCTAGTGCTGGAGCGGTCTCTGTGAGGCGTATTGTCTGTTCGACCGACTCCAACTCCATACCGAGAAAAGAGATCCTCTGCATCGGTGAGAGTTTGCTCTTTTCCCAGTTGACCCGAAAGCCCAACAGGCTCAGGTGCTGGAGCACCAAATCCCTGTGCTCGCACAACTGATCCCGAGATTGTGCTATTATCAGCCAGTCGTCTAGATAGTTGAGAATGCGAACACCCTGCTCTCTGCGGGGAAACAACAGCTGCCTCCGCAAATTTCGTGAAGACACAGGGAGACAGGGACAGCCTGCAGGGCAAGACCCTGTTTTGATATGCCCTTCCTTTGAACGTGAACCGCAGAAAACGACGTGGCGTCGAGAGTGACCGACTGAAAGGGAACTGTAAGTTAATGTGACTTAACAGACGCAGCCTTATCATACAAGTTCCCCAGACGTGATGTTGTAAAGGGAAACAGGCCAATTTAGCTCAAAGGGAATCATTTAAGATTTTAAAGGGAATTTGAACAGAATCACTGTTTCACGGCTGTTCACGGAGATGCGCCTGCGGTTCAGTGAACGAGCCGTTTAACATAAAATCTGCGCTGGATACTAATATCCAAACTATAGTGAAAACACTATCAATTAGCACAGTAACAAGATCGGCAGTTTAAGACATTAACTTGTAAGCACAAAACACAAGATACTTCTCTTTTCAATATGAATAAGGCTTTATTAGATAAAGCTAAGACATATAAACTAATCTAACACATAAACACACGCACACACACATTCACACAAGTTGCAGGAAGGTCGAAAGTTAGGGAAAGATGAGTTTAAGAGAATGGAAATATGGAATCCCAAGTTAACAGCAATAAGTTAAATTGCATAAACATGAACAACCATCAATCACGTAATTAGCGCTCGCATTGAGTTCCTCAATGAGGTTAAAATAATATTAGATACACCAGTAAAGGTCACAGTCTGGAGGTAAAGTTACTTGCATCTCCTGTGAAGAAGGAGCCTCGGTGAAAGGGCTATCCCGAGGTCGTTGATTGGCTGGAAGTTCAGTCTCTGAAGTGACGTCTTGGGAAGCCTGTGGTTGTTGGGCGTTGGCTGAAAGTGCCGAGTCGTGTTCGCTGGTTGAAGTTGAATGGACGTTACAAAACTTAACTGAGAACACGAAACTCTCAAACGGGAAAGAAAAGAAATAAAGTTTGACGAGACTAGGTTGTGTTCCTTCTCATAGTAGCAGCAGGCAGGCACGCTGGAACCGCGCTCAAAGAACAATGATGACTACCGCATGGCTAGATGCTACAAGCTAAAGCTAGGTAGCAAAGCTACAAGCTAAAAGCTAAGAGCAGGCATGACTGATAGCATGAGCAATGCTACAACTAAAAGCCGACATGGCTAATAGCAGCAGCTAGACTAGAACTAAAAGCAGACTAAAAGCAAGGCATGACTAAAAGCGAAATTACATCGTGTCCAAAGTATTTAAAACTTCCTGTTGGCCACCCCTCAAATGTTGCCTTGACCAATCAGATATGTTCTTGAGTCTTGGGTATCATAAATCATTTGTTTATCTTACCAAGCATGTGGTTCTTGCCTCACAGGGTCTAATTTTGGACATGATTCCTATAACATGATTATGATATATTTTACAAATAAATGATTGTCAGGACAATATCAAGCAAGAAAATGCGATTATTTGAATACTAGACATGACTAGGTATCCTATAGTTATCAAAAGACATACACAATAAGTGATTATACATGATAGTCAAATGTTTGGGTTACACGTAAATGAATATGGAGTTAAGCAATGGAATGATTCATTCATAAGTCTTTTTTGAGTTCATTCTGGTCCATATATAATGTATAAAAAGGGTTTCTTTGCCATTCTCTGGCAAAGGACTTTTCTGTGAAGACAAAGGTTTAAAGCCCTTCCCCCCTTAGGAATTTCAGTCTGGTTTCACTGGCTGGGGGGGGGGAAGTCAATGCAAGTATTTAACTTGATCTCCTGGGTTTACATGTGATGTCCAGCGTTGCATTCCAATCACGAACAATAAATTTGACAATCTCTTCTTTGAATTAAAATTGTCAATAATTGTTCTATTGGTGTTAATGTTGAAAGCTGTTGTGTGAACAAGTTGGTTGGTTGGTTATCTTGTTTGGTTCCTGTGGCACTAGAACTGATTTATGACTTCCTGAGGAATTCAGCTCATGTTTCAATGCACACAGCTCTGATAGACTCTTTGATTTGTCTGATTTGACTCATTTCTGCTACATATATCCCCCTTTCGATCGGCGAGGTGTTTAGGTGAAGACATCGTCGATCGCTGGAGAAACAAAGGCAGAAGAAGCAGACAAACACAGCAAACAGCAAGACAACACCTCCATGACAGTTACTGTACTGGTGCAGGCATCAGGTTATTTAGGTACACGTGGTTAAGTTCAATTAGTCAATGTAGTTTAGCACATTGAGGATAGTTTAGATGGTCTTGGAAATTGTTTTTATTTTGATTCATCAATCAAATTTGTGGTTAACTTTGTTTGGTTCTTCTAGGTTGTCTTACTTTACATGTTTACCATTAGTTTTCTAGTAATTTCATTTTCAATTCAATGGATTGACCTATCATGCATGGAGCTCTCTGGCTTCCATTCAGTTTAGAGTGGCTGGCGGATATTAGGTGTTGCGAGTCAATCCTAATATCAGACCTTCAACCCTCGCAGGGTGTCTAGGCATTTCACCTACTCAGGAAAGAGGGGAAGGAGAAGGATAGGTAAAAGAAGAACAAAACAAAACAAGGCTGCTGTGGGTTTTCCTAGCATGTGTTACAACTACTATTGAGCTAGGATGTCAGGTGCAGCTAGTGTGTCGTGAACCTTAACTTAGTGTCAGGTGTTCTACCTATTGTGAGGATGGCTGCACGTTTCTTCATACATACTTTGTTACGCTAAAAGTTGGATATTCTACCTGTGGGAAGAATATGTTTGTTGACTGTGTTATCAGTAGATGTGTTTACCTCTGGGTGTAGGTAATGTTGTGTGTTAATGGTGAAGTGCATGTGTGGTCAGATCTGTTCAAGTCTGTGTTGTCTCCCCCTTTTTCTAGCATGTCACTGAAGACTGGCTCTCTGCATCTTTGGCTTGGATGAGGGCGTGTCCATGGTCTAATGAGGGGTCAGTCCAGCAAGGCAGGAAGTTCTTTAGCACGCCGTCGGAGGCAGTTTGGCATGGCTGTGTGAAGCTGAGTTGCAAAACTTGTCTCCTATGTTGCATTCTTCTTGTGATGCCTTCTGGCTGTAGCAGACTTTCTGACCTTCTGTGCTCTGGTGGTTGCTGTTGCACAGACAGGGAATGTGGTACTTGGAGTTGGAGTTCATTTGACAGTTTGTTAGTGACTGAGGTGATGTCCTTTAGTACCTCAGATTTTTCATCAACAGTTGGCCGTTAAAGACTTGTTCATTCTGGGTTGTTGTTGAACAGGTGCTTGTCATCTCTGATGTGGTGCACCAGGTGATCACCGGCCTTCCGTTCTGTCGCTGGTCACAGCGAGCATGACTCAACTTTGTGGTCATATGCATGTAAATTGTCTTGAAGGAACTCTCTTAGTTGTTCCATGACTTGTTCCGTGTCTTCTAATGGTAAGCGGTTATGTTCTTGTGCATACTCAGCACTGTGCATGTCTGAGTGGTGCTGAGGTGGGTTTTGTTGTCGCTTACCCACACGAGTTGCTCTTGGATGAGTCAACTGATTACCTTTGGATATCTGGTTAGGTTTCCAGATGTTATCCTTTTGGTTTCTTGAGAAGCGTGGCTGGTCCCATGGATTTTTCCAGCAGTTGGGCTGAAAGCGGTCGTGGATATGGGCGTCACGTTCTCTGTGCTCTTGATGGAAGACTCTGGTGTTGTGATGCCACTGGGTGTCGTCCAGTGCAAGGCTTGAGTCTTTGTTGACAGAGTTCAAGAGTGTGGATGTTTTGTTACCTTTCTTTGAGGCCAACTTCTGCTTGTTATAGGCCTTCTGTGTTAGGTCACGCAACTGTTGGATGGTCATGGAGTTCGGACAGGCCATGACACCTAGATGGTGACTGACTCCAGGGTGCAGATTCTTTAGGAAGAGGGTTTTGAAGTTCACATCCTCTTCAAGGTCAGAGTTGTTGTGTGCACCAAAGTAGGATTGTCGGAGTCGGTTGTAGTAAGCTTGTGGAGTCTCTTGACGACCTTGTTTGGTTTCCAAGGCAGTTAACAGTCCATGTTCAGACTCTGGGTCTGTAAACTCTTTAATCAGGACCTCATGAAGTCGCTGGTAGTTTGACTTGGTTTGACTGGGCTGTCGATCTAGAAAGTTTCGTACCTCGGAACTGGACGTGGCTCTAAGGAGGTATAACCAGTCTCTGTCAGTCACATGAGGTCTCACTTCCAGGTGAAATTCGATATCTCGCAGGTAAGCTTGGATGTCGGGGCTCTCTGTGGAGTTCGGGTTGAACCTGCTGATGTTTTTAGACAGCTTGTTGAGGTCTTTGATTGTCATCCCGTGTGCAGCTTCAAGGCCTTGGACGGGAGGTTTTCTTTCGTTGGCAGGAAAGGGTTGTGTGGCGAAGGCAGGTGAGGTTTTGGGTTGTGGCCCTTCGCTCCTTTCGTCACATGCCAGTTCTTGGACGTGGGACTCTGCTCTGCTCAGCAGTGATGAGGCTAAGAGATGTTTCTCTTTTCTTGGCTCTAGTTTGTGCTTGTAAGCATTTTGGAGTTCTTTTCTGACCATGTAGAGCTCATCGTTGGTATCATCTAGTTGTTGGGTCAGATTGTCCATTTCAGTTCTGTACCTTTCAAGGTGGTCTTTCAAAGCACTGATTTCAGAGTTCTTGTTTCTGATGTCTAGCTTGGCTTTCTCTAGTAGCTGTTCGGCATACTGGAGTCTGTTTACCAGGTCTTTCTGAGCAGCCGTTGCATGTCGCTGGTCGAGCTGAGCTGCTGCCAGGGCTGCTAGGAGCTTCATAACTTGTTCTGTTGTATCCTGCTCCCTCTCGCTGGGTGCTTTGAGTTGATTTTGAACTTTCACTTCCAGCTTGTCTATGCGACGTTGAGCACCTGTCAGCTCCTCTTGAAGGTGGGTGATGTGCTTGTCGCTCAGTTTCAGCTGGGTTGTGAAGGCATAGCTTAGTGAGCTCGTGATCTTGACTAGCTCCTCGTGGTTGTTGTTCTGGCTTGAATCTTGTGTCAGGAATCTTCTCAGGATTAGGATTATTATTAAAAATAATAACAGTTCAAATGTCTTTGGAGTGAGGCTGTCTGTTATGCCTGTCAGCCAAATGTTCACATCTTCCCCATGGGCAACGGGGTCTGCAGTCTGCGGCATGTTGGCACGCTGGGGAGAAGAGAGACTGACACAGATCTGTGTGGAGTAAAAGCCTATGTGTGGTGGGACAACTAAGTGTTGTATCAGTGATTGTGAACCACTAGTGAAATGTGGTGATGACTGTGTTGGTCTCAGGGTGTCTAAGTAGACTAGAGATGCGAAGACTTTGTCACTCTAATGAGGAAGAGGAAAAGAGAGACAGAGGTGAAAAACAAATTCAAATGACAAGCAAAATTTCTGTTTTTCAAATGAGGAAAATTATTTTTTCCAATTAAATGTTATCAAAAACGTAAATAATATTATTATATTTCTTGCTTTGGACAAAAGAATACAATAATAATTCTGATATCTCTTTTCTTAGTCTGACAGGATTGACACCGTACACCTTTCAGTTGGACCGCTCACCAGGGAGTCAGCGAAGGCGACAGTTGCTCAACACGTATCTCTATTAAATTGATCTCAACGATGGATGAGATGCTAAAACTTGGAATGCGTTTCCAAATGTAGGGAGGTTAGGAAGAACAAATGAGAGGATGATTACAATCAAATTCATAAGGATGATTCGTCGTCTTTGGCACGATTGTGTATTTACTTCACTTAGAATTGATTGATGGTTCTTACATGTCCTACAAATGTAAAAAGAGAAGAGGAAAGTAAAGGAGAGAGAGGACGGAGATGGTAAGTCTCAGAAGCGGTTACCTCAACTACAAGGAGAGCGTTGTGTTAGTTGCTGCACAACTAATCAAACAAAATAAACTTTAAATGAAAGAGAGTTGTCTTTCTAATTTATTTGAACTCGTAGTGAGGGATAACAATGTCTCCTTTTAGGGCTCAGGTTTGTCGTTCCCAGGCTAGGATACACAAAGTAAAGAAATGGTAAGAAAAAGTAAAATTAAAAAAATTAATAAATGGGCAAAATATGCAAAAATGAAATAAAAAAAAAGGAAATCAATAAGTAAAACAATAGTGGTTAAGTGTATAACCAAAATAGGAAGAGGGGTAAAACGCATTCAAATAATTAAAGGTCTGAATAGCATATATTCAGATGGGTAATAAATAAATTAGGAAGAATAAGTTTACTTAAACTTCCAAAGTTCAAGGCTTATTCATTCCTAAAATAATAAGACCCAAAAGAGAATACTAGAAATAAAAGATCATATGAAATGATCTGAGAGGGAAATTTTAAATGATTCAAAATAAATTTAATGTTTCAATTAAATTTCAATTTGACAATTAATAATTGTGAGTCAGTATTTCCCTTTCTAGTAAAATGAAAATAAGTGGTCTAGTGAGAAAACAGAGCGATAAAAAGAAAGAGACTAACAAGTGTTAGTTAAGATGTTGAAAATGGTTAAATCACGTCAGCGTTGCCCAAACACACATTATTCTACCACTGGATGGTAATGCTAACGGCTAACCTTTGAGGCTAGTGCCTTTAGTATAGACTTCAATGTAAATGCAATGGTTTCGTTAGCTTAGCGACACCGCAGAGTTTGTGCGCTGCGCGTGCACAGTTCAGAGTTGCTCCGGAAGTACGTTAGGCTTCCGGGTCACGGTCGTCACTATGGCAACCAAAACACATTCTAGTGGATCAGCACATGAATCGTTGCATTGTTGCAAATACAGTTAAGCATGTTACATGAAATGTCGGCTCATTTCAACACTGTACAAATAACAACACCGCCTTTCAGTTGGTTTTGCGATGTGGCACTTAAACTCTCAGTTTGTATAGAGTTAAATTTATCTTAATTCAAATAGCAGCTTCCTGCTGTAGTTATTATATCAATCTCAGCAATTTGATTCTCCGTGCCAGTTTTTCTGGACACAAACATAAAAGTTTTCCTTCGCTGTTGGTACACAGTTAAAATTTACTTGATCAAGCTTTTAAAACACTCCCATTCAAATTACTCTCGGACACACGCCGTGTTACGCGAGATTGCATTCACTTTGTGAACGGATACAAATGGGCAAACATTGTTCTCTAATGTTTAACGTTAACTTAGGGGAGTCGAATATCAAATTTGATTCGGCAGTGGAACACGCACTGGCAATCAAACTATATGAAATATGAATACTGGGACTTTGATAAATAGATTGAGGAACCCGCTCAAAACTATTCTTTATTCACCGATTTATATCCCTTTTGAAACACTAACAGTTTAGCTCCGTTCAGCAAACAGTGACTGAGATAGCGTTTGAGACACTGGAACACGCAGTGAAATCAAATCAGCTATAAAACAAGGCATTACACAAATGAGGAACACGCTCAATTTCTACCTTATTGTACGATCTCAGATGTTTACTTTTAAGTTCACTTACTGCTGATAACAAAGGGGAGACGGACTCGAGTTAAAGTCTCCTCTAGCTCCTTTCATTCAAGCGGGAGGGCGCGCGCTGCTTACGTCACACTCTCAAACACACACGTCTCGCAAGCTTCTCATCTTTCATTCCTTTAGCAAAATCAAAGATTAAATAACTTGGTTTATGCTCACAATTTAGATTAAACTGCCCGCATTCTCCACCATAATAAATGTAAAGGGAAACAGGCCAATTTAGCTCAAAGGGAATCATTTAAGATTTTAAAGGGAATTTGAACAGAATCACTGTTTCACGGCTGTTCACGGAGATGCGCCTGCGGTTCAGTGAACGAGCCGTTTAACATAAAATCTGCGCTGGATACTAATATCCAAACTATAGTGAAAACACTATCAATTAGCACAGTAACAAGATCGGCAGTTTAAGACATTAACTTGTAAGCACAAAACACAAGATACTTCTCTTTTCAATATGAATAAGGCTTTATTAGATAAAGCTAAGACATATAAACTAATCTAACACATAAACACACGCACACACACATTCACACAAGTTGCAGGAAGGTCGAAAGTTAGGGAAAGATGAGTTTAAGAGAATGGAAATATGGAATCCCAAGTTAACAGCAATAAGTTAAATTGCATAAACATGAACAACCATCAATCACGTAATTAGCGCTCGCATTGAGTTCCTCAATGAGGTTAAAATAATATTAGATACACCAGTAAAGGTCACAGTCT
The DNA here is from genome assembly GCF_023724105.1 of Carassius gibelio. NCBI lineage: Eukaryota > Metazoa > Chordata > Actinopteri > Cypriniformes > Cyprinidae > Carassius > Carassius gibelio. The sequence continues at coordinate 22,347,543 of NC_068402.1, read as the reverse complement.
GGAGGTAAAGTTACTTGCATCTCCTGTGAAGAAGGAGCCTCGGTGAAAGGGCTATCCCGAGGTCGTTGATTGGCTGGAAGTTCAGTCTCTGAAGTGACGTCTTGGGAAGCCTGTGGTTGTTGGGCGTTGGCTGAAAGTGCCGAGTCGTGTTCGCTGGTTGAAGTTGAATGGACGTTACAAAACTTAACTGAGAACACGAAACTCTCAAACGGGAAAGAAAAGAAATAAAGTTTGACGAGACTAGGTTGTGTTCCTTCTCATAGTAGCAGCAGGCAGGCACGCTGGAACCGCGCTCAAAGAACAATGATGACTACCGCATGGCTAGATGCTACAAGCTAAAGCTAGGTAGCAAAGCTACAAGCTAAAAGCTAAGAGCAGGCATGACTGATAGCATGAGCAATGCTACAACTAAAAGCCGACATGGCTAATAGCAGCAGCTAGACTAGAACTAAAAGCAGACTAAAAGCAAGGCATGACTAAAAGCGAAATTACATCGTGTCCAAAGTATTTAAAACTTCCTGTTGGCCACCCCTCAAATGTTGCCTTGACCAATCAGATATGTTCTTGAGTCTTGGGTATCATAAATCATTTGTTTATCTTACCAAGCATGTGGTTCTTGCCTCACAGGGTCTAATTTTGGACATGATTCCTATAACATGATTATGATATATTTTACAAATAAATGATTGTCAGGACAATATCAAGCAAGAAAATGCGATTATTTGAATACTAGACATGACTAGGTATCCTATAGTTATCAAAAGACATACACAATAAGTGATTATACATGATAGTCAAATGTTTGGGTTACACGTAAATGAATATGGAGTTAAGCAATGGAATGATTCATTCATAAGTCTTTTTTGAGTTCATTCTGGTCCATATATAATGTATAAAAAGGGTTTCTTTGCCATTCTCTGGCAAAGGACTTTTCTGTGAAGACAAAGGTTTAAAGCCCTTCCCCCCTTAGGAATTTCAGTCTGGTTTCACTGGCTGGGGGGGGGGAAGTCAATGCAAGTATTTAACTTGATCTCCTGGGTTTACATGTGATGTCCAGCGTTGCATTCCAATCACGAACAATAAATTTGACAATCTCTTCTTTGAATTAAAATTGTCAATAATTGTTCTATTGGTGTTAATGTTGAAAGCTGTTGTGTGAACAAGTTGGTTGGTTGGTTATCTTGTTTGGTTCCTGTGGCACTAGAACTGATTTATGACTTCCTGAGGAATTCAGCTCATGTTTCAATGCACACAGCTCTGATAGACTCTTTGATTTGTCTGATTTGACTCATTTCTGCTACAATGTCATGGTCTTTTATGATTGTTGCTTGTCAAACTGTAAGATATGAAACCAGTCAAATCTTCGGTTAAAGCCATAGCGCACTGTGACATCAACTGCCTTTTATCCGACTGATAAACACATTGTTGCCAAGTCTTTGGTCCTAATCATCCTTGACAGGGTGTAGGAAGAGTGTCAGTACATGACTACAAATTATAATTTATATACTATCCAAACTTTTTGAAGACAAGCTGTATTTTCTGTCAAAGACAAACAACAAGCCAAAAGTCATTCATTTCCAACAGATGTTGTATGGGACCTACATAGGGTTTTAGCCAAAAACATATTTATTTTAGGTTGGATTTGGGACTGAAATATTAATTGTACTGCTAGAGTCTATATGTCTGCATTAAAAAAATAAAATAAAACGTTTTTTTTTTCTTTTTTTTTTTCTGTAAAATCTGTAGAATAATTACTAAGTAAAAAGAATAATTTCCATTGATTAGTCCTATACAGCCTTTTAGTTGATGAAGCTAAAGATAATCACTGCTTTACAACCAATTTAAAAGTTCACTGTCGCTGCTAAAATTAGACAAACGTACATAAATATCCGGGGATAGTGGAACATCCATTCAAGATTCACTAGCAATTAATAAGCCATTTGCAGCATGCCACATAGTTAGCTATCAAAATCTGCGTAGCCTATCCTGAAATATTGAATTAAATTTCAAACAAATGAATACTCAAACTAAGTTATATGTAGAAAACTTAGAATAGCAAACCTTGAATGTGAAACATAGCAGCAAGTCTGCTGTGAATGGTCATTATGTATATATTTTTTTACTTGCTAATATTAAGACGCTTTGTTAGAAAGAGCTTATGAGAACAAATATAAAGTTAATAACTTACTTTTCATGGCTTGCTTTATGCAAAATGTTCTTGTCAAATAATATGTATAAATAAACTAATACAATAAATGTTAATATAACAAAAATAGCATAAACCCTTTTTTTCATCTTGATAATAAATGTAGCCTACACTTGAGCAAAGCATTTGACCTACAACAACAACAACAACAAAAATGCTTTCTGTTCCTCAGAAGTGGTCTCAGATAGCAAAACCATACAGTGTGAATAATCCCAGCTTCAGAGGAATCTATCTTAGAGCACCATTTGCTCATCTTGTATCCCATGAGCTCATTTCATTGTGAATTGTGCCTTCTATCCCGGCTAGTTGACAATAACAGCTAATGAGGGAGCTAATGTAATTAACTGTCATGGCTAACCTTGTGTTAAAGTCTGCTCATCAATCCCCACTCGATGTATGTCAGTGTTGGATACATCCCTGCCTGGTTTTTATGAGACCATGTTGTCAATTAATCACAGTGAGGAACGCATTCACAAATCCTTCACCTGTTAATTTCTGAAGGCTTAGTCAATAATGAGCTGTGAACCACTGTGTTAAGAATTTGATCGCTCTTCAAATGACCTTTGCCCACTGGGAACCTGCTTACTGTGCCACAGGACATGGCGAAATCCACAAAACTGGAGCCGAGTGTTTTGATGATCAATACATTGATTAGTAGGTCAGACAAGGTAATTACCAGCCGCTTTCAATCAATGCATGACTCCTTTCGGTTCCCCTTTTTGTCAGACCACTACCGAAATCAGAGCAATAAACATGCCTTGACTAAGGCTAAATAGGAATTTGTCTGATTGTTTGACATATAATGTTGTTGTAGTGTATAGCTCTACAGAATCAAGTTTTCTGTGGGCATTTCATTTCTGTCCACAGAGCACTTAATTTCAAATTTACAGCACATTGCAAGTGTAAAATTATATAATGTAAAACCGCAGGTTCCCTACACTTGCTATAAATATGCGGCTGAGCTCATGATCTTACTGCTGATTCATGCTGAAAGTGATGCAACTCTAAAACAGATCTGTTTTTCCCCTTTCTTTTCTTTTGTCTTTTTTTTTCACCCCAAGCTATTACAGGCTCATCTATTAAAGAGAACAAAAGGATGTTTATTTTGCACATTGTCCAGACAGGCATATGAAGCCTCTAATTAGTGATTCTCTCTGCAGCCAGTAAATTATTAATATTCCAATTTATGGCAAAATATTGAAATGCATGCTTGAGAGATCGTGGCTGAGAGTGTGACGGATTTTGATTCATGGCTGCGGGGTGAGAGCCAAAGGGCTGTGACCTGAAAAGGAAGTTGAGCTTAATGATTCAAACTCAGACTGCAGAGGGTTGTAAACAGACCTGATGATGTCTTTGGTGTGGGGCAAATGGTTTAAGGTACTTTATTTGCTTCCTGAATTTGTTTCTAACTTGGTCTTTTGGGAACATTATATCAGCGCTAGGCTGGATTTGTAATTATGGAACAAAGGCTCCAGATTAGAGATTTTCCATTTAGAATAAGTACTATGGATCCTGTCATTAATTACTCACCCTCATGTTGTTCCAAACCCACAAGACCTTTGTTCGTCTTTGAAACACAAATTAAGATATTTTTAATAAAATCAAAGAGCTTTTCTGATCCTGCATAGACAGCAACGCAACTTATAGATTCCCAGGCCCAGAAACGTAATAAGGATGTCGTTAAAATGTGACATCATTGGTTCAACTGTAATTTTATAAAGCTGTGACAATACACTTTAATCATCGATTTTTTTCTTTGCACATAAAAAGTATTATCGTACAGTATTCCTGTAGCTTCATAAAATTAAGGTTTAACTACTGCTGTGACATGGACTATTTGAACAATGTCCTTATTACCTTTTTGGACCTTGAACTTGTCAGTTGTGTATCGGTCTATGCAGGGTTAGAAATCTCTTGGATTTGATCAAAAATATCTTATTTTGTGCTCCGAAGATGAACAACAGTCTTAAGGGTTTGAAACTACATGAGGGTGGGTAATTAATGTCAGAATTACAAAACAAATTGTGAACTATCCCTTTAATTCTTAATTAAATAGGGTTTAGGTTTAAAAATATGTGGAGTTTTTAAATTGCAACATTTTAATAATGTCAGAAGGTTTTGTAATCATAGTACATCGATGTATTTTTCTTTCCTTCACCAGGTGTTTTATTTTTTTATTATTATTTTAGCAAAACATCATAATTTGAGGATACCTTTCTCAATGTTCACTCATAAACTGAGATGCATAAACTCAGGTTTTCAAAATACATCCACTTTTAAATTCAGGCTGGTCTTTTCAGCAGGACAGACTGCTCCAGAGAAACAGTTCCTGTAATGAGTGAACATTAATTACTTTAGATAAGAAAGTGACTGCTAAATGAATCACCATCCATTGCTAGTGAATACATGTGTCATCTTTCTACAGTGAATCCACTATTTTCATGCCAAAGAAACCAATAATAAACGTATTATGTAATACTGATGTCTTTGCAAGTTGCATAGCCTACACAATCAGACACAACATCGCACAAAGTATATGAGTCAGCTATCTTAGTTCAGACTGCTTTTAACTGTCACAACTGTGGGAGGAGGCATACTGCGCACTTGTTTGATTCGTTCTGTAAATAGCATGCTAACAATGATGGCGTCGGACATAAAAATAGCATGCAATGACAATGTCATGGCTTTGTTCTTGTTAATAACACGTTTCCATGAAAATGACTTGGGCAAATGCTGGGCTTTGGCTTTATTAATCAAGCTCTCTGATTAGTTTTGCTGCTAAATCCCTATATAAACTTAAAGACTAGCTGAGCTGCACATCAACCTGTTGTTTTATGTTATAGGAGGAAATGCTAATTTGTTTGCCAGGCAGCTAAGAAAAGAAAGGCAATTGGAAAGGCCTTCAAGATTTACAAGTGGTTTGCAGTTGTCATGGTTTAGTCAGTTTTACTGTGTGATAAGTGATATGATTAGCTTTCGGTAATATGTTTCTCTGTATTTTTAAGTAAAACTCTCAGAAACAAGAGGAGCTGCTCACAATGTTCTCACTCAGAGCTAAGAATTTCCATAGGGGCTGACTTGGGCTTAATTGAAAGCCCAGTGTTCTAGCAAAGAGAGATTCTGTCAAAACTGTATCCAAACGTTGTTCATGTTCAGTATTGCAGATCTTCAATCAAATAAATGTAATGCTTAGTCTTGCATAGCCAGACCTTTGAATAAAAAGCATAAGATCTGCTCCACATTGCATGTTAATCAGCTATCAGTTTTTATTTTTCAGGATTTAAATAATGTCACATTAATTTATCTCTGCATGAAAACAGTAGTAAGTTAACTTAGCACACAGAACTGCTAAGTTCCTCTGAAAAACTGGATATGATTTGATGCAATTAGTCTAGTCTGCTAAACTTTGGCAAATAAAGTGATTATTTCATCCCCTGAAGCATTAATTTAACATCCCAGTACCTAATGTAAGGCAATGCCGTAACCATGTCTTGAACACTGGGGGGACCTCTAATCACATTCAGTTATATAATCACATAATTTATTCTTCCTATATTTTCAATTCAAGCTGTTTAAATGACAAAATATTGTTGGTTGGTGTTTGGTTTCTATAATAACACAGTTAAATCTTTAGCTATCATTAAAAAAAAAAAAAAAAAAGTTGCTCTGGAATTATTTCTATGAAAAGGAAACACCCACTACCACTTTGGCCATTTCTAATTATTGGAGGGGGATCTGGTCCTGATGTAAGGTAACCCAAAGTTTTGTGTGTAATAATAAGTATCATGGTGCACAGTTTTGCCTGTGATAAACTTCAGTGTGCACATGCTATTGGGACTAAGCTCACTTGTTTGTGATCTATTATTTTATATTTGCTTTGCACTTTCACTGTGCATGATCTTCCGATGAGATTAAGTATTTTAAAATAAGTCATATACTGTAGGAAGTTTGCACCACACGACTTCCTACTGCACCTATGGCACGTTTGTAGTTCTATTAGCACTAAGCATTTCATTCTTCCAGTTTTTGGGGCAAACATACCACAGAGCTCTTCTGCAGTCAAAACACGCTATAAAGATCATGCACATTGTTTACCACTCACTTCACATCTTTTCATGTCTTTCCTTTTTTTTCTCTCACTCTATTGCTCTCTCTCATTCACCTATTGCATCTCTCTTGTTCCATATGTAGCTCTCCCTTTGGGTTTCACACAGCTCATTATCTGGAGGTCCTGCTGCAGAGGCAGCAACAGTCTGAAAATTTCATTAAGAATTTATTGATGAGACCACACTCATGTGGAACACTGTTTACCCAATGATGGAGCCTCTAGTCTGCAGAGAGGGTGCCAGGCTCTGACGCTGTGGTAAGTTGGATAAATTACACTACAACGGCCTCCCCATTATGGGCAGGGGAAACAGACCTGTGCTTGGAGGTGGGACTGAGATTGGGCTCTGGATTGCTCAGTGCATTTTGAACCAGGGACACTCAGATCTCAGATGTACTGCTGACCTGATCAGTGGGGTTAAGCTTAAAGGTTTTAACGTCTTGTTGGCTTAAATTGCCTAAAAATAATTTTTTGAGTCATTTGAGGCTCCTCTTGAACTACTTCCAAAGTCAGTAGTATACAGTCAGTCGATATACTAGAGTGGCTTAATGTGCAACTCCTAATGCCAGAGAATTGCATAAGAAAACATTATAAATTATTGGCTAATTTAAACCTGTAATTATTATTATTATTATTATTATTATTATTATTATTATTATTATTATTATTATTATTATTATTCTTTTGGGAATGACAAAAATTTACTCCTCATCTATACATTTAATTTTCAAAGACAACAATAGTAAGTGTCAATAGTAAATATATATATAATTTTTTTTACAATGCTTGTCCAGTCATTCCAGTAGTTGTGAATTATTCTTGCCTGGTCAACATATGTATAATGTATAATAACATTTTTGCATTAGACTTTACTTTTTACTATATGTACATTTGCTTGTTACACAATTTCTCATTTACTTTCATAATTTTCAGTGTATTATTATTTTTTACTTATTTTATTATTATATTTTCCACAGATATGGTTCTTTTTCATCAACTCTTAAAGTCAAAATGTGTGTTTGTGTGTTTATTGAGAAATAATAAATTTAATGAAAATATCACTTGAATTACGATGTCTCCATTTTCCCATTTTTATATAATAATATTAGACATCATTATCATTATTAGAATTATTAATACTAATTTATCTGCCTCCACTTTTGAGTGCAATGCACACATCTGTTGGATAGATCCAAATCTTTACATTTTTCTTTGTCAATATTCTGTAGAAAAAAATGCTTCCTGCATTTCATTGACAAAACATCTCGCCTATCTCACCTATGTAAGTCATTTAGAATCTATTTATTTATTTTCACCAATGTCTACAGCAAACAAACAACAACAAAACACAGACACATACACAAACTTCATGACCAAATGTCACAGAAGAAAGACAAATGATTGTTGATAATCACAAAATGAACGATATACTGCTGGCCTAGCAGAACAAGTGACAGTTTAGTCAAGTGGTCTGAAACACTCCGACACTGGCTCCAACCCAGCAGATGATCTTTACTGTTGAACTCTGGATTATCAAAATCAACACAGTCACAGTGAACGGAAATTACATGCTCTGATTGAGCAACCAATTGACAGGCAAGAAAATTACTGCACTGGCCTTAGCAAGATCAAATTTGATTCAGAGTCATTTATTTGGCCTTCAGTCACTTCAAACTAAGACTATGCTTATCAGAATAATCTTGCACTCTGAATTATTGGACTCTTCTTAGATAGGGTACTGGCCATTATCTTCCCTAGCCAGATTGCACTGTTTAAACAAGGCGACAATCAAAAAAGAATTAAGATGTAATTAAAATGACTAAGTCTAATAGAAGAGCACTTCATTTCATCCTGTACTTGTGACATTGTGACAGCTTTAAAGCTGAAGCTCTATTAATTAGATGGGGAAAAAAAAAAACTATAGAGTATAGGGACATGGTTAATCATTAAGAATTTAAAACAAAACACTGAAAAGTAGTAAAAAAAATGTAATTGCTAGTCAGAATACAAAAGAACATTTTGGATGTATACTTCACAAAATCACAGAATGTGCTATAATTTCTATGAAGTTATCATGTACAAGTATTATAATGAAAAGTGGACGTCTACTAGCAGCAAGAAGCAAATGAAGAATTTATCTGTGTATTCCCCACTGTGTCAGTGTGAAAAGACAGTTCTGTGCTAATCCATAGGGCCTTGTTGTTAATTATTTTGGAGTTTAAAATGTGAGTAGTCCCTTTGAAGATGGCTATAAAACAAAAATAACATTTTAATGAACAGTCTGTTCATCTCACGTTAAAATCTCTAGAATTAGCACTAATTAATTACTCTGTGAGACACATATCATGTTCTGGGACGTGGAAATCCCAGTATTGTTCCATTTCAGTATGTCTTGAGTCACATACTCTATGCATATTTGTCTATATCTCTCTGAAAAATGATGACATGATGATAGCTTAAGTTTAAAAGTAATTTATAAGTAGTTTGTGTAAAATAAATTCAAAAATAAAACATTTTTATTTTTTTATTTAAAGCATTATTTTAAATCAAACTGCAAAACACAGCTGTTCAAATCTCATTGCTAGTTTTACTTGATATTTGTGCTGCGTTCAACACCACAGATCATGACATACTCCTAGATCGATTACAAAACTAAACGGGTATTTCAGGGCAGGCTTTATGTTGGTTTAGATACTACCTTTCTGACTGATACCCCAGGGAGTCATCTCAGTTATCACCAGTAAAATATGGAGTGCCACAAGGATCTGACCTAGGTCTTCTGCTATTTTCAATATACATGTTGCCCCTTGGTAATATTATTATAAAATAAGTTATGCTGATAAAACTCAACTACCATATTTTCCGGACTATAAGTCACACTTTTTTTCATAGTTTGGCTGGTCCTGCTACTTATAGTCAGGTGCGACTTATTTATAAAAATTAATTTGACATGAACCAAGAGAAATGAACCCAAGAGAAAACATTACCGTCTACAGACGCGAGACGGTACTCTATGCTGCTCAGTGCTCCTGTAGCCTCTCCCTGAAAACATAGAGTGGACTCTCGCGGCTGTACACGGTATTATTTTCTCTTGGTTCTTGGTTCTAAATAAATGCGACTTATAGTCCAGTCTGACTCATATATGTTTTTTCCTCGTCATGACGTATTTTTGGACTGATGCGACTTATACTTAGGTGAGACTTATAGTCCGAAAAATACGGTATATATCTCTACAAGACCAAATTAAACTTCTAAATTGTCTAAAATAACAGAGTGTGTCAAAAAAGGTAAAACATTGGATAACCAATAATTTTCTCCTATTAAATTTGTGTAAGACATATATATTACTTCTTATAAAATTATTACACATAATCTCTTGGATAACAATTTGCAACTAGAAGGATGTACTTTTACTTCTCCTACATCAAAAATCTGGGTGTTATATTAGATAGCAACTTGAAAATCATAAAATCATAAAATCATACTTCCCATGACTGACTGACTAGACTGGACTATTGTAATTCACCAGGTGGTTGTCCTGCATCCTCAATAAACAAGCCACAGACCAAAATGCAGCGGCTAGAGTCCTTACCAGGTCAAGAAAATAATATTACCCCAAGTTTACAGTCTCTGCACTGTCTACATATTACGTTACATATCAGTTACAAAATAGTATTATTTTCCTATAAGGCCCTTAATGGGTTAGCTCCTTCCCCTAACTAGTCTTCTACATACCATGCTAAAATCCATCACGGCCCTTAAGGTTACCTCTGGAGTTTTGGTAGTACCAACAGTAGCATAACAAAGTCCACTAAAAGAGGTAGGGCTTTTTCGCATCTGGCTCCCAAACTCTTGAATAGCCTTCCTGATAATGTTTGGGGTTCTGACCTACTCTCTCTGTTTAAAATTAGATTAAAGACATTTAAATAATGCATCTCATAATCTTGTACTGCAGTTATATCTGATCAAATGCACATTATCATTGTTTAGCTTGGGTTGAACAAATCAATTTAGCTTGGTTCGAACAGCAGCTACACTAATTATGTCTCTAGTAACTAGGAATTACACAAGCTTCAGTCTGGATCCAGAACACCTGAAAATAGATGGTGGCAAAACCTCAGAGGACCTCAGATGATGCCAACTATAAAACTACATACCAGCAACTAACAAATTTTTGATATAAGTTTGATTGCATCATATAATAATGTTAATAGTGTTCATCGTCTGTTTGATTACATCTTTAATTGATTTTTCTGTACATTTCTGCCATATGTACATTAACTGACAGTCAACACTGATAAACTACTACTTAATATTGTAGAAACTTAATTTTCAGTAAATTTACCTTGTAATGATTTGTAAAGCGCTATACAAATAAACTTGAATTGAATTGAATTGAATCTCAACATGCTGGTTGTCATGAAGGGCTGACCTGCTCCGTGTAGAATAAAACTTTTTTTTTTCACTCTAGTGCATGAAAACATTATTCATATCTCATAATTATTCATGACACCACATGACATTTTCCTAAGATAAGCACTTCAAATGCTCAGGCACTTGAGCGAGTTGATACTTAGCTAAAAAAAGCATATTGAGTGTTGTTTGCATTGCTTTCCCTGCAGTGCTGATGCTACAATGCTAACATCAGCGCAGCAAGCATTATCAGGTGAGAGTTGTGTAAATTAGCATCCCATAATAGTTCAAAAATGTATTAAGAATGTTAAAGCGCATTCAAATATTTGTTGTAGAAAGTTTGTCACCTTATCACAAGTACTCCAATTTTAGATTAACCGTGGGTCAGTTCTGTAAAGCCATTAGTTAACTCCAATGTAATTTGGCCCCAATACTGTTTATTGCGGGCTAGTCTCTGTTGTATTTGTTGTGTTTTGTTGTATATATATATATATTCCTCAAATGTATATGCTTGTTTTGATTCTTTGATGGCTGAATATGTTCAATCTATCTCTCACACACAGGCTGCTAAATTGCTGTCAATTCCGCTCGAGTTTGTCTCTACAGGGTCGGCATCATCTAAAAGGAGCGTGTGAATCTGCAGATGGCTGTACATGTATTGACAGGCTTCTGGATTTAAAGTTGATTATTACTGTGACTGACACAAGCAAATGGATGGTCATACTGCAGATGTTTAGGGCTTAGATGAAAGTGTGATATGTGATTTGCAGGCCTTACGGTTTTCTCAAGGTTGGTTGCCATATTGAGATCATCATCATCATCCTCCTGCCATCTGACAGCTAGACATCCACCCACTCACAAAGTCAGACCTTTTTTCTGGTTGAGCAGTTGGCACTGGGTGTTTATTGTTGTGTTATATTGTAATATTATAATTCTGAATAATCAGCTCAGGAAAGTTTACTACCAAAATGATTATTGGTTAACATGTGGTTTTAAATAGCGAACCAGCTGTTTGGTCTGTTTTCTTAAAGCTCCGGTAAACCTGAAGTTCTCCTTCACTCTTAATAAATAGAAGATTAGAACTTATGATAAATGGCCTATACTGGTCCGATGATTCCAGTTCAACACTCTCGTTTTTTTTTTTTTTTTCTCGTATCTAACTGGACTGAGTCAAAAAAAAAAAAAAAAAAAAGATTCTGAAAAGATTTCTATGTCAAAGAACATGGAACCCTAGTGCATATGTCTGAAGGTGAATTTCGGAATGCTTTTGCTGGCAAAAGGTTTTAAACCACTGGATCTAACTACAAAACACCTTCATTTTTTGCTAGATTTTGTTTGAAATTACATCACACACATTCATTTCTCATATTTTGAAGCCGTTAGTAACTGTTATGGTATCTCCAGTGCTGCTTGTTGAAGATTAGTGTTATGCTGGTCTCGTGTAGCCAGACTGCCAAAAAGGCCATATGACTGACAGGTAAAGCAACCATTCTGTCAAATCATGTATTGGGACATGTAAATATCCCCAGAATAGCAGACTGGTGTGTAAAACCATTAGACATATTTTAAGGAGTCAGCACACACTTTACATATTTCACATACTTTTGAAAATGTAGAATTTAGTTGACCGTTAGAAATACAACGACTTTCTTCTTCTTTAATGTGTACTTTCACATTATAACCATTCACATTTTATTAACATTTGTACTTTTCGTCATCACGTGAGAAAAATAAACTGGTTCATTAGTGTAAAAAAAGAGTTGTGGTACTGAAGTGTGAAGTAAAATATTTAAAACACTTCAAAGCTGTTGACTCCTGACAACATTCAGAGTTTACAACTGTGAACAGTGACACAATATATCAAAATGTACTAACTCAAAATTAATTTATTATTCATGAATTTCCTGTCATAAATCAGCATGAGATCTTTTGAATTAATGAACACTGCTTAAAACGGAAACTGTATAATTCTTTAGAATCAGAATGAATTGCGCTAAAGGCACAGTGTGTGCAAATTTCATTTTATTTTTAGCAAGGTGAGTGGCACAATGGGGGTTGTTTTTGGAGTTGTACTTTTTTGTTCTCTGATGGAGCACCACTTTCTCATTTTGTTTTCTTCAGATTTCAAGTTAGAGGAGCTCTCAGGCAATTCATCGTGAAGGGCATGATAACAAACAAAGATTGATTGACTCAGTACATAGTGAGGCCAGGTGCCACTACAGATACTTCAAACACTGCATTTAAATGCTAATATCTCTGCTACAGACCCGGCCATGTGCCCCTCCTAAACTATCCTAAGCTCCAGACAACAGCATGATAAACCGCATGGGATGTCTTCCAAAATGTTTCATTGGCACGGAAACATATTCCTAAAAAACGATCCAGTTTAATTGGAAGACTGAGGGTATTTCATAAAAAAATATAAAAAACAAAACAGATTACAAAAATGTCAAGAAATTAGTTATTTATTCTTAAACACAGACAGGCACATTTAGCATCATGTTACTCTGTTGTTCCAGAGAGACAACCTAGCAAATGGTCTGTCCGCACCGATCAATTCATTTTTCTTTGTTTCATTGTTTCTGTTGTCATAACAAAAAAAGAAACAACAACTGTGCTGTCAGCAGCACTTCTGGCACAAGAGAGAATGAGCTGATGATAGAGCAGGGATGCTTTGATAATTATTATTTCCATGTTAATATCAGATAAATGGCCTTTATTAAAGCAGTATTTAGTTGAAATAAAAATTACCCCCAACTAAAATGAATAATTTTAAAGTTTCAATTTAATTTAGGCATCACAACATAATGTACAGTATGAAATATGTATATTTTGAGATTTGCTGCAGATTTAACAATGCAATTAACTTATTAATGCTTTAAAGGGATATTTCACCTAAAAAAAAATATTTTCAAGAATGATAAAAAAATAAAAAAAATAAAAAAATCTTTATTTTCTGCAGAATGATGATGACAGAATTTAAATTTTTGAGTCAACACTATACAGTGCCAATGGTAATCTGAAATAATAATAATAGTAATTTTATATCAGCCAATATGAAATCAGTATTGCAAGATGATAGATTAATTTCCTCTCACTTTGTAGACTATATATATATATATATATATATATATATATATATATATATATATATATATATATATATATATATATATATATATATTTTTTTTTTTTTTTTTTTTTTTTTTTTTTTTTTTTTTTTTTGTGAAACTGCATTATATTCCATATGCATTTAACCATCAATACTAAACAATATGTTATCATTTGGAGGCTCAGGGATTTCTGAAATTTTTTAGTTTTTTTTTTATGAAACAGTATGTGTCCGTTTCTGATTAATGAGAATGCAGACTGTAAATCACTGATATTGGTCTGACTGTACTTTTTCTTTTTTCCCCCTCTCTAGATTTGGCAGCTAATTGTTCCAGTTTTGATGGACGGTTGCTCCTTTCAGTCAAGGAAATATTTTTTTTTTTCTCTCTCTCTCTCAGGTCTGGCTGAATGCCCCATACCAGTACAGCACAATGAGGCTCAATCCAGGAGGATCTAATCAGTGGCAGCACAGCCAGATGTCTCCCGGAGTAGAGTCCAAAGCAGGCTATACATTGATTGTGTATGCTGGGTGAATCTTTGTACATTACATCAGGGCCGAAAATCATTAGCAAATTGCCTTTACACAGACATCGTTATCTTGAGGATATAATGCTTTTTATTATTTTTTTTTTCCACAAGGACTTTGAATTACTTTTATGATATGCTCATTAAAAGTGTGAGATAATTAATCTGATGTCCATTGCAATTTTGTCCAAATGGATAAAGAGCCCAGTTCTCCATCATCCGTGAATGCTTTCTGTAATCTGGCATTTCATTGCATTTCGCCTTAAGGCATCCAGCACCTAGCCCCGTCCCTCTCTATTCATTACCCGTCTTTTGATCGCACTTGTGCAGAAAATAGGCTTTTCGTTTGACAGTGTCGCAAAGTGCTGTCTTTAATACATGGTCATGTGCCATGATATTCTTTTCCATTGTGATTCTTTCACATTCACTTACACAAGCTTGAATGAACCATAATGGAACAATATTATGGCAATCTGTGTTCCTTGTGCATAGCGCACTCCATGTCTGTGTCAACAGAAAATAAATGACACTATAAAGATATCTAGTAGCATTTCCTGATTCACTGTGAATTAATGCATAGCACGTGTAGGCATGTAGGCATAGGCAGCTGAAATGAACCATTCCAGAATATGCTACATGGATGCATGTATGTGTTTTCATGTTTTCAGCTGTTTCATTATGTATTCTGCTTTGATGGATACATGTGTTGAAATCGGTTGATTATTTAAGGCTGACAGTGTGATGGTGTGACTGGTAGGGTTGAAGAGAACTGTAAGACCCGTGGGACAAACACACACAAACACACACGCATACTGTGTATATATACAGTGCAGACCAAAAGAGTTTGGACACACCTTCTCATTCAAAGAGTTTTCTTTAATTTCATGACTATGAAAATTGTAGATTCACACTGAAGGCATCACAACTATGAATTAACACATGTGGAATTATAAATGGAATTATTTACATAACAAAAAAGTGTGAAACAACTGAAAATATGTCATATTCTAGGTTCTTCAAAGTAGCCACCTTTTGCTTTGATTACTGCTTTGCACACTCTTGGCATTCTCTTGATGAGCTTCAAAAGGTAGTCACCTGAAATGGCCTTCCAGCAGTCTTGAAGGAGTTCCCCGAGAGATGCTTAGCACTTGTTGGCCCTTTTGCCTTCTGTTTGCGGTCCAGCTCACCCCTAAACCATCTCGAATTGTATCAGGTCCGGTGACTGTGGAGGCCAGGTCATCTGGCGCAGCACCCCATCACTCTCCTTCTTGGTCAAATAGCCCTTGATGCCTTCAGTGTGACTCTACAATTTTGTCACGTTGTCAGTCTCTGTTTTCCTGGGTGTTCCCTAGTGAGCTCACTTCTCCTCAGTCCCTTTAATTCCTCTAGTCTGGTCCTGTCTTCACAGTAATTGCACTCCAATTAAATCGCACAGGTGCTGCCAATCCTTTGTCATTAGTCTCCCTATATAGAGCTGTCCTTCTCTGTTGTCTGTATGTAGTCCTTACCCAATGTGTCTTATGCGCTCGTCTCCTGAGACTTCCCCTACCTTCTCGTTCCTCCGAGTTCCCGTTTTCATCCGGCTCCCTTTTTGGTTTTGTTTGTCTCTCAAGACTGTTTATTTTGTATTTACCCTTCTGTTAATAAAACCCATACCTTGCTATTGGATCCTACCCTCTCCTTGTGTTTTTCCTAAACCCAACCGTCACAGCAGGACTCCATCAACCAAGGATCCAGCGGTATGTCTGCTGCCATTTTTTTCCCCAGCCAGCAAGCGAGAGAAAGGTGACTTTGAGGGCTCTCGCCTAGTGGTATTCCAGGGGGACCAGAGGAGGTCGCTTCGGAGCAAACAGTCTGGAGGAGGCAGCCCAAGATCGCCACAGCCCAAGATGGCCGCCAGCCCCGTGCCACAGCCCAAGATGGCCGCCAGCCCCGCGCCACAGCCCAAGATGGCCGCCAGCCCCGCGCCACAGCCCAAGATGGCCGCCAGCCCCGCACCACAGCACAAGATGGCCGACTCAACGCCTGAGTCGCCAGTCAGGGGCCACCATGGAGGGTGGAGGAGGAGCAGACAGGCGTCTGCCGTTCCTCAAAGCCCGGAGGACGTTTCCGAGCGGGCCGCTGCCGTCCAGGAGGACATTTCCGAGTGGGCCGCTGTCGTCCAGGAGGACGTTCCCGAGCGGGCCACTGCCGACCTCGAGGCGGTGCCTGAGCAGGTCGCTCCCATCCCCGAGGCGGTGCCCGATGCTGTTCCAGAGGTCAGGGCGGTGCCCGATGCTGTTCCAGAGGCCGAGGACGTTCCCGAGGCGGTGCCCTATGCGTTTCCGGAAGCCGAGGCGGTGCCCGATGCTGTTCCCACAGGCAGTCCAAAGTCTAGTCAGGTGCCCATTGACAATCCAGAGTTGAGTCAGTTCCCGGTTGACCCTCCAGAGTCGAGTCAGGTGTTCATGGACCCTCCAGAGTCAGGGTTAGTCACCATCGACCTTCCAGAGTCAGGGTTAGTTAACATTGACCCTCCAGAGTCAGGGCTAGTTCCTGTTGACCTTCCTGAGTCGAGTCTTGTTCCAGTTGTTCCTCCTGAGTCGAGTCTTGTTCCAGTTGTTCCTCCTGAGTCAAGTCAGATCCCTATTGATCTTCCTGAGTCGAGTCAGGTGCCCGTGAACTCTCCAGAGTCGAGTCAGGTTCCTGTGCTCTCGTCTCCCGAGACTTCCCCTACCTTCTCGTTCCTCCGAGTTCACGTTTTCATCCGGTTCCCTTTTTGGTTTTGTTTGTCTCAAGACTGTATATTTTGTATTTACCCTTCTGTTAATGAAACCCATACCTTGCTATTGGATCCTACCCTCTCCTTGTGTTTTTCTTAAACCCAACCGTCACAAATTTTCATAGTCATGAAAATAAAGAAAGCCCCTTGAATGAGAAGGTGTGTCCAAACTTTTGGTCTGTACTGTGTATATATACGGTGAGAGTGATTTCACAAAGTACGATATGTTCCTGGATCAACATCCTTGTAGAACAACCAATTAGAATTTAGATATAACTTTTGAGAAAATATCTGTTTTAGGCTTACAGTCAGGAATAGGTGCTTCTACACCCTTGTTAATCAACAATCATTTCCCACTGATTTTAGGAATAAATGATGGGTAGGGTTAGGCTTAGGGGTAGAGATTGGGTTAAATCAAATATTTGGACAATAATGTTGATCCAGGGTCATCAAGAGATGTTAATACAGGAACATGTCTTACTTGGCAAAAGCACGGCGACCATATGTATACAGGTGCATCTCTATGAATTAGAATGTTTTGGAAAAGTTCATTTATTTCAGTAATTCAGCTCAAATTGTGAAACTCATGTATTAAAAAAAAAAATCAATGCACAGAGACTGAAGTAGTTTAAGTCACATTTAAAAAAAAATCCACCAATTCACTCTCAACAAATTTGAATGGCCTTCTGGAAAGTATGTTTATTTACTGTACATGTACTCAATACTTGGTAGGGGCCCCTTCTGCTTTAATTACTGCCTCAATTTGGCGTGGCATGGAGGTGATCAGTTTGTGGCACTGAGGTGGTATGGAAGTCCAGGTTTCTTTGACAGTGGCCTTCAGCTCATCTGCATTTTTTGGTCTCTTGTTTCTCATTTTCCTTTTGACAATACTCCATAGATTCTCTATTGGGTTCCAGTTTGGTGAGTTTCCTGGCCTGTCAAGCACACCAACACCATTGTCATTTAACCAACTTTTGGTGCTTTTGGTAGTGTGGGCAGGTGCCAAATCCTGCTGGAAAATTAAATCAGCATCTTCAAACAGCTGGTCAGCAGAAGAAAGAGCTTCTCCACCCTTCCTCCAGACTCTAAGACCTTGGTTTCCAAATGATATACAAAACTTGCTCTCATCTGAAAAGATGACATTGGACCACTGGGCAACAGTCCAGTTCTTCTTCTCCTTTGCCCAGGTAAGACGCCTCTGATGGTGTCTGTGGTTCAAGATTGGTTTAACAAGAGGAATACGACAACTGTAGCCAAATTCCTTGACACGTCTGTATGCCTTGACTCCTGCCTCAGTCCATTCCTTGTGAAGTTCACTCAAATTATTGAACCGATTTTGCTTGACATACCGCCATCTTCAAATTTTGGAGAAAGTGAATTGGTGGATTTTTGTTAAATGTGAGCCAAAATCATCACAATTAAAAGAACCAAATACTTAAACTACTTCAGTCTGTGTGAATAGAATTTATTTAATACACATTCCCCAGTCCCCATTTTTCGAAACACTCATAAATCATACATAATGAGCTTTCTTTTGAGAAAGTAAAAATGCACAAAGTTTCCTGTGAGGGTTATGGTTAGGTGTAGGGTTGGTGTAGGGCCACAGAATATACAGTTTCTACAGTATAAAAACCATTATTATACCATTATTATATTATATACCATTATTTTTCACAAAAACAAATGTGTGTGTGTGTGTGTGTGTCACTGGTTATGTGAACACAAGTCATACACATACAGTATAATATAATCTAATTTTCAGAGGTATTATGGGATATGATAGTTTTAGTCATATATTAGGTAGTCTTTTTCAGTTGCTTATTTTTGATTCTTCTGGGAGTTTTTAGACTAGTCGACTAGTCGGTTACACAATTTCCATTTAAAGATTAATGATATGAGACATGGCTGCATCCCTAGTTGCCACCCATCATAAATCATAAAAATAGAAGACAGAGATGCAGTGTGTAGCTACTGCTGCCTAACAATATTATGTCTAAGGAGATGACAGATGAAAGTTCAATACTGTACTTGTGCCCAAAAAAAGTCAACTTGAAAGTTCTCAAAGTTCTATTTGTACCTTTTGTACATTCAGTTATAGTTACTAACTCTTTCATCTCACTAAGCTCATATTTTGAATCTTATTAATTGGCCAAAAAGAGAAGAAGAAAAAAAGTTAAAAACTAAATTGGAGATTATAATCATTCACATATTAACATTTGTACTTTTTCATCATGTGAGACAGGAAATAAAATGGTTCAATAGTGTGAAAAAAAAAGTTGTGGTACAAAAGTGTGACTTTAAATATATAAAACACTTCAAACCTGTTATACTCCTGACAACATTCAGAGTTTACAACTGTGAACAGTGACACAATATATCAAAATGTACTAACTCAAAATTAATGTATTATTAATTATTTTCCTGTCATAAATCAGCATGAGATCTTTTGAATTAATGCACACACTGCCTAAAACTGAAACCATACAGTTCTTTAGAATCTGAATGAATTACGCTAAAAGCACAGTGTGTGCAAATTGTATTTTATTTTTTGCAAGGTGAGTCGCTTAATGGGGATTGTTTTTCGAGGTTTACTTTTTTGTTTTCTGATGGAGCACCGCTTTTTAATTTTGTTTTCTTCAGATTTCAAATCCTCTAAGTTGTGCAAGAAATGGAACTGAATTCATATAGATTATTATTTTTATTTTTATTTTACCTCTGATTCATGCAACATTCGAACTGTTAGAACTCTCCTGAGCACGTCCTCCTGTGTGCATTGTCAGCAGCAGGTGCGTTAGGCCTTTTTTCTTTTTCTTCTTGCTTTCTGGTAGATCGCAGACTTATAAGTGCATTAATTCCACCTATCTCCCAAGTGGACCATTGACACTCCTAATTGAGATTGTAGATATAGTATCAGTGATCCATTCGAGAGATAGGTGGCAGTAATGCACTTATAAGCATGCGATCCGTATTACAGAAAGAAGAAGAAGAAGAAGACGCCTCAAGCGACTGCTGCTGAGAACACCACAGGAGTACGCGCTCAGGAGAGTTCTAACAGTTCGAACATTATATAGCATTTAAAGAATTAATTCTATAGCTATTGTGGTGGTATCATTGTCATTCTTAACTAGTGACAGGCTTTTCCAGGTTCAATCAAACTATCAAGAGCTCTTGCGTTGAAGTACATAATCTATCAGATATAATAATATTAATCAGCCAGCTAATTTCAATACTTCGTTTGCAAAATACTTGAGATGGTGTGCAGAAAGCTGGCATCCTAATGCACACAACTGGAGGGTGTTTATGTGTGCTTACCACTGGCAGTAGAGAGGCAGCAATGTGAAATAAAGTGTGGGTAAAGAACAGACAGGCATCTTTCATCCGAAGGCTCGGTGACCTCCACAGCTGTCACACACACTCCAGACTCATTTCCAGCTCTGCTGCGAGATGAGTGCCATCACCCTGCAATTACAGCAGAGGAAAACAGAGTTGATTTCTGCGCTCATCTGTTGACGCCCGGCCACTTTAGAATACATATAAACACAACGAATGTGTATGTCACTCACTCGTGCAAGCAAACATACACACATCCTCTCTGTGTAATTCCTCGCTGTGAGCTTTTGTTTTTGCCAAAACCTAAAAAGAAGCCTAATATTTTCTCATCCCCTCTCAGGAACAAGTAATAAATAAACAGGAAAGAGAAAAAAATAAACAGTGAAGTAAATTAGTCTTCACTTATTCATTCTGCAGATATCTAAAATGCCTTTCTGTTCTCTCTCAGCATTTCTAGTAATTTGCTGCCCTTATATTGCTGGTACCTGGCTGACCCTTATGAAAAATGTGCATATAAATAACCATAACTCAGATTGTGCTGTTCTGTAGGCTGAGATATTGAGCAAAATAATCAAATTTAGCATCTGGCACACACTTAAACTATATATAATAGATGTCCAGTCCCAAGAAGTGAGCTTGCAGGCACTCCACAAGTCACTCTGGAGAGTTTAACGTTCTATTTTACCTCTACTGAGCACAAAGACTCGACCCTTCTCACCGGATCCCAGAGTACAGTAGCCTTACATGATAAAGCCGGCATGAAAATTGAGCCTTACAGAAGAAATGAAAACACAATCATTGAGTTGAGGACAGCACAGGCTGTGATCTAGAGAGGGTAAAAGCCACAGGGATGTGATAAGAAGCTCATAAAACAGAGCTGTCACCACTATATAGTTTATTACTGCAGAGTCTCTCGTCGGCAGCCCTGCTAGCCAGCTCCCTTTTTGTACGGGAACTCTGTCCCTGGCTAGAGAATGACCTTTCAGAGTGGTAATATGGTGGGAAAATCCACTATCCACTCAAGTCAATAAATATTCTCAAGGCATTTTTAAATCTCTGAAGATTTATTATCTCCAAAGCAAGTTGAAGAGGGAAGATGTGATTTATGTTGGGCCACTGGGTAATAGAAGATTAGTCCTTAATATTTTACTTAGATCAGAGGTCAGGTCGTCTTTAATGATGGTGCTAAAAGAATTGATTTGATCATCAAGAATGAGGATACATGGGGAATGAGGTTACAACAGTGTAAGTCTCTAGAGATGATCAGTATCAGAAGTGATGTAGAGTATTGTACATCAGGTCATTTTCTGCTGTCTCTTTGAACTGTAGAACTGGGCTCAACTTTATTGTCTCAGCTGATAATGAATATTTGAATTTACGAATTTACTGTATTTGTCAATGCTCATTTCCTGTATTTTTGTATTTATATTATCTAACTGTCATCTAACTGCTACAGTTTATCTTTAAAAACACTTATACTGACTTTAAGTAATCTTTATTCAAAAGTTGAAATGCATTCAAACATGGATTAAATGTTATAAGGGAAATCAGGCTCTGTTTACACAAGTGCATTTTCATTTTAAAATGGCATTTTAAAATGAAAATTATCCTTGTATACACTGGCGTTTTTAATTGCATTTAAGAAACTATCTTTGTCCACACTACTCAACAGCAAATGCATGTCACACGACCATTCATAGTGAGCATGATTTTATTGTTTACATGGTCATTAATATCCAATACGCAGAGTATTAGAAGGCAACCTTTAGCCAAAAAAGTGTAATGGCTAATGCTAATTCTGCGGCACACGGAAAAGACTGTTTTTTAGAGTTTACCATAAAAAAATAAAATAAGAGAAGTCACTGACTTTTTTTTAGCGACGTTACTACAAATTCATACAAATTCCTATGGTATCCATAAACGGTGACTGAGTGTCGCACAACTCTGACTGAAATTCAATGACGTCAAGGCTGAAATGTGATTGTTATTATGGCACATGCAATCCAATTTAGCTGCTACGCTTTCTTCAATAGTAAATAATACAGACCCTCTAATCTCCCTAGTAAGACAATCTCTGGTGTTGTTTTGACAGAGGTTGTTTCTCAATTGCAGTGAAAATGCTAGTTTAGACAAAGATCGTTTTAATTTTAAAATGCACTAGTGTAAACGGCATTAGGCAACAATCTATTTCATTTTTTTGAACATTTTTTGGTAAATATAGCAGTCAACATTTGAAGTGGATCAAAAAACTTCATCAAAGTTTTCCTAAGACAAGAATGCATTTTGGTTTCAGGTTTTAGGACAGCATTGATGAAAGGTTTTGATCCACTTTACATGCTGATTAATGTAGATCAACAGTATAGATAAATTATAGTAGTTTTCTAGTAAAGAACCTCCAGAATAAGTTAGTTATTTGAACTTAATTTTTACTCAAATCTTGAATATCCTGTTCTCTTAATGTACTTTAAAATCAGTTCAAATAAATGAAATAGGTATAAAATATATAATGGAAATTAGACATCACGACATTCTAGTTGTATCTTTTTGTCAGTGATTTTCGACACATTAGTATATAATTTGAATATCCATATAGCCATTTATTTATTAATGGCTATTTGTTGGTTATCTCCCATAACATGAAAACAAATTTCACACTATTGTAGTGCTATACTGTTACATGACAGCAAAATTAAATTTTGTTCATGTTAAATTCAATTTGTTTACGTTTAAATTTACAGGGGCTGACAGCATACAGTACACATTAAGGATAAAGATCAGTAGGTAGGAAATAAGAATGAGATGTATTGTTTTACAGCAATGGAACATGTATCCTTAAAGGGAAACGCACAATTTAATGTTGTTCAGTAGTGCGGGTCTTAAATAATTTTCTTTCAATTGCATTGCAGCTTTAGATCTATGCAGCTTATCGTAACATTTGTCATTGACAGTAAACTGTGAAAAGCTTTTACATGAAACCTTAAATTAATAACTGTCATGCAACTACACAGGATGCTGTTACTGTTGTGCATGCTGTATGTTTTAGTCGGTGGCACAGATGGACGGCTCTGGGTCATGACTCGTGTCACATAGCAGCCTGACTGGCAGGTGTCATGGCACTTGTCAGATGTGCTGTCTCAGATGTTTCCAGCATCGCTCTGCAGATACCTCCACTGGGTGCTATGTGGCAGTTGTGTACTATGCCATTACAGCCAGGGATACATGCGCCTGTCACTGCAGTGACAGGAACAGGCTTCTTCGTTTTGCCGCAAGGCGCTTGGCACGATAAGAGAACTGCGTATTTCCGTCAGGGTTTGTGTGGGCAGCCGTTCTCTTTCCCTCTTCATTTCAGACATCTCATTGCTACTCATTGTTTGTGCTGGTTGGTCAAGTGGCAGTAGGAAATAAATAGATTTTACAGCAGTACCAGCTGCACAGCATTGGCATATTTATTTTTGTATTATTCTAATGAGGTCGATAGATGAATGAATCAAACACACTCTTCAGCTGATCATGGGTGGGAGCAGAATTGGTAGGAAGTCTCATACCCAGCCATAATAGAGGTCATTTTTAGCCTTCAGTGGAGAAACAAAGCAAATAGTGAGAGGAAATGTATGCACTCTTTTAAACCATGTAAAATTCATAGGAATGAGATTGTGCAATATTCTATTTAAACTGAAGATGGAGCAGAAAAAGCAGCAGTTGCAAATGGAAATGAACTGACAGATGCTAAAACACTTTTAACTATAGAGCACAAGCCCAACAATAGATCAACAAGATGGATAAATTCTAAAAAATAAAAATAAAACAAAATAATAAATCACAATGGTATTTGCTGCTATATCTTAATTTATTTCAAGCTCAAGAATATTAAATACCCAGATTATTTTGCTATGCCAGGGCTATTGTCTATGAAATTTTAGACATGCCACTCAGAGCATGCAATGACCTTTTTCTTGGAGAGACAGAAAACAGAGTGTGATTCAATATTCAAATGGGAGAGCTGTCCTTACAGCATAACATGTCAATACACAGAGATGGTTGGCCGACTTGCTGTATTATTGCCGCTCATCATTTTAATGCAGGGCACGCTTTGACCCATAATGCCCATGTGCATTACATCTTCATTAGGTCTATTATCTGAGCCCTTGCTGACGCACATCTCAGAGACCCTGTCCTCATTGACCTTTTTCAAATTTGCCCTTTGTTCTCTCCCTTTACCACATGCTAAATTGATAGTTTAAGATGCCCCGGCTGACAGTGCAAAAGGCTTTGTGGCGAACTTTGTGTTTTTGATTAAACGTGTGCATGGGAAGAAAAGCGAAAGCATATTTGGTAGAATGAAGTCTGTTTATGTTACTATGACAGACAACATTTAAGAATTTTGGAAAGACGCAAGACTGGAGCAAATATAGATCAGCATGAGGATGTGAATGAATAAGAAACAGCTGTGTTGCTGTGGGAATGAGGTCATCGCCGGATTCATGACACCTGCTTAATCAACGGGTCTGGAGAAATGTCAGAGAGTTCGCAAGTGAGCATTAAGGTAATGTAAAGAGGTCAATTTTCCACTGATTTGCTGTGAAATGGCAGTGTAATGCATGTAAGGTGCTTAAGGACAATTACACTTGTCAAACCAGAGAGCAATTAGGTGTGCAGCCCACACAGGTCCAAATGAGCCAAGTTGGACAGAACTGCACTGCAAATGGCAATAAGGGGACAATGATATTATAATCAGTATTTCTAGGCATGTAATGTAGTCGACCAAATGCCTATGTAACTTTTGTATTAGTTCTCTATTACTTCACTGTATCCAAGCAACTAGTGATTGTTAATCATGATAAGTATGATGATTTTGGCACAAGTATAAAGTTTTTCCTAAGCCCTGAGCTGTCATGCTGTTGACGTGTGTCACAGGCTACCGCTTGCAAAGGCCATTCCATCTAAAATCCATCTGCACCCACTTTGAACCAAATGAGAGAGCCAGCCAAGCTAAGCATGAGGATAGATTTGTCGATTACCCACTCCTACTACCCCTACCCCTTGCTCGCTTTCTCTCTCGCTCTACACCCACTGAATCTCTGATCTGCCTTGCGCTAGTTCGATTACGGTGCAGGCAGATGCGGAGAACAGGGCTCACCTCTTTCCAGCAGGCTACTGTTGTAAATGTGCCTGAAAATGCAAGCTTTCTTTATCAGATTATCTGAGAAAAGGGGGCCCCTGTCTGCCTCTGATTTACACAGATCAATTCTCCATTAAAAATGAACGTTGCTTCAGAAGTTTAACGGGTGGAGAGGGAGGATGCCGTGATGTCTGCTATCCTGGCAGTTTGCCGTGTTAAACGGGGGCCTCATCAATTGGAGTATTCGAGAGCAGCTTGCGGAAAATAGGAAGGCATAAATGAAGGCAAATGACTTAATTCCATGGTTAGACATATCACTTAGGAGGCTGCAGTTTACAAGAAGACAAAACACCTCACGTGACTTGCTGCTGTGAGTGAGTGCATGAATCATGGTAGTAAAAGGAGAATGGATTCATTTTTGGCTTCATTCACATTTAAAAAACCAGCCACTAAACTTCTGTGGCCATTTATTTATATGTCAGAAACTCACTCTAGATGACCAAATTACTCCGCACTCAATGCTGAGGTGTCATTTAACTTCATCACGGTCTGCATTTGTACTTAGAAGTATATTATTCATGAAAATGCTGAAGAGTCTTGAGGACAAATGGCACTTTGCCTCGCCAAAAATATTTGATGTTTGAGCCTGAAACCCATGAGCTTGCTGAATTTATTGAACAAGCTTGGTTATTTTAGTATAATATACTGTATTGGTTGAATTATTCAGAATTTGAATTAATTTTAAAACAACAACAATATTAATACATTAACAATATAATGTAGTATTACAAGTTGTTATTATTGATTTTATGTTGCGGCTTTAGCAACACTTTTTGAGATGTACTGTATTCTGCTGTACCTTAATCCTCAATGGTATTCTGAATTCTGCAGAATTAAATTGTATCAGTTGGTAGCATAGACACAGACTCTGTTTAAATAAGCTGACTGAAACTGAATCTCAGATCACTGGCCTTCGGGAATTATAGACTGGAAATAACGAGAAAGAGAGAGAATATCAAAAGCCTTGTAAATAATCTAACGAGAGTGAGAAATGTAGTCGAGAAGAAATTGTTGGAATGGTGAAGATAAAACGGTGACATTCCCAGAGCTGCCAGCCAAAAATAAATCTCGCCACAGCTGGATCATTAGTTCGTCAAATAGAAATTGTGGATGATAACAGACATAATAATCAGGAATACATTTTTGGTAACATGCAGAGAAAAGGCAGTAAGGAATTAATGATTTTCCCCCTTAAATGATCTTATGCTTCAGAAACCACCTTATGCTGCAATTTAAGTCTTTTAAATTGAATACAGTGCTTTTGTATCACACTTTTCAAGGACACAGAGATGGAAAATGTCTGTGCAACAAAGTTTTTCAGTTTCCGCTGACCTCTTCCCAAACCTTCTCACATATTTTCGCACGTACATTTGGCTGGAAATAGCAGCTATTATTTTGAAAGGATAGTACATTTGCACCTGTGAAATGGAGGCTGTGTTCTACTGAACGTATTTTGTGCTGGTCTCGTGGACATATTTCACTCTCACCTGCTCCCTGTATTTTGACACCCAACCATTCTTTACCCACTGTACTGAAAACCACTGAGACTGATATTAGATTACAACAAACCTTTACATTTTTCACAAAAAAACATTTAATTTTACTCAACCCAAGCATATGCTTCAAATATATGCCTCCTTTTAATGCTCCCACGTTTCTGTGATTCTCACCTAACCAGTTCCCCTGGATCCACCTCTTAAAGTTCCTTTCGATTCCTTTGTTGTTTTTGAATATTTTATCACTACAGAAGCACCCTTTTTGGGATAGGGTTTAATTTAACCCTAAGGGAACTAATTGTAGATAGATTTAAGAAGCACAAGTGATTGGTTGGCCACTGGGTTGAAGAAGTGAGCTGCTTCACTGTCACTGTCCTGTATTTAGTGAAAGTGTAAAAAATATAACAAACTGGCACCTGCGAGGGATTCCAGCAAAGTTAGAAGTGGGGTCAAGATTAACTGTGATCGTGGGGACAGTGGGGGCTGAGGCTCTGTCTGAAACCTTCAATTAACCAGATGGGATCTGAGATCTGACTGGGTTCAGAATGAGTCTGGGTTCGAGCCTTAAAACAAAGTAATAATAAAGTAGCATGATAGGACGGGATTAATAGATGCTTGTACTTGTTTCTTGCAGATGGCAAATAGTCTAACACAGATTTTAAGGCTATGATCAGGATATTAGACCAATTTAAAGGTGGATTCTGTGAAATAAAACATTCTGATTTTTGCATTGGTCCAACATTCACATGCTTTTAAACAGACGTTCAGATTTTTCTATTCACTGATGTGTTTATCACATGATACAGAAAACTTGAAGGCTTACTGTTTATTTTCAAACATATACAAATGTGTACATTTTACTTTGTATTAAATCATGTAAGCCCAAATGAAGATATTGGGTGAAACTGTTTGAAAATGTTCTGATGCTTTAATATTAATGTTTACTTTACAAAACATTTGATTCTGTTTCTGATTACTTAATGGATGACTCTCAGTCTATATATATATATATATATATATATATATATATCCTCATCTTGTATGTGGAAACAAAAGATGCATGTTTCTATAGGTGCAACTTCATTAACATTCTTTTTCTGTCCCTATATTACAAATAAAAAATGAAACAAAAATTAAGGCAAATGCACATTCCTGTGAGAGCACTGCAGCACATGGCTTCAATAGATATCTGACACTTGAAAATGATAGCTTCCTACCTGCCTTCTATTTTCCCTGCCTAAACTGCAAACTATGAAATTAAAATTTCTCAGATATTTATAGCATCCATACATACGTTTAAAGTTAAAAGCATAGATATTTTAATAAGTAAAAGAACCATAAATTATGTACCATACTGTTCAGAAAGCTAGAGAGAGAGAGAGGGAGAGAGAAAGAGAAAATAAAGTACTTGTTCTTCTTTACAGCTTATCAAACAACAAGGGAAAAAAATATATAAAGGGAGGAAAAAGGTTGTTGATTGGATTGTGAAAAGCTAATGTTGGTTTCCATTAACAAACTAAAGGCAAATCTGAATGTACATGGCTTAACTGTAAGGAAACCTTGCATACATCAGCAGAATTAAGTGAGATACATTACAGGAAAAGCAAGTTGAAAAGGTTAAGGTTGATCTTATGAAGAATTTAAATAATAGTATATTGAGCAGGTGAAAATGTTTTTTTCTTTTTTTTTTTCTTTTTTTGTCCTGCACAGTATTACACTAAACATAAAATATCATGACTGCTGCTACAATTTTCATTGCATCATGTTGCAGACATTTCATGATATTTGCACTAATAATATGACAATGCTGTATGCTGAAAGAGAACATGGGGAAGATTTCAGTTGCCGTGGTCTGCGGCCTCATCACTCAGCGTGTTGATTATCTGCTCTCGGGATCATCTTATATGAGGGCCAGCAAAATTGGCGATTGATTACCCAATTGAACCTGACCACAAAACCAGCCCACTGTTTGAAAGCGGAGAGACCTGCATCCTGTTACTATCGATTGACCACCCCATCTAGTCTAGCCAAACAAGGTACTCTGCAATGTCGTGTGGAGCCTCTCAGGAACTGGCCAGAGCTGAAGACTTACTTAGGATTTACAACCTGTCTCCTGAGTCTACAGATATCCTCCTCTTCCTTCCAACAGGGATACTGTTCCGGCATAAAAAGGCTCACGGTCATTAATTACTTTTAGGGTTAGGTGAGCTAAATCAAGCTCCTATGAAAACATCTGTTCAACAAGACAGGAAGACCTGACAGATTTTTGATAATGCCAGAGGAATTTTTCCTTTCTGTCAAATTGACAACATCATCAAACTAGGCTAAACAAAAATCAATGCATTGACTGTTTAACAGGAACATTGACATTTACTGAAATGGCACTTGGTTTTCACAGACCTTCAAGATTTTTACTTAATTTATTTTTTTACTTAATTACTTTTTTTTCTTTTCTTTTTCTAATTATAAAAGGGAATTTCTGTCCACACTGCTGAGTCTGACTTTGCCCCATAATAACCTTCTTTCATTAACTCAACATAAAGAAAATACAGTTTTACTGGATTACATATAAATACATAAATGCACAGCATGTGAACCTAAGGTCTGCTTTCTGACTGAACCAAGACACAGTTCACTTTGAAAGAAGCCAATTTGTGTATATGTTATAAATCCCTTGACTGATCGTGATCACATATAACATAATGTATCCCTTTCTTCACCGTGTCTCTGGGGCGTGGGTGCATTTTAAATTCTGACAGCTTCCCAGCTGAATTTACAGCTCAAAATTCACAGCTCATATTTCCCTTAAATGGCTGGCAGTTGAGTAGGGGTTCTTTTTGTAAGAAGTGTTTCCCTTTCTTTCAGCTGTCAGGCCCCCTGATTGAACAAAACCATTGAGAATGACATGCAGTGGCTTTGAGGGAGCAAAAATGGGGGATCCAAGACAGTGCCTGATTGATGACTCGATTATGAATGCAAAGCCTTTAAAGGCAGAAAGGCAGAAAAAGAGAACATATTAATTTTAGTTTTGAAATTAACCAGTCACTGATGTCTCACAGTAAATGAACTAAACCTTTTGAAGTGTCGGACGTCACCTACTACAGTAGGCATTTATGCTGCAGTCAGGGTCTACAGTTTATTTTTAGCAAAACTAGTCTTAAAATAATTACTAAATATCACTGCAATAGCCAGAGTTAGATTGGTCATACAATCATTATGGTACTTATTAAAAATCACACAATTCAATTGTAATGACTGGGATTTTTTTATGGTGTCAAATTTGCAGTAAAAAAAAAAAAAAAAAAAAAAAAAAAACTTCCATAACAGATGTAAGATGAATGTATTATAAACATCGTTTTATGTCATATATTTCCCCCCCTTCTAAAACAAATATTTTTGGTTCGGGCCTCAACTCCCATCACTAAAATAAAAGTAAGTGTTGACAAAAGCTTTTAAAGACTAATAATAGATGATTGTTTTGATGTAAATAGTTTTACAGATGCACATTCATGTTTTGTCAAGGCCCCTTTCATGAGTCATGATCAAACAGACATGGCCAGTGTCACTTTGTCAGTGTCACACACATTAAAGTAATACTAATTTGCATTCAAAGGGAATGGCACAGTTCCAAAAATTGTTTTTGCTTTTCTTATATACCTAAGGCTCTATGTTATCCAAACATCAAAGACTTGGCACATGAGAAAAAAGCATTTCTGATTCATCACAAAGCACCTGTTTACTATCAAGTGGCCACCTCCCCCCCCCCACTCCCACCTACTCACCACCACACACACTTATAGTTCTACTCAATTGTTTGTTTTACCCCATTTAAACACACTAGTTCTGGATTAAAGGAGACCTAGTGTTTAGGGAAAAGCTTGTCGACAGCAGGGTTGGCCAGACACCTAGCCAGGAACTGGTTTCTGCTGAAGAGGCTTGGACTCAACCATTGTCTTGTGTTCCAGCAGAGACATGTGAGAGAAACATCATAGCCAAAGGACCAGCATGTGTGCAGACTGTTGGGAACAACTGTAAAATGACTAATTTCATCTGCCACGGTGTATTGCATGTTACCCAGAGGTGATAGAGGAAGGAAAAAGAGAATAAAATGGAGAGCTAAAATCAGTAGGCCCATAAATCAAAGGAAGGTTGTGATTTCTTAAAACATGGCTTAAATTGAAATCAATACATTGAAATTGTTAGGCTCAACAGTTTCAGAAATATTTTGAATGGGAGTTGGAAGCCAACATTTTGTGATGTACTGCTCCAGGTTTCAGGTGCATAAGCTCTTTCTGAACACATTTGATGGACCATGACAATATCTAGCTGTATTGATTTGTACAAAACTTAAATCCTGCTTGAGGTTCTATTTTATCTGATTCCAAAAAAGTTGGGACACTAAACAAATTGTGAGTAAAAAAGAAATGCAATAATTTACAAATCTCATAATTTTATTTTTTTTTATTTTTTTTTTTCACAATAGAACATAGATAACATATCAAATGTTGAAAGTGAGACATTTTGAAATGTCATGCCAAATATTGGCTCATTTTGGATTTCATGAGTGCTACACATTCCAAAAAAGTTTGGACAGGAAGCAATAAGAGGCTGGAAAAGTTAAATGTACACATAAGGAACAGCTGGAGGACCAATTTGCAACTTATTGGGTCAACTGGCAACATGATTGGGTATAAAAAGAGCCTCTCAGAGTGACAGTGTCTCTCAGAAGTCAAGATGGGCAGAGGATCACCAATTCCCCCAATGCTGCGGCGAAAAATAGTGGAGCAATATCAGAAAGGAGTTTCTCAGAGAAAAACTGCAAAGAGTTTGAAGTTATCATCATCTACAGTGCATACTATCATCCAAAGATTCAGAGAATCTAGAAACATCTCTGTGTGTGAGGGTCAAGGATGGAAAACCATACTGTATGTCCGTGATCTTCGGTCCCTTAGACGGCACTGCATCACATACAGGAATGATACTGTAATGGAAATCACAACACAATACTTCCAGAAAACATTGTCTGTGAAGACAATCCACTGTGCCATTCTCCTAAAACTCTATAGGTCAAAAAATAAGCCATATCTTAACATGAACCAGAAGCACAGGTGTTTTCTCTGGGCCAAGGCTCATTTAAAATGGACTGTGACAAAGTTGAAATCTGTTCTGTGGTCAGACAAATAAAAATGTGAAGTTCTTTTTGGAAAACTGGGATGCCATGTCATCCGGACTAAAGAGGACAAGGACAACCCAAGTTGTTATCAGCGCTCAGTTCAGAAGCCTGCATATCCAACCCATTCTCACTCCAAAGGCGTCAAAAATCGAAGCATGGTCAAGCGCCCCTAGCGTCACTTTTATGACGCCAAATGTGCCTCTCGGCGTCGAATATCGAAGCACTACGACCTTCATTGCTTTCAATGGGAAACTTTTGGCGTCAGAATTCGACACGAGGACATGAGATGTTTATCGCTATGAAATCACGTTCAAGAAGTCTCAGCACACATCGCGATACTTGCTATCAGTTCCACAGTTTGGGTGAGTAGTCGTAAATACGCTCTTTTAATGCCTTTTATAAAATGTATTCTGTCTTATTTATTAATCAAATTAGTGCCATATGTTTAATCGCTGTATTATATCGGTCATCCGCGGCTGTCTTTGAGTTTCATTGCGTTTAAATAAATGAACACAGCTGCTAATTAGTCTGATTAAACTCTATCTGTCACCTGACGTGCCATAGACCTTCGAACAGTTTTATATTATTATTAATTTCAGGATCAATGATGTAAGTTGTATTTGTAGTAAAATCATGGTAATCACGACACTTACAATAGTAATAAATGAAATGTGAAGTTAAAACACAGTAAACAGGACATTAGTAACTGTAACTGTAGTTTTACTATGGTATATTAATAATCAATACAACAATACAATAATCACCAAACCAGCTATGTTTGTATCACTGTAATGTTAGTGTTTTTATGTGCTTTTATATGACAGATATCACAGTAATCATATGTTCTGTAGCATGCTTTTAATACATTTTAATGTAAATCCAAAAAAAATAAAATTAAAAATAAATAATAAAACATGTATTTTTCCATTTTGCAGTTCATTCATATCAGTTTATATTTATATATATATATTTATATATATTTATTATATCTAAATATTTTGCTCACAGATCATTATTAACATTCTTTATATAATTCAATTTTATTTACTCTCCCCATTTTATTATTTTTATTTTTATTTTTAGCTGAAAAGACGTAAAGGCAGTCAGCCCAGTGGTGTTTCTGGAGAGGGATTCCTTCAGAAATGGAGAAGACAGAAAGCTGCGGAGGCAGATATATGCAGCAGTAAGTCTTTGATAGTTTGTCCCTTTTATCAAACATTCCTGCTGTTATAATTTGTACAGCATTTGTTGTTTCTTAAACTGTTGCACTGTCCAAATACCCACACTTGCCATCTTTGCACTTGACCACTTGATTACTTATTTGAATTCTTTCCTGTATTTGGCCTAGTGTTCGAGTGAGCATGATAACCACAAGTGTGTGTCGAACTTTTCATGACCTGATGACTGTGTTTCCCAATCCTGATCCTGGAGAACCCCAGCACTGCATGGTTTTGGTGTCTCTCTTATCTGCCTTGGAGTCTTCACTGATGAGCTGATGAGTTGAATCAGGTGTGTTTGATCAGGGAGACATCTCAAATGTGCAGTGTTGGGCTTCTCCAAGACCAGGATTGGGAGCCACTGCCTTATGGGACACTTATGTGTTTACAGAGATTTTTAATAACTAATTATCAATATTTCACATACTGTACATTGGACAGCTTCCCATGACCTCTTGTGAGATCTCGGCAAAAAGTCTGACGATTTATTCCAAAACATGATGCATGATGGGATACACTAAGCTTTGTATAGTGCTCCGGAGCAGTATTGGAGAGGTTTAGTGTGTGTTAAGGACGCTGTGCTTTGGCATTATTAAGACCGGGGACAGTCTCGTTCACACACTGTCACGTACACACACTCTCAAGTGGCCAAGACTGCAAAGTTTGGGTATCTGGACAGGGTCAAAGTCTTAAAAATGATCCCTAAACACATCACAGTCTTAATAATCCAGTTTAACACTTGTATGATATTGTACAAGCCCCAGGACGGTCTCATCTGACACTATCAAAAGAATTCATATGACTATAGCTTGCTATTAATTACTTGCTTTCAATAATGGATGCATTTAACATTTAATTATACAGCATCTTTACAGAGGCTGCTTTTATGGTCTAAACAAAACACAGTGTAATGTATAAGTTGAATGTAATTTAATATTTCCTTCCTTTCTGTCTTACAGGATTGTTTGAGGATAACGCTGTAGCTCCATCATGCACAAGGACTCACCTCGTTAACTCTTTATCCCCCGCACACACAGAAATGGTCCCTGGATCAGTGATTAGACTTTGCAGTGGTTTGATTTTTGCAGAAGATGTAACTTTGTTTTAATTATAAGCTCATAATGAATACATTACAGAACCAGTGATGAAAACAATAGTTAAAAATAGCGCTCCATA
Organism: Carassius gibelio; assembly: GCF_023724105.1. Classification (NCBI taxonomy): domain Eukaryota; kingdom Metazoa; phylum Chordata; class Actinopteri; order Cypriniformes; family Cyprinidae; genus Carassius; species Carassius gibelio. Next base: position 22,312,851 of record NC_068402.1, on the reverse strand, counting down.
TTAAAAATATATTGCACACTTGACATGCATGTCTTCATGGTGTTTTTTTGTGAGTTTGAAACATTTCCATTGTGTTGTATAACATTTTGGTCACAACACTTTTTCCAGTGTTCTCTGAAAGACATACTGTATTTACTGTTTTGTTTTTTAATAAAAGCATTTTCATTTGCATACTGAAAATAGTTAATGTTTACAACATAACTGCCTTTTTATTCTTTAAGGTGGCAAAAACGAGCTTGGTGACAGAGGATGCAGTGTAGTAATTTGGGCATGTTGTCTTTAAATGAGTTTGACATATAAATAAATAATGGAAGATCCTTACAAAAATATGCATGTTTATTATGCTTTATGTATTTATTTGTTCATTCATTCATTCATTTATAATTTCAGTTTTTATTCCTAGAGTTCAAATGGTAGAGAATGGTAAATCACAGAAACTCAAATGTGAACAATTTTAACTTTAAAACACAATGTAATATACAGTGTAAATTTTAGAAGCACGTAATTTGTTTAGTAAATATATTTGTCTTTGGTCAAAAAAAAAAATACAAATCTTAAAAATGTGTCTTATATTTATTATAGAGGAATCTGTCTGTTGGATACAACTGCGACTACTGGGCATGTGCACATCAATATTGCCCAATGTTTGTCAAGCTGAACAACGGAGGAAGGTGAAGACGTTAATAAAACCGAATCTAATAAGTAGCAAGCTTAATCTATTGTTAACCGAATCTATCCCTTCAGCCGAAAAACGAAAGACGTCGGTCATACATGGATAAGGAAGTGTGACGCTGCTGCTCAGCTTTGATGTCATTGGCTATGAATTTTCAGGACAGTCTGTGGTTGGACTATCTTTTAACCCATATTAAACAGCGCATCATGTTAAAAAGTATGTTTTGCTGCTATCATCACATTAGTAATATATTAAGTCAACAATGAAGTGTTGCTATCTTGACAAAAATGACATCTTTAGCGAGATCCTAATCCTAACCCTAAGCATAACTTCAATGAACTACAAAAAACAGCCCCCTAGTGTTGCCTTTGCATAGATAGAACGACGGAGGCTTGTGGGTAATGTAGTTTAAAACTTTTTATTAACGAAACGAAATAAATTATTTATTTTAAGGAAAACTGGATATCTAAATATGTTTATTGTGCAAACCTCTATGATATATTTGAGAGGCAGGCTGAAATGTGGTATTTTACAGTGAGCAATATTTAAAATGCCTTTATGTCAGCTTTCCATTTATTTCTGAAAACTGAGCTCAACATTATTTTATCAGCATAGCATAAGTAATAATCCTGCCCATTTTCTCTTTGATATGTTAATTGGACTCTGATTTACAGCCATTTGAAATGTACAGTTTTGGGCTCTTCCGGGGGGTGCTACTGGGCCCCTGGGGGTAGAAGGGCAGTAAAACCTACATATATGTATTCTCCTAATCATGGACAACAAACTGAGCTGAGTCACATTTATATCTGACAGTTTTCACAGTCCTCTGTTTTCTAATTCTTACATCATTGCTATTATACCTTTTGACAGGACATTGTGAGGCCATCTGATGAAACATGGAACAATTAGAAAGAAATGATTTGATAATGAAAATAATAGATTGTTTCTTTGATTTTTGAAGTATATGGCAAGAAATATAATGGATGAACCTGCAACAACTTGCCTTTATCTATTCCCCACCTGTAAAGCAGTAATCAAGGACAATGTATACACATTGTGATACTTCACTATTACACAAGGACAAATTCATGCAGTGCTAAGAATATTAATTTATATATATATATATATATATATATATATATATATATATATATATATATATATAACTATTTAGCAAAAATCAGTGTAAAACTGTCCTCCTCACCCCCGGATCTTGCTCCTCAGGTGCTGGACATCAGTAATGTGCCTGCTCTTGGTTTTAATGCAGTACAAGATCCATGTTGATCATTCCTGCTACATTCTCAGTTATCCCTCAAGTGTTTGTAACTATAAAGCCCATGGCACCATCTTGTAATGCAGAATAGTTAATCTCGTAACTCCCTGTATTTCACAAAAAATTTGCATATTTGTTACTAAAATATAAAAAAAATTACTTTCTGGTGTACTGATGTCCCAGATGTTATTAATCCGATCAAAAATGTTCATGTCTTAAATAAAAAAATAATCCCAATAATTAATATGTTGTTTTTCCAAGTCTAAAATAAACACATATGAGCCTACCTAGTTAAATTATGTATTTACCAAGAATCTTCAGAACACAATATTCACCATTTTCATTTTATTGAAGCATAGACTATAAAGTTGATAAAGTAGCATCAAGACGAATACGATTCAATGAAAATAATTATCATCAAAAATACATTAACCTCATATATAAATCAGTTCACACAGATGAGTGATGAAATGTCCTTAAAAGTCACAGTCCCATCCAGTCAACTGTGATACAGATCGTGTGATATATATATAAGACATGAGATACTGTTCCAGAAAATAATGATTCCCATCATCACATCTAAACTGGTTTCATCTCCCCATCGTGTTCTTCTTCTCTCGTGTCTGGAAACAGTTTGTGGTTGATATCCAGCACTGATGTGGTGTAGCTTGTTCTCAGCCAGAGGATCTCTCAGTCCTAAGATCCCAGACCTGGTCAAAGTGAAACAAACAATCCAGATGAAGTTGTTTAATGGACAGAGAGCTCAGCTTATGTTCTGTGTGATTTTAGCAGTGTGAGCAACTATGACCCTTGTAGTACTGTACACTTACCATTCTTCAAGCTGTTTTGAGACCTTTTGAGAAGCTTTTTCTCTGAAGAGAATTTAGCACATCCTCTTCTTTCACTCCTTTCAAGAGCATCACTTGGTCAAAACCCCTCATTTGGCTGATGAGATCATCTGTACAAATTAAAATACTGCAATAAAAATTAAAGAATTAAGAAAAAGTTACAGAGGCAAAGGTCTTGCTCATAAGACTGCATTAGCATGTGTAGTTCTCAGAGACTCTAGAATTCATCTATTGTTGCAGTAAATGTGTTTTTTTCCTCTAGAATCTTTCTCCAAAGTTCCTGACTTCTCTCACAAATGTGTTTTAGTCTGTGCAGTGTAAGGCCTGGCTTCAAACCAATCCACTATCAATTCACAATTTATAAAATAACATTTAGAAAACAATGAAATAATGTCAATTGGTGTTTATATCAACTAAACCAATTTCATGATACTTGTCTACTCTTAAAACAGGTGGTGTGTTTTTAAAAACATAATATTAAAAATGTCCAGTCACACTTTGCTAACATGCTGTGATTGTAATAGTAAAAAAAGAAATCAAGGCTGACATGACCAGTTCTGTGAGAGATCATCATAAAATGTTGTATAACACAGCATTGCTTCAACACACACATACCAGAGGACTTCTGTTTGTTTGAGCACAAGATGGCCATCTTCATTTCTCATCCTGAGCAAATCATTTCCTTGGTCTTCCTTCTCTTCTGTGAAACAAGATAATCTCTACTTACTCCTTGTGCAATTAACATTGCTCATTAAACATAATTAAGTTAATTTAAAGTAAGATTCAGACCAGAGCATTTGAGGAGTAAATGTTGATTAAAAAAAATATTCTAAACAAATGTACCTGGGAAGAGCTGATCATGGCAAGATTCGCTGAGACTCAGTAATAGCTCTTTTAGTTTTTAGGAAGGTTTGTGAGGGTTGGCTCTTGAGTGAGCTGTTGAGCTTGATATTTTAGACCTGAAAAAGAAGAACAGCATTAGGATTATCTGCAAAAAATCCTGTAAGACAGAAAGAAGGAAATATTATTAATTACGTGCAACTTGTACATTACACCTCTGTAAAGATGCTGTATAATTAAATGTTAAATGCATCCATTATTGAAAGCAAGTAATTAATAGCAAGCTATAGTCATATGAATTCTTTTGATAGTGTCAGATGAGACCGTCCTGGGGCTTGTACAATATCATACAAGTGTTAAACTGGATTATTAAGACTGTGATGTGTTTAGGGATCATTTTTAAGACTTTGACCCTGTCCAGATACCCACACTTGCAGTCTTGGCCACTTGAGTGTGTGTGTACGTGACAGTGTGTGAACGAGACTGTCCCCGGTCTTAATAATGCCAAAGCACAGCGTCCTTAACACACACTAAACCTCTCCAATAATGCTCCGGAGCGCTATACAAAGCTTAGTGTATCCCATCATGCATCATGTTTTGGAATAAATCGTCAGACTTTTTGCCGAGATCTCACAAGAGGTCATGGGAAGCTGTCCAATGTACAGTATGTGAAATATTGATAATTAGTTATTAAAAATCTCTGTAAACACATAAGTGTCCCATAAGGCAGTGGCTCCCAATCCTGGTCTTGGAGAAGCCCAACACTGCACATTTGAGATGTCTCCCTGATCAAACACACCTGATTCAACTCATCAGCTCATCAGTGAAGACTCCAAGGCAGATAAGAGAGACACCAAAACCATGCAGTGCTGGGGTTCTTCAGGATCAGGATTGGGAAACACAGTCATCAGGTCATGAAAAGTTCGACACACACTTGTGGTTATCATGCTCACTCGAACACTAGGCCAAATACAGGAAAGAATTCAAATAAGTAATCAAGTGGTCAAGTGCAAAGATGGCAAGTGTGGGTATTTGGACAGTGCAACAGTTTAAGAAACAACAAATGCTGTACAAATTATAACAGCAGGAATGTTTGATAAAAGGGACAAACTATCACAGACTTACTGCTGCATATATCTGCCTCCGCAGCTTTCTGTCTTCTCCATTTCTGAAGGAATCCCTCTCCAGAAACACCACTGGGCTGACTGCCTTTACGTCTTTTCAGCTAAAAATAAAAATAAAAATAATAAAAAGGGGAGAGTAAATAAAATTGAATTATATACAGAATGTTAATAATGATCTGTGAGCAAAATATTTAGATATAATATATATATATATATATATATATATATATATATATATATATATATGACTGATATGAAAGAACTGCAAGATGGAAAAATGCATGTTTTATTATTTATTTTTAATTTGATTTTTTTTTTTTTGGATTTACATTAAAAGGTATTAAAAGCATGCTACAGAACATATGATTACTGTGATATCTGTCATATAAAAGCACATAAAAACACTAACATTACAGTGATACAAACATAGCTGGTTTGGTGATTATTGTATTGTTGTATTGATTATTAATATACCATAGTAAAACTACAGTTACAGTTACTAATGTCCTGTTTACTGTGTTTTAACTTCACATTTCATTTATTACTATTGTAAGTGTCGTGATTACCATGATTTTACTACAAATACAACTTACATCATTGATCCTGAAATTAATAATAATATAAAACTGTTCGAAGGTCTATGGCACGTCAGGTGACAGATAGAGTTTAATCAGACTAATTAGCAGCAGCTTCATTTATTTAAACGCAATGAAACTCAAAGACAGCCGCGGATGACCGATATAATACAGGGATTAAACATATGGCACTAATTTGATTAATAAATAAGACAGAATACATTTTATAAAAGGCATTAAAAGAGCGTATTTACGACTACTCACCCAAACTGTGGAACTGATAGCAAGTATCGCGATGTGTGCTGAGACTTCTTGAACGTGATTTCATAGCGATAAACATCTCATGTCCTCGTGTCGAATTCTGACGCCAAAAGTTTCCCATTGAAAGCAATGAAGGTCGTAGTGCTTCGATATTCGACGCCGAGAGGCACATTTGGCGTCATAAAAGTGACGCTAGGGGCGCTTGACCATGCTTCGGTTTTTGACGCCTTTGGAGTGAGAATGGGTTGGCATATCTGATGGTATGGGGTTGCATGAGTGTGTGTGGCATGGGCAGCTTACACATCTGAAAAGGTACCATCAATTCTGAGAGGTATATCCAAGTTCTAGAACAACATATGCTCCCATCCAGACGTCGTCTCTTTCAGGGAAGACCTTGCATTTCCCAACATGACAATGCTACACCACATACTCCATCAATTACAACATCATGGCTGCATAGAAGAAGGATGTATGTATGTTTGTAACACTTTACTACAAGATTAAAATTGTATTAGTTATCATGAACTAACAATGAAAAAATACTTCTAAATTAATTTCATGTCTACATGATTTTATGTATGTTTATGAATGTTATATACAGTTTTTAACATTTTAAATCGTCAAAAAAAATATTAGCTCCTGCATTTTGACAAACATTAATCACTAGTATATTTTAAATTAATATTATAGGACTAATAAATGCAGTAAAACTTTTCAGTCCTAGTGTATTATACCTAATGTATTTAGTCTACTATTTTTTATTTATTATTTGCTCTTAATTTCAGACAATGGCTACACTGTGGACTTGTAGTGCAGTCATCTGTAGTTGATTCTATATCTTGTACCTTTTTGGTCAAATGGTCTGTATAGTATGAGAGAGGCAGGGAGGCATAGGTGAACTGGGTTAATTGTGAGGTCACATGCTAATGACTGACCTCAGTGGCACACTTTTTTACAGCGGTGTACGCAAGGTATCACTGCATATAAAAACTGCTACAAGCATTACTTGCAAATTGGAATTCATGACAGTGACGATTGTAGTAGTACTTATTAGGCCATTATCAGTAACTATTTTGTATGAAGTAGGCCTACTTGATGTGATATAACTATTTTATGTATAGAGTTGTGGTTCTTTTTTGTAGTGGCTCATTTTTGGCTTCACATCTCAAACTAATAGATCTACACTACCATTCAAAAGCTTGAAGTGAGTAAGATTTTTTTAAAGAAGTCTTCCATTTTCACCAAGACTTTTTTATTATTATTATTGAAATATAGTAAAACAGTAAATAAATAAAAAATCAAGTAATAGTTATTATTATAATTATTATTTCTATCAAAAATAAATGATAGAAAAGCTGAATTTTCAGCAAACACTTAAAGGGGGGGTGAAATGCTATTTCATGCATACTGAGTTTTTTACACTGTTAAAGAGTTGGATTCCCATGCTAAACATGGACAAAGTTTAAAAAATTAAGTTGTACGTTTGAAGGAGTATTTTTGTTCCAAAAAAACCTCTTCCGGTTTGTCACAAATTTCGGAAAGTTTTTTTCGAGTATGGCTCTGTGTGACGTTAGATGGAGCGGAATTTCCTTATATGGGTCCTAAGTGCGCGCTCCCGTATAGCAGAGCACTGAGAGGCTGAGCACAGCCTGATCAGAGCGAGAGCGTCGCAGAAAGTCACAAAAGAAGTGTGTTTTTGGTTGCCAGGGCAAGACAACCCTGCACAGATTACCAAAAGAGAAACAGCATTAAGGGACCAGTGGATGGAGTTTATTTTTACAGAGCATCAACGGAGTTGTGCAAGTGTTTTTGTTTGTTCCCTGCATTTCGGATTGCACATCGTTTATTTCTTAAGGATAATGCAGTCCCAACGGAAAAGGGTCACGATTGTGTGTTGGAACCACATGCGGTGAGTAAAACTGCTTCAAATATCTCTGTGTTGTTAACTTAGCTATCAGCGCTTAAGCACATCAAGTAAACAACATGCGATGTTGTCATCAAACTGCACTTTCCACATGTACAGCTTAAAAAAAAAAAAAAAAAAAAAAGACGACATAAAGTGGAACTTAGTCATTTTCCAAAACCGCTAAGCAAATATATACAGTTTCAGTACATACCACATAGAGACGCCTTTGCTGATGCTGCTCTTGTTAAATTTCAGCCTCTGGATCTGTGTCACAGCTTCCACATGCTCTCAACTCAAAAGCCTGCTGGCGCTCGTGATTCTTTAGCTCCGCCCACACGTCACGCCTCTAGGCGCTTGTGTTTTTCCGGGAAAAATCGGTACAGACTATCTTTCTCTTATAAATAAAATAAAAATAAAGACTTTTTGGAGTTATGAAGGATGCAGTACTACTCTATAGGTACTCAAGATTAACAGGATATTGAGTGAAAACGAGCATTTCACCCCCCCTTTAAGTCTTCAGTGTCTCATGATTCTTCAGAGATCATTCTTTTTTTTTTTTAATTTCTTAAGCACCAAATATGCTGATTATCAATACTGAAAATGCTTGTGCTGCAAATATGTGGAATTCAGTTGGCTTAAATTGTTTTTTTCTCTTTTTACCAGCTACGCCTGCTTTTATATGTACTACACTGATTGGACTACAATATAAATATGCTCATGGGACTGCAAAAGAAGCATGTCAGCGCTAAAAGCATAATTGTTTTAAGGCTGACAGCATTAAAAGGTGTCCTTATTGAAAACAATCATGTTACTCTGTGGGACAGATTTTGATAAACGTTTGTTTACAGTAGGTGAAATGAGATGCAATCAGTGTGAGCATGAGGTTTGATTTGCACTGAGAGACTGGTGGGAACAGACGTTTATGTTTATTGCTCTCTTCCACTCACAGCAGCAGATCAGAATGGTTTCATGCAGCATAGCTGAAGCATTTAAAGTATAGTGTAATTATGTCAACATGTACATAAAGTTGTTCAAGGGACATGGGATACACTAAGTAGTATGTAGGAAGAGGTTAATATCTAAGCTGTAGAATTTAGTCAAAATAGCTTTATAAACTCAGCAATCTGAGTTTCATCTTTTCTTCATTCCTGGATAAGAGATTCATGACTGGGATGCTTTTACACCCTCAAGCTTGTTTTTGGATCATGTTTCAAATCCGAAACTATCTACACAAAGTCATTATATGCTTTATGCTTCATTGCTTGAGTCAGATTATTTACTTGCAGTGGAGGTGTTAGATAGTAATCAACACAGCCAGAAACTCTTTCAGGGAATGCCCTCTAATTTAATGAATGGTCTATCGTTACCAGGGACTGCATTGTTTTTAATGATGCGACACAAAGATTTTTGCACCACAGACATTTTCTTGTAATCATGGGCTGGAATTTTTGTAAAAATACATTGTAATGCAATTTTACCATTCTATAAACCTAAAAGCATTGTATTGGAAGCATCATACAGTGAGTAATGGGTTTGAGCTGAATCAGATTTTGGGGTTCACATTTTTGCAGTCCACATTTAGAACTCAACAGAACCTTTTCAATATATATCAAATCACTCTCAGCCAGTGGCGGCTCCAGACAATTTTGATTGGGGGGGCAATGGGGGGGTCCTGGTCTTTTCAAGGGGGGTCTCATGAAAACCAACAAAAAATACAGTGGACATGGCGGTAACACTTTAGAATAAGGTTCCATTAGTTAATGTTAGTTAATGTATTAATTAACATGAACAAACAATGAATAATACATTTATTACTGTATTTATTCATCTTGGTTAATGTTAGTTAATGAAAATACAGTTATTCATTGTTAGTTCATGGTAATTCACAGTGCATTAACTAATGTTAACAAGCACAACTTTTGATTTAAATAATGCATTAGTAAATGTTGAAATTAACATGAACTAAGACTTATAAATGCTGTAGAAGGATTGTTCTTGCTTAGTTCATGTTAACGAAAGTAGTTAACTAACATTAACTAATGGAACCTTATTCTAAAGTGTTACCGACATGGCTAATAACTGCATATTTCTGCTACTAAACAACAAAAACACCTTTGCAATGTAAACAAATGACAGGCTACATTTGTTATTCATATCCTTCACACTGCACTTTCATGTCAGGTATATTATGCATTTTTATTGACATTGATATTTTTACATTTATTTCCAGATAGATATTATTGAGTTTACAGGCTAAAGTGGTCTTGCTGTTGTAAACACTGTTGCTATTGTAGAAAAAATATTTGCATCACATTTAAAATCAGAATTGTTTTTATTTTTATAATGATAATTCAGAGAATGAGAAAATCTGAATAAGCCTTACCAGTGTTGTGATAATTATTTTTACGTGTTAAAAATAAGTACTGTAATATAATAAAAGTTTATTCAAATAACATAAAAAAGACCAGACCCCTCGATGCCTGTGAAACTTTTCTCCCTCAAACAGCACGCTAGTGTTACTTCTACACAACAGGCTACACACAGCAATATAAACAACGTATCTCCATGTTCTCACATCACATCGTTCTTGTAAAATAATAATAAGTAAATAAACATCAAAATCACTTCGCTGAGAATGAAACACCACTTACCAGCTGCCACGATGTTGAAAATATCCTCTAGCAATTAAAAAATGCGCGTGCAGCATGAGGAATCTTCCCGGTTGGATGAGGTCGTAGTCAGGTGAACGGTCATCATGTTGGTCATTTTATTTACGGCTAAATTATTATTAATAAATTGTACTAATATTATGATTGGGCGTGGGCAGGCATTCACAAAAGTTTATGTTATTACAAAAAAAAAATTGAGGAAATTTTGCTTTGACAAAAGGGCACTTAAGGGGCAAAGGAGCAGGTGCTCAAGTGAGCCGGTTCTTTCGGACAGTTCGATCAAATAAACCAGCTGAAAAAAAAAATGGTTCACCGGTTCTTTTGCGCTCGATGTAATGCCGTCATTGGCGATGATTGCCCTTCATTCAAGCCTTTGGTTTACAAGCGCTTATAACATAAGCACAGAATCAGTTCAGAATTAATCACCAAAAGAATCAGTTCGGTTCAGATGCGCTCTGTGTCAGTCTGCTTCACGCTGAATCACGCATGCGCAGTTATCATCATCTCATCGGTTCTCGAATCGGACGCGTCCGACAGAAACGGTTCTCGGTTCAGTGTATGAATAAATGTCGAAATAATTATTATTTATTATTGTTCTGCGTAGTTTGAAGAGAAACATTTTGGATCTTTATCCCGAATATATATATTTTTTAATCAGGAAGAGGCTGGGGGGTCAAATGGGGGGTCAAGGCATTTTTTGGCAGGGTCTTGAGACCCCCCAAGACCCCCCCTGGCGCCGCCGGTGCTCTCAGCACCTATAATAGGTCTTTTGGACCCATCCATTTTCCACTTGCAATTGGAATATGGAATTTTAAATTCACTGAGGAGAATATTATAGTGACTTACTTCAACTGACAGTCAGTTACTGCACATTAAGACATCTTCAAATAGAGGTCAACTCATATGTTTACTAAAAGCTGTAATACAGAACTTCTATTTTATTGAAATATAACATCAAAAGTTATTTGCAGTTATTTGTTTATGTGGGTAAATTGCATTTGATTTCTGATAGCTAAAATAGAGCGGACATCAGAGCAAATTTGTAATTTAAATCATCATGAGAAATAGTATGGCCTACAAGAGATTTCCAAACAAGCAGCATATCTGCCAGTTTGGTTCTGTTCGAAACTGACAACGCAACTGTTTTAAAATAAATCACTTCACTCACTTTGAGATCTAACGATTGCACAATCAGATCCAGATGACAAAGTAGAATTACTCTCTGTCATATCTAGCAGAAATAAGTGCAATTTATCTCTAAAAAAGGAAACCCAATACCTAGCTGAATTAAGTAAACAGTGTGCTAATGTAACAAAAAAAAAAAAAAAAAAAAAAACATCTCTGCACCAAGTTTTATCGTTTTATCAGGTCAAAAAAATAAATAAATAAAAAAAAAAAAATTGGAAAGTGAATGTCGCTTTAATAATATAAATATATGTATGTGTATTATATGTGTGTACATAAATCCTTTTTTTTATTTACCATGCTTTTAATTTCCTATAAGGTATTTGATTGGCTTAGAATGATAGCCACTCTTTCCAAGTGATTGTTGTCCTATTTAAGTGGCAGTTTGAATGTTGGTTTTAATGTATCAAACATGGAATCAAAACCAAGAAGGGCGAGAAAGCCAAACTGGACAGAGGAACAGTGTTTACTGTTAGCCCAGTTAGTGGATGAACACAAAGCCATTCTTAAAGGAAAATTTGAGCCGGGTGTCACAGCAAGGGACAAGAAGCAGACATTGGAGCGTATAGCACAAACTATTAAGGGTTCATTCCCCCTGCTTGTGCGCACCTATAAGCCTGCTATATTTATAAATGCAGTTTTTTGAGCCTGCAAGGTGGGAATGTCCAGTGAAAACGAAATGAACGGCGACACAATAAGATGTTCTGAAAGTGCTGTAATTGTTTGTGTGATCACTCTGCTTACAGAAGGTTGTGACAGACCTAAATCATCACTATTGCATTGTTGCATTTTCCCAGTTGCCAAATATCATAATGTAGTGATTACTTTAATTTCTGGTGCTATGGCATTTCTGCGCTGTGTCTGAGATGTTAGCACGTCTCTAATAAGATCAGTCACAAAAATGATCCCAGCACAATCTAATCTATAGCATCTTACTAACTCACTGTCATCCATTGTCTGCAACACATTTCTTCTGCCTCTTCGTCTTTCTGCCATTTTCTCTTCTGCTAAAGAAACTTAAGCCTCTTTAAAAGTCCTCATCCGTGCTCATAACAAGTTTGACCTTAAGACCTTTTTTAAGGGTTAAGATGCTTTCTGAATTACTTTTTTTCTTTACTAAGTAAACGCCCACATTTCTAAGAATTTTCTTAGAATTTTGTCACTAGGAGCTACTTTTTGCATTAAGATTCTTTATGAATACGGGCCCTGGTCTTATGTTATTATTTTTATTTTTATTTTATTTATTTTTTATTTTGGCACATCAATTTATTTAAGTTACTTGTCAATGCATCATTTATATTTTATTTTTAAATTGCAAGTTTTTCATATAGTATATATGTTTTATTTAAATCAACAAAAAAAAGTATTTTTAATGGTTTTAGTTAACAAAACCAACTCTGTTAGATACATATTCAGTTTATTATTGCAGCAGTGTTGAACTTACTTTGTATTATGTTTGAAATTAAAGTATGTGATTATTTTTGGTTTTATATCAGCCAATGGCCATTCTGCTCTCCAACATAACTGCATCGTCCCTTCAACAGACCCTAATCAGTCGACAACTATCTGCAACACATGGATGCCACTGAAAGATTGACCCCAAATGTCCTTCCAGTTCCTCTGTTCTCTTCAAACAGCTGAGTGACCTGTTTCCACTCAATTCTCATCACAAACGGCACAACGGCACTCCTTTTGTCAGTAATAAACAGCCACCGGGATTCCTGTGGTCAAAAGAAACACCTTCTCTGCTCACAATATAACTGTTTTATTGCACAGAGACTGATTACACAGAGCATTGCAGTGCATTTATTCTGCTGGATCTTGAAGGCCTCATACAAATGTGTGGAGGCAGAGCTAATCGTATAATTAATCGTCAGCGTTCGTCGGTTCCTGGGATGCTCACTGTTAGGACTATGATCATGGACTGTCATGTTGTCAGGAATTTAAACAGACTTCTACAACCCCGAAGAGCTCCCAGAGAGACAACATTGTTGATCTAGCACCTCCCAAAGCTTCTGCGTACTTTTCAGACTGCATGGTCTATCAATCAAGAGATTAGTCTGTGCAGTTACTTGAACGCAGATTAACACGTTTCAACAATTTTTCTTCCCTACAGGGTTTAGAATTCATTTATAGTGGGGTACTTTTTATTTTAGTTAAGCCAGATATCTTGCTTAATTATATAGATCACAAAAGATTATTTGTCTGTCAATGGCTTATTATGTGTAGTTAACATCTCTTTTTGTGAGCCACTTTTAAGTGGGAGGATCTAGAGGGACAGAGAAATCCAGCATGGCAAACATTGAGAACCGAATTCAGAAACACACTTGATTATATCTTGTGTCTCAGTTGAATGGTCAACAGGAAGTAATACGCACAGGAAAATATCAATTTGCATGGGACATATAACACATACTTGTGATGAACATAATGAGGGCACACTCTAAGCGCCCTATTCTAACTTTTGTGTCTTTAATAATTTCAAGAGAATGTGCTAACCCAGAAATGTCACCACTTGCCGTGGCCCAGCTGAATTTATTTGCCGGGAGACATGTTAGCTGTCAATAAGACCAGAGAGCTGTGCTGAGTGACAGATCGGCATAGATTTCCCCATGCAGGGGTCTGGGTTATTGGGATTAGAATCACTTCCTTCCCAGAGACTGCTCTGCCTTCTTGATTATCTCTGCCTCAGAGCAGATAACCTGTCGGGACAGTGCCACATGCCAGACACATGCTGGAAACTCACCAGTCCGTCTCACTCTTGGTTTTGATGCTATTTTGCTGGTAGGATTTGGCTTTGTTTCAGAGACTCATGCTTTTTTTCTTTTTTTTTTTTTTTTTTTTGAGAAGTGTAGTCTTTTTTCCCTCCATGAACCTGAAATGGTGCTGAAAACTCATAAAGCATTTGATTTACAACATTAAAGTACAGCTGTTATGGCCGTCTGTTCACCAAAGGCTCCACCAAGGTGTGGTATTTATGTGCATACATTAATTTGTAGACATTTGTATATAAGAAGGCGCTGTCTAGTGACTCTAGCTTAAATCCGTCGCTCTAGATTAAAACGTCATAAACACAAAGTGTTTTAATACATACATATATATATATATATATATATATAGTGCGACATAAAGTGCTGCACACATAATTTTTTTTTTTTTTTTAAATAAGTACAACCATAGTTTATAATATCACCAGAAGCAAAATGAATGAATGAATAAATAAATCAATAAACACAATTTTAACATTTGCTAAATACTTTTTAATTTACATTTATTTTAATATGTTATATTATATTTTAGCATGTGTCCACTCAAGTTGACCTAAAACAAGTGAGTATTAAAAATCCTAAAAAAACATATATATCTTCAAAAGATATCTATCTATCTCTTTCTCTTTTTCCTCAATAAAATATCGGTATTTCATCGGTAAATATTTTTATTTTTTTTACATTATATACAGTAAATTTAACAATCATATTAATGGGAGAATTGGATGTAATTTGTAATGTTATTAAAGATATGTTCATATACATTCATACATATCATGTAAGTATTTTATATTATGCCTTTAAGGCATGCTACTTACCAAGTGAATTAGCAAAATGGTGCATACTTGTGTAGCGTGATAGTGCTCAAAAGAGGCAGCGCTCAGATGGACTTAATGTAGAACTGTCTACTTAAGCCAATGGCAGCTCTCTCTGCTGGAGTGTGTGCTGAGGTGGGACTGCCTTCAACTTCTAGATGGAGATAAAGGGATCATGCCACAGACTTCTCCACCAAAGTGTGTCAGAGGTTGATGAGAGGTAAAATCGTCTAATCAGCCCTGAGTGGAGCCTCTCCAATGTTATTGTTTATCCCGATGATTGCAGACTCTTATCCCACAGTCTCATGTCATTATGCTTTTCCTCAAATAGAAGCTCTTTTATGCCTTTTTTCTCTCTATTATTCCGTCACACTGCTTTTCCAGCTCCCAAATTCAACCTGATTTATTTCCCTCCTCAGCTTTCATTCTATTGGGTCGGCAGATATATATATATATATATATATATATATTTTTTTTTATTAAAATGAATGTAATGTTTGACCTCCTTCATCCACTCTTTGCATCTTTGATGCTCTTTATCTTAACTCATGCTTCAGAGTATGCATGTAAAACTTCTTTCCAATATTCCCTGGAGTAGATAAATCATTAGGGAGGAATAAGAATTGAGGACAGCTGTTTAACTATCATTCATTTTCCAGCATGTGCAGGAAACGATAGATGTACTAATGTATTTAAAACTCCACAATGACCTTGATAGGGATGTGTATCCATTTTGGAGCAGCTTGAGTTTTTGGCTCAAACAAACTGTTCTGACATTGATGTCCTTGTTTGGCATTCACCCCTTGTCCAAACAAGGACAATTCACCTAGACATGATCTTCAACTTGAAAAGTGATATTTAACACCCTGAGTTCAAAGAAGAAGATCCCTGAAATAATCTTTTTATCATTCAATAACTCCTCAGATCCACAGTGTAACATGAATATTAACCTGCATTAATCTTGAATCATGTAATCCTTCTATGTGACGTTTAGGCAATATTTAAACACATCCAAAAACAAGTACTTGGAAAAGTTTAGTGCTTTTTGTGTGCAGGTAGAATGACGGAGTACTTTTTACTCTTAAAGTATCTGCTGTATTTCTTCTGTTAGTGCTCAACTGGATAAGGGTGTCTGCACTTCCTTCATCTAGGACTAAATCTTTTAATTTGTTTTTAGTGAAAAAAAAATTGTCTCTGATGTACTGCAATTATATTCAAACATAGTAGTACTATTTAAATTCTGTCGCCAACCTTGTATTATATACAGTTACTCAACAATCCCCCTGTCTATTCAGTGTTTGCCCAAGTACATTTTCTACACATTTTGTGTTTCCTTGCCTCAAGTGTCGTTTTACTGAGCTGAGAATTGAGACTCGGAGATGGGTTTGACATTGAACAGCTCAAGTAGTGATTTGTTGCTCTCTCTTGCGACAAAACAGTGGTCAGCCAGTTCCAGACACCAAGGGATCTCAAATATGTCTCAGGGACATCTAATCTCCTCTATTACTGATGCTGTTCCTGGCTTGTTATGTATAGTAAAAAGGGACCTTTCATCAAGCAAGCTGATTGATTTTCAATTAATTTATCATCTCATTTTTTCAGCTCTCTATAGTCATTACGGTGACGGTACGTCTTATTTACTTCTTTAGGGTGACATCTAATTAATTCAACCACTCCGGAGATGGAATTCATCCAATCCACCCCTCAATGGTGCCTAATGAGGAAACATTATTAATTCACCTCAGACAGGAAATTACCCAGGTCGTGCTTTTTTTAGATGCCACCTGTTGATATAAGTAACTCATGTAATATTATTTATCAATCTGGGGCTAGTTTCATGAAACATCCTTGAAGGGATAGTTCACCCAAAAATGGGCATACTATGTTTCTGGGCCTGGGAATATTTCAGTTACATTGCTGTCTATGGAGTGTCAGAAAGCTCTTGGATTTCATAAGAAACATCTTAATAAGTGTTCTGAAGATGAACAAAGGTCTTAAAAATTCGGAAGGACTTGAATGTGAGTAATTAATGACAACTGAATGAATGAAAATTCCTAACTGCTGTTTTCTTCTTATTTTCTAACTTAATAAAGTTACAGTTACATATAACATGTAGGCTACTGCTATCACTAGGGTTGTGCATAAATGCTCTGAAGTGGCTTTAGTGATAGATTAATGTAAACAGTGATCAATCATAATTATGTTTGATTTACAAAGGAATCAAACAGGGACTTAAATTTTTATAATTATGGCATCATTTTCAGCAAAACATACACAGGATGTGTTCACTCTATCAACAAACTCGGATACAGGACACATTCACTCTATAGAGACGGAGCACAAATTAACTGGTTAAAATGCATGTACATTAAAAACTGAACTTCTAAACTTCTTGTTCTTAAAGGGATAGGCTTTATATCATAAAAGTGGGACGTTCCACAACCAACGTTTTGGCAGACTGGCTTCAATATAAGCTGTTTTTAGCCTAACAAGGAAGTTTTGAGTTTGGAAATTTACAAGATGTTTTTATAGTATAATAAGCTTGTATATATCAAAGATCAAGGAAATTTTGATTTCTCAGTTGATGACCACTCTAAAAAAAAATTGAGAACTTCTTAAGAACTGTTACAAGATGCACATTCTTATAAACTTCTTATATTCTCTCTTATGGAATTTCTGAACACCTTTCTTAAGATTTTTGTAATCCATCATAGTATGAAGAATCCTATCTATGTGTTGCTGTCTGTGGGCAGTGTCTATTTTTACTCATGCGCTGGTGGTCTGTAGGGCAGTGACTGGTGGTATGTGCCTTTTGCTCTGTCTCTAGCCTCTAT
Organism: Carassius gibelio; assembly: GCF_023724105.1. NCBI lineage: Eukaryota > Metazoa > Chordata > Actinopteri > Cypriniformes > Cyprinidae > Carassius > Carassius gibelio. The sequence goes on along the minus strand of NC_068402.1, from coordinate 22,295,080 downwards.
AATGTCCAGAGGTCAGGATAACCCCCGAGATTGATCCCCTGGTAATGACCAAACGGTGAAGGCTGATCTCAGGTCAACTTATTGTGGCAGAGGTGAGCAGCTCCTACAGGAACAACAAGAAGAAAAAACGACAGCAAAAGCGACAGCTTCAGTCAGGCGTGGCCAGTCGATGTCTCTATCCCCCAATACCCTACTGTCAAACATAAAGCAGAAGACAAGAAAGAGTGTATGCAGTTATGTTTTGTTTTGTTTTTGTCATATAATTGTTTATTTGATTTTTGTGCACAAGCTGTTTGGGTAGTATTGAACATTCTGCCAAAAGGATTCGAGGATGCTTTGTTAGGATCCAAATCCCAGGAATCGTGCATATGAAATAGTGGATTGTCCAGCATCTTTGGATTAGTAGCTGCATTAATCATGCTCTAAGCCTGACATTGTTGCTTTTCACAGAGGCCAAATTGTTTTTACGGTTTTAACACTGAGTGGTATAGGCTACTGTATGTGTACTGTGTGATCTTATTCGTGCATGTTACGCTTTGACAGACCGTCAATTCAAACCCTTTGATCCTTAAAGAATAGTTGCTGTCATCACTTACTCACTCTTTTATGTTGTTCCAAACTCGTATGGCTTGCTTTCTTCTGTGGAACAAATTCTATATTTTGAAAAATGCTTTTGTCTGTATAATGAAAGTCGGATCGGTTCAGTGTTGTTAAACAACATTTTATTTCACTGTGTGGATAAAATAGTTGAAACATTCTTTAAAATATGTTATTTTATGTTTCACAGAATAATAACATGAGGGTGAGTAAATAATTATAGATTTGTGATTTTGAGTGAACAATCCCTTTAGGTTCTGAAGGACACAGGAAGCCCCATAACATGCATAGGTATAGACAATAAAAAAAAAAAAAAAAAAAAAAAAAGTGATTGTGGGGAGATTAGCTTTCCACTGTACAATTTTCACTTGTCTGTATCGTTTTAATTATTCTGACAGATCTACAGAGAAGTACAACAGTTAGAGGAGCTACTGAGGAGCTACTAATTCACTTAAGAATGTATAGGTTATCTACCTTTTGCCCCTCAGATAATCAGCATAAATTAATCTAGGCCTGACAGCTGTGTGTGCGTGTGATTGTATATGAAAATCAGTGTTCCGTTGCAGAGGACATTCAGAGATAAGAGAGGGAGAGAGAGACTCAGGGCAGAGGCAGGGTCACTCAGACAGAGAGAATCTTGTCTCATTTACATTTCCGGTTGTACCTCAGCCAGGAAAGTTGCATGCTTGAGACATTATGTTCTTCACTCTTTGACAGCATCTACTTGAACTTTCAATGGTTTCATAGGGTCCACGTAATGCTTTAGCATTATTATTATTATTATTTATCTGAAACCTAAAACATGTGAATTTTAAATCTCATTAATATGTAAATTACACTGGGACATGAATAGTAAGCTATTTTATTATTTTATCGTGTGCATTGTTGTTTAGTTTGGCATCTGGTATGCTATTCTATTTATTTATCATGCTGCTGACTATAACTGAAAGGTCAAGGCATCCAAATTAGAAAAGGACTACCTTTGTCTCTGTGTTTGTGTCTGATAGAGATAAAGAGTGAGAGTAAAACAGAAAGGTCATGAGTTGACCCTTCACTAAGCTATACCAACCCCCAGTAAAATATTTTCACAAAGTGTTAAAATGTGTTGAAAGTTATTCTTACTAGGGCTTTCATTGCAAACATTTTGATCTGCCTCGTTTATTTGATGAATTACACAATAACACAATTAAAAGTGAGATTCATTTAAATATTTTTGGTATATTCTGCTTGTATTTTCTCTGTGTACAACGTGTTACTATTATAAATGACATGACGTGTTTTACTGTATTTTTATATAATTTCGATCAGATTGCATCTAAAATCACAGATTTCCCATAGACTTATGTTGAAAGATTACAAAGGGTCAGTTGTATTTTAAGTAGTAACAGTGTCAGATGATGACCTGAATTACATTTGCATTCTTTAACAGTACATTTTTTTTACACATAGTTTAGCCAAATTCAAAAATAGCACACCAAAGGCTGTAATTACTTGCACAAAATTACCTAAACTACGTTTTAAAGGATTCTGTATGATAAGCAGTTTGGACTGAATTAATTGCAGTGGTCTAATACTTAGAGGTTTTAAACAAACCCCTAATCAGAAGAAAATATCAATACAGGACTGCCTTGAAAGCACATTTAATATCAAGCTTTGAAAATGCAACTCAGCAATTAAAAGTCATACTCGAGTCCATGAGAAAGTTTTCAGTTCCTCTCTCAGATATCACTGGGCTATTTTGGCCTTTCCCCCTTAAGCCAAAACATCACATGCTCTTCAATTTAGACAAATTGTATAGTTTAATTTTACCCCTGCTCTCACCCCATTTCTTGGCCATTTATGTTTGTAATCTGAAGCTTTGCTGTTGGTCTGCGATGCCAAAATATGTCGCCCACATTCCAGAGTATTTAGTCTGCACAGCGGAGTTAAAAGTGTAGAATAACAGTCAAGAAATATTCCGAGTTAAAATAAATGCTCTGAACTGGAGCAGCCCTCGCTTCCCTTCATCCTCCCCCGCCTGCTTGAATTCTTCTCTTTCCATCTTTCCCGAACTGACAGGTCAGTCTGTTTTACTTGGAAGAGGTCCGGGTGGAACAACATTGAGATCGTTTTCGACAGGAAACTGCAGCAGCTGACTTTCATTAGGTAAATTGTGAAGAGTTTCAAATGAACAATCCTGTATTGTCAGGTACAATTACCAGTGAAATCCAGCTTTCTGGTGAGTGCAGTGAAATGATAAAATATAAAGCTCAACGTGATGTCTTATAGCTGCGCTGGTTTCAATTACTAATGGTCTAGGAAGTTAAGACTGGAAAGAGCGTGTCTGAGGCTGCCAGAGTGAGCCTATAAAAAGCCATACCCATGTCAGAGGGGACAATGAGACTTTTGATGCCTTTTATGGGTGCATATGTGGGTCACCCATGAATAAGCCCCCACTTTCTGTAACCTTTTGCTTTATACAGCTCAGTAGAAGTGTTTTATTAATGTTTCAGTCAAAATGAATAGTTTACCACCACATCGCTTTGAATTTATTGCTGCTGTACTTTGACCCTGTGCAAACAGTAGCGTCATGAGTAAATCACGACATGTTTGCGCCAAGGGTTTTAAAAGGTCATAAATTTGGTTCAGTACTACTTTTCTTCACTTTTTCTTCCACAGTTCAGTGGAGTAGTTGAAAAAAGTATTCAAAGTGATTTTATTTTTAGTTTATTTATTCAGGTAATATCATACTGTATTATAATATACAATGTGTAATCCATTGAAAGGCTACCATTTAATTTAGTTTTTTTTTTTTAGCAAAAAATTAATTTACACATATATTTTGTGATTTTACAAAATAGTTATTTGAACTTTCTATTTATTAAAGAATAAAAAGCAAATATTAAAAAAAAAAAAAGCAGTACAAGTTTTTTTTTTTTTTTTTTTTTGAGTATTGGTTGTTTATTAAACACCAAATCAGAATATAACAAATATTTCTGAAGTATCAGAAGGATAATATATTATTTTGTAAAATTGTAGTAATATTTCTGTATTTCAACTACTGTTGTATATCATAATTGGCTAACAGCAGTGTGTATAATTATGAATCGTTCAAATAAATGTAAATTCATAATGATTTCTGGCCTTGTCTTTTTTTCACAGGGTATTACACTCTTTATTTCTTCAGTCCATAAATGCATGAATGGTGATTAGAAAAGTAAGAGCATTTCCAAGGTGAGTAAGATTTAGTTTAAACTAGAAATATCATTTTTGAAAGATATATCTCTTTGTTTGTGTGTGTCTATTCTTTTCCCTTTTTTAATCTCTCTTAAGAGTTCAATTCAGTCTGCCCCTTCAGCACCAGGAAGACATGGCACAGAACAGCACTAGAAGGGGGCCACCAGGCCCCTAATGGAGAGTGATTTATTGAATGGCTTTGGCTTGCTGTTGGCCCTGGGCCTGTCTCCTAATTGAGCACCTGGTGCTGCATGGGAAAAGTTAATATGATATAAATTGATACTGTGGCAGCGGCCGTGGCAGGGCTCTGGAGGCAGCATGGACTCATGCCTGCTTCCCCATGGAGATAGGACCAGATGCTCCAGGAGGCAGGCGGAGCAGCATGGGAACACTGAGGTGACAGATAGGCCTCACGTGAGGCTGGAGAGGTGGGTCAGAGTCGTGTGACTGCAGATGTTGTGCTGGAGTTTCTAGTTATTGATTCTGATACCATCCGTGTTGAAACAGAAGACTGGGAAATTATAAATAATGGTGAAATCCTGGAGTCGTGATTCATGTTGTTTTGTCAGTTGGATTGTACATTACTGTTGTTCTCTACACCTGAATGAATAATGTGTAACAGATATGGTGCACTTTAAGCACCTAATGTTGTCAGCAGAATCCATTAAATATTTCTGAAAATTCAACAGTATTAAACACTTATCAATATTACTTTATTTAACATATGAAAAAATGTGTTATTAGACATATTGTAGACTTAATTTGATGTTTGCATAAACATAAATATAAACTAATATGTATTAGAGTACTACATGTGACCAGATAGATATACATTCATTCAAATGTTTAGGGATTGTATTATTTATTTATTTATTTATTTATTTATTTATTTATTTATTTATTTATACATGCATGAATGAATTAATTAAATTAATAATTTAAATGGCTACTTTTGTTAACCAAAAATGAATAACATTTATAATGTTCTGAGATATTTCTATTTCAAATAAATGCTACTATTTTGAACTTTCCAATTATCAAAGAATCCAGACAAAAAATAAATAAATAAATAAATAAAATAAAAATAAAAATAATAATAATAATAATAATAATAATAATAACTATATTACTATGATACTATAAAAACTATAATAACTAATAATATCTATAATAACTATAACTATAAAACTATAATAATAATAATAATAATAATAATAAGCACAAATAATACTGATAATAGTAGGAAAACAAAAACATTGATAATGATGTTCCTTGAGCAGCATATCAGCTAATTGCCATCACAGGAATAAACTATAAATAATATTTTAAAATACAGAAGATGTAGTAGATACAGTAGAAATAATGTAGATAAAAAAAAAATGAAATAATGTGCGCATCATATACAATTTTCAAAAGCATAAAAAAACACTAAATTTGTAGTATACTGTACATTTAGCATTTCTTTCTCAGAGACCAAAATTATGACTGGTTCTTTATGCTAACAGTGAATAAAGATATAGAAAGGCAGGTAGTCGCACTCAGCCTGTATAAACCCTGTGGAGTCACACAGAAAAGTCAGTTTTAGCATTTTCCTTTCGCCCCTTCATCTAGAGAGAGGGAGGGAGAACGAAAGAAGAAAAAGTGCCTGTTCTTTGTGGGTCCCCCCTGAGGACGGTTGCGTCTTGACAGCTCACTCCCACAAACGAAACAGAGTGCCAGATCCATTCAGCAACCCTGTTCGTTTCTCTGTCCCACTCCTCTCCTCTTACCCCAGCAAATCAGGTGCTGAATATACAAAACCTATGCCCACTGGCAGCTTCAGACTGCAGATCAGTGAGATGGGAAAAAAAGACAATCTGGTAAAAAGTATTTTTTCAAAATATTTCTTTTCCTGCCTAGCTACATTCTGCCAAACTCACAGTCCAAAGCACACAGGCTTTTCCAGAATAATCTTCTGAGGGAATTCCGCTCTGTAGCTCTTCTGTAGCTCTTCTTAGTACTCCTGTGTCAATACAAAGAATTGCATGGCTTTGGATGGATTTAACACCTTCCTTCTCCATTTAGACTTACAAATATTCCTGCCTGAGTGCATTTCACTTTTCACAGTTCACATGCCATGATTGTTCCAGAGAAAACGGGAGTGTTGAAATCCGATTGCAATCTAGATTGCGGATCGGAAGAATGCGAGGAACCAAAGCCACTTATATTAGCTTGTTGTTGTTCACTTTCAAAGTTTAAGATATTTCCCAACAGTACTACTGACGCCTGTCCTTACGGTTACTCTGAACTGACCAAAACCCCCACATAGTTCCTACAAAGAACACTGTTGATTTATTTATTCCCATATTTAGCTTAAACCAAGACTTGCATTCCTCTGCCTCTTCAGAGGGTGTTCACCCACCACATTATGTTTTCATTGTGATTTGGCAGAGCACGCAAACCTCGACTTGTGCGGTAATTCCCGATGTTGAGAAATACTGAGACTGTGTCAGAATGGTATGAGTCTCTTCTCTTGGCCGCATATTTATGTTTCTTTTCTATTTCATCAACTCCCTGGTGCAGAACTCCAGAAAATGGTTTCTGTAGCAGAATTATAAATTAAAGCTTTTAGTTGTTTTTTTTTGTTTTCAGAAGTATAACAATTTATAAACCTAGATTATTTTTCTACACAAATAATTTTACCTAAATTGAATTACATGTAATGATATTCTGTGCACTCAATCCTCCTTTTAAGAACGTGTAAGTAATTGGTTTATTCATTTAGATGAATTGAGCTGGTCAGTGTCACCCTGCTTTGGACTTTGGCTAAGAAAGGCTTCACAAATTAGTGGATTATTTCTTAGCCAAAGTCACGCTAATTAAAAGACTTCTGGAACACTATTTAATTGTCTTTTTAACAACTGTAAGATGTAAGATTTTTTTTTTTGTTTGTTTGTTTTTTTTTTTTTTGTATTCCCATGCAGAAAGATCCTTCACATGTTCATACACATAAATATGTAGGACAATTTACACGTTTTCATTTGCCTGTCTGTGGTAATTTTGGTTCCTTTTAGTTCCTGGCTTTTCTGCTTTATGAACCGGAGTGTACAGTATCTGGACAATATTGAGTTTCTTTCCACCCGTGTAGGCTGATGAGTCTTGACATCATGTCCTTTATGAGGCACCACAGTTTCTGTCATGAGTGCAGTCTTCTGTGCAGCCATTCTGCTTCCAGCTTCTGAAATCACAGTACCACACAACTATTAAATACTACTACTATTCCTTACATTTTTTATATAGCGCTTTTCTAGGTACTCAAAGCGCTTTACATAGTCTTGGGACATAGACAAAGACATAGTGTCCTCATCCACTACTACTACTACTACTACTACTACTACTACTACTATTACTACTAATAATAATAATAATTATAAATCAGGCTTCCTAGACATAGTGATGGGGGTAAAAAGAGTGGGAGGTGAGTGGTATCCCAGGAGATTGTTGTAGTAAACTAGAAAATAATCTACAGTATAAGAAATGCTTTTATTGGTCAGGCTATTTTACGTCATTTCCTTGTTTTATATAGGGAACAATATAATCTCATTATATTGCTCATGCATTGTTAATTTTATTAACTTATATAAAGTATTATTCCACTTTTTAAAGTGATTTAATTTATGAACCACCTAAAATGCCATAGGAACTGTAGCACATATACTTCTGCTAAAGTTTGGGGTTTGGGGATTGATTGGTTGGTTGGTTTGTTTGATTGATTGATTGAAATGAATACATTTATTGGGCAAGGATGCATTACAGTTGCATTACAAAACAGAAAACAGTTATCTTTAATACAAATTAAACACAGCTGAAGGACTCGTTAGAAACTTCCAGGCAAGTGTGTTGGAGCAGGTTGGAGCTAAACTTTCCAGGACAGTGGCCCTCCTGTAGCTGGATTGGAAATCCTAGAAATAAATCCTGCTTTTGTCAGTGTAAGAGACTTGTTTTTATTCCAAAAACATTAAGCAAATGCTAATGACCCAGAATTTTTGAACAGAGGTGTTTAAGTCAAAGCACCTTTACACAGCTCCAGCATTCAAATAAAGCACAGAGAAGACATCAGTATTTCTTTGTACTGGAATGTGGTTAATTGTATCATTTATAGCATATTTCTGTTTGGCACACCAGTATGGTCTCGTAAGTGTGGTTTGGATTCATGCTCATCCGTAGAAGGCAGAGTTCACAGAGCACCTGCTCCACATTCCAACTGCTCCATAACCTGCTAAAGTCACCCTTCTCCATCTACAGCTTGCTTGCTTTCTTGTGAGAGACCGACACAAAAAAAGAAGAGAAAATGACTGTTGCTGACCGCTGAAAACAGCTGCAATTCTGAGGTTGATATATTGATCGACACTAAGAAATAGAGCATAATGGAAACAACAGAACATTTCTGTAACAAGTACAAAAAAAACAGTCTATCCTGACAACTGCTGTATGTTATATGAGAGTAAAATTGTAATGAGTAAATTCTGAAAGAGTGTCACTTTATCTCAAAGGGTTATCATGCAGGTGAAAAACAACTAGTACAGAATGAGCGTGGCTAACCGTTACATACGTTATTGTGGAATTAAGTTCTTTTTTTTATTTTTATTTTTTTTATCCTTGATGTGAACCAGACAGGGTTCAAGTGAGGAAAGATGTAGCAGGCCCAAGTTTTAAAAGAAAAAAGATGAAATATATTTTGCAGAATGATTTTCATTCTATACACAAGATGATGATTTCCATTAAGTCATTTTAGTCCAACCACACTCTCTGTGAGGACCGTTATGATGGAATACTGATAAAGCTAGGTCATTAAGAGTCTAACCTTTCCCAGGGGTGAATATTTTTCCTGTCTGAATAATAAATAATATGAAGAGAAAAGCAAAAGGCAGAGAGATAAAAGTTTAATGGAATGTTTTCAGTTCAGAGGTCGTCTATGCTCTAGCTATTTGTGAGCACTCTTTAGCTTCGAATGACTTGTAAATGAACTGCTTTGTCTGTTCATTGGACTTCAACGGTAATGCAGTTCCCTATACTGATAATGTAGTACCTTATTGTGCTGCTTACACTACTGTTCGATTTGGGGTGATTTTTTTTTTTTTTTTTTTTTTTTTTTTATATACAATTTTAATCATATTAAAACTTTTATTCAGGGACACATTCAATGGATTAAAAGTGGTCAAGTTAAAACTGAGTCTTGTCAAAATATGGCAAAAGAAACATTGTGTTTGCACAGTTTTTCCTCCTTGCTATTTCCATCACAAAAGTTTTGTGTGTGGATGCAAAGTTTCTCAGTGGATCACAACATTGTTTGCAAGAGAATGGAAATGCATTAAAATATAATTTATTACAATATGTAATATGTAATACAAAAATATTTTTTTGCTCCATAATTAATATGTAAATAGTCTTCAATGTAAAAATTAAATATACAATCAAACCTACATTTATTCAGACACCTTCAACATTTCTCACATTATTACAGTTTTGCTATATATATCAACAATTATATCTGGTGTATGAATAATTTTTGGTTTGACTGTTAAAACTGCAAAGTAATTCAGTCAAGAGCAGTGAGTGATTTTCTTTCATTTTCTTGGATTAACATTACAGCAGCCAGTAGCTAAATTAGGCGTGGTCACTTTAAGAGACGATGAACGCATCCAATATAATACACATCCCATTTTTTTCCTCAACTGTTTACTTTCACTTAAGAAATAACTGACAGTTTTTTCGAGCATAATTTCCAAGGTGGATATTTTGACATATTTTGTATATATTTGTCGGCACAAGAGCAAAAATAAGCAAATTCGGTCTTTAAGTGTTTTGAGACGCAGAAGAGAGCTCGGTTCAGTGTTGCTGTCCGTGAACACAGCGCGCGAGTAATCAGCTACTCTGTTCAGCTTTACCGCGTCTTGTGTTTGGATGCTTTAATGTTTAAATCGACAAGCTGTAAGGCTTAAAAACATGTGAAAAAGATAAGCTTTCGTGACGATGCGTGACGATATATATATATATATATATATATATATATATTAGGGCCGGGACTTTAACGCGTTAATTGAGATTAATTAATTACACAAAAAATAACGCGTTAACTAAGATTAATTAATTACAGAAAAAAAATTCCCGCATTTTTAATAACTTATTTTTGCACCGCGGAACGTTTCTCACTGGATGAGTTTCGGCGGACCGATTATACTGGAGCACCGACTAGCGTTCGCATATCACCACAGCAGCACATCGAGCCTCAAGTATCACCTAAACGCAAAACATATAGCAGCTAGCGTGGACTTTACATTTTATGTTGAACTATGTATTATTTTGTTGGTGCAACAGTTTATGTTGAACTCTTTATTGTTTTGGCCAAGGTTGTTGAGAGTTGGACTTAGTATGTTATGGCCTCTGAAGCAACAGAGAGATGTTTTCTAATAGTCAGTGTTTCTAATGTTCTGAATGTAATTGGCAGTATTGTGTTTTACTTAAAAAAAAAAAAAAAACACTTTAAAGAAGGTTCCAGCACCTATAAGCTACCTGAATTTCTGAAATGTACTATTTCTAAATTGTTTCTAAATATGCTATTGATACACTTCATGGCAAAAATTGCACTGGTCTGCTAGACTTGGTTGAACAAAAATAAATAATATTTTGTTGCTTAAGCTTATGTATTCAGTCATTATTCAATGGTATACTATAAATCCATGTGAAAAAAATTACTTCTCACTGTTCTCAGGTCAAATATTTATATGCGAATAAAATGCGATTAATTTCGATTAATTACAAAGCCTCTAATTAATTAGATTATTTTTTTTAATCGAGTCCCGGCCCTAATATATATATATATATATATATATATATATATATATATATATATATATATATATATATATATATATATATATATATATATATATATATATATATATTTCTTAGGTCTGCATCCTGCAAAGTGGTTTGTGATTGTAGCTCCGCTTCTCTGTTGAATCTTCATCTTACTATCACTCTCTGTTGTCTGAAGTGATAAAATATAAAACTTAATTACCACCATGTCCGATATTATCTATTAAACTAATTTGACTAATCTGACCACATGATTGAAATTTTGAATTGTGATTGCAGCGTGCCTACAGCACGTTAACACTCGTGAGCCGCTTAGCTTAACATTCAATATCCATCCGCATTTCTTTTCGCATCTATTACCATTGTAATATATATATATATACATATATGTATATATATATATATATATATTTTTTTTTTTTTGTTGTTGCCCAGTTTTGTTTCTCTCTCTCACACCTTGTTCATCAAGCAACAGTGGTAAGTCAGAATCATTCCTCAATCACGGTGAGTAATGGCTACTTCTCCTGCTATTGTTGTTTGCACCGCTTGCCACATGTACAGTTTAGCTTTAGTTGTGGGTCAAAACACTGCTCTTCCATTCCAATCAAAAATTTAAACAGGTTCTCCCCACTCAGTGATGCACCCACTGTGAAACCTGATGAAAGCGCTCAAGTTATTTGTCTAAGTGGTGCACGCAGAATAACATAGGTTTCATAGACAATTGGACGAGCTTTTGGGGCAGACGTGACCTGTTGAAAAGAGATGGTCTTCATCCCTCCTGGGGTGGTGCAACTCTTTTCTCTTGAAATATGGCACATAGTCTTAGAGTTTGCACTTGACTAACTGGTGCCACAGAAATTTGTTAATTCTTAGCACATCTATTTTCTGTATTCCTCAGAGGGCGGGGTTCAGGTATGACTAGTTTGAAGTAATGGTGCTTCATATAACATTATCCAGAGAAACGTCATGGTTATGTATTGTAACCCTCGTTCCCTGAAGGAGGGAATGGAGACACCACGTCGGTGACCAACAAAAATTAGATATTGCTTCGATGTCTACTTTAGGTGTAAACTAAATGAGCTAATGCAAATTGGCATGCAATTATTGCATCCAGCTGCTGCTGATCAGCGAGGGTTACCATACATAACCGAGACGTTCCCTTTCAGTTGGTCACTCTGGATGCCACGTTGGTGTCCAACGAAAATGGGATCCCTACCAAAGCGCCATGGGTGCTGCCCCTTCCAGTGCCCTGTGCGAGCAACCTGTGCCCCTATTAGGTGTAGGCCGGGGCTCGGAACAAGTAGTTCACCATTGTCAAAGCATTACCTCACTGGGTGAGATTAGATAACACTGGGAAAATGTACCTGTTCCACTTGGAACAGGGATGCTGTTGAAGCCCCATCCTTCCCGAAGGAGGTCTCGGGAGCAAATACACATGTAGCATCCTTTTAGGTGTATATGGAGAAATTTGATTAAAACCCTCTCGGGAAGGCAGAAGTCTGGAGGGGAAACAGTAGATCCTTCCTCAGAGGAATTGGCCAAGGAGGGGCTGTCGCGTGGAGCACTAGTTCGGGGAACCAGGTCCAAGTGGGCCAATATGGCCCCACTAGCAAGACTTGCTCCTCGTCCTCCCAGAATTTGCACAGTGTCTGTGCGAGAAGTATTTGTGTAGGCCCCGCGGCTAGCTGTGTGCCAGTGTGTCTGTGCCGAGAGTTCCCTCGGTCAGGGAGTATAACAACTGGCAGTAAGAGGTCTCTGAAGAAGCAAACAGGCCTACCTGAGTGGCTCCAAACTGGCTCCAAATCAGCTGGACCGTCAGGGGATGGAGTCACCATTCTCCTGGGACCATTGCTTGAGACTGTTCGTTGGCTGTACGGTTGAGCAGGCCGGGAACGTGAACAGCACGAAGTGACCTCAGAACCTTCCAACTCCAGGAGGAGGTGACGGGCGAGTTGCGACATGCAACGACCTTGACCACCTTGTCGGTTGATGCATGCAACGGACGGTGTTATCCATTTGGACCAGCATATGCTTGCCTCATAGGTGACCTTTGAGACGTTCAAGGCAAGGTGCACTACTAACAACTCTAGGCAATTGATGTGCCACCGCAGGTGCGGGTCGTCCAAACCCCTGCCCTGCTGTTGTACATGGCACCCCAGCCAGTGTGGTGGAGGCATCCGTGTAAACCACAGCATACCTGGAGATCTACTCTAGGGGAATCCCTGCCCAAAGAAATGCAAGATCTGACCACAGGGTGAGGGTTTGGCCACAGGCCGGTGTAACTTGGACACGATGAGTGCCGCACTTCCTGAGATTGTGCTAGTATCAGCCAATCATCTAGATAGTTGAGAATGCGAACACCTGCTCTCAGAGGGGAACAAGAGCCCCTTCTGTGACTTTCGTGAAGACACAGGGAGAGCCTGCAGGGTAGGACATTGTATTATGTGCGTTTCTGCGTCAACATCTTGAACGGGAGGTGATAAAGGGCCTGATTCAAAACTTGCAGATCCAAGATCAGTCCTAACCCACCACTTTTCTTGGGTACAATGAAGTAAGGGCTGTAAAACCCCGTCCTCATATTGGCTGGAGGAACCAGCTATATCGCGTTCTTCACCAGTTGGACTGTGATCTTTGCCTGCGGAAGAGGGGCATTGGCTGCTTTCACTGTAGTGAAGCAGATACTGCTGAACTTGGGTGCACGCCGGGCGAACACGCATAGCCGAGGCTGATGCTCCGTAGAAGCCAGCAAGATGGCAGTGCTGACCAGGTGCTTATAAACCATACAAGCGGGACTAGCGGAACCACAGCCGTACCCATGGTGGGGCAGCGAGGCGGAACAGTGGGGACCATCCTTTGGCGAAGAGCAGGCTGGGGCACTGCGGAGGGGTGGAGGCAGCAGCTGCCCGCAGGGGCAGGATGTGTCGGATTGCCTCAGTCTGCTTCTGGACGGCTGAGAACTGCTGGGAAGAGCTCTCGACTGCGTCACCGAAGAGGCCAGTCTGGGACACAGGGGCACTGAGAAACATAGCTTTTAAGGTGGAAGCAGCTTCCCCGCAAGCCGCATAGGCACCACCGATTATACCAGACGAATGCCTACAGGCCCGGGAAGGCAGTACTGGGTCTCCACACCAGGAGGTGGCGGACTTAGGACACAACTGCATCGCTACCGAGTGCCAATTACCCCTTCGCTTAGTTGGGGACACTTAATTTCCAGTGATATTAATCGACTTGATTGCACAGATACTATTTAAATTGAACTGAGCTGGATGATGTCATCACTGAATTCTATGATGAACTGCCTTGTTGCATTATTGGCATACTATGTTTCTATTTAATGCTGTTAATTTGCTTTGTCACAATCTGTATTGTTTAAAGTGCTAGATAAATAAAGGTGACTTGACTTGACTAGTCTTGACATTTAAATGCAGTTTCAATTGATTGTTTTTTCTTTATTTTAAAACACAATCTGAACTGGAGTGTCAAAGAGAATGTTAAGCGCTCAGGGAAAAAAAGGTAAACATCGGAATACAGAGGGAATACATTACTTATGAAATGTGAATACGGTAACATCCACCACCTGGTTTGAGACTGTTTCTTATCATTGACCTAGATATACAGGATGCTTGTGGGCTATTTTTAAAATTCTTTAAAATGAAGCTATCCATGTAATGCATGAGAGGAAATTATTATAGCCTCCTCCAATTGTAGATCTTATTTTGTAAATGATTTGCATGTGTTTGTCAGAAGGGAGAGAGTATTGCATCTCCTGCATTCATCCATACAAATGCTTGCATAATATGTGGCATCTCCTCAAGTGGTTCATAGTGGTGTACAGTATGTGGGGTGGTCCAATGATGCATGGATGTGCACTGCTTACCTCATGCATATTCTGTGTGACAGTGATAGAGAGCAGGTACAGTGCCTAACCTGGATTGAAAAGCAGCAGCAGATTAGACAGGACCACCTTGAAACCTCAGCTCTGTGTTAATCCAGACAGTTGGGGGAGCAGCCATCTCTGCCGCCTGTCTCTCAATTCACACCCATGACTACATATTGTACTGCTCAGCTCATAAGATGAGACAGGAACTGCAAAGCTGCAGCTTTATAACTGTGTTAAATGCAAAGCATTTACAGTGTAGCTTTGAAATGACAGGCCACAATGCAAGAGAAGCATACTTTAATACAAAGAGATGTATGAATATATAACACTATAGAGATGTCAGTGAGATGCAATTTTGTAAGAGCAGAAAAGTTTATGTCATCATATTTATGTCGTATAAATCCACATGGATCAGATGGTGCTACCTTTCATCATAGATGCTTGTTGTAGCCTCACTTTATATATATATATATATATATATATATATATATATATATATATATATATATATATATATATATATATATATATATATATATATATTCACTTACATTCAAGAGATGGTCTGAAACCTTTAGCAGCATCTAACAAATAAGAGGATATAAACTGTGTTGGTGATTTCTATGTAGCATTGGTGTTAGGCCAGCAGAGGCAGCAGATATGCACTCATGTGCACATATTTACAGATGTCATGATTGTTTTCCATTCTGTTTTGAGAAGAATGTTAGTGCAAATAATCAAATGTGGTAGCACAGAGACATGCATGGAGTCAAAAAAAAAAGGTCTGCTGAATGTACACTAACTTTCAAAATGTTATTTTAAAAGGGTCATGTGTCACCCACTGCTCCGGGTGTGTGTTCACAGTGTGTGTGTGTGTTCACTGCTCTGTGTGTGTGCACTTCGGATGGGTTAAATGCAGAGCACGAATTCTGAGTATGGGTCACCATACTTGGCAGAATGTCACGTCATGTCATATGTCTATGTCACTATGTGGAAATATTTGCATAATATCGCCCAAATGTTCACACAAAGAAAGAAGGTGCGGTTTCAGTTACCGCAGTTAGTATTGAAGCAACCATGTCAGGGAGATGTTGAGTGGATGAAAGCAAAAGCACTATATTTGGCCTTCCGAAAGTAGATGCATATAGGAATCTTTAAGATTACTTATAATAGAACAGGAACTCATTTTAAGGACGTCCATTTCATGAACCTAGGAGAGGAGGTACTTCTGACTTGGTTATAACAATCTGGAGTTTATTTACGTATCTGTACAATCTGCCGCTACTGTACGTATGTTTTTTTTATTAGTTTAAGTATTTGCTATTGAGTGTTCAGATGCAGAGTTTTGCACGGTGTGTGTGTGTGTGTGTGTGTGTGTGTGTGTGTGTGTGTGTGTGTGTGTGTGCGTGCATGTGTGTGTGTGTGTGTGTGAGAGAGAGAGAGAGAGAGAGAGAGAGAGAGAGATGGTCCACTAAACAGTGGAGTCAGCTGTGTTAACCGTCAGTGGCATGTGTTCTGCAAACACATCTGAACTTCACATACGAACAGTTATTTGTATGTTTCCACGAGACAGAATCAGAACAATACAACTGGTCTCAATGGGCTGGACATTTGGGAGAGAGAGCAGAGTCGGAATGCAAATGTGGAACACTTATATAAACAGGCTCAAAATTATACAAAGGCTGAGGTTGCTTGAAAGGACTTTGGAAGAACTACTTAGAGAAGAGTCTGTCGTGATTTCTGGGATAAATTAACTGTCTGTTCTTCCCAAAATGCATTTCATTTATAAACAGGCATAATTCATTGTGTGAAGTCATAATGACACTCTGAGTTGAAAATTGCTTTAATACATGCCTTTTAGCACAATCAGTAAAAGTGTCAGAAAAATGGGTTTCCAGGATAAAAAATAAATAAAAAAATACATATAATAATAAATAAATAAATAAACCATCCAAAAATACTTGGACATATATAATAAATGAGTAATTAATCAAAAGGTTACATATTTATGTAAAACAAAGAAGTCTAAAAGAGGTTACACACAGTTTGCAGATGGGCTCCTGTAATTGATTGGCTCAAGAACAAGACCAGTACCACATCTGCCTTGCTGAAATAAAAGATTCCCTTGTCTCTTGTTAAAAGAGATAATACAGTTATCAACACCTGTCTAGCTATTTTGATAATTTAATAGGGGACTTACAGTCTTTTAAAACAAAATATGTGGTTTGCTGATATCATATCTGATTCTGAATAACTTAAAATGCTATCAAACGTATTTGAATAAAATGAGTCTTATAGGATAGAGCATTGATTATGATTGATTAGTATTTTCTTTGATTGTGAATTTATTTCTTATTTAAGCTTCTTTTAAAATGTAAGATTTACTTTTACTCATTCTGAGGCAATACGTGTTTGCATAGATAAACATTAGCAGTTTTACCTGATTTAATAAAAGTTCTGACTGCTCAAGTCATGCCACTTAACCAATAAATACTGTATAAGCTTGTGTAATAGACAATTAATTCTACCTGCTTGATACATTAAGTATATATATTTTTTTCTTTTCTAGCAAATGTTTTTATGTAGTATTATCTAGGGATGCACTTAAATTAAAATTATTGGCTGAACCCGAAACAGAACAAATTTAAACACTGGGCTGAAGGCTAAATACCAAAATCCCAAAACAGTTTTTCACATCCTTTCTCTTTTTTTTTTTTTTTTTTTTTTTACCATTACATTAATTAAATGTCCAAAATGTGCCTTTTACTGTTTTTTTTCGCTTTAAATTAAAAATAATAATTATATATATATATATATATATATATATATATATATATATATATATATATATATATATATATATATATATATATATAATAAAATCCCAGTATTATCACAAAAAAGTTTGCCATGCCATCTATCTTTCTAGGGCTAGAGAATCTTCACATATATCTATATACATCTATATGTTTTTTCTTTATTTTTCTTTTTTTTCATGCTGCCTCATAGTCTGACCATGAAGTTGTTGCAGATAAAGCAATCTTCCCCTCCTTTTAGAGCTCCAAAAATGTGCTAGGATGCTGTGAATATTAATGGCCTTATCCAACCTTGGCCTCCCATGAATGACAGGGATGGGAAATGCAAGCGGGAATCTAATAAGACCTGATTGTCAACATGGCGTTGTTTGTTGCTTTGGCTGCAATTAAACTCCCAGGCCTGTGTCCCCATGTTGATGGAGAAAAATGAGCAACGCAGCAGTAGTTGGTAATCATTATAACACGGAGGGGTGAAGGTCAAGTGCTTCGATTGGGGTGCTGTGGTATGCTATTGAAACACCAAGGCGTTACTTGTCCTTTTTTAAAGTGTTCCAAAATATGTCGATCATTCTATCTATTGATCTATCGATTGTTTCTATCTGTCTCCTTTTCTGTGCAATCCAATTTTAGGTCTGGCGAACCGAAATTGCTTTTTATAAAACGTGTGCTCTAAAATGTGATTTTGACTGTAAAATTGTAAAAAAAAATACTGTAGTTCTCAATAATCATGGATTGCACTGAAAAACATGATGCATTCTGAGATACATGTAAAGACTTAAAACTAGTACCTACTAGAATATAATTGGTTTAGCAGGTTTGCGAAGTGAATTTAATGACACAAACCAGATCAGTCACCGAAAAACCTTTAGTACTGTACATGGGAACATGAGTTGAATGAAGCAAAAGCAAACCTCTCTACCTTTATCAGACTGTATGAACACATGAATTTTGAACTCATATGTTTAAATACAGGCTTTTATTATTAGAGCTTTCTCCCATGTCATTGAGACATTTAAACACAAAGCAGTTCCCCAATTTTGTTCTAAGCAAGGTTTGCTGTCTTATAATTCTACCTTTGGACCAGGGAGTACTCAGCTTTGTAGCTCAGCTTTGGCTTTTGCCAGAGGCTAGAGAGACAATAGCCCTTTTTGTAGCAGAGGAAATCCCAAAAGGAGATCTGCTTTCTTTGACTTTTTACTCCTAAGTTCCCAGTCAAAAGAAGCTGAATTCTGCTAGCACAATATGTAACTGAGAACCAGGCATCTCTCAGGATTGAATATGTCGCTATAAGGTGTAGTGGTTACACTACAGGGCCTGATACAATTACTCTGCCCTCTTTTAGCACATTTGACTCATTAAACCATTAGAACTCTTGGAAAGAAGATTTGTTTTGAATTAATGTTGCACTTTCTTTTTTTAAATGCACCGATGTTGTACTAAATTCTAAAATCATTTGTTGTTCATTGATGTTTGTGAGCACTGTAAGTTTCATTAAAGGTGCATGGGAATAGCATTAGGATGAATAGACAGCGATTTAATTTGATAATTTGATATATTGGAATTGTTTACTATACCATTTAAAACTTCATTTACATATATTTTCCTCTATTGAGGCCACTTGTTTCAGATTTGAGTATCCGAACATCTGAGAGCATCTCTGTGTTTCTCTTGAGTCTAACGGTGTGCACAGTCATGAAATGAAATGTTCCATTAAGAATTTCCTGACATGAAAGATGCAAGGAGATTTTGGTTTCTGCTGTTATTAGAACAGATTAAATACACGGTGCTGTCGAGACATGCCCCAGAGACCAGTCATTCAAGAAGATAATCTATCTGATCTTATCTCCATCTTTGCTATAAAGTTACTACAGAATAGTAACACAGCTGCAATTTTTTTTTTTTATTTAGCCAAGAGTGCTTTGTTGCAGAAGGGTTGATTTCCAAAAAAGAAACTGACAAGAATCACAGAAGAAATTGATTTTAGATACACATATATGCATATACACGAGGCTGCAGTCGATGAGATTTTTTAATGTTTTTGAAATCACCAAGAAACCACAACATTTATTTATTTATTTTTTTCAATGTGATTTGAAGTTTTAATGAACACCCACGAAAATTAAATGAGCACCCAGGTGAAAATACAGCAATATGGCCTAAAGCAAAATTGACCTTAAAATACCACCCAGTAATAAATTATTTAGAAGCCTACAGTACATTTATGCTCTAAACTACTTTTTCCTGAATTGGGTTGATTCATACTTTATGTCTCAATGACTCTGTTTCGATTATCTAAGCATTCTCTATTTGTCATATTCCCAAATTGAAAACTCTAGTGTCTGTCCCTGTAAATGTTTCAGCTTTCACAGAGTAGAAAGTCTTCATGCCGCTGATGCAGATGTAACTGGTTTTGTGTGACACAGTCTGTAGCCTTTAGCTTCATTCAGATTCACAAATGCGTACTCCAAAGCATTTTATTATACTTGTTCAGTCCAATTTTGTTATTCTTTTTTTATTTTTTTGACAACATATCTTTGGACTGTCCATGGTAAACTACTGTGCTGCAAAGAGATATCTCATGGAGAAAATCCTCAGCATTAATACTGTGGATCTGGAACAGTTTTTAGACTCATGTCTGCTGGTATGCTGAGTGAAATCAAGATCACTAAGGTACTCAAAAAAAGCTTTTCTTTTTCTAAGATCCAAACACAGAATGGCTGTGTGGGAATGCCAAGTGTGCAGTAAAGTAGTTTGCATATGTTGTAAACAATCATCAGGTTTCTCTCAAATATCTCTTATACTGCTTCTTTGTGTTGTGGATATGTACATAATTTTTTTTTTTTTTTAGGCATTCTTAAATCTGTGAAATCATGTAATGAATGTAATACAGTCTTGCTCCAGACAAAAAAAAAAAAAACACCAACAACAAAAACTAAACCTAGTTGAAAGCGTACCGAGCTGTGTAGATTCACACTGATGGCATCAAAACTATGAATTAAGACGTGGAATTATAAAGGAATTATATACATAACAAAAAAAAAAGTGTGAAACAACTGAAAATATGTCATATTCTAGGTTCTTCAAAGTAGCCACCTTTTGCTTTGATTACTGCTTACACACTCTTTCATTCTCTTGATGAGCTTCAAGAGGTAGTCACCTGAAATGGTCTTCCAACAGTCTTGAAGGAGTTCCCCGAGAGATGCTTAGAACTTGTTGGACCTTTTGCCTTCTGTCTGCAGTCCAGCTCACCCCTAAACCATCTAGATTGGGTTCAGGTCCAGTGACTGTGGAGGCCAGGTCATCTGTCGCAGCACCCCATCACTCTCCTTCTTGGTCAAATAGCCCTTGATGCCTTCAGTGTGACTCTACAATTTTCATAGTCATGAAAATAAAGAAAACTCTTTGAATGAGAAGGTGTGTCCAAACTTTTAGACCAAAAGTCTATATATATATATATATATATATATATATATATATATATATATATATATATATATATATATATATATATATATATCCCTAATGGCAATTACGTTACATTTATTTATTTATTTATTTATTTGTATTCATTGATGCATTATTACAAATTGAGCCATTAAGATGTGAGACTCATATTTTTCTGTCTTTAATCCTGTGCCATTCTGTGCCTAATGTGAATGCAGAAAAAAAAGAAAAATCATACAATTTCAAGGCTACAGAATTTAATGTAATGAAATGTTAAAGTTGTGTTTCATCATGTGAATTCCAGGTTATTCGTTATGCTACAGTACTGTACAAAAATTACTGTTTGGTGACATTAGAGTAAATGCTCTTGAAAGATCTGAGAAAAATTATCCCCACTGGAACGGGGCTTTTTCTGCAACTGCTATGGAGCCTGAAGGCAACACATACCTATGGGATTATATACAATTAGATGGCCATAATAATAAAATAATCCTGACAGAGTGATTAAGAGCCTGCTGTGAAATATGTTGCTGTTGAAATACAATAAATTAAATAAATGCACTTAAAATATTGATTTGTCTTAAAAAAAAAAAAAACAAGTCAGATGAAAGACAATGTTATGAGAGGAATTATATGGGATTATATTAAATGCACAGTCCCTTAAATATGACATTAGTTTGCCATTTATGTAAAGGTTAACTCTTTTTGTCACCTTTGTGTCTCTTTGCCACATGTTGGTTGTGGTCAGTAGTTAAAGATTTGAGCTTCTCATGAAGAGGTTAGAAGGTTCAATTCCAGAAAAGGGTGACCCAATAACTGGAGAATTACAGTCATCCCACTTCTGCCCTGAAACGGTTTCACCTGTGAGCAAGGCACTTAACCCAAGGCTTTCTCCACGAGGATGCAATTTCCTTACTCTGAAGTGGTTTTGGCAAAAAAAAAAAAAAAAAAAAAAAAATAATAATAATAATATATATATATATATATATATATATATATATATATATATATATATAAAAAAATATGTTGCAATGTCAGTACATATGTAAAAAAAAAAAAAAAAAAAAAAAATACAAATTCGACCACTGACTATAGTTTTGTTGCAATATCAGTATGTCAGTACAAAAAAAAAAAAAAAAAACACATTGGTTTGCATTCACTTCTGCAGTTTTAGAAATTAGTTTTACATTTGTCACAATTAGTGCACAATGAAACAAAAACATAAAAGTAGTACATTTATCAGTAAATGGACACCAATTTATTTACCCATTTTTTTTACCATAGACAGCATATATACAACAGAAACAAAAAACTAAGTAAATAATCCCGTTTCTGTCAGAACAAAACATTTCGGCTCTTTTATTAACTGAATTCCTGCAGTCATGCTCAATTAGCATCGCTTGAGACATTGAACTCCATTATAATGCAAGTAATATATGTCAATTGACCTGGAAGTTTAGATGTTGATTACATTTGGTTCTCATTGTATACAGTTCCCTGTGGATAGCAGAAAGGGAAATGTAACATAACATTTAAAAATGATCACTCTACAAGAAACATTAGTGACTTTAGCAGTGTGGGGGCAGCTGCTGAGATGTCTTTTTAACAAACTGGCCAAGAGAAACAAGTAGAACCTTTTTGTTACACTAATTTAAAATTGTGAGCATGTAGAAACTGCCATACTGAATGTGAATAAATCCAAATATCCATACAGATATCCTTCATGCTGGGAAATACATTATCCTGTCAGTTATAGATTACAATAAATAATTTTTATACAGAACTGAATAATTTCCCTAAGACAGGTAATGATGTTATTCCCAATACATTTCCAACATATAATAGATGTTAGCATTGAGGAAGCCCGGATCATGTCTTAACATTTTGCTTAAAGCTTCCCTGAGGCATCGGTTGTTACTGCAGCAGAGTCTGGTCAAGAAGGCACTGGCCTTTCTGAGCCTCACAAACCCCACAGTCATTTCCGTTTAATTCATCTCTACAATAAAGACTGTCATCCTGAAACACTGCTAACGAAAGTCGATATGATTCAACTTGGGCCTCCTTCAGTGTGGATGTTGACACAGTTGGATTTACTATGTATACAGTTTTCCAGGGTTAATCTGATAAGATCTATGAAGTACTTCTAATGAAATCAAACCTTATACAAACAAAGGAGGTGTGCCCAGTTTATTGTGTTTACATTTGTGAGACGTTTAGGAAATACTGAGATAGAAAGAAAAGTTTAAACATAATTTTAAGAGTCAGAGTTTTGTGTTTCCTTTATTTACTTTGGCTTATGCTTTTTAACATACACATATTTGTATTGATATTTATGCTGATCTCAATATTTATATATATCATATATGTAGTAGTAGTAGCAGTAGTAGTAGTAGTAGCAGCAGTGTTGTTACTGTAAAAAAACTAAACAAAAAAAGAATAGTTTTCTTTTATTAAAATAAAGAAAAAAATATATATAAATTATGCATGAAAAAAAAACCTTTAATTAAAATAACAAATGTTGCCTTGCAAGCAGTGGTGTAATGTAACAAAGTTAAAATACATTTTAGGAGTATCTAAGGCCTACTTTACTTGACTTTTTATGTTACAGACAACTTTTACTTTTTCTCCACTACATTTCCTAAATAAAATGTATAGGCTACTTTTACTCCGATACATTTTCCCTAACTATGTTTGTTACTTACTACAAAATATTCAGAAGAACAGACTGCAGGAAAGCAGGTTTGACGAACCAGTGGTCTGGCGTTTGCGAGTTAGACCCTTAAAAAACACCTTTTATCACGTGCAAACAAGTGTGAGATGCGCACAACCACAAATTACTTCATTTCCCACTCAAATCGAGTCGGGGGTGTGCAATGCATCATCGTCTGCGATAATATGTTAAGTGTTGTTGTAATGATGTGCAGTCCGATGTTTACAAGTAGGCTATATCACCAAATCATACACAGAGTGCACACAGATTGATTTACTACTCTATTAAAACCCCAAATTCAGTCATTCTAAATTGTAGATATTTATATCATTTCATGTAGGCTATAAGGCCTAGTTAACTTAATCTATATCACACAAAGAGTACCGTTTTTCTGCAGATGCATGAACACATTAAATACTAATTTTATACAAGTTCAGTAAAGCAATAAATGACTTATATTTTAGACATAATTTTGCTTGTTTTTTCTCAATTTTGCTAACGAAAATAGTTCCAAACAGCACTGTTTTGCATCTCTGAGCAATGGACGCTATTTATTTATTGAATGAATCAGCTTTTTGAACGAATCGGTTGAATAAATGATTCAGTGATTCAATAATTAACACAGTCAAATGCTTTGTTTCTGAATGAGTTAGCCGTTTAATTTCAATTTATTTCTTTTCATGTTTTAAATGACTGCTTGCAAGCTAAGTGAAGTCAAACAGGTTTTTTTATTTATTTATTTGTGAAGTACAAAAATAACTAAAGCTAAAACTGTAACAAAATACTAATTTAAAAATAAAATTAAATAATGATATACATCACATTTTATATTTAAATAAATATATGATAAAAGGTCATAACTAAATTACTAACTTTAAAATGAGACTGAAAAAATACAAGAAAATTCAAATTATTAATAAAAACTATAACTATACTAAAATAACAATTTGTAGGGATAATTTTGTACAAAGAAATACTCTGGCATGGATATTAGTTTATAAATATTTCTAATGTAAATTAATCTCAAACTACATCAAACTTAACTTACCTGCATTTGATTTAATAATGGTCTCACTTCATATTAAGTAACCTTAACTACTATGTACTTAATCATTTAGTACAATGCACATATTGTATACATGTTGACATTGCACTATATATATATAATACCTGCAAATAATTACATCTGTAATTAATAACATTTATAATTACACTGCATGAGAAATTAAGTGAATGTGACAGAACACTGCAATGGCCTTTCTGGTTCGCAGTCGAGTCAGACAACAACAAGTCTTCTCAAATAATGTTTACATCTCATTAAGTAAATAACATAATGAAGCTGTGGGTGGTGCGATGCAAACTACAGTTGTAAATGCTGAAGCCTGTAATTAATTCATGACCAGTTACCCCAATGGAGGTTCAAATTACAAAAGCGACACATTGTCTGTATCTATTGCAGACTACAGGAATTTCATCAGTTCCTGTAATGCATTGCAATCATATGTACAGTAGATGAATATCACGCTCTATTCTTCTCATTAATGGTATCAGGCTGGCTGCACAGCTATAATATTGATATGATCCTTGTGAAGAGACATGTCGAATCTCCAGAGGGCTGGCTGGGTGATTCATCGGTTGTGGCTGGAGGCCTCCTGGTGCATTGTAAGTATCAATATACATTTGTATCAGTACACAGTATGTATAGTCAGCCAGTCTTCCAGTGCAAGAGCACAAATCGCATTACCACGATCTAGATGTGTCAGTTGAGCCCAGAGGCCTTGTGATGGCTCTTAAAAAAATAATAAAAAAAATTGTGTGACTCTACTTTGCTTTGTACCAGAAGATCGAGTGGGAATGTGTAGACAGAAGAACACACCGTCTTTCAGGTATCATATTTAAAAGGCTTTAAAATTCAGCTGTACTGAGAGGAAAGCACTTCTAGTAGTCAGATGCAGTGTAATTTAAAAAAAAAAAAAGTGCTAATGATCTATGCATAAGGTAATTGCACATTTGACTGAAAATAAATGAAATTGAAAACAAGTGCTTTCTTAACTCCCTGCTGGGGATTAAAAAAAAAAAAAAAATCTTGCCAGGACTATAAAACTGGTATGAGAATATTAAGTAGATCTGCTGCTTTATAAAAATCTAGTCTTCCTGTTTGTTGCTGGTTTTCTTTATCCATACTGGTTTTATAATGTTGTGAGACCTCAGCATGGTTATTTGTCCAGTAGTAATCTAAATGTAGTCACATATCCTAAGGGACCGACCACAGGGGCCAATTTACTGGAGCAGTCGACTAATGCTCACTTTAATGCAACTACATCATCACACATTCCCCATAGGCTGTTTCTGATGACCATAAAATGAAAGTGGGAACTATGTGTTTGATATGAATGTGTGATTCAACTAAATGAAAGCATGTGCAGAAATATTTTTATCACACTCTTTATTTCTAATAGACCCATTTCCGTAATTTTGTGGGGCATTACATGTTAATCAAAAATACATGGACTTGAGTTTCTTAACTGTGACTACATCGAAGAGAAATGAGGCTGTTTAATTCATGTGTTAAATTAGCTAAAGGAATAGTTCACCCAAAAATCTAAAAATTGACTAAATTTGCTGAAAATTTACTCAACCTCAGGCAATCCAAGATGAAGTTGATGAGTTTGTTTGGATAAATTTTGCATTACATCACTTGCTCACCAGTCAATCTTCTGCAGCGAGTAAGATCAGAGTCCAAACAGCTGATACAAAAAAAAATCACAATAATCCATAAAGTTATCAGTATGACTGTAATCCATAATTAATGTCTTGTGATTCCATTGTTAAGGTATTTTAACTTTAAAACTTGTTTATGGTCAAAATATAAGTCTAAAGTCTGTAATAACACTTCCTCCAGTGAAAAAGTTAATCTCCTGTTGTCCTTTCACATCACAATCCACTGACATGTTATATATATATATATATATATATATCTGTGTGTGCATGTGTGTGTGTATTGAATGCTATTACTTGTATACACATAATAAACTTGCTCAAACTTTCTCTCACCCATAAAAATTAGCTGATTGCGAAGTGTGTTACAAGGAATTCCACAACATGAACTAAGTAGAGCACTTTCAATTTAAGCATATTATGACCTGATTTTCTTTCTTTACACTCTTCAAAATAAGTCTCTAGAGATGTGTTTGAAAACCAATGTCATTTTAATAAAGTAGATATGTGTCACCATAGACATACAGTGAGTTTGGCCTATATTAGTGCATTTTATGTACATGAGGAGTGAGTAACAGCATTCAAAATAAATTATGTAAGATTTTGAGTATACTAAAGCATAAAAATACCATAATATGTTTGAAGATATTTAAGAAACATGCTAAGTTAACATACTTGTTTATCTGAAAAACAATGCTACAGTCAGCTATTCTCTGAAAATGTGTGTTCCAGACAGAATGTTGATCTTTGTTTTGGTTTGTGAAACCCACCCGCTGCCAGTTGACCCAATTGTATTTCGGCACCAGGTTCAGGTTGCCAGGTGGAGGAAAACGCAGTGTATTTCATTTCATACATTGTCAAAGTGTGCTCGTTCCTGTCTGTGACATCAATCTGGCAACCTGCGTTTGCCTCAGGTCTGAGGAGGAGGGACCGGGTGAAAAAACATTCTTCATTATTTTGAATTTGGACTGCAATACCTAGTTCAGCCACTCAGTGTCAATCCTACATACAGCACCTTTAAAGGGGTCATATGATGTGATTTCAAGTTTTCCTTTCTCTTTGGAGAGTTACAAGCTGTTCATGCATAGATAAGATCCCTAAAGTTGCAACGACTAAAGTCTCAAAACCAAAGAGATATTCTTTATTAAAGTTAAGACTCATCCAAGCTCTCCTAAAATGCCTCGTTTAAATGTCCCCACATGTCTATGTCAGTGTGTGGGAAGAATTGCATAACACCTCCCAAATGTTTACGCAAAGAAAGAAAGCATAACTTTGATTCTCATTGTAGTATTGTTGTCTCATCACGACGGGTCACGGCATATCAGTATGATAACATTTTCGTCACACGCTTTAGGCCATTCGGCCAATCACAACTGGATAACTGGCCAATCAGAGCACAACTCGCTTCTCAGAACGACGAGCTTTGTAAAAATCAACGTGTTTCAGAAAGGCGGGGCATACAGGAGAATCTACATTATGTGGAAAATACGTTTTTTTTTTCTTCTTTCCGTTCAAGCATCATCGACGGCCCCAGTTTATTATTGTTTCAGTTTTACAGTGTTTACTTCATATTTCTTCACACAGAATCGTCATTTATATTAATTTTCCACTGATTTAGGCGATCTGATGATAAATAGCCTCTCCCAGCTATTTGTGTGAGTCTGCAGTCCTGTGTACTTGTGCTGTGTGTCAGACAGACTCTAATTGGTCCTTCACCTTGTCAGTCTTTAGAGTGTCATAACCGGACACCGCCACATCGTGTCACATGGCTTGTGTATACTTCCTGGTTGTTATCTGCTCATAACAACACTGATACACCTCTGTACACACAAAATATCAGATTAATAAACCCGCGATTACGATAGTAAAGCTTGGTATGAGATTTTCTTGAGATCTGGGGCATTTATATATATATATATATATATATATATATATATATATATATATATATATATATATATATATATATATATTAGGGGTGTAACGATACGCGTATTCGTATTGAACCGTTCGGTACGACGCTTTCGGTTCGGTACGCGGTACGCATTATGTATACCGAACGGTTCGTTGGAGTAATTAATTATATTTGGAAAAAAAAAAAAAAAAAGAGAGAGATAGAAATATAATGATATGCGTTCAACAAGGTAGCCCAATAACCCAAACAACGTAACAGGCAACGCCCCTGACACTCCCGAAGAAGAAAAAAACACCATCTTATATGTTTATGTTAGGCTACTCAGCAGGCGCTCGCTCACTCAGCACACGCTGAAGGCTCGTTGCAAAATAGCCAATGCGTTTAACAGACTAGAAATTAGAAGATCCTCCAATAACCAACAGGTCTGGTGTTTGGGTGCACTTTGGATTCCCTTTAAGCTATAATGGTGATGGCAAGAGAGCGCTCGGGCAGAAGCGCTCGGGCTCGCTCATGAGGCGTCTGTCTTTGCTAAGCAACAATGACGTGCTCTCTCCATGAGACGCGGAAATTTCAGCGAAGGATAAATAGATTTCCTGCTCTAAAAATCGCTTGCAGTAGCTCTGCTACTAAATTTATTTCAAAATTGCAATCCATATACAACTATGATCAGCTGTTCCTTCATCTTGGCTGAGCTCTCAACGTTGTTACGGGAAAGGATGAAGCTGATTGGTTGGTTCTTGTCACATGACCCGCGGTGCGCTTGCAGCACTCTGAAAAGTTGAGATGTTTTTACATTTTGCTGTATCTAAAACGTATCGAACCGAACCGAACCGAACCGTGACATCAGTGTATCGTATCGAACCGAACCGTGAATTTTGTGAACCGTTACACCCCTAATATATATATATATATATATTTTTTTTTTTTTACCACAGCAAAACGACAAAATTCCACCCGTGATAGCAAAAGGATGATATTACAAACACTTGATCGGGGTTTAAAGTGAGTTTTGAGTAAAAGTGTACTAATAATTTAATAAATTGTCTGATGTAGCTTGATGCTAACGTTAGCTCTAATAACTACTAATAGCAAGTGCATTTCTTCTTTATAATGCATTTCTGTCACAATAATTCACGTAAGGTCATAAGAAAATGTTTTGTTGTATTTTTATAGTAAGACCTTTGATAAAGGGATGCATACTGAGACTGAAGTGAGATTGCAGGTTGGTGGCTTTGTAAAACTTGAAATACCACAACAAAGGCTAATAAAGGTGGAATAAAAAGAATAATGATAAAAGAATAATGCGGAGGTGTGAAAGACAAGTTTTATGAGAACAACATAATCATGAATGGGGGAGTTTTCTGAGCCAAAAACACTGGCAGAGCACATATGATAGTTTACATGTCAGATTTTACAGAGATGACAAGTGCCATAAATCAATCAGATAAGCATTCTTTAAAAACACACAACATGGCCTTAGAAAATATATAATAAAATTCACAGTTTTACAGATTGAATTATGAAATTTCAACTGAAGCTTTGATAGACTTGTGGCTTTAGCCTAAACTCATATTCTACATCAACATTTTTTTAAATACGTTTAAAAAATATGTTTTTAATATTTTTGTATTTGTTTTTATATTTGATCTTATATATCTCTTTTATCATAACAGTCTGAGTAATTCTGATTCCTGAACAGTAAACTTTGAAGTGTCAGCTTTGTGAACAAATGTTGATCATGTATCTGGTCAGAAAGAATAGTGCATGCTGATGTATGCCTTAAAAATGAAAAAAAAAAACATAACATACTCAATTGTACTACAAGTCTTTTTATTGTTGAACAAATGTAATATTTTTCAGCCCCCCTTATTCATTAGCAGAAACATTCCCAGTCTCTTGCATTAGTTTATCTTATTGTTATATTTTCAGCTGCATATTTTTTTTATATATATATTTACCTTTATCTTTTTTTTTTCTTCTTGTCTGTATATGCATTGGCCATTGAGAAGAGATATTACATTTGCTGTAAAGGCAAACAAGGTTTATTGGCTGCTAAAGTGCAGTCATGATCCTTCAAGGAAAATTGAGAAAACAAATGCTCAATCAATGAGTCTGATATTGATGAGGCACTTCTTTAGTAAAGCAAGCAAATCATAGATATTGTGTGTCCTTCATCTAGAAGACAAGATTATGGATGGGTTATGATTATTAAATTAATTCAAATAATATAAAATATAACAGCCAATTGCAGTTGTATTTCATGGTTGTGGTGGGCTGCAGCCAAAACGATTCCCCAGCAGACGGTTCTCGAGACAGCATGCTGGTTATTCATATGCAGGCCTCCGGGTAAAACTGCAACGATTAAATGCTTTGTGTATCCAGTGTGTTGTTTTAACAGTGGGCCTGACGTCGCATTTACTTTGAAATACTAAACTCAGACAGTTGGCGGATCCTGGTTAAGGTGAGGCGTAATTTGTGTCTTACTTGAAAATCCTCTGTTATCCTAAAAAAAGTAACCAATTTCCAGTTGCCTTCAAAAAGACAACAATGGTGGAGTTTCAGTTACAGAGGCAAGGTATTAGCTGAAATGGAGAGTGGAACATGATCCTCAGCTGTGTGCCTGTGTTTATATAGCAATCCAGGGTAAGTCTGGCTGGAGGAGACAGACCATAAATGTCAGCGAGGGGGACTGTTTTATCTTCTTTGGTATAGTGGATCCGTGCATGGGATGGCATTCATTAGAAATTAGAAATAGCTCAGTTTCAGTCTTTACGGGTCACTGTTCTGTGTCTTAGTAAAGCTCTAAACGCACGTTTTACTTGAATTACAGCATATCATTTCAGATTTCTTGGTGACTGCGATCCCAGGACATTAATCTGGTTCCACTTCCAATTCACATACATCCAATGTGATAGTCTTTGTGTTCCTTTGAAGTCACAATTCAAATGGGTGGATCAGATCTACTAATGTTACATTCATTTCAGTGTAACTTGAACAGGAAATGTATGATTTTCTGCTGTTTTAACTATGCTTTCTTCCCAAATTTGTACCACTTTTATTAGAGGGGCTCTCTTAAAAATTACCTGTACACCAGGACGGCCGGTGGGCCGGACCACCACCAGCCACGCACGCAGTCATCACCTGTTTTTTTCCCCCCGCTAATCTGTTTTACACTCCAGTACTGTAGGTGGCAGTAATACACCTTAAAGTTGTAGGCCAGCTGCCCTGGCCGTGGCCGCCAAGTAAGAATAAGAAGTGGAAGAGTAGGAAGAAATTACGTTAACGTTAGATAGAAGAAGCATAGAAACAAACAAACAAAATGCTTAACGTGGCTGGGGGTAAAAAAAAAAAAAACGGAAAGAAAAGGGTGGGGCTGAGAAGGCGAGAAAAAAAAAGCGGAATTTAGATACTGAAGCCACTAAATTTCCCAAACGAACTGAAATATATAGCAATATTTTCCATCAGCAGCACCTCACAGTTAAATATTAGCAGAAGTGCAGTAAGCCAGACAGCAATGCACAACATGCCACCAGTGATGATGATGAGGGACAGAAAGATGAGCGGGTTCCACAGGCAGATCCAGATCCAAGTATGGAACATTAGAGGAGAAAGAGAGGTACTTGCTAGGGATGATGTTAAGAAGTGATATTCAGGTTGCTACATTTTTAATGATCACAGTAGTTAAAACAGCTAAACTTCAACATTTTAGATGTAAAATGTCACATGCAGTAGCTAATATTAAGAAATATGTTGTGCTTTTACTTTTAAAAATGTTGGTAACATTACAGTTAATGCTTACAAACTTTGAAGATTTTGAATACAGAAGTTAAATTTGTAATGGTGTATTTTCATTTAGATGTGGTATCATTATCTGTGCAGTAAGATTAATTCATTAATAACTGCATAAATTAAGATTATTAAGTAACAAATTCATTTTAAGACAGCATGGAATATATTTTAAAATATAATGTTATAACAGGATATTATATAAACTATTCCTTGCCATCTAGGAATAAAACCTGTTTTTAAAAAAATCCATTCCATTGTTGTTTATTCAGGTTGAGCTTAGACCAAGAGCAGAGAAAGACACCCACTCCGGCTCAACATCTAGTCAACATCAGTGCTATTGCTATAATTTAGATGTTATAGTATCATGAGCCACAATTAAAGTCTTGTGACACTCATGCCATGTGTTATTGTTGTTGTTGTCGAGTTTACGCGCGTCGATTGCTTTGGGCCGGGCCTAGTCAAAGTCCAGGGCCGTTTTTTGGTCCCAGTCCGTCCCTGTGTGAGAGCATCATGTCGAGGAGACCGTTTGTTTTATTTTCACTGCCAAAGAATGAAGATCAGAAGAACCAATGGCTAAAATTCATTTTCACCACAATACCAGAGCAGTACAACAAATCACGTTTGTTGTGTTCACAACATTTCACTGATGACAGCTTTTCTAGTCTCGGTGAGTACAGCAGATTTTCAAAGCATTTGGCCATAAAAGATGGTTCATTACCAACTTTATTTAGAACAACGATCAAGTATGATTATGAAGTTATGTGTCTGTTTTCTCCCGAGCGTCTTATCAGTATGTGTGCTGTCTGCAGCCTTGGTTTGTGCTGATCGTGTGCTGATGTACAAACACGTCATTAAAATGAAGTGTAACTCCGCAAATACTCAAGGAAGAGACATGAGAGAGATATCTATAGAAAGCTTGTCATGTCTACTATACAAGTTTTGCCGAAAACAGATATTCTGTGATAAAGAAATCCATATGAAAACAACGCGATGTCTGTTTTTCATGTCTCCCTTCGTTACATCCAATGTGACCACGCCCCCGCGCTGAACGCGCTATTCAGATTCAAACTGAAGTGCGCGGCTTGAATACACCCACACAGAAGAAAAAGCAGCGAGACTCTTCAAGTTTTTTTTTATTTTACAGTTTGCTTCGCGATGAGAGGAATAAGACATAATTCACCCCAAACAGATGCTAACACATTGTTTACCGTGGAGGTGTGTGCGGAACAACCAATCAAACCTGACAATGTCAGTTGACCAATCAGAACACAGTATGCTACCGAAAGGTGGGGTTTAAGGAAACTGAATCTTTTGAACAGCTTCGCGCGAACCGTTTGGGGATCTCTGAGAATTGAGGTAATTTTAAAATGATATTATGACAAAATGACAATGTTTTTTAACCTTGGATGGATTTAAACCTAATGTACAGGACTTATAAACAGTGATAGGAAGCTTAGAATTTTCATCTTACTGGCTCTTTAAAGGTAACTTGCAAAGGTATACAGTTGAACTATGGCTATCACAATATTACGTTTTAACTACACGGTTATCGTGGCCAAGGTAATTCACAGTAAAGAACAATTACTTCAATGAAAGAATGATACAATAAAAAAATAAAAAAAAGCTACAAGTTCATCTTTCTTTTCTATACCCACTTACTCCCATTCTAATGCTTTTTAAATTTTTCGGTGAACTAACGCTTTTAATATCCTCTAGTGTGTGGCTAGCTTTATTAGTCTGGCAACACAATGGATTTATTTTGTTATGTGACAGAGACAACAGCAGGAATGCACAGATCTAACATTTTGAGCATGTTTACATGCACACCAGTAAGCTGATAACTCAAAAATAACCAGTTTTCTCCTTTTAAATGCACATCAGTAACCTGACAACGCAAGTAAGCTGCGTTCGCATGACTTCATTAATAAATCAGGTTATTTCCCTGTAGTAACGTCAAAATATTCAAATTTGCGGATCTGTCTCAGAGTGTTCCATACATTTGTCACTTGTGATGTTAAATTAAGCTTGCAACATGTCAATTTGCAACATGTCGTGAAACTTACAGCTCATATCCTCTCATCCAGTTATAAACGTAGCATTGTGACTGAACCACTTCTACTTCTGCTGCACAAGATGGGAACACATTTGAATCATTTTCTGAGTCATGAAAAAGTATGCTTTTTTAAGTATGCTGCAAGAAGTTTGCTCGGTCTAGATGCGCTTAAATCAGCACTAATGATGCACTCTTGTCACGTATTACACGTGCACACTTCAATAAGTCAACAGAAAGCTGGTTATTGGTTTTTAATGCCATGCGAAAGCAGAATAAGAGGCAAAAAAACTACCTGTTGCGACCTGTTTATGCTTACACCGTTTATGATTTATTCCGATAAAAGAAAACGGGTTACCATGTTTGCTTGACCAAGTGCGTTTTCGCTTATTAAGCATAATCGGCTTAAGAGCGTGCATGTGAAGGCTCTCACTGACAAGTATATAAAAGTTTGTCTTCACTTAAGACATAACTGACTGAGCATAAGTAAAAGCGTGCAAAGTCTGAAATTTTGACTTTTTTTGTGTATTTGTTAATTTTAAGCGCACACTCAAAGCTGCCTATACTTCTCAATATTTGCGCAGTTTTTGATTATGTGCACAGAAAGCTGCAAGGGGAACAGTGTCTCTTTTTCAGCACAATATGCTCTTCTTTAATAATAATTAAAAAAAATAATAATAATAGTATTGAGCGCCTCTAGAGGTAGATTTTATATTACTGTGTGGCTGGATTGAGTATTAATTCATTATCAGTATTTCTTATTGTTAAATATTACAGTTATCACTGGTGTTTTGCATCCCCCCTAGTATGAAGTCTTTCTATGAAATTTGTGCTTTTTTCTCATCAATATTAAAATCAATTATTTGCAGTCCAGTTGAAAATACCATTCAGGAGTTGACACTGTTATTAAGGACGTGGAACTGGTGTGTGTCGCCTCAACGTGGGTTTGTTGCATCTCACATGAAGATAAGCCTCACTTTGGTTTAATGCGCAGAGCTGCTTCCTGTCTCCCCTCCTCAAGTAGGTCACAAATGGTCTCGCTGCAGACTCGGAGAATAATCCCATCTCTTCGTAGTCTGGGGGATTGTGATGAGATGAAAAAAAATAAAAAATCCTTTTTCCCACTGATGAAGCTCTGAACTCTGAATATTCTGTACCAACAGTTTGAGGACTTTGTGATAGGTAATTTGTGCTCGTACGTGACAATTTGCATAATATGGTACAGAGAGAACATTTTTAAATAATTGCCTTGTTGACAATGAGTTGATTAAATGTAAGAAGTGTGGAAAGTATACATTCTAGAAGGCCCAGAGTTGTAATAACATCGTCCATGTATGTATTCATGCCGGTATGGTGTAACAGTCAGTTTCCTCACTTAACACAGAACTGTAATTAACCTGCATAGGTTTGAGAAAATTTATTATATCACTGGACACATGTTTGTGTCATAGTCTCGGTCAGATGGTGTATAACCCTGGGGAGTCTTGTAATAGGCCTGCATCCAGGTGGGTGTATTGATTAAAACTGTACTGCACTTGGAAATATGTAAATCTGTGCTAATTAGTTTTCATTCACAAAGAAGGCCAGTGTCTGAAATGCCATTTCCAGGCTAGCTTAAAAACAGACAGGCCTGCTGCTTGATCGCATTAAAAAAAATAAAAAAAAAGAGAAAGAGACGGAATGTTCTTTAAACAGGATTTTAAATCTGATCATCATTATCATAAGTCAGCAGTAGTCATTAGGGAGCATATAATATATCAAGACTGAGAGATTAATGGAGCTGGACCTGATAAATTCCTGTTTTCCGTCAAATCGTTGGGTAGGGTTTGTCTAATACTCACATAATTAGTTTACACCGTTGTGGAGTGATATATATCTGCTGTGCTGCTGGAAAAAAAGAGGGAGCCAGTGGTAAATATAGGGATGCACAGCAAAGCCATTAACTGAATATATACACACTACTCTTTAATATTCTTCCCAAGGCAGCATTTATTTGATACAGTGAGAATGGTGAATTTGATATTATTATTATTATTATTATTATTATTATTATTATTATTATTATTATTATTATTATTATTATTTTATAATTTCATGTAACTGTTTTCTATTTGAATATATTTTAAAATGTAATTTATTCCCATGATGACAAAGCTTAATTTCCAGCAGTCATTACTTCAGTCACATAAACCTTCAGAAACCATTCATGCTGATTTGATTCTCAGGAAACGTCATATAATTACAGTTGAAAACAACTGGGCTGGTTAATATTGATTTAATTTTTTATTTTTTTTTTGGTTTCTGTGATGAATAAAATGTTCGAAAGCATTGATATTTTATGTAACAGTATACATATATTTACTGTTACTTTTGTTCAACTTAATGAATCCTTGTTTAATACAAATATTTTAAAATATAAATTAAGGGAAAAAATATACAATTGCAAAATACTAAAATAAAAAATCATTATTGGTTCCTTTACAAATACATGAATTATTGATTAATAAAAAATAAAAATAAAACTTTTGTCTTTCGATAGAGAGCTGTTGAGTGGAATGTGCTAAAGGACAACACTGGGCGACCTAAAATATGGAGGGTTGTGTCAGGCAGTCTTATATAGTATATATAGTACAGTCTTATATAGTACACAGTATAGATTTTCCCTATGTCTACAGTTGACGATTTAAATTCCTTAGAATGGGTGACCCCAAAAAACTCCAGCTGGGACTGTCGTACATGCCATTTTAATGGGAATTTATTAGTGGTGTACATTTCTGGTAACTTACTGCTCTCCTTCCATTTCTCCTTGACCCTCCAAAAAACTCTGTCAACAACTCTTTTTTTTCTTTCTTCTTAATGTAATATCTATTCTCACATCACTTAACGTAATAGAGGTATTTAGCCCATCGTGTTGGGGAAATTAATTATGACTGCCCTGGAAGTTTGGACAACAAATGGATCTCATTCCCCACTCTACAAATTATATATTTTGTTTTGTCTGGTTACACACTAACTTGTGTATGTGGTTACTTACCTTTTTGTGTTCGAACACTATTGATTGATAGGGGAGGCTTCAGGTATAGTAATGTTAAACGGTGGCTTTCTGAAGGGAAATTGCATACATGAGAGTAGAATGATATGTTTCTCCTTCCCCTGATCTAATAAGTGCAAAAAGGAATTAAACTGAATTTAATATTTTAGATTTCATTGTCTTTTGATTAATTATTTCTTCTGTTTGAGTAATAAATGTAATGAAATAAATAAATAAATAAATTGTGCTGTCTTTTCAAATCCACACAGTCACCTTCAACACAACAGTTGTAAAACCTTTCACTAGTATAACAAATCCCTTACGTAACTTCAAAATGAGATCACTTGCGATTTGTCAATTAGTTATCCTACAAATGATCACCTTCAAACAATCATATATATATATATCACTTTAATCTAGCTTGCGCCAACAGTTGTACATGGAAGCAGCTCCGGGAGGATGATTAAGATGTCGGCGTTCCACATGCACCTGTGAGTCTTGTGAAAACGAAAAAAAAAAAAAAAAAAAAAAAAAAACATATACAAATCCAACGACATTCTTCTTTACAAATACAAATTTACAAATTTGTATTTCTAATTCGTGACCATTTTTTTGTTTTGACCTCTCTCTTGCGCTTCTGCGTTCGTCACTTCTGAGTAGGGCTGGATATCATGTGTTTGTTTTTTCTAGTACCGATCCCAAATCAATACTTTAGAAAATGTTACCAGTGCCTGAACAGATACTTAAAAAAAAAAAAAAAAAAAAAAAAAAAATTATTACAAAATAGAATGGTTTGGCCATGATTGAGCACTATAAATGCATTTAATTTCTGTTTCATTCATACTATACACCAGAGGGCGCCCTCGTGCAGAAACTCCACATGCATCACAAAAGAAATAGAACTCAGGAAATCCCTAATATGGACAAAACAGAAGCTATAAACATTCTGAATGATAAAAAGACAATAAACATGTGACTGTCACAATTTAAAGTTTATTTGTGTTATTCAAGCCATCTTTTGTATTTTAATCATATTTAAGTATATTTATAATCCATTGCTTATCGACATAACCTTTTTACCATATGCTTTTAACAGTACATAACATATTTTCTGCCTCATTCTGTGACAAGAAGCCACATCCTATAACAAATGGAAGCAGTTTTGGAGTTAAAATGTTATAGTGCTCTATTTTGTTAGACAGCAGGTTTAGAAACAATTCTCATTGCAAGTCATTAAAAGGGAAATTTAGCTTTAGGCATTTTAATTTAAGAATGCTTAAATTAGCTAGCTAATGGTAGGCTACCTGCTGCTAACTTACTGCATTCATGCGGTCCTCAGATGCTCTCATTTTATGAGTTGTGCTTTTATTTCAGAATTGACACTCGCATAACTCCAAAGATGGATTTGTGTTGGATTTGTATTATTAGAGCTTTCTGCCTTCCGTTTGTGAATTTTCTCAGTCTGGAAATCATTTTCATGTGCGGTGTCAGTGATCCTTACATCCGTTTCAGAGAACCAGAGGACAAATATTTCAATTAATCACTCAAACATATAAGTGGCACTGAAATGAGGCACCAAAATCTGCATTCTGATTCAGTTACATACCAGTTGCAGAGTGGCACCGGGTTTCTGTACCTAACCCTACTTCTGAGTGGCGCATTTGCAATGCTGACATCCTTCATCATTTGCCTGGTGCTGCTTCCAACTACAACAGTGAGCACAAGATAGATTAAATTGAATATTACATTTTCAGTGTGGTTATTTTTCTTATACAAATGCATCAGTTTGCTACAGGAGGCTTTTTTTCACCCCCCGGAGCAGTGTGAGGCACTTTTTATTATGGATGGATGCACTTTTTGACTGATGAACTGTAACGCCCTGCTGACTGCCATTAAACAGCTTGGAAGATCAAAGACATTTTTTTTTATATAGCTCCAAATTATTTGTCTGAAAGAAGGAGGAGGTGATTGCTTTGAGGGTGAGTAATTCATAGGCTAATTTTCATTTTTGAGTGAACTAAACCTTTAATTGCATTATACAGTGATCTCGGTCTCAAGTGCTCTGACACATGGAGGAAACTCAATTACACGTGAACAGTCCCGTTGAAATATTAGCTCTTGGTGCTGCTTTTCAATCAAAACACGAGAAGTGCAAAATGCAGCAAAAAGACATGCAACAAGCTTCTCTTGATGACAAAAATCAAACAGTGTTTGCACTTTAAGTCTACTCAAAACTTCCGTGGCCTTCACGTTATGTTACTGTGTCATTCTAACAGCCAACACATACCACAAGAACAAAACTGAAGAAAAAAATCCATCAGTAAATGTCATGCCCCTTACCATAGCCACCTGTGAGCTTCAGTTTAAATATTGTGTCAATATCAGATAAATTTGAGTGTGATTTAAACCTGGATGATTGTAACTACTCTCAGACATTGTGATAATGCTCATTGCCTTCTCTAGTGCAGCTCACCCAGGTCTTATCCTATTTGTCGGTATTTGTGATATTACAAATCCCGGAAAATATACGCTGTAGTCTAAACAAGTTGTTCATTGTAGTTTTTGAAAAGTGATTTATGTTAAAGTAAAATATCTCATTCTGAAGTTGACTTTGAGCATTGTAACTTTGCAGACCTTTTTTAATTACCTTTTTCAAAGAGCAATATTATAGACTAACTAAATTTGAAATAATGAAAAAGCATAATACCCATTTAATGAATTTTAAAATTATCTTTATTATTTTACCAAGTCCTTGTTTTATGTTTAATATGTTGCAGAATGAAAATTCCTTGCATGCTAAATTCTGTAATTCTCTGTGTAGTTAATTCCTTTCCTGTCCATTAGGAGAGAAGATCAACACATTATCAACTGTTTACTTGGCATGTCTCACATAATCCAGTACTGTGTTTTCATATTAGATGAAGTGTAAAATTAAGTATTGTATGACCCGCTTAGTCTTGTTAAAATGATCTTATTTTCTCTACTTAAAAGTTTGCATTAACTTACCCTCTTTTGTATATTATAAAAATGTCTTCCTGTTTTACAGTCATTCCAATTCCCTTGCCATTTCCAATTGCAAACTTATTTATACTTTTTGTCTTCATCCCCCTTAGTGAAACTGAAACTATTTACTGGTATATCAACATGCGCTGGAATACAAACAAAATTAACTATTATTCCAGCATATCTTAATTTATACAATATATTATTAATTTCTATAAATATATTATATCTAACAGTTTGAAAAGTTTGTAGACTACTAAATGATGCCATTGAATCTGAACAAATCGGCACCATCACTTCTTCTACCCAACTAAGTGTCATCTGAGTTGCCACCATTTCCCAAGTCCCATCCGTTAAACTCCCATATTTTCCCATTGTAAATTCTGGAACATAGAATGCAGATCCAGTACGACCTATTTCTTGGTTTCTTGAGCCATTGGTGTACATTGGCAGAAATGCATAATAAACTGTTCTGATATATTCTGTTGAATATCTTTTGATATTAATGTCAATCTGTCCTTTTTGAATACATTCATGAATATGTAAATCAACTTTAGGTTGACTGAAAAACCAAGGAGGTATTGGGGAAATTGCAATTGTTGATGAAAAATGTATATTATTTAGTGACATTTTTGCAGCCCTGTCCTTTACTTCCCATACAAACCCTGTTCCTATTAAGTTCCCTTTAAGTCGGTCACTCTCGACGCCACATCGGTGACCGACGAATATGGGATATCGCTTCGATAGACCAATCTACTTCGAGTGTAAACTAAATGAGCCTATGCACATTGGCATGCAATTATTGCATCCAGCGACTGCTGATCACTGCGTGAGTATAAGAGGGCAGCAGATGCAATGCATACCAGCTTTTCGCTTCGGAGCCGAGCGTTAGTTTCGTTCTGCTCAACTGTGTCTGCTGTGTACTACCTGTTCAGCACGTTCTCGGAAGCTTCATGTGTTGTCGAGACGCCGCTTCAGCAGCGGTCGTTCCTGTGTCGAGTGGATTGCACACTTCAGGCTGCACTACCCCTGTCGTGTTGCAAACGGCCAATTCCCCTGTGCGCCTCAGCACTAAAAGAGCATTTCCTAAAAAGCTAATTTCTCTAAAAGAGCTTCACGGGTGTGTCTTTGTAAAGACGACGGCTCGTCCTTATAAGGATGCCATTTGACCCGTGCGTTTCTGGGTGCGGTCGTTACCTGGCAACGGGTGATGGTCACGACCTCTGCCTCACGTTTCTGGGCGTCGAGCACACTGAGTAGGCTTTCGTGGATGAGTCATGTTCTCACTGTGGGATCAGGCTCCGCTACCTTCAGGGGGACGGAGTCCCGTTGCCGAGGCTGTGATCGGGAATCCCATCAGTGGAGCGGGCGGTAGCGATGCAATTGTGTCCTAAGTCATCACCCGTTGGCGTGGAGACTCAGTGCTCCATCCGGGCCTGTAGGCACTCATCTGGTCTGACCGGCAGTGCCTATGCGGCTTGCGGGGAAGCTGCTTCCACCTTACACACTATGGCGTTACTGCAGGTAACTGCACGAGGGTGGTCACGATCCAGCGCTTCTGGAAGAACTCCGAACCGCCACTGACCTTGCGCTTCGAGCGCCGAAGTTCACCGCGAGTTCACTGGGTCGTGCGATGTCCACATTAGTGGCCCAGGAGCGACATCTCTGGCTTTGTCTGGCAGACATGAGGGACACCAACAAGGTCCAGTTTCTCAATGCCCCTATTTCCTAGACCGGCCTCTTCGGCAATGCAGTCGAGAACTGGCCCAGCAAGTCTCGGCTGCCCAGAAGCAGACTGAGGCGATCCGACACATCCTGCCCCGGCGGGCAGCTGCTGCCTCCACCCACCCGCCGGCCACAGTGCCCCAGCCTGCTCGTCGCCGAGGAGGGCCAGGCGGAGAATCTGGAAATCTTGACAGGAGAGCAGTTTTCTCCCTCTCTAGATCCCAGGAGGGCACGGAGAGTTGCGGACGGCCAAACACCGGACCTCACTCATCCTCCTCCTTCGCCAGATGGCAGCAGCGGGCAGATCGAGAGCATCAACAAAGGCAATTTTTTGCCATTTTTCTATGCCCTCTATTGCTTCCTGAACTTTATGTAGCTTACAGTATATTTAACATTTCTCTCCCCTCTTCCACATTGGTCCATCATCAGCATATAATGGTGTTGGAATTCCTGGATGAACACACTATAGTTCATTATATCAAATAATAAAGGACTTATAGCAATTGGCTGAGGAGTTTCATTTTCTGCATTTATCATCTGAGATAATACACTACCCACCTTGACTTGAATCGTTCAACCAAATAAGAAATGTAAAACGCAATTCTAAAATCTTCCTAATATTCCAATTTTCTGCAACTTCAATAACACTCCTTCCCTCCACATCGTGTAATATGCCTTTTCAATGTCAAACTATACTGCCACTAACACCTCTTTCATTGCTAATGCCTTCTTTACATCAGTTTCTAATCTTAATAATGCATCTGGGGTAGAACCAGCTTCTCGATCACAACACTGCACTAACTTCTCTGTGCGACACACTCATACACCACTCTCTTCTTTGTCTCTCCCTGCTGCATTTTCGTCAGTTTCATACTCCATCTGCAGTGCTTATGTGGTCCATGTGCTTTGCTTATGCGGTCCATGTGCTTTATGTATGTACAGGATGCATTTGCAGTCTGCTACTGATCCGTTGATGTTAAGGCCACAAACACATTTTTCCATTATTTATATTTCAAATTATGTAGAAAAAAATAAAAATAAAAAAATAAATTCAGCATTGTGATAGTCACACTTTTATTACAGTACAGTAACAATCTTTCATAGACATTAAACTCAAATAAAAAAAAATAATAATGTTCATGCATTTGACTTTTTATGTTTGTATAATACAGAAAGATGCATTTTAAAAAATATTTATTGAACACAAACTGAAATATTTAAAGAGTTTTTTTGTTTGTTTGTTTGTTTGTTTTAATTCTTATGGTAATGACTTACAGCTTAGGAAAATTTTTAATTTAAAAAAAAAAATAATAATAATATTAATATTCCATTTTGAGCTTCATTAGTTTGTTTAATTTTGAGTATAAATACTGGGTCTCTCTTGGGCTAGTTTAGAACATGCAACCACGATTATGGGAAACACTGCTGACTTGACAGTTGTCCAGAAGACAATCGTCAACACCCTCCACAAGGAGGGTAAGCCACAGAAGGTCATTGCTGAAAGGGCTGGCTGTTCACAGAGTGCTGTATCAAAATATGTTCATAGAAAGTTGACTGGAAGGAAAAATGTGGTAGGAAAAGGTGCACATGCAACAGGGATGACCAGTGCTTTGGGAAGATTGTCAGGAAAAGCCGATTCAAGAACTTGGGAGAACTTCACAAAGAGTGGACTGAAGCCGGAGACAGCACATCAAGAGTCACCACACTCAGACATCTTCAGGAAAAAGGCTATCATCTTCAGGGCTATTACAAGCTGTCACCTTCCTAGAACCAAGCCACTCCTGAACCAGAAAAAAAAAAAAAACATCAGAAGCATTTCTTCTGGGGTAAGGAGAACTGTTGCTCAGTGGTCCAAAGTCCTCTTTTCAGATGAAAGTTAATTTAGCATTTCATATGGAAATCAAATCTGGAGATTTGGAAGGCTGGAGAGACACAATCCAAAGTCGAGTGTTGAGTTTCCGAAGTCAGTGATGATTTAGGTAGATGTGACATCTGCTGGGAGATTTTGGAGCACTTTATGCTTCCATCTGCTGACAAGTTTTATGGAGATTATGATTTCAATTTGCAGCAGGACTTAGCACCTGCCCACAGTGCCAAAACCACTCCCAAGTGGTTTGATGACCATGATATTACTTTGCTTGATTGGCCATTCAACTCAACTGACCTGAACCTTAAAGAGAATCTACGAGGTATTGTGAAGAGGAAGATAAGTAAAATCTGACAAACAATACAGATGAGCTGAAGGCCACTATCAAAGCAACCTGGGCTTCAATAACTCCTCAGCAGTGCCACAGGCAGATCGCCTCCATGCCATGCCGCATTGAAGCAGTAATTCGTGCAAAAGGAGCCCCAACCAAGTATTGGGTGCATAATTAAATTTTCTTTAACATTTCTGTTCTGTAAACCATTTTTGATTGATATTTGAGAAAAAGTTAAATTGTTTTGATATACTGATTTTTATTTTTTTATTTTTTAAGCTGTAAGTCTTAACCATCAGAATTAAAAAAAAAAAAAAAAAAAAAATGTGCAATTAATCTAGAATATTTTGAATTAAAGGACAAAAATAAAGAACTTTTCTATGATATTCAAATTTTTTTTTGCATGCACCTGTAAGTTGCTCAAGCAAGTGGCAACACATTTAAACAGACCATACAGCCTACTTTTCTTAAATTAAAGCTATCACACATATTTAAAATTAAAACTCTCCGCTGACAGAAACAGTCAACTTTTATGCCTTTTCCTTTGCATTTAAATATATATTACAAGCAATCCCTCGGCTCGTAATAGAACTTTGTTTTTCTACCACCACAAGAGCATCTATTGTTACCTTATTTATCTAAAAGTGCACTTTTCCTTATTTTAAACCTAGCCAAAAAAACAAAACAAAAAAACACATTGACTGTGAAACACAGTAGACCTTATATCAGTTTATTTTAAAATTACTACTTAATGTTTACTGTGATCAATGCACTTTCACTTTAAATCAGTTTGTGCAGCACAGCAAAAATAGGCTTGGTGCATAAATGATTGCTGCACTGCTGCAGACGTGACACCCCTGAAATGCACTGACAGACAGCAAGCACGTGCAGTGTGAAAACTCTAATCCATTAATGTGTGTGTAAAAAAAAAAAAAAAAAAAAAAAAAAACACATGCAAACTTAAAACATATGCACTG
The DNA here is from genome assembly GCF_023724105.1 of Carassius gibelio. Lineage (NCBI taxonomy): Eukaryota > Metazoa > Chordata > Actinopteri > Cypriniformes > Cyprinidae > Carassius > Carassius gibelio. The sequence continues at coordinate 22,250,153 of NC_068402.1, read as the reverse complement.
CAGATAGAGTATGTGTGAAACAGGCATTAGAGCATGCGCAAAAATATTATACTTGTTACATTTAGTATGACATGCAGTTTAACAGGTGGCAGATAGCGGTAGCATGTTGTCCAACAGAGCACAAAATTGAAATAAGATTATGTAGGTAACACAGATACCTGTTGTTTTGTTGTCCTGAGCAAGACATGCTACTCACTATTCTGGACTGAAATAACATCTGCAGTGTTTTACAGCACTTATTCAATGAAAATTTTGAGCAGCGAAATGGGAGATGTTTATGATGAAATAATCGTGTGAAGAATCTCTGAATCCACTGATAAACAATCCGGCTGCAGCTCTGCACTTTCCCAGCTGGTGTAATCTGTCCCACCTTTTAGCAAAATCCTTCCGCATACCCCATGGTCCACACAAACACAGACATTGTAGTTAAAAGCCTTGAAGATCAGGAAGAAAGCCTCAGCAGGCAGATAGAGTTTCTTTTTAAAGACCTGCCGGGATAGAAGTGTTACAATCAGCGGGAACAATCACAAGAATATTCCGGGAACCTTCAATCCAAGGGGCAGAGTAACGGGCATGGCGGTCCATTTCATCCATCAGGGATGATGCGTGCAGGAAAAGGAGTTCTTTCTTAATCAGGTTAGGCCTCTCTCTAACCGCAACACATCTCCAGCCTCCTCTCTCAAACGCATCCATCTTGGGCTGGAGAGGTAATGTGTTCCTAAGTGAGTTAACCCACTACATAAATTTGATTTGGCCCTTAAACATTATATCACTCTTTATATCTCATTGTTAATTAGTTGGGATTATGCTTCAGACGTTGTGTTTAGAGTGCCTTAAGGTTATCGAAAGAGGTCCATTTATCCCATGCTGTATTTAATTTCATGTGTTTAATTAATATATAGCAGACTTTTAAAAGCCTACCAACGGAAGACCTTTCATGAACCACATATGGACCTTTGCTTCTCGGCTCTGGTTCATGTTCATATCATGATTCATATCTCAGAGAATCAAACGTGCAATGGTGAATGTTTGCACTCATCTGTCACAACTGTTTTTCTTTTTTTTTTTAGGTTTAATTCTTATGTAAGATATTAAGTGGCACATTTTATTGATAGTCTGTTTTGAAAATAGATTTGCATATAATTTGTGGTTAAAATGTAGCATTTGTTTCTGTTTCAGCCAGCTCAGCCAAACTCTACATTACTTTTAACTTTGAAATTTTCTGCGGGTCAACTAGAGACTCATATTCTCAAATGTTATTTGTATTCTAAAAACTAATTCCAAACAAACTTTGTTCTGGCCTGACTTTTTTTTTTATTATTATTTATTTTATTTTATTTTTTTAAATAATGTCACACCAGTTCATTATCTGATTTCTCTTGAAGTATATCAAGGCCTTTAAGTCCTAGATTTTAGCCACTGGCTTCAGATGAAGCCATTAAAGGATACTTAAAACTCCTTAACACAACCATGTTTACATCACATGCAGTGATGATGTTGATTCACTGTAAATGGAAACTTCTCTTAACTCACGTGGTTGGAAACCGTTACCATTGCCAAAAAGTACACCCTTAAATCATCTGCCTCTCAATGCTGTTTGCAAACAGACCATCACAATCTATTGCAGTTAGTGGAGGTTTTCCTTGCTAAAGCATAACGGTAATTATGGTCGATGCTGTTGAATGAGACAGATGATACTGGCCTCTTCACTTCTTTTATGGAGTCAGCTCGAGCATTTTATGTTCCTTGATTTCACTTGTTTTACCCAACACCCCAAAGCCTGGCCTCCACATCTTTGAAATGAGATCTGGAAGTCTTCAACCCTCCCTCAGCCCTCTTTCCTACTGTGCTGTGAACTACTAGAAGTTGCTCTGAGGCACTGAACCCTTTCTCCCACCCCAAATCTTAAGTGCATTAATGGCTCCTTTGTTTGTATGAGATTCTCTCCTACTGATAAAGGGCATGACTGAAAATACAATGTGTAAGAAAATGAATTTTCAATTTTTTCTTGTGTCAGTAGCATTTGTTCAAAGTGCAAATTAACTGAATTTGCTCACACCTATTCCGTGTGGAATAAGCCAAACAAGCTTGTATAAATCAAAATGTATTAATTAAATCAACTGTGCATGAAAAGGTGTGTAGGATTTAAAAAATAATGTGAAATCTGAATCAACTAAATTACAGCTGGGACTAAGCCGATGCCTTGAAATATATACAAACAGTCAAATGCCATTATGCCCTATTTTTTTTACTTAGCTGTATTAATAATTAACAGCAAATTAGAAATTTGTTACTTTAATTCACTAATGTGTTATAAAATGAATTCATAATGACTTTTAGCTAAATTGACACTGATAATATAATGCCATTCAGGGGCCTTATGCATAAATGTGGGTTTCATCAGAAGAGATATGAATATGCATATTAATTTGATAGTCATACAGGTTTGGAACGATATGAGGATGAGTAAATAATGTAAGAATTTTTGTTTTGGATGAACAATTAATTTACCATTTGTAGTCAACAGTGAAATCCTCTTCCTGCAGTACTAATTACAGGAAAAGTCTCTCCAGAACAACCTCAGGTCAACTGGCCTGCTCAGGGCCACAGTGTCCAACATGACTCAAAATCCTGGAGTTCACTTTTACGTGGGTGTGAACCTACGGCGTAGATTCTTAATGATTTGGCAAGCATCGTCAATATAGAAATACAGAAATTCATGGCCCTCTTCTGAACGCAACAAAACACCAAATGTTCTGTGCTTGGACAAATTTTCATCAAAAACATATTTTCTCTGAATCAGTAATTTTCATTTTGAAAAAAGTAGAAAATGGCATCCTGGTAGCTTAGGGGCTTTTAGCAACTCTCTGCTGTGCTGACAGAAACTGTACAATGATGCAATTCTAGATAAAATAGGTGCTCATCAACTCCCCAGGAGACAGTCTGACAGTCAGACCATGACATATAAACTGCAGTAAATAAACTTGCTAACTTAATTTCTGGCATGACACCCATTCCAATTCATTAAGAAAATCATCTTGTGTTGACTCTGAAAAGCCCCATGTAACCCCTGTGATTGTGGTCATACATCAGGATTGACATATCAATATGGTGGATAATCCTGAGCCTTTACTGTAAACTTTCTGCCCCATAAAGCATTCAGAGGGGTGATTATTAAATACAAGAAATATCACAGCAAGTGAAATAAGAGATCCTATAAACCAGGTTATTCAAGTTTATTACTGTTCCTCTTACAGTATCCAGAGGGTGGTGGTTTGTGTGTGTGGGGTGGGGGGGAAGGGTGTAGAAATACCTTTCCAGTACCTATTCAATGCCCCAATTCCAGGAATAAATTTTTTTTACATAATGTTATTTAGCCATAACACTCTGTAATCTGTTTACATGGCTTTTAACTCAGTGCCTTTGGAAAGTGCTGTTAGTACACTCACTGGGAGTTTATCGCTATCTCACCCCCATCAATATATTTATTTATATAACCATGCATGTGTATATCACTGCTCTCGCCCTATAACAGGTTTTTTTTTTTTTTTTTAGCAAGTGAAAATAAAATAAACCACAATAAATAAATGTATTCTTTTCTCGATGTAGCCGTGCATCAGTGCCAAATAATTCAGCCCCATGCTGAAGCACGTAATGCAAGTCCATGCAAGAGCTGATGTAAATATACATCATATAAAACTGATGGGAAAGTAATTAGGTCATATTGAGAAAAAAAAAAAAAAAAAATATGTGATTATTATTAAATCAACAGTTGTTTTCATTATTTTTGCAAATGTGTTGTTCAGCGTGCTTTTAAATCTTCTCTTCAATCATTACTGCTGGAACTAAAATCAAGAGCACATACTGAATATTTATTTTTAGACCTGCATTAGTATGTGGTTCTTCCCTCTGTTGGTTTACAACAGAAATCAATTTACGGCTAAAACTTTACAGGAATAATAAAATAAAACTAGATTAGGACCGTTTTTCAAGACAAACTCCAAGTGTTGGCTTGAAAATCACTTGTCTGGGAGGTTATAAATAGTTTGCAGGCTAGGCTGGTTATCTAAATCTTATGCAATTTAAATGCTTGACAATTTTTAAGGTGATTTGAAGTTTTAAGGTCATATACAGTTGAATATACTCTACTAGGGGGTTGCTAAGCTGTTTTGGGTGGTTAGGAAGTTGCCAGGCAGTGATTGTCATAGTACATAGTTGCTGAGAAGTTTTAAGTGTTAAGGCCTAAGGTTGGGGCATATTGAGGTGAATGTGGCTTGGAAGAGTTACATATTGAAATATTGGTCCTAACCCAAGTTTGCACATTAGCAGTTCATTGTCTTTGTCAAGTGAACATTATAAACAGACGCAAACGTTCCCATAGCTCTTTCTATTCTATTACACCCCCTCTGTCTTTTTCTACCCTTTTCTCTCTTGTACCGGCCCCCTCCATCCTCAGGTCACATGACTGACAATGCCTTGTTTGTTCTCTTTGTGGAATTTTCGTACTACGTGTTTAATGTAAATAGCATATCAACACTCTCTCTGTTCGTGTGAGTGCAGGTTTGAGACTCTCAACACACAAAACCATTAAGAGCGGCAGAAGATGGCCTCAAAATCAAGCAAAAAAAGCATATCCATTAATTAAAGAACAAAATAAACCAGCTAATCTGTTTTTAGTGAGGAAAAGGTTTCTAGACTTACTGATACTCAATTGATTTCAATGACATGTGGTCTTAATTAGAAGCTCCAAATTGATTTAAGATGGAGGCAATAAAAAACACATTCTTCCAACATTTAATGTATTTTTTTTTCTGCTTTCAGTTTTAAAATGAGAATGGGTGGAGATTAGGGGATTTCAGTGGCCCTCCCCAACCCACTTGATGAATGAGTGAAAGAAGCGAAGGAGACAGTTCACCTTCTCTGTGCTTTGTTTCAAGGAGACTTTTGATGATTGTTGTCAACTACAGCTAACCAGATTAAATGACTGCCTGGGTATCAGAGTTAGCTTTTACCCTTTCCAGGGCTCTTGTTACCCCTTCCTTTCATTATGATTATAGCTGTCTGATGATGAAGCTGTTGGGGGAAGCTTCCTGGGCTCATGGCAGATGTGTAAGGCGAGCGCTTCATTGTCACTCCATCATTGTTTGACAGGAGCGGGACTGGAGCGTGGCAAGCACCGAAAACATGCGCACAAAACTCAACAGCCACCTTGAGCTCTCCAGCCCACTGGGAAACTACCAGTCCTTTGGATTTTTCAACAATGATCACTACATGGAAAAAAGCTTAATAGACACGTCCTTCTATTAATGGGTTTGGCTAGGTCATTAATTAAAGTGAAGGCAAATTATAATGCTACTCCATACGATAACATTACAGAATAACAGTTTTTAATTCTTTAGATACCAAAAACCTCAAGTGTGTTGTGATCCCCTTGAGAACGGAACCTATTCTTAAAATATGCATGTAAGCAATATCTTTTCTTTGACAAAAAAAAAAAAAAAAAAAAGTGAATATAAAATTGTTTAAAAAAAGTTAAGTGTGAACTGTCTTGTGTGATATTGAAAAAAGAAAAAGAAGAAAAAAAAAGTGAATTATTGATCCTACTTTGTGGCAGCAGGGAGGGTCATTTTATGTTCCAGTTAGATAATGTCTCTGTATCGGGTCCTTACAGAAATGTTTTACTGAATCTGGTCTGGAAGAAATTGACTGGCTGCACACAGCCTGAACCCTATGCACCTTTGAGATGAATGAGAACGACGACTGTCAGCCAGACCTCATCACCCAACATCAGTGCCTGATTTAACTGGTGCTTGTGTCTAAATTGGAGTGGATCCCCACAGCCATGTTCCAATATCTACCGGAAAGCCTACCCAGAAGAGCTGAAGCTCTGCAATCACCAAGTGATTTGAAATGTAATACTCAACAAGCACATAGGGGTTGTTGTTTGGGCGTCCACATGCTTTTGTCCATATAATATATAGAAGGAGCTCTAATCGTATTGCCATTGATTCAATTTATCAGTTAAGTAGGAGACAGTGGTCCTCCAAGGGGCAGCATCTCCTTCAACAACAAAGCAAAAACTTCACTATGCATGATGCTTCAGTTAGGACTATCTATCTATCTATCTATCTATCTATCTATCTATCTATCTATCTATCTATCTATCTATCTATCTATCTATCTATCTATCTATCTATCTATCTATCTATCTAATTTTGTTAGAATTGTTCAGTATTAGCGGACATTCATCCATACTTCTCTGACCCTTCTAGACTTGATTTGAACTGAGGGAATGTGCTCTCATTGCCCGTGGGAACTGTGGCCTTGCTGAGGGCACTGGATGTCATCACTCAGTGGACATCTTGTTAATGGACATGTCCTTGTGCCGACTGCCTGACTCATTATTTATTTATTTATTTTGCCATGTTTGCTGCAGTTTGTGTTCTCACACAGTTTATGGTAAATAGGCCACAGGGAAAACGGGCGGGGGAATTTATAAACCCCCAACATGCCATACTTAATTTTCCAAAGGCTGATCCTGACAGAGTGATAATCAAGCGTTGCAGTGATTGGAAATATTTCAGCCCACAGTAGCATTTTAATGCAAACGGCTTTAATTTGCACCGATAGGGGCTGTAATTGGATTTTGATTGGACATTAATGAAGATGCACACCCTCTGCGATGGACACAGGCAGTCATCTGTTTTCAGGGATGCTCACAGACACTTACAGAACACCCATACTTTCCGGAACAAGTTTTACATTTATTATATGCAGCGACACATAACCAGCAATTAAACATTACAAAACCTTCATCCTTTTCCAGCCATACCACAGACACTGAAATGTTTGGTCAAGAATCATAAGACTCAAAGCCTTGTGGTGTCTTAAGTATTTGATTGTTCTCATTAAATAGAACAGGGCTTTTGCTCTTACAGTAATAACACGCTATTAGTTTGTGGGATTTTGCTTCTAGATATTTTGCTTGTGTGTAAACATCTGAATCTGACAAATCTGAGGGATTAATTAAGAAATATGGACATATTTTTAATGAATCAGTTCCAGGAATAAATTGGTAGAGCTTTCAGATTATGTTATGATTAGTTTTTCCCCCGTTTGCTTCAAATTGGCTAAGCTGTGCAAGCTAAATTGTATAAAACGAGGTCAGATGTGATGATGATAGGGGTGATTTTGTGTGTGTGTGTGTGTGTGGCTTTCTCACTGCTCTTCTAAATGTAGAGGAATGTTAATGAGAAGCAGGCCATGCTGAAATGCTCCACTCGTCTCATGCTGCTCTCCTTTGAGCTTTGCCCTTGTCGCTGTCCCCTATTCATTTATCTCTCTCTTATTCCCACATGAAGCCTTATGCCTGACCACAAGCAGACTACCGTTACAGCAGTCTGCTTTCACTCACTTTTTCCTTCTCTAGTTGCATGTGCATGTGTATTTTACCCATGCGTCTAGGTAAACTTATTTAGTATGTTTTATTAATAATACTTATAATACTTATACTACTAATAATACAAAGTAAAAAAAAAAAAAAACAATTACCTTGAATTGTCCAGACAAAAGGCTATACGACATATTGAATAATGTACACTATCATTAAAACAATTTGCATTTATTTGATTAAAAAATAAGATATTGAATTGTACAATATTATTGGAATTAAAAAAAAAAGTTTTTATATTCAAACATGTTTTAAAATTACATGTATACCTGTGATGGTAAAGCTGTAATTTCAGCAGAAGTTATTACAATCTAAAATAGTTCATCAAAGTTGTCCTAAGACAAGAACTAGTATTGTTTTGGTTTTAGGACAACTTTGATGAAAGGTTTTGATTTATCAAATGTTGACTTGTTTGTGTGTGTGTGTGTGTGTGTGTGTGTATATATATATATATATATATATATATATATATATATATATATACATACATACATACATATATATATATATATATATATATATATATATATATATATATATATATATACACACACACACACACACACACACAAACAAGTCAACATTTGATAAATCAAAACCTTTACATATGTAAACATGAAAAATGAATGAATAAATCACTCTGGACTGTTTAGTTAAAGACATTGTAACATCACTGAGCTTTTGTATTATCACTGGCTTACTGTTTTTCTAGTTACAATTCACCTCATTCAGTCAGAGACATTTTTTAATCCTGTAACACCAAAAGCTGAACTTTTAAGCTATTTATTTTAGTAATGTTAGCCAGATGACCTTCAGTCTAATCCCAGGATTAGTGTGCAGTCGTCTGGTGTTGACATTGATCTGTTTTCCTCCGCACCAGAAATGGTTAAATGATATGCCTTCGTGAGAGAGTGGTCTCCAGTCAAAGCAGACTCTAAAGAAGCAAATACTGCTTTTATTCCAAAGATTGGAGTGCAGCTGCAAACAATTAGGATCTCAAGGAGGACACGCAGATTACATTTGCATTTGTATAGCTTGTGTCTGTGGCAAATGTCACTATATTGCTGGCTCCCAAACTTCCACATTATTTGAAAAGGAGATAGGAACACACATCTATTAAATGCTAATGCTGGAAATCGGATCCACAAAATTAGTTGTGTGTGTGTGTGTGTGAGAGAGAGAGAGATCAACATAAGCTGAAACCAGGTCATCTGATTTGAGTTCTGCTGTTCAATGCAAATAGATAATATGTGTATTCTGAGTGAAGGCTTCTTGTCAGATAAAATCTCCCCACAGTGTTACAATACCTTAGAAACACAGCACTTTTCCTCACTGAGCATAAACAAAATTGTGATTCTCAATCAATACTTTTAATGATGGTTCTATGAGAACATACTGAACTTTTCACTTCATTACATTACTACCCAACAAAAAATGTTTGAGCTGATCTTTTTTATGTAATGATGACTGTGTCTTTCACACAAGCACAATTGTTTGTCTTGTCCTTTTTGCAAGTTTCTATTTATGGATATAAAATGTGAATGTGCCTTCTTATATGCATACACACAAAGTGATTTATTATGCCTTAGAGAAATCTCGGAAATAGCAAATGTGTGTGCAAATTAATAACACTGAAAAGCAGGTATTAATGAGATTTGTATTTATGCATTGGTTGCTCTCACTGTAGCAAAACGAAGACAGAACAAAAAAAATAAATAGACAATCTCAATGTCGCTTGACTGCTGACATGCATTGATGTGATATAGAAATGTTGTTGTGTAGAACACAGTATCATAGAAACTATAAACAAACACAGCATAGTATAAAGGGAAATTTGTTTATATCTTCCAATATCAAGATTTATATTAAAACATTAGTGTTGGCGCCACTAGCCTCATAGTTAGTGTGTCAACATTTAGTGCTACTGCGCTCATGGCGACCCGAGTTTGATTCCCGTCTCAAGGTCCTTTGCGTATCCCACTCCCATCTCTTATCCCAGTAATTTCCTGATGTCTCTTTACTGTCTCCTATCTGAATAAAAAGGCATAAAAATAGCTAAAAAAGAAAAAAGAAAGAAACTCGTACAGGCTTGGAATGACATGAGTGTGAGTTAATTTTGGGTTAAAATATTCATTTAATTAGTAATAAAGTAGCAATAACATATATATATATATATATATATATATATATATATATATATATATATATATATATATATATATATATATATTCCACAAAAGAGCATTTATGAATCCTAAAAAGTCTCACTTTCCACAAAAATATTAAATAGCACAACTGTTTTCAATACTGATAAGAAGAAATGTTTTCTTAGCACCAAATTAGCATATTTAAATGATTTCTGAAGACTCATGTGACACTGAAAACTGGAGAAATGGCTACCATAAAATTAGTTTTTTTCAACACGGCAATAGATTACACCACAATTATACTGAACTAAAAAGCTGTTGCTTTAAATTGTAATAATATTTCACAGCATTACTGTTCTTACTGTATTTTTGACCAAATAAATGTAGCCTTGGTGGCCATTAGAGGCTTGTTTCAAACAGTAATTTTCAAACAGTAATTTACAGTATATATATATATATATATATATATATATATATATATATATATATATATATATATATATATAGAGAGAGAGAGAGAGAGAGAGAGAGAGAGAGAGAATTATACATATTTTTTACATTTTTGCACTGGTTGCATCTATTATTTTTACATTTATTAAAAAAGAAAAACTGAAATATCACATGGTCTTAAGTATTCAGACCCTTTGCTCAGTATCTATGAGTCTTTTGGGGAAAGATGCAGCAAGTTTTTTTTTTTTTTTTTCTCTCCAGTTCTGTCAGGTTGGATGGTAAACGTTGGTGGACAGCCATTTTCAGGTCTCACCAGAGATGCTCAATTGGGTTTAAGTCTGGGCTCTGGCTGGGCCATTCAAGAACAGTCATGGAGTTGTTGTGAAGCCACTATTTTAGCTGTGTGCTTAGGGTCATTGTCTTGTTGGAAGGTGAACCTTTGGCCCAGTCTGAGGTCCTGAGCACTCTGGAGAAGGTTTTCGTCCAGGATATCCTTGTACTTGGCCGCATTCATCTTTCCCTCGATTGCAACCAGTCGTCCTGTCCCTGCAGCTGAAAAAGACCCCCACAGCATGATGCTGCCACCACCATGCGTCACTGTTGGGAGTGTATTGGACAGGTGATTTCTCTACAAATACTGCTTAGAATTAAATTAAAAATTTAAATTAAATTAATCATATAATATTGAATTAAGGCCAAAAAGTTCTGCCTTGGTCTCATCAGACCAGATAATCCTTCAGGTGTTTTTTTAGCAAACTCCATGGGGGCTTTCATGTGTCTTGCACTGAGGAGAGGCTTCCGTCAGGCCACTCTGCCATAAAGCCACGATTGGTGGAGGGATGCAGTGATGGTTGACTTTCTACAACTTTCTCCCACCTCCCGACTGCATCTCTGGAGTTCGGCCACAGTGATCTTTGGGTTCTTCTTTACCTCTCTCACCAATGCTCTTCTCCCCCGTTAGCTCAGTATGGCCAGACGGCCAGCTATTGGAAGGGTTCTGGTCATACCAAGCGTCTTCCATTTAAGGATTATGGAGGCCACTGTGCTCTTAGGACCCTAAAGTGCAGCAGAAATGTTTTTATAAACTTGGCCAGATCTGAGCCTTGCCACAATTCTGTCTCTGAGCTCTTCAGGCAGTTCCTTTGACCTCATGATTGTCATTTGCTCCGACATGCACTGTGAGCTGTAAGGTCTTATATAGACAGGTGTGTGGCTTTCCTAATCAAGTCCAATCAGTATAATCAAACACAGCTGGACTCAGATGAAGGAGTTGAACCATCTCAAGGATGATAAGAAGAAATGGACAGCACCTGAGTTAAATATATGAGTGTCACAGCAAAGGGTCAGAATACTTAGGACCATGTGATATTTCAGTTTTTCTTTTTTTAATAAATCACAGTACCCACTGTGTGTGTGTGTGTGTGTGTGTATATATATATATATATATATATATATATATATATATATATATATATATATATATATATATATATATATATATATATATGTATGTATGTATGTATGCAATGTTTGTCAGATTGGACAAACAAAACAGTGGCTCCTGCTTGGGAGGCTGGTAAATCAGGGCCTGATATGTGGAGTTCATCACTAAACAGTGTTTAAGCATCTAATGTGAGCTCTCTGTAACTCACTCTCTAGAGTTAACAGCTGTTTTTCCATTCCAGTGTGAAAAGTCTGTTTGAATGTGCTCCTTCATGCGCCTCTCCCTTTGGGCCTCCATTAGCATGTCAGTTTACTCTTTCTGTCACTGGGCCCCGGGGGCCGAGCAGTGAGGGCCAGTTCAGCCTATCAGTCTGCCAGTCCTGGAGGTTGAATTCTCATCTTAACCAAGCTCCAGACCTATAAGTCGTGAAATGAGGCGAATCATCCTGCTACTTAATTACAAAACAGACCAAGTCAATGCAGCAAGGCAGAGCCTGGCTCAACGCTCGGCCTCGATAGATTTCATGAATGAAGAGCTCGCCTGGCACCCTGGAGGACTGCAGTTCTCAAGCTGTAGCTCTACATCTGTTTACATCCTAAAACTGAGGCTGCTCATCCTGCGTAGTCATCGTTCTTCATGGCCTGCAGCTCATTATATAACTCGGCTCTGCCCCTTGGCCCATAGCTCAAAGTGTACATTAAGATTAGACCAGCAGCCTTGGAGGTTATCAGTGACTTTTACTGCTTTTTTCTTCATTCACCTGCTCAATTTCTTCCTTTTTTGAATTTCTTAAAGGAAGTATCTAGTGGATAGAAGAAAGCAGGACTTTGTACAGCTGTACCGTAGCACCTCTGAGGCAGTTTTGAAGTAGAGAATGTTAATTAGTTCCCCGTGTTTGCTGCTGATAGCATGATTTCCATTTAACTCCTGCAGATTTCAGGATTGGAGATAGCTGGCATTAAAAGCTATAAAGATTGGGCTCAGAGCATTTCTTAAGGAATCATTGCCTTTCTTTCATTATCAGACTAATCAGTTGGCTGAGATGATAATGCCTCTTGTGTCTTCTGCTCTTGTTCTTCCTGCCAGTTGTGTTTATTTAGCTACTAAATGTAAATGTCTAATTAGCTGGTTAGGCTCAATCAGTTTTAGAATGGTGTAAATTGCCTCGAAACATGTTCAAATTACTTCCCATTTCTCCTTTGCTTAGCATGAAACAAACATTAGACCACACAAACCTCAACCAAGGGGATACATGAACAGATTTGGAGAGATTAAGAGATAAACAGAGTTTCAGAGAATATTAGAAATATAACAATCAAGGGGGTAAGCACCAAGATGGGCTTTTTCAGTGATATATAAAATGGATGAATATATAAACGGTCAAACGCTATGGTTATGTGTCTGACCAAATTCATTTACAAAAACAAATGTAACATTTCAGAGGTTGCCTGTATTTAATTTATTTTAAATACGTTTTGTCTTCAACATCCTGAATCTTTAATATTTAATATTAAATTGTTGGTCTGATCAGATCAGTTTATAAAAATAATTGGGTAGCACTTTATTTTAAGCTCCAATTCTCACTATTAATCAGTTGCTTATTTACATGCATATTACTAGTGTATTGGCTGTTTATTAATACTTAAGTGCATGGTCATATTCCATAGCCCTAATACAAACCAATACCTAAACTTAACAACTATTTTACCATCTATTAATAAGCAACAAATTAGAAGTCTATCGAGGGAAAGCTCTTAGTTAACAGTGGACATGTATTCCTTTTTCTGAAGTGTTACCAAGAATACTTTTTTATTATTTTTTACATTTTTTTCAGGAATAACAAAAATGTCATGTCCTGGTGCAAAACACACACGCACACACACACACACACACACACAAACAAAGGGAAGAGTGAAAAAAGACAGTAAACATCTTGACTCTCGCAATTAAATCAAATTCAGAGTCTAATCTAATTTGCTTTTATTATTTTCTCAAGACTCTAAGCATCCAACTTATTAGATTTAGGCTTGTAACTGCTTGCCTTTCATGAAAGGTTAAAGAAGGTCTTTGCTGAATTAGAGACATGCAAGATGAATAATAGAACTGAAATTCTTCATTCAGTGGGGGGAACAAATTGTCTTGTTTTTATTTACAGAAGTGGTCAAGTTTGTGTGCTTTAACCATATTTGCATTAACTCTCTGACTAACAAAGGACAGTGTGTATAAATATAGCATACATAATATGTGTGAGAAAGAGAGAGAAGAGGAGAAAGGAGTAAAGGGAGGAGGTTTCACTTGCTATTGATTTTAACTTCGGCCTCCTCCCTGGAGTATCTCTCCTCAGAATAAGTGCACAGTGACCAATAAAAGTTCAGTAAGAAGCATGACGTGCACAATTCCACTTTTAGATAACAAACAGGCTTTTATATGCTCTAAAATTATCCTGGTTTTTTTGTCACCATTGTGAAAGCAGACAAGAGTTGGAGCGGAGAATGATGCAAGTGGCTAAATAAATAAGCAAAGCACAGTGATTTAATAGACATGAGGGCCTATCAAATTCAGTGTGGTTTAGTTTCCAAACAAACACACTCCTCATTCACCCCATCCCCAGCAGTCACATATACTTTTATGGAAGAAAAATGTGCCTTGGTGTCACCAGCAGATGAGAGGCCGTTTTTTCTGTCTTTCTCTGTCTACCATCTTCCTTCCCTTGTAGAGGTATACCACAACATTCTGGCTGCATGAGAGAGTGTGGCAAGACTTCAATCAATGTCCACTGACTGTTTCCTCTCAAATGACTATTCAGCACTATGCAGGAAATGTGTTCTGCAGTCTACCAAACTATTTCACCACAGTATGTGCCACAGGCTTTATAGATGACCAGCCCAAACTCGTCAGATATTTTGAGGTCTTTATTGGGTTTCTGTATTTTTTCTACATCTTTTATTTACTTTTGTCTTTTTTTTTTGTCTTTTCTTTTTTTTAAGCACATTACAACTGTTTATATAGAAACATCTGTTGTCTATTTATTCACTGCATATTTACAGATTAAATAAATAACAATCCATTCAGATTGATTTCTTTTTCTGCACAAACCCTAAAAATACATGATTCATTTAGTGAAGAAAAAACATCTCAGAAACCACAACTGTTTGCAAAATGTTGCAGTTTAAAGTTCGTATCACCCTGCACAATGGCTCAATAGTAAAACTGGGCCATTATATTAACTATTTAATAATTTTTTGTGTTCGCTTTCCACTTTTACAGCCTCATGTTATACTTTGCAGACACTCTTTCGATTTATTCCTTCTATTCCATTCCAAGAGTAAAACTGTGGAATGCTCATCCAGATTTTAAAGTCCTCTCCATCACTGTGGTGTCTGCTTGTTGTTATTACTTTGTGTTTTTATTGCAGAAGAGAGAAGCTCAAACTGTGTGTTGTGGTGTAAAATCAAATGACATCAGAATTTCCTTACTTTCTGCAATATTTCTGGGGCTCAGGATTATTTTCTTAAAAGGAACAGTATGGCTCATAGTCAAATTTGTATATTTTCGCAAACCTGCTTATAGACCCTATGCACATGATCTACTTGGAAAGATGCTTGTCCCCGTTCATAACCCATCTATTGCTTTGCTTTGAATTGTTTGCCCAAATCATAAACCAATTAACTTTCTAATTGGTTCCACGTGCATATGCTTTCAAGTCTGGTATCAATCTAGCAGTTTGAATGGATTTTGACGGCAACATTTTTAATAAACCCTTCTTATTTTCTTTATATGGTAATTGCCTTTAACAGTCTGGATCTGGAGTAATTAGCTCCCTTTGAAACATAAATAGAATGGTAGTGATAGAGAAGAGGTGGCATTCCACAACACCCGCCACTGTCAGTCTCCTTGCCTCATTTTTAATGTATCATTCGGCCCATGAGAATAGCAGTGCCGCTAATTCTTCCTCTTTGAATGCTTTAAGTGTCCTTGCCCGTACAGACTGGGACTGTGCTACACAGTTACTAAAAGAGATTTACAGGCTTTAATAAAAAAAACTATTTGTGGTTAAGCTCTGGAATGGCAGTCCTTTGCTTATTAACAAGAGACTAGGATCGTATTTCAGTTTCTCCACAAAAGATGGGCAGCAATCACATGGTACAAAGTCAAAAAAATAATAATAATAATAATAATAAAAAAAAAAAAAAATAAAAAAAAAATATATATATATATATATTAGTGCTGTCAATCGATTAAAAAAAATTAACTAATTAATCGCACAATTTTTTAAAATTAATCGCGATTAATCGCGATTAATCGCAATTAAAAGACTGAAACTTTTTGGATATGTAAATGTAAAATGTAAATAATTAATGTAAACTCAAGACAAAGAAACTATTTAAATTCAAAATATGATTGTTTATTGGAATTTTTGTTTAACTTGTAACACAGATTTTCTCATGTAAACAACATACCTGCAATAAACCAGGTAAATATCCTCCAAATTAACTGTTGGCTTGAAAGCCATATTTATTACAGAAATAAAAACACAGGCATGTAAGTATCATTTGAATTTCAAAACAATCAATGCCAATAAAAAACAAAAATGATTTCCATGTTGAATTCTAAGTGGACTGCAAAAAAATTCCAAAGTATAGTCATTGCCAGTGCTTTAAGTGGGCCAGTACACACAGGTACTCAGTACCGCCACTTCCAAATATAGCTCTTGAGCGTACCGCCACCTCTCCGTGCGCCCAGAACGTGCTTGTAGCGTACCGGTACGCTCATTTGGACATCTGTTTTAATAGAGGTTTTAATCTTTTACCTGCACTGCCGATTTTCAGAGCGCCCTTCACAATGCAAGCTTCCTAATTCATCCCACCCAGAGCAGAAACTACATTACCCATTCACCCTTAAGTTATACAAGTGAATAGCGCATGTGTCGCTTTTCCCACTGTTAAGTGTCAACAACTCAACGTGGCCGGAGAAGGTGTGTGAAACTCGTTGTGAGTTATACTAAAGCAAAATCTTGAGTATTTATTGTCTGATAAACATTAAAAACTGTCTGCGGAGTTTGAGTCGTCCTGCAGCCCCCGCTGGCTGCTCATTGGCTGCAGCATCTTTTTTCTAAGTTCTAAAAAAATACCGTAGACGGAAAGGCACAAATTTAGATATTCATTTATCTAATTAATCTATAGCCTATGCACAAAGACAATATGATCTTTTTGTCCCCTTTTTGTTTTAAAGCTTGATGAAGAGAGAGAGCGCAAGTTGCTGCAGCTGAGGAGGACAGTGATGCACGCGCACAGGAGTGATTGACAGTTCGCGGCACTGTGTACAAAAAATACTCCGCTACACAATTATTTCGTTATTTTCGCTTAAGCTTATTAACGTTAGCGTTACAGAAAGGTCTGATTCACGCACTGTTACAGTCATTGTTTTTTTGTTTTTTTTTAAACAATGACATTTGAGTTCATGATTTTAATGTTGCTGTTTCTTGTGGCAGACTAAATGAAGAGTAATGTTTCTTGTGGCAGACTGAAGATTAATCCGGCAGAGTTTTATACTGAAACTTTCCGTCTAAAAGTCCTTCCTTGGTCTTATCCATATTTCTTTGCACGTTGAACACACATAGGCCACAACTGGAAATAAAAAAAAACTGCAACCGCGTTAATTGCGTTATTTTTTTTTAACGCGTTAAATATTTCAAATTAATCGAATGCGTTAACGCGCTAATTTTGACAGCACTAATATATATATATATATATATATATATATATATATATATATATATATATATATATATATATATATATATATATATATATATTTTTTTTTTTATTTTTTTTTATTTATTTATTTTTTTTTATTAATCTTTAACTTCCAAGAGGACAGTGATGTGACTGCCAGAATTAATAATTAGAACTCTATGAACACAGTTTTGGCTGAATAAGTTCACTATACACTCGTTCCCACTTTATGTTAGGTGGCCTTACTTGCGTCAAAAAAAATAAATACAATGTACTTACTGTTTTCATACTGTATTGCAAAACACTTTTGCTGCTATTGAGGTGGTATACGGGTAATGTTATGGGCAGGTTTGGTGGTATGGTTAAGGTGTAGGGCTGTGTCAACGGTGTAATTATAAATGTAAGTTAGTTAGTAAGTTAGTTAGTAAGTCACATAATATAAAGTGGGACCATACACACTCTTACAACTTTCATTTTATAGCCATCTATGGTTACATGAAGAAACTTTAACATCCATGGCACCCTCCCACTGCACAAAAGGTCATTTGTAGTGGAAAAGGCTTCTTTGGATTATTAAATGTTATTCTAAGAAAATGAAATGGACACTGAAAGTTTATTTTATGGCATCATTGTAGAAATCCCCTTTTAAGAGCATGCAGTTTGATTTTTTGCTGCTCTAAAATAGCATTGAACTCACTAGCCTTGTCACTTAAATCTTGATTCATCCAAATCCTCCTAGCTTCTTGTTCAAATCTCAGCCGTCTTTTACATTGATTATTAGAAATCAATACTCACTGGTCTGACTACTTCCCCCTTGATCAGATCCAATATTTTGCTAACCTGGTATTCAGCATTTAGAAATATGTTATCTTTTTATTCAGATCACCCTGTTGGCCTCTCGTAACTGCCAGAATTTAATATGCTATTTTTTTTTCTTCTTGAATTGAAGTCTAACCCTTACAGATATGATCATCTAGCTTTTTTCGCATACTGCTTTGTTTGTTTTGTTGCTAGGCTCTTAATAGCGTTTATAGGTTTTGATAAGTTGATTTGTTTCGTGTCCATTGTTACCAGTATCAACATGCATATAATGTATGCACTTGTTTGTTTGTTTGTTTTTTTGCTGGAAGTAAAACAAATTCCAGAGCGCGTTGATGCAATTGTCGCGCAGTAATGCGGTCCTTCCACAAGTTAGACAGGCACAGCGAGTGTGTTGCCTGCCTGGGCAGCACACACGCAGAGGCTACATTTGCTAATGGCTCATGTTATCATTGCAAGAATATGAGTTTGTCCAGTCTCCGCTCCCGTATCACCTTCTTCACTGAAGGTGCTAACTCCGGCTCTGCTCTCCCATTTTCTTTCTCTCCTAAGATGCAGAGATTTATTGTGAACTGAGAAATGGTTCTGCATCAATTCTAAGATTTTCTGAAGGCATCGTAATTGCTTAGTTGAGCTTAGTTTTTAACAGAAGATGGCCCTGTGCATTTTAAAAATAGCTGTATTCTACTTGCTTTCAGTTCTTTGCACACACACCACTTGAACCTAAAGTAATCATTCATAAAGTCATAAAATGGTCGAAGCATATTACAAGGATCTTCAGAGTGGACTGTGTTTTATATTAATCTTGCATCATAGAAGCATAAAAGCCAATGTGCAAGTTCATTTAACTAGCTCTTTGTGAGCATTTGTATGTGCGGTTAAAAAGTAGCCTAGAGCTTACTTGCTGTTAAAAACTAAGCTTTGCGTCACTTCTTCCCTAAGCACTCTGGTGCTGTGGCTGCTTATGGCCAGAGAGGCCCATCCACTCAGCCCGCAAAGCTAGCGCCACTTCAGCCTCAGAAGTCTGAGCCTACTTAAAAGAGTGAATTTCCTCTTCCCATATTTACACAAGAAGATATCAGTTCCTTGCATCCTCGCAGAGAACTTTCAATTACAAAATTAGATCCACTTGCATCCTGGTTGAAGGCATTGGCAGACTAATCTCTTCAGTTTGCTTACTGCAGGCCACCTTGTTTCAGAGGTGTTAGTCACACTTCGGTTCAGGACAACAAACATGTTCAGTGTAAACACTGCTTTCAAAAGGTGCTATAGAATTAGGACCTACAGCAAACAGTGAGTAAGGCTTTTACAACCTCTACTTCCTCGTTCCCAAAGAAGATGGTGGGCTGAGACCAATTCTGGATCTCATATGTCTGAATCGCTCGCTTATGTGTCAGACATTCAAGATGTTAACTATCAAACAGATCCTCATACAAATTTGCCCCGATGACTGTTTTTTCACAGTGAACCTGAAATATGCTTACATTCACATCCACATAGCCCCCCATCTTTCGAGGGAGTGGCCTACCAATATACACTCCTACCATTTGGACTGTCTCTGGCCCCTCACACTTTTACAAAGTGCATAGATATGGCTCTTTCACCTCAGAGGCAGATGGGAATCCACTTACTCAACTACCTTGACAACTGGCTGATCCTGGCCAAATAATTTAATTAAGAATTAGTCACTCACAGAGCACTGTTACTCAGCCACTTGGAGCACCTCGGGTTGAACATCAACCTTCTAAAGAGTAATTTGTCACCCAGACAGCGAGTGGTCTGTCTGGGGATGATTTTGGAGTCTGCCCAAATGCATGCTTGGGTCACAATGGAACTGTCCCTGACTATGCAGTGATTGGTGGCTCCCTGAAACCAGGAGCATCTTGTCTCAGAGTCCCATCCCTCACTTGGGACCTGACTGCTTGTATATCAAGTTAAACTATCACTGTATTCAAAGCTATGGCCCCATGGACAACTTCTGTGGGCATCTGTGGCCTAATGGTTAGAGAGACAGACTAGTTACCAGAAGGTCACCGGTTTGATTCTCGGAGTGAATGAACAGCGCTCTCTTCCACCCTCAATACCCATGGCTGAAGTGCCCTTGAGCAAAGCACTGAATCCCAAGTTCAGCTGGATCCATAACTGCCCACTGCTCCTGGTGTGTGTTCACTGTGTGTTCACTTCTTCCAACTCACTTGCTTCCAACTCAAGTTGGGGAGCTTTGTTGGAGGGCAATCCGGTGTCTGGCTCCTGGTCAGCCACAGAACGGTGCCTACATATAAAATGTCTAGAGCTTCTAGCAGTTTTTCTAGCTCTGAAAACCTTCCTGCCGGCCTTGCGCTGGCACCATGTCCTGGTCCATTCGGACAACATGAAAGTGGTAGCCTACATCAATTGCCAAGGTGGTCTGAGGTCTCACACCCTTTACAGTCTGGCTTGATGCCTCCTATTCTAGGCACATAACAAATCCATTTCTCTAAAAGCTGTTCACATGCCAGGCAGTCTGAACATGGTGCAGACATGCTATTCAGAGGCAATGTGGCTCTGGGAGAATGGACCCTACATCCTCAGATGGTTCAAAAAATCTGGTCTATCTTCAGGAAGGCACAGTTAGCTCTCTTCGCCTTAGAAGACAACTCCCACTGCCCAACTTATTTCTTGATACAACAAGATGCTCTGACCCACGTTTGGCCCACTGCTCACCTGTACACTTTCCCCCTGTTTCCACAGGTCATCAAATGTGTCAGGCAGACTAAATGCTTAGTTCTCTTGGTGACTCATTTCTGGAGGTACCAGTCTCTCAGTAGCTGTAACCATGGCCAATACCACTGAGACGAGATCTTCTCTTATGGGCAAAAGGCATGATTTGACATCCCTGGCCAGAGCTGTGGAGCCTTCATGTATGGAACCTCGACAAGAGCTTATGCAGCTCCCAGGCAGAGAGAGTGATACCATTTTAGAGGCTAGAGCACCGTCTACAAGATGCCTTCATGGCCTCAAATGGTCAGCCTTCTTTGGCTGGTGTACTGCACGAAGCCTGCACCATGTATCTTGTGATGTGTCCCACGTGCTATCCTTTCTACAAGAGTTGTTGGACAACAGACGCACCCCTTCTACACTCAAAGTTTACATGGCAACTATTTCAGCAATGTATTCCTTTGAAGCTGGCAATTCAATCGGCATAAATTATCTGAACATTAAGTTATTGAAGGTGCCCAGAAATTAAACCCTCCTAATTCTCAGACTGTACAGATCTGGGCCTTGTCAATAGGCACAATAGGCACTACAGGGTCCTCCATTCAAGCCACTACATTTGGCCAAACTACACACTTTGTTGATGTAAACTGGTCTGCTGCTGGCACTAGGACTTACAAACACTGTCAATCAGTGCTTCATGTCTGGAGATTGGGCCTAGTGACTGTAAAGTTACAAAGCAAAGACTATCCAGCTGGATAATTGATGCTATAAGCCATAAGCCTTGGCTTATGCCTCAGAAGGTTTGCAATGCCCCATAGGTGTGAGGGCCCACTCCACTACAGGAATTCCCTACTCCTGGGCTTGGTCCTGCGGAATCTCTATTGGTATGATATGTGTACCCGCCGTCCATGTTTGCCAGATTTTACAGCCTAGATGTCCCTGCTTTCCAGGCATTGATTTTATCGACTTAAACTTATTAAACTATTTATTTCATCCTATGGTGAAATAGCTGTGTCCAAACTCTTCAGCTATGCTCTGGACTCAGTTGGCTCATGTTTTAGGGGCCCTTAACATAAGTGCTCCAGAAGTGGCCTCGCAGAGCGGCTTAGTCTGCTTCTTCTCATAACACAGCATGATTGGATTTGTTCCCAAAATACAATATGAAGTGAACTTTCAAAAGGGAACGCTACGGTTACTGACATGACCTTGGTTAACTGAGATAAGGGAATAAGCAGTGTGTCACTTTCAGTGCTATAAGCTGCAGACGAATCGATGACTGTCACTTCAAGTGAATTATTCTGATTGGGTCCTCAGCCGTGGCTCTCAGACAGCAGTGAGCAGATTGCGCTTCTTTATGACTTCTTTCTTCTACTTCTTGCAGAGTCAGTGAAGAGATGATCGTCATTGCTGAAGAAGAAAATTCTGATTAAATTGTGCTGCGATACGATTTAAATACATTTTGGCTCTGCCCTTTCTGGTGAGATAAAGCACCATTGGTTTGTGCTGCTACACAAACGCAAACAAATCATGTCTTCAGCAACAGAGTAAATCACGAGTTTAACCCATATACAACACTCGTTCCCTCATCTCAGGGAACCGAGGTTAGGTCAGTAACTGGAGCGATAACTCACTTTCTTTTTTTATTGATTTACATTTTTTTACCATATTTTTTTTTTTTGTGTTAGTTAGCTGTTTCTTTTTTTAAGTTATTTTTCAATCTAACAAAAATAACCCAGTGCAGTTGGATTGAGATTAATTGGATTGCACAAAGAAAAAAACTTTATTTCTGAAACTTGTTTTTGCAAATGAACTCTTCACACACACACACACACACACACACACACACACACACACAAAGTGAAAGTAAAAATACGCATGTTTACTGTGATGGTTATGGTAAGGTGTAGGGCCATAGAATATACAGTTTGTACAGTATAAAAACCATTACGCCTATTGGCGTACATGTGTGTATGTGTTTGTGTGTACTGTATGAAGTGGTCATTTGCAAAAAAAAAAAAAAAAAAAACACAGATAACTTTGTTTTTCTACCTGTACTAAATATATAATTATTGTAGAAAAATATTTTTAGATCTTGAGCTTAAAGATAAATTCCTGAAAAAAAAAAAAAAAAAAAAATAAATAAATAAAAAAAAAGAATTGCCATGTAAAATAGACAGTTGAACAGATTTTGGTTGAGTCAGAGCACAGGTCTATTTACCTTTATAATCAAACAGGAACAGATCTGAGCACTGGGATCCAGATGTGCATAATTAGAGCCAAACACCTGTAATAAAATCAGGCTGGAGAGAAAGTTGCGGTCAAAATTTACTGCATCCTGCTTAGCTTTTTATTGAGCTCATGGCTGCTTCCCCTCAGCTAACGTAACTCATGCATCACTAAAAGGGGCTATTAGTCATTTAGATCATTTGAATCCAATGATAGAGAGGAAAATAAAAAGGAAAGGAAAAAGGGTCTAGCTGTCCTCTGAGATGTGTGGTGGCAGGAGCATAAAGACACAGAGCTCCTATTACATAAGCAGCGAGAAGAGAGGTATGCAGTGAGGAAGAGGGAGGTGAGAACACACAGTCCTTTAATGCTGAGAAAATAAATGTTAGATTACCAAATGAGTGCAGAATGGCAACTGCATCTCTGGCATTTATTCAGCACCACCTACAACTCTTTTCATATACCACATGTGGTGAGACAGTATGTTTGGGTTTTAAAAACCCATTTTGAATGATGAATATTTCTTTATTTGCTTTGCAATCTATTTTTAGAGCAAATATTTAATAGTATTTAATAGTAATATTTAATTATTCTTCTTATTTATTATGATTATTATTACTATTATTATTATTATTATTATTATTATTATTTCAGAAATGTTCATGATTTCTTTGCATTAAAACTTTTTTACTGACCCACCCTTTTACAATTAATTCTGTAGTTGTTTATCGACCCTCAGGACCACAAGGTAACTTATTGGATGAATTAGATGTGCTGCTCTCAACTTTTCTTGAGGATGATTCTCCCCTACTTATGCTTGGAGAATTCAACATCCAACTAGATAAACCTCAGGCTGCAGACTTACACATTCTTCTTGCCTCTTTTGATCTCAAGAGAGTGTTAACTACTGTTAGCTATTCAGAAATTAGGCAACCAACTGGACCTTAGATACACACGACACTGCTTCACTGATCATGTACTGGTTACTCCACTGCACACCTTGGATCACTTCTCTCTTAACCTCAACATGGTTCCTGACACAACACATAATACTCCACATTTCATCTTTCGACGTAACCTACGCTCACTCTCACCCTCCCGGCTATCTGCTCTGTTTTCATCTTCGCTTCTTCCCCCTAAACAGTTATCATCACTTGATACTAACAGTGCTCCTGATATTTTCTGCTCCACTCTTACAGTACATCTTGTTTAGACACTGTCTGCCCCTTGTCTTCCAGGCCTGTCTGCCCCTTGGCTGTCTGATGTTCTCCACAAGCATCATTCTAAGTTCAGGGCTTCTGAAACAGTGTGGCGTAAATCAAAAAATATGACTGACTTTAATGTGTATCAGTCACTGCTCTCATCCTTCTCTGCTAATGTCTCCACAGCTAAACAGACATTCTGTCATAACAAAATTAACAATTTGTCTAAGTCTAGACCAGTCTGGTTTCAGAAGCGGATATTCAACCAAGACTGCTTTGCTCTCAGTTGTTAAAGCCCTAAAACTGGCAAGATCGGATTCTAAATCTTCAGTACTTATCTTGCTGGACCTGTCCGCTGCTTTTTACATGGTTATCCACCAGAACCTCCTGTCAACCCTATTGGCAATGGGCATCTCAGGAACTGCACTCCAGTGGTTTGAGTCTTATCTCTCAGATAGGTTCTTCAAGATATCTGCTTGGAGAACAGCAGAATGCTGTTCATAGACTTCAGTTCAGCATTCAACACAATCATCCCTCAACAGCTCATCTACAAGCTGAGTCAGTTGGGACTCAACACTTCGCTGTGCAACTGGCTGTTGGACTTTCTGACTGGAAGACCTCAGGTAGTACGGGTCGGCAGCAACACATCCAGCACAATCACACTGAACACTGGGGCCCCCCAAGGATGTGTGCTGAGCCCCCTCCTCTTCACTCTGCTGACCCATGACTGCACACCCTCATACAGCTCCAACCTCTTTATTAAGTTTGCAGATGACACGACTGTGGTGGGTCTCATTAGCAACAAAGATGAGACAAACTACAGGAGTGAGGTGAGCCGCCTGGCTGGGTGGTGCAGTGACAACAATCTCTCTTTGAACGTGGAGAAGATGAAGGAGATTGTTGTAGACTTTAGGAGAGCACACACTCAGCACGTTCCTCTGACCATCAACGGTGCGACTGTGGAGAGAGTGAGCAGCACCAAGTGGGTGTGCACATCACAGAAGACCTCTCCTGGACTAAAAACACCGCAGCACTGGCCAAGAAATGACAACAGCATCTCTACTTCCTCCGTAAACTGAGAAGAGCCAGAGCCACACCCCCCATCATGTACACCTTCTACAGAGGCACCATCGAGAGCATTCTGTCGAGCTGCATCACTGTGTGGTATGACGCTTGCAACGCGTCCTGCCGAAAGACTCTGCAACGCATAGTGAGAGCAGCTGAGAAGATCATTGGTGTCTCTCTCCCCTCCCTCCAGGACATTTATGGAACACGTCTCACCCCCAAAGCCCTCTGCATCACAGGTGATCCCACCCACCCATCACACAGCTTCTTCAACCTGCTGCCATCAGGGAGGAGACTGCGGAGTCTCCAGGCCAGGACCAGCAGACTGAAGGACAACTTCATCCACCAGGCTGTCAGGAAGCTGAACTCCCTCCCGAACCTGCCCCCCCCCCCCCCTCCTCTTCTTCCCCAGGCACCACTGAACTATGAACCCCCCCCCCCACACACACACTAATCATATGATGGCATGCACTAGTCACTTGTGCAGCATTGGGCTGCTCACTCACCGCTCACTACCTCATTCGGCATGGAACTGACGTCATTCCACTACCTCATCAGTCAGTTAAATAACTGCTCTTGGTCATTTGTCACTTGTCACTTTAATCAGAATTAAGATATTTTTAATAAGTGATTTATTTTTGCAATAAAAAATCTTTTAACTGCACTGTTGTTCACTTCATTGATTTGCACTATATCTGTCATTTACCTTGCGCTGCTTTATTTAACTTTATTTTTAATTTTATATTTTAAATATATTATTTTATAAATTTTATAATATATAGTTGTATCTACATTTTATATTTGATCTAGTTATTTTTTAGGCTTTAATGTTAATGTTATCTGTATGCACCGGGGTCTGAGAGTAACGCAATTTCGATTATCTGTATGTATGTACTGTACATGTGGAAATTGACAATAAAGCAGACTTGAACTTGAGATGAGGTGTCCAAGTCTTAACATCTAACTACTGTGGTGCCTCAGGACTCAGTGCTTGGACCACTTCCCTTCTTTGTCTACATGCATCACTAGGTTCTGTCATATATATATATATATATATATATATATATATATATATATATATATATATATATATATATATATATATATATATATATATATATATATATATATATATATATTTGTGGTACTTCAAGTTAACCCAACTATGATGACTTCCAACTATGAAAACTTGCTACTGTACAAGCTAACTGAGACTTGTTATAAAACTTGCATATTGCTTTTTTCTCGATTTTGATTGCTTCCATTTGTAAGTCTCTTTTGATAAAACTGTCTGCTACATGTTAATGTAAATGTAAACAATTTATACAGTTTCATAGCAACTTTCATACCAATGGAAAAATCACCCCCTCAATTATAGTGACCGAGAAAGATCAACGCGCTGAAAAAAAAAAGGAAAACAACTTCATCAATTTGAAAAAACATACGCTGCAAATGCTCAGAACAGAACCAAATAACGAAACGCACAAAGAAACAGTTAACCCAACTATGATGACTTCCGCTACTGAGAAACCCGGAAATGTGAAGAGGGATCATTTATTTACTAACTGCTTGTTTTCTAAACTTTCTGTATTCTATCTTTCTTTTCTTTTTTCTTTATTATACAATTAACAAAAACAAAAAGGCATCTAACACTAGCTTACTCTATTCTTATTCTATTCTATCTGTTTTCTTTTTATTTATTATATGCTTAAAAAAACTTGCTACTGTACAAGCTAACTGAGACTTGTTATAAAACTTGCATATTGCTTTTTTTTCGATTTTGATTGCTTCCATTTGTAAGTTTCTTTTGGTAAAACTGTCTGCTACATGTTAATGTAAATGTAAACAATTTATACAGTTTCATAGCAACTTTCAAACCAATGGAAAAATCACCCCCTCAATTATAGTGACCGAGAAAGATCAACGCGCTGAAAAAAAAAAAAAAACACAAAAGGAAAACAACTTCATCAATTTGAAAACACATGCGCTGCAAATGCTCAGAACAGAACCAAATAACGAAACACACAAAGAAACACTCTACTAATAGAATTCTTTATTTGGTTGTGTTGTGAGCATATGCAGTATGTTTCTGTGTTTGCGTTGTGAGCATTTGTAGCACCCGGTGTCAAACTGATGTAGATGTTTTCTTGATTTGCTGGTGCTTTTTCTATATGCATGTGTTTTCTGAAGTTGCTGTGCGTTGAGCTCTCTCGGCCACCATACTCAATGCCTCAAAGAGGGAGAAAAAAATACATTTATGATAATGAATAAACTAACGGAACTAAATTAACAAGTTTAATACATTAGTAAGATCAATTTTATGATCTTAATGATCGTATACAAGTAAGATCATTTTTAAATTATGAGAATAGCAAATATTTCATAGGCAAGCCCACCCTGAAATGACTGGAGATGCAGACAGTGCTCATTAAAGTGTTTGGCTGGCAGTAGGTATCACTCAGCAATGTCTCTGCACATTAGTTTATAGTCAATGAATTCTAAATCTAAATTAAAGCTGCAAGCAGCGATGAAAGGGCCCTCGCATCCGGGCTCACCACCACCAGGTAGATTAAAAAAAAAAAAAAAAAAAAAAAACAGCAAATGGTGGGCAATATACATTTAAAGTGATAAATATAGGTGG
Source organism: Carassius gibelio (assembly GCF_023724105.1). Classification (NCBI taxonomy): domain Eukaryota; kingdom Metazoa; phylum Chordata; class Actinopteri; order Cypriniformes; family Cyprinidae; genus Carassius; species Carassius gibelio. The sequence goes on along the minus strand of NC_068402.1, from coordinate 22,222,277 downwards.
AACCTGTCAAACTCATTTATATGTGCCAAATGTCTTTTATATGTGCCAAACATCCTGCTGCCAGCTGGTGATGCTATGATTAAAACAGAATGTTGGCATGTAGATGTCTTCAGTCCAGGACTTTTATCAAACATGTGAAGTCTGGTGCAGATTAAACATGGTATGTTTGAGTTACTGTAAAGCATGACATATCCTGTTCCCCAACAGGTGGGGCTATGATTATAACTGAACATTAATGTATGGATGTCTACAGGCCAATATTCTTACCAAACATGTGAAGTTTTTTTAGGGGGCAGATTGGACGTTGCATGTTTAAGTTAGTTTAAACCATATAATTGACTGTTGCCAACAGGTGGCACTAGGATTATAACTGAATATTGACTTGTAGATGTCTTCAGGCCAATATTCTTACCAAACATGTAACATTTGGGACAGATCAGACATTGCATGTTTAAGTTAGTGTAAACCAATTAATTTCCTGTTGCCATTAGGTGGTGTTATGATTATAACGGAATATTGGCATGTAAATATTTTCAGACCAGGACTCTTATCAAACACGCCCATAAGACACGCCCTTAGACAAAAACTCAAGATCTTCGCAAAACCATATGATTGCACTCAGCAAATCTGAAGGTGATCCGATTAAAACCTTTTTGAGGAGTTCAAGTACGAGGCCTGAAAATGACAAAAACTGTCCAAATATCATACAGCAAAGGCAAAATAACGCACTTCCTGTTTGGTTTCAGATTTTGTACAAGGAGTATTTTCTTTTAGGTATTGGTGTTACATGTGTGTACCGAGTTTTGTACATGTATGTGAAACAGCTCGAGGGGCACTTCATCTGAATTTTATAGGTGGCAGTATTGATCCATTTTGCCACACCCACTTCTGAAACCAATATCAGATGTCCATTTTCGCCAGTTCTGATGCGTGTGCAGAGTTTCATGAGTTTTGGAGCATGTTTAGCCCCTCAAAAATGCGATCCACTTAGGAGAAGAAGAAGAACAGTTCATAGTACGGGAAGAAGGAGGCAGGAAACGGCGAACATTGAAATAAAATTTTAATAATAAAATAAACACAAAATAGAACCCAGGCCTGGTGCTCCCTCGTCCTGCACTGTCGTTACTCCTCCCTTTTTTCTTCTGGAGCTCCTCCGCAGGACTCGAAACCAGTGAGTGGTGCAGGTGTCGCTCATCTTCAATTACTCCAACCGCCCCACTCATCATAGTGCCATGTTGTGATAATATATACTGTACACAGGAATGCATGCCATTGCTGAATGTTGGTGGGTATGTTAGCTTAGTCTGAAGACTGTCCTAATAGGTGTGACATAACACATTAGTATGTAGATTGTATTTTTGATCTGTACACATCTGTAAACTACACATGAAGCAATATTTGCACCAGTTTAATTACAGTACTCTTTATGAAATTGTCCACACAATCAAAATTTTAATTGAGAATTAAACTGATTTTATAAAATCACTTTAACAGCTTAAAGTATGTTCAGACTATCTCTTGGCCATGTTCAGCATGAGACTGCTCCTATTAATATGTCAATTGCAGAAGGAAAAAAAAGTGTTATGGAAAGAGAAGGAGATGTCTCCATGGGGGACAAAGAGAAAGCAAATAGCTCAGAACCACTATTATACTGTACAGCACAAAAAGTACAGTTCAGACTCTAGATACACAGTGCTCTCTAACAGTCAGAGACCTCTAGTGATAATTCCTATATACAGTATGTATCACAACGTCTTCTGCTTGAATGGAAATAACGTCCATACATTATTAGAAGTTTCATTCAATTTGAAATTATGAAATGTTGAGGCAAAAATGGGAAGTATACATATGTATATACTGCATATTATCTGTCACATATGCTACCATTTAAAAGTTTGAAGTCAGTAAGATTTTTTCAGTAAAACTGTACAGTAAGACTGGAATAGTCTGTATTACAGTTATTACAATTTCCGTATATAATCAAAATATTTTAAAATGTATTTTTTTTTTTTTTTTTAAGCAGCAATTACTCTACTCTTTGGTGTCACAGGATCCTTCAGAAATCATTCCGATATGCTGATTTGGAACTCAAGAAACATTTTTGATTTTATTTTTATTTTTCTGGAACCTGTAGTAATTTATTACGTGTTTACAGATCAAAGAATATCAATTATTTTGTAATATTCTAAATGTTTTTACTGTCACTTTTCATCAGTTAAATGTGTATAATATATATATAATTGTATTTTTTCTTCTCTTCTCCAGTTTTGCTTGAAAAAGTTGGTGTGTTAAAGAAAGAAAGAAAACCAGTCCATAAATCATTACTTGGGCAATATTTTTAGGAATCATGTTGGTGTCTTTAATATAAAATGGACTAATATTCAACCATGGAACATTTGGGATTTAGGAAACTAAAATGATTTTGCCGACCAGCATTCCTGTTTTCATTATGAAGAAGTTTTTTTTTTTTTATTTTTTTTTTTTTTTTGGTATACTGAAATGGTATGAAATACAGTATGTAAAATAAGCACTTCTCAACGAGTTTTATTTATTTATTTATTTTTTTCTTCATAGCAGAGTACAGTATGGGAGTTTAGGAAGTAAAACTAAGAATAAAGATGATATACGGCTGTGATTTACAAATCAGCTTGACTAGCACCCAACAACACAGGCAGTAGGGCATGAAATTGCCTACTTTATCATATCCTACTGGATAATTGTTTTTGTGATTGCTTTTCTATATTTGCAAAAGGCCAAAAATTAATATGAATGTGTGTTAAGGGGCATTATTGGTACTGTTGGCATGCAGCTACAGCTGATGTTTTGGGATCAATCTTGTTCATTGCTTTAGTCGTAATCTGAAGTGTGCATGTGTGCTTTTGTGTGCGTACTTGAGAATGAGACAACAAGCTTACAAGAAAAAGGACATGCAGTTTTTGGCCAGTTTTTTTTATTTTATTTTTTCACAACAGAGGCGGAAAATCTAAACTGCAATGTCTTACTGACCATAAATAGGCCTTATTCTTGAGCAACAGATGGGCAAGGTCAATTTGGGTGAGAGGTACTTGCCACACAATCAGCGGACAACATAACAACTGCAACCCTAATGAACCGCAATCGTTATTTTCTCATTCAAGTCAAAGCAAGTCTATTTTACAGAAAAAAAACATGTCTCTTTTTATTTGAATAGTTCAAATGCACGAGTGCATAGAATTTAAAGCTTAAAATTATACACATGTTCCCATGATTATAGCCCTTCACGCATTTCTTTTTTCTCTTCATTTGAACACCAAATGGTAGCTGAAAATAAATGCAAATACCCAAGTGCAAGGCTTCTCTGTTTGCGTAGATGTCCTCTAATCTTTCAATAAATAGCACACTGCAAACCGTGTTTCATCCCAAATTTTCCATTCTGATCCTTGGCTACACAGAAATGCTTGATTGCGGTGCCGGAGCCCTTCTGAGCACAGTGTGGAGCTTTTCTTTGGGCTTTATTTCAGGGTTTTTTTTTTTTCTTTCTTTTTTTTTCAGGAGCGAGAGAAAGAGGGATTGAGAGGGCCGGGTATCCCTTGCCTCAGCTTCTGCGCTAGCAGTTATATGCCTCATGTCACTCTGCTCTCCATCCAATCCTGCATCTCTCATGGATTCACTGGTGCAGGTAAATGGAAAATAGCATTTATTCATTCCTCCAGGTCCTCCATGTTGTTTACCAATAGCACTGTGCAGAGTCACAACAGACAAAATCTCAGCCCTCCTCATCTTCATCCATGTCTTCTCAACCCAGATGTTGGTTTTCCTCCACTTTGACCTTAATAGCTGTATTCTTTAGAAATCAAAAGGTTAGTGTGGAAAGTTAGCTGCAACTCCATAGCTGTTTATATGCGGAAAATACACAGATTTGCTCCTGCCACTCTGAACCTCCTATGAAGTGGCAGAAGTCTCACTGTGATGTGGAGGATTGACAGTCTCAGTCTTTCTAAGCAGAAAAGAGATTCAAGTCTCTGTGCACACCTGATGACTCACAGACGGTTCATTCTTTTTAACCGCTAAGTGTGTGTGTGTGTGTGCGTGTGACTGCGTCTGTTCTTGAGACCTAATTGGACTACACCACATTTATGCAGTGAGACAGGAAGGTCTGCCAAGCATCCAAGCATCACTGTCTTGAACGCTCGTTCTGTCTTGTCTGGGCAGAAAATTAGAAATGACAATTATCCTTTGCGCAGTGCATCCCTCTGTTGTTTACGTATTCTGTACGATGCTATTATTTGAAATATTAATGGAGCAGTCATCTCGTTATTTCAGATTATTAATTCTAATCATAAAACTCGCTGCAAGTTCATTCCCTTTCTCATTAGAAATATTAGACACACTTCACGTGAGGTCTTTTTTCTGAGGTGAGGTTGAATAAAGAGGCTTGTTAACACTCCTGGTGCCAAAGGCAAGATATGTAAATTAGACTTACTACTTATACTGTTGTAACAAAGATCTTGATCAAATAAGTAAATTTGTTTTCACTTGAATTAAGCCCAGATCTAACTCCACATTTCTGCTTGCTAATCAGCAAATGCTATCTTGCAGTCCTCAGAAGCAAATGGGCGACACTCCCAGTACACTTGCAGCTGTGCATTTAGCAGTGTGTGTTTGTGGATGGAGCTCTCAGTATCCGTGTGGTTTCTCTCTTCTTTGAAGGAGCTTGACCACATGACTGCTGGCAGGCTGAAATGTATTTTTGTGCTTTTTTTCTGGAATATGAGAATTGGTTAGCGTGGCGACACAGCCTGTATTTTGGTGAGGTGGAGGAGGTTGAAAGTAATAGACTCCATATGTGTGTCTGCCACGTCACTGTGCATTGATGTCGGCTTTCTCTTGTGCTTTGAGAATAAGGCTCAGAAAAGAAAGCCTGATGCACTGACATTTCGAGCTACTTTTATTGTGCTTCAAAAAAATTCTTCCAACAAGTAAGAGGTAATCCTGCCAGTCTCTGCTATGAGTTTAGCTAAACACCTTGAGCAAAATGTGCTTAAATTATATTTGTATGCTTCTTTGCCCTCCATATATTTTGTTTACAGCTGGTTTTCAGATGTGGCACATCAAACAAATCTGAGGATTGAAATGACTGTTGTGACATGTTTGACAAATATATGCTTTATCGCATATTGTTTATTAACGAGAAAAATAATTAATTCTCCAGGATCATCTGTCATGTCAGATGTCACATCACAGCTCACCTTTGAGGTACAAAGCAAGCCTGCTTGTTTAAACTAGTGTGGCTTCATTTAATTCCTGTCAGATTATTTCTTCCACTCTGTGTCTACATTCTCATGTTTTACATGGACACAATACATACTGTTAATAAACACAGTTGCAGTGTGGACCATTTTGGTGTCCATCCAGAAAATAAGATGGGTATATATATAGTATGTTTGCCTCCTTGTATAGAAAGTGTGTTGGGGATCAGTAAGTCTATCTATCTGTCTGTCTGTCTGTCTGCCTCTGTCTGTCTGTCTATCTATCTATCTTTTATATTCACATTTATTTAATATTAAAAAACAGTATCTTACAACTTAAAATAAGAGTTTTCTATGTTAGTAAATTTTAAAATGTAATTTATTCATGTGATGGTGAAGCTTAACTTTCAGCTGAAAACTTTTGTAGAACTATATTTTTTTTATTATTATTCTTTTTTTTTTTTTACAGTAGTTTATGTTTTCCTGAGGGCTGCCTGGTTTATTTATTTACTTATTTTTATTTTTATTTATTTTTTTGTATTTCATTTATTTATTTATTTCGCCTCTCAGCATCTCTGTCTTGTACAAAACATTTGTTTTCCAGACACACTGCACCACATTAATCTGTTTAATATGTCATGAATAAAAACATACTTTTATTATTAATAATAATTGTATTATTATTATTATTAATAATGAGTCTTTGCTGAAGGCATGCAAGCCTATATTTTTATCAAAGACAACACACTACCAAAAAGAGTAACAGTTCAAATATACCTATAGCGACTTCTGTGTCTTGAAGCTGTATCAGGAATCCCAGGAAATGAATTTGTTTGGATGGCGATGTTGTTGTTATGTACCATGACTTATAACGTAAATTATTAAAAGTAAATATGATTCCAGTTTCTGAAGTTTGTTGCAGTAGATATATCCTTTCTGCCTGATGACTTTTCAAAAGACTTTTCAAATCACTGGATTATTGATTCTTTAGTATTCAAGCCACTTCAAATTCCTAATTTTACCAGTTCATTTTTTTAATGCAAGACTTACATAAGACAAATACACAGTTGTTTAGAAGAACAAAATGCTTTTGCAGTGTGTTATGATTAATTAAATAATGGCTATAGTTGATGTGTTTTGTTTTTTCCTTTGCTGTTTCTACTACTGAAGTTGCAGATGTAACAACAGCCTTTCTATTTTTGTATAGGCCTGGAATATTTTGCATGTCAACTAGAGTTTGGATGCTTGCCTAAAATGCTGATTAATTGTATCATAGTTAACTGTGTAGACAAGGTGAGTTTTATATTCCAGCTGCACATATTTAAATAAATGCTACTCAATGAAAACAGAAATAAAACTGTAGAATGAGAGCGATATTGGTCTGTCATTTTTGACAGCATGTTGCTGCTCAATTAACAAGACAGCTGCAGCTCCATTTATCTGCTTTCAGCTGCACTCTTTGATTCCAGGCTTATTTTTCAAGCAGTGTGGCTCCTAATTTGGACAAGTAGCTCATGAAAAAAAAAAAAAAAAATAGATAAAAAGTTAAATGCTGTCATTATGCCAAATGTTAAAACACTATCGCTTTTGCTGTGAAACAGAAGATACCTCTAAGACTGCGAAATTGTCACATGGGTTTAGGTTCATTCACACCTTTGAAACAACAGTCCTCTGGATCCAATTAGAAATGCCTGAATGTTTCTATGTGCACGATTACTCATCATCCAAGCTGATTCCTATCAGTATGGAGGCTCTCTTCTTGTGCAGTCCCAGCCTCCTCGGGGTCACTGCTTCACTGCTTTAAATATGTGATACTAATCAGTAATTTTCTGCTTGATATAAACAGCTGCAAGTGGCTATGAAACCTCACTTTTCAACCAAAAAGTTTACTCTCAAAATGGAGAGAGATTTCATTGCTGGTATATGTTGATTATGCCATGTAAGATGATTACCCATTCCTTTCCATAGTCCTGTCAGAAGTATTTATAGGTAACAGCAAAACTTAAGTGAAATTGTCTTCTCGGTCGCAGACTTGCAGTGCTATCCAGTTCACAGCGGTTGTTTTGCAGAGAGACGGTTGATAAATAATCCCAGAGAACTCACTACAAGTTTACTATAATTGCTACAATAAAAGTACAATAAAGAAATCACTTATAAGCACATCTGAGTCAGAGAGGCCAGTGCAGTGGATGAGATTTAGGCTGAGGTCTCACAGAAGAATAGCTTTTTAACTCTCTTAGTGAGGCCAGGACCTCAGGGCATGATGACTGACCTGACTTCCTATCAACAGCAGGCTAACACAAGAGGTTAGCAGATTGAATCAGTCCCAGTTTCCCCTCCCAGCTGTATACCTGAGCAGCTCTATCTAATAAAGGAGGATGCTGCGGAGGAGGAGAACTTACTAGAACATTCATACTCCTCTGTGTGCAACACAGAATGATAGATGTGAGATTCTGTAGATATTAATATATTTTCTTCTGTCTGGTTTGTTCAGCATGGGATGAACATAAAAAGACTGGAAGTGGTCTCTAACTCCCATTGGTCTTCGGACTATTCTTAGAGATCGCTTCTTCTATTGGACTGCAGTTCTTAATTGGCTGTATAAGTGCATTTTTATTGCATTTGAGGAGTATATAATAAATGCACAAAGTATCTCTTTAGTCTTTACTTAACTTTTGAGATGGACAATACCGAGGCATATATCGGTACCTTTATCATTAATGGTAGATATGGGGTATATATTGTTTTAGCATTTAATGTTTTATATTTATTTATTTTTTATTTTATTTTATTTTTTTGTCATCATCTAATGCTTACTTAAAATTAACCATTAAAACCCTAATGATTTACTTAAATTTTCTAATAAGTAAAATTTCGGAAGGATAATCACAGATAATCAACCCAGCCACTATAATATAACCACTATAAATAATCATAGTTACCTTCATTCACTCTAGTCTTTCAGTATCCCTCCATCACCCAGACTCCTCACTGCCAACCACTTTATTATTATTATTATTATTATTATTTGTGACGTTACTGAATTATTGTGATATGTAATTATTCCTGTGATGACAAAGCTAGATTTTCAGCAGCCAGCACTCCAGTTTTGTGTATCATATATCATTCTAAAAGGATAATCTAACTTTATTTTATGATGCAACAATGTAAAAGTCTTTACTGTATACAGTGTCAATTTTGATCAATTTAATGTGTGCTTGCTGAATAATAAAAAAATAATAATCACGATTGATTGCATGATTGTCTGCGATTATTTGGAATTAATCGGATTGTTATGCACAAAACTAATAATTCATGCAAAAGTAGTGTATTGTACACTTTTTTAATTTAAAAGTACTGCTATATGAAAGTGTAATAACATTTGGATGGAAAACAAATACAATAAGGTGCTTTGTGCATGATTGCGTGAATATTTCTGAGCGGCAAAAGCGATTGATGAGTAAAGCAATATATTGTGAGAAGGCTGTGTTACCACATCCCATACGGCTCAAAATAATAAACCACAAAGTTAAGAAAATAATGCACTGTGCGGAGGAAGCACTATCAAAAACGTCCTATTTCTCATTTATGATATAGATTCTCAAACAGTAGTGTAATGTCATTTTGCCTAAATTCACTTGTATATAAAAAAAAATAATAATCATAAGTCTTTCATTGAGGTTTTATTTTAGTGATAGCCCTTTTCAAGCATATAGATCAAGTTGTCCTCCTGCCCGCAGCAGTATAATTTGAATGTGGAGACAAGTTGCTACAGTAAAGCAATTCAATTTACACTGACATGAAATCATAAAAGTCTAATTGTCATTCAGTAAGCACCTTGTCATACAATTTGCAGGCAGTAGAAAGGTGAGCATTACCTTGAACAGATTTGAATTTATCACCCTCCATGGCCAGGACACCATCCACCTGCTGAAGGATGTGTAAATCACTGGTAAAACATTTTGGATTCCAGATGTGTCAAGTGCAACATAAAATACAATAAAATACATTTCCAAATATATTTCATAGCAACAGAAATTGGCTTCAGTCAGAAGGAGCTTTTTATTGCATACCAAAAAGAAGTTATGACTTTCAACCTGAGGTTTGCATCTGAATTTTAATGTCATGGTAAATGTGTTGTTACACACAGAGAGAAGGTTTGTTGTTGCTCTCTTTGTTTCTCTTTTTTTTTTTTTTTTTCTAAAGATCTCTTTCAAGGTTTTTTTTTAATGATAAAAGGTCACATTAGCAGACAGCTCATGAAATCTCATGAAATAATTTTTGCAGAACTCTTAACTTGCCACATCCACAGACTCTGAGGTAAACTAGCTCTCATTTCTCAGCTGCCATCGCACAAATTTATTCTGTTCACACCTTGCTTTCCCTTGTGCTATGATACTAGTCAGATAAAACATCTCGAGGTTACATTTGTAACCATGATTTCTAAAAGGGAATGGGACGCTTGCAACGAATGCTTTGGGAACGCCACTGGCGAGACCCACGTACTGAAGCATGTGTGAAATCTGTACAATAGACAAATGAGAGACGTCATGAGCGGGGTGAAAAGAAGCATAAGTCATGGCCTTACAGTTAGAGAGTTTGACTCCTAACCCTAAGGTTGTGGGTTCAAGTCTTGGGCAGGCAATACCATGACTGAGGTGCCCTTGAGCAAGACACTGAACCCCCAAATGCTCCCCAGGCACTGCAGCATAAATTGCTGCCCACTGCTCCAGGTGTGTGTTAATGGTGTGTGTGTTCACTACTGTGTGTGTGTGCGTGCACTTTGGATGGGTTACCCATCGATTGCGAGTCCGACTCTCTAACCATTAGGCCACGACTTCCGACTTTGGACCAGTCTCAGATCCAAACTTCAAAACTGGACAAATGTGTGCAGAGTGGACCAACCCGCGACAGCACAAACATCCTGTAGGGCCAAACCCACTGATAAGGCTTTGGAAGCCGCCATACTTCAGGTCAAGTGTGCTCTGACCCCCATCAGTGACAGGGGGCCAGAGGACTCGTAGGCCAGTGTGATGGTCCACCACCTCTGGGTGGAGCCTCCATTCCCCAGGTCTCAGCCCCTGTCTCAAAGGGTTTCTGCTCCCTGATTGAGATGCCCAGGGATGTAGACTGCTCTTATGGTGCTTTTCCACTGCATGGTACGGCACGGTGCAGTTGGGTACGGTTCACTTTTGGGGGTATAGTACTTGGTACTTTTTTTGTACCACTTCAGTTGAGGTTCCAAGTGAACCATCCCATTATCAAAACGTGACATGTATACTCTGCTGATCATGGATTGGCAGGAGACAATCATCACTACATGTGTAACTGAACTTGCGACACAAACACAAAAGAACTACTAGATTTAAATCAGCACAGCCAGCGAAGGAGAGAACGCAACTGTTTTAAATGAGTTTACCTTTTATCAACCCAAAAATGGCTGTTTCATTGTCTGTTGTAGAAGTACAGACATTCCTCTTGTTGATAGCAGAGAAGCGGATCTAGCCAGAGCTTGATGGAGCATCACAGAATGAAAAAGTTTTTCAGGAGTCGCGACAGTAGAGGCAGTGCAACAATAACGACATGTGAATAATCCTGCCCACTCTAGCGATACTAAACTGCATTGGAAACACATACTGCGGAAAAGCACATGATGTCCCCTTAGGTCAGGAAGGAGGTGTTTTAGAGCTTGAAACACGGCCAAAATCTCCAGGCAGTTGATGTGCCATGTTAGATGATGAACTTCACAAAGACCTCAGGAAGAGTGGCCACTCATGGCCGCTCCCCAGCCATTGAGGGAGGTGCCCTTCACTAGCATTACATGATGACAAGGTGCCCCCAGCGATGGGCCTTGAGACAAGAACCAAGGTTTCTTACACATGTCTAAGGTATGTAAGCATCGCATGTGACCTAGATCACGTGAAGCGGATTTACAGAGAATGGTCTGAAAAAGAGAAAATATCCAGTGAGGGGCAGTTGTGTGAACGAATATGCCTTGTTGATGTCAGAGTGAGGTCAGAGGAGAGTGGACAGACTGGTTAGAGGTGTGTAATAATAAAAACTTCCTAATCATCGGGAAGAAGGAGGTGGGGACTGGCAGACAACCCAATGAAACTTTAATTACAAAAATAAACACAAAACAGCGCATCAGCCCCTCACGGACGACTGATGCACACAATTAAAAAGCAAACACAACTAAAAGCCCAGGCCTGGTCCTCTCTCGTCCTTCTCTGTCATCGCTCCAGTTTTATATCCTTCCTTCTCCTCGAGACCGGGGGTGGGTCGCAGGTGTCGCTCATTTCCCAATCACCACACCTGGCCTCACTCTTTCCCACATCCCTCGGCCCCGCCCCACTCGTCACAAGTGATAGAAAGGCAACAGTTACTCAAATAAACACTTCTAAAAACCAAGATATGCAGAATACCATCTCTGAATGCACAACTCATCGAACCCTGAAGCAGATGGGCTACAGCAGCAGAAGAACATACCGGGTGCGGCTCCTGTCAGCTAAAGACAGGAAACAGAGGCTACAATTTGCACAGGCTCACCAAAATTGGACAGTAGAAGATTGTAGGGTCAGAATTTGGTGTAAAGTGCATGAAAACATGGATCCATCTTGCCTTCTCTCAACAGTTCAGGCTGGTGGTGGTTGTGTTACGGTGTGAGGGATTGTTTTTTTTTTTTTGACACACTTTGGGGCCCTTAGTACCAACTGAACATTGTTTAAACACCGCAGTCTACCTGAGAATTGTTGCTGACCATTTCCATCCCTTTATGACTATAGTGTACCTTCTTATGGCAACTTCCAGCAGGATAATGCACCAAAAGCTCAAATCATCTCAGACTGGTTTGTTGAACATGACAATGAGTTCACTTTACTCAAATGGCTTCCACAGTCAACAGATCTCAATCCAATAAACACAACTTTGGGATGTGGTGGAACATGATATTTGCATCATGGATATGCAGCCAACAAATTTGCAGCAACTGCGTGATGCTATCATGTCAATATGGACCACAGTCTCTGAAGAATGTTTTCAGAACACCTTGTTGAATCTATGTGAATCTGCGCTCTCACTCTAGAGCCCTATTCGGACGGGACTAGTTTTACAGGGGGTCGTTAGAGAAATCTGCGTTTCACAGACGTACTTGGTGATTTTAATCCTGTCCGAATCTGCCACGTCTGTTTTTCTCACACAACCTCTGTGATAATTCCAGAGCAAATTACCTACCGTTTTTCAGCAAACTCAGGGATCCTCTGAGAAAACTAATCCCGTCTGAATGCGAATGTCTGTGATTGCCGGTGATATTTTATTTCACAACGCGTTTCCTTGTGTGTTTTGGCCAACGTGAATTACCGTAGATGCTCTTACCGTGCGCATGTTTGATATATTTGCTTAGCGGCAAATAAACAATAATAAAAAAAATAATACAAATAATAAAATCAAGAGCAATATCGCGTAAACTGTTAATACCGGCTATTATAATATCAACATCAGGTAAGATTACTCACGTTCATTTATGTACTCAGTTACATAATGTTTTAATTACATTTAATTAAAAAAAAAGAAAAAGAAAAACAAGTTAAACTAAAGGAACCACACATTAACATAGTTTTGCTATACTAGCCATTTAGTATTTATTGTGTAATAATACTAAGGCAATCATTCTGAATGAATTAAATGCACGCATACAGAGCGCGTGATCTCTGTGACGCCCAGATGCACAAACCAGACCCTCCCACCTCTGTAATGAACACGGAGATACTAGTCCCGTCCGAATTGGTACATGACAAAAAAACAGACGTCAGGTGGTAAGAATCGAAACTCAAACATAGTTTAGAAAACTAGTCCCGTCCGAATAGTGCTTAGTACACACCCTCTGTGAAATGTTAAGTGCTCATTCAAACTGGAAACAAGTGCCACAGTATGTTCTGATGTGTTTTGTGATTCCTCTAAAAAAAGTAACTTCACACAGCCCCCATGTAAGCTAATTAGCCATTTAGTTTATTTTTATTTATTTATTTTTTAAACAAAAAGAGCTATGGCACAGAGTAATTAGTCAGTATCTTCAAAGAAAGTCTCTTAGTTATCATTGGCATTACCTGTGAAATGATATGGATGCGGAAGAGTAGTGCTGTCTAATTTTCATTTCAGACAGTCTCACACACTGTGATGGCAAGGCTGACTGTCAAAAACCTCTCCATTAATCTGTCAGTCATACCATCTCACTGGCGGAATTAAGTAAATAGCATCTCATCTTTCGACAAGAGAGAGCATCTCCTGAACTGCTGTTACAAAGACTTCACAGGCTCTCGTATGTCCTATTTAACTGAATGCAAAAAGATGCACAAAAGAACATGTAGGATCTTGCGATTCTAGATTCAAAATTTATGTTGGAAATTTCATAAAACTGTATCTTCAGATGTCTTCTTGATAAATTCAGAAATATATTATTTAACATTGCTTAAAGACGACTAACAAGCTTTAATTAAAGTCTAATTGTGCTGAACCCATCGTGGGTCTTAATATTCTACCAAGAAGGGCACGGCCATATTATAGGATGTGAATACACTCTCTGTTTTTGCCAATGTCTCTAATTTAATTGGTTGCTAATAGTAATAACTGCCATTAAATGCTTTCTAAAGAATTACCGCAGTATTTAGCTCCTCATTAGAAAGGCATTACTCTTATTGCTTCATCCACACTAATTTATTACTAATATCTCTCTCTGTTTTATTTTCTTGTACTCTAGTTTGACATGTCTGAACATGTCCCTCTGTGTATTTTGTGATCAATTCCGGAGTGGGAATGGATATGATTTCTCCTAAAAGAAAATGGCCCTTTTTTTAATCTACATGATTAAAAAGGCTAATTTTTCAAGTTATTTTGTAAGTTATTTAATAAAGAAATATGAATTGTAAATCACCTTCTGGACAGAAATTGAGATGGTGCTGATGCATGTCATGCCAAGCCTCTCATGGCAGGCGCTTCATCAGCTTGAAATCAGTTTATGAGAACAGTGTCTAATTCACCATTAACATAGAAATATGGAGATAAAACAACACAAATATCAATAACAGTATTATTTGTCCTGAAGCTTATCGGTAGTCCGTTACTGACCCAATTATGCACTGGTCCAAAAAAAAAAAAATGCCGGTTCTCTATTCCCATTGGAAGAACTAAAATTGTGTTCTGCGGGGCCTCACGCAATTGTATGGGTTGTGTGGTTCCTCAACACACCTCTGTGTGAGACTTGAAGACCTATTTATGTCAATTTCTGCAGTGTAAGTCAAAGCAAGGCTCTTTCACATGACTTAGAACATTTCTTATTTACTTTAGAAAAGTGATCCAGGGCTTGTGAAGGCAATGTAAAGTAACCCAGAATTGATATTTCATTTAGATGGCAGGATATTATAAAATTATAAAATTGTTAAAAGTAAAGATCAACATAAGATCAGATGGTTACCTGTTTAGCATTGATCCAATTGCAAAATGAGGCACAATTTGTTTTGTTGTTGCAACAAGTGAGATTTTTTACACCAATTTATTTGGCGCCTTGAGAAGAATTGTTCCACCACAATAAAAATGGCTTTACAAATGACCTCAGTTTCTGAAATAGCTTGCAACATTATTTGATTTGGTTTGCCATTTTTTTTTTTCAACATCAATATGATGAAATACATTAATTATTTAATAAAAAATAAAAAAATGTATTATATGATCATATTATATTATTATATTAGTAGTAGTAGTAGTATTGATTAGCCTAAATGTTGCTATTTTCAGTTAATATAGAATCATTGCCGATTTTACATCTTTCACCATTTCTAGACATATCAGATGTATAAAACATTTTTAGAATTAATTAGTAGACATTTATTTAACTAAGACTCAACTAAGTTGAATCCTGTTAATTACTCATGACAAGTGACCTTACATTAAAATAACTAGAAATTGAAATTGTATATTTTTAAAGCTGCAGTCCATTAGTTTTGCCTCTTTGTCGCCATCTCTGTTTGAAATCTGCAAATGCAGTTATTTTTGTAATTATCTTTTTTGCGTGGGTTGTGCATCAGCAGGGTTTTTCAATGCAGATTAATCTAATGTTCTGAAAAGTATGTATGGCTGTCAGTCACCGCAATGGTGTGGATATTAACTGTACCCTGGAATCACAGATTCTATGTCTTGAAAGTATGACCCAAATAAGTTCGTTCACGGGAAAATGTCATTTGAACACGTTATAACATGCTTTCTACTTTTATTTGACCAACTGAGAGAGAGAGAGAGAGAGAGAGAGAGAGAGAGAGAGAGAGAGAGAGAGAGAGAGAGAGAGAAAGCATTACAATATACACTGCCAATAGTGATTAAATAAAGATTTGAACCCCATTATTTCAAATTTACCATTGTGAATCAGATAAAGAGATGAACACTGCCTTGAACACTGGGTTTTTATGTACTTGCTCAAATATTGATTTTGTGTATTTTTCTAAAACCAACATTTTTGGACTGCAGCTTTAAGAATTATATATGGTCATCAGTCCCTTATAGCAAAATAAATCACAGCTGATCAATTGCAAAGCCAAAGACATGATTTATTGTTTTGAGCTTAAATAATTTAATTACTTGGTGTATGACATGAAATTAGCACAGCTATATGGGAAACCAGTTGCTCTTGAAATACAGTACACCTTTTGACCGATCAGAATGAAGTATTACAGAGAGCAGTGTATATATAGTATATTGTGTTACTTATGAAAGCTGCACATGCACAGTTGAGCAGGTGACACCAGTTAGAAGAAGTGATTACCACTTTAAGAGACCTTTACAGGCATAATGAATAGACATCAAACATAGCGTCTGGATGAAAAGGTCAAAAGTGCAAGAGTGAAAACTGGAATGCTGAAGGCAGTGCAGCTGCACTGGAGGGGAGTAGTTTACCCTTGAAGTGTACGAACTGTTTCAATGCCACATTCTCATGCAGACCTCAGAGATAAACATTGTTCATGCCGGTGGGAGCAGTTGTTATTATGCATGACATGCTAATACTCTGTTTAGCAATGACAATGCCAGAGCATTAGAAGTGTTTAAATCCGGTCTCCATCTGGTCTGCCACATAGACAACACAAATCATCATGGCCTATTGTAACGTTTATCTCTCATTCTTTCCAAATTCGCAGCATCAAGTACTTCATTTGTTTAATAGTGTTCATGTTTACTCAGTCTGAGCTGAAACAGCTTGTGACAGGCTTAGAGATGTCTGTGGTGGATCATTCCACGGACAGAGATCTGCCTTCTGTACACTGGTGCGGAAGCGCTATTTCTCCCATGTTTCCAAGTGTAATTTACCAATCTGAGATCCACAACACGACAGCTAAATTGTGTCATACTGTACTTATCAGGCCTCTTCTCTATCCAGATGGAATGAGAAACAAAGCTAGTGTGTTTGAAGCAAAGCTTGCATGAACGGTTGGTGAATATCTAGCACAGTCTTTGTGTTTCTTGTTGCTGGTCATTTCCGAGTATGAATTCCTGTTCATCCAAGGTCATTTTCCATGACGCTGCAACCTCATTCTCAACTGAAAGTTTACATTTACATATGAAGTGAAGTTATAAACCATTAAACAGCATGGAAGTGATTGGAAAGGTTCCTGGCTGCATATCATGGGAGTCCTTTAGTAGGTTTTTCACACAAAGGAGCACCTGGACCCTTCGGAAAGAAAGAGAGTGATAAATGGGAAAGAAAAGAGAGAAAGAGACAGAGATGGAGAGCAACCACCGTCCCTTAACCTTAAATCCACTTTATTTCCTCAAAGTAGCCCGAAAGCCAGAGGTCCTCGCCATTGAAGGGTGTGGAAAGATAAATGTTCCCATATCTAAAATTAAATAAAATTTGCATACTTGTTCATCCTACATAGAAAAGTCTGTCAAGGAAAAAAAGAGATACTGATGATAGTGGTAATCTGGCATGAGCCAGAAGTTTAATAATGTTTCCTATCGGCACAATCGTCTTCGAGAAATGTCTGGAATTAATAAAAAGATAAATGTGAAAAGTTTGAGGCAGGGTACGGAACTTTTGCTAACTCTAGATAAGTCCGCCAATATGAATGCAATACAATGTTACTGTTTCTATGAATACTAACTCAGTGTTAATTGACATTATCTAGTCACATCCAGCGCTCATTCTGCATTCCACTGCTTATGTCAAAAGATAAAGGGCAATTAGAAGTGCTTTTCACATGGATGGTCAAATGCAGCCGTTTTAACCCACTGAGCAAATTCAAAGAAGATGCGCAGGTCATGGGGAAATGTATTTTTTTTTTTTTTTCTTTTAATTTTATTCTCATGTCTTTGTTGGCTCTAAAGTGCTAACCAAGCCTCGGAGAACTAATAAACTAGTCTGAGTACAAGAAGTGCCAAGCTTTTAATAAAAGAGGCTGACTGCGAGGAGAGAGTTCTGGAAGCAGACTTTACGACGTAAAAGTTTTACTAGCAGTTTTGATGGCTCTTAATACATTTCATCAGTAATATGCATGTGAATAATTTATCATTCATGTACAGTATATCAAATTTTACAGTGAAGCTTTTTGATGCTGTCCTTTAATCGTGGGGCTTTTATCTGTCTTTGACTGCAGTTGTTTTAGGAGTAGAGGAGACCAATGTGAGCCTTGCAGAGCCAGTAGTTTGGCAGGTTCATTTTCCGCATGATTTAATGAGGTGCTGAGCTAACCCAGAGAATCCGAGGTCTCACTGTAATCATTGCGTTTTATTTTCTTACCAGACACACTAAATGAAGAGCTCAGCAGTGGCTGAGACGGATATGCATTATTCATGTTGTGTGTTAAATTATTCTTTGCAATGTGCAGTGTGTGTGTGTGTGTGTGTGTGTGTGTGTGACTGTGAATGTGTTTTCTCAAAACTATGATTACTGAGAATCTAATAATTCAGCAGATTTTAAACTGGGAACCCTGATGCCACCATGGCCATCCATGTAAAAAAAGTAAAAAAAAAAATGTTTTTATAAAACATTTATTTTTTGTTTGTTTTGTTTTGTTGTTGTTGTTGTTTTGTTTTTTTTTTAAATGGGTCTTTTTATAAAAATCTACCATTATATTTCACGAAGGGTGGCCCCCAAGTATAATGATGCTTGAGGAACAAGTTTAAAAAGTCCTATCCTGCATCATGTTAACATCTATTTTTGACAGTACTCTTGACTATCTTGGCTCCTGCCGGCTAAGAGTGATTATAGTATACATATTAAATCTCAAACAGTTAAAGTACTAAGACGAAGAATGAATGAACTGAAGATGAGACCATTGTATCACATCTAAAGGTCCCTCCAAACACAGAAAGGTTGCAATAGTTCACATTGAACATGACCATTTTAGCACTCTTAAACAGTACTGACACCTTATTCTGCTGCTGTGAAAGTGGCCTTTGTTTTCACAGATACAGGACTGTCAAATCTTCTCTCTGTCATTTTAGAAATGAACTGTTTGTTGTGGGCTGCTGTCCTAAGACCACATGACTGGAGTGTGCTGCTGCCATACTGCTTTTGTTTTAGCTGTGTAATCGTGTCTTTTGGCACTGACTGCAGTTGGAGCCATTCAGAACTGTGTCAGACAGCTGTTTGCTGTCTGCTGTTGTTCCCTTTTGCAATCTGTATCTCTTATCATCATCATCATCATCGGCCACCAGGGTTATGTGACTGAAAATCACCATATTTTGCTTCACTCCTGTGACCTGGGAAAATTGACATTCTTTCAAATGATTTGCAATAGCATTACTACTTCAGTGAAATATTATATTATGTATTATGTTATATTTTAAACATTTCTTATTATTGATAATATTGATATGGATGAATGATATATCTGTAGCATATTGGATATTAACCAATAATATTATTTGTTCGTTTAGTTCATCCATTCATTCATTTACTTATTACACTGAACAAAATTATAGATGCAACATTTTTGTTTTTTTGCACCCATTTCTCATGAGCTGAACTCAAAGATCTAAGACTTTTTCTATGTACACAAAAGGCCTATTTCTCTCAAATATTGTTCACAAATCTGTCTAAATCTGTGTTATTGAGCACTTCTCCTTTGCCGAGATAATTCATCCACCTCACAGGTGTGGCATATCAAGATGCTGATTAGACAGCATGGTTATTGCACAGGTGTGCCTTAGGCTGGCCACAATAAAAGACAATCTCTAAAATGTGCAGTTGTATCACACAGCACAATCCCACAGATGTCGCAAGTTTTAAAGGAGCATGCAATTGGCATGCTGACTGCAGGAATGTCCACCAGAACTGTTGCCCATGAATCGAATGTTTATTTCTCAACCATAAGCTGTCTCCAAAGGTTTTTCAGAGACTTTGGCAGTACATCCAACTGGCCTCATAACCGCAGACCACGTGTAACTACACCAGCCCAGGATCTTCACCTCCAAGATCGTCTGAGACCAGCCACCCAGACAGCTGCTGCAACAATCGGTTTGCATAACCAAAGAATTTCTGCACAAACTGTCAGAAACTGTCTCAGGGAAGCTCATCTGTATGCTCGTCATCCTCATCGGGGTCTCGACCTGACTGCAGCTCATTTTCGTAACCGACTTGAGTGTGCAAATGCTCACATTCGATGGCATCTGGCACATTGGAGAGGTGTTCTCTTCACGGATGAATCCCGGTTTTCACTGTACAGGGCAGATGGCAGACAGTGTGTATGGTGTCGTGTGGGTGAGTGGTTTGCTGATATCAACGTTGTGGATTGAGTGGCCCATGGTGGTGGTGGGGTTATGGTATGGGCAGGCATATGATATGGAAATTGAACACAGGTGCATTTTATTGATGATATTGTGAATGCACAGAGATACAGTGACGAGACCCTGAAGGCCATTGTTGTGCCATTCATCCACGACCATCACCTCATGTTGCAACACGATAATGCACGGCCCCATGTTGCAAGGATCTGTACAAAATTCCTAGAAGCTGAAAACATCCCAGTTCTTGCATGGCCAGCGTAACACAGCTTTGAAATGCTCTGGATCAGTGTATATGACAGTGTGTTCCAGTTCCTGCAAATATCCAGCAACTTGGCAGTTGGCACAGCTATTGAAGAGGACTGAATCTTGTAAAGTGTCAGAGGATATGATTATATACTTTGGTTTTAAAATTTTTGTCCATTTACAACTAATTACTAAAAGAAAACACTAAACAATTAATGAAAACACTAAATAAGGTGTACTCCGTTAACATTAAGTAATGAAAATGTGAATGAACTAAGAATGAGAAATGGTATCTTACATAATTTATTAACCGTTATAAAAGTTAGTTAATAAAAAATACTCAAGTTCACGTTAGTTCTAATGTTAACAGATACAACTTTTTTTTTTTTTTTTTTTAAATGTGTTTGTAAATGTTGACATTAAAATTGAATTAAAATTAATATATGCTGTAAAATAATTGTTCGTGCTAACTAATGTAGTTTGTCATTATAATTTTAATGGCTAAAATTTATTTTAGCTTGTTTTTTATTTATTTTATTTTTTTCCATTTATCAGTTCTCAGCCATGATAAGAAACTAGTTCTCCGCATCTTATTGCTGCATCTATGTACTCTTAACATGCGAAGTCGAGGCAAAGTTCCACGATTGCTAGGAGTCAAACAGAACTATGTTCTCAGTGTGAAATTGTAAAACTTTGCCACATGATATGAAATCCATAGCAACAGGACGCACCCCCTGTCCCTTGAGATGAGCAGTCATTTTCGCTCGGTGGAACAATTTGACATAAATTCCCTCTGCACTGGCATGGCGAAGATGAGGTGCAAGTGGATCTTTTAATAGCTGACAGGGTGGGGATGTTTGATTTTCGAGCACACTCATTCCCACAACAACAAGATCACAACAAGAAAAGATAAGTTAACAACATGGGAGAAATAAAAGATTAGCAATGATGCATCTGAATAGATGCAATTGATCCTCTTTGTCATTACTATAAAAAGTGCTTCATTTGCGAAGGAATATGTGATTTGTTGTTTGTGTACAGATGTAATGAATCAGACAGAGGAGATGACAGGCAGACAAAGAGTGGAGCCTGGGAATAGAGCCCATCTGACATGCTTAGCACAGCAGTTAACCACAGTCCTGCTCCTCAGCCTCTCCTCTGTCAAGGGACCACACACACTCTCACTCTTCTGCTTACTCACTCAATCAGCTTTCTCAGCCTCATCCCACTCTCAAATGAACTGCCTATAGATGTTTGCAATTGTCATTCAGGAACATGTAAAGTGGGACACACTTGTAATTTACCAACCCAGGCTCATTGGAAAAACATGCCTGTGACAAAATCATATTCACCTGTGATCATAAGAAATAAAAGGTGCCACTCATTTTTGTCTCAGCTGTAAACTTCGGTGCACTGTATATACACTCAGAAAAAGTGTAAAAGGGATACTAAAATGTGTTTATGTACTAATATGTATGAGGGTGTTGGTACATTTTTGGAGTTTTGCAAAATTTATGTAGAGATGTCTTTCCAATTAGGCTGTGTTGGTCTTTTAGGCTTTTGTGTGAATTAGTAGCAATAGAAAAAAAGAAAAAAAAAATGTCTTACTCTATGTGTAACAGGTTGTTGAACATATGTCCTCAACTTTTAAAGTCATGTATACACTATTTGACCTCATACTGATCACCACGCTTTGCTTTCAAAGCAAAAATCAGCTGTTTGCGATTCAACTTCTAATCTACAGACAGCAGCTGCGGTTCAGTCAGCTCTTATTAGAGCAGAGACCATCACGATGACCAAGGTCTATAAATTATCATAATGTGTGTAAAACCCTAAGTTTGCCCTGATCCACAGATGATGATTGAAATCCACAGAAGGCCAATCCATTAATCTTTAGAAAATAAGGTATTTTAATCTCAATTTAAATGCAGCTTTGAAAACTTGGAAGTGTCACCGCTGAGTGTTTGTTTGTAAACGATAATTTCATCTGTACTCATGAGAAATTGCACTGACATATGTTCAATGTCTCCTCATTATCACAAGGGCAATGCATCATCCTTATTTTATTTTTAAAACACATTTTTAAAATGACAAGTTTGTCTCTTCTTCCATCCCTCCCTCTGCCTCCCCTCTTTTGACATACTCTCCCTCCCTCCTTCCATCCCCCTCTCTCTCTCCCCCACTCCAGCCCAGGACCCAGTCATAGGGGAGGATGTGTGGCTGGGAGATAAAGAGGCTTGTCGCACCGCTTGATAGCCATTCGCCGATAAGATCTAGTTGCTGTCCATCAGGCTAGCTCATAGCAATGGCTGTCAGTGGCATCCTAGGAAATTTGTCAGATGCACAAGCCTGTCATATCATTGACATCCCATAAAGAGCACCTACACAAACAGGTCTTTGCTAGGATTCATTACCCTCTGATGGCGGCTGGATGGAAGGGGGAGACATCACAGTAATGACCCTCGATAGGCTTTGTTTTTAGGCAACAAAGAGAGCAGAAAACAGTATTTTGGAGTGTTTGATTTTGACAGCCCGAACATCCTCTGACATATCTATTTAACAAGGTTTTGAAATGTGTTCGGTCTATGCTTATTTATGAGTAGGATATGTGTTTTTGTCAAATGCATTGTGTCAGGTCACAGTTTTATTGTTAGTCTTGCCAAATTATTTCGGAATGTTTAATAACAAGCCTCTAACGAACACCCATGCACTACCGTTCAAAAGTTTGGGGTCAATAAAATTTATATATTAATTCAGCAAATATGCACTGAACTGAGTTACAAAACATTTGTATTTCAAACAAATGCAGTTGTTTTTAGCTTTATGTTAACTTTCTATTATTTATGTTTACTGATTTATGTGTGGTACTGTATGGATCCACATGAATCCACTGATGAAATATTGACTACATTTTCTTATTTGTCCTCAATTATTATTATTATTATTATTATTATTATTATTATTATTATTATTATGTTTTTTTTTTTAAAGAGAGATCTGTTGCCTTTATCATTGCTTTAAAGTTCTAATGCTCACCTTCATATCAACCTCTGTTTCACAGGAGACACATTTGTCCTCGTGCATCAGGACCAGGTTAAACAGCATCATTGTTTTTCTCCTCCTCCAGATGAGGCATTGTCCCTGTCTAGTACTGCAAGGCTAGTCTCAACAATGAACCTATCATCTTTGTATTGTCACTCTGCATTTCCAACATATTGCATCTCAAAACTCATTCTCACCTAGTCCTCTGAATCGTCAGTCTGTTGTGAAAGAGAGAGCAAGAAACAATGAGCATCCTCAGCCCACATCTCAGATATACTCTACCACAATTGCTTTAATGTTTCTGAGGGCGTAATCTCTCCACACTGTAACCTTTAATCCATGTGCTATTAGAATGTGTCTGGTATTTCACCTGGACTCAGAAATAGATGAGGATAATGCCACAGGAAGAGGACGCATTTAGAGGCAACTGCTAACACAGCAGGTGTGCCCTCATCTGAATCGCCCTCAGATCAATGCAAGGGCTGCCTACCGCAGAGCAGCGCTCTTGTTAGCTAGGGCAAAATGATTGGGGGGAATTCTGTAGTTTCTCTCTAAATCTGTTTGTCCTGTGGTCTCGAGAGAGAGTCGTGTAGGGGCTCAGATAAGCCAACTCTGTGTTTTACTCTGAGGCGCCTTTTCAGTTAATTACCTTCTCCCCTGAGACTCCACAAGAATGCAAGCTTCATTTAATAATAGGAGCAACATTCATCATGGGTCAGTGGGACAATTGTGGTTTTATTTAATTTAATTTGTTGGTTAGCTGTTCCCTTTCACCAAGTGCTAAGCAGAAAATATTTATTTATGTTTATGTGTATGTTAAGTTAATTAAGGAATAATCTGCAACAATACACCAGTATGATAGTGAGATATTGCCTTTTATCAAAAGTTCAATAAACACAATTA
Source organism: Carassius gibelio (assembly GCF_023724105.1). Classification (NCBI taxonomy): domain Eukaryota; kingdom Metazoa; phylum Chordata; class Actinopteri; order Cypriniformes; family Cyprinidae; genus Carassius; species Carassius gibelio. The sequence continues at coordinate 22,198,092 of NC_068402.1, read as the reverse complement.
ATACTGCATGACTTGGGTTTCAGATGAAATTCAGATGAAACACACAAATGTTATTGCCATTTTTAGACCAGTGTATTCATGACTACCTTGCAATCAGAAAGAGCAATTTTTAGATTGCTGCATGTGTGTTAGCAGAGCACCGGCATCCCAGATTGAACACATTGTCTTCCATACTGAGCATGTTAATTGCCTCTGAGTCAATATGTTCCCCCTCTCGTCTGTGCATGTGTTCCCTGCTCAGCTCAAGAGGTGAAGAAGGAGGCCAAATGAGGGCCCCAGGTAGCCCACAACATCATATGTAATGATGATTTTAATGCTGTTTATACAGCATTGTAGATTGCTGTGAAGTTGTTCATATATGTATAAAAAACATACAAATCTTTAAAATCACTCTTGAAAATACAGTATGTGATATGCTGTATGTGAATGAGAAGACTGAGCTCATGTAAACAAATGGAGAATATATATATTTTTTTTTTTCTGTGTGTGCTTCCTTTGAAAAGTATTGTTTTTGCCTCCCACAATATTTATTATTATTATTTATTTATTTATTATATATATTAAGATCAGCCTTCAGGGTGCTGTTTAAATAATGAGAGAAATAGGAAATAAAATGGTTTAAAAAGACCTTCAGAATGCATTGATTTCGACTGAGGCAGGAACTCCTTCTGTCTAAACATTTTATGATGCCAAGTAAAACTAAATCAAATACACCTAAAAGAATGCTTCATATAGTCGTGTCTTAACTAACTTTTTATTTTTATTTTTTATTACTGTTTGATTTTCTGTAAAGCTGCTTAGAAATGAATTACATGAATTGTGGAAGGAACCATACAACTAACATGAAGTGTCTTGAAAAGTTGAAGATGTATTTAATTATGTCCTTTTGTATTTAATCTTCTGTGTAAACTGATGCTCAGTCATTTCAGTATTGTGGCATTCTGGACTCAGTAAAGAGACTGTATTCAAAAGTTATTCAATCAGATTCTCTCACAGATAGATAGATAGATAGATAGATAGATAGATAGATAGATAGATAGATAGATAGATAGATAGATAGATAGATAGATAGATAGATAGATAGATAGATCCTTTCAGAGTATGTATGTATGTATATATATATATATATATATATATATATATATATATATATATATATATATATATATATATATATATATATATATATATAATGTTTGGAAATAAATAAATAAATTGCAGAATGAATGCCTTCTTTGCTTTGTCTTCATTTTCACAGCAGGGATTTTGACCTGTGATGTATGTCAAAACAGGAACTTTAAAACGTAATTGCCATACTGTATAATGTATATTTCTAATTCTCTGCCTGGGTAAATCACTGACAGACAATTGGATATTAATTTTCAAACTCTAAAGAAGCTAGAGATTGAATTATGCTTCATAATATGGATTACTGAACGGCATGACGGTTGGTTTTATTGCTGTAAGGGAAAAGAGACTTTTTTCACCCTCTGTATAATTGATTAATTCAAAGTGCAAGCAACTGTGTAACTGCAAAGGTGTGATTTCTTCTTCATCCTCTTCTTCTTCTTCTTTATAGACAGATTACCAATGTGAGTAGCTACAGTACCAGCCTGCATACCAATATGAAATGTTTATCTATTGATGCATACAAAATAACACTAAAGGGTGGAGGGCTGGAGTTGGTTGTGGTCAGGCAGTCGAAGCGGGGGAGAAAAACAGCAGGACAGGAAGTGTAATTCCAAATCCAATCTCGCACAGAGGCCAGTACAAATGCACCATTCAAATGGAACAACTGAACCAAAACCCAAACCAAGAGTTTAGATAACAGAGCGAGGGCTATACTCAGACGAGTGTGCAGAGGAAGACTGCAAAACACTGCCTCATGTTCCACCTCCTCCCTCGGTGGTCAGTATTTAGACTATTCCTCTTACCGTCATTTGTCTATACCAAATGTAGATACATTAGCCTTGAGAATGTTCTCCCCTGATACAAGCCAGATAGTCTTAAAGCTCCTTAAAATTAGCCTCATTTGCATCCGACTGCAATTTGCATTGAAAGCAAAAGTTATTAGCGCAAAATCACAGAGTTCTTGGTGGAATTGCCACTTCAAATTCAAATTACTCTTGTGGTCCTTTTATGATTTTCAGTGCAGACATTATTTACAGAGTTTTACTGGTTTAGTTGTAAGACTAAAATCCCTAAAATTAGTAGGCAGTGGTTGACAAACTGTGACGGTGTTGTTGGAGGCTAAGGGAACTTCATTTTTACACTTTTACATCTATTGGATTGCTTAGTATGAAACTATTATGTTGCTCCTGCAAAGCAGTATTATGTTTTATCTATTATATTGCAATTTAATAGCCATATATATATATATATATATATATATATATATATATATATATATATATATATATATATATATATATATATATATATATATACAATCTGCAACATAATATATATTTATATATTAATATATATTTATTTTTTAAATAACAGTAGGCTTACAATGTAGGCCTGACACAAAAAAGAAGAAGAAACTACCATATTGCCTTATTGAGCCTTAATTGTAACAGGGCCGAGGGTTATAACCTTGGTTGTAGATTTAAGCCTGAGAATAGCCCTTTGAAAATGTGAACGCTAAGATAAACTTCATTAAACATTTAATGTTGCTGCTGCTCGGCTTATCTGAGAGCACACCATTCTGACATTAGGGCCGTGACATGCTATCAGTCCTGCATTGTGTCTTAGCAGTTAGCTGTTTCCATTTTGTCCTCAAAGCTCATCCCTAGATTTTCCAGATCAAGGCCTGGTGACATTTGCCCAAAGGATTTGGAGAAAAAAAAAAAAAAAAAAATACAGCTCTATCCTGCCAGGCCCAATGGAAGACCTTGGTTGGTCACAGAGTCAGAGTACAGACCCAGGGTCAGCTCTCTGATCACAGCAACCCATTTCAAGAACAGGGAAGGTTGCGGATACAAGCTAGCAGTGTATCAGCAGATGTAAGACAGGTTCAGTTCAGTGTTAAGCTAAGAATCTATGATGTCACACAGTAATTGGCTGTACTGACTCACAGCTCAGATATGTTTGAACATAATTCAAAGTAATTTGCACTACTGTTCAAATGCTTGGGATTGGAAATTTTCTTTTTTTTCTTCTTTTTTTTTTTAAAGAATTACTTATGCTCACAAGGCTGCATTTTTATTTTTATTTTTTTACAACAAAAGTATCAACAATGTTGATTGATAAACTTGTGGAAATTTTGGATGAATACAATGTTCAGAAGAACAAAATGTTTTTTTATATATATAATAAAACATTAAAACAAAAAAGAATTATTTAAATTTATTGTTTTAAAACAATATAAAAGTCTTAACTGTCACTGCCACATTAAGTATACAAATAAACCTTTGAATTGTGTCCATGGCATTAATGTCACTGAACTATGAGTCCAGTGTTTACATTATTGATCACCAGTCAATCAAAATTAAAATGTGCATTAAACATAAAGGCTCTTAGGTCTTCATATTATTCTGTAATTTCTAATGAGCCGTGTGGGTTGGTATAATGTATTATATACATAAATGAGCTACTACTTAAGACGTAGGGCACATGCAGTGTATTATTCATTTATTAAAATTAATGTTTAATGAGGGGTCGAAATTATTCAGCTCACACTGCTTTATTCATCTAATTTTAAGCAACCGTTTAAAGCTCAGCTGTATTCAAATGTTTCGTTACAAATCATGCAATTTTCATCAGGGATCATATTGATGAGGGAGAGGAAGAGAAGAGCAGGAGCTGGAAGAGGGTACTACTGTAAATGTGACCATGTGAGAGCTACTTCAATATACCTACCGTCTGAGTCCTTATAAGTCCTATATAGTAAGTAAACTGAAGAGTCTTTAAAAAAAAAAATTATATATATATATATATATATATATATATATATATATATATATATATATATATATGTGTGTGTGTGTGTGTGTATATATATATATATATATAAATATATATATATATACATATATATATAGTGGTTTTACATTTAATTATTATTATTATTATTATTATTATTATTTATATATTGATTTTTTTTTTTTTTTCGCTTGTCAATAAAGATACATATATAAGAATTAAGAATTATGTGCTATTACCCTCTTTCTGTTCTGTAAATTACATGAAACTATAATTTAGGACAGATGCCGGAATGAGCTCTCAATTGGCGCATTATCCATCTATGAGCAATTGTCTCCCTCTGCATATTCGGTGTTACACATGGCCAGCTGAAATTATTTGTTCAACATTCCGTAACATTACAAATAGTAATTACACCGAAAATTGTTTTTGGGCTTTCAGAAATGTTGAGAAAGTTTTATTGATGTAAACATCTCTAAAATTATATTTTATGCAGTAAAGGCTAATTCTTTGGAATGCAAGTGCAAGAAGTTGCGCACTAGCTCTGAGAGCACTAGTTTTTGGCAGTCTAGAGCTCTGCTTTAGGTCTTGAGTGGCTCAGCTACAGGGTTCCTGGGGATCAGTGGAGCAGGAGTGGAGACAGGAGATAATTGGGCAGAACAGGATGTGGTGTGGCACCATGGCCACCCAGGAGGCTTCAGCACTAATCCATGCCTCACGTCAGGGGTGAGACTGGGGAATGACTATCTGAAGCACTCCCCTGGCACTGGCTCCCTTGGGGAACTCCTTCAGTCAGTTTCTCTCTAAGCATCTGTCAGCCTTCCCACCTGACTTTCTTGTCCACCATCAGCTCTATCGTGCTCTGAGATCTTTCCTTATCATATCACCTGACCTCTGGTGGCACAGAGAAGATCAAGATAGAAGATCAGGTAGAGGATGCTGGCTTGGTCATTAGTGGATGGAAGAACTTGTTATTCCCTCTCCTTGTTGTTGTTGAAGACAATTCCTTTGAGGGGTCAATTACGTGACACGGCATGTAACACTTTGTAAGATCCAATTTGATTCCTCAAAATAAGTAATGAAACAGAGACAGAAAATACAGTGAAACCACAGAAATTTGAAAGTTTGAGGCACATGGGAGTTATTGTCCATTATTAAAGAGCTTCTTGTTGGTTATTCTGAATAGAAGTCTGGAGAAATCCAATCAGACCCCCGCTGAAGCTCTTTGAGAAGTTTAATGAGTTACTTACATTCATTGTGTTCTCCCAACTAAACTAAAACCCAAGTGTATCCAGAAAGATGCTAACATAAGAGATGAGCAAATGAATTCAGAATTATTCTTTTGTATTTTGGTTGAAATGGATTTGATCCCGTGTCAAATGGGTTGATGCTCTGAGTCATGGGACTGTAAGCCTCGGCTGGTCCTGTGGGGTTCTCGGGGTTCTTAGTGACATCTCAATTCAAAGTGGCACCATTTGGATTTTAAAGTGTGGCCAATGTTTCTCTCAAGCCACACAGACCTCCCTCGGCATGCAGAATATTTATCAGGGAACATTTTGCATTTGTATGAAATCAACCGAGGAAGGAACCTGATGAATGTATTTATGTGCTGGCTCCACTAATTCACCACTGTTGGTTCTCTCTCTCTCTCTCTCTCTTTCTCTCAGCTTTCAGGAATGGGTTAGAATTTTAAATACCCTCCCTTGGCCAAGGGCTTCATGATTGACGGATGTCATACTGTCTTTCCCTTTCTTTTTCTCTTGCTTTCCCCACTAGTTTCTGAAATGTTATTGCATATTCTTATTACAAGAGCAGATTTAATCTGTTTTTGCTTTGAAGTAAATACACTTTTAGATTTAGTACACCTTAATAGCTTTCCTCTCTCTCTGTTTTCCTGATATACGCATTTTAATTAAGGCGAAGAGGCTGAGAGGTTACAAAACGCAACTTAGTTACAGTAAAATTAATCTGCTAATGTGATCAGCATTCACAGCAATGAGCAACACTTCATGAAATTTGTTTATTGGTTAAAACTGGCCAATTAAGTGCAAAGCAAAGTGAAAACAAAGCACTAGGATTGTTTTTATGTGTCTTTTAATGTGATCGCCAGCCTCTTGTGCGATGCTTCTTATGTCTTGATGTGGTTACCATCAGTGGTAATCTATTTGAGATGCACAAAATGAGATTTTCAAAGAAAGAATGTAAAACACCTGAACGGTTTGACAGCAATGAGTGAGAAGGAAAAGACTGAGCTACAACCAAATGCCAGACTTTTGCATGTATGTGAGGTTGCAAGGTTACACTCGATGCTGTAACAATAGGTTTTCCGTATAATACAAATATGTGCATAGTAACATAATTCTCACTTTTTCTAGTTCCAACACAAGGTGGTCCTAAGCTGGGAAGAATGTCTTTGTGCATATGCTACTGCCCTACACTACTGCCACAATGTAGCAATGTGCCTTCGATCTGAACAACTAACTTTCCACCCTCCTTACATTTCTTATATCACTTCTTCCTACATTTGTCCACGTGGCTATTTATAGTCCCACATTAATTTACTGCACATGGGACTCTGAAGGCCACATGGCCCTTCTTTTCCTCTTTCAACTTCATTGCATGTGGTTTCAACCCTTTTATTGGTTTCCAGTACGCTCTGTTTTTGCTGGAGGAGTTATGAGCCGTTCATGGATGGAAGCCCAGTCCCAGGCAATGGCACAGCATAGGCTTTAAACACATATGTGGAAAGTTTGAGCAAAAATATAAAATGAAAATAAATAATGAAATGTGCAAAGGAAATACGTAATTCAATACTTTGAGTAGTCTTAACTGTTTAGATGACCTGCAGAGGTTGTGGGAGAGCTTACTGCCAGTCCAAATCAACATATCGCTTGCCCCAAGGACAGATGAGGTGGCATTTCAGTCTGAATTTCTATGCTAACCAAGGTCAACTCTGTTGACCCTTGATTTCAGGGAAAACAGATTAGAGAAAGTGGTCTGCCACACAGAGGGAGGATTGTGCCTTGTTTTGTTTTTCCTAATTAATTTGAGACACAAATAGGTTTACTCAACATACAAACTCTGGTATGATGACAAATCAAATCTTCCTTCTGTTTTTAACAGTAGAGAGTACGCTCGCTCCAGGCCCACATTACCATTTCACCCTTCTGGGAGCCAACATCTGGAACTGATCCCCTAACTGCTTGGAGAATTGAGCATCAACCATTAAAACACACACACACACACACACACACAAAGAAGAGAACTTCTAGTTTCTTTACAAATGCTTTCCAAAAGGCAGCAGTCGTCGACATTTATGCTTATTTATAGCTCTCAAATCTATTCTAGTTCTTCTCTTTTTGCCTTACTTACTCCAAAACACATACACAACCACATAGGCACACGTCTAGACAGGAAATATTGATCATACATCGAGAATAAATTGACCAAGAATAAGTCAATTGCTCACCCTCATGTCTTTGCAAACCTGTATGAATGTATTTTGTTTGCAGAACACAGAAGAACAAATTTTGAAGAATATATATATGTAAATGATGGCAGGATATTCAGAATATGGGTGAACTGTTTCAATTTTTTAAATACAGGATAACTTTTTAATGTTCTTTAGTAGTTTGAGGGAATCAATCCATTCACAAAGTAATTCAGTTGGACTTATGGTTAAACTATGGTTTTTCTGAACCCACAGGTGTTTAAATTTGAGGATCTCTAGCTGCACTTTAGCTTAGTGAATGGTTTTCCCAATTATAGGCTTGGATGCACAAATGCAATCTTTCAAGGCTTAAATATTTTGGGGATGATTTGTTGAAGATGACAGTGCTGTTTACAGTCAGCAAACACCACAGCGAGGTGGATGAAAACTGACAAATGATGAATAGATTACTGCATCTCTCATCTTTACTCCACAAAAGATTATTCCCAGTGTGAGTCTGGTAATCACTCTGCTAACAGGCCTCAGAGAAAATGCCTCCTCTGTTCAGATAAAGCCAAGGCAGTTCAGCATTTTTTGTTTACTGTTCCAAACTCCTGCCGTCATCTATGTACAATCTGGAGACAGCCTCCCTCTCTGCCCTCGGCCACATCTGCTCTAATCAGCATAAAAGCTCCCTAAGAGCTCAAAGATGAAGAGAACTGGCCTCAATTACACAGGTAATGACATTGTTTTCACTAAGATACTTTGGGGAATTGGTTCTAGCAGCAACCTGAATCTATACCAGAGTCATTACATGATCTTTAATGTAATCAGTAGTGCCTTCCTTTGCAGGTTGGAGTTCCATCACACCTCTGATGAGGGAGAAAGAGGGAAAGTGGATTTACAGTATGTAGTAGTTTCCAGGAACGCAGATGGCACTATAGGGATGGGGTGGACATGACCCCCCCATATTTTTTTTTATTGCCCGATTAGAGTCTCCTGTTAACGCAGCATGTTAACGCCGATAATGACCCACCACTAATATATATATATAGTGTGTTTCATTTGCTTGTGTTGTGAGCATTTGCAGCACGTGTTCTCAAATTAATGAAGATGTTTTCTTAATTTGCAGGTGTTTCTGTTTTTTTTGTGTGTGTTTTTAGTTTTTTTTTTTAGCTCTCTATGCCACCGTAGCAGGTAGCCTGTTGTGATATATGGTATGGGCGTTTTTGTTTTGGTACTTTGAAATATCAACATAATTTAACAAAAATCACTTAATTATTAATTATTGCCGCCACTGCTTCAGCATCGGGTCGGGGCAGACGAAAGGCTGCACAATAATAATCTACCAGTCACCATTACTTTGACCCAAGTTCTCACTACATGCTGTTCTGTTGTCAATAAACACACATGACGATGTTGCTGCCACCAATGTTTACGTTCTCTGTCTGTGTATGTGCTACTACTCCTGACCCCGGGGTCCTATGAGGAGCTGGTAGCTGCCTCAGTTGTGTCTGTAGTGGTAACCATAGTGATAATATAATATCGTCTATGAATGAAATTATGATTTTTCAGGACTGAAAAAAAAAAAAAAAAAAAAAAAAAAAATTGGCCTGCTGACAGCTTGGTCCCCCCAGTTAAAAAAAAAAAAAATCCCATCTGCACCCCTGGTAGTTTCCCAGCACTCTGGAGGCTAGATGTAAGCACAGTGTTGCATAGCCACGTCTTCATTGTGACACACCAATTTCATGTAGAATGTGGAAAACATGTTTTAAGAGAGGAATGTAGCACATACTCTGCACTGATAACAGCTGAAACAGGAAAATGGCATCATATAATAAAAACTGGTGACTTTTGGTTTCCAACAGAGAGAAAAAAAGAACAAGCAATTGGTTGTCAATACTCCCGTTTCTCTCTCTCTCTCTCTCTCTCTCTCTCTCTCTCTCTCTCTCTCTCTCTTTAATCTCCTACCCATATGAATATTGGCTTTCCTTTGTACTGTACAATTTATGTAGAACACTGTATATAAAAATAATAATAAAAAAAATAATATTAAAAAAATCTTAGATTATAGCATAATCATACCTAAATATTACAGTAAAATTGAGTTATGTAGTTTCTACTCACCACTTACTCTAGTTCTAACACCTTTTTTTTTTTTTTTTTTTTTTTTTTTTTTTATAGAAAAATGCATAACGTTTTGTAAGTTTAGGCTAAGGGAATAAAAAAAAAATACATAAAAAAAAAAAAAAAAAACATTTTGTACAGTACCTATTACATTTTTTTTTTTTTTTTTGAGAATTACACAAAAAATGCCAAATGTCTCACATCTCTTGCAAAATGAAGCACTGCATTTAAATGAACACAAGCACATCTCAAAAGCAAACATGTGTTTACTCATTTGCCATAATATACATTTTTGTGTGCTATAGGGCTTGGCGATTTATCGAATATTAGCGATTACATCGAAATAATTTTGACGACGATGTAAAATGTAAAAATATCGGGAATATCCAATATTTCAAATTCAAGCATACTTTCCTAAAAGAACGTGCCGAACGTCCAAAACAGGAACATGCAACGTGCTCTACGCGCCTCTACTACGAGAGCTTTCATGAGAGCGATTGTCGGTTAACAAGAGTTCCCCGAATCAGAGCTTCGCTGTTACAAGTATACATTTTCTGCCCGGTGGTTGCTTATTTTAAGCAATCTGGCAACCATACGCACGTGCTCACTCATTGCAGAAGCACAGCCGACGATGATCTGAAAAAACAAGCTGGAGTTTAGCGATCAATGAAAGCGTCGTTCAGCAGGTCTGTGTTCTGTCATGAGATCTCCACGGTATTGTTTGCGACTGTGATCGCTTAATAAATGCACTTACTCGGCCGCTGATGTTAAATGCACTTAAGGCCAATAATTAGTATATGGTTTTGCAGTTTTGATGTGTGGTTCTGGCGTTTGAGTGTCAGGTTTCAGAAATTGTGTGAAAAGTAAAGATGTAGTGTGTGAGCAGTTAAAAAAATAAAACCTTGCATCAATGTAAATGTTTTTTTTTTTTTTTTTCATCGAACGTGGAAACCCAACGTGTTTATTATTGTTGTTATTATACTTTTAGTCACACTAACAGTCATAACATGTGAGCTGTATTAATGCAGTTTTGGAGTTCTAGACTTGTGTGGGGGGTGGGGGTAGGAATGAATATTTTATTTTGTTATATTTTTAACTGTACTTTAGTTTTATTTAAATTAATATTGATTTTGTTGTTGTGCTTTTACAGTGTAGACCGACAGATGTGCAGTTTAAATAATAGCAGAGACACATTTGAATGCAATGTGTTCTTGCAGTGCACAAAAGAAGAAGGAAACAAAGGGATGATGCTTTGTGACAGAAAGATGGACATAGTTTTGGTGTGAGTGAGGTTAAAAATATGAGTCAGTATTCCTATCAGCACTGTGTCAGCCTCTCCCAGACACTCCAGCAGACAAGCTTTATTAAAATATACCTTGCCTCTGCCAAGGTTATACCAGTGATAATCTGCAAAACTTTCTACCACTATGCACAGCTGACTGAACTGCAATTTCAAAGATTACAGATCTTGTCATACAAAATATCACCATTGGCTCCAAACTGAAGAAGTTTTCTGGGAGCAAACATCTAAATGTTCCCCAAACACAGTGTTTCCGAAGCGCGCTTTAAATAACTGCCATTCATTACAGACAGGTCTGACAACCATACTGCCGTTGTTGGTTATTTTATTGTTCGCAGAGACCTCTAAACATTTCATTTTGCAGATATGATGTTGGCATGGTTATTTTTTTTTTCATAGTCTTCCATAGTCTGTAGTCATTCTAATAATATGCTCTGCATAAACATATTTGTAATTGACAAGCTGAATTAATTTTTAATCACATATTGATGTGTTTTCTATGTTCAGTCCCTCCTTAGGCAATCTCCTGTTTTCAGCTGTAAAATTGTGGTTATATATTCTGAATCTCACGTACGGTGATGAAAATGTCTGCTTTCAGCATTTGCCATGCATGGCTTGTCTAACGCACTGCAATGTTCTATACTTAAAACAGAAGAAACCGTCTCTCTGTTTGGCATGAATCAGTGTGCCTAGTAACCCGGCACACTGAACTGTCTGTAAGGCACCCATCCGTGACATTTGTTTGATGATGTTCTCTCCTCCGTCAGTGTGTTTTATAATTATGGGTATTTTGCAAAGGCTGCTGGCTCAATGGAAACTCAGGTTAGCATCTTTAACGCACAGAGACACCTTCACAGTCATTTTGTGGCGTAATTGCAATCGCATGACCGCATTAATCTAGCGTTTGCGTAAATAGCAAAGCTTGTTATCCATTTAGCAAAATCATGTAGTTACTCATTTTTTTTGTAGGCCTACGTGTGTGTAAAATATTATAAGGCTATTTTTGTTTCTGTACCAGCTGTAAATAGATGTACCCTTGAGGGTTGGGACGGGCTAGAGAGGCTTCCTCCACATAGTGAAATAATTACTATGGTTCAAAACGGTATGAGATTTGATTGCATGTTTAGTATGTTATTCCACTGAGAGGCACTATGTAATTTAGAAACTGATGACAATATTGCTTTCTCCTCTGAGGAGAACAAGAACATTTGTATCTGCTTTTTTTTTTTTCTCTCTCTCTGAGCATTTATCCAAGATGGTGACCCAAAAAAGATCTGAATTTACACAGGAGAATGGAGGGGGGGGGGGGGGTGTATTGTGCAGCACTGGTAATTATCCACAGAGAGGGACTCGGTGGTGTCAGGTGATGCTGGGTGGCTCCGCCGAAGAATGCTTGTGAAGTATCACCCGTGTCCGTTTGTGTCCAAGCAACATGCTGGCCTGATCAAAGCCACGGCCGTCAAGTCATATCAGGAGCAGTCGAGAGTGGAGAACTCGTTCTGGCTAATGAATGTCAGGGAATGTAAAACATATCCATTGGACATTTGGTCAATGCCTCATGTTGCCTCTCAGCACCCCACCTCCGACAAACCCATCAGATGGAGGCATCCAGCACCCCATAGTGTGTATATCCTGCATCAGGAGGGGGACCGTCTGCAGACAGCAGGGGGACCAGGCTGTGCTGAGGAAGGAGAGGCATTTTCAAAGCTCACTGAAGCGGCGATGCATTCCCCCCCTGGCTAGCTGAGTTTAGAGAGTCCCCGTAAACAATGACAGGGGGCCATCATAGATGCCCTCTGAGGGCCAGACACAGAGATAATCATCTGATAGTGATGACGGGACTATTACCAGAGTGCTTTCATTCTTCTGCTCCAGTACATATCCCTGTGTGTTTCCATCTCTGTGACACAGAGTTCAGATTATAGTGTTTAAGCCCGTCCGTTGTGTTTTTGTATTCTAAGCCTTGCGATGAGCCGGTGAATTTATACAGGCTTTTCTTTTTTTTGCCACAAACAGAGAATCTAAAATCTCACACTATATGGTTTTTATATGATGCATGTGGAATCACTTGTGCTGAGAAAAAAAAAGAACAAAAGTGAGGTCTCTCTCGAAAACACATAAAGGCTGTCAGAGCTAATTGTGCTGCATCTTTGATCTGCTGCTGCTGTTGAATCTTAGAATTTCAAGCAGCGTGTGAAAGCTTGATATGCTGAGAATGGATCACTTTTGTTCCAGGCAGTAAACTTATACTGCATGCAAATGGCCCAGCAGTCAATAAGTCCATGTGGTACATCTCACGTGGCATGAGCAATATCCCAAATTACTCTGCACAGACCTCTTGACTCTTCAGTGCGATGACAACTCCAGTCATGAGGCCAAATGAAATGGAGGGATTCATTTAGAAAAGACGTGCGTAGGAAGCTACCGGAAAGAGAGACATGGCAACACCCTCACAAATGGATCAATGACATTTTTCTTGTCATATATATATATATATATATTAGTTTAAAATGAGAGAGAGAAAAAAAAAAAGGAAAATGCCTTGACTTAAGTGAGAATAAGTTTATTTATTTATTAATTTATTTATTTAACTCTGGTTTTATTATTATTTTTTTATTAAATAAAGAAATAATAATAATAATAATAATCCAAATAAAAATAAGTAAATCAAATATTTTTTTTTTTTTTTTTACTTTTTAAAACATATTAGACTTTATTAAAGTAAAATAAAAAAAATAAACAAACCAAATAAATATTAAGTGCTCTGATCAGGATTTTTGAGGCCGATTACACAGTCACAGAAAGCAGGATATGCCGATACGATCACCGATACCTATCTTTTTAAAAATCTTTATTTCATGTAGAATTATTCATAGTGATGATCCAATCAAGATTTTTTGACTTTTATTTAGGACCTGAATAAATGTTTTTTAAATGAATTCCCTTATTAGGTGACTTATGTGAGATTTTTTATTTTAAGGGGTGGAAAGGGGCTTTTTTTTTTTTTTTACATTTTTAAAAACTTTTTATATATTTATCTCACCTAAATGTTTGATCATGCACTGCATTTTTGTTTTGGCATTTCGTCCCCTTGGAATTATAAGGCTCTCTCTGCATTCCGAGTAGTTTTGAGATATTGAGCTTGAAAGTTTTTGCATTCCATTACACTGTGTAGATAGAACCTTATGGGATTTATATATATATATATATATAAAAAAAAAAAAAAAAAAACATTAATGTATACAACATAAAAAAAAAATCTATCACATAATGTAAATAAATTGTCACAGAATAACAATATGGGAATACTCTGTTTACAGTGCTTATGAAGTCCATGTTCGCTAAGTAACTGGTGCAGAAGTGGCACTAAATGTGCTTTCACACAGGAGTCTGCAATTGATCCGATGCCGTTTACTACAAACACAAAACGTGTATATTATTTAGATTTTAAATCCAAACATTTTTACTTAAAATGTTTTTTCAGCATCGTGATTCTTTTTTTTTTTTTTTTTTTTTACATTTTTCATAGATGCGTTTAAACCCAATAAATATAAGAAACACTTTATTAAAAGCGTTTTACTTTTGTGTTTAAGTCTAGGTTGATATATTAAGTTGCTTAAGCAAGTGGCAAAACATTTAAACTACTTTTCTTACATTATCACTAACAATCTAAATTAAAACTTTCCATTGACAAAAACAGTCAGCTCTACTGCCTTTTCTTTTGCATTTAATTCTTTATTACAAGCAGTCCTGGGGTTCATATAGAACGTCCCAGTTTATGTATGTAACCATGATTCCCAGAGGGAATGAGATCGCAGATACGTCGCAAAATGCTCTGAAACGTGTATAATCCATCCATGGGAATCGCAGGTGACGTCACAGGTGGGGATAAAGAAACCAGAAAGTATAAAAGCATGTTGGGTGGAGAGAGCGGCAGCTTCTGGAGAATGAAGGAAGCGCTCGCAGGGATGCTGGATGTATGGCACGAGATGCAGCATATCTTTACCTTGGGATCCATGGTTACATACGTAACCTGCAACGTTCCCCTTTAGGAACTCGAGCTGTATTGCAAAACGCTTTGGGAACGAAAATGTCCCAGCCACCATACTGACAAATCCCTGCCTAGTGTGGAATGCTGAAAGGACTGAGGATCCAGAAGTGGCATCAAGGTCAAGGCTGAAGAACCTGATGAAGGTCAGAGGGGTGGGACCATCCCGCAGCACTACAAACACTGTGCATCGATACACCAGAAGAGAAGGCCTTGGAGGCTGCCATACCTCTATTAGAATGAGCCCAGGAACATGTTACTAACCTGATCCTCTTTTTTAGATTGACATTTAGTTATTTTCTCATTTTGTCTTGTTTTGTTTTGTTGGTCATGATTCTTCAGAACTGATTCAAGTACACACTACTTGGGCAGATTAACTCAGCACGGGATGTAGTAGGTGTGTTAAGTGTTGCGTGCGAAGCTCAGAACGTATTTTCCTACAGAGAGTGAATGAGGGACAATATGGACTAAATACACATCCCTCTTTTCCTCCGAAAGTTGTCTTTTATACTCTGATTTATTGATAGCTCTAATGTTCCTAGCTGGCTCTGTGTTTTATTTCAGGAGGCACTGCTTTCCTGGCACTCATCTTCTCTTTAATTTTTCATCTCGTGCAGAGGGGATGATTCAAGTCCATAATGAACATGTCTTATTAATGTGAGGTTTTCACAACAGGGTTTTAATCGTGAGAAATGTCCCCATTGTCCATTCCTCAGCCATCCCCCGATCACTTTCACCTCCCTCTATTTACCCCCAACCCTCCTCCATCCGAGCCAGTACAGAACACCATGTTGGCTTTCAGGCCGATGACTTAACTACAGATTAAATCTGTCTCTAGATGTGACATACAGTAGCAGAATGGTGTCAATAAATTCCAAGACTATTTATTTATTCATTCATTTTTATTTTACCAACCAGGAAAGTCACTTATTACGGTAAAAATAATTTCTCATTAGAGTTCAGGAGAAAAGTAGTGGTGCCTGATCTGTGAACAAAAGTTTAATATTTTCAATTAATCGTTTGATCTTAATCACACATTGCTCTGAATGATTCATTTATGAATCAGAACATCAAGTTCTCAAGTTTGACTGACTGTCTCAATCATCCATTCACAGCTGTTTAGTGCTGCAGGGGATGATTAAATCAAATGAATTCATACGACTGAAGCTTTTGTAGCATTTTTCAGTTTCTCATTTTTCGGTCTCTCCTCTTCTGTCCAACATAAGTCATGGCTTGGCTGAGTAAATGTTAATGAATTTTAGTTTGTGCTTCATTTTCATCTCTATCTTCTGTGCCATTTGGATACAAAGCTTTAGAAAAGTGTTTTGCTGTTTTGTCTGTTTAGTTCTGCAGGGGAAGTTGTGCTTTTCACAGTTATAATTAATGATTTTCACATCTGACTGAACCTGGCATTTGTGGGACGCCATCTATCTCCTGTGAGAGCCAGTGCTAAGCAGCCACACATTAAAGTCCCAAAATAATTTAGATCCGCCAGTTGCATTGATGGCTTGCTAACAGCACACTATAGCGGTCTTCAGAACACACAAACAATGACAACAACTCGGATTTCACCATTTCTTCAGGTTCTAATGTAGGCTGCTCAATAAACCCAACTTATATGTTGGTATTTATTGTCATGCAGTGAATGAATGGCACCTTTACCCCTCAACTCAACTAGAAATATCAATATATCTTTTTAAAAACAGACTAAAGTAAAGAAAAAGAAGCAGCCGATGGTCGATGACAGCAGTGTCTGTGGCTGCTCACAGGCAGCATCAGTCAAGCCTAATGTCACACTGATCTCTGTGATAAATGTCGCAGTTTCACCTACTCCAAATGATGATGTGCCAGAGAAGTCATTTCTCAGAGTGAGGACAGTTGTTTCTTTTGCCATGATCGGAGAAGTTCAAGTGCTAATCTCCACTTGTCACAAATATTGTGCATGACTGGTTGACAAGACATACTTGTTTAGTGTGTAAAACAGTGATAATACACATGTAGTAGTTAATTAATTAAAATCTGATGTCATGTCAATAATCAAATTATGTTTTAGTAGAGTGCACTTTTTTTCTCAAACCTTTCTAGCTTAAAAAAATAATAATAATAAATTGTTGTTTGTAAATGTTTATTTATTATTATTATTATTATTATTATTATTATTATTATTATTATTATTATTATTATTAATAAATGTATTTCTGGTGTCAACAGAATTATGTATTCAGGCATTGTTTGTTTAGTTAACATAATGTTTAGACTTTTTGCCTTTTTTGTCAATCTGTAGCCTATGTTGACTTAAATTTGATATTTTGCAAATGCTCTTTAGCTTCAGTGCATAAGAGAGGAAAATTATGACTTTAGTATTTAAGATATAATTACTTTCTGTTGTGTGTTTGCATACTTAAATGTGCCTACTGTTCCTGCAGACATGCTGAGATGTATAAACAGTTTATCACAATGGCAGAACACATTAACCAAATTAAATGTAGATTAAGTGCATGATATTATATCTATAAATCTCCATACAATTTCAGCAGCAAACACTATAGTCTTCAGTGTCACATGATCTTTCAGAAATAGTTTTAATATGTTGATATGTTGCTCAAAATCTCTAATTATCAATGTTCAAACAATGGTGCTGCTTGTTTTTTTTTTTTATGTTGATACATCATTAAGGATTATTTAATGAATAGAAACATTTATTTGAATTAGAAATATGACTTGAATGAATTTGAATGTCTTTGTTTAATGCGTCCTTGCTAAATAAATTATTCAAATTATTATTCACAAAAAATAATAATAATAATTGAACACTGGAACTAAATGTTTCAACTGGTTTCCATTTGTACAGTGCAGTACATGTAGCCAAATGTTTCTTTAAAGTTAAAGTATATATGTTGGCCTAAATGTTTCAAAAGCACATTTTCAGAAGCAACTTAGTGCGACTTGCCTTTGCCTTTTTGGTAAGATTATGTCAAGATCACGATGGTCTCTAAAATTAGTTTCCCAGAAATGTACTTGTGAAGCTGGAACATGATTCACACACAGTAGCTAATGATTCACTGAGCCATGCCAATCGAGTAGCTTCTCAAACCGCCATCAGACCTTGCCCAGACCACTGCTATCAGGATTAGCACACACTTCTTGCTCATCACCCAAAGGAAAAGTCATTGTTCAGATTGAAAATTCAGTGAGACTATACTGTAAGTTGATGAAAATGAAAAGTAGAAACTATATGAATGTTTCATTGCTCTGCCTGTTCAATGTTAAATTCTTCTCTTTGGATTCAACTCAGAAGCATGCACTTTTAAATGCTACAAACGTTGCTCTCCATTCTGTACTGTGGCTTCCTTTGTTTCTTCCACAGATATATTCATATGCAGAAATAGAAGCAGTATACAAGTCCAGACCTCCAATATTGTGTCTGCCACAGAGCTCAACAAGCCAACTAAATGAAGGAATGGAAAAGCACCCTCAGTTTTTGACAGGAATGAAAACAGGCTTTGAGGGACAGAAGTACACTAAGTTCAAGAAAATTGCAACTTGTGAAAATTATGTGATTTAGGACCTTTATGCAGTGCGTGCCATTGTAAATAATGCAATCTATCCTTCAGAGCCTTGCTTTCAATCATGTTCACTTCAGTTTAGTGTCTAACCCGATTAAGATATGTCTGGCCTGAAGCTGCATTTCATTAAAGCATTTTAAATCAAATCACCTGCACCCTTAGATACAGTACTTGCACACATCTAAAAGAGTATGTAAACAGAAGTTGTTTACATATAAGTTTGCATATACTTAAAGATTTGATTTGAGTCAGATTAAGCAGTATTTTGTCTTTAATGGTGACATTGGTCTAGTGCAGTTTATGTCAAGTCAGACTAACAGACCTGGAAAATGAGATTGCAGCTTGTCTTTCTCCACGTTACTCAGACTGAATTATCCTCTGCGTTATGTGTTTATGTAGGACTGAGATGATGCAATTCATGGTTGAAATTATGGAGCAGTAGATACAACCAGTTAATCATCACTGATGAATAATCATTATCTATCACACAAGAGCATTATGCCACATTGTGAGCTGAAATATTGTACATGAAGTAATTAATTATGCCAGTTTTAAATTACTGAGACATCATCACCATAATTAAATAATTATAAAATAATCCAAATAATTAAGTAATTGAATTCATAATCATTGCAATCACTTTGGTCTCCTTACTTTTTTTGCTGGGAAAACAGTCGTCAGAAGATAAGACTACAAGCTCGCAGTTGTTTTATATCATAGCTCCACCTTGGTGAATTATTTATGTGACTGTGATTTATATCTTACAAACAACAAAACATTTCTTTCATGACGCCTTCCTGCCTGCGTCTCCATATGTCTCTCTGTATGATTCCTAATTTAAAGGCTTGGAGTGTTTGTGCCGTTTCACATTATCCTCAGGAATCTATTTCATTTAATCTATTCCACAACTCTTTTTTTTTTTTAGCCTTGTACTGCTGCTGTGTATTTTGATTAATATGTATATCTCTGCATCTATGCCTTCTAAGCACCTCTTTCTCCCAGCTCTGTCTTAAGGTAATCACATAATTCAATATTGATCATTTCCTTTGACAAATGAGGTGCTTTATTTTTCTGAAGGTACTTCAGTTTGAGCATAGGCAGATTCATTGCTTGAAGGTGAAAACAAAACTACCAAAAACATGTACGCATAAGCATAATGAAGATTAAACAATTTTGCTTTACCTGCTGAGATAGATGAGAAAAAACAAAGCAGGAAACAAATAAAGAAGAAAAATAATCTATAGTATATTGACCTAGATGCCAATGTACTAGTTCTCCGCAGTAAAAGAACATCTTCTACCGAAAGCTATCGAGTCATCAATACATTGCTTCCTTGTTCATGGAAATAGCTGTACAGTTTCTCAAAGTGGCCATCAAATGAATGATTAATTCACAGCTGTATGTATGACACATGCATTGGATCAGATTTCTCCATGCATTTTTTATATTTATTAATAGTAGTGCTGGGCAAGCGCTCCACAGAGCTGGACACATGGGAGCCTGTGTTCCATTAAATGGCTCTTTCTTTATGAGTGATATCTTTACCTTTGAAATGGAACAGACGGAAAAAAATAATAAATAAGTAAAGAAATAAACCGAACCCAGTCTTTGTTTGTTTACTTCTCCAGAAGTGCTCAGAGAGTTGGAAGGAGCGCAGAGGAATAGGAAAGAAATCGTCAGGAAAATATGTACTCAGTGGAGACCTGCATATAAAATAGCTTTGGGTTTCTGATATCTTCCAGTTTGGCAAAAAACCTCTGTCTCTACGGGTCATATGTGTTATTAGCGTATGCGCATACAGGAAGAGCTAACTGTTCTTGACCCTACTTTATACAGCAGCATGTGAACAACAGTATGTCAAATTATAGGCTACATCTAAATACTCATATTCATAAAATGGTAGGTGAAAAATACCTGAATGACCCACTTTCGCTGAGATTCTGAAGAATGTGTCCGATGGATGCTTTACTATCCCATGAGGAAAGGACCTATAAATGGTGTTACAGAGATGAGGCTGCCATCATAAGCCTCATAACAAAACCAACAGAGTGAATGCAGTATCGCTGTATTACAGAACATACTTCATCAAATGTGTCCCATACAGTCAGAATTATTGACACTCTTGGTAAATATGAGCAAAGAAGACTGTGAAAACAAATCTGCAGGGTTATCCTTTTGATCATTAATTTAATAATTCCAACTAAACATTCGTTAAATTAAAAATCATTGAAAGTGGCTGAGAAATGACATGGACACAAATATTGCCCCTCTTTTTATCCAATACTTTTTTTTTAGCCTCCATCTGCCAAGAAGTGCTCTGTAAATTTAGTCTACATCAGGTAAATTTCTACATTTGAAAGGACTTTTTTAATTTATGAATATACAGTGCTGTTCAAAAGTTTGAAGTTAGTTTATGTATGTTTGTTTATTTATTGAAAGTTTCATATGATCAACAAAGGCTGCATTTATTGGGTCAGACATACAGTGATATTGTGAAATAATATAACAATTAAGATCTATCTATTTATTTCAGCAATTAGTACTCCAGTCTTCAGTGTCAAATGGTCCTTCAGAAATCACTCTAATATACTGATTTGCTGCTCAATAAACATTTCTTATCATTACATCTGTAAAGGTTTTTTTTCCTTCTTTTTTTTTTTTAACAGCATTCATTTGAAATATAAATCTTTCTATTTCAATCTGTGTGCAAGTACAATCTGTGTAAAAATAAATAAATAAATAAAATAATTGATCAATTTAATGTGCCCTTCCTGAAGAGTATTTACATTTGACAGATATTTACCATTTCCCTGCCAGGTTACTGCTTACCATATTGCAATACTTTCAGAGATTTGGAAATATAAATACCAAAGGAGGAAAACAGCTGCAGTTGTATGTCATGTGACAGATGTTTAGTATACAACAGTTTGACTAATTCCTTGCAAAATGTCTATGGGTTGGTAAAAGTCAGCAAGGTGAAGAGAGATGATGTGAATACATGAAGTGCCCTGAGATTAGACTGCTTGGAAAAGAAAAGGAACTTACTGCTATCCAAATATAAGTATGACTGCCATGTGACTGTCTCACTTCCCCACTTTTAAATATGTGCCTACTAACAACAGAACTATAGGAGCTACACAGACAAATAGGTTTTTCTTATCTCTTCCCATCCAATCGAGTGCCATTGGTCAAATAGCTTTCACTTGTTGCCAAGGAAAGATTGTATTTCTCCACTCGTGGATATGAGAACACAACGACTGAATGCAAATACTTAATCAAGTTGCATCAATGTCCTCAGCACATCATCTGTAGATGTCTGATGCTGTTCATTTGCATAGATCTTGAGCACTAATGGTACAAAATCAATGATTCTGGCTGGAAAATCTTCACAGGACCCACAAAACATATCTGTAGCAGCCAACCAGTTGGCATAGGACTCGATGGCTCAACATCACACAGATTGGAGGCTGCTTTTTTCTGCTTTCACTTCCTGATCACTACCTACTTGAGAGCACATTTAGTTCTTCTATACTTCTTCGTGTATGCCATCTATGTATTCATTATAGCGACATTCTACATGCTAGACATGCAAAGGAATTGACCAGAGTAATGTAAAAGTGCATATTAACACAATTGTGCTTCAGAGTGCTGTTCAATGACTGTAAGGAATCTGCTTGTTTAGTGTTTATTATATTAAGTTTTATATTGCATTTTTTCCAGTGTGAATATATCCAACATTTTTTCAATGGAGTCATAAACATCACAACATTAAGAGAAAGCATGTGAAAAAAAAAAAACTAGTAAGAAGTGTTGCTATATTTAGTCAAACTATCCATCTATCTGTCTGTTTGTTTGTCTATCTATCTATTTGTTTATTTGTTATTTATTTTTGTTATTTGTTTGTTCATTCAATTCAATTCAATTTCAATTCAAGTTTATTTGTATAGCGCTTTTTACAAAATAAATCGTTACAAAGCAACTTTACAGAAAATTATGTTTCTACAATATTTAGTAGTAGCTAGTAGTTTGTGCACATTTGACAGGATTTTAGAAAAAATAATAATAATAATACAAGACGTAGTCAGCTAGACGATGAACTATCAATATTATTAAGTTATTATATGATTCAGTCACACATTTAGCAATAATTGTTAGTTCTGTTTGTTGATTCAAGGTTAGCATCATCTGGGGTCCTCTGAGGGTCAGCATCATCTCTTCTCAGGTGTTCTGGATCCAGACTGGAGCTTGTGTAAATCCTAGTTACCACGGGATGTAAATCCCGTGGCGAAACATAGAAACAAAATACAGACATCATTAGCATAGCTGCTGATCCAACAAAGTAAAATTAGTTTAACCCAAGCTAATGAATAAAAATGCAACTTTGAACAGATGCAACTACACTCACAATTAAAAAGAAACATTATTCGAATGCTTGGCGAAAGAGATGTGTTTTTAATCTAGATTTAAACAGAGAGAGTGTGTCTGAACCCCGAACATTATCAGGAAGGCTATTCCAGAGTTTGGGAGCCAAATGTGAGAAAGCTCTACCTCCTTTAGTGGACTTTGCTATCCTAGGAACGACCAAAAGTCCAGCGTTTTGTGACCTTAGGGTGCGTGATGGGTTGTAGCGTGGTAGAAGGCTAGTTAGGTACGCTGGAGCTAAACCATTTAGGGCCTTATAGGTAAGTAATGATAATTTGTAACTGATACGGAACTTAATAGGTAGCCAGTGCAGAGACTGTAAAATTGGGGTAATATGATCATATTTTCTTGACCTCATAAGGACTCTAGCTGCTGCATTTTGGACTACCTGTAGCTTGTTTATTGACGAAGCAGGACAACCACCTAGAAGTGCATTACAATAGTCCAGTCTAGAGGTCATGAATGCATGAACTAGCTTTTCTGCATCAGAAACAGATAACATGTTTCGTAGCTTGGCAATGTTTCTAAGATGGAAGAATGCAGTTTTTGTAACATTGGAAATATGATTTTCAAAAGACAAATTGCTGTCTAATATAACACCCAGATTTCTGACTGTAGAGGAAGTAACAGTACATCCGTCTAGTTGCAGATTGTAATCTACAAGATTCTGTGTAGTGTTTTTTGGTCCAATAATTAATATCTCTGTCTTATCCGAATTTAATTGGAGTGAATTCTTTGGTGGCTGGAACAATAGTTCTGCCCAGACGGTAACGCTGCGACATATAGTTAATATCAGTTATACGCAGCATGCACGATACAAGGAAATGGTCTGTAATATCATCACTTTGAGGTACAATATCTATAGCAGTAAGATCGATTCCATGCGATATAATTAAATCTAGTGTATGATTAAAACGATGAGTGGGCCCGGTGACATTTTGCTTGACTCCAAAGGAGTTTATTAGGTCAGTAAACGCAAGTCCTAATGTATCATTTGCATTATCAACGTGAATATTAAAATCTCCCATGATTAGCGCCTTATCAACTGTAACTAGAAGGTCTGAGAGGAAATCTGCAAATTCTTTCAGGAATTCTGTATACGGCCCTGGTGGTCTATACACAGTAGCCAGAGCAAGAGATACATTAGATTTATTTTGCATGTCTGACAGAGTAACATTTAGCAGAAGTATTTCAAATGAGTTAAACCTGTATCCTGTTTTCTGGGTAACATTGAGAATATCACTATATATTGTTGCAACACCCCCGCCACGACCAGTCTGACGGGGCTCATGCTTATAACAGTAGTTTGGTGGAGTAGACTCATTTAGACCAAAATAATCATTTGGTTTTAGCCAGGTTTCAGTCAAGCAGAGTAAATCAAAACTATTATCTGTGATCATTTCATTTACAATAACTGCTTTTGGTGCGAGTGATCTAATATTTATGAGCCCAAACTTTAAAAATTGTTTTTGTTCATTTACTTTACATTTTTCTGGTTTAATTACGATAAGATTTTTTCTAGATCCTACATTATATTTATATTTTGACCTCACTATTCGGGGAACAGACACAGTCTTAATAGGTTTTACAGCGCAAGTACCTTTAGCATTTAAGCGGTTAGAACAAAACTCATCATAATGGTTATTTGAGAATTGTCTTACTAGTCACATGGAGCGAAGTGTCCTGGAGATGTTGTCAGAGAGAAGCTCCGCTCCAATTCTGCTGGGGTGTAATCCATCAGCGCGAAACAGTCTAGGACGCTCCCAGAAAAGATTCCAGTTATTAACAAATAGCAGTTTCTGTTCTTTACACCATGACAACAACCATTCATTTAAAGCAAAAAGTCTACTGAACCTTTCGTGTCCTCGTCGATACGTGGGCAGTGGTCCTGACACGACGATCGTCGCCGCGGGCGTCGTGCTGCGAACCGTCTCGATCAGGCTCCTGAAGTCCCTCTTCAGCGTCTCCGTCTGCCGCAGCGTGGTGTCGTTAACCCCGGCGTGAAGCACGACCGCTCTGGGGCTCTCGCCGTCCTTCAGGATCGCGGGTATCTGCGCAGAAACATCGAGAACACGAGCACCAGGCAAACAATGAGTGTGCACTTTACCTTCGGCTAACGTAGCACTTACGTGTCGGACGATGGAGTCTCCGATGATCACAGTGTCGCGTCCTGTCTCGCGGAGGGGAGCGAAGCGGTTCTGGATGGAGAGCTCGAAGGCAGGAGGGGGAGAAGTAGTCGCCCGGGACCCGGCTCGCGTCCTCCGCTGTGGATGCACCCAGGGTCCGTGGTGTCCCGGCGTCGCAGTGAAGGACATCTGGGAAGATCGCGTCCTGGGTGCACCGGGCCTGCGCAGAGAAACACATGGAGTAGACGTTTTGGGACCGTTAACAGCACGCTGTATACTTACCCCGGACTTGTGAGCGTCAGCCCGGGATGATTCCAGCGCGTTCATTCACATTACCATGTTTAAACTACAGTATAAGTTGTATTTTGCATTATTAATTTGCTAAATATTTTTTTCCTGTCCTCCTGTTTATTATTATCATTATTTTTATTAATTTGTTAGCATACATCTTAAAATTGTTTTAATAATAATAATAATAATAATAATAATAAATAATTATTATAATTATAATAATAATAATAATTATTATTATTATTTATACATCCATTCTCAAACTGCTTGTTTAATGTAGGGTGGATGGTTTAGTTTAGTTTAGTTTGTATTTTTTCCTTGTCTGGAGCATAGATAAGTAAAAATTGGTCTGGCTTACAACACACTATATCAAAATAATAATGAGGTAGCAAGGTCTGTTGGAGTCTTAGGCCTTATTTATTGGTCAGCATTGTGGCTCTGCATGGGCATCTCTTTGTTTGTTGACCCTTAACCCTTTGCTCATCAGTCCCAGCAATGGGGAGGCGTCAACTGTAGCCTCTCTATCCACAAGTTTTATGTTTGTTTGCAAGCATCATCTTAAACACAACCATTTGTCATTCAACCTACCCAAAAAGACACAGATAACGGGCAGCAGTTCAGTTTATGTGCACCTTGTCCCTGCTTGCTCTTGAAAGAGCAGCACCTCGAGGAAGATTAATTCTTCCTGCTGCCCAGTTTTCAATGCAAGGATGCTAAACGAGGTGATAAATACCTTGAGTTATCATACTCTGAGGAATAGAAACATCAAATCCGATCCTGTAGTGTTGATTCATTGGTGGACGAGGATGCATCTCAGAGGACAGTAATTGTGTGAGAGAGTATGTTCCTGCCCAACCGGCCCATCTGAGTAGAAACGTATTGATGAATTCAGGAACAGGGAAAAGTCAAAACATAAAGCAAACATTTAATGCTAGTGAGATGAAAATCGAAAATATATTTTTAAATTAAGACCAAAAATTTTTACTATATGCTATAAGTTGGGGTTCCAATGAAACATATGTTCACCACAGAGATGACCTTTAACTTTTCAGTTGGCAGATGGCATTGCTCTGAACATGAGTATCTACTGCATGTGTTCAGTCTGAGCATGGTTTTCAGTCAGCAAGGCTGCTTGAGAGGTTTTCAAAAGTTCAAAAAGTGAGCTTTGACAAACCTTTGACAAGAAGTACCTTGAGTGCTTGAATAATCAGTCCTGGATGAAAAATGTAAAGACAAGGTTGCTTTTATTTACTAGGGAGCATGTGTGGGCGAAAAGGGTGGCATCTCCAATTGCGACGGGAAACAGCAATTTACAGTAAAATGTTTCAAATAAACAAAAACAATTGGAGCTTTCTAGAACCTCATTTACAGAGGCAATGAAGGTTGATATAGCAGTGTCAAAAAAATAAAATTAAATACATGTTTTATATAACAACAGGACAGTAGTGGAAATAGCCAGATGCTTGATCCCAATGTGAACTATGTGAATTAGCTGTTTCGAATGTGTACCATAATCTCACTATCGATCATAAATATTATATTATAGTACTACTGAAAGCTTTTACTGGCCACCTCAAACTCATATACAAACCAACAAACCTTCCTAAAGCATTTCCTTTCCTCCCACACTCAGTTAAGGAGCGAGGTTTTACTTTATTTTACCTCCCTGTTTTCCTGGAACAGTGCCCACTCTCTAAACTGTTGGGCAAACATAGTAAGAGTAGTGTGTCAAGCAGAATAATCAGGCGGTCTACTGGGATTCCTGCACTCGGTTGTTTTGTATGTTCCAAAAACTCTTTCAAGGTGAGAGAGCAATTCATCATTGTATTTTGCGATGGAGGAGATCCACCCTTCTCCGCCAATCACACAGGGGACCAAGGGCTTCGGTTTGACAGAATCAGATCTGACTTTTTCAAGTCACTTTCTGGATGTGCCTGACTGTCAATGTTTATTTTGCTCAAATTGATGACGAGCTTCAACAGTTTTTCCACAAGTATACTATGCATCTCAGTTGCTTGACAAATAGTCCCATGTGAGTGGCAAGAGTCTTGTTGTTGGATTGCCAGGCATCTGTAGGAGAGGCCCTCTTCTCTGTTCCTTAACTGCAGCTGCGCTTCTCACGCTGACACTTGCTGGCATTGGGATGCTTGCTGGTTCTTTTTCAAAATACTCTTGAGTCAAGGAGTCAAGCTCAACCTTTCTGCAATTTTTGTTTATGTCTAAATGCATTTATAAATGTCTCTTTGGGCAACTGCGCCATTCAGAAGTGATTGAGAATGGCTTGCGATTTACAATTTAATTCCCTAATGTTAAATGGCATTGCAAACAATTTGCAAACAATAGATAGATAGATAGATAGATAGATAGATAGATAGATAGAGGGATGGATAGATAAATGGATGGATGGATGGATAGATAGATTAATATATAGATAGATAGAGAGAGAGAGAGATGGATGGATGGATGGATGTAGAGAGAAAGAGAGAGAGAGGGATAGATAGATAGATAGATAGATAGATAGATAGATAGATAGATAGATAGATAGATAGATGGATAGATGGATAGATGGATAGATGGACTGATGGATGATAGAGAGATAGATAGATAGATAGATAGAGAGAGAGGGATGGATAGATGGATGGATGGATGGATGGATGGATAGAGAGAGAGATGGATTGATGGATGGATGGATGTAGAGATAGATAGATAGATAGATAGATAGATAGATAGATAGATAGATAGATAGATAGATAGATAGATAGATAGATAGATAGATAGAGTGAGAGAGAGAGAGAGAGGGATGGATAGATGGATGGATGGAGGGATAGATTAATATATAGATAGAGAGAGAGAGAGATGGATGGATGGATGTAGAGAGAGAGAGAGAGAGAGAGAGAGATAGATAGATAGATTGATAGATAGATAGATAGATAGATAGATAGATAGATAGATAGATAGATAGATAGATAGATGGATGGATGTAGATAGATAGATAGATAGATAGATAGATAGATAGATAGATAGATAGATAGATAGATAGATAGATAGATAGATAGATAGATAGATGTGTTTCTAGGTCCCAGAGCTGAGAAGCAAAATATATTTAAAAAACAAAAAAAGTGACGAATGGTTCAGAATGAAGCTGTGAATGAACTCCCAGTGGATGTGATGCACTGTTGCCTGGTACTGGGAGAATTATTTCTTTTAACAACAAATAAAATATTATGAAACTAGGAATCTGTGAGATATTCGGTGACAGGTCGCAAAATGCTTCCTGTTTAGCTTGACAAAGGGGGACCCGAGGGCTTTACGTCCAAATGGTGAGCCTGCAGTCTCAGATGAGAGGGCACCACTCTCGGGCCCTTTACGCTCTGTTGCCTGCAAAAACTGAGAAAATGTTCTGGGTGGAGCTGTGAAATCCATTGTCCATCATCACATCCGCCTACCACAGTCCTCAGGCTGCTCTGAGACACCTGACAATACTGTCACAGAGGTAAGGTCATATGGACCAAAGTCACCTTCAGTGAGGATACCACACAGACATTCTAACTGCTTGGTAATATTTTAAGAAAAGCATTTCTTAGAAAACGAGCTATAATTATTTTCATTTGCCTTATTAGTGGGATGTTTACACAAACGCCCCATTAAAGCCGACTGTTGCTCTGAGCCTTGTTACGCTCTTACTGTTCGAGCTTCTGTAATGCCATCAGAGAATTCAGTTTAACGTTTAGAGAACAGAGGAAGTCATGCAACAAAATTTACTAACATAGTCCCATCCTCTTAAATTTATCATGTCTGAATCACCACATATTCCCTTCTTACACCGATAATGGGATGTGATGAAATGTTTCACTTTTACTCTGGCTGCATTCATATAGCCTACATAGAAGAACTATCTTTGAATTATGAATGCACTCATGCATACATAAGTATGCACAAATGTGTATGTCTCTTTCTCAGAAATCCATGGTGTTTGTAATGGCACTGAAAGAAAAAAAAAATGCTTTGTGCTTGGAAAAGGTGTAAAAAAAAAAAAAAAAAAAAAAAATATAATATATATATTTGCAAATCTGCCATCCCAAAAGTGTTTAATTTAATCAGATCAGAAAGGGAGATGCTGTGGAAGGCATCATTGCCATGGCAGTGGAGGGTCACGGGATATCTGAGACATTTAAGTATTTTAAAATCAATCAATATAGAGACACATTTGAGGGAATAAGCAAACTAATCAAACTTTAAATTAATAAAAGCACATATTTGAACAAACTCGCCTTTAAAATAAACAAACATTTGACATGGCAAGCATTTGAAATAACAGACATTTAAAGGAACAAAATAAGGTAGAATTGAAAAATTAGAGAGTAAATTCACGTTTGAATTAATAAAAAACATGTAAACAAACAAATGAACACATGAAGTAACACATTTTAAAAGAAAAAAAAAACTCACATTTGAGAAATGCATGCATTAGATGAGTAAACAAATGCACATTTGAACACAAACATTTGAGCAAACAAACAAACAAATCACATTGAACAAACAAACAAATGCACATTTGAACAAAAGCACAAATGAATGAATGAATGAAAGGCTGAACAAAGTTGAAATTTAAACAAACAAATGCACATATGAACAGAAAAACAAATACACATTTAAACAAACATTTAATGAAAAAAATGCACATATGAATGAAACAAACAGACACATATTTGAACAAATGCATATTTGAACAAACATACATTTGAATGGACAAACAAATGCACATGCATGAATGAATGATCAAAGAGATTTGAACAAACAAATGCACATAAGAATGAACAAACAAATGCACGTATGAACAAAAGTATGCATATTCGAACAAACAAACAAATGCACATATGAATGAATGAATGCATGAATGAATGAATGAAGTGGACATTTGAACAAACAAACGCACATATGAACGAACAAACAAATGCATATTTGAAAAAACACATTTGAATGAACAAACGAACACATACTTTAACAAATGCACATTTGAAGAAACAAATAAATATTTGAATGTACACATATCTGAATGAGCAAACATGTCTGTTTCTGAAACTTATAAATTGTTGAGCTATACTTTGGCTTTCCAGTGCCTTAACCCGCCCAGCCCGGCTGAAGGTGAAGGATGGGCCGTTCAGTTTTTCTCCTCTATTCTTATCTTGGATACCGTGGAGAGCAGAGAGCAGGCAGCAAGTGCGAGTGAAGGGCTGGGACCGCGTAAGCTCTTCCCTGCAGCTGCACACCCAGCGTGCTGCACCCTCTTTGGCTTCAGATGCAATTGAATAATTTAAGGCAATTAACGCTGGCAGGGGTTAGGGCCTGTGGCGTCCATCTTTTTCTGAATCTGCTGCTGTGTGGGTCACAGGGGAATCTTTGTTGCTTCTGCTCTTGCAGCTGGCAGTGAGTGAGAGAACACTATATCGCATCACACTGGCAAGAAGCCCAACAGTCCACAGCGTCAGCCCTGCTGCCTGCAGGTCGCCCGTTTTTTGGGTGTTGAGTTTAGCCATTTTAGCTAATATAGTTATCTGGCTGCTTTAAATGTCCTTATTTTACCCCTCAGCCATGACAACTGTTTTAAAAACTAAAAAGGGCCACTTGCGGTCAACAGTACTGTAGTGGAAATGATTCCTAAAGCATCACGATCATCCATCTTGCTTTTTCAAATTTTCTTAATTTAAGTGCATCTTTTGAGCCAGACTCACCGAGACATAAAGTCCATCATGTCTTTAGTGCTAAGATCCATCTGTTGACACATCATCTGTTTTCATTCCATAGGTGGCAGACTGCTGTTTCTTGGGGGTATTGACAGTGTCATTTCTCTGGATGCCTCATGTTGGGATCAAATGAGGATGAGTTTCAACTCTGGAAGGAAAGAAAACAAAAGAGTGTCAAATGAATCGACGTTAGAGGCAAAGACCGACAGACTGACGGGTATTTAACGACCTCCATTTTACATCTGCTCCCCTTCTCAAGTTTACTTGGGTCTAGAATGATGGCTGCCCAGAAAGGTCAAACCTTACCAGATTGTAAAACAACACTAATCATCCTGGCCAGCCCATTTCCCACACTGACATCCCCTAATTTGTTACCAGCCGTCCAGCCGTTTCAAAGTGCTGCCAGCCACAAGCAGTGTTTGGCTTCTCTTTTCTGCTAAATAAGAATTAGCGAGGGTGGTGAAGGGAGATGTGGAGGAGGGCTCAAAGCGTTTCATCAACACTGTTGTCTCTGCTGCTAAGGAGAAGGGCACACTTTATGTAAAATTTATATGGGCTTTCTTGTAAATGTCCTTTGGATGTGACACGTTAGCTCGCCGCTTGATACCAATCTGTAAGACTAGTGTCCTGCTGTCTAAAACAGGGCTCTCCTGCTTGTTCTTGAGTACGGATGAGACGTGGCCACTTCTTTCCTCCCGCTTCCCCTCAGTAATAACAGCCCCAGCCCATGTATACGGGAATTCCATCTTCCTTGCGAGACAGCCGGCTTTGACCATGTTTTGTTGTGAATAATTGCATTATGACATTGATAAATATGAACAGGATATTAAACTTGCTACATGAGGCCTGGTCACAGAACAGGAAAACAGACGTGGTGTGTTTACTGTGCATTGATACTAGAAGGGCTGCTTTCCCAGACACCGATTAAACCTAATAGAGAGCTAAATGGGACATTTGATGGAGAATCCACATTGGCAATATCATTTTCTCCAGGACAAAGTTTAATCTGTTCATATTAAAAGCATAAAAAGAAAAAAAAAAAAAATCTATTGGCCATGACGGAGGTAGCAAAACCAACAGCAGAATACCGTTAGGATATAATACTATACTAAATAATGACTTTTTAAATAAATAATGTGCTTTTTGTCATGATGAAAACATTCTTTTTTGCTACCACTCATGACTCAATTTAATTTCCTCAATGGTATCGTCAGTGACCCATCCTCCAATTCAATTTCCTCAAATAGTAAGTAGCCTTCTGTCCGGGCCCAGCTAACAAGATCCATATGATTTCAATCTCAAGGCAGTGATAAAACACCGTTGAGAAGACAATTGGAATTATTGTAGAAAATCTGTCCTTTTAGCAAGGCATTCATGAAAAAGAGAAAAATTAAAGATAATTAGACTTTGATTAAGACCAGGCAGAAGCAGGAATATAGATAATGGGGCTTCGTGAATGAGTGTACATGAGCGGCTTCACTGAAGCGTATCCAAGAATGTGGTACTCACAATCAAATGAGCTTCTTTCGGGAAGACCTCTAGGCAATGTCCAGTTTTCCTATTCAAACCAATCAGACACGCTCTTTCTTCAGCCCAGATGGCTGGAATCATCATTGTGTATAGATGCTGTCTGCAGACTTTCAACACAACAAGGCCATGATTCATTCATGTTGACAGGAAGTTGCATCAGCACATTTGGATTACAAACAGTCAGATGTTTCTGATGTACTTTTCTAGAATAATATCAGCACATATGGAAAGCATTCATACACAAGTACTTGTCCGATGTTCACACTCTTCAGTCTGAATACTGTAGTTCACATATGTCAAAATGGAACTATTATTTACTTAATTAAATTAACTAATGCTATGTATTGGTTTTAAACTGTTTAATTTAAATGAAAACAAAAATCATTTAAACAAAAGATTGCTTTGGATAAAAGCATCTTGTAAATGTAGTCATGTTTTTTTTAAGCTATGAACTTCATTAATATCCCTGATGGTCAGTAAACCACAGTGAATGGAAAGTGAATGTCAAATATGTAGTAGTGTACAAATATAGGAACATTTAAAAAGGCCTCATGTAATATCTTAACTGAAAGATACCAAATACTTCCATCATATTTACAGGGTAACTACATACAAAAATACAGAAATGAACGCAACTCACCATGTGTGTTCAGACTGAGCACTGATATTTCAAAACTAAACTTCCGGTAAAGTATTAAAATTTGGCTGGTTTGTGAACACTGAGTGTCAGTGTTAAATGCATGTTTTTGCTTCTTACTCTGATCTCCTGTATCCTTTAATCTGGTGTCCCGCCTCCAAGCCAATCACAAGTGATGGAAATGAACAGGACTTCTAATCAAGTAGCTCCACGTTTTTTATCGTGTACATCTTAGACAAAATGAAATGTTGTAATTTATTATTGATATCCCAATTCAGCAGTGTGCATGAACAAACAAGAAGAAATGTAACACATACTTTGCATAAAAATAATTTTGATATATCAGAATAAGTATGAGACTGACAGATCTGTACACTGGAAGGGCAATACATGCTAACTTCTCCATAACATATGAAACTGTATATATTTGGATATATTTATTATTAGTATTATTATTATTAGTATTATTATTATTATTATTATTATATTATTATTATTATTATTATTATTATTATTATTATTATTATTATTATTATTAAATTTGTTTTTTATAATGTAATGGAAATGTTGCCAGAAGGTGTTTGTGTTCGAGATAGATGGCCTGACTCATATGTGTTTTGGGCTACATTGTTTGCTGATGTAATACAGTAATTGTGCCTAATTTGTTTATGTTGACAAATACTTTCATTTTACTATAGTTTAAGCCACCTACTTTTCATGCTGAAGGTAAATTACAAATTAGTTTATTTGATTTACAAAATGCATGTATTCTTTAATGGCCACGAGACATTATTAGAGAAATTCATCATTGCTTAACCTTTATTTATTTATTTATTTATTTTTTAATGAGAAAAACTGTATGCAATGTGTTGAATTTCGTTTTTCCTAATTTAGAGAGTTCTTTTCCAAATATCACCTGGCATTTTACATCAAGCTTCAATGAAATGATTGCTTTGAAGGTTGCACATATTCAATGATGAACCAAAATGGTTGTTTGTGCTCATGAGGGTGAAGATCAATTATTAATTTAGCTTAGCCATGTGTAGTCCAAGTCAGCTGGTGTTTTATCCAGACTGAATTAAACACAGAGGCCACAAACAAGGTCTTGAGACCTTGATAGATTTAACTCATTTGAGTTTCCTTGAAAGTAACTAAATGATCCAATCATTTTGTTTTAGTTCCCTTAGATAATGCAGGCAAAAATTCAGTTGGTTTGGCCAAAGCATTTGTGTCACATATGTGGCTATTTCAGTTAAGATCAATGCCAGTATCATGTTCTTTTTAAATGGCATTGAAAAGTACAGATAATTTGATTTTGCCTGTTATTTGCTACATTGTGCCCTTGACCCCTTTCATTGGAGGAGTTGACCAGTCTAAGGTCTCTTATAAGAATATTCAATAGGCTAAATCCACCTTGACCCAGACCTTTAACCTCCGTGCATTGGGTGTTGCCATTGACAAAATTAAAAGAAGCTGGTAACTTGGTTTCTTAATTGTATAAGTTTCCATCTTCCATATACTGTATGATTCACATGGATGGCACATGTTCCTTAACAAACAGTGTTGCTAGGGGTTTTTCTTAAAACATTACATCCACAGACTTATGTTGTGGTAAACATCAAGCAATAATGATGCCATAGATAGTTATGTCTGATTGGATATTACATTATAATTGTCTAGAACAATCTATTATGAGATGTTAGCCTTTGTTCATAAACAAATACAAAGACATAAAGATTCCTGCAAGGGATTACATCTCACAGACTTACTGTATACACAGGCATTTGGTCATGTCCGCACACATGCATGTACTTGCACACAATTGCATAGTCTTTTACTTTGATCCACTGTTACAAATCCAAATCACTTTGGTGAATTTCAAATATGATTCGAGACATCTTGCTGTGCTGCTGTGAGACATTTATTTCACCATCTGGTTCAGGTTCACCCTTGTAAGCTTTCCTCTCAGATGCTCACAGTATGTTTATTGGGTAGTTTCACTCTGCTGTGGAAACTGAGAACATGACGCAGGTGTTGACAAAAGTTGCAATATGCTGAGGGGGCATAAAACACAACTGAGAGAAAAAGAACAACGCTGGAAAGGCATTTTACATTTAAATTTTTATATCAATGAGCTTTCTTGTTTAGATTGAGTTCAAATTGGTTTATACAGGAAAGAATGAAAAAGCAGTGCAAATCACCCTCTTAGCACAGCAATTTGCATGTAGCAGAGCTTAAGTGCATAGACAAAGAGACACATACATATATACACTGAAATACTAGATTTGTTTCCCCCCACGAGACAGTGCACAGCAGTCAGCAATCAGTTAACAGAGCCTCAGATGAGTTTTCACCTCTCCATCATCTGCCTGTTGAAATAACAGAAGGATGAGAGGCATTATGAACAGCAGATTAACACCAGTGTAGTTTGCATAGCAGCCCTTTGCTCCTATAATGAGAAATACAGAGATGAAAGAAGAGAGCCACCTGAATGAATCAGAACTAAAGTGACCGGGATCAGCCAGAGGCTTTACCTTTGTCCCTCCTCTTTGTATGCTCTGTTTTGACTAGTCAGAGCATAAAAGCCATGCAAATATTGTGTCTTTGTGTATGGGACAAGAGAGGTTAAGAGAGGACATGCTAAAGTCGGCACACTGAACTTACACACTTACACACAAAAGGTAATTCTGTCTTTACTCACCCTCTTGTCATCCAAAGCTATTATTATTATTATTATTATTATTATTATTATTATTGTATAGATTATATTTTAATAATGTCTTATAATTTGTTTTTGTTTAGTTTTTCCACTGTTGGCCCTTACGCAAATGTAATATATGTATAAATATTAATTTAAATTAAAATATCATAAGGTAGATATCTGTACCAGACAAATATGCTTGTTTAAATAATTTTTTTTTTTAGACATAAATGTCATATATGTCTATCCGTACTAAAATATAATAAAGTATATATAGACATTTATATGTAAAGATAAATTATAATAAAAAAAAAAACATGTAAAGATACAGATATACACATACACACACACACAAACACATTATGCTGTTTTGTAGATTAGTTGCACATTTGAATAAAATATGTAATGTTGTCATATATGGTTGCTACATATCATATCATAATTTTATCATTTCAAAATTACCATATAGATTTTATAAACACATGTACATTATTGCTGTAGTTGTAGATTGTTGCTGCTGCTGCTTCAAAGCAAGTGCAGGAACTTGCTACTGCCAATACATAAGCTAATACAGTGCTGTGAGACATTAAGACTTTATAAAGTATTTATTTTATTTAAGACATACTGCTGCTGCACGAATGGCATATAAAATAACCTGTAGCAGATCTATACAGGTGGAGCTGGGGAAGGTGGAGGATTTCAGGAAAACTCTGTAGGCATGCTACAAAATGCTCCAGTGAATGCTAACCAGCTATTTAAATGTAAAGCAATATGATAATTGTCTACATAAGCAACATGAACCAATCAGCTTAGTAGTTTAACACTGTGGATATCATCAGTTTGCCTTAATGACCAATTAGCCTGCGCCTAGGCTCTAAAGTTTCATGACAGATCTTATATAATATATCATATACATATAAGAAGGCATATCTTTAATTTTTATCCAGAAACTGTACATATGTGAGAATTATATTTTGACTTACAGGTAACATATATGGCAATGTCTCTCTTAATATATGGCAATATACAATAAATCATGCAGTATGCTACATATCTGTATATATGCATAAAGAAATCTAATGGGGTCCAATGTTGTCTGGACCTCAAAATGTTCAAAACAGATTATCTTGTATTCCTTGGGGAAAAGAAAGTCATGCAGGTTTGAAACAACATGATGGTGAGTAAAGAATGACAGAATATTCATTTTGGGATGAGTTTTTTCCTTTAAGTGAGTGAAGGGAAATTGTATGTCCATGCCACATATGTTACACATAAACCTCATCTATCCGCATATTTGCTCTACAGATATATTTTTTAAATAAAATTGAAAGGAAGCACAAGTGAGGATGACATGCAGCTCTCCAATCTGGGGTGTCAGGTTCTTCTTTCCCTGCAAATAACGCTCCAATTTTTATCCAAGCTGTCTTGTGATTAGCCACGGTGGTCCAGCCTTGTCACTAAGGAAATGCCCCATGCCACTTCTTGGCATTGCAAATGAGCGTCAGAGTAAGCCAGCTGGCCCTGGATGGCTCGGTCCCCTTCAGTATGAAACAGGGATTTCTGAATGCTAAAAACCTTGGCCTGTTGCATCCCTCTGGTTGTTTTGAGATGGAAGAACAAAAAAAATGACTCATTCAGAAGCTATTTGTGTTAAAATCTGAATTAAATGTAAATAGTCCTTAACATGTTGGCTGGGTTTTGGTTGTATGCTGAAACTGTCATTTTAGTTTCAGGTAATAGATATTTACCTGCTTACAGTCATTAAGCTCAGCTTTAAGGACATTTAGCAATAGCTGGCACAGTGTTACAGGGAATCTAATTGTAGCAGCACTTACCTGCAGATGAAGTTTGGAGGAGATCTTGCGTCTGTGGCTCGGCGGTGGGTCGTGTCTCTGATCAGATTGATGGATGAGTTGAACTGAAGGGGCAATAGGTTGTGACTGTGTGGCTCGATTGAATGTCCCCTATTGGGCAAAGGGGAAACTTTAGGGTGGAAAACAAGGCATATGAGTGACAGGTATGGCCCAGACGCTGTCTGAGGTGACTCTGGGATGGTGTTTGAAAGGAAGTGCAAATCTCATCCACCTTGTTTAAGAAAGTGACAGCAGTTAACTCACTCAGCTCAGACTTAAAACAAAGCAGGATACCGTTCAATAAACTGGAGACATGATAAAGCAAAACAGCTAAATCCATGATTTATGTATCCCCCCCTATAAACATAGGACACTTTTATACAAAATCCGAATGTATATGTCTTAAAATGACATAAATGACATAAATATTGTGAATACAAGCCTGTGCATTTTACTGTTATCTGAAAGGCCTTTGAGCCTCAGTGTAGCTGATTATGTCTTTAAGACCCAAGCACAGTGAAAGCTGAAATAAATTAAAGGAACAAAATGATATGGACTGTCTGTGAATGCACATGAGGGGAAATGGAGAGAGTGAGAAAGAAAGAGAGAGAGATGGTGAGCGTGCAATAGATCGATGCTACTCAACCAATTCTGTGTGTGTCTCTTTTAGGTTTTACTCTAGCCATCTGTAAAATAAAATATCCTCATGTGCAAAAAAAAAAAAAAAAGAAAAGATAAATCCCTAGTATAACACACTGCACTTTCATTTCTTTTGACACAGAAGAAAGCCAAGAACCACAACATTAGACAGTGAGAACAGTAGCTCAGTATTGATGGACCCAGGAACTAGCTTTGTATTAAAGACAGAACAGAACATGGTGTCCGGACAAGCTAGGATCAAAATTAAAGTGAACCTTCTTCAGCAATGTACTTCTTACAAGATTTCAAATACAATTATGAGTTAAAAAGTGC
This sequence comes from Carassius gibelio, assembly GCF_023724105.1. Lineage (NCBI taxonomy): Eukaryota > Metazoa > Chordata > Actinopteri > Cypriniformes > Cyprinidae > Carassius > Carassius gibelio. Next base: position 22,159,418 of record NC_068402.1, on the reverse strand, counting down.
TATACGACAGTTGGTGGAGTTTAAAAGAGAGCCCTAAATTGATGATGGACAGTGTCGGATAAACTAATTTTTAGTAAATGCTTGCCTGGGGCAAGACCTAGTTTTCATCAAAGTATAATCAACATCACCTAGAGCTTACAGGAACTAGTTTATTCCATATGTCATTTCAGGGTTATGCTCACAAGACTGACGTATTATAACAACCAAACTGCTGGAAACAATAAAAGAAGACTATCTGTGGGCTATAAGTTAGAGCATGTGTGCTGGTCTGTGATAACATGTAGAAATATTAACATCATTGCAATGCAATCTTGTTTATATTAGTAGAAATACAAAAAAAAAGAAAAAAAAAAAAAGAGAGAGAGGTTGGTCTACTATATTTATTAATGTAACCCTAAAGCACAGATCTGGCAAAAGAAAGAAAGAAAGAAAGAAAGAAAGAAAGAAAGAAAGAAAGAAAGAAAGAAAGAAAGAAAGAAAGAAAGAAATAATCTCTTATCAGTCACTAATTTGAGAAAAATGTAGCAGAATATTAAAATGATGCTGTGCCAACACCATATTTGTATTGCCAAGTCAGTCCATTTGTTGGAGCATGTTATCATTCTCCTTGTATGCCCTCAGACGTAGTCTCGGGGTATCATGCTTCTTGTGATCAGATTAGTGGGTGACACATGGCCGTGGGGCTGGGGAGACTCCATGGCATCCAGTAGACGAACCCCATTGGGCTCAATCCTATTTACTGGATATCACCATAGCAGCAGGAGCCCTCCGTATGGTGGCAAAGATTCCCATTTGAGTCTAGCAGCCTGTTTCCTTTCCATTAGCTGCTGCAGCACAGCCACAGCCCCATTCAATTATATCCGCTATACCTGCCAATGTCCTGCACTCATTGCCAACTGTCTAAAGCAGACCTCACCTATTGAAATTTAAGGACTCTAAGCAGCAAATAGAGACTAATACTTAGCTTGAGTGACAAAGTGAAAATAGATTAAAGGAATTCACTCATGAATGAAATTCTGTCATCAATTACTTACCCTCATGTCGTTCCAACCCATATGACTGGAAAGCAAATTAAGCTATTTCAAAGGCTGTTTCGACTGTTTTTTGCAGATACAATTAAAGTCAATGGGGTCCAAAATAGCATTGGATTGGACCCTGTTGACTTTGAGTGTATGGACTTTTCTTCAGAGATTTGGAAGGATTTGAGGGTAAGTAAATGATGACAGAATGTACATTTTTTTGTCTGAACTATCCCTTTAATCAGTTTCCCTCCCTCAAACTAAGACTATGACTAACAGTTTATGTTGTGAATTGTTTCTTTCTGAAGTCTTGCTGAAGGATGTTATATATACTTGCAATGATTTCAGTGTACAGCCTGTATAAAAGAAACTCTCAAGCCTTAATTGTCTATTTAGGAAGCAAGTGTCGGAGCACGCTGTCATCCGGTAGACAAAGGTTTCTATAGAAGTTCTTTGTGTTCTCTCAAAGAATTTTCTGTCGCTTAAATGACACCACTGAAATCTTTCCTTATTAGCATATATGCCTGAGAGTGAGACTGTCACCCAGCTGCACCAGCAATTAGCCAGTTTCATCATAAAGACTCGTATCAGCAGAAAAAAAGTAATCATTTGCAGTACTGTGAAAGGCCTTCCTCGTGATTTCCTCATTAAATTATTCATAGGGCTTCCTCCTGCTTGTATGTTTTCCATTTAGAATGACAAGGTTCATTACGAAGATGAAGCTCCCGGAATATTTTTGTGTAACTCTTCTTACAGGGTCTTTTCTGAGTTTCTGGAACAAAATCACACGCTCAAGTCGTGGCCCACAAGTGAGAAAAGAGTGAAACACTTCAGACTTTTACAAAGCAAGATTAAGAGGAAGAGCGAGAAAAACACGACTGTTTGTTTGCTTGTTCACAGTCTTCCCGTGCCTCGTCTGATGTGACACGACCTGATAAAGAGCAAGGACCCCGTGTTTCCAGAATCTCCTCAGGTAGAAAGGCGGCACCCCACTTGCAACCATATCTGTGGAAAATCTCTTAAAGAAAATAAAGCGAGCTCTCTCTGATGAGCACCTCCAACTGATAAGGTGTCAGATGTATCACTCCATTACTGTGACTGAGGTCATTCTGTTTTTCTTTCATTTGAACTCCCACCGCAATAGAGTGAGTAATCAGCTCCTCTCTGTGCTCTGCCGAGACCCCCGCCAGGTCTCTGATCCACCAACAGATATCAGTGTCTCGTAATGGATTAAAATAGGGTTAGACAAAATGGATATTACATCAAAGAGTGCATGTGTCTGGATGTTTCTGCATGTGTTTCTGAAGTGAATACCTGGTCAAAACGATAATAGTTCTGAAGTATGTCGGAATCCAAGCCGTGTTTGCTTCAGCTGCTGGGATGTACATTGGCATGGGTGTCTGATTTTATTTTCCCAACTGTGCCCCAGCAAGACAGTACAATTGATATTGGCAGCCATTTGTTTTTGTGAATAAATGATAAAACAATAAAAGACATGTTCATTGTTGGCTTTTTAGGCATATTAAATGGTGGCTTTAGTCTAGCAGGTCTTTTAATGCATTACTTCAAAACAATGCTGCCACTGTCGTATAATCTCTTCTGGGAAGTTAATAAGACAAACTGCATAAATCGTGTCATGGAATCCTCTCGGGAAACCTCGACAGGCTCTCCTCAGATGTAAAATTGTAAGTTCATACATACGATTTTGAAACGGAAAGGCAAAGCAAGACGTTTTCCTTATGTGACGGCTAATTTGTGCCTCAAAGGAACCTGATTAAAAACTGACATGGATCTGATTGCTCTGCCATCCTGAGGTATCACTGCCAACGTTGTCGCTCTGCTTCATTTTGCTTTTTTTCTATTCCACTCACACCCCCGCCCTTACTTCTCTCTCTCTCACACACACACAAACACACTTCTTTAAACCAGCTTTGGCTGAAGCGACCGTGTGAGCAGTGAATCCATTACCCGAGCGACAGCTCAATTCAATTATTAGACGGGCTAATAATCTGACTGAATTGATTGTTCACTATATCCCCAGCCAAATGGCTGATGGAGAGAGGATCATGTTTGAGATTTCTTGCCGTAACGACAGGAATAGAGCACATGCTGAATATAATGAACACCACAACACTTCCTCAATCTGAGACTGTGGAACCTGAAGTCATAAATACGCCTAAGGAAATCACGTTTTTGCCAAACAATCATTATTGTCTTCCTTTATTATAACGGTGTTGCAAAAACAACACCGAAGAGAGAGAATAAAATTATTTTCATCTCATTAAACTCTCCATCTAAACAGAGTGTTTTGCATTTCTCTTGATAGACTCCAAATGGGATCCTGAACAATGATACTAAAACAGTTTTATTTTTCAACATGATCCACATTCATTTCCCTGCCTCAACCTTAAGCCACAAATGGAAAAGAAGTGGGTCAAACTGCAGTTTCAGTAGAATACCAATTTCAATCAACAATGCACAATGCTAAGAGTAGACATTCCAATTAGCAGGGCAGTAATGGATACCATAATTATAGACCAACCTACAATTAAGCTCTGACATGATGACCAGAGTAATGGTCTTACAATGTAATGACCTATTTACAAAATGAGTTTTTGTGAGTCATGTGCTGTTCTCCACAGTAATTTTATGTGCAACACCGTATTTAACCTTACAAAATTTTTATTACTCTGAAAACATAGTCATCTTTGAAACAGGGGAAACTGGAGAGTTGTAAAACACCTTTACATTCAAAACGCAGCATGGCTTTGAGTACCTTAAAATCGTTATAAAAAACTTGGAACAGATTTTTATTAAACCATAATTATTGTTATTATTATTATTATTATTATTATTATTATTACCATCACCATCATCATCATCATCATCATTATTATTGATTAATTAGGCACTGTACACATATATGGTTAACAGTTGTTTCTGTCAGAGCTGCTACAATTCAGAACACAAAACAGCTTTAACTTCGTATTGACCAATCAGGTCATAACTTTACATTTATTTATTTATTTATTTTAAATTGATAACATCAAAAGCATTTCACCTATTTGCAAAAAAAAAAAAAAAATAATAATAATAAAAAAAAAAAAGCATACCAGTAAAAAATAAACTAATAAATTATTTTATTTTATTTATTAATTTGCATACTGAATTAAAAGATGGAAGACAATTTTATTGTAACAAAAAATAATAATAATGATTAAAAAATAAATAAAAATAAAATAAAATTGATTAACAAAATGAATCCACTTATAACTTGCTGTATAGCAGTCTCCGGTTTTTCCTATAGCCATCACGTCAACTAAACAAACAACAGTAAAAGTTCGGGTTTAAGAGTCATTGTGGATTGGCAAACGGTCTTTGTTAGTTTTATTAGCTTGACTTTTCAAAGAGAATTTTGGCACTTTTACCATTTTTATATTCCTTTACTTTATTGAGACGAGTGGGTTTTTCATTCCCCAGTGGGGGCTCAGCTTTCATCCGCCTGTTTTGATTGGAGGAGGATTTTAGAGGCCGGTTTAACAGTTACGTTGGTTGCTCGCTTCAGATGGGACCGCACGACAGGACAGATGAGAAACTGCTTCCATCTGGAAACGCGGGGACAGAAGGAGGGTCGACACGACTCAGTCACCGGCGGTAAGACACACACATCCTGCTTGCGTTACATCGCACCGGTCATCATCATCATCATCATTCCGACTGTTGGAGGAGCAGAGCGAACGTGCGCGCAGAGCAGCTGCACCTGACTGACTGGTCGTGGACATACAACAGTCTTCATTTAACAGTTGCCTTCGGTACTTACTTGAAGAAGGAAGAGGGGAGAAAAAATAAATAAATTCAAATACATAATAATAAAACAAGCGGCGTTTTATGTTTTGCTTCAATTCTGGGAGAGGACTTTGGCACGGAGGACCCTGCGTCTGGAGTGCTAACACACTGACTGCTCTTGTTGGATGTTGATTGTTGGTCAGAGAGAAGAAGGGGAAACGTTTAGCCGCTGTTGGGACCATCACTGGACAACTGGCGTCGTCTTTGAAAGTGTTCTGAAGGTAGGAAGTGATGCTGCTGTTCACGACTGAAATGCGTATCATATCAACGCTGGACTGTCTTCTGAGGAATGGAGAGGACAGGTCAGCCGTTCTCACCAAAGGTTTTCTCCATTCCTCAGCAGTCAGCTCTCTTGCAGTGACTGCACACCTATTGTAAACCGTGCACACTTCATTCTGTCTGTAGTAAATGTGAGCGCCCCAGATGACATTCAGAGGAGCGATTTGCTTTCGTGGACAATTTGCTGAACCATGGAGCTCTTACTTATGGCTCAGCGAGTAGCTCAACTTTTAGTTTTGAGCTGCTTTTCAGATCGTGAGTACGACGTGGTATGCACTGCGTTCCACTGAGGCTAAGCAAAAAAAAAAAAAAAAAAATAATAATAATAATAAAATCACGTAGTCAAGTTAATAAAATATAGAGTGTAGTACAGAAATACGCTGTAGTTTTATTTTTAATTGTTACATATTAACTAACCAGTCTATCAGATTTAATGTTGTGACTTTGGCATTATTATAATGACTGTCGATCATGCACAACTTCCCATGCCGTTTTAATAGCCTGTAGCCTAATATCCATAATAACGATTCCATCTGGTGCATAGTACAGGATTTGTGTCCCCGGATTTTTCATTTATTAATTTATTAAACGAGTTAAAAGTTAAATCGATTTTTAGTATTGTTTTGATAGAAGTAATGGGGTTCACGAGTTTGTGGACTGTAGAAGGGAATGCGAGGCGCCAGTCGCTGGAGTGAATCCACAAGCGCCTCAACATTCACGGTGAGGAATGAAGGAGTCGTGCGGGTGGTGAGAGAGCACAACCTCGGGCACAGAAACAGTCATATACCCCCCACTGTGAGAATCACACCATGAATCATTACACAAATCTTTTATGAACAATATCAGCTCTGCGTTTCCTCGGTAGGACGCGTAGAAAAGTCACGACAGTGAACGATTTAGTGAAGTGGAACAATGTGTTTAGACTGTTAAGGAAAGGGCCTGAAAGGTGGATTTTGTATTTACAAATTATTAAAAATGACCTTTATTTATTTATTTATAATTGTTTGAAAATCATATTTTGGTCATAGTTACGTTATACTATGTTTTTAAAATTGTGCTATTTATTTGTCAGATGCAATAGGTAAAAGATGTCTGCTACTTTGTGACAGTTCTCAGATATAGGCCTATATATATATATATATATATATATATATATATATATATATATATATATATATATATGACCCTGGACCACCAAACCAGTCTTGAGTCGCTGGGGTTTGTCTGTAGCACTACCCAAAAATACATTGTATGGGTCAAAATGACAATATTTTCTTTACGCAAAAAAAAAACAAACAAAAAAAATCATTAGGATATTAAGTAAAGATCATACTCCATGAAGATATTTTGTAAATTTCTTACTGTAAATATATGAAAACTTATTTTTGAATTTGTTTATTAGTAATATGCATTGCTCAGAACTTCATTTGGACAACTTTAAAGTTGATTTTCTCATATGTGTTTTCTTTTTTTTTTTTTTGCACCTTCAGATTTCAGATTTCAAGTAGTTGTATGTGGGCAAAATATTTTCCTAGCCTAACAAACCATACATCAATTGAAATCTTATTAAAAAAAAAAAAAAAAAAAAAAAAAAAAAAAAACATTATGACTGGTTTTCTGGTACAGGATCACAATATATCCTTATCTCAATCCAATACTAATGCATTTGGCATTTAAATATATATATATATATATATATTATACATATACATATATATATATATATATATATATATATATATATATATATATATATATATATATATATATATATAATTGAATAGATAATTGAAATTGATAATTAAAATGGGGCATCACAGAGATAAAATAATGTGTACACACACACACACACACACACACAAACATATATTTATTTATTTATTTACATTATATCCATATCTCAATCCAGTACTAATGCATTTAAAATAACATAATAATAATGACAACAACAATCGTAATATTTGAAGCCCACCATGTACGCTCACATGCATTCAATAGAGGGTGCTGTTGTTCTTTTTAGTCATGGCCCAGTGTGCTTACCACAGTTTTGTCTCGGAGGGCCACTCAAAAAGATTGAGCGCCACCGTCTGTGTTGCTCACGCTCCCGAGGGATGCAGAATTCAATCTAGCAGAGGCTCTGGCTAATGCTGTGGCACTTTGTCAGGATTAACATCTTTCTAGTCAGTGGCTTCTGTTACCTTTGGTGTCACATTACCACCTTGGAGTTGTGTACAGGGAGAAAAAAAATGAAGCCCCGGTATCTTGCTCTTGCATTGTGCTGGGTGCTGCGCTGCTCCAGTCCCACATCACTGCGGGTCGATGGAGGAAGAGACTCAGTCATTTTCAACAAATAAAGGCATTTGTTATGGTGACTGGTGAAGCTTCTCAAAGAGATCTTTTTTTTCTTTTCTTTTTTTTTTTTTTTTTTTTTTTTTGTCACATCCGAACAAGGCAGAGAGATCTCTTTGCTGAGATAAATTTTCAATTAAAGAAATAAATACCTCAGCTAGAATAAATTTTCAGAGCTCTTCTGATCAGTCCCTATCCTGTGAGGGAGCGTTTCATTTCAGCCTTCATTAAAGTCAGTCTTTTGAAAGGCAAAAGCAAAGTTACGATCAGACAAACAGCGCTTTTGCACATCATTTGGCTTTGCTGAAAAAAAAAAAAAAACGTAAATTAATCTCCACACCTTGGTAAATTCAGTCATGTTGATGCCTGAAGAAATTCCTTCTGATTCTGCTGGCAGCCTGCTCGACAGTATGGTCTCATTGTGGTGCTTTCTACTCAGGCGCAGAATAATGATGATTATACCAGCACTTGGACAGGGCCAAGTTGTTCGTGCCAACTGTCTCCAGTGCAGGAATCTCATGCCATCTGTTAGTGACCTTGGAACACAGAAATACAACTGTTTGACTGGTAGCATGGTGCTATAAGAGAACCCTGCACTTTCTAGGGGTCTTTCCTGATGACTGATTGAAGCGCTTCATTTGATCTGATAACCAGCTTATACAATGGCCTGCATCTTTAAGTGTTTCTAGAAAGATTCATGAAGAGAGTCTACATTTACTGCTCTGAAATTTGGTGGATGAAATGTGGCAACAGGAGAATAAATTGGATGCTTTCTTTTTTTTTTTTTTTTTTTTTTTTTTTGTATTCCTCTCAAAGAATTATTAATAGTGTATTTGACACAGTGGAGAATTATAGCTTCATTTATACAAAGCAGCCTTCATGCTGAACGTGGTTGTACTAATCACTGCGTGGGTGCATGGAATACATCCATTCACCCCTATGAAGAGCAATTAGCAAAGCAGAAAATCATACACCCTTTTATATGCTAACTTTTAGAGCAGGGGCTGATTTTCTTTTCTTTCTTTCATTCTTTTAACGCTTTCCAAGGCGGTGCAATGACAAACATTATTCATCATTTGTGATCTCACGACTAATGCTGTACAAAAATGTTGAGATGTGGATGACTATTGAATAATCCCTGAGGTGATCTTCTTAGCGATACAGAAGTATATGAGCATGAATTGATATGAACAGTGGCTGCAACGTGCCAGTTGCAGTTTGGTGTTTGTTGTTTTATGAGATTTGGTGTGTTATGTGATCTCGCACTAAAATGTTGGCAATCTGAAGCCTGCTGTTCTGAAAATGCATTGGAATATGAATGAAAACACAGGAATGCATTATGAATTTGCTGCCAACATTACGGCATGCTAGATGTACTAGGCTTCACTGTTAATATTCTTCATTTACCCTGGATAGCCTGGAGTGTGACAGGCCAAGTAGATTTTGTCAAAGCGGTTTTGAAATACTTTTTTCTGATGTCAAGTCCACTCTTTGATCTAGCACTATATCATCATACTGCTTTTTTTTAACCTTTGCCTTTGAAGACCATGATGTAACTCACCCTTCTTTCACTGTTTTATCCTGTATTCTTTTATGGAAGACTATACATGGATACTATACCACATATTTTAAAACGATTCAAGTGCACTGCTGTTCTCATGCTTTTATGTTTTTAAATGCATTTAAATGCAGCAGAACATAATGCCTATATTACACATAATTATGAAATGATGAAAGGTGACCTTTTTATATTATTGAGAGATTATCAAGCATGTGGACAGATTTCATTTTTATTTATATGGTATTGCTTCACATGGCTTTACTAAACGTTATAGTACATTTAGGACTGGCATTATTTGCAGCCTACAGTATTTTTCTTAATGTATTCAGTCTTATCGTTGTTATAAAAATGGACTTTATGTAATATTTATATATATTTAAAGAGGTTAATTTTGCCAGTGATATTTTGTCCTGTAGACCCAGTCATTAAAATACTTCTTGAAATATATTTTTTTTTTAAATGAACCCAAAATACCAAATCTTGCTGCATTCTCACAGAGCTGACCTTTAGAAAGAAAGCACTGGTCATAAGTGATGTCTTAGGTGTATGGCCAGTAATAGGCTAGATTCTTCTCTCAGGCTTGTTGGCCGCAGAATAGCAGATCGCATTATCCTGAACCTATTTCCACACAGCGCAATTAGACATGAGACACATAACCTTTTCTTCAATAGTGTATCGTACGACAGAAATGCCACCCCACTTTTCCTCTCAGTTTGATTTCCAGCCGTTACACCACTGATAAAACAGACGTGATGGGTCAGATATTGGAAGCACAGGAAATATTTTATTTTATAAGGATGACAACATGTGGTTGCATATATATTAGTTCCTTTTTCAACGTGGGAACCTTTTCATAGAACCAGAACTAATTGTGGAACTACCCACTTTTGGGCATTTTCGCACCGCCTGAACTGGGTGTGATTTTATTACCTGACTACCTTTTTCAAGAACCAAATTAGCTCCTACTCCGGAGCAGGGTCTAACCAGCACAACTGGTACTACCCGTGACATAAGTAGACATTGATTGGCCAGACGCTTTCGAAAACGCCCTCACCCGCCATGATTTAAAATGCTGTGTAAACATACTGTAAACACTGTGTCAACTTATTTCACAAGTATGATGAACAGCAATAGATGAAAGGACACTGGAGTGCAGGCAAATATAGCACTTCCTGTTGTCGTCAGAGATTCTTAAGCCGACTTTCCGTTCTTTCAATCGCTTTACGAATACGTAAACATTCCATCTCCATTATTGTAAAACCTGCAAGACACAACAAAACACAGCTCCAATCACAGCTTCCTCCATCCTACTGTAGTTAACGTTGTTCCTCTTTGTTAGCGTTGTTGAACGCCGCGCACAAATGACATCGCTGTCGACTGGATTACGTCACGTCCTAGTACACACTGTCGGTGCGAGTGCAGCCCTTTAAATGGTACCGGGAAATAGTTTGCGCAAAATCGTCCCCGTACTTTAGTACTGTACATTTAGTTCTCAAACTAAAGCGGTGCGAAAGGCCCTATTGTTATCTATGCATTAGTTCCTGCCATTTCATGAATTCCTGTTAGTAAACAAGTATGCTTATTCCAGATTCCAGCCATCTGGTTAGTGTTGCTGAGGTTTTTCACAGGTTTGCAACTCTTCCATTTTGGAGTGAGACAGTGGTGGGAGGATGAACTGATCTGCAATGACACGCTCCATTACTCCTTCTTTGCATTTGCAATAAAGCTAATTGTTGGGTTTCCCCTGTTTAAGCCCAGCATAGCCATAATGCACAATAACACTAATATTCAAGACACTGAAGACAAGGATTGCAGGCTGTGTTCCTTGTAGACCAATCAGAAAGAGCACTCCGTCAAAAATTGATCTCAGATACCCCCTCCTGTTCCTCATGAAAGTGAACTAACATCTTTTAATTTACAGATCACCCATAGCCCACAATCAGAGCGTTAAGTGCTCTGGGTTTATTATCTGGTGGCATATGGTGACACATTTGCATGATACGCTAATACTTACTCAAGATCTCTTCATGTTATCCTTCACTGTGCAATTGGCAATGTACAATTTGGTGCAATTAAACTTTTACCGGAGATGTATACTCATTGTTCTTTTGTCTAATTAAGTCTTTGAACATAATGAAACAATAGGGAAGAATACACCTTGAATCAAAACCTGATCATTGTAATTTTGCTCTACGTGTTTTGGAGGGTTGTCTCTGAAGGAATGGTGTGCATAAATCCCTATGTTATTCTGTCTTTAAATATTTATTTGCTGCCTCACCAGCCCAGAATTTACCAGAACAAAGGGAAAAAGACAGATAAAGCAAGTCATGATGACAGCAGCTAATGCTTGGTATTTGTCTCTTAGCTAGTTGTCTCTTGCGGTTTGTAAGCGATGTGCCATCACCCAAGCTTTCATAGCAATGTTCAAGTAGCTTATTGTTTCCTACTTAATGGTAATGAATATTACTGCAGATTGTTGATATGCAGAAACAAAATAATGAAAGGGAAATCTCTTAAAATTAGCTCACTTTAAGACATGAGGCATGAAATTGGATTTTAAGTTTGCTGTGGAGAAAGAAAGACGAAGAGAGGGAGGAGAAGTGCATTGCTGTTCTCACAGTTCAATGCATCCCTTATTGCTTGCTGTCCTTTTACTCTGTTGTAATTCTTCAGAGCTGCTGCCTCACCTGTTCTCAATATTTAATGTGGTGGAGGGTCTTTTGGGCTTGTAATGAAGTGGAGGTCAAGAGCTTCCTCCAGCTTCTTTCCTCCAAACTGGCCCTGTAAATGTCAGACGGCTGTGAGAAAAAGAGGCTGAACTTTCCCCCGTCTATCTCAGTCAGTCATCACTTATTTTTCTTCACCACTGCCCACTCTTTTGCTCCCTCCAACCTTCGTCAGAATTCATCTCAGAGCTCTGGCCTCCACTCAACCATAATCTGAGCTTTTTCCATGTTATATTACCACCTCATCAGCCTTTTTTTCTGTCACTCATCTCCCCTCTTTTCCCTTATCTGATGAAAGACTGAGAAAATCCACCAAAACAAAATGAATTTGACACATATGATGTGTATGGTTATGGATGCTGCATAAACATAACTTTTTGTTTTACATATATATATATATATATATATATATATATATATATATATATATATATATATATATATATATACACAGAGGACATAGTCATTGCTTTTGGCAGAGATGGAAAAATACATAACTCATCACCTCCTGCACTTAGCACTTTTGTGCGGTCCTGGCCATTTTGGTGGCCTTGATAAAATATTCATCCCTTTTAATCCCTAAGCTGACAAAATGGTGTGTGAAGAATCAGGCTATGTTCCATTCCACTGAAAATCTGATGGGCATCCTTCTCTAAAGACCTGGCCACAATGCTAGCGTTTGGCGGGTTCACTAAGAGAAAACAAGAGGGTCCAAATCTAGGAGCACTGGGGCTTTGTCAACAGTGAATAACAAGCAGGCCAATTACAACTCAGTTACCAAAAGAACAGGGGAAAAGGCTGCGAGGAACAACAACTCCCAAACGGTGAGAGAAAACTAGGTTTATGGAACAGATGATGTGAAAGATAAAAGAATTTGTTGAATAACCTGGTGGGCCAATATTTCAGGCGAGGGATACAGATAAAGGCTTCCAATTTTTGTGTTTATACATAATAAGTAGAATAAATTGAGCTTGCCCTACGGGGATTTGTACAAGTACGACACTGATATCCTTCTGTAGTCCTTGTCATCCACAGCCATGTATCCACAATCTCCAAGGTCTCAAATTAACTTCTGGATGGAAATCTGTCTCGAATGAATTATGATGCTATCATAATCCTGGGGATTTTTAATCAGTAATTTTGTTTACTTTAGCCAATCGCAGGGCCCCAGATCCATGCTGCGACGTGGCCCTTTCTCTGCCAGGATCTGAGGACTTGAAAAGATATGTAAATTATATTATTTTCTTTATTACACCTCTTAAGTTTTTCAAGGAATTATAATGGGACAAGATGCATGATTGATTACATGTATTTAGCTAAATTTAACTATCTGAAGAGCTCATTTCCTCAGAGGGAAATTGCAGCTAAATCAATAAGGATGAATAATATTTTCTTTCTTGTTTTCTTTTTTTTATGAAAGAAAGAAAGAAAGAAAGAAAGAAAGAAAGAAAGAAAGAAAGAAAGAAAGAAAGAAAGAAAGAAAGAAATGTGTATGAACTCAGTTGGTTTGGAACATCTGGTGTTTTATAATGTATATTCTTTTGACTTGATATGCTAATGAAATTTTTAGACAAAAGAGAAAAAGCACTCAAAAGAGTAAAGGGAGAGTCCCAGCACATGTTCTCGGATCCTGGTTTCCCTTCCTATTGACATTTTTAAGAGAAGGGCATTCAGTCAGTCCATCTCTCCAAACGTTATTTGTGTCATTTTCGTTTTTAACCCTGAGATCAACAAAAATAGCATGGAATGAGTGAATAATTTATTTAGTTCTGCTTCTAGTGGCTGGGTTAATGGGAAGCGGTTTGGTCACAAACGCATACATTTGTAAATGAGGCAGATAAACCTTTGGGTAGACAAGGAGCGTTTTGTTTGACACAGGAATTCTGTTGTTGGCTGTTTTGGTTGTCAAGTGCTCTGGGAAGGCAGGATGTGTACTGGGCCTACAATGGGCCTTTCAGCTAAGCATCTCAGATGCATGGCGACGCTGTCCCGCCTCCTTTCACACTGCCCTAATCTCTTTATCAGGCAGTCACAATGGCGGATTCAGTCTTCAGCCTTGCCGGCGAGATCTTAGAGACCAGGAGGCAGATGCTTCAAAACTGACCACCGTCTAACCTCAATCAAGTTTTCACAAGTGCTCAAGGGTTATAGACATATTGAGAAACTATTTGCATAATGTTACTAAATCAGTTCTAGGATTAGGATTGTTTTTATTTTTGTACACAGTCACTTTGTGAAATGTGTTGTCAGTTTATATGAAAATCTTCAGTGACATATTTTCTCAATTTTAGATTTTGAACTCAGTGTGGATTCCTTTGTTGTTTTCTGCTAAATCAATGCTAGAAATGATTATTATTTTTTCTACATGACAACATATATACAGATATACTCAATACGTTTGAATAAACATTAATGACACTGAACAATAATTCTCAGCATGCAAGATAATATATCCTGGTTTTCTGTATATTTTGTCTTCGTCATTCATTTTGAACATTTAAAATGGGGCTACAGCAAATATTAAGGTTTATTACCATTTACAAAAAAAAGAGAAAAGAAACCTCCTACTGCATGCTTAAGCACGATTGCTTTATTAGGATATGGTTCTCTTTGTGTAACTTTATAAATGATAATGGACATATTTGGACCTTTTGTTGATTTCTGGTCATTTTAAACGTATTTTGTAAAATAAATATAATTTTATTGGATTGCACAACACATTTTCACACATTTTAATATATTTGATTGATACTTTTGTATGTTTTGTCTGCAAAATGAACTAAATATATATATATATATATATATATATATATATATATATATATATATCGGGGAGACCACAAAAGCAGAATGCACCAGTAAAGTAGTGTCTGTTCCTCCATCTAGCACCTCATTTTTGTTTAGTGCCTGTCAATGAAGGTTTGCATCAGTAAACTCATTCACACTCTTGGATCCAGCACCCTCGGGAATCCGCTAGCTTTGCAGTGCTAACTCTGTAGCGCAGACTTTGCCGTTCTATTTGCAGGCTGTTTGTCTTTGGTGCAACAGCTTTTCCATTGCTTATATCCTCTCTGAATCATTATTCGCTCTCACATTAAGAAGGCATTTTAGGTCTGCCTGGATCACTGTAATGCCAAAATGCACTTAATTTCACACCTCTGTAAATTCTGTTGTGTCAGGAAGGCTCGTTTTAGACCTCTTTCTGTCACGGACAAGCTCTGTAGTAAATAGTTTGGGGCCTCAGGGACTCGTCCAGCCTGAGGTTTTAATTGTTATAATTTAATGCAGGGGTGTCCACATCCTGTTGACCCCTGTTTGCTGGGTTTTGTAGGTTACTGTAAGGCAGAAATTATTTCCAGCTGCCTGACATTGTGGGTGGCCCATGGGTGGACAGTCTTTTAAGAAAAGCAGCCGCTTCCCTTTCTAATTAGGCTGTTAAACATTAGCACTACAACTGTTGGAGGAGAAGGGCTGTAATGGCCTTTTCAGTGAGAACGGTAAAGGGCTGTACACTGCTTGTCACTTCCACAAGGACACAGGGCTCGTGAAGGCCAGCAAGGCGTTCATTAACATGACACTTAGGCTACCATTGTAAAACCCAAAACGGCTTGTAATGGAGAAGCCCGGCCCCTGCTGAGAGACCAGGACAGTGCGGTGTATGGGGGGCCTTAAACTAGACCACCATCCATACAAATCAACCCACCACTCCCACGAAGAGCAAACAAGCTGTACCTCCTTCGACTGTCATGTAAAACACTGTCTTTCATTTTATGCCAGAAAGACCAGTTCACATCCGCACAGGCGCTTTCTTCTTTTGCCATTTGCCCATTTGCCTTCTGTATGCACCTTTTACCCCACAACAAACCATCTTTATCTTTGATGCCCACTCGTGTGATTGTTGACCTGACAGCTGTCTGTGTTTGAATGGCTCTCCTTGGTAACATTCGGGAATGCTCCGATGGAAGTGCAAAAGCAGTGACTGTGCTGCCTAGAGAGTATAGAACCATTGCTTATGAATTGCATCATACACTCCTCAACGTTATGTCACTTGTTACATACGTGTTAAAGTAACTTGACTCTGAGTTACTTTATTTCTTCGTGCTGCTTCTGAAATCTGAGCTTTGAGCAGAACAGTTACTGCTGATATTTAAGAGTGAAAGGTTTTGTTTTGCTTTCAGTGAAGAACTCTGCTGTGTTTTATATGCGGACAGTTCAGGGAGAGCCGGTGTGCATTGTTTCTCAGAAGTGTCTTAACACAGAATAGGCATGTGCGCCACTGCATGCACACAAATAGGAGATTTCAAAAGCACTGCTCCTAGCTTCATTTGAAGCAAAGGAAATGGGAGATTTTGAGTGGCATGGAAGCCGACAATTCTAAAACTTCTTAACTTGGAGGTGTTTTCTTTGCTTCTGAGGGGTTATTTGGGGTACAGCGTATTGTCACTGGAGGTGGGGGATGGACAGAGAAAGCAGTAACTCTTGGTTGCAGACGTGTTTTGTTTCCTTTGGCTTGACTTTGAGGTCAAGTCAGACATTATTTGTGTAGTGTTCAAATCAGTGCGTGTGGTTTCAAAGCGATTTCACAGAAAATGTTTAGAGCTGGTGTTAAGATCAATCCGAGATGATCAGAAGTGGTTATGTGTCAATGATCTGATCACCCATTCTGAGGTGCGTGGACCACATCCCATTTGAAGTGTAAACATTACTCTGTCCTGAAGCGACGCAGATGGTTAACTGCTAAAATAAGTTTTTTTTTTTTTTTAAATGCTGCTGTGTTTATAATTGATTTAAATTGTATCTTAAGACATTTTAGTGGAGATTATATGGAGATTCTATTCTATTCTATTCTATTCTATTCTATTATATTCTATTCTATTCTATATAAAATAATAATAATAATAAAACACTGATTTCAAAGCACGTCATCAGAGAATATAAGAATGATTCCTAGTTATTTAACAGTGAAGACTGAAAATCTAGGCTTGCACATATCACAGAAACAAATATATTCATAACATTATTTCACAGCATTACAGTTTTTACTTTAATTGTGATGAAATAAATGCAGTTTCTTAAAAAAAAAAAAAAACTAATCATAATAAATTAGTGATATAAGTAGTAGTATAATTGCCTGTTAAGTCCATAATTATAATTTGAAGTTTAGTTCTTAATTAAAATAACAGTCTGTGTCAGCTCACTGCTTGCGATCAAGTCATCCGATGTGTGTATGTGGTATAATGTTTAGCTATTAAGGGAGAAAACGTTTAGGAAAAACATTATTATTATTATTATTATTATTATTATTATTATTATTATTATTATTTCCCTTTTAGATTGTAAATTATTAATAATATGTCTGTTCCTCCCCCTTCCCTGTTTGTTTGTTTGTTTGTTTGAACGGATGTTATTTTGTAAATCTAAAGACAATAAAAAGTTAATCAGAAAAAAAGAAAAAAACATTATTGTAATTATACATTCAAAACACTTTAATGAAACACACACACACACACACACACACACACACACACACACACACACACATATATATATATATATTCTTCCATGTGCAATGTGTAGTGCCAACCTCTTTCCGGTGAGCACCTATGTAAGGGATTTATAAATGCAGGTGGTGAAGAAGGCAGGCAGATGCTATCATTTATCACAACCCTTCTGTATGCAAGCAAAGCAAATCCTGAGGCTAAGAACAGAGAGAGAGGGGCGGAAAAGAGAGCGATTTCCATGCCTGTTGAGGCCACACTGACAGATAGAGTCGCCTCTGAGATTAAATCAAATTCACAATGAACACATCTGATACTAACACAAAGCTCGGCGAGAGCTTTGTTATTAACATTGTTATTCATTTCGTCATCCAGTTATTCCCCCTCCCATCCAGCCTAGATAGAAAACATTATTGCTTGGACGTAGGGTGCCCGGTGGATCATTATGGGTCAGTGCAGGTGTCCCTGGAAATCTTGTTGGGTAGCTATTCACACTGAGGTGCTAAGACCCACTCGGACCATTTTCCCCCTGGTCTCCGTCGTCAGTATGCAGCAAACACAGTCGCTCAGTCCCTACATCGGAGGTGGCTTTTCAATTACTGAGCGAGGCTGCGGGGGAAAGGCGCTTGACAAAAGCCATGACATAAACCATTTATAGTGCGGCTCCATCATGGCCCCAATGCCAAACCGGGCTGGACGCTTCATTTAAAAGAGAAATTAATCACACATGGTTTCAGGCACACAATAACAGATTATGACTGGCTAGTGGCACCTCACTGAGTCCAGGGCTAAAATTTTAAAAAGACACTTAAATCTGTGGAGAAATGCAATGGGGTTTGTGCACCCCTTGAAATGTTGAATTGTAGGCCTGCGATTTTAGCTTATTTCCGAACTGCTGCTGAACATAGACATTGTATCCAAAAGAGGGAGAGAGGATGAATATATATTTAGTTTATTAAGTAATAGCTAAAAGTAGTGATGCTACAAACTACTTTTCTCAGAAATATGATCGTAGCTCAGTACTTTTCAAAACACTAACAAGGAACTTTTTTCCACTGAGTGCAGTTTTAAAGAAAAAGAAAAAAAAAAAGTATTTTTCATCATATTTTATTGCACCTGCAGATGAATGAGCTGAGGCAATACTCAGACAAGCTCTGTCTCCTGTAGCATGTGTCGTGTTCAACTGATTCGCTAAAACCATACTTCTCTTTTTCACAGTTAAATCAGTGATCAAATAAATGATTTTAACCACTATTTTAAACCTGCTGTATAAATTGTTTTCTGCTTTTATTCATAATTAAATTAGTTAAGTATCACGGTAACCAAAAAAAAAAAAAAAAAAAAAAAAAAAAAAATATATATATATATATATATATATATATATATATATATATATATATAAATAGAAGAATACTTTTTTCAACATGAGAAGAATAAGAAATGGTTATTGAACAACAACAGTCATATATCCTTGTGTTAATACATTTAGTTTTTCTTAATAACAAGGGTATCTATTTTAAATTCTAACTTTGTAATCTAGTTTCAAAGTTGCGTCCCCGATAGTGTCTTATATTTTAAGTTACACACGATGAATGTTCAGTGTAATATATGATCTCATTATCACTTCTTACTGTAATATTGAAGGTTACTGGGTCTATACAGTCAGAGGATGAGAGTCCAGGCTCACTTTCACTGAACCACTGCAATAATTCATTTTCATGAATTATTCCATATTGTAGTCTGCTTAATAATTGGGCAAATGATTGTGGAAAGTATGAGACATCGGAAAAGAAATCCACTCAAAGACCAAACTGAATATAAGAGAAGCCGCGACAGAAAAAAAAGATTCTGGGCAAAAATGGCCAAGAAGCTGTTGGATCCAGCATACCACAACTAATCGAGCATGATGGAGACTGTAAGCATAAGGAACAGAAACCTTTATAAAGCTGGAAATGACAGATTTAGTCATTAGCCACAGTATGGAGCACACATTGGGAGTTACATCTGCCTGTCCCCCGTGAGTGAGGGGTGCGAGCGGGGTTTGAGAGCCACTGTCTTGATGAATGAGGCTCAACTGCTGCCGATTAACAGAGCGTCCATGAGTGGGTGAGATACAGAAGCCAGATCGTCGTCTAAAAATCTCCCTCTCAGCAGCCCTTACCGCATCCCTTTACCTTGACTCTTTACTCTTTTGTTGCCTTTTAAAGTGGTGTTTATTGATAATTCAAACGTATTGATTTCATTCTCGTTTTTTTATCATCGCACTCACAGAAGGCTGTGGAGGAATCCCGTCCTCTTCAGGCTTGTCAGATCCACATCAGGATGCATTTAGTATTCACGAGCACAGGCCAGAGCCTCTTTTAATTTGGCGGGCGACAGTGGGTGTATGTCAGCGGCCCTACCTCACCTCTGTCTACTGCGCCCTGAGGTAATGGCTGTTTAAAAGGAGGCGGCGATTATAATGGAAGGGTTTTTTTCTTTGTACCCCCTCCTGAATGGCTGCGGACTGGAATTCACGTCACTTGATATTCATTGGAGGCTGTCACAGCGCATGCAGCTCAGGGCCTACTCTTATCAAGATAACCATTCAGCTTCTCACAGCTTTTGAGCGCTGAAAGAACCAGAGCAAAAGAAATAAATAACTCGGTAAATAAATAAACAAGTGCATTCTGTAGGACACTTTCCAATGACAACAGCCAAGGAACGAAGAAAAATAATATGTTCTTATCATAGGGAAACGGGGGATGCCTTATCTAATGAGATGATGTTTCTTTCATTTAGCTCCCAGCACCCATAATGCACCACCTTGCATGAGAGTTCAAGTTCTAATTAATCACAAGGTTTATATTGACTGCTAAATTGTGATCCCGAAAACTTCAGGAATTAAAAAAGGTGCCAGACTACCTTCAGGCTTTTCTCATTACTAATGTTAATTTTGTATTGGAGACAGACAGTTTTTCAAGCGTCCTTTACTTATCTCTCAGCCTTATCTAAATATTGGTTTATCTCCCATGTATCACTGGGCTCGTCTTTTCTATTAATGATGATTTTATCAGAATGCACCTCGGCTATGCAAACGGGGCATCGATGTTGTGCAGGCACAAAGCGCCATTTAATAGCAATTTATAATTTCCACAGCTTGTTCTCCAGCTCTCTTCATTTCTAAAGATTTCTGTAAATAGATTACTACAATCAAATATGCTGCTGCACAAATCCTATTAGAAAGCAGCAGGGTGGAGAAAATCATTTGCAGTTTGATGTGAAGAACTATAGACAAATAATACAAACCTAATGATTTACAAAATTAGGGTCAGATAGGTGGAACTGCAATACTTCGATGAGCATACCGGGAGAAACATTGCTTTTTTATCAGATATACTCAACAGCAAATCTGACACCGCTCCCGCAGAGGCTAAATGCGTGTTGAAAGCATATTGAATTTCCCCCGATTGCGGGTTTTCAAACAGGTAATAGGATGCACTAGGAGCCTCTCTTTCAAAATAAATGACAGTCAAGGAGGAAAAGTGAAGTGATTTAATTTGGCCTTGAGTCAGGTGATCGCCAGCAATAGAGGGTCACTGACCTTTTTCAGGGGAAATAAAGGACAGTCATTCTGAGCCACATCTAATAATATGTGGAATACATATTCAAGAGCTTATCCATAAACATCACCCTCGAGAGAGAAGTGGTGCCAGGAATATCAGCGTTCCATTGACCCATGCTTTCCTTAAGCTTCTGCGGCTCTCCACTTTTTCCTATATTACCAATGCAATCACAGTTTGTGATTTTTTTTTTCTTTTTTCTTTTTTTTGACCTGTTGTTGTCGTCGTCACACACACAGACACATACAGAAAGACAAATAAAGCCTGCAAGCGCCTCCTCATAGAGAGGGTGGTTTCAATGCTGGTTTTGATGATGCTTCGAGTTGGAGGCTTCAGGGACAAAGTCATTACTTGGGCTGCACCCTCATTTGAGGTTCCTCTTGGGGAGGGGAAAAAATGGCCTGGAAAATAAATGAAAAACCAGAATAGAAGACTAGCTGTGGAAAGAGGATATCCATTCATCAGCCACTCACTTCACACCACTGTTGTCTTCCATACATGAAGCAGAAAAGCACAGTTGCTAGAACATGGCTTGACTTTGAGAATGTCTTCTTATCAACAGTTCACTGAATATGTATAGTTAGAGGTGAATAGAGGCGAGCCACACAGCTAGAGAAGGTGACCTCGCCATCTGACTCTTTTTCTCTCCGTTATTGAATCTCTGATGTTGTCGTCTCTGAGATGTTAATAAAACAATGTTATTTGGTTACTAAATGAACTGTGTCCATTCTCCCCACAGAAAAGCAGATGAAAGCAAGTTTTCTTTCTTTCCTCTCTCTCTCTCTCTCTCTCTCTCTCTCTCTCTCTCTCTCTTTCTCTCTCACACACACACTCACACACACACACAAATTCACATAAGCATCCTATCAGAAGCACTGGGTTTTGATTGTTCTTCATATGTGTAGGAGATTTGACGGCAGTTATTGGTTTTTGTGCTGTCTGTGTTGGGCGCCATGCATGGTGTTTGAGGATGCTTATTTATTCAGTTTGTTCCCCCTGTCTGGTTTGAAGTGCTGGAAATCAGGCCCAGATGGTGTTGTTAGGATGCTAGAACTATAGATGAGTGTTCCGTCACTTCACAAATCCTTTAAGGTTGCTTTTTATTGCGCCGCTTTGATCGTATTTTGAATTGTATATTCTCTCCCGGTGCCGTACAAGATGTCCACTTGTTGTGTTTTGTTCCCAGGGATATTTCTGGTCATTGCTATTCAGAGCAGACAGTTTTCAAACAGTTGTAATTGGACAGCGATAATAAATAATGAAACAAAATATGTAATATTCACAAAGACATTGAAAATTGAAAGGGAGAAGGGGGAGGGGGGAGGGGGGTAACATTGGGCCCATCTCAAATATATTCGCCATTTCCTCGTAGTTCCTGAAAACACACAGCTTTGAACATGAGTAATTTAGTTCTCTCTTACATCTCTGCCACAAATAACAGTAGTGTCTGGCAGGATGCTCCGTCACGTGTGGCTCCACACAGCTGTGACCTGTATATTTACCCTGTAAACAAGTCTAATCTGTCCACCCGTGCTCCATGTTTGCCCAAACCCAATTTCATCCTTTGTCCTGATTCGCTGAGGTTGGGCTGTACCACACAAGACATTTTACATTAAAAATGGAGCACTTTCATACAAAAGAAAAACAGAGATGTCAGATTCACACACACACACACACACCCACACACACACACACACACACACACACATTTGTTTTTGTGAAAAGTGGGTTCATCCCATAGGCGTAATGGTTTTTATGCTGTACAAACTGTATATTCTATGGCCCTACACCAACCCTACACCTAACCCTCACAGGAAACTTTGTGCATTTTTACTTTCTCAAAAAAAAAAAAAACTAATTCTTTATGGTTTATAAGCGTTTTGAAAAATGGGGACATGGGTTATGTCCTCATAAGTCACCCTCTCCTTGTAATACCTGTGTCATACCCATGTCATTATACAGAGTTGTGTCCTGATATGTCACAAAAACATACACACACATAGCGTCTTTGCTTATACCTCTTCTTGAAATGCAACCTCAGTTATTTTTTTGACAGGTCTTCATGTTTAGGAAGGTACATTGGAGCATTTTCTTTTTTTTTTTAAGCAGACGGCTGATCGGATGTCCTACTCACTGTAATTACGAGGATAACTTGCTCTGCCAGGTTTCACGACTAGGCTGTTAATTACCCTTCTCATGCCTTAAGATCTGCAGTCTTGCAGCTGGGGAACAGCAAAACTCAATGGGCTGTGATTGGATATATGTACTGGCAGATTCCTTTCTACTTACATTTGCAAGTCTAGACAAACATCTTAATCAAAGCTTTAGAGATATGCATCCAAATCGGACTTTTTATTCCAATTGAGTTGACTAATAAAAACAACATTTCATTTCGGCTCTACATGTGGTAACATGTAGAGATTTAAAAACACAAAAATAAAATAATGGTCCAGCCTGAAGGGTTTTCAAAGTATGGAATCAGTGGATGCAAGTGTATCCATAAATATTTAATACACAAAATATATAAATGAAAATGAATAGTTAAAATGGTACTGTTACATTCTGGTTTAAAATAAAAGTTGGGTCAGAAATCACACATTTTATTCTATTGATCTTTGTCATTTTCTGTGACTCTTCAGGTTTGTATACAACATTCAGGTTAAAAAAAAAAAAAAAATATGTGGTAAAAAAAAAAAAAAAAAAACCACCCCTTTAAAGAGAATGTATTTTTTTTTCCCCATATATTGTAAATATTTTCCAGGTACGATTTGGCAAATATTTATAATATTATTATTTTATTTATTTAATTGGTTCTTGGCCACGTCCATATATGGCTGCTTTCATATTTCAAGAAGGGGATCTCTCGCAAGAGCATCATACATGGTTTTTTTTTTGGAATCACCACATTTGAAAACCCTAGGTTTAGTCAACAACCAATTAGTTCAAAGGTTTTCTTTTTCAGTAATTAGCATGCTGACAGTGTGGTGTCCTAGACAGCATGTTAGCTGTTAGACAGTTTATAAAACCTTCTTGTAAAATTTGAAATCCGTCCCCTCACCACTACAGCCGTACACATTCAGACATCATGGCAATTTTAAAAAAGTCCAACATCTAAAAACACATTCTGTTCCCATCCGCTGGTTTTTGAGCACATCTTATGTAAAAGGAATACATTCCATTGGGCTCAAGTAAACGTGAAAGCAGCCTAATTATATAGTCGATTAGTCATTTAGTCATTCAGGGAACCCACCAACAAGTCAATTTTAAAAATACATGCACAACCCTAGTCTGAATTAGATTTTTGAGACAAAGCGTCTGCTTTCTGTATTAGTTAGGCCAGTCATATTTTCTGACAGTTTCTATATCTTTTTAATTCAAACTCCCCTGTGCCCTTTCTCCAATACTCCCCGCTGAGACCATTTCTCATTTTCTCTCATTACTGTACAGAATCAGCGGCCATCATTGATATTCAGAGGGTTCAGAGGAGTGACTGTGAGTCTGCCTCCTAGTTACCAAAGTTGATTTCATGCTAGTGTAGCACTAAATGTAATTCAATATGTCACCAGGAGCCATTTGTGGCCCAGAGCATATAGCATTTAATAGTTTAACCTTTCTTCATCTTCAACCAGTGTTCTAGCATGTAGAGATGTGTAAGGATGAAGGCTATGGTGAGTTTCTTTCAATAATTCCCTTTCTATAATTGGCTGAAAGACTGAGGGTTTCTTCAGTTTGTCATAACAAGCACTTAGTGTGTGATGTATTTGTCAGAAAGGTTTTGCAGAACATACTCAGCTGTGAAAAGTAGCAGCATCTGAATATACAGCTCTGTGAAAGAGAAGTTTTTTTTATTATTATTATTATGTTTTTTTCTTTTCTTTTCTTTTCTTAAAGAAAGAAAAATGTACAATGTAACTGCATTTCAGAAAATTTATATTTACGTTGCTTCTGACATTTTTTGTGACTCTATCAAAGTAAAATGTCCAATGAGTGCCATTAAAAGAGCATTCAATATTAACCCAATCAGATGAATTTGGCAATGTTTTATTACATTGGTTGGTTTGAAAATAAATGTCGGAAGTGCTATGCTCTACCAGTTGAGTTTACTACATTAAAAAGCCATAGCTATACAGCATGAAGCTGCTGATGCAAACATCAGGATAGTTTATAAATCACATACTATAGTAATAATGTTTTCGGGGTTATAGCATTGTATTGTTCTTTATTAGTCAGTAATCTGCTCCTGTAATCATAATTGGTGTGAAAATAAATAATGTTTCACTCTCACTTGTGTTCATCTCAACTGGAAACAGAAGTGAATTGGAAAAACCTAAACACAAGACTTTACAAATATGATCCTAAATTGCACATACTTAGCAACCTGACCCACACCACATTGATCCCCCTGGTCCTGTTAGGCACAGCACTTACATATATATACGACTTGCTTTTTATAGGCTTGAAAGGCAAAACCCATTCATTCAATTTAATGATTTTTCTGCATGAGTTGCCAGGATAGAATTGTACTTTATTTTTTTTAATTTTTTTTTTTAATTTTTTTTTTTATTTACAGCATGACCTTTGTGAATCAGTCAGCCACAGTGAAAAAAAATAAAAAAAATTACGCACATGCATACTGTGGTATTTAAGAGAGAGCTGCTTCCATTACATGACTGCAGTTTTCCTCGGTGTGCTCTCACTCTCTTATTGTTGTCTTCTTTTCATAGTCTGGATTTTTTATAAATGGCATTTTGAGAGTGTGAAGATGACTAATCTAACTTGAGAATAAACAAACAATTTCTTGTTTTGGCTGGATTTTGGAATGTTTTTAGTGCAGATATTGCATCTGGTTTCTTTTATGTTTCTTTCTTTATTTTCTTCATTTGCTGATATGAATGATAGGATATGAATTTCAAATGGTCTTTAACAAAAAAAAAAAAAAAAAAAAACATTTTATGCATAACAATGCATTGTCATACATTTGATGTTCGCATGGCCTACATTTTGATTCAGTTTTCCCCATGCGTCTGGTAGGGTGTAGCTGTTGATTGAATTATTTTGACTGATTGATGTGTGATGCATGTAAATGTCAGGTGGTTAAAGAATGCACATCCTCAAACCGGCGTTCAGAAAATGACTCATGTGGGTAAGCAAGCGTTCCCCTTCCATTATTTCACTGCATCAAGATGTGACAGCTCTCATCACATTTGAGGTACGCACTCTCACAGGGCAACTTGCATTAATGAGCACTGACTTGTAGTTGTTTTAGCAACCTTGCAGTTTTATGAAACTTTTTGCTAGAGCATGCTCTAGAAATAACGCATGGTATGAATTTGATCTTGACTTGTAGCATGGCTCTGCCATATGTCATGATTGACAGCAGACACTAATCCTATCCTGTCTACAACGTGAAAAAAAAAAAAAAATGCCTGATTTAAGCAAATGCCCTGGGAGTTGGATGCTAATGTCAACATTTGCAGCAGTTAGCCCCCCATCCGAGCCTTAACCCCTGACCCCGGCCCTGGCGTAGGATAAATCAGCGCGCTGGTGACATTTATGGAGGAGTGCAGATGATAATGATTCTGTCGTCTTTAACCATTGACCAAAGGATCAGGCATCAAAACAAAACACTTAGCCTTCTGGATTTTAAAAAGAGATTAAACATTTAATTCAAGTCATGCGGGTTAAACTACTAGATTTATTGTCTTGTTGCCATGGTAGAAGACAGATTTTCTCTCAACAAGTTTGTGGTTTATTACTAATAGATAAGAAGCCTCCCAACCATCCAATTCTTCCCCCAGAAGGATTTTGATGTGCCACTGGTGTTTTTCAGACCCACTGGAACTATTGATTGTAAGCAAGAGTTTTGATTAAACTGAGATACAAAAAAATGACAAATCGATATAGTGCCGCAGTTCAAAGCAATTGCTGATATTTGTGCCACTTTGATCAAATTTGTTCACTCAAATTTGAAACATAACAGTTAGTCTAAAAACAACAGATGCTCTGGCATAATATAGTCTATAATGGTACCTTCAGAATTCATGTTTTTGACAAGTGGTTCAAGTATTGTTCTTAAAAAAAATATAGGAATTAAACGGGTTAATGACATAATAGAGTATGTTCTCAATATCAGTAAAAACAACTAAAAAACTGAATATATTCTACATGTACTACATAAATGCATGGCCCAGATAAATAAATAAAGTAGAATTCCCTTGTCGTGGGATTATAATGATTCATAAATCCCACAGGAATCAAATTTAGAGACAAAAAACCAATGCAAACCCCAGAGGATTAACAATCTCATTTTCCAACTTGCTAGAATAATGAGAGGATCGCCCTGCTTCCTTCGATACCTGCTAAATTACTATCTTCTTCATTTCTTCTGCTGCGCAGTAAGCGTGTCGGTGTGCACTGGGGCCTGGGAGCTCCGGTCAGAATCAACCAGGCAGACGGGGCCGCCTTTTGTGCTGCTCTTGAAATGGTGGATTGTGTCAAGCGCCGTTGAAAGCCCCGTGAGGCACATTCACGTGTGTGTCTGGGTGTGTGTGAAAAGGTCATTATGTAAAGGTGAAAAAGCACTGGGAGAGATTTACAGACAGTAATGCTCAATTCAGTGAAGGATTGGTTGGGGAAGATACTCCTCAGACGAGACCTGATGATAAGGCGATGCCCTCTGCCTTGCAGCGATTTAAAGGTTATTCGGCTAGGTACAACAGATATGTGACATGAATTAGCATTTGATGTGGATCTGATATTATTGTGACTGTGTTAGGACTGCTTATGGTATTGAGGAATAGTGTTAAAATCACTCAAAAGTATTTTTAAAGCTTTTAAATTTAAAATTTCATTTATTTGTAGCTATAGTTACTTCTTTGAAATTTCCATCGATTAATTAAGTGGACCTGGAGGAGATCCAACGTGTTGGTGGTTCACAACCAGTGATTGACAGACACACAGTGGAGCGGCGGTTTGGAGAGGAAACGTTAACTTGCAATGTGGCAGACTGTCACTTTGTTAAATTGCAGTGTTGCATTTTCCATAAAATTACTTATAGCTGAAACAGCTGGATACAATTTTGTTATAATACCTCCATTATGACCAAAAAAGCTTGCCAGAGCAGAGATCAAGGTCCCATAATGTAATTTGAAAATGTATATATATGTATATATATATATATATATGTATATATATATATATATATATATATATATATATATATACATATGTGTGTGTGTGTGTGTGTGTGCGTGTGTGTGCGTGCATGCGTGCGTGTGTTTGTGCCATTATTTTTTTTCCTCTAGTGAATCTCTTGTTATGGACTATTTCTATTAAAATATACAGTCACACAGCTGTTATAAACAGATAGCCTATTTCATTCTTTTAAATGACTGATTTTAACAGCTTTTTTAATGTTTCTTTATATATTTTCTAATTATAAGACTTTAAAATCATCTATATTGCATTTTATTTAAAACGTATTTGCCCCTTTTATTAAGAACTTTTAAAAATTAATATTTTCATTTGTCTTAGTATTTTTGTGATCAGGTTATATGAAAATCTAAATATATCAGTCTCAATACTATTGTTGTCATTACCTTAGAGATTTTCCTAAAATAATGAGAAGTGGCAGAGAAGCCCATCTCTGCCAGGGCAGCAGAGTCACAGTTTAAAGATCTAATTAATTTTCTAATTAATTTCAAGATTTCTGTATAATTATAGGAAAAAGTTGTATTAGTCATTACTAAACTGGTCAGTAGTTGAACATTTTTAATTTAAAACAGTGTCTTTTTACGTTTAAGTTGTTTAACCTTTTAATCTCTAGCTTGCTGTGTTAGCCAGTCCAATAACCTTTTTCTAAACATAGAGGCCATGACCAAACCTTTACAGTATGTGTGTGTATATATATATATATATATATATATATGTATATATATATATATATATATATATATATATATATATATATATATATATATATATATATATATATATATATATATATATATATATATTAGGGCCGGGACTCGATTAAAAAAATTAATCTAATTAATTAGAGGCTTTGTAATTAATTAATCGAAATTAATCGCATTTTAATCGCATATAAATATTTGACCTGAGAACAGTGAGAAGTATTTTTTTTTTTCACATGGATTTATAGTATACCATTGAATAATGACTGAATACATAAGCTTAAGCAACAAAATATTGTTTATTTTTGTTCAACCAAGTCTAGCAGACCAGTGCATTTTTTGCCATGAAGTGTAGCAATAGCATATTTAGAAACACTTTAGAAATAGTACATTTCAGAAATTCAGGTAGCTTATAGGTGCTGGAACCTTCTGTAAAGTGTTTTTTTAAGTAAAACACAATACTGTCAATTACATTCAGAACATTGGAAACCCTGACTATTAGAAAACATCTCTCTGTTGCTTCAGAGGCCATAACATACTAAGTCCAACTCTCAATAACCTTGGCCAAAACAATAAAGAGTTCAACATAAACTGTTGCACCAGCAAAATAATACATAGTTCAACTTTAAATGTAAAGTCCACGCTAGCTGCTATATGTTTTGCGTTGAGGTGATACTTGAGGCTCGATGTGCTGCGCCTGCGGTGATATACGAACACTAGTTGGTGCTCCAGTATAATCGGTCCGCCGAAACTCATCCAGTGAGAAACGTTCCGCGGTGCAAAAATAAGTTATTAAAAATGCGGGAATTTTTTTCTGTAATTAATTAATCTTAGTTAACGCGTTATTTTTGTGTAATTAATTAATCTCAATTAACGTGTTAAAGTCCCGGCCCTAATATATATATATATATATATATATATATATATATATATATATATATATATATATATATATATATATATACATATATATATATATCAGTTGCTAATGGGAGTTGGTTGCAACAAAGAAATGTCCTGAGAAGATTGATAACAAGTGTGATTGTGTTCCCCTGACTACATATTCCTTTGTTTTCTCCCTGCCGATTTATAGTTCCAAGGTTCTGTGTTATTATATCACTGCCTTTTCCCTTTTTGAATCATTTTCACCTAATCTGTGGCTTGAGGCCATCTCAAAGGGGACTTGCTGGTAGGTAGTTGTCACCAGATGTTTTTAGGAGACAGAGTATCTTTGTTGATTCAGCGGTGCATGACAGAGGCGGATTGGGTCGGAGGATTGAGGACAGACATCTCCTTGTTTTAACCACGTCTCAGGGTCTCTAAGCCATAGTAAGAGGGAAGCTTGAGCTTCAAATTGCTTGTGTTGAAAGACAGATGCATTCTCTCTAATGCCTTTAGAAATGGTCCAAAAGCAGCTTAATATATTTTTTTTATTTTATTTTTTGGGACAAATATTCTGACTCTGCAGTTTCTGCTTTTGTACTTGTGTTTGTTAGCTGGTTTGCTTTCTTTTTCCTGGTATTAGGAATTTAAAATGTTTGCTTGGTCTAGAAACAGGCTGGGGAAATGCCATCATTTTAGAAGTCACAGCCCCCCACAATATACCTCTCTGTGAAGGGATTATGGGTATAGGTTCAGTGTCACAGCCTTCTGTTCAAATGAGTCTATGGCTTCATCATTGATAAGAGGAAATTGGACGCAGTGAAGTGCTCTCTGACAGTGCTTTATGTTCTCTGCTTTTGATTTCCCTTCGCTCATGCTGTTTACCCTCAACCCTCCTTTCCTTTTCACTTCATCTTGCTCATCACCTTGACGTCTTCTGTGTTTGTTTAACAACCATAGAGACCTTTTCGGTTCTGCTGCCCGCACCCATAAATGAGATCTGTTCAGTGGCTATGAAATGTTGAGTTTAACATGTATTTTTGCCATGTTCAATAACCTTAATCCTGGGAGAAAAAACGGTCCACAGTTTAGAGACTTTTAAGGACAATTTCAAAGTCTTCCTTTTCATGTATTTCATCTGTATATTCATTGAACAGTGAGTAAACATGTATTCCCATATGGATGCTGAGGAGTATCTCATGGTTGGAAAGACCTCTCAGCCAATCCAAGGACCAGAACGAACTGTTGTATAGGCCTACAGTGTATTCTGTACAGTCCATGCAAATGATCAAAAGAAGCACATCAATTTGGAGTCATTCTTTAAAAACTGGAATATATATGAAATCCATTGTGGGACTGGATCGGTTTTAACCCAGCTTTAGACTGCTTTATTATATTCTAGTTTTTGACTTAATGTGACACACATGCCTCCATTTCATTCTCAGTTGCATGCAATTCTCTGCCAGAGCAGCTGGATAATCATTTTCAGTCTCTCTACATTTCGGTTGCGCACACTGTTGAAATGGCACTGAGGTTTAATTTCTCTGTTTACCAATTCAATGAATTAACCTCTCCTCAAAGGAGACGCTTGGTGAAAAGGTATTAAAAATCGAGTGATGTTTATCAATGCACCATTTGCTTTTCAATCATCTCTGAAAAAGTCAAACAATAAAGCTGTCAGTCAAGTGGCTTCAGCAAGGAAGAAGCTTACAGATGCGAACGGTAAAAAGAAACAACCTACATTGAAATTCAGAAGTGGGGTTGTTAGTGAAAGTTGCATGACACGATAAGTTGTCTGGGCTCTGGGACTTGAAATGGTTCCCTAAATCCAGTCAACTTTGTTGCAGTAGCATAATAGTCTAATTTCTCGCTCACTCCACTGTCTCCTTACTTAGCATTGGTGGGATCCGTGACTTTTTGCCTGCTGTCCCTCAAACCTCAGGAATCCCAAGTATTTTATTTTCCCTTTGCCTCAAATCAATTCCAGACACCGCAGTTTCCTGCTCCCCAGATCCTCCGGGACGGGGCTGTCTGAAAACCCTGACTAGTCCTCCATTTTTCCAGAAAATGAAAAGGTTTGGGAATGAGAGGCTTTGGCAGCATCTCACCATTCACCTCTTTGTAACATAGCTGCTAAAAGAAAAATATGCAAGCACGTCTTACACACTGACAGAAATATTCTGCGGCCTTGTGCGTGAGACAAAAGAGAAGTCATGGGGCCTTTGTTAGCCTTGTACATTTTAAGAATGGATGAAGTGTCTCGCGGGTGATTGAAGCTCTAAGGAGATGCAGCTGTCGTTAGTCAGTGTTTTTATAACCTAGTCATTAGTAGTCTTGAATATACTGTGAAGCTATGAAGTGCTTATTGGAATGGCACAATAACTGAAGACATAATTAGGATGTTATTGATGTGTAAAGAGGGGAGAAAGAAGAAAGGAACAATTATCTAAACTAATTAGAAACAGTGTTAAATGACATCCAAGAAGTCAATTGAGAGGCTATAAAACTCAGGAATCATCATTCATGGCTGAATATTTTCAGTCGTGCATGATTTTTATTTCTTTTTTTACATTTTTTATAGACCCCAGTGACTCCATTTAATACTGTCATGTACGTCTCCTTGAACTGATCATTCATTAACTTTTGTTTTGTTATTTTCAGTTTCCTTAGTAATTGCTCAAATATTATTCTTGTATTGCTTTCAGTTTCAATGTCATCATCTACAATACACGCAGAAGGAAATTATTCATTTTTCATTACATTTCAACATCTATTCATGAAAATGTCTTATTACTGCATTCTTTTTTGTTATTATTTCATTTATTTAGTGGAGTTTTTTGTGGTGGTGGTGGTGGTGGGGGGTATGGCAGGAAAAGCACAGACTGGCTGGGTGGATTTACAGATTGTTATTAATACACCCATATTCATGCTTGCATGAATAAACAGGAGGATAATGTGTTAGCGGAGATGAATAATGATGAAAAATGCGTGTGAAAAAGCTGATTCTCGTGGTTAATAATTATGGCCAAAGCTGTAATGAGTTTCAAAAGCTCGGATGAGCGCCTCATACACACAACACACCAATTGTAGCCACACCTGCTTATGCCGACACACCAGTGACCCTTAGACTCTAATGAGTGCTAGAAATGGTGCTGTATACGCTTTTAGAGTTTGTTATCAGGACATTCGGCCGTGTTTGACTTGTATGACGGAAGTTGATGTTCTATTGGAAATGAATACACCTTGTAGAGTGGATAATCGAGGTATGCAGGGAATACAAGGCACACACTGTTGCCTTTAGGCATCTAACCTTCATGTTGTTCTAGGTAATATAAGTAGAGTGCTGAGCCTTGTTTGCCCTAGTAAGGTGATACTCGGTTCTCTTCTCCAAGGGCACGTGCTGCAGAATAGACATTGGTGGAGCCTTGGGCTCTTCTGAAACAACATCACGAGAAAGTGTAAGGGCATTCATCTCTGTAGTCCGACTTTTGAGACTCCACCAACGTCGCTCTCTCGCTGTTAGTAACTGTGGTTTTACACTACCATGAAGTGGTGGTGGCGGAAAAAGCAAAGGCTTCCCCTCAACTCCATAACTAAGAACCCTGGCCACAACTGTTAGCATATTCATAATCCAGAGATCTCAGAGGATGCGCAGGAGGCAGGAAAGGAGAAAACGGCATGAGCATTAGTCACTTTTTTAGAATACAAATCAGCTCTTTAGCCATGCACCGCAGTGAGCCAGGCTGAGGGATTTTTGTTTGCGAAACACCTCCACCGATTAGTCTCTGTAATTGAACGGCAATTAAGAGTCAGGTTTCGCCCTGTGAGCACAATCGCTGACCAGGGGAAGTACTGCTGGGTAATGAGAAACCAAAAAGCTCTTTTCTCCGTGACAGCATCGGGAAAGGCTTTGATGGCAGAACTTTGAAGTGAATAGATATGCATCTCAATTCCCAGGTCCATCAAGAGCACGTGTAGTGTTTAGAGGTTATGACTTCCTGTTACATTGCCACTTTTTAAAAGCCTTCTAATTTCTATGCCCTTAAATAGCAATTAGTCATTCGAAAGCTATTCTTTTTATAGTTGACTTTTAGTTGTGAAATTATGTTAGTAAGTACTACAAGTTTAGGCCTTCATCACATGTTTGTTTAAGGTGAGTCCACCACTGTAATGTGAAAGTTTGATTGACACTCTGAGATCCTTGAAATTGCACTTTGATGGAGTTTGACCCCATGTGTTTGAAACATTTGACCCCATGTGTTTGTACAGTATGAGCACTTCCTATGATGTAGTGGAATTTACATCTTTGTGTCTTGAGAGTTGATCTCTAAGTGCCTGAGGAGAAAGTGAAGATGGAGGAGTGAAATGAGAGAGGAACAATCTTCATTAAAAATGGTTTTAGTGGCTTTGAAAATACAGAGCTATTGTTTCAGTGTTTCTGCAATATTTCCTCTATTCCCAGCTAAATATCAAATGGCAATTACAACCGTGCGGTCACATTAGCAAGTTTTCTGGGCAAAACTGTCAATATAATGATGTATGAAGTACAGTTAACACAGAAGAAATTTTCAAACCAAATAGCTTTATATTGGTAAAAGTGTCAAATTTATGTGACCAACTACTAAATCTGTGTAAGAATATCTTACCCTCATGCAGAATTCTTGATTGCATGGATTCCCATTGAATGACTGGATTTTGCCTGTAAATATTCTCCAGACACTATTCAGCCGTTTGTCTTGGGGAGAAGAAAAGAGTGCTTATCTCTGTTGATTTAGGATAAAGTCTGACGTATACCACTGTTATACAGATTCCAGCTGTGTATTCATTAAAGCAGTTGAATGGCTGTTAAAAAAAAAGGTAACACTTTTTAATAGTCTACTTTATAAATTCATCTGACAGTTAGTAACTCTGCACCAACATGTCAACTACCATTTAAGAGTCAACTATCTGTTTAATATCTGCTAACACTTTATTCTTATGG
Organism: Carassius gibelio; assembly: GCF_023724105.1. Taxonomy (NCBI): domain Eukaryota; kingdom Metazoa; phylum Chordata; class Actinopteri; order Cypriniformes; family Cyprinidae; genus Carassius; species Carassius gibelio. The sequence continues at coordinate 22,124,762 of NC_068402.1, read as the reverse complement.
TCCCCTAACACATTCTACTAAGTAACTTTGCAAGTAAATGTCAGCTTATTCTACTAACCATAACCCTTACCATAATGTAAATATTAATACTTTAATGATAGTTTGTTGAGTAATGTGGATTATCTAAATAAAGTGTAACCACTTACTAGACTGTGTTGATATGCCTCCCATCAATATACACCAGAGTAGAACCCAAGTTTCTTCAAAAAATATGTTAAAGCCAGCCACCAAACCAGCAGGCAGTACTTGAGCTCTCTTTTATGAAGCTTCTGAATATATATATATATATATATATATATATATATATATATATATATATATATATATATATATATATATATTCAAATGTACAGTCTAACATTAACAAGACCATCAAAAACAAGTTACATTAACTGGAGTTGCATAGTAAAGCAAAAAGCAATACTGGATGGTTTTACTTGAATCACCATGTCAGTATAATTTTGAAAAACAGTATAGAGAGTGTATGAGTGTGTGAATGACAGTATTACTACATATACATACTGTATTCTTAAAAAAAAAAAAAAAAAAAAAAAAAAATACAGCTGTGGTTGCTCGAAATTCACAGTGAAAATGGTGACAATGTTTAATGTATTACAGGTATTTATCACAACTTAAAATCCATGCTGTAGGTGATAATATACTAATATTGTCTACTAGTCTACTTGAACTTCCAAATTTGCTTTACATTAAATGTACTGATAACCACTGTAATAATGTGGGTAGTAAAACAGAAAACAACATGCTAGTTTGTGTTAATCATAGGTGGCCAAGAAGAAACAATTATTTATATGAAACCTATGTGATGTGTCACACAGGCGTTTCTGGGAATGTCTATTTACTGTATTACACTGTTCATTGTACAGCAATTCCTAACTTGTGTGTTTAAACCTAACTATGCTGGTAATGTTAAAATAATGCATCACAGTTAAAATGATAAAAGGTAATATATGGCACATTTTCTAGCGCAAAAGCACTTTAGTGTAATATCAAATGTGTACATGTGCACATACTGTAGATACACAGATACGCATGTGAAAGCAAAGCTAGGGATCCAAGCAGCTAGTAGCATACATCAAATATAAATGTTGAGGAATTTACCCAGGTGTGCTTTTGCCCATTCCTACAACAGTGAATGTCACTGAGAGTAAAATAAAAAACAAAGGGAGAGAGAGCGGGGGAAAATGAGTGAAACATTGAGTAGAGCTGACCACACCATTTTCACATTAGAGTTTGCTCTCAAGCCACTTTTCATTAGATACTAAGTTTGTGGTTGGAGATCCAGAAGCAGAGTGTGCTTACAGCTGAATGGCTGTAATTTTCTGCTTTAGTTTAGCGATAGCTGCTAAAATTCAGAAACCAACAGGGTAAGTGGCTGTTAACTGAAAATACTGTGCAAAGAACAGAATAACTGTATTTCACTAAGGTCTCAGTCTTCCACAGAAATAGCTTCACTTCTGTTTGATTTCAAGTGTCATTCCATAACCCTTCCTCCATTTCGCTCTCCATTTCCTTTTCTCGATCCTTCCGCTGTGAGAAAATTTGATAGGAAATTAGATTCTTCTCAGACTTCTGAATGCTTGCAATAGGCCATGACAGAGCTTCTGGATCCGGTTTGACATGTCTCCTAAGGATTTTGAGATCTATTAATGTATCCGTTCATCCGTTTATTTGTTTTATATCTTTATACTTGTTGGCCGAGAGGATCACTTCCAGTGCCTCTCAGATTTTGCAGTTGATTCGTTTCATCCCAAGGCTCTCGCAGTTGCAACAGAATCCGTAACTCAGCATTATGATTAAGGTCTTGGCATTTTATAGTGCAGAATTCAATATTTAGTTTAAGGCGTGTGTAATATATTCCACTGAATATATCCCACTAAACTAGTAATTATAGGCTGTGGGGCAGGGTGATCATTTGTGGTTCCAAAACACTGAGGCATTTTCTTCCCTTGCCCTCCATTAGTTGTAACAGTACACGCTAGCAGTTTCTTTGTTCCAGAGACACACAAATACTGTTGCTCTTAAAATACAATATCTACGTTTTATTTCCTACTATCTTTTAAATGTGTTTTAAGATACAAGAGCTTGAATCCCCTCAGCAGAGAGACACTTAGTCGTCTGGCTGATAAGAGTGCGTGATAAATAACGGTATCGCTTTTACAGACATTACAGACATTGCAGGGTTGGTGAATCACTTACCAGCTCTGAGTGACTCTGCGCTTGGTTTGTTATACAAATGTTTCAGTAAGGACCAGAATAACTAACTCTGTGGTTAGACTATTTATTGTAATTTCTCAATGTTTTAATCATCAAGTAGTTTGGTGTTTGAGATAAAAGAGCATTTACCCCTGGTGACTGAAAAAAAGGCTGAACTCTTCTGAAAAGAATGTTGTGGGTGGTAGGAGCGGGGTCTTCAACCTTTTTTTAAGATCCCTTGGTGGAGAGAGAGATGGAGCAGGGGCTTCTGCTAAATATTGTATAAAATGGCCTATAACAGCATGCATATAGTGCCATATAAATGTATTTACATACTCTATTAGGCTTAAAGTACATTACAAAGCTATTAAAATAATTATTGTCAAATGTACAGTCATATACTTGTAAATGTTGAGTGAGAGACAATGAACATTTAGCGCAAAATTAACCTCTTAATTTGAATTTCACTGATTATTATGCTTCTGGATAATGCATATATTAATTTTGAGATTAAACAGTATTGTGCAGACTTAATGCAGTACACCGCAGACCCCAAGGGGTCACAAATCTCGTGCTGAAGACCTGTTTTAACTGAAAGTGTGTGACAGAAGACTTTAACTGAAAGATGAGATATGATTATTAAAGTGTTTCTGAATACAGTATTCAGTTATGTACATCTTAACCTGAAGCAAGTATGTGTGCATCCTTTTCTTTTGTTTTTTTGTTTTTTAAGAAATTAATACTTTTAAGGGCATATTACATTGATCACACTTAAAGGTAAAGCAAATTCAGATTTGCCATAACAAATCAATTCCATTTTGAGATGTACAATTTTGTAATTCTATTGTATTTTGTATCTAATAAATTCAACCTAAGTTCATTAGAGACTTAAAAAAATAATAACAAATAACTTATTTTAATAGAACTAAATGCTCTGAATTCCCAGTGCTCTCAAGAAGCACACTTGAGAGGAAGACTTCAGAGGCAGTAAAACCACTCCAAGTAGCAGTGCATCCTGACATTTTGGTGGCCGGTCAATAATGAAAGGAGAGGTAGAATGTCTTCTTTCTCTAGCGCCGATGCCAATTTACAGCCAAGACTGAGACGAACGTGAAGCAATATAATGTAATCAGGGCCTGACATTACAGAGGTCTGCCTGAGTTAGGGCACCCACTTTCCTAGTTCTCCGCTGGATGCACTTTATTTGGGAAATATTTATGGGCTTTGCTTTGCAGACTGGTAATTGGTTAGGTTTAGGTTTAGGTTTAGGTTTCACACCCTCACAAACCCTTCCTCTGAATGTGTGTGAGGTGATGATTTGACTTACTGTGATTAGGGTAAGGATGGCACTGCGTGTGTGTGTATGTGTGTGTGTGTGTGGGTGCAGCAGGCTATCGTGGCTGTTGTTGTCAGAGCTGATGGTTGTTAGCGGCTCAGTGGATGAGAAAATACCCGGCGGGCCGCTCTCCCATACCACATCCACCTACATCCAGACAGAGAGCGATGCACAGACTTTAAAGGATTTCGCCCAACACCTCAAGTGGTTAATTATGGGATGTGTAACATGACAGGCGTTTACACAGGATAAAGATCTAGGAAAGGATGGTCATGTGGGACATTTATGTTAGGAATTTTATGAGACATTATCTAATTTCCTTTATTAATTAACATAAAGTTTTATTATTATAATTTGTTTCTTAAAATATAATTTATTTCTGTTATTGCAAAGCTGAAATTTGCCACAAATGGAAATCTTTTGCAAATGTATAAATGTCTTTAATGTCACTTGTAATCAATGTAAGGCATCTTTGCTTAATAAAAGTATTAATTTCCTTTAAAAAATCTTAATGACCCCAAGCCTTTGAATTATAGAGAAGGAGTTTATGTGCTCATTTTTCTTTTCATTTTGTGCTCTTTATTATGTGTCTGATCCTCTGAAAGTGAATATAAACTTATTTTTATTTTTTATGTTTTCATTTCATTTTCAAATAAACAGCTAACAGACCTTGTGGTTTATATACTGCAACAAAGAGAATAGCTTATCGCAACAACGGTTTGCTGGTAGACCGCTGACTGTGTAATGTCTAATTGAAAAGGCTCAAATGGGCTTACAACCTCTGATGCTTAATTAATTCAGGGTACACTGTTGGAAAATGAATTAATACATTTCAACACAGTCAATTTAACTTGACTCCAGTGCGGTCTTACAAAAGTCACATTGTATAGCCAAGTTTTATATAAATTGGGGTCCAAGATTGAGAGCACCATTTTTCTAATTTAATGAATTATTTTCATTACACATTATATAAGCATAACAATTTAACTAAAAGTTTAATTGAAATCCTAACATGAATTTCAGGATGTATCTTGTGTTTGATTTGTCCCCTTTTGTTTTAATGAGAGCAGCGCTCAAGCAGCACGAACTCCCCAGGTGTGTTTAGAAAACCTGATGATCATGTTCTCCAGCATGATTTGAGCCAAAGAACATCTTGTGCTCCAGCGGAAACAAGAATATATGACCTTTACAAATAATTTTTGCAAATGATCAGTGACACAAAAGTTCTCATTTGATTAGTGACCTAGTAATAGTGCAGAATCGTTTTTAGTCAAAGTGTCATTAAATGTTGTATTATCCTAAAACTATTATGCTGTCTATTCCTGGTTTTATGCGGACAATTTAGACCTTTGTAACTTACATTTCGCCATGTGAGTAATGATGTTTTTATTTATTTTTTCTCTCTCCTTTTTTGTTTCAGAAACAGAGAGGAAGAAATAGTGGAAAAGTATGACTTTGTGATGAATATCAGAGGCCAAGTCGAGTGAGGTCTCCTCCTGTCCCCCTCAAACTCTTTATAGACCAGACCATCAAGGCGGACAGCATTTCAAGATTTTCTCTGAACCTTGATACCCTCAGGAGAGGAAGTGGACAGTGTGGGCAGGATGTGGGAGGGACTGAGACTGCAGGTGTTCTTCTTGTGTTTGGGGGCTGCACTATGGAGCGCTGCAGCGGCAGCGACACACAGGGGCTCAGGGCCACGGGAGCGCGGCCACCGCCGCCATCTCTCTTTACACAGACACAGGGAGAGAGGCAAAGAGGGCCAGGTGCTTCACCGCTCCAAACGAGGCTGGGTCTGGAACCAGTTCTTTGTCATTGAGGAGTACACAGGCCCAGATCCTGTCTTAGTAGGTCGGGTGAGTAGAAACAAGGAACTTGTACATCCATTTCTCTACATCCATTCTTCATCTTCCTTCCCCTCTATATTTCTCTTAAGGTTATGCTGTGAATGAAAGTCATTTGGGTTTTCATTACAGACAGAGTCCTTGCAATATCCTCCATTTGTTCCACAAAAGCAATCAGTGGCCCACTTGATTAAAGGTTATGAATTGGATTTCCTTTTTAATAACGGTGCAGTTCCCTATGGTTCTGGCATAGGGGGAATGGACGATTTATGGGCCTGCCGGATAGTTACATGGCGGACCTGCAGCACGTTGGCCTTTAAATTCCCACCTGAACCCAAGTGGAGGTTTAGACTTATTGAGTGGGGATATTCTGTGTCAGGAGTTTAATTTCATTTTAACCAGCATAATCAACATCCCTTAATTCACATCAGCTCTATACACGTCTATACTCGCAACATATAAACAGTCATACATTACAAAAATGAGGTTTATTCTCAAATTAATATAAAATGATGAAATTCGCTCGAGAGTAATGTAGAAAGGAGGTTTAGGAAAGTGATGTTTCCTTGCTGAATTCTCTGTCAGTGCAACCGGCCATCAGGGTGGATATCACTGTAAGATAGGAGTGTGTTAATGTGATACTCTAGAGGAGATGCTATCATGGATTGCTGAAGACCAGCCAAAACGCTTTCTACTTTGAGTCAGCGTTCTTGTTTGACCCGCTCATTGATGATGGAAACCTCTCACTCACATGCTCTTTCTCTTCTTCCAGCTTCATTCGGATGTAGATTCAGGAGACGGAAACATTAAATACATCCTTTCAGGGGAGGGAGCAGGCACTATTTTTGTCATCGATGACAAAACGGGCAACATTCATGCAACAAAGACACTGGACAGAGAAGAACAGGCCCAGTACACCCTGACCGCCCAGGCTGTGGCTCGAGACACCAACAAACCCCTAGAGCCTCCTTCAGAGTTCATTGTCAAGGTGCAGGACATCAACGACAATCCACCAGAGTTCCTTCACGGCCCTTACTATGCGCGAGTGGCTGAGATGTCAAATGTTGGTGAGTGCGAGCCTCTGGAAAAGCTTATTTGTCAGCTTCTTCTCTTTCTCTATGAGCCCCCCGCCTGACGGCTTGTTCCTCATGCATTATTCAAAAGAGCTGAAATCTGACTCTCAGAAAGTGAGTTGGTACTCTTGTTTCAACTGTTGTTTTGTGACTGCTGACTTGTCTGGGGTTGTGTGTGTGTGTGTGTGTGTGCTTGCATTTGTTTGTGTGCATGTGTTTGTGTTTACTGCATTTTCACTGTGCAATACATCATCAGTAATGCTCTCCTGTCACAGGGTAACGATCTGTTACCCCGATACCCCCCATTCACAGCTCACATAATACTACTGGGACCCTCGAAAGGCTAGTTTTTTCCAGGTCAATTCCTTATATTTTTTTAGACAAGTTGGTAAACATGCTGGGTAAATTGATTTTAGTGTGTAAACAGAATCAGATTTCATGGAAATTAGCCCGGCTGAAGGCAAAACATTGCATGCACAAACCCGAGGCAACTGTTTGTATCGTCTAGCTTTAGACTCTGAAATACTCTTGTTGCCTTTAAGAAAGGTTATTCAAGATCAACTTTATGAACTGAGAAATAGTCAAGTTGCTGTTCTTTCTCTTATCTTTGTTGTGAATGTTGATGGGAAGTGTACCTTAGACTGTGAGATATGTGCAATATCCAGAAGTGATTCCTATCGTGGCTTTCTCTTCAGGTACTTCAGTGATAAAGGTCACAGCTACAGACGCCGATGACCCCACATACGGCAACAGTGCCAGGCTGGTCTACAGCATCCTGCAGGGCCAGCCTTACTTTTCTGTGGAGCCACAAACAGGTACATTAATGATATTTTCACTGGTTCTGTGTTAGTTCTGTGGAGCCAGCCATGCATTCAAATATGCATCATGTGCAATTTCAAGTCATGTTTGGCTTCGATTCAATTACCATGGTATGAGGATTGGGAATGAAGAGGATAGTCCTTTCACGCTTCGCAGGAGCACCTTGTGTTCTCTGAGCTAAATTAACCCAGGTTACATTAGTCCTACAGTGTCCCAGTGGCAGTGGAAACCCCTACAGCAGTCAGATAAGATGAAGCAGATGCTGCTAATAAACTAAAGCTGGATGTTTTGCTCGATCCTGTTCAGTGCTGCTCATCTATGTGGTATTAACAAAACCATCATGCGACTATTCATAGCGCATTTGTGTTAAATGCTTCAAGACCGCAAGAATGAGGAAAATAGCCACATATTTTTTTCTGGTCTGAAAGAAGACTGGACGAGTAAAGTGTCAACTGAAAGCTAGACTTTTGTTCTACAGCACTATCCTGAAGTGTAAGACCAAGGTCAGTTGCCCTACTGGATAAAAGCTTCCTGTGTATGACATACAAAATGATAGGAGATGTAGAAGTGTGTACAAGATGCCCACTTGAGAACAGTATGCGTTTACTGCAACTTGATGATCATCAAGTATATTAAGGAAAGCATATTGCTAATTCGGCTCACACAAAATGTGTAAAATATATCTTCTATCATTTTAATTATTATTTTTTAATAAGATGTCATTCATTTGAAATACTAAATCACACATTCCATGCAAATGTAAGCATTTTGACAGATTAGTTGACTGAATAATGACAGTCAAATCAAATAGCATAATAGAATCTGGCAACTTAATTTAACTTTTAATTGAACAGATTGTTGTTATAGCAATAATATATATAATTTATATATTTAGACTAAAATGATCCCACTGAATTTAATAATTTATATATTTAGACTAAAATGATCCCACTGAATTTGCCCATAGGCTTATTGAGCAATGAAAATGCGCATCTAATTCACTAAAATATTAAATAGTTGGTGCATTCTGCCCCAGTTCTGAGGGGGGCATCGAACTTAAAGGGTTTTCACGTCAAAATAGCAATATTTGTTACGGCAAAAATCCATTCCAACTGGTTAGATGGAATAAATCTCATAAATGCTGATGAAACATACAATAAATCAATCAGTGAATGCATGGTCATGAAAGAATGGTTTGGGGTGCATCTTTCTTCATACTGTGTTTATATGTGTGTCTATAGGAATTATACGAACAGCTCTTCCTAACATGGACAGGGAGGCCAGGCAGGAATACGATGTCGTCATCCAGGCCAAGGACATGGGTGGACACATGGGCGGTCTGTCAGGCACCACTCAGGTTAAAATCACCCTGACTGATGTCAATGACAACCCTCCGAAGTTCGCTCAGGGTGAGAAAATGTATTCTTCCAGCTGTGAATGTTCCCTCTTTCTCTGTCTTTCTCTCTTTTCTTATCTCCATCTCTCCTCCATCCATCTTTTTTGTCCTCCTCTATCCCTGTCAGGTTTTATTATTGTCACAGTGGCCATGTCCTGCTCATTGGCTGGCTACACACAACATTACTCTGACCTCTGCTATGCATGCGCCAAGGGAGGAGAGTTTGCTTTTAGCCAGTGTACAGCCCTTTCTTCTCCACACTTCAATTCTCAAACCACATAATAACATTGACAAGCCCTCAGGGACCAAGTCAGAATCTGCTAATATGAGCTACAGATGTTAACATGAAAATATCACAACTTAATTATTCAAATGTTCCTTAAACGTTCAACGCAAGCGTGATGACATCAAGTCTCTCGAGCGTGAAAGGCTGGATGAAATATTTACTGTGTTTGCGTGTACCGAAGATAGCAGGAACGAGCTAGTGTGAGCTAGCGCTCATGTGTTGCCAATGTGACATTAAACTGCACACTAAGCACATAGATTTAATCTGTCTTTTGTTCCAGAAATCGGCCTTATAAATCTCCTCCAAGCTTTTGCTTTTTTGTGCGCTCTGAGCCTCAGGCTCGGTAGAAAAGGGCCTTCAAGCTTTTCCCTGACTTAAGCAGAATGCATCATGGTCCCAGTGCTCCAGCTCCTATACAAGCCCTGTTTTTGGTGTTGGTAGAAACCATTATTCATGGATCAAAATAAACTGTACATTGCAAGGTCATTGCCCACAATGAGTAGCTTAGACTAGCAGATCCTTAAATCTACCTCACCGATGGTTCTGAGCTGACGGCATGATGGAGCATTTCAGGAGCAAGATAATTTTTTTTTTTTTTTTTTTTATGTGGACAGCAGTTTGGCACAGAGCACAGGTGAGAATCTGGGCTTCAGATATTTAATATGGTTCTGCTCACTCCAAAAAATACAGTTTGAGCAGTGGGCTGTCTCTTTTAGGCTCGATATTGATTCCCAGAGATGTTTGCCCTATCCGAAACAGACTTTGACACATGACTCGCTGCAAACTTGTGTAGTGTAGATGAAAACGTTTTTTTTTTTTTTTTTTCTTTTTCTGTCGAGGGTCTGATTGAAAAAGCAGACCTCTTTTCACACCCTGGCCTTTTTTTCGCGAGGATTCATCCCCATGTGGGAGTTATTTTTGTAAATGCAGCTGAAGCCTTTGGCTCTCAGCAGACAGGGAGTGGAGCCATATGGTCCTTCTGCAAGCTCCAGCCTCAGGCAGGTGTCTGTTATAGTCTTCATACACCCACCCACATACGCATACAGGCTCGCTCGAGCACAAAAATATAAATTTCACACATGCACTCCTGTTCTCACAAGCTAAGAGCTCACATGTGCCAGGCAGCTAGCTGAAGGTAGCACCGGTATCATGCAGAGAACCAGCTCTCCATTCCCGGGTGGGCAGTGCGATCATGATTTTTCTCGCCTGTGACTCAGAGATATTATAAACCCTATAACCTCCCACCCCCCCACCCCTCGCCTTTTCTGAGAGCTCCCAGGATTCACTCTCCCTCTTCACAGGTGTTTACATCATGGCGGTCTCAGAGGACAAGGTTCCCGGTGAGGAGGTGGGTCGATTGAAGGCCAGAGATCCTGATCTGGCGGAGAACGGACTGGTGGATTATCGCATCTTGGAGGGAGACGGCATGAACCTCTTCGAGATCACCAAGGACTCGGAGACCCAGGAGGCAGTCATCAAACTAAAGAAGGTGAAGTGTGTGAGAGCGCCAAAGAAGTATGTGTAAATGCAACGTCTAGTTACGTATGTGCGATTGTGAATGGAAGCAAGTATGTGCATAAAAAGGGTGAATTACTATGAATTTATTTGTCACCCCTTAGTCTTCTTCAGGAATCATTTGCATTTAACTTATTTGCTTGTTCATTTGTGTTCCTATTTGCATGGACACTCAAATATGCAAGGGTTGTGAACGCAAGTGCAGGACTGCTGGGAAGCTGGGAAGTGATTTTTCACCATTTTCACTCTGTAATTGCAATGACATTGCCCATCCCTTCCCTATTATGTCTGAGATGAGCATTGACTTTCATGGCTGCTTCTCTCCGTCCGTGTGAGGGAAGCTCATCTGGGCCGTGCTGCCCGGGTTACTCTTCCCCTGCTCTGAGGCCCTGGATTATGCAGACAATTACACAGCCACTCGGGTTAGGCTGCCGCCCATCCGTACCCCCACCTCTCATGGCCGAGAGAAACCTCACATCGCCCCAAGAAGCCTGCTAGCCACTAACCAGCTTTAGCCTGAGAGCCAAAGAGACCCAGCCTATAGCCTTAACACTGCCACCTGCTGGTGATCTTTTACCTCTCTCCCCCACAGCTTAAGATCTGGAGTGATCATCTAAGAAATGATCATTAGAAAGGAAAGCATATTAAAAGAGAGAAAGTCAAGAATTATTGCTGTTTAAGCTGTGTAATCCAGTGAAGCGTCAGCATATTTGTTTGTGTAAAGGAGGTTTGTATGATGCAAAAACAATTGAAGGGGATTTTGTCTGGATTTTATTTTTTTCAAACATCATGACCACAGCAGTGCTATTTCCGATTGCCGAGAAGGGTATAAGGAAGGGATGAATCGTGCAGAAGGGTGAGAGAACAGACAATACGGCATGCCTACAACAATCAGCTTGATGCAATGCTGCTTTACTCAGTAACACAATGTTTCACTGATACACCTCTTGGGAAATCATCACCTTTTGCTCTTCAAAGCATGTTGGAAATTAAAGTCGAAATTACTGACGGAATTGCCAGGGTTTTAATCAAGTATTCTGTTTCAACTGCGGGCAGGGCAACGCACGCTGAATATTAAGAGGAGACGTAGCATTATTGTGAACACTATCTGCTCCTGATTAGGTTCAGTCGGGAGTTATTAGGTGCCAAATAAAGGATTGTAGTAGGGGGGGAAAAGAGAAGGAGGGGGGGCTGCTTTTGTCAGGATAAACAGAAAATAGTTTCCAACCTGTTGGAGGAAAGAACTGGGTCATACTTGTTTCCAGCGTTGGCAGCTCCATTAAAGAGATCCAAAGAAAAGAAAATGCGAGAGAAGAGAATGAGGAAGCAGGAAAAACAACTTTCATCCAATAAGCAGAAACACAAAGCTGGCCGGCATGTGTCCGTGTGAGTGTGTGTTTGAGTTGATATGTACCCTTTATGTGTAATTCTCACTTGGTAATTTGTGACCGAGAGGTGTGACGGGTGAGACAGGCTAATCAGAAAACAGGCGGACGTGTGAAAACTGGCGATGCAGGAAGACACGAGCGGACCAAATGACTGGCTGCTTTTGAACACTTCTTTTTTTCTTTTCTTTTTTTAAATCTTGTTTTATTTACTTGAACCTAAATTGCATGAGAAATGTGCCATTTGAGAATTGTAAAAAAGTGCAATCTGTAAGCGAAAGATGTCTAGGAGAGCCTTGATATTTCAATGTTTTTTTTTTCATTCAAGCTTCTTTGTGGATTCAGTCTCCTTCCAAAATGTATAACAACAGTGCCCTCTAGTCTGCTTCTTTGAAACTTTTCCTTTTTTTTCTGGTTACCTATATTCCAGTGTTTACTTTTTCCTATTTCATTTCACTTGATTTACTATATTAGTGATATATTAATGGTTATTTTATGGCTAAGACACATTTATTTTTTAATTCAACTTTGGTTCTCCATCAGTCAATTTACACAGGGGTCATTTCCATATTTGAACATGTACAGTGATTCCTGAAAAATAAAAATAACAAAATAAAAACATTCTATTGACAGCTTCATCAAAAGTGAATAACTGAATTGTATCCTGACCTTCTGTTTTCAGCCTGTGGACTTTGAGACCAAGCGATCATATACACTAAAGGTAGAAGCCTCCAACCCACATGTGGACCCACGTTTCGCTACCTGGGGTCCATACAAAGATACTACCATTGTGAAAATATCAGTAGAAGATGCAGACGAGCCCCCGACCTTCATGGCTCCCAGCTACAGCTTTGAGGTGGAGGAAAATGCCCCAGCAGGCACTCTGGTCGGCCGTGTGCATGCCAAAGACACCGACATCATGAACAACCCAATCAGGTAGCAACTGCTTCCTTTAAAGAATCAGATTACTTTTGTTTTGGCTGTCTTTTTTTTTATTTTTTTTATTTTTTTGTCAGCTTTGTTTGATGACAGTACCCCCTCTAACCAAAGTTTATAATTTATTTATGTTTCTTTCATCCCAGATATATGATTCCACGCTACACAGACTTGGAAGAGTTTTTTACCATTAATACTGAGGACGGCATTATTAAGACCACAAGGCCTTTAGATCGGGAAGCACAGGCTTGGCACAACATATCTGTCAGCGCTGCAGAGATCGGTAGGTCACTCATCGCTTTTCTGGGTTTTTAAATAACAGAGTAGCCTTGCATGTTTCTCATTTTTTCTCTAACCAAGCTCCCCAGCTCTCCCTCCACCCTGCTCTTATGTGGTTGTAGCGTCGCCAGGCCTCCTGCATGATTTCAGAAGAGACAGCCACAGATTACCTCTTCAAACTTCAAATGATACCCTCAGTTCAGTGCACAGTGTGTAATTGGCCCTAAAATGTTAGATATTTATTTTTTGCGTGCGTGTGATTTCCTTGAAGTGCAGTTAGTGTTTGTTCTGGCTGGATTCAAAGTTTCTGTGTGATACATTTTCGCTTTCATTCCACTGTCTTTGATAATTTCGACCATCAAAATGTTTTGCCTGAAGACTACATCGAAAATAGTCTTTTGCCATGTGGAGGACTCTTGTGTCTGAAAGCAAAATATCAAGGGATTTACTAAACCTGATCATTTCAGATAGGAGATGTGAGTGAATCATTCCAATTGTGACAATTGTGGTTCTGTCTTGTCACTCGTGTCCTTCCACTAAGAGCTAAATCAAGTGTAGTGTTAGGTCTGGCAGTTCACGTTAGTCACGCTCGCATCAGCTGACTCTCAGCTGATCCCCATCTACCTATGGGAAAATAACACCTAGCTAAGCTTTCATATATAAGGTCCCTCAGTATTATCAGCAGTTTTTGCTCAATAGCTAATTACCTGGCCTCCTCCATCCCTAACTCCTCCTCTGTCAATCAGGATTTACCTTCTTATTCTCCTTTGAATCAGACTTATTCTGAAATGTGTAGAGATTTATTTGAATTATTGATAAATCGTAAAAATGTGTGTCATTTGGATTTCTGTTGTTGTTCCAGGCGGCCATCACCAAGATGCAAAAGTACGAGTAAATATCAAAGTCAAAGATGTGAATGACAACGCTCCAGAGTTTGCAACTCAAAACGAAGTGCTTGTCTGTGAGAACGTCAGCCCTGGAAAGGTAAATCAACTAACTGTTTATTTGAGAGCCAAGTATGTTTCAGCACTTATTAAAAAATTAGCAACACTTTACAATAAGGTTCATTAATAGTGTGTTTATGTTATTAATGCATATACACATGCTTGACCATTCAAAGGTTTGGGATCAGTAAGATTACTTTTATCCAGCAAGGATGCATCAAAAGTTACAAGTTACTAAATAACTAATCTTTGAATTAGAATAATTTCTGCAAGAAATTCACACACATATATATATATATATATATATATATATATATATATATATATATATATATATATATATATATATATATATATATAAACTTTAAAACATTAGTGAATAATCTTGCTGTGAATGTTGCCAGATAATATTTTATAGCTAGATGAAGAGGCTTATATAACTTAATGTCCCTCAATTTGATCTTTTTTATATCTGTGAAATGTATGACTGCCTATATAAGTAGGTACAGGAAACGGTTAATGAATTAGCTAATTCCTAAAAGAGGTCACAACTTCTATCAAAACTTTTAAATGAGCACTATAAAAGATTATATTGATGTCTAAATTTAATCAATTCAGTGTTCACTTTCCCTTTGTCGGCCAGTTGCAAGTTTGAATGAGTGATAGAGAAAAAAAAGAAAGAGAGATAAAAGAGGCATACATTTATTTAAAGGCATGCCCTGGTGACTTTAACCAATTTAATACGACCTGATTTGAACCCTCTGCTCCACAGCTCGTTGAAACAGTTAGCGCTACGGATAAGGACGAAATGGCCCACCGCCAGCACTTCCACTTCAGACTGGCCCCTGAGGTCGCTAACAACCACAGTTTCTCCCTCAAAGACAACAGAGGTGTGTAGCACACAAAACACCTTATAACTGAATCATTTGCACTGAAGAACCGCTTCTTTCAAGACAGGTAAACTTCCTATGGAAATACGCCAATTGAAAACTCAAAACTTTTTTAGTCTCTTTCCAAATCAACTTAGTTTATCCATGTGGAGGAGTGCGTGTCTGCCCAGCCAACCTTGTGTTGGTAATTAGGTCACGCTGAGGTGGGCAAACTCAAGTCAACTTCCTCTCTTATTAATTATGGAGGCGTCACTCTCGTTTGAGCATCTCCATCTGTGGATTCGAGACGTGGGTGAGGCCCAGCTGGTAGGCAGCCCTGTTTCTATCTGTTTCTCAAGCATGCTGATTGGTGTGCCCAGAAAACCTTCAGCACCATGCTTTAGTCTGATAGTCTGAAGGTCTGAAGAACATGTTTGAGAGCCCCACCTATACTGTAATGTGAGAGTCAGTCGCTGGGAAATGAGAAGCCTCAAGTTAGAGCCAGTTGAGGAGCCTCTCTGAGGAGTGCCGTCGTGACTGGGTGGTGCTCAGTTTGAGGGGAATTTGCTGCTTTTATATGAACTCATTATGTGGTGGCTCTTGGTAGATTACAAGCTGAATTATGAATGCTTCAAAGGAACTGTAAATCGTGTTTACTTTGCTCACAGTTTTGGTGTTATTTTAGAATGCTCAGTGTGACTGCTATATGATAATGATAGTAGTCTAACATATGCTAACAAGCTAAACTATTTTCCATCTGTAGAGCGGTTGAATTTTGAGTTATATCTGGAAGATAATTATAATTTTCAAGCCATCGGATGAGAAATTTGCAGGCCGGTTTTGGAATTACTTCAGATTTTTTTTTCTATTTTGTTTACACAAATTACACTCTAGACAGTGGAAGCTGATGTGCTTCAAGAATCAGACCACTGTAGCTCCATGTAATTCAATGCCACAGACCACATTTTACTCAAAAATCGAAAACCTTCGCTTTTCTGAACCCCTCAAGGGACCCCATGGTGAAATAGCCTTCCAGGATGGCCTACAAATTGACGTCATTGACTGAGCTGCTCCGTTCCATTGGTTAATTTCTGATTGTGCTATATTTCTCGTTGACCACCAATAGATTGGAAATATAATGAAATCCAATAGCTGATTCCAGCAACTCCACATAACTGTTGCCCGAGTGATTGAAACATGCATTCATTGTTTTTAAAAGGTAAATGTTTACAATCACAGATCTGTTTAGGCTTTTTTCTTGGTTAATAGAGCAGACCGATGTGAACCGAGAAGTTGAGCGAATGAAAGCGAGAGAGAAATGGGTGTCTTTCCCATTCGGTCTGCTTTAATGAGAAAGGAGATGAGCAGTTTTTAGCTGGCCATTTCAAAAGCCAACAATATTAGGGAGACAGATTAGGCTACTCAGACTGACTGCCTTTATCAGGATCCGAAGTCTTTCAAATGGATACAGTTTTCAACAGCTTTGCCCACCCATTTATCTGACGCTCCATTATGCTTCACTCTCTGCACAGAGGCTCTGACATTGCTCTCTTATCAGACGGACGTAATGAAGGCCTGCTGATTATAAATGTGCACGAAATCGAAATATTAAGTGTATAGAATATTATCGGGTTTAGTAATGATACAAAAAATGCATTAAATCTGGTTTTGATCTGCAAGGTTTTGAAATGCCAACTGCATTTAAATGTGGGAATTAATCATCATACAGCAACTGCAATTTTTAGTAAATGTCGGTCTTTTTTTTTTTATTCATTTATTTATTTATTTATTTTAAACTAGGTTGCTAGGTTGGGTGCTCAAAATTCAGTGTCAACCCCATGTTTAATGTTAATACCACATCCAATACTGACGTCAGCTGACAGTGACATTTGTTGTTTTTAGGTTGTGTAACCAAAATCCAACGTTAAGTCAACGTCAAATAGGTGTTCAAATACTGACATCAACACATCTGTTTTTCATTCTGAACCAAAAATGCAACATCTGTCCAATGTCATGGCCAACGTCAGCCTGATGTTATATTGATGTCCTGTGCCTGATTTGTTGTTATAAAGCCAGAATTGTGAGATATAAACATACAATTCTGAGATAAATAGTACATGGCCATGGTCTTCCATAGATTATTTTCCAGATAATAATTTATGAAGAATTTGATTTGGCTTCAACTTGACAGTGTAAAAAAAAAAAAAAAAAGTAGAAATGTATGTTTATAATAGCGGACTCAATATTTTTGTCACACATTATGTGCACATGACCAACACATTTATGCTCCTTTCCTGGCACAAAGAAGGCTTCCTTGAGAGTGCTCAGTGTACAGCGTTTGCCAATAAAGGTGGCCCAAAAGCACAACATCATAAACAAGGACCCAGAGGAGCTCTCTCAGGTTCAAACATTGCAAATTGATACTTCACACAGCCCATGGTAATCTCACTGACAGAATGTGGTATAGAATTATAATGGATAACATTAGATTGATCGAGCCTGTCCACAGCGTCATGCTATATGAGCGTTGTAGCCATATCATTAGTGGCCTTCCCTGACAGAGCCACTGAAGGTTGAAGAAAGTGCTGCCAGAGGGAGTGAAAATGACTAAACCCCAGGCCCCTAAATGAACTCACTCCATCTATGCCTTCAGCGTGACCTTGCACTGAGTCAGGGAAATGCACTGGCACTGATCCATCCCTCCCAGTTGCAAATAAAACCAATACCGCTCCCTCCGCTCTAACTTTGATTACACTTCCAAAAGCTGATAAATGTTCTCAGTATTAAACATGAATTTAATATCGGAGGATTCACACCTCATTGACTCTCACCGGTGGCAGTGGGTAGCTCTCCTGCACCTAAACTCCAGGGAACGGAGAACTTTCCTGTAATTCTATTCAGCGCATTTACGACTCTGTTGTTGTTTTGTTCAAATCTGGTAAACTCCTCATCAGCTGAAGTAAACATTCCATCAATGTTCCTCTGTTGCTTCCACAGATAGCACTGCTAGCATCTTTGTGAGACAGAAGGGCTTCAGCAGAATGTCCCAGGATGTGTATCACCTTCCCATCGAGATCAACGACAATGGCGTACCCCCAATGAGCAGCACCAATACTCTTATAATCCGCGTGTGCAGCTGCGACAGCAAAGACACGATCCTCTCTTGCAATGTGGAACCTTTCATACTAACAGCAGGGCTCAGCACCGGAGCTCTGATTGCCATCTTGGCCTGTATTGTTATTCTACTGGGTAAGCCTAATTATATTTGTTTACGAATACACAAGCGAAGCAATCACATGTAAATAATAGAGGTCTAGCTTGGCTGGTTTAAACATCTTATAGGGACCTGATGCATGTCAATATTTACATTTCACCCCAAAGCACACTGGGATTCTTTTACACTCATACAACTACAGAAGTATTTGAAGAACAGATTGATTGTGATCATTGATTTACTTTGCTTGCCTCTATAACTGATTAGGGATTTGTTTCCATAAAGTATTCTGAGCCTAAGAAGGTTGTAAAGACAACGTTTACTTAAGTAATACTTGAAATTGTCAGAGACGATTAAAACTTTTGTAGTCACTTGTTGAGATTTTAACAATTTATGAATTGAACAAAATATGAATGCAAAATACAAAAATACAAACACAAACATAAAAATATAAAAGTACAAAAAAATATATTTTATAATTATACATAATCATATATTGTAATTATGTTGATATTTTTACGTCAAATACCTTTTATGTAATGTTTTATACAAAGTGTATGTATATATATATATATATATATATATATATATATATATATATATATATATATATATATATATATATATATATGCAATTTTTGAACAGACAGCGGGCGAAACCACACGCAAAATAAAGGGAATAAACACTTAAAGCTTGTAATCTAAGGAGGGATTTTTTATTTATTCTAATGTGCAAAGAATGTCAAGTTATATTCAAGTACTCTACTATTACAGTTCATCATTTCCCAAAACATATTAGCTATCTCAAGTTATGTGGGCTTATCAAAAAGCAGTATTAAAACTTCGCGTTTAATGGGAACACTTTATCTACAGAGTCAAATCTTTCCAGCAGCTACATTTAAGAAAACTGATGTGAATACTTATCTACAGAAGCATAGTAGCGACTCCAGCATAAGTGAAAGATGCTATTAGCATTGGCTTGACATTTGTTTGCATGTCTGCAGCGATCGTGGTGCTGTTCGTGGCCCTGCGGCGCCAGAAAAAGGAGCCTTTGATCGTATTTGAGGAGGAAGACATTCGGGAGAACATCATCACCTATGATGATGAGGGAGGTGGCGAGGAGGACACAGAGGCATTTGACATCGCCACCTTACAGAACCCAGACGGTGCTAACGGCTTCCTGCCCCGTAAGGACATCAAGCCCGAGCTGCAGTATCCCATGCGCCCCGGAATGAGGCCCATAGGCAACAGCGTAGACGTGGATGACTTCATCAAAACGCGGATTTCAGACGCGGACAATGACCCCACAGCGCCCCCGTATGACTCCATTCAGATCTACGGTTATGAAGGTCGAGGCTCTATCGCCGGCTCTCTCAGTTCTTTGGAGTCGGTGACCACAGATTCAGACCTGGACTATGACTACCTCCAGAGCTGGGGGCCGCGATTCAAGAAACTTGCCGATCTATACGGCACCAAAGACTCTGCTGATGACAACTCTTAACGTCCGCTCAATAAGTCCTTTTCAGCTCCCTCCACCCGGCCCTTCTCCACTAACTGTGTGTTTTGTGAAGTTTACTATAAGTATTCCATGAGTTTTTCACTTTATAGTAAACTCTAGGTTGTTCGTAAGTATACACACAGTATACTAGATGCTGGGAGTGTCATAGGTACAGTACGATCACAATGTGCTATGAGGAGCCAGAAGGGTAGAAAAAAAAAAAAAAAATGGTACAAAAACAAAATAAAACAACAACAAAAAACAAAAACAAAAAAAAAAAGATAAAGACACACAGACACATAAGTGGTGGACGTGGGTCTGTGGCGTGTATGAAATGAAGAAATATGTGACAATGTTGTTTAAGAACTGAAGAACATTACGTTTCACTTTTGATGTTTGTAGGTTCCTACAGGTTTGAGGTTATGGATGTGGATCACAGAGAGACATGGATTTGCTGATACTGTGAACGAGCTCACGAAGAAATAAAAACAAAAACAGTTGCCTTATTTAGTAATCTGGAGCGAACGTCAGCAAATTAAGACTTCTGTAACTTCTGTAGCGCCTCCATATTGTCTTTGGAGATCCTCTTGTTTATTTGTTAGTTCTTTTTTTTTACGTTATATATGGAAGCAGATGGATCCAGCAAAAATAGACTCAGTGTGTTTCTGTCTTCTAGAGAAAAAAGAAAAAAATAGTAAACGCAAAAAAAATAAAACCTTCAGCCCAGTTCCATCTACAAACAATCACAAAGAAAGACCTGTGAGCTCAAAAATCGCCTTAACTAATGGACACTCTTGCAACGCAGTGCATTTTTTTGTAACTTGAAAGCTATATCCTAAAGCAAGCTAATGTCCTTATAACGTATGTACAGTACAAAGTGCAAAATGTCTCTTGAGGATCAATCTTACACAGATCAGTTTATGTAAATCTTTCTCTCTCTCTTTTTTTCACTATGATGATACCATTATGACTATCATTTTCTTTTCTTTTTTTTTCAGTTTTCTTCATTTCTCATTCTCTTTAATGGCTTATGTTATTCTCCTTGGTGAGAAAATAGCAGTCTGTCTTGTCACAGTGAGAAATGGCTAATTTCTATGTCGATTTTATGGTAACTATTTGTACAATTTTAAAGGTTCTTATTTTAGTATACATACAAATATCAGTATTTCAACATGTAAGGAAAATATTACAGCATCACACTTATATTTTATGAACATTGTACTGTTGCTTTATTATGTGCTTCAATCTAAGAAGCAGAAACTTTGAAATAAATGCTCTTTTTATAAAAATGATCAAAGGCGGTAAGAAATTTGTGTGAACACAATGTATTGGCGCTTTGCACGACATATAACCACTTGTAGCGCGACTCGTGATGGAAACACAAAGGTTGAAAACGAATGCAGTGCAGCACATGAATTGCATTTGCACTCGCAGAGACGTGCAGAGCTTTTCACCGGCGGCTTCCGTGCTCTTCAGTGGTAGGTCTGTCCATTGTCTCCCAGCAGAGAGGCTTGCATTCTTGCCTCTCCCAGGGTAGCCGCACACTGAAAGGTCAATGTGCACCTTGTTAAAAAAAGAAAAAGAATGAAAAGAAAAATAGTCTTACATAAAACTGAACTTCAGCCCACCTGAATGAGATTGGACACCAATTTCCATGAAGGGCCTTGGAAATAAACAGAAGAGCACTGCTGCAGGCTCTTCTCGCCCATGCAGGAAGACTACATTTGCCGAAACTGTGTATGAAGTGAAGCACAGGAAATAGCCTCTGATGACAAACTATTCCCTGTGGAACTGTAGCCCTTAGCTGTCCTCCGTGAAATCCCGCTGGGTGTTCTCTTTAACAAGCAGCTAAAACGCATGCCCTTTAAAAATACTGGTTTTGGTTTATTCCACCAGTGTTATTGTCAGAAAGGATTTGGCTATCTGGGCTTCTGAGTAGGAAAAATTGTCACTCTGCATGAGTTTTTCTTGTCATGTCTCTAGACATGTTCTGTCAGAAAGAACTAGATTGCGTGTGAACAGAGGCGCACTAGCAGCAGGTGGCATCCTCTTGTTAGCTGATTAGTGATTTTGAACTAGTGGTCTACAGATACATGCCAATCACAATCATCAGATTTCCACCAACATGGCTGATTGTTTTGGAATGTGTTTTACTGCTTCTAAAGAATGCCCCGTGTAGGTTCTATAAAGTTTAGTTTGAAACTCAACCGTCTTACGTAGTGCAACAGTAAAAAATGCATGTAAATCAATGCTATATGCCTTTTGAAAGCATCAGTTATGCCTAAACTTATGTTTTAAATGATCGTGTTTAACAGTGAAATCCCTGCTGGAATACTTAATTGCCCACGATGCTGTAAATAATCCCACCAATCAGAGATCCGCTGCTTGTAAATTGCACCAAATGTCTGCTGAGCCCTGCCCACTACCGTGAAGCACAACAAATGATGTAATTGAATGTCCCTTGCCTTTCAAAACACTAAAACATTTAAATAATCAGTCAGACTTTAATTTAAGGTCCAGTTCTTGCTATTAACAAATCATTAACTACAACCTAAGCCTCAATGAACTCCTAATTTGCTGCTTAATAGTTAGTAAGGTAGTTGTTAAATTTAGTAATAGGGCATGATTAGGGATGGAGAAAATGGTTATGCAGAATATGTGCTTTATAAGTACTAAGAAACAGCCAATATTTTAATGATAGGCATGCTAATAAGCAACTAGTTAATAGTGAGAACTGGTCCCTATACCCAAAAAGTCTGTATAAACCTAAATTGTATTGTTTCTATCAACCTTATTTTGTGCTGTAAAAAAATGTGCACGGCCTTTTGTATTTTGTATTGGTTTAACTTCTGGGCTCATCCATGTCCAGCTAGTTTGCTGATGATATTGCAAATTGGCTTACATTATTATTGTAATGTATTATCTTAATTGTGAACACAGCTGTATGTAGTATAAACAGTTTTACCGTTTATTGCATGTTGTTATCATTTCCCTATAGCGTCTAATGAACCGGAAGTTTCGCCCATAGGCTTACTTCTGTGTTCAAGAATAAGGTTGATATACTGTATACGATCTACAACTTTAAACTGATAGCTTTTTATTTCTTCTTCATTACTAAATTTGTCATTCACAGTGGTTCATGGGATTGTAGTTCTTTCCCCCATTAAGAACACAGTCTTGTACCTTTGTCTTTTTTTCAGATTTTCAGTGATATTTTGCTTTGAATCCAAGTTTGCATTGTTGTTATTTACCTTGTAGCTGGATGCTTGGTTAATGTCTTAGAGACTGTTTAAACATCCTTATGGGGAAAATGAATGGATAAAATACTTCTGAAACCAGCAACATTGAGAAAGGAGAGTTACACTCTGTTGATTAACTCAGAAAGCACAAGACGGATAAAGATAACTTTCGCATATACACACAAATGACTGAGTAGGTTTTATTTATTTATTTTTTCATCTATTTCGATCAGAATAAATAGGCCTTTTTTAACCATTTCTCTCAAGCAAACCCTCTTGCCATTAGTCTGACTGTTCTGGGCAGTGTTTCCCAAAGCATCGTAAGCCCAAGTTGATCGTAGAGCAATGATCAACTTAGGTGTACGGTGCTTTTGGGAAATGCTGCCCTGGTGTTCTTGTATCTTGTCTCTCTCTGGGTCCTCTAGGTCCCACTAACAGGGCCTGGGTGATTTCTATAACCTCAGTCTCTCCTCAGTGTCTAGGGGGCAGATGGGTAGGGGCAGACTGCAGCTCTGACTCGTGTCTCAAGGATCTATACAAAAAGTGTCAGATACTTCCCTGGGAACTATGAATCAATAGTTCCTTCCTGACACCGGTGCTGCAAGCATTAAGTGTGGTTGGGTGCACTGCGACGTACCTGAGATAGAGAAGGGTGGAGGAGGCTGATTCAAACCTACACAAAATGCTCGGAAGTGCACAGGGCAGATTCACACTCAGAATAGGGGTGGACTCTCTGTGTAAAAGTCAGAAACACTACAACTAATCAGAGAAAACAACAATGCATACTTACCGAAATCAATTCCAGTGTCAATGAGGGTTCAAGATCGAAATGATTTTCTTAGAGGGTCACATTGTCTCATAGCAGCTGTGTATCTGTATTCCATAGCCAGATTCTCTGACGGTTTGTGCATGAGGGTGTTTGTGTGTGAAGCATATCACACCTCCACTTTATCTCCTTTATATTGCTTAACAGTGCTTTATGAACATTTGAGCAAATATAAGCCTATTAGCAGTAATATTATCACATGTAATTTGATTATAATTACAATTTATACATATCTTATTAATTATATTTTATTACATGCATATTTTAATAAAATAATATGTACAGTTATTTTATTACAATTGGACATTGTTTTTATTATTTATTACAATCAATAATTATTATATTAGTAATAGAAAGTCATTACTAGTAATTGCAACTCTTTGCAATTACTTTCTAGAAATTGCCAATTGTTTTATTATTATAACTGTTATGTTATTTGTACTACCTATAATTGCTAAATATGCATGACATTATAGAAATATGAGCTATTTTTTAAATAAATGATGGGAAACGGCAGCTTTGTGCATTTTGCTAATAATTCTTTGTGATGTTAATGTACTCTGCTTTGTGTAACTAAATAAATCCTGCTCACTTTTTTTTCTTCGATAAGTGGCATGAGCCATTATTCCCTTTGTGTTGTCATTCAGCACTAAGCCCTTAATTAGGAAATGTAACAGCTCTGACTGATTTTGTCTTGTTTGCTTTATAGGATTGCTTTCAAGGGGAAATGCAAGAAGATTTACTGTTGTTTGATTGTTACAAGCTGATTGTTGAGCTTGTAAACCTGAAATACTGAGCTACTATAAAAGCAAAGGCAAGAGAGTTTGTCAAGAGAGAGGAAAGGATGATTGGAGAACATCCCATGTTTGTCCTTGGGGGGGGAATTAGAACTAAAGGCTTCTGGAATTGTCCATAATGACTTTTGCGCAGATAACGTGTCTTCCACAGGAGTAGCTCCTTCTTGGTTGTAGGTGCAGGAGGGCAAAATACGAAGGTGGAGAAAATAAATAAAAAAGTTCAAACCTGTTCCATGATTTATGGTGTGTCCTAGGAAACTAGCAATAGCTTAGCTTCCATAACTCACAGCAGGATCATTGCAAAGCTTCAGGGCCGTATTGCTTTTCTGCTCTGTGTCCCTCACCCACAGGGATGCAGGGATAAATTTATCTTTGTGATTCAACAATATTGCACAGTTTTTGCTCTTCTTCACGAAATACATACAGAACACCTGGGACAGTGACACAGGACCAACATTTACCTCAAAGCTCGGTAAGGATAGTAGATTATCCTTATATATATATATATATATATATATATATATATATATATAGTAAGTTAAATGCATCTGACCTCTCAGACTCATGTCTGGAATTCTTACTGGCACAAGCTCCTTTTCACTAACTTTATACACTTTAATGCCTCAAATGTATTAATTATTTTAATCATAATATTCCGTAATATCATTCATTATTATTATGTAACAAATAATTTTTTATTGTCAAATAGGAATTAGAAATAATAACAAAAAAGTACAATATACAATAACGTTCCTTTGGCTCAGTGGTAGAGCATTGCGTTAGCAGCGCAAAAGGTTGTGGGTTCATTTTCCCATTTTTCCCTAAAAAAAAAAAAAAAAAAAAAAAAACTATATATAGCCCGAAGACATTGTAAATCGCTTTGGATAAAAGCGCCTGCTAAATGCATAAACGCATTCTTTAATAATAACGTTTTTAATTTTAATATTAATTAATTAATTATATGTATTTATTTATTGGTACTACCATGGTGATATTTAGTATGTGACTCGAATGTGCTTGAATATGTTTTTGTTTTTTTTGTGCAGTATAGGTATCAGTAGCAATACCATTGTACTTAGGAATATACCATATATTCCTAATTACAATAGTATTGCTATCTTATACCTGTACTGTAATGTGGTGCTGCATATTAAGATTGTGTTTAGAATATTAACAATCTCCGTTTTACATTGCCGTATAAACCAAATGATCCCTCATAACTGCTTAATGGTGACTTTTCTGTGGCTTTCCACTTTGTTCCAGTTCTTCAGTATGAAATGTCCTGACATTCTTTGTGTTCACATATCAGAACAGGTAGTGCTGCATGTGACAGCAGCCGGTGTGACATGGGAGTTAGCATATTTAGGCCAGCATATGCCGGATTGGGGAAAAGCTTCTGAGAATTATTTCTGGACTCACAGAGGACCAGCGGTGTGAAAACAATTAAGACTTTTTTTGTGACTTTAATTAACATTTTAGTTAATATAATTGTCTCTTAGGTCTTATTCGCTAGAGGTATGGCTAATTAAAACATATATCCTTCAAACTCTTAATAAGTGGGCACACTATGCATACTGATGTGATAAATGTATTCTGGCTTGTCTGTTCCACAATCAGCACTTCTGGAAATGTTCCGACTTGTCAAATGGGTTTTTTAAGGTCCCTTGTCAACCCCTACACAAGACATGACCCAATATACCATGTATTGGGGAGTAAAATGATCAGTGAAAAGATGTGATAATCAAGTATGTATATCAAGTAGCCAATACAAGCTGGAATCTCATTTGTATCTAATTATGCTAATTATTAACCTAATTCTAGTTTGGGCATTTCAAATGTATTATCATAAACTAGGTCAATTAAATCATTTCTCAAAAGTGTAGTCATTTAAAACTGGACATGCTCACAAATTCGCAAAATGATCTTGAATCAGACCTTTTTTAGTTAATGTGAAAAGGTGTGTTACTTATTTCTTTATTTTTATATACAATTATTATTATTTTTTTTTATTAAATACACTGTATAGAAATATTATTATTATTATTATTATTATTATTATTGGTTTTAGCACATATACCTTAAAGAATATACTGTAGCAGCATCTCTTGAAACTATCATTGTAGCACACTTGGCCAAACATTGCCATTACTAATTATTCTTTCTTTCTTTCTTTCTTTCTTTCTTTCTTTCTTTCTTTCTTTCTTTCTTTCTTTCTTTCTTTCTTTCTTTCTTTCTTTCTTATTACAAAACAATAATATTTGATAAAAAAACATTTATTGTAAGAATGTATTTGTTTAATGTATAATACAGTAGTTCCATATAATGTACAGAGTGATATATACACACTACAAATATGTGCTTCAAAAAGCACACTCATCTCATCATTTTCTTTGAGACCTGTTCAGCTCACAGAGTAGGAATGTCTCAATTTAGGTGTCGTTTCACATTTGTTTATTAAAAGGAACAATATTTGTCATCACTGAAATTACTTAAATAGCCATAGTGTGGGTGTCCACATAGTTATAGATACGCTGGACAGAAATATGAACAGAATTACATGTAGGCAATGCTGAATATCATGTTAATGTTGAGATTTATATTTATTGAGAAAAAAAAAAATAATTAGCAGAAGCTATTTAAACGTATAAAATGAGCATCATATGCAAACACACACACACACACACACACACACACATTTGTCCCATTGGTGTAATGGTTTTTATATATGTAGAAACTGTATATTCTATGGCCCTATACCAACCCTACACCTAACCCTCACAGGAAACTTTGTGCATTTTTACTTTCTCAAAAAACTAATTCAGTATAATTTATAAGCGTTTTGAAAAATGGGGACATAGGTTATGTCCTCATAAGTCACCCTCTCCTTGTAATACCTGTGTCATACCCATGTCATTATACAGAGTTGTGTCCTGATATGTCACAAAAACAAGAGCACACACACACGCACATACACACACACACACACACACACACACACACACACACACACACACACACACACACACACACACACACACACACACACACACCTGTTAGCATTTCTAGAACAACCCATTTTCTAGCTTGACTATTCAAATGTTTGCCCAATGCACTGTAAATAATGTTTCATATTAAAAGTGAAACATTTCATTTAAAAGGGCAACATGATCATTTTATATAGTATGTGTTTATATGTGTTAAAGACTTAATTTTCGCTTGAGGTAACAGCTGTGATGAGGTGTGATTAGGGGTGAATGCAGCGAAAACTTTACATCAAATGGAAAACCGATTGCTCCCACATGATATTTTATAAACTGCATGTATTACAAAGAACTGCACAGATGTAGATATCTTAAAAATCTATCGATAAACACACACCTTTTCCTCTGTTCCTCGCTCTGCAGAATGTGGACTGAAGAACACGCTGAAAGACGGGAAGGAGCTGCCATTTTCATATGGAGTTTAAAGGGGACTGAGGCAATCACAAATTTGTGTACAGTTTTTTGAGCTAACTGCAAAATGTTTAGGTGGGCTATAGCCTCCAAAAAAAGGCCTAGTGACGCCTATTATCATATGCATCACAAAAAGATGTTTTTTGACTCATGCATTCCAAAGAGGAAAGTTTTCTACTGTATGCCTTCTGGGGTAAATAAAAACAGGTGGAACACAAGAATTCAAACACAGGCAAACAAACAAACAAACAAACTCTGTAGTAGAATCCACACCTTAGTATGAGCTCCCAGTGAGTGTGGAGGAGGAGAAGGTGAGGAGAGAATTGAAAGGAAAATGAGCCGGACAGAACCAGTGAACGTCTCCTGTGAGTCACCACGGAGATATATTGGTGGTAAGCAAAAGAAACCAAGAAAGATCAGACCCAAAATACCCAGCGAACCAGCAAATTCTTATTCTTCTTACACACAGTGGCAACAAATCACACCCCTAAGACTGATGAGGTCAAAGCCACTTTCATTCCACTTCACCAGGCACATGCACACATAAACATCAAAGGGGTTTGAGCACCTGCCCGTTTCTACCTCGAGAGAAAGTGTTCTTTTGTCTGAGGTGATTATTATTATTATTATTTTTTTTTTATATAAATTAATATATGTCTATGCTTCTGTTCGCACACAGCTTTCCCTGTCAAACAAATAAAAAATCTAACGTTCTGGGAAACGGACTGGGAAATGTTCCGATGCCTTTCTCCCCTCTGCATCTCTGCAGCACAGCAGTGTAGCACACATTGATCAGAACATAACAGTCACAGACAGACAGAGCAGCGGAAGTGAAGCCCTCCCTCCCTTTCCTGTTGTGTTTGTCTTGCTGTGGAGGTGAGTGGTGATATGCAAAAGACAGAAGGCAAATATAGTTACTTTGTCTTGCTACCTAGCTACCATATATGTTAGCTAAAGTTTAAGGCAATAGGAAGTCTAGGTTAGACCAGTGCACTTATTTCACTGCATGATTCAGTTTGTTAAAATGCTTTTAGAATGATCACAAAATTCCAGACATGGGTGCAGAAATGTATGTATTTATATTTAGTTTCATGCGAAGGCTGACAATTTTTTTTTTTTTTTTTATATTCAAAGCGACTTACAAAAGAGGACAATGGAAGCAATCAAAAACAACAAAAGAGCAATCAATCGTTTATATGATTTGGTTCATACTCAATGACTCACTTATTAACAGTGACTTGCACCATCTACTGGTGGTTTTAATTCAAAACTGAATGTATATTTTATTTATATATTTTAATTAATATATTTTAGATATCAGTATTCAAGTTATATGCCAAAACAGTATTAATGCATTTGTAACTGCAGGTTAAATACATCCTGCTTTAAACAGTGTGCAAATACATCTAAATGCCCCTTCTAATGTGTTTTCTCTGCATTGCAAAGATGAGTTTTGTCAGTACAGATTTCATTGGCTTGGTAAAAGCCCAAATGTCTTATTACTCTAATTGACTGAATAAATTAAAAGACGATGCACACTTTAGGGTTCTTTTTTCCTGTCCTTTTGTTTTTCAATCTGTAACTGTCAAAGCACGTCATTACTTAGTTTCTGGAGTTCAGTGATCCAGATACAGGCTGTCAGTACACTTTCAACAGGTTAATTATTTTTGAATTCTTAAATTTAAATACAAATGTAACATTAAATTTATATCTGGTTTTCAAACAAACATTATTTTCTCTTCTTTTTTGATCACATGTAAGAGTGAGCAGCTCTGGCTGAGGATACTCCTCTTCTTCACTAAGTAAGTAACAGAAACATTGAATTTATAATCCATATTGTTAGATTTTGTAAACAAAAAATAATAATAATTACTTATTAGTTAACACAAAGATGGCTCATTAGGCCTACTGATTTTCTGGAGTTAAGATATCCAACTACCCAGACTGCAAAACAAGTAGCAGGTACATGATTTCTTTCTTAAAATGTCTATATATATATATATATATATATATATATATATATATATATATATATATATATATATATATATATATATATTTTTTTTTTTTATTGTAACTGGTTTCTTGCAAATCATGTATTTTTCTCTTTTCAGTTTAAGTGAACATGTAAGTGTGTCCAGCCCTGTTCAGTTAAGGATACATCTCTCCTCTTCACCCCTAAGTAAGTATCAAAAATATTTAAATTATGGTAATTTATTTTATTTTTTTTACAAAAACAAATGGAAGGAGACACATTGTAACTCTGAACTCAGTTGTGTATTTCAGATGCTGTCACATCCTACAACCTCACCATCTGCAGAGAGAAACTTCCTCTCAATCACACCCAAATCACACATAATGATGGACTTACAGGCATCATAGAGAATTATGAAATGACAGTATTTCACTCGAACTTGGTCTTCATTTCTCTATTTCCAGTTTCTATTTTGTTTTACTTCGTTATGCATTTATTTATGTTCAATTTGAATTGTCATTTATTCATGTATTCTGCTAATACATTCTGCTAACTGTTGTCAGAGCACTGTCATTTTTGCTATAAATGTACATCATTAAAAAAAAAAAAAAAAAGTACCTAGCTGACATGTTGTTGTTGTTGTTGTTTTTATGTAAAACCCTAACAGACATTGCATGATATTGTAATACCTGGCAGATAGAGAGGTAAAAAACAATATTAATTAATATTACATACTGTACAGATCATATTAATAATGATACAAATATGTTAATAAACTAATATAAATAAAAATAAACTATCATTAAAAATGTTATTTATAAAACCATTGATTTCCTATATAGCATTTTCAAAGCATGGTTCTTTATAGAACCCTATAAAAAGGGTTCTGTTTAGCACTAAAAACGGTTTTGATATTGTTACAAGCTGAAGAACCCTTTTCTGGTACTGTGTAGAACAATTTTATATGAAATAAAATAATATCAAAAACGTTAGGCTTCAGCTATCCACCGTAGTCCTTAAAGGTCTCATTTTTCGTGCCTTTTTGAAGCTTTTGATTGTGTTTACAGTGTGCAATATAACATGTTCATGTTTCGCGTTTAAAAAAAAAAAAAACATTATTTTTCACACAATTCACAATCTGTATACCACTGTTTTAACTGTCATAAAAACGGGCTGATGTCTTCCTTGTTCTATGAAGTCCCTCCTTCAGAAATACGTAACGAGTTCTGTTTTGACTAGCGGTTACTGTGTTGTGATTTGACTGCAGCTGAGCACTCGCTGCCCTCTTGGAAATGCGAATGGGCTAGTTTTGAGAAGCAAGTGGGCAGGATTTGTTTTGAAAACCTGGCAATCCTGATCTGAACGCACGTGCTGGAGATGTACTTATAATCACAGGAGTGTTTTTATTGACACAGCCCTAACATCTAGTTAACAAAGCTAAACAGCATTGCCCTTAGTGTAATAAGTTATAGAAACTGTTAAACGCACCAACTTAATAATAATAAAATACACTTACCGGTGGTGGTACATAAACAATGACTTCTCCAGACAAAGAGGGAACTGCTCCATCTTTCAAGAATAATATTTGTTCGAATCCGGTATTAAACTGATTGAGATTGAGGAAGCTGTCCTCAGCAAAATGAGCTGCACATAGTTTTACATGTGGATTATAATTTTCGGGAAACGAGTTTGTAACCATTGATCTCTAAGTACGTCCCTGAGAAGGCCAAACAAAGGTGATTGGACTCCGAGATGAAAATAACAGCGTTTCAACGACATGGCGACAAACACAAGTGCAACTCTTCCTCTTCTCCGTCGGAGCGCAACAAGACCACACCCCCTTTTGTGTATTCATGTGGCTAAATGTTAGTCAAAAAAACGGTTTTAGTGATGTCATTACTGCAGGAACTAGAGGGATGTAGTCCAAACTGGTTGTTCGATGGAGGCGAATTCTGTTAAATAAAATATATCGCTTGGCACTGAACTTTGAACTTTATAATTTTACAGATATTATTTATATTCTAATAACAACATTACACACTAACTGAAGTTTGAAACATGGGATCACGAAGAAAGGGACCTTTAAGATATCAGCACAATAACACTCAGCAAAATATAATCTTATTATCGTTATCAATAAAATCGCAGAAAACATGCATATATATATATTTTTTTCAATATCACACACCCCTAACATATTTAAGCTTATCTTTTTATAATAACTGAAAAAGAAAATGAATAAATAAATATGAGAAGGGCCCTTTTTTCCACTTGAGTCCCTGGCTTGCCCCTCAGAATGTTCACTGTGGCAAATGACCGCTTCTGCTTCAATAATCATGCAGTGGTGAGGTGTTTTTATGTGTTTGCATGTGATACTGATGTTATTCTGAGAATCTAAGAGCGTCAGATACTGGATAGTTCCCAATCAAAGTTTTCATCACGATAGCACAAACACTGATTTTTATTTGATACACAAAAAGACTCGTTTTGAATGTGGTGTAATCTACATCAGATCAGTGTCTAGCCATAAGCGTATTGCAATAAACTCTTAGGATTTATTCAATTATTCTCTATTTGTTTAAGCAAAGTCTGCATGTGGGCTCAGGGGAGATGATTGGTCTCAGCGTGATGAGTGTGCGTTTGGGTCTGAGAATCACTTCAGACAGCCAAGGTAGGGGATAAACTGTCTTTAGTTGTGCCAGGCTGTCATGGCAATGAAACAAGTCATTACTAAACTGGCTTCACAATCGACTCCCTGGGCACCAACAACGATCCACCTCAGATGTTTATCCAGCGAAGCCTAAATGTGTAACTGGATTACACTGCTCACCAAATTACAATCTTTTCATGTGATGACTGCCATCTTTGTCTTTCCAATAAGGCTTTCTTGCTCACAGGTTTAGAATGAAAAGTGGAAAGCTTTATTTAAAGCCGAACTAAAATCTCATTTATATCTCAAATATATATTAAAGGTTTCTGTTGTGATACACTATTTACAAGATTGTGAAAGAATGAGCAATAATATTTAGTTTTCTTTTTCAAGTAGCATACAGTAGCTGCAGTAGCATACCTTTACCTTTTCCTCAATTTGCAGCAGTTTTTTTTTTTTTTTTTTTTTTTCAGGATTCTTCATTGAAAAGAATATTCAAAATAATAAATTATTTTTTCCTCTTTCTAACAGTATAAAAGGCTTCTTCTTCTTTTTTTCTTTCTTTCTTTTTTTTGCATTTTTTTTTGTACAGCAAAGAGATGCTTGAAAGCCACATCAAAGATTGAATACATTTGAGGAATCTTTACAGTTCCTTTTTTAGAAGTTCTGTCCTTCTTATCAAATCCAGGAATTCCCTGTTTAATCAGATGTGTTTCCCAAACTCAAGATTAGTCCACAGCCTTCATGAACATATAAGATAAGCAAATGGCCACTTTTTCCCCCTCTCAAAGACTTGTAACCTGAAGCAGCTGCGTACGTATCTTAAAGCCAAGATGAAGATATATCTTATCTGGGATTTGGGATACCCTTTGTGCTACATTTCTTTCTGTCAAATGTTTCCTTTGTTCCAGTCCATCTAATCATTTTGCTAAGCTTTCCCTTACAGATAATACTAAAGCGTTTAGATTCAGAGGGACTTTGGAGATGTGACGATCACCAGGGACATAGGTGTAGGGCTTTGCTGAATTCTCGACACCCCCACTGTTTGCCCACATCAAACACTGATGTAAGAGGCACATGACACAAAATCTAAGAATACTCAAGGTACATTAGTTTCTATTTGCCATGGAGCCTGCCTCTACTGGTCAAAGAACTTGGTAGTTTTTAAGGATATTCACACTGCCCTTGAAAGGATAGCATACCCGCAAACCCCACAAACCCCTTACCCCTAAACCTATCCTTACCAATACTTTATTCCTAAAATCAGTGGGAAATGCTAGCTGATTAACAAGAGTGTAGAAGCACCTAACCCTGATTGCAAGCCTAAAATAGATACAGTATTTGCAGAAAAGTTATACCTCAATTCTGATTGGTGGCTGGTAATTTAACGTGTTAATTAGATTAATTAAACATTTGACGCACTTGCCCGTTACGTAACACAGAGACAGGATGTAATCGCCAGGCGAGTTTATTAACCAAGCTCAAAAGTCAGGAAGTCACAGAAAAGGACACAGGAAGGACACAAGGCAGATGGCACGGTGACACAGGGACCTCGGTGGGCAACGATGATGGTGCTGCTTCGGTGATGATCCCTCGAATCCCGGTGAGTGCGCAATCCTCGTGAAGGTGAAAGTAATAATCCAGAGAAGCGTGAAGATCCAAGACGACGATGACAACAGGAAGACTCAGGCAGGGACTAGGACACAAGAAACAGGTACGGGAGCACACCAGGGAGAAACAACGATCTGACAACATGAAACACCAGTTACTGCACTTATATAGGCCACAAACAAATGAAACCAGCTGGCGCTGCTGATCATCGCTTATCAGTGACCACGCCCATAGACACACACATAACAACACTATAGACGAGAGAGAGAGAGTGAATTCATGAACCGTGACAGTACCCCCTCCCCTACGAACGCCTCTTGGCGTTCCCTGACGGTCTTACCTGACGATTGTAATCATCGATCAGAGAGTGATCCAGAATGTCTCTAGCAGGAACCCAACTTCTCTCCTCCGGACTGTAACCCTCCCAGTCCACCAGGTACTGAAATCCGCGTCCCCTCCTTCTCGAGCCCAGAATACGGTTAACCAAATAAGTGGGTTCCCCATCTACGGGACGCGGCGGGGGAGGAACCGGGACAGGCGGATTAATAGGTGCCCAAAACACGGGCTTGATTTTAGAGAC
This sequence comes from Carassius gibelio, assembly GCF_023724105.1. Taxonomy (NCBI): domain Eukaryota; kingdom Metazoa; phylum Chordata; class Actinopteri; order Cypriniformes; family Cyprinidae; genus Carassius; species Carassius gibelio. Next base: position 22,090,024 of record NC_068402.1, on the reverse strand, counting down.
ATGGAAGGCGGGGTGAATTCTCCTGTACGTGGGAAGAAGTTTGAGGCGGACTGCCACTGGACTAATGATCTTGGTGACAGGAAACGGGCCAATAAATTTGGGAGCAAGCTTATTAGAGACGGAACGGAGAGGAATGTTCTTAGTAGAAAGCCACACTTTTTGACCAACGACGTATAAGGGAGGCTTAGACCGGATTCCGTACAGGGAAAAACTGGTGGCTGGTAACCTAAACTACACTCAAACGGAGTAAGGCCCGTCTCGTAGATGGGGAGTTATTGACTCCAAGAGGAAGGATTCTTGGAAACCAAACATCGCAATACTCTCTCCAGATCTTGGTTGGCCCTCTCTGATTGACCATTGCTTTGGGGATGAAATCCCGAAGAGAGACTAACCGTCGCCCCTAATAATCTACAACACTCTTGCCAAAATTTGGACACAAATTGGGGACCCCTGTCGGAGACCACGTCCATCGGGAGGCCATGTAAACGAAAGACGTGATCTATGACAGTAACCGCTGTCTCCTTGGCTGACAGTTATTTGGGCAAGGCGATAAAATGAGCCGCCTTCGAGAACCGGTCCACGACCGTCAAAACGACAGTCTTGCCCTGGGAGGGCGGGAGAGCGGTAACAAAATCTAGAGCGATGTGGGACCAGGGTCTTGAAAGGACTGAAAGCGGATGTAGTAACCCATCAGGGGGTCGGTTGGACGTCTTACCAGTGGCACAAACAGAGCAAGCCAAAACAAAACTACGGATATCACAAGCTATTAACGGCCACCAGAATCATTGCTTAACCAAAAAATTGGTACGATTAACTCCTGGATGACAGGCTATACTGGAGCAATGACCCCACTGAATGACTTCAGACCGATACTCCTCGGGCACAAATAACCGGTTCGGTGGGAAATCGGGCTGAGGCGTTACCCCTTCTAAGGCCTTCATGACCTTCGATTCGACCTCCCATCTGAGAGTGGAGACCACTAATGTCTCGGGTAAAATACACTCGGGAGTGCACGGGCGTTCGGAATGGTCAAAAATGCGAGATAAAGAATCGGGTTTGATGTTTTTGGAACCCGGGCGGTACGAAAGAGAAAAGTCAAAACGGCTGGAAAAAAAGTGCCCACCGAGCCTGCCTAGAGTCTTTTAGCAGTTCTAATATATTCTAGGTTCTTATGATCGGTTTAACGATAAAAGGTACCCCTGACCCTTCTAGCCAGTGCCGCCATTCCTCCAGTGCTAACTTGACTGCCAACAACTCTGTGTTACCAATGTCATAATTGCGTTTGGCAGGAAATAAACGATGAGAAAAGAACGCGCAAGGGTGAATCTTATCGTCTGTGGAAGAACGTTGGGAAAGAATTGCTCCTACCCCCACCTCTGACGCATCGACCTCCACCACGAACTGACGTGATGGATCAGGGGCAACGAGGATGGGAGCCGAAACAAAGCGATTCTTAAGTTTGGCAAATACAGGCTCTGCTGTATCAGCCCACCTGAACGTCGTTCTGGGGGAGGTCAAGGTGGTCAGAGGAGCGACTAGTTGGCTGAAGTTACGAATAAAACGTCGATAAAAATTGGCGAATCCCAGAAACCTCTGTAGGGCCTTACGGGAATCTGGACTTGGCCAATCTATCACAGCCTTAACCTTGTCAGGATCCATACGCACTCCTTCAGACGAGACGATGTACCCCAAAAAGGGGACAGACTGTGCATGAAAAACGCATTTTTCCGCCTTGACAAAAAGCCCATTCTCTAGCAACCTCTGAAGCACTCGTCTGACGTGCTGAATGTGTTCCTGGAGAGACGAGGAAAAGATCAATATGTCTTCCAGGTAAACATATATGAATTGATCAACCATATCTCTCAGCACGTCATTGACGAGTGCTTGGAAGACCGCGGGCGAGTTGGAAAGCCCGAAGGGCATAACCAGGTATTCAAAGTGCCCTCTGGGGGTATTAAATGCGGTCTTCCATTCATCTCCCTTCCTTATGCGAACCAAGTGATAAGCGTTACGTAAATCCAATTTTGTGAAGATGGATGCTCCCTGCAACCGTTCGAAAGCTGAAGACATCATCGGTAACGGGTAAGTATTCTTTACCGTGATGTTGTTCAACCCTCGATAATCAATGCACGGTCGCAGAGACCCATCCTTCTTCCCCACAAAAAAGAACGCCGCCCCCGCTGGAGATGAGGAAGGTCTAATGAATTTGGATGCTAGAGAATCAGAAATATATTTTTCCATAGCCTCCCTCTCTGGAACAGAAAGTGAACATAACTTGCCCTTAGGCGAAGACTCATCTGGAACTAAATCTATGGCACAGTCATAGGGACAATGAGGAGGAAGAGAAGCAGCACGAGACTTACTGAACACTTCTCTCAGGTCCTGGTACTCCCTAGGCACGTTAGACAAATTCACCATCTCCTCCTGGAACACAGACACAGGTACAGACGAACACGCAGACACTAGACAAGACTTATAACAATCGTTACTCCACATGGAAATGGAACTGTGCCCCCAATCAACTCTGGGATTATGACGTGTGAACCAAGGATGTCCTAGAACAATGGGTGCCAGGGGTGAATGCATGAGGAGGAATGTTATAGTCTCAGTGTGGTTACCAGAGGTGATGAGGGTGATGGGTTCAGTGGTATGAGTAATGTTAGGAAGTTGTTGTCCATTGAGAGCACTGACAGAAATCTGATGTGTGAGGGGGGTGATAGGAACGTGTAGGTGGTGAGCCAGTTCAACATCAATAAAATTACCTTCCGCCCATGAATCCAGTAAAGCCCGGATGTCATGAGTGTTGGTTGCCCGCCTTAATCTTACCTGAAGGAGAGTAGCTGATGATGGTGAGGATGAGGTCTTCCCGGTGGAGATCCCACCCGATAGTAGCCTCATTGTTACTATCGGGCTTGGTCTTTTAACGGGCACGAGTGAACGAAGTGGCCCGTCTTTGGGACCTCCGCCATTCCCTCTCCTCCCGGGAAAGCCGAGCTCTCCCCACCTGCATGGGCTCCGGGTCGTGAGAGGAACTGACCGTATCCAGGACTTCAGGACGTCTGGTCTCCATGCCGCGAACTGGAGGGTCTTGTTGGAAACGGCCCATCTTGCTAAGGCGAGCATCCACTCGAAGTGCTAATTCGATAAGTCCATCGAGAGTAGAGGGAAGGTCCAGCCTGTATATCTCCCTCTGGATACGGTCAGCCAACCCATGCAGGAATCTGTCCCACTGCGCCTCCTCGTTCCATCGGCACTCTGCAGCCAGGGTGCGGAACTGGATGGAATATTCCGACACCGAACTGTGACCTTGGCGGAGATCGGCGAGTAGTCTGGCCGCCTCCCTACCCGCCGCCACCCGATCGAAAGCCTTCCTCATCTCCTGGGAGAGTGCCTGGAACGAGGCGCAGCATGGGTCTTGGTTCTCCCACACCGCCGTTCCCCAGAGAGCCGCCCTCCCGGATAATAGCGTTAGTATGAACACCACCTTGGATAGCTCTTGGTTGAACGTCTGAGGCTGCAGGGCAAAGTGCATCGAACATCGAGTAAGAAATGTTCTACAAAATTCTGGTTCACCTGCATAACGCTCTGGTGTAGGTAGTTTCGGTTCTTGCCGCGGCTGCGGCTCTGGAGGGGAGGGTGGACTCGGCGGTGTGGGTGGCGCAGTGGAGACTCGTAGCTGTTGGATCTGCTGGGTGAGCTCGGACACCTGCATCACAAGTGCTTGGACCGCCCTCCCTGTGATAGACATGTTCTCCTCCTGAGTATCCATCCTCGCGATACTTCGGGCTGCAAACTCGTTCCATGTGGAAGCGCCTGCTACATCTATAATGGTGGTCAGATCGTTCTGTTACGTAACACAGAGACAGGATGTAATCGTCAGGCGTGTTTATTAAACAAGCTCAAAAGTCAGGAAGTCACAGAAAATACAGGGCAACACAGGGGCTGACACAAGGCAGATGGCACGGTGACACAGGGACCTCGGTGGGCAATGATGATGGTGCTGCTTCGGTGATGATCCCTCGAATCCCGGTGAGTGTGCAATCCTTATGAAGGTGAAAGTAATAATCCAGAGAAGCGTGAAGATCCAAGACGACGACGACAACAGGAAGACTCAGGCAGGGACTAGGACACAGGAAACAGGTACGGGAGCACACCAGGGAGAAACAACGATCTGACAACATGAAACACCAGTTACTGCACTTATATAGGCCACAAACAAATGAAACCAGCTGGCGATGCTGATCATCGCTGATCAGTGACCACGCCCATAGACACACACATAACAACACGATAGACGAGAGAGAGAGAGTGAATTCATGAACCGTGACAGCCCCACCCTAGACCTATGTGAATCATCTGCCATTTCATACAGTCGATTGATGACTTATATGAGGCAGAACAGCAACTTACTGCATGATTGAGTCTAGAGAATATCCCTAAAATTCAAGATATGGGGCATGAAATATGAGATTTTGTCTCATATTTACATCACATAGTTAAGAAATGTCACACGAGAAGTAGGCTAAGTGCAATTTTACAGGAGTGCAAATGTGATTATCATCTTATACAACATTAAGAACTTAATATTTTGTTATTTTAGAAACAAAATATCAAGAAGATAGACAAAGCAGAACTGTTAATTTCCAAGCAACCCACAGCTGCATTCATTACTTAATCCATGTTTCGAACCAATTTGGTGAAGCATTTGGCTCGGGGAACCACTGGCCATAGTCGCGCTGGCTTTGAAGTGGCGCTGCTCAGACCGATTGGTGTATGACATCAAAGTACCGTTACAGTGATTCAGAAGCACAAGGAGTCATCTGCGATCTACAGCTGTTGCGGTACACTGATGTCACACACCAGTCGGTCTGATGGTGATGACCCGCTTCAAGTTGAACAAGCCTAATGATTCAATGAACCATTCATAAAGAACCATTTACTTCACTCCTGAATGAATCAGCCATTTGAACAAATCAAATGAATGTATAAATGACTCGATGACTTTATCATTAAGACATTTACCACCACCTACGGGCAGTTACAGTTTATTATTTAGAGAATACTTTCATTAAAGAAATCATTTCATATTTTCATAGTAATAATAATACAATTAAGAAAATAAATTATATAAGTTATAGTTCACCCAACCAAAACTGAAAATTCTGTCATCATTTACTCACATGGTCCAAAAGAGTAGACTAAAATCAATTTTATCAAACAAAATATTTCTTGCCGAACCTACTTCTTGTAATGCCTGATGCTTTACACAACAATGACTTTAAATTATCTTCTGGGAGTAATTTCCAAATCTGATGTGCGATTTATTTGATTAATTAATCACCACATCATGTAATTAATTAGATAAAAAAAGATCTCTTACCAGCCAATATATATATATATATATATTCCAGTAATATACCAGTAATCCAGTTACATATTTTTTTTTTATTTTTATGTACTGGCTCTTCCAAGGCAGTGAATAGTCTCTTCCAAGGTGGTAAATATTTTGAAGCCAAAAAAAGTGCATTCATCCATCATAAATAGCACTTGACCACCATTTATTGCCATTATAAAGATTGGAAGAGCCAGGACAATTTTTAATTTAACTCTGATTATATTCACCTGAAAGAAGAAAGTCGTATACACCTAGGATTGCTTGAGGGTAAGTAAATCATGGGGTCATTATTACAGTACCTCGTTAGCCTATGTAAACAGGTCATGCTTTTGTCCAATGAATGACACTGATGACATAAATATGTTAATAGGGATCTTAACTGGGTATATTTGTACAGTGTGAAACGCCAGCTTATGAATGCCTAGAACTTATTGTTAACCCCAAGTAAATTATGAGCACGATACAAGATAAGCCAAGATTTAGTTTACGCAGGGTTTCAAATGACCCAGGCTTCACTATTTCAAATGTAGGTCACTCATTCATGTGCCAAGCTTTCTATACTGTCACGGCTCATAGCAAATATTCCCATTACTTCAATTCATTTTTCATCTAAAAAAAAAACTACAACAAATTAAATTACTCATATGCTGCTCTTTTATTCGCTATATGATTATGTCTTAAACCTATAGCACCCGGGGAGAATACAGCTAAGTGGGTTTTGCAAACACCTCCAGATTGTACAGTTTTTTATGGTTGATCTGAAAGGCATGACAGAGATGAAGCAATTTCTCTTCTGAAGAGCTGGAGGGTGAGTGTCACTGTCATTCGTCTTCCTGCAGCATTTAATGACTACTACAACAATAATGAGGATATTTTATGGACTTCTCTCTCCACGGCTCATCTGCTACATGAGAATTAGCACAGAATATACGTTACAAACAATCCCGGTGATGACGGATGAAGCCTATAAGTGTTTGCTATATATAATTGGTCGTCCAGTCATAACAATCCTTATGAGAGAAAATGTATGCTATTAGTCTGAGAATTTCACCGTATCCCACAACAGATTCATCATGACAACAGCGATTACAGAACAACAGTCGTATGCACCGTATATATGTAGTTTGAGGATAATCAAGACATGAAAAAAAAAACAGGATTATTTTGATTAATGTAGAGTCTAATGGGAGAAAATTGAGAATAATGATGTTATGTATACCACCCCTTTGATACTCAGTGTATAGCTGACTTTTGTATAGAATTTCTAACCATATCAGTCAAAGAAAGCTCATCTTTAGTATTTCCTGTCAATTCACTGGCTAAATAAGCTCCTGGAAAGCTGTGGCATCATACTCTGAAGGTTGTAATTTGCAAATGACTATTTGATTTGTTATTATTATCATAATGTCAAAGTTCAAAAGAAAGTTTAAATGAGAAATATCAAGTTTAACACTCCAGTTAAGAGAATCAGTATAATCATTTATTTGCACTCTCCTTTTGTCAGGTTACTTTTAAAGGTCAATCAGAAATCTTTTTTTTTTTAAATATATTTATTTATTTTATTTTTTATAAATGCAGACGTTGGTGAGCATAAGAGACCTTCAAAAACACGTTTAAACATCTTACCGAGCCAGACTTTTGAATGGTAGTGCATATATATTCCAGATGGAATGGGAAGGCTGATGAAATACCACAAACTAATGTGGCACAACTGAATTCGCCCCTGCGTCTTTAAACCTGCGCTCTTAATTCTGCTTCATCATTCTTCATTGCTCCGGCACTCTACAGATGAAAAAGCATCACATTTATAGACTGAATGGTCATGCTCCAAAAGTTCAATTAAGGAAAAACATTCCACTCAACCTTTATGTGATAGGATTACCAGATACATTTCAAAAGAATGAGGAATTCTATCAAGTCCTCTCGTAAAACCCTCATCAAAAATCTCCATCATCTTACAACCGCTGAAAAGAAGAATTACAACATGACAATGAAAATGCAATGCTTTCAGAACGATTTAAAACATATCTTCTTTCCAATGCCATTTCTTTGCTTAACTGAGAATATAAACAACTTCTGCTGCAAAGTCATTAAGATGTTTGTTGCGGAAACGTGAATACTCTTATTAGCAGGAACAGATGTGATCTCAAGATGACTGCATTAAATTTGATCTATCTATCTATCTATCTATCTATCTATCTATCTATCTATCTATCTATCTATCTATCTATCTATCTATCTATCTATCTATCTATCAATCTGGCACATTAGTCTTGATTATTTTTCACAATACTCAAAATGATCTCACAAAATTATCCCAAATTTGGTTTTGAGTTGTGAGAGGGGAAGAGAGCTCATGTGACACACCCTCAATCATGGAGGCACAGAAAAGGGAGCCTGAAGCCTGCCTCAGGTACTCGTCCCATCATTCTTTCTCTCAACACAACTGATGTAATTAGCACCGTGGCACCACACTAAGCCTAGTGATGACCAAATTAGTGCAACACAAACAAGAGGCAGCAGGTTAACTGCCGTGTGATGCCAGCTTGTTTTGATCGGAAGTTCTTCTGCATTGCTGAAGTTACGTGGGGACTCTTGCTTGACAGATTCCTGGGGCGAAACGAGACACTTTCTACCCCCACACTACCGTCTTAGCTGTTTCATCATTTGTAAATGACACATTATTATTCTGTCTCCCCACTGCCTGATTCCCTCTTCTCATTAGGGATTTGATTTATTTATTAATTTTATTTTTATTTATTATTATTATTCTTTTCTCAAGCACTTTGAGCCCCTTGAGCTGTTTGACAAGTGCAACGGATGTTAGTGGCAAAATGAGAACAACAAAAGAAAGGCACGATTGCATTGAAATGCAACACATCAAAATCAACACAAGGCACAATGCCTACAATTTATCCATCCCTTTACATTTTTTTATTTAACTGATGATTTTGAGATTTGATGTGGTCATACTATTATTTCAAATATATATATATATATATATATATATATATATATATATATATATATATATATATATATATATATATATATATATATATATATATATATTATTTTTTTTATTTTTTTTTATTTTTTTTATTTTTTTTTCTACATATTATTTTGTCTTCTTGGCCATTTTACACTCAACTACATATGTCATTCTTAATTGATAGATTAATTTGCATTCAAGGCACGTGCTTTTAGATATGAGAGTTAGACACACCTACCAAAAAAAAAAAAAAAAACAACAATAAACAATCATTAATGAGATATTGAGGTACTCTGCCCTGCAGTACTGATTTCATTGTGCGCATTTGGCATGAATTTGTTCAAGTAAAATGTGGTGGATTGCATCTTTGTTTTTCAGAATGTCATTTTAGCTGTGAGATATGTGTTTGAACAATCCAAATCAGAAATAAAGACCATGAAGGCAAAATAAATGACAAAAAAGCACTAGCTGCTGTGGGGCTCTGTCAGCAGACAGATAATGGTGTGGTGAGAGCTGTAAGACAGCAGGGTGGGAACAACAATGAGACAGATGTGGGGGAGAGAGACAAAGATTGCATCTGCTTACAGACGTGTACACTCCAACAACTGCAGATGTGACTGATGCCTTGACACACAGCACTGCATTCTTTTTCTGCAATGAAAAAAATATATATATATTAATAATAGTGCTGTCAATCGATTAAAAAAAATTAACTAATTAATCGCACAATTTTTTAAAATTAATCGCGATTAATCGCGATTAATCGCAATTAAAAGACTGAAACTTTGGATATGTAAATGTAAAATGTAAACAATTAATGTAAACTCAAGACAAAGAAACTATTTAAATTCAAAATATGATTGTTTATTGGAATTTTTGTTTAACTTGTAACACAGATTTTCTCATGTAAACAGCATACCTGCAATAAACCATCAATATCCTCCAAATTAACTGTTGGCTTGAAAGCCATATTTATTACAGAAATAAAAACACAGGCATGTAAGTACCATTTGAATTTCAAAACAATCAATGCCAATAAAAAACAAAAATGATTTCCATGTTGAATTCTAAGTGGACTGCAAAAAAATTCCAAAGTATAGTCATTGCCAGTGCTTTAAGTGAGCCGGTACGCTCATTTGGACATCTGTTTTAATAGAGGTTTTAATCTTTTACCTGCACTGCCGATTTTCAGAGCGCCCTTCACAATGCAAGCTTCCTAATTCATCCCACCCAGAGCAGAAACTACATTACCCATTCACCCTTAAGTTATACAAGTGAATAGCGCATGTGTCGCTTTTCCCACTGTTAAGTGTCAACAACTCATCGTGGCCGGAGAAGGTGTGTGAAACTCGTTGTGAGTTATACTAAAGCAAAATCTTGAGTATTAATTGTCTGATAAACATTAAAAACTGTCTGCGGAGGTTGAGTCGTCCTGCAGCCCCCGCTGGCTGTTCATTGGCTGCAGCATCTTTTTTCTAAGTTCTAAAAAAATACCGTAGACGGCAAGGCACAAATTTAGATATTCATTTATCTAATTAATCTATAGCCTATGCACAAAGACAATATGATCTTTTCGTCCCCTTTTTGTTTTAAAGCTTGATGAAGAGAGAGAGCGCAAGTTGCTGCAGCTGAGGAGGACAGTGATGCACGCGCACAGGAGTGATTGACAGTTCGCGGCACTGTGTACAAAAAATACTCCGCTACACAATTATTTCGTTATTTTCATTTAAGCTTATTAACGTTAGCGTTACAGAAAGGTCTGATTTACGCACTGTTACAGTCATTGTTTTTTTTTATTTATTTTTTTTTAAATGACATTTGAGTTCATGATTTTAATGTTGCTGTTTCTTGTGGCAGACTAAATGAAGAGTAATGTTTCTTGTGGCAGACTGAAGAGTAATCCGGCAGAGTTTTATACTGAAACTTTCCGTCTAAAAGTCCTTCCTTGGTCTTATCCATATTTCTTTGCACGTTGAACACACATAGGCCACAACTGGAAATAAAAAAAAAACTGCAACCGCGTTAATTGCGTTATTTTTTTTTAACGCGTTAAATATTTCAAATTAATCGAATGCGTTAACGCGCTAATTTTGACAGCACTAATTAATAATAATATAAATATAAATATAATTTATAATAATATACAAAAAAATAAAAATAAAAACATAACCTGAACATGCATGAACTATTATTATTATTATTATTATTATTATTTTTTTTTTTGCATTTTCATCCTGTCTAAACAATAAACTCTATGACTGTTATTGTATGTATGTACATGTCTGTATCATAATATATATATATATATATATATATATATATTTTTTTTTTTTTTTTTGTGCACTGTTTGACGATTACAAAGCTGATACATTCTACATCTACCAAAGATAAAATCATCAATACAAATGTATTTATGTATGAAGAATTGTTATGTATACTTTTTACAACTTAAAAAAAAAAATAGTTCATTAAAAGACCATTATCACATGCATAATAATATTTTTTGCTGGTTTAATATTTTGCAGGTACATCCAATGTACAAAACAAAGCACAAAGATCCTCCACCGAAATGCATGTTGCAATACACTTTTCCATGTTTTAACAGTTTTAACAGGCACAGACACACACAAACATACACGCACATATACAAGTGAGACCGCTACAACACTGCAAATGACCTGAAGTCCACCACAATTCAGATGAGATGTCCTTGTATGAATTTCCATCTCTGCCATATGAGTAAATACCTCATGCCTGCTCAGAAGCGGCAGGTTAATCCACTGTCAGCCAAAGCCCCAGCGATTAATCAGCCACAGTCAATCCATTATTATTCTTGTTTACTCTTTGATGAAAAAATTTAACTGAAGGTCCCACAATAAGCTTAGGTGGAATTACATGTGCAAACCAAAAATGAGATTCAGAAATGATTTACAGTGAGGACCAAAAACTGTGCATGCATCTAATATTTAGAGAGATTAAATCTTATCAGAGAGGGTTATATGAAATTAAATATCAGGACAGATCGGTAAATGGCCTAGTGCTTCAAAATAACCCTCACAAAGTACAGCGGAGTTGTAATATAATCCAGCTCACAAGGGCCCACAATAGGTCTAGCTACGTAAAATGATTATATGAGATACTCACAAATTACTTTGTTTGGTTGCACAGCATCTAGAGTTAATTTCTCTTGGTTCTAAATGAAGTAGAATATAGTGGCTGCCCTTTTCATTCTGACTAATAACATCTAGTAGAGGAAGCAAGAGTTTCTGGCTGATTAGAGCTAGTAATATATTTATTAGCATTTGCAGGACAAAGTCAATCCATCATAGACAGCATATTCAGGATAAAAGAGAAGAGTGATTGATTTTGGCTTAACTCAGCCGATCCAACCAATGAATCAAAGATGCAGTGTGGTACATTAAAATAACAGAGATGCAACCTTCTTTTTCAACTAGCTCTGCATCTGATGCTCTTCATTCCACTGCATCACACTGATGATGACTCTATGGCCTAATAAAGTTCCAAAAAAAAAAAAAAAAAAAAAAAAACTAAGAAAAAGAGGTCCGTACAAATCTTCTTTCTTTCGAATGAGGTGCACTTAAATCTCCCATCTTATAAAATGCAAATGCAGGGCTGATCCTGAGGAAAATATGCTCTTGTTGCTTAATTTATTGTCTTTTAGACCTTCATCCCATCAACAACGTCACAAAGCTGCCTTCCAGTATCAGGTGCAATCGTACAGGGAGTGCTGGGTAGCTTGCTTACAAATTGCAGTCAATTTCTAATTACAGATTAAGCGATACAAATTGTAGATATTACATAGTAGTTACTCATTTTAGGTAATGTACAGTTTTCTGAGTAGAATATGTTTTGATTACTTTTTACCTAACTTTTTTAAACTTATTATTAAACATACCACATTGATATATGGGAAGAGAGAGAGAGAGAGAGAGAGAGAGGAGAGAGACAATACATCGTAAAATAAAATAAAAATACAACACTTGCACACTAAAAAAAATAAAATATTTATTTTGTTTACCTGCATGTCTATGTGACCATTAGCTGACATCAGAGAAATGCAAATGCATAAATGTATTGCTGAATTATTATTGTTTGAATTATTGAAATGTTAACTTCATGAATATTTCAAATACATATTTTATCTCAAAGGGGTTTGGAAGAAGAAAAAATAACTGTAATCTGATTATGAGCATTTTAAAGTGTAACATACAGATGCATCTCAATAAATTAGAATGTCGTGGAAAAGTACATTTATTTCAGTAATTTAACTCAAAATGTGAAACTTGTGTATTAAATCAATTCAACGCACAAAGAATGAAATAGTTTAAGTCTTTGGTTCTTTTAATTGTGATGATTTTGGCTCACAGTAAAAAAAAAATTTCAACAAATTACAATACTTTATAAGAAAAAAACAAACAAAAAAAAAAACAAAAAAAAAAAAACATATTAATTGTTGGCCTTCTGGAAAGTATGTTAATTTATTGTACATGTACTCAATACTTGGTAAATGTACCTTTTGCTTTAATTACTGCCTCAACTCGGCATGGCATGGATGTGGATGGATCAGTTTGTGGCACTGCTGAGGTGGTATGGAAGCCCAGGTTTCTTTGACAGTGGCCTTCAGTTCATCTGCATTTTTTGGTATCTTGTTTTTCATTTTCCTCTTGATAATACCCCATTGATTCTCTCTGGGGTTCAGGTCTGGTGAGTTTGCTGGCCAGTCAAGAACACCAAACATCATGGTCATTTAACCAACTTTTGGTGTTTTTTTCAGTGTGGGCAGGTGCCAAATCCTGCTTGAAAAAAGAAATCAGCATCTTCAAAAAGTGTTCCAAAATGTCTTGGTAAATGGGTGCAGTGACTTTGGTTTTCAAAAAACACAATGGACCAAAACCAGCAGATGACATTACACCCCAAATCATCACAGACTGTGGAAACTTAACACTGGACTTCAAGTAAATTTGGCTATGAGCTTCTCCAACCTTCCTACAGACTCTAGGACATTGGTTTCCAAATGAAATACACAACTTGCTCTCATCTGAAAAGAGGAATTTGGACCACTGGGCACCAGTCTAGTTCTTCTTCTCCTTAGCCCAGGTAAGAGGCTGTGGTCCAGCAAATTCCTTGACACGTCTGTGTGTGGTGGCTCTTGATGCCTTGACCCCAGCCTCAGTCCATTCCTTGTGTAGTTCACTCAAATTCTTGAATCAATTTTGTTTGACAGTCTTTATAAGGCTGCAGTTCTCTCGGTTGGTTGTCTCTTTTTCTTCCTCACTTTTTCCTTTCTATCAACTAAACTACTTCAGTGCATTGAATTTATTTAATACACAAGTTTCACAATTTGAGTTGAATAACTGAAATAAATGAACTTTTCCATGAAATTCTAATTTATTGAGATGCACCTGTATTTAAGAAGTATACGTACTTATTATTATTTGTATTTTTTTTAATTACATAATTATTACATAATCCAGATTACATGTAATCAGTTTCTACTAGTATCCTTATACTGCATCTCTTTACATCAACTGTGTATGGATTGCTTGTAATAAATATAGGACTTCCTCGGGCATTGTGTGTTTTCTGATAGCATTACTGTTTAAATGGTAATTCCTGTCAAACCACATGATATAATCGTATCAAACCCTGTACATAGAATTACATATTGTATCATTAGGTACGGTATTGTATTGACAACCCAGACTACATGCATATTATCTTACAAGAGGGATTTATTTTACTTTATTTCATGCTGTAATGACGTCTTCACACTAAATTGGCTTGCTAGCATAGCGTTATACCACTGATACTAAGAAAATCAAGATTAAAAGCAAATAAAAGGGTTTCTGTTACATAGGGTTTTTTGAATTCTGAGTCGGACTTGTGAAATTCTGTGAGTAGAGAAGCACTTCAATCCAGAGCCTTCTCAAGATTCTGGTCATTTACCAATTTTTATATTTTTTTTCTTCTCTGTGGTGAATAAAATGGAAAGCGTGGAACCTTCAAAGAGACATCTAAAGTACTGGCACACTGAATTAGAGCTTGTTCAAAGTTTTAGAGATGAGTTTCCCCAAGCAACAAAGACCAAACCATGCACCTATGTGCTGCATGGTCTATATAGGATTTCAAGAAATCATTCCAAACAGAGACTAAAAAGACTCCAAGCAAAATGTATGAAGTGGCAGCATTTATTGTTAGTGTGCAATGGATTTTAGGCATCTACTTCAGTCATTGTAAAAGAAAACAGTTCCCGCTCAGTTGCTTCCCAACAATTTGATATGCTTGTCAAATGTATGAATGCATTTTAAATGTCTAAATGGGATCTGGAAAAGTTGGCAACCTTGTCCTCTTTCCTGAGATACTTCCACCAGATATGCAGCCAATAGTGTGGATCACATACAGGATTAAGTAAGTGTACCTCTTACGGAAGGGTGGGTTTCTCTCCGAATCTGTCACCTGCTTGAGTTCTGCATTAGTGGCAAATTGATTTCTTGGTGCAGTGAAGGCACAGCCTGTAGAGATGTGGGCTCAAACCCAGAGGGGACTGCCATCTGTGGACACTCAATCGATGTGAGATTGTGGGGTGGAGAGAATGATTGACAGCTTCAGAAATAACGAAATAGGGCAAGAATGTGAGCCATGTGATATGGCTTAAATTTATAGGTGGAAAGTTACCAAGAAGATGAGTTCAGTCTTCAGTCCTTTGTTACGAGCTTTGAGGGCACTTAGAAGACAAACATGTCTACAGTATTTCAAATAAATCAGTACAGTAAAACTCTGCTTACCTGCCTGCTGAAAATATTTGGAGTCAAAACTTATAATAGGATACAGGATATTTGACAAGAGATTTCAGCAGTTGGGACATACTGAAATCATTTTCTGCCTAAATGACCTTCACAAGGGCAGAGAATTTTGCTAATTACTATATACTGGTTCTAGTGACCTTCTTTTGTCAAAGAAAAGAATTAAAAGGAGAGAAGTGGGCCCTTAAAACCCAATTTTAGCTCAGTGAAGGTCAGAACAAAGTGGCTGTGTCCCCTCCCAAGACTATCAATAATTTATA
The DNA here is from genome assembly GCF_023724105.1 of Carassius gibelio. Classification (NCBI taxonomy): domain Eukaryota; kingdom Metazoa; phylum Chordata; class Actinopteri; order Cypriniformes; family Cyprinidae; genus Carassius; species Carassius gibelio. Next base: position 22,074,553 of record NC_068402.1, on the reverse strand, counting down.
CATTTGTAAAGGTACGTCTCAGTTTTAATACCCTGACCAATTTAGAGCTGAAGCTATTCACACGAGGCATGCAGATATATCCAGCCTTGAGGGGTGCATGGATTTAACCCTTGGCTTGATGAGAGAGAAGACTTTACAAGCAAGAATCAGTCTCTGACACCTTTGAAATATCTTTTAAGGAACAACTGTTCATAAAAAAAAAAAAAAAAAAAAAAAGAAAAAAAAATATATAGAAAATACCAAAGAGATCATCATAAACACTGAATAAATGTATATGGCTGACAATTAATATATTAATTGGTTACTTTTAAACCAGAGTTATACTACTTTTACATATTTATTTAAAGAAAAGCAAAAATATTTATTTAGAACTATCATGATTTGTTTAGAAGGTAGTATTATTTTATTTTATTTTATTTCTTTTTCTTTTTTTTCTGGTATGATGAAAGAACTTCAAAGCATAGTTTAGTTTAAATTCAAGCTTTCATGTTGATGGAATGCTCAAGTGTCAAGCAATTGAAAACACAACGAGTTTCATGATTCAAAAGTTTCATGTTCTTTAATTGAATTAAAGGGATTCATATAAAAATTGCAGTGTGCACTGAAGTTTCATGATTTATTAAAAAAACAATCTGACAATCTAAAAAATCCACATGAATTTTTAAAATCTATTTGATCTGCCCTCGGAGAAAAACTGAGCTCTCACTGGCTATTGTATATTTTCCAAAGATTGTGTACAGTAGGGGCAATTGAGACAGCAACTGATTTATCACACAAGTATTACAACTGGATCTGGAACTCCTTTGTCAAATTTTACGTTTATCATTTGGAAATCATGATTTATATTCACTTGTGCAGAAGAGCTGCAGAGGAAAGAAAACTGCATGAAAGGAAAGATAAATTAGAACTGAACTGTACCTTTAAAAATTAAATAAAAAGCTCTGATTCATAATTAAAAAGGGTTTTTATTCAGGCACATCAAACTGTATGAGATGTCTGCAAATGCACTGAACAACTAATAACTAATTAGCTCTAAATGGCTTTATTCAGTGATTTAATAACTGAATCTGAAGTTAAAGAATATATGGGGAAATGTTCTTCAAAAAAGAACTGAAATACATACAGTTTAAATGTATTTGAGTTAGGGGTGGCACGGTTCAACTTTTCCATGGTTCGGTTTGTTTCATGGTTTTAGATTCACGGTTTTGGTACAGTAAATGTGCTATGTTTATGGAAAAACTATACTTTCTAATAAATAAAAAAGAAGAAGAATATTCTATCCAACTACAATCAACAGCACAAATAAATAAAATAGAGTAAAGATACAAACAATAAACAGTGATTTTCAGATTATTTATTTTTTTTGGTAGGTCTAGCATAAGTTAGTTTTTAGGTACAGAAATTGAATAAAGTAATCAAATTGCATATTGGACTGTATAAATTAAAGATTAATCTTTATAAAAGTTATAAAAGCTTTTTAATCAAGAGCAGTGAGTGATTTCTTTGTTTTTGCTGTTCGATTAATATAAAGATTGTCACTTTAAGAGAATGCACTGATCCAGTGCACTGATACAGTAGGCCTACGTTCAGCCAGCTATGTCTGCTGTAGGATACTTACCAAGACGGGCATTTTGATTCGGGCATGTCAATTTGTCCATTTAAATGCAATACTTCAGAGAGAGCTTTTATTTGCGTGCGTTCTCAGGTGCGCTAAGGATGAGCGCACGCACAAATCTCTCGCAAGCTCGCAACCTCTGGCTCTTAAATGTTTAAATTGACAAAGCTTAAATTAATTTAGTTTAAATACATATTAGCGTGCTGTTCAGGTCTCATCTGTGCACGTGCACTGTCAGCACACAGATGATGATGGAATAAATGACTGCTCATATTCCAGCATAAGGCATTCACATTGAACAAGAGTGAATGATTTGTCCAGGTTTTTTATTTTTATTTTTTTTTATCGCTGTTGGTGTTATGTCTGGGAATCAAGAATGCGCATCCATTAACAGAAACTTAAATTAGCTGAACCCTGTTTGTTTTACATGCTATTACAGATGCTTTGTCAGATTTAAGTTGAACCGCGGTCCCAGCGCGTGCCGAACCGTGTGTGCATATTTTTTTTTCAGTGAACCATGCCACCCCTAATTTGAGATTGGTGCCCCTCCCCCAAAATAAACCAATCCATACTTACAGTGGCTCTACAACTGTAACTTATATTTGTCAGTCCAGGAAATGTCTGCAGTGCTGATATATTTAATCTCTTATGAATCTTCATTTTCTCAATATCTCTTCTTTGGCTTTTCCTTTGCTCTCTCTAACTAACAATCGGATTATCAGCAACCTAAAAAGAGAAATGTCATCTCCTCCAACAAAGTAATTCATATTTGATGTTGCTTTCAGAAGGGTTACAGATGATCTTGGGATTAGGATGGGGGTTTGGGTTGAAGTCGCCTAATTCTATGAGACAGGTTTTTACTTAAGAACATTTGCACTCTAAACACTTTTTATTTCTATAGACGTCTACTCCAATTTCAAATAGTAAAGGCATTACGAAGTCCAATTGAAATGTGTGATAAAATGACCACCCTTATTCAATGGAACTTCAGAGAGCTTTAGATACAGGTCATTAGACATCAGCTGGCTGGGATCAGACAAAGTGACCATAAGCCTTCACACTAATCTGCTGATAGCAATGTGACAGGGTAGCCATTGTGACATTCCTTTTCTCACTTCCATTCCACTAGAGACGGATATATCACCAGTGTCTCCCATTAGCAGGGGCCATGAGCTCATTTCTGTATTCATGATGTCATTCACCCTTCTTTCTTACTGAGGTTAAAACAATTTGTACTTTCACTCAGAGCAGCGGAAGGCTACTTATCCAGCATTTAATTGGAATTCAGAGGATCTTTCTGTCCTAAAGTTGTAGATTATGATATAATATTACAATAAACAAGTGTTAACATACAGGCTATGTTAAAGACAATTCTAATCCATTGATTCGCTCTTAAAATTAGGCATTTGTTCTTAAATTGTCATTAAACTATAAAAAATGTTGCGCTTGATTGCTAGGTTGGTAAAAACTAGAAAAAGCTGTGAATGTTTACAGAAATTGTCCATAATACGTTGTCCTTTACTGGCAATGATTCTATTCAAAAGCTAATGGGATAATTGGAGAGAAAAGGTTTCAAACCGAAGTGAGCATGGGATGGGATTTACCCCCTACCCTTTCCCAGAGAGAAGAATAGAACAAAAAAAAGAAAAGAAAAAGATAACACTTTATGTTCCGATTGCTCATGATTCAGAACTGACCTATAGTGGCACTAGAAGCAAATAATTAATTCAAAGGTTATTCTCTTGAATTTAAACTCTACACCTGCTATGAAGACTCCATCACATTTTCATTTCCATAACTTGCATGAAGTCTGTTCCAAAAAAAAAACATTTTCCTGTGTTTAAAAGCAGAGGGGTCTAAAGATGCATTTTAAGAGTTAGACTTCAATTGGGTGTCATAAGGTGTCTCAATAAATGCAGCATTGCAGAATTTATATGATGTAGTGCAAAATGTATTTATAATCACATATTTCAATATTAAGTTTTCAGTGTTTTACTTTTCAACTGAAGAGAAAAAAAGCAGATTTGTTGTTATATTAAATTGTGTCAAGGAAGTGTTTTTTTTTTTTTTTTTTTTTTTTTTTTTTTTGTATACTATAGCTTCAAAAATTTATATCAAAGTGTGAACCCTGAGTAAGGTCAAGTAAAGACCCTCAGCTCTGGACACCAAGTGCATGTGTAAAATGGTCTGGAAAATATTTTCTTAAGCTTTCTAAACATTTAATCATGACTGATTGTATCCTCTGCTTTGCCTGCAGACAATAAAGGACATTTATCTTCTCGGAGCTTTGACAGCTTCCCAGATTTGTGTGACACTGTACGAGATGCTGTGTGTGTTGTGGTTGGTGGGGCGATGGGGGGCGGAGATTGGATAGGGGGTCTGTTTTTGTCTTCTTTGTCTTCTGCTTTGCTTTGATTTCTGATGCTTTGGTTTAAAGAACCCCTGCATGAGCACACATGGTCACACTATTTAATATGTTGCCATGAAAGACGAATGACTTTATTCTGACACTACACACAAACAACTGAAATGGTTTTCGCTGTAAAGTAAAAGAAGACTGATCGATAGCAGACGGCCCATCTTGAACCAGTCGCTATGTGTTTGATCTGACTCCAGTGATCATTAACTAATCCCTTCCAGGTGTCCAGTTTACACACAGACTTTTGCAGAGTAGCGATCCATAGTGTTCGGCTCTCCTAGGAAAAAAGAGAAAGTTAACTTTTTAACTGTGAGTCTTTGTGCCATTCCATTAGCTTCTAGGATATGCCTCTGGATGCTGGCAGAGAATGGGTGGATATTTTGAACACACGCTTCAGCTCCGGAAATGTCTTAATGTTCTTACTCACAAAAGCTTGGCCTTAACACATGGGAGGTCTTGAGTCCTGGTTTTTCAATTCAAAAATAGATTTCTTTACAAGTAATTTTGACAAATTACACCAAAGCCGAAAACCCCTGGCCACAGAATTTCTTTTAAATCTAAGTCTTGGATGTGACCTAATATGGCTCAGTAAAAAAAAAAAAAGAAAAAAAAAAGAATCAATATTAAATATGTATACCAAAGTAATGTATAACAAAAAGTTGTTTATACAAATATATATATTTCATTTAATAATAGTGTTTTTGAAAAAATTCATATAGAAATGTATAATAAAAAATAAAAACAACAATAATAATTGTAAGAGAACCCCCATGCAGACTGAGATATATGTTAAGATATGCCACTGACAAAGATAAATTGCTATTGAAATTTGTCCATGTAGTTTTAAGACCCACTACGTTACAGCTGTAGCTTCATACAGAGCATTAAAACAAGTCTATGCCCTTAGGAAGTGACCTGTCAGGAGGAATAATGGCTGCCCGCAGCCTCTCCTGCAGAGATACTTGTTATTTGTCACCTGGATGTACCTCCTTGGCTCCTCTCCAACTCCCACATTAACTTAACCGACTCTCTTTATTCTTGCCATGATTTGACTTCAAACGCAGCAATAACTTACTCCAGTTGTCCCTCATTCCATACACTTTATGTACCGTCTAACTGTTAAATATTTTCCCTGTCCACTTTTGTGAATATCAAACCATCCCTGAACAGGTGGTCAGATTTACAGTATGACAAATCCTGTCGACAAGGTGATCACTGCATTCTGTTCATCAATAAAGAATTGCCTCTTATTGCAGTGGTAATAGATCATTTGGGTAATCACTAGTGGCTTCTTGTTTAAATATGATAATGGGATGGGTGTGGATCGCAATATGGTGAGCTGTCAGCTCTGATGGATGGCAAGGTTTGCTGTCAATATTTTCTCATGGCAAAAGATGAATGGTGAATTTAGCAATAGATCAACTATGAATCTGTGATCTCTGGTGTCTGTGGTGACAGCAGGGCTAATTTGATGCCTGAAATAATTCATTGACCATACGCCTCTGAGGACCAATGGATCCAGGTTAAGGGCATTGCATTAATTTATTAAATATACGGTACATATAGCAAAAGAAAGGGATCTGCAATAGCAATCTGAGTATTCATGCACAGCCTGTACTTAGTACACACAATGCTGAGCTTTTTATTTCTACCTGTATGCAACTTCAGCACATATGCATTATTCAGTAGGAATAGACTACACTGTCCCATTTATCAATTTCCATAAAATTCTTCAAACAAGTGAGTCTCCATGGCCAATACAATCATATTGTACAGTATTTGGCAGAAATGCAGGATAATGAATTCAAAAGAGAGTGCTTAAACACAGGTCAGTTCAGGTCATGCAAAAGACTACAGTCGTGAGTGGGGTGGTTGGCTAGATTTGGACAGATAACCGGAGAGTACAGTCTTCCTCCAACTATCAGAGCCAGACTCTGGGTATATTACACAAAACCATACATTAAAGGAGAGTATTGTAGAGGTCATCATAATTATAAATCCTGTCTCGTGAACACGTCATCATATTCCTCTGGTTTTGAAAGGTAGGCTATGCATATTATAAGCTGATAAACCCTATTTTATCAGGCAATGAAACTGAAATTATTTGTCGCTTTGGCATTTAGAGAAGAAATTGTCTAACTGCAGAGCCTTTCGATTCTTTTCAGTGCTGATTTATGGAGATGAATAATGTGAACAGATTCACTGAACACAGCAATTCACAATCACACCTTCTTATAGAAAGATAGGATTCCCTTATATGTGATCCTCAATTCCAGACAGGATCATAACTGCAAAATAAAACTTTTCTCTGTGTTGTGGCATCATATTTATTTACTAATAATTTGAAATGAAACAACTTTTAGGAAAAATCACGGTGAATCAACACCCTTCCACACACGAGTTTAATCTGTCTCTCAACACTGCACAGTGAAAGTGTCTAGCCACTTTTTAATCGACGTGTTTGGTGTGGAGGGACTCTGGTGCAATAATGGCAGCATAATGCATGCACCATGTTCCAGCGGCCCAAGGCACCAGCCATATGCCAGCCTTTATCTCAGGAGTGAGGCAGAAAGAGTCTGATCGATAGGGCATCTCTCACTCTGGGGAAATAAGTGGCTATGATTTCTTGCTGGAGCCACCATGCATTGAAAATCATGCTGAAGTCCACAAATTTCATCCCATCCCCCACTAAAAGAGCATTGTCGAAACATTCAGGATTCCCCTGTTCACTCATAATTGCCATCCTGACCTAATTAATTGAAATGAGCAGTCCATCTCACTGGATGTCTTCACTTAGGACCTTCTGCATATTTGTATGAAATCACTTGATGTTAAGGTTAAGATACTGAATTGCTCTGGGTTTCTCTGAGTTTTTCTTCATGAACTCATGACAGGTTTGACCTGGAAATCAATGCATGGTTTAATTTACTAGATCTGATCATTTATTTATGAAAATAAAAGGCCTGGAAAAGACAGTCAACAGGGTCCAGCATTGTTCGGGACCTCTGATGTTCATTCTGTTGATGAAACCAGTTCAAACTTTTTTCTACATGAGGGTAAGAGTAATAGCTGACAGAATTTTAATTAGAAGAATCATGCTGTCAGAAGTTTTTATATAGGTCAAAACATTCAAGTGGGAAAGGTGACCGGTGTTGAACGTGTCTAGCTTGACACAACATTTGTGTTAAATGTGTGCAAATGAAGCATTTGCCCAGAGGACACAGATATGGCCCTGCAGATCTATCGGAAACTCAGGCGGCACAATGCCTCATTTGCATTACAAGGACGCAGCTCCCTCCAGGCCATAAAGATGACAGAGTTGTGCTCCACACCCACACTCTTCTGATGAATAAATAATATTTCTCCACCTCACATCTGAATGATCAGAGTGTAAGTTCCTCAGGACGTAAATAGCCACGTAATGGAGCAACACATCTTACAGTAAGTATTTCTCTGTCAGGGGAAGAGGGTTGGGTCAGGTTGATAACAATAGTGGGAGGTTTGGGAAATCAGTGGAAGGGATCCTTAAGGTTTGCCCCTCAAGGCTTCGTTGAAAGTAAGACATGTCTCTTGAGGTTAAAATAAAATGATGTGTATCAAAGTGGAAAGTAAATGGTGTAGGTGAAAAGTATGAGTTTGTTGTACTTCTAAGCGTGGTGGAAAAAAATGTACAGAGACTTTACCTCTAAATGTATGTCAATATTCAGGTCTCCTGTGAGCTCATGCATTTTTGTGTAATATGTTTAGGTTTAACAATTGTGTCATTAAATAATAGTCTTACTTTCTGATAAGTTGATGTTTCTAGCCATTCATTTTGAGTTCTTAGATTTGGCAAAGTGGTAATGTCTGAGTGAGTATTATCTCTGCACATAGTCGCATCCATTTCCATTGGCTTGTTTGAGGACCGACCGCAAACACGATAAGCGTGCATTGTCTCATTGACAGGGTCAGCCAATCACGGTGCTTTTTTTTTGGTGGCTTTTTAACTTCATCCTCAGAGAAAATGTCCCTCTGTGAAAACTTTTCCAATTGCAACGTACAAAAATGAAGGCATAATTAATTCATTGGAAAGTTATTACTCGCAATAAAGCCCTTCAAAGTTATAACAAATGGTCTACAGCCAAGAGTGTAATGAAGTTTTGTGGTCATGTGCTGGGGAAAAAAAAAAGTGTGTATATATATGTAATGAAAATGTCAGCTTTAAGTAACTAATTAAAAGTATAGGGGAACAGAAGATGGCAAACTTCAGGAAAAAAATTTGTTCAAAAACAAGAACATTATAATGACTACACTGTACTCTCAAGTCATTCTAAAGTGTAATTATTGTAACTAATCTCAAGAGAATTACTGAGCTGTTGTACACACACACACACACACACACACACACACACACACACACACACACACACACATATATATATATATATATATATATATATATATATATATATTCACTTAATACTGTTAATGACGTGAAGTGTTGATAAAGATGTGCAAAGGAAACCCATGGCTTTCATTACGTATCGTGAGGAGAATTCACTGTACACTTGTATTCAGTGCAAACCCCTGCGAATTGCATTCAGCACAGTTTTTGGGGGCATGTTTGTTTCATTAACTGATTTGCATAATTCCTTTAGTGAATCGGTTACTAAAACAATGCAGACAGCACGTGAAAATAAACGACGCTATCAGTGAGGGCACGATTTATTCTGAATCCCTCCCTACAGGAACTACTTTTTCAAATGTTCACTCCGGTTTTGACAATTATTGAGCAGTTTTGAATATTGATTCTTGGAATTGAATTGACCTATTTCATTGTCAATCTCGGAGGTCCTCAAACAGTTATTTCCCCGTAGTCCAGTGTGTTATTGAAAACAAATCTCAAGAAAACACCCTGGAGATAAGGCTACATAGTTCAAAGCTTCACATCACTGTAAAAGACTGCTGCTCACCCTGCTCTGTAATAGCCAACTGGACAAACAGCACCTATAGTTTTTTTTTTTTTTTTTTTTGTCAGCAATTTATTGGTATCAGGGACGTGCACAGACATTTTGAGGGGCAGGGGCTCAAGTGAAATAAAGGACACTTCTCATAATTACATATTTTTTTTCTTATTTTAAAACAAAAAAAGTATATATATATATATTAACGCAACACTGACTTCCTTTTTAAAAAAAATAATAAAAAAAGTTAATTAATTTTATCTTCCTCAAACTCTAATTTTCAAAAGATGTCTACAAAATAATCAGTTCACACAGAAACCATGTACACATACACAATAACTGATGGTGACTGACAAGGATAGTTTCACATTTGAGGGAGGACTGTATCATCACCATCATCAAATAAAACCTTCAAAATCCACATTTAGATGGAGTTTGTTTTAAACCTAGGCTACTACACTTAAAAAAAAAAAATATTCTGTGGCTTAGTAAATATTTAACTTAATTAACTTAATGAGATCTCTGAAAATCTTACTTGATTGTTTGAGTTAAACTTACCAAAACAATTGAGTAAAAATTAAATAAAATTAAATAAAAGCCAATGTCATGTATGTATTTGTGGTTGTATGGAATACTATTTTATAAAGGTTTAGAGGAAATAAAAAAAAGTTCATACATAAAAAGTTAATTTATAAATATTGTTATTTTTAATGTTCAGTGTTAACTTATTTCTAATCAATTTTATTTATTAATGTACAGATGCAGTTACTCAGATTTACTACATTTTTTAGAGTGTAGCCTACCCCCCATCTGTTTGCATCTGTAGATTTAGATTTCTAAATTTCAGGGGGAAAGACACTTGATGTAAGTCATTAACTAACTGGGGACGTTCTTATTTTATTAACTTATTTTATTACATGGCTTGGTTGATCTCCAATGTAGAATGCGGTCTGTTATTTCTTGATAGGGGGGTTTGGGGGTCAATGAGCGCTTCAGAAATCCTGCTGGGATAAACGATTATTTTTTAAACGATTAATATAGCGATTATTTTTTCGATGCATCGATTAATCTAACAATTAATTTTTTCCGACCGATTTGATTTCGATTATCTCCCCATTAATTGACTACTAACAATTTATACATGTTGATTTACATATCTGAATGAAAAAAAAAAAAAAAAAAAAACATGAATTCCTTAACATTGCAATATATGTTTATTGCTCTTAAAATTATAAAATAAAAGACTGACTAAGAATGCATTACTTTGCACTTGTATAGAGATAGCATTCAATAAAACCTTGAAGCCTTGAAAACACATAGCTTACTGAAACAAGCTTACTGAACACATAGGGCCTAGCTTACTGAAAAAAAGTTCTTCTTTCAGATGAAAATAACAACTTGATGTCTAGCATTCAATAAAAAAGGTCACCCAAAATACTTGTTTAGAGCAATTGAAAGAATACAGTAACCAATGTAAACTTGAGGGCTTTAAGCTAATACAGAGAGTGCCCCCCCCCCCCCCCCCCAAAAAAAAAAATAAAAAAAAAATAAAAAATTAACAGTGGGAGCCAGCAGCCTGTCATGGAGAAAAAAAAAAAAAAAAAATATCTGAATGCTCCACATGAAACTTTGGCGTTCCGCCCTTTTTCTATCGCGTTTAATGATTTTAAATAATATGCACAAGGGAGAGAGAGAGCAAGAAGCGCTCGTGTTGTTTGAAGACTGTGAGTGCGCGCGCAGCCGGGGCTCTCTCTCTCGTACGCGCCCTGTCAGCAGGCACGTCCTGATTTTGCCAAGTCCGATGTGTTCCTAGGTCAACATATTTTGTTGACCCTGGAACAACATTTTACTCCAAAAATATATTCTTAACCATATCCCTACACCTAAACCTAACCTTAACCATGAGTAATCCCTAAAATCAGAGGAAATGATAGATGAATGACACTGATGTACAAGCACCAAACACTGATTTTAAGCATAAACTTCACAAAATCTATAAACTGGTTCTTCAAATCTGATTGGTTAATCACAATGTTGTTCCAGGGTCAACAACGATGTTGTCCCAGGAACATGTCTCACTTGGTAAAATCAGGTTAGCGTGTCAGCAGTCATTCTATTCTACATCACTCACCGATCAAATAAGGCTTTGACAGCCGCCAAAAAAAAAAAAAAAAAAAAAAGATCAATGCAGAAAAACCCTTGGATTGGTTATATAACGTTGGACAGAATGTTGATCCGGCCATCAAGTATATTCAGCGTACATAAGGTAAACGTTTTTCAGACGTTTTTTTAGAGAAATAAAAACAGGTCGACAAATCTATGCGCATATTTTACGTCCACGTCATCGATGACCTCGACGCGTTGTCCCAGCCCTACTCCTGACCTGATATTTAGATATACTATTCTTCAATAAATATATTTGTTTGACAGGGAAGCTGTGCGCAAACAGGAATTTATATTATTTTTTCAAAAAAAAAAAAAAAAAAAAAAAAAAGCACTTTCTCTCCTATAAGGATTGGTTCACACAGAATGTTGTTGTGTTCCACACGGTGCTAAACGCGATTCTAGATCAGTCGTTTGTGCCGTGACCAAGTTTTTAAGATGCTGTGTCAAATTAAATCAAGTTAAACTGTTAAACTCACTCATCGGTAATGCGTCTATCATTTTAAAAGCAAAGACACATTCTGAGAGTGCTTTTGGCAACTGCAATAAATCAAAATGATCAAAACTGATTAATTAAATTCTCAAGGACAAAGATTCTCCTCTACATTGCTCAATGCTGTGACCATTACCACCAGGTGCCATCCGCTGGAATCACTCTGCCTTCAACTAAGGTTTTTTTTTTTTGAGCTGTACATTCATCCAAAGCTAGAGAGCGCGCTGCAGCTCGCGTGCTGTGTGTGCTGTATGTCACTTCCGACACAGATGCGCACAGATTATGTTCTTTGCAGAACCCTGATCGTGTGTTAACATGACAACGAGCGCTGTTCATGTGTTCGCGGGGAACATGCAGGTTTGCTCACAACACCATCTACCCTAACTGTATGTTGTAAGCTGTTTTCACACTGTGATATTGTTTGACTTAAATTTCAAGTCAGAAATAATGCTACTATGCTACTAATTGATACAGAATATTTAAAATATAGAAATGATATGAGCAGAAATTACAAGGTTTTTCTAGTATTATTAATAATAAATAATATTAATAATAATAATAATAATAATAATAATAATATGTACATGATAAATAAAATATGTTAAAATACAGCAAACTGAAGATGTATTTACAGAAAATATCAATACTCTAATTTCTTTAGTATGTATAGATTATACATAATTACAGCTATTATTGGAATATACAGTCTAGGTGGGATTATTTATTTATTTATTTATTATTATTTTTATTTATTTTTTTGCTATCGATTTTTTCATTCATTGTTAAATGTAAGTATTACTGATTATGAAAATTCCTGAAAATTTACAAATACATTTTAAAAAGGAGCTTTTAAAATGGCATTGGACAATCTGGCACCTCAAAAACTTGAGTTATATTAGAATGCATCTTGCGATTTTAACACTGCTGGTGATTCTCAAAACTGTATTGTTCTGTTTGTTCAAGAACTGTAAGCTATTAGAAGGGTCCAGTCCTACCTTTATAAATTTTGCAGATACGTTTATCCAAAGTTTAGCTCCAACAACGATAAAAATGTCTCCACGATCTGCTTTTAAAGAAATATCGTAGTGTTGTGTTACAGAGCACATTCTATCAGCTGGAGTTCTGGCACCTCCATCTCAATATAACATTAACGTACAACACCACATGCATTCACATCAGTGTTCACTCTGTGGTAGAGTTACTCTCAAGGGACACTGCACTTTTTCACAGTCACAAAAGTATATTATTTGCATGTGCTTTAAAGCCTTGCCAGTGAAATGTTTTATTCAGACGTTGGTCTGACGTGAGCCTTTTCTGAGCGCATGCACCCGGCGCGCACACACTAAAAAACCTGTCAAACAGGCGCTTGATTACTGAACTAAGTTATCTTTTGCACTTACACTGTCAAAACACACAAGGTTTACATCAGAGGTGTCAAACTCAGTTCCTGGAGGACTGCAGCCCTGCAGAGTTTTGTTCCAACCCTGCTCCAACAAAGCATGCAGTTTTCAAATAAGCCTGTAGGACCTGATTAGTTGAATTATGTGTGTTTAATTAGGGTTGCATCTAAACTCTGCAGGGCTACGGCCCTCCAGGAGATTGACATCCCTGGTTTACATATAGATTAAGTTACTTATGTCTAAAATAAAAGTAAACAGTTAAGAGAAAAATGGATGCATGTCTGTATATTAGATGCGTGCAGGTCTTAACAGGACAGTATTAAACATGCTGCTGATTGTCATTAAATCCTAAAATGTAATTTCTGTCATTATTTACTCACTAACATGTCATCCCAAACATGTGTTAATTTCTGTCTTGTGCTGAACACAAAAGAAGATATTCTGAAGAATGTGGGTAACCAAACAGTTGCTGGTCCACATTTAAAATACTATGGAAGCCAATGGGGACTAGCAACTGTTTGTTTTTCACATTATCAAAAATAGCCTTTGTCTGCAGCAGAAGATAGAAAATCATTCAGGTTTAAAACAACTTTTGAGGGAGTAATACTAAGGCAGAAAGACAGATGACAGAATTTTTTTTTTTTTTTTGCTTGAACTATTCCTTTAAAGGGGGGGTGAAATACTCGTTTTCACTCAATATCCTGTTAATCTTGAGTACCTATAGAGTAGTACTGCATCCTTCATAACTCCAAAAAGTTTTTAGTTTTATTATATTCATAAGAGAAAGATAGTCTGTACCGATTTTTCCCGGAAAAACACGACCGGCTGGAGGCGTGACGTGTGGGCGGAGCTAAAGAATCACGAGGGCCAGTAGGCTTTTGCGTTGAAAGCGTTTGGAAGCTGTGACATTACCGTGAGGAAAAAAAAACATCCAAAACAAACCATGGCTTACAGTCAGATTCAGCCGTTTATTTATGATCCAGAATCAGATCCCGAGGCTGAAACTGAACGAGAGCAGCAGCAGCAACGACTCGCTCCGAGCGGGGCTCGAACCTGGGTCTCGGCATGGGAGGCGGACACACTAACAAGAAGGCAGAGATATTTGAAGCAGTTTTACTCACCGCTTGTGGTTCCAACACACGATCGTGACCCTTTTTCCTTGGGATTGCATCATCCTTAAGAAATAAACGATGTGCAAATCCGCCGTCAAACTGGGCCTTGTTTGTAAAACAAGCATCTTCAAAATGCAGGGAACAAACAAAAACACTTGCACAACTCCGTTGATGCTCTGTAAAAATAAACTCCATCCACTTGTCCCTTAATGCTGTTTTTTTGGTAATCTGTGCAGGGTTGTCTTGCCCTGGCAACCAAAAACACACTCCTTTTGTGACATTTCGCGACGCTCTCGCTCTGATCAGTGAAGTCTGTTGTGCTCTCAGTGCTCTGCTATACGGGAGCACGCGCTCTTCCGGCAGACGTGGCCTAGGACCCATACAAGGAAATTCCGCTCCATCTAACGTCACACAGAGCCATACTCGAAAAAAACTTTCCGAAATTTGTGACAAACCGGAAGGAGTATTTTTGGAACAAAAATACTCCTTCAAACGTACAACTTAATTTTTTAAACTTTGTCCATGTTTAGCATGGGAATTCAACTCTTTAACAGTGTAAAAAACTCAGTATGCATGAAATAGCATTTCACCCCCCCTTTAACGTTACTAAAACAACAACACACAAAGAGAAAAATCACTCACCACTCTTGACTGAATAACTTTAATACAGCTGATTTAATAGGAATCAGTCTATATAGTGTTTAATTTTTATATTTGTCCATTCAGTTTCTTGAATGCTCCTGCTAAATACACCTACTGTACTTGAAAATGAAGAACTGTTTGTTTTATTCGTATATATTATGTGTAGTTGTAATGTGTGTCTCTGTTCATATTTTTTATAACAATGATAAAACAATCTCAAAGATTTTTACCTTGAAAGGCTTTGTCTTTAGAATAGGGGATTTAATTTTCCTCTACTGCAAAAACAACTTAGTAACAAAATAGTAAAATAGTAAAACCAACATGACAGAGAATCATGATAAAATCATGAATTGTGATATTTAATAAATATAATTTTTATATAATCTTTTTTTTTTCCATATCCCCCACTCCAGCTCCGACCCTAATTAAACTAACTCGAGCTATCTATGTCTTCAGGATCAGTTGAAACTTCCAGGCATGTATGTTGGAACAGGTTACATCTAACTTTCGGAGGAAGGTGGTCCTCCTGGAGTGGAATCAGACGTCTCTGGCATTATGCTGTAGGCTTATAATGGGCCAAACCCTGATGTAAATATGCTCCATAGTTTTATCTTTCGTATGGTAAATAGTTTTCAGAAGAGATGGCTCTTGCTGCTGTGCCCTTTCTGTGGTCTACAAGGTTGCTGTAATTATGTATCACCAGGGATTGTTATTATTCATATTTGCTGCCATGAAAAATTGCTTCAGAACCACTTTCCGACCGAATGCAACAAGCGGCACAAATGAGTAAGTGCCTATCATCCCCACCATCGTCAAACACTCCAGAGGATTCTCTGCCTATCTTCACCCAAAAGAAGGTCAACACATAATAATTGTGTTCTCCAAATGGCCTGTTTAGTTCATTTGTTTAGTCTGACATCTGAAAGTTAAGGGTGACATTTGGTGTGTTAAAACAATAAATGATAGATTTATTTTACGCTTCATGGACTTTACTGCTCAAATACCATTTCATCAGCATGGAGACATTGTAAGCCGTAAACTGATGCACATTATTCTGAGTGCTGAGTTTTAGAAGTCCTTGATAGGGAGCGCTCCTTTAGGTGGACAAAAGCCTGCCATCAGTGAGCAATGCTAACTGCCTGAAGGCTTCTCATTGAGACACAGCAGCATTATGCTAAGTCTGCTTGCGGGAGAAAAAAGGAAAGGGAAAGAGAAAGGAGACTGAGAGAAGATTACAATTCTGCTCTGCAGCTGCGCAGAATTAATGCACTCGCGATTGGATTCAGTTGAGTCAAAGAAGAAAGCCCTTCACCAGGGCTTTGCTCGTATTTCATGTTGTCTCCCTTTGTGGCTGACATCAGTGAAAATTAATGCATTCAGAGATGTCCTGAGTGCTTAGCTAGTGATTGATAAGATGATGCAGCCGAGGAGGTTTGAATGCTACTCAGGGAACTGCTGTAATCCCAAGCACGTAACGTTTATTCCCTCTCTTTTCTGCCCCTCTTTTAAGGGATTAAACAAATGTTATTTATTCCCACTGCATTTCAGTTACTGCATTGGCTGGCAATAATTCTTGCATTAGCGGTCCCGCAGTTCATTTATTCCATTTGCGGTGAGGCCGGTCTGAATGTGTAAACATGAGGCGGTGTTCTGTGAAACCTCTCGCTTCTGTTCACAGAATGGCACTCAGATTTGTTTACAGCCTGGTGTTAATTGCATGCACACTGTAAAACTTTTGTGGTGAGTAAATCAGGGGCAGCAGCTCGATCCTGGCTTGTTTTGATACCTGTGTGTTTGGGTTGTATTGATTGCTAGGTCAGCTTTTAGCAGCAGGAAGATAAATGACCGTGAGCATCGTGAGGCCCACAGGTGTTTTAGCCACTGACGTGAATGATGCAGATTTTCGCTGATCGATACTAAACCTATGGTGGTTATGCCCCTATGACCCTGTCAGTAACAATTACATTTCAAAATCTGACCCGCACTGGCAAATAATGGATCATAGCAAGATATAGAGTTCAGAAGCACAACCTACGTAGCAGTTCGAAAACATTCTAAGCTATGCTTTCAATGCCTGTGAGGGTAGCAGGGACATGAAAATGAACATAAATGCGAGCTGTTTTCATGGCTCTCTGAAAATCATTATCATGCAAACTCTCAGTTTTGAGTGTGGACAGGTGTGAGTGTGACCTCTGCACTCGTGTTTAAAACACAAGAGCTCTCCTCTGCACATAAACACTTTAACAGCTTTTGTTAATCGCTTGCCAGATTCACACTTCACTGTTCACCGTGTTGCTGTTTCTCTTGCAAATTTATCCTAGAGCTCTGTTTAATTTGTTTCCGCAATTTTATTAGATCAGAAGAAAAGCCTAGATTAATTTCCAATACGGTAATTAATTAATATCAATAACATTTGTCTAGATCTAGCTAAAGGGATAACCAACTGAAAATCAAGATATTGTGCAATGCACATATTGATCACATCACTTGCTCACCAATAGATCCTCTGCAGCGAATGGGTGCCGTCAATGAGAGTCCAAACAGCTGATAGAAACATCACAGTAATCTACAAGTAATCAAGACGACTCCAGTCAATCAATTAATGCCTTGTAAAGCAAAAATCAGTGCCTTAGTAAGAAACAAATCCATCATTAAGTCATTTTCAAATTTAAATGGTTACTTCTGGCCAAAATACAAGTCCATAATCAACCATGGATTCCATCTAGTAAAAAGGTCCATCCCTTGTTGTGCTCTCACATCAAAATCCACTGACATATACAGTATTTGTTTAAAACTGTTTTCACTTGGTGTTTGATCTGTGTATATTCTTTCACCTGATTTAGACAATCAGCTTTATTGGAGACAGCAATATTATGGATAGAGGACGCATTTGAAAGGTTTTATGACTCCATTTTTATGGATTTTTTTTAATTAAAAATTTACGCTTGTTTATGCTTGTTGCTTACTGGATGCTATTATCAGCTGTTTGGACTCTGACTAAATAACCGCAGAGAATCAATTGGTTGAGAAAGTGATGTACCGGTAATTCCTTTTACACAATTTATTCTGTTCTGTTTAACTAATTAAACCAGGAAATCAGGATTTATATATATATATATATATATATATATATATATATATATATATATATATATATATATATATATATATATATATAAATCCTGATTTCCTGGTTTAATTAGTTAAACAGAGATTGTGAGATAGTTAGTTGACTTATTTATTGTGATCGTCCTCCAATGTGTAAACATCTTCAACATACTCCAAAGACTTGGACAGAGGAGCATGATAGAATAACAAGCACTGATGCATATGCAAATGACCCAGGAATGCAGAGCTTATGAAATGTTAGCTTCTCCCACATCGTCATGGTGATGCATATGATCCCACTGGAGTGTTCGAGTCATATCGCCTTCTTTTCTTTTGTTCTTATCTGTAGTCTACATACTTCATGTGCATGTCTGTCTTTTAGGGTATAAAATGGTGATATGTAAAACAGCTTTCATGAGTGAGTGGGTGGGAAGGAGAGGGCAAAATCTTTCATGATATGTAGTTTGTTCTTATCTTCAAATTATAGTGTTGAACCTAGCTGAAGCTGTACATCTGACAGAGTGCTGTTTTGTTTACGTCTGTGGAGCGAATGGATGCCAGAGTGGATTTTCCTCACCATGCCCTTTGAGCATAACAGAGTAAAGGGCATGAGAGGAAGGACACGTTCATTTCAGGGACGGAATAACAAGGCTAGATGAATGCCACTGTGTCTTCAGAACACAGCATCTCTCTTCAGTAAATGCGTTTCTTTGTAGAGCCTATTCAGCTTGCTTCAGAAAACCAACGGCATCATAGCAACAGGCCTATGGATGGCAGATGAGAGGAGAGAGAACAATCGATGGCAGACACAAAGCTAGGTGCATAGACTTAGTTTGCTTTTCACAGGCAGCCTTTCACAGGCAGCCTGTCAGTAGTGAGAGTGAGTTTAGCAGGGACCTGTTGTAAAAAAAAAAAATGGTGTCTCACTGTGAATGTCAAAGACAAGCTATTTAAAAAAAACAGGGTTTGTGCTCAACTTTGTTAGAAATTACCTATGCACACTTTATATTCGGTGGCCTTAATTACTATATACTTACAATTACATTTATAATTACACTGTTGACCCATCCCTTTCTCCTTAACCCACCCTTAAACCTACCCATACTACAAAATGTACCTAACCGTACCCGCATCCCACCTCAATAGCAGTGAAAATGTTTTACAATATAGTATGAACACAATACAGCAAGTACATTGCAAGTACTTTTTGATGTACGTATATAGTAGTTAGGCCACCTAAAGTGGGATCAACATTTGTAATTTGCTGAGATACAATTAACACTCTTAAATGCATAGTTTGCACAAAAAATTAGCATTCTGTAAGTTACTCACTAATAGGCAAAGCCAATATCTGTGGCAATCTCAGTATCAAAGCTGTGTCTGTTTGCATTAAATCTGGAATCCGACGGGGGTTATACCATAAAAACACCAGATTAGATGGGAAGCCCTTGGATAAAAGCGTCAGCTAAATGCATCAATTTAATATATATATATATATATATATACAGTGGGGCGAAAGTTTGGGCACCCTTTGCAGAATCTGTGAAAATGCGAGTAATTTTCAAAAAATAAGAGAGATCATACTAAATGCATGTTTTTTTTTATAAAGACAGTCGAGAATCATCAGGTAACAGAACACAGTATTAAGAACCAAGGGTTCCCAAACTTTTGAGTGGGGTTATTTTAATAATTTCAGCAATTTTTTTGTCTTGTGAACTAAATGTTAATATCTTTTATGTACAATATCTTACTCAAGACAGTACTAAATAAAATATAACATTCATTTAGTATGATCTCTCTTATTTTTTGAAAATTACTCGCATTTTCACAGATTCTGCAAAGGGTGCCCAAACTTTCGAGCCCCACTGTACATATATATATATATATATATATATATATATATATATATATATATATATATATATATATATATATATATATATATATAGTAAATATAAATATATATATAATAATATTTATTATATATATATATATATATATATATATATATATATATATATATATATATATATATATATATATATAAAATAATATTTATTATATATATATATAATTATTTTTTTTATTTTATTTTATTTTTTTCATTTTTAAGCCATTATCCATGCCTTTTCAAATAAGGTATTCGGCTTTGGGCACATCCCAATTACTTACCCTCATGTTGTTCTAAAGCCGTAAAACAAAACAAAAAACAAAAAACAAAACAAAAAAAAAAAATATATATATATATATATATATATATATATATATATATATATTTATATATATATATATATATATATTTAGTATATTAGAAACAAAAGGGTTAGTGGATCCCATTTCCTTTCCTTTCATGGACAAAAATATTCTTTTGATTATCTTCCTTTGTGTTCTGTCAGAACAGTCATGCGGGTTTAGGATGATGCGTAAATGAAAACAGGTTATTTTTATTTAAAAAATTTTGGTTGAACTATCACTTTAGCCATTGCAAACATTGCATGTTTATTTTTCAGGGATAATTAAACCAAAAACAAGGACATTCATTTAAAAGCTCATAGCATACATGCTGTTCCTGAGATAGTGTATCACAGTAGTTTACGTCATTAGTCTTTCTTTTCAAGGAGGAATAATTCTAAATGATTTGGGCTTATTGGGTCACATTGTATTGTGTGTACAGAGGTGCCATTTTTACCTCACAAAGACACAGCTGCTTTCAGAGACCCTTTTCAGGAATTATGAGTCAAAATGGCCCCTCTAAAGGCACTAGAAGCACATAACGGTTCTCTTCAGCTGTTACCCAGCAACAGAGAGTGATAAGAGCACACTGTCCATTTAGAATGACTGAACAGAGCATATAGTGAGCAGAATACGCTGTTATTGATAATTCATGTAACCCTTTGGCGTATATGCTGAAACTGTTGCTCCCAGTGGAGCGGCGTTGTTGTAGAGCACAGCGGCTCAAACGAGAGCTCTTGACACAGCCCAGGGATTTGTTGTAAGCCATTGCATATTCACAGAATCAACTCAAGGTTTTTATCCATCCTCATACAAAGTCTGGGTAACAAAGGCAGGCTGAGCCACCCTGCTTTGAAGCCTGTTTCATTTAGTGCCATTCTTCAGCCACCGCACGCGTCGTCCATTTAAATGCACTGGCATTGTTCTCCACAATGTCAGCTGCATTTTGATCAGGGTCATGATGCAAAAAAAATTTCTCATCTGAAAGCTGCCCAAGAGGTGAAACAAACAAAACAGAGTGTAAAAAATGAGGAGATGGTTGCTGTCGTGATGTGAAACCTCATGCTAGGGCCTGTTTTGCATTTTAATTGTTTGTTCTTTTGCACTATATGAGGTAATATTTAGTAGGATGCATTTTCAACACACGTTACGACATTTCAGAAGCATTTCAGTGTGTTATATGGTATCTCATCTCAATTGTTTTCTTTCTTTTGAACTTTTTGATTCAAAACTTTTTATATGCTTTGATTACAATAGTATGGAAGCCATTAGTCAAATGATCGGTAGAGCCACAAATGATTTCTCTTTATGCCCCATTCCAGTGTTTCAGACCAGTGGGCGCCTAACTGTACCCAGAACTCTCCACAAGAGAGAAATTTCTCCCACTGAGTGTTGAGGTTGTGCCAGCATAATTAGTCCCCCATGCACTCTCCTCTAACTTGAGTGAGACATGCAAGAGACTTTCTTTGTTGCTTATAGTGGCTGAGCATTAGCCCTGGAAAAGAATGCAACAAATGCTTCTTTTTTATTACTTATTTATTTAGCAAGAGATGTTTTAAAGTAGATGAAGCGTGCTTGTTGGATTTAAGAGAAACTGGTCCAAGTTCCCGATACTAAAAGATGGAGCTGGTAAGTAAAGCAGTTACATCCTCGTGGAGGTCTCCCCATCAACTTGGCAAATCTCCAGTCCAGCTAGACTTGCACCATCCTAAAAAAATAATAATGATTTCCATGCTGTGCATATTCTGCTTTTGTTTCTGCATAGTTGGTGCAACAAAAACCAGTCGTGCATTTTATTTTGCTTACTCTTTATTTAAATGCATTTGCATTTATTAGATAAAAGAGCATTGATTGTAAAAAACCAAGTCATGATCGACTTAAAAACTGAAAATTGATAGTCTTGAATAGCAGTGAAGTTATTAGTTTTGTTATTTTTCAGTCTTTGTTTTTGAAACAACAATAAATTAGCAATTAATCTAGAATACACTGATGAGGTAAGAACGCAAAACTCTTGGTTTATTATTAAGTGACATATCATTATTATGGACATCATTTCTGTCATCTGTCTTCAGTGCTAATATCATCATCATTATCTTGATGTATTTTTTTTATGTCATATGGCCAGAATAGAGATATGAGTGAGAAAAATGTGAAAAAACTAGTGATATAGTGGCCGTTAAGATTGTGTGTGAGGGAGTCTTCCTGCGAAAGGGGCTATGATGTGACCCTCGGCGTGTCTGGATGAGAATGGATTTGAGTATATGATATTGGATGGCAGCTCTCAGGTGCTTAGATATAGTCTGTCAGCCTTGATGAATGAGACCGTATATTCCTCTTGGAAAAGCTTGAAA
The DNA here is from genome assembly GCF_023724105.1 of Carassius gibelio. Lineage (NCBI taxonomy): Eukaryota > Metazoa > Chordata > Actinopteri > Cypriniformes > Cyprinidae > Carassius > Carassius gibelio. The sequence goes on along the minus strand of NC_068402.1, from coordinate 22,052,075 downwards.
CACTAGACCAGATTACCAGATTACTAGCAGTCTGTTTCAGGTCTGTTTTCGCACCTGCTGCTAAACCATCACGGATATCTGGTGTTTTGTACCATCGTTCTGATCATGAACAACCAGACTGTGTTTTGGTGTTTTTCTTTAGAAACACATTTGTGTGATACTGGCAGTGGCGTGAGCATCTGTGATGCTCAAAGATAACTCTAAAATGCATAATTTTGACAAATGAATAAATATTACAAGCACTTCATTGTTTTGGTGCTAAGAACAGTCTCTAAATGCCACTCAAAGTAAAACCCTCATAGACTGTTTAGTATCTAGACAATATGCAATCCAGAAAATGGAGTTGGATCTGAGTGGTGCAAGGTTTTGAAGAACCCATTTCTCATCTGCCACCGTAATGTCTACCAATTGGTTTTGCACAAGTCTGGTAAGGTTTTTTTTTTTTATGACATACAATCTCTCATATTACAGAATAAAAGGACTAATATGTTTCTGGGAAGCTGTGGATCTAGTTGATATAATCATCTGGAAATCAAAGTTAGTTTGATAATGGCTTGCAAATCTGGAAATACCAGATGGATGTCCAGATGATCACCAATGGATGTCCAGATGATCACTGAAACACATTCAGCAGAGCTCCAAACTGCGATTAAAACGGTTGCATTTGCAACCAAAATCATTTAGATTTTGAGTTAAGTTTTTGCTGAGGTTGACACTGGCAACTAGGCAACTAGGCCTACGTATTTACAAGTTTACAAGTTATAACTAGGTTATAACAAATTTTTGCATGTAATGTATTTTTTCGATTTTTGCGATCACGTCTTTTGTTATGTTCGCGTATTAAACTGAGATGATGCGCATCAACGTTATAGTTGAAAAAAGAGTTTCAAACTGTCCTCATCTCACACACACCTGAGAAACACAGCTCAGTTGAGCAGTTTGAGATAGAGGAGACGTAAGCCGTGAAAGTGAGAAAAAGCAGCATCTATTTTGTGCACAACTTGAACACACTACAACAGGTAAAGCTGTCAGCTGTGTGGATATTGGCAATATTGTTAACAATTCTCGTTTATAATCATTAATAAAACGGCTTCTTCTTAACAAGATTTTAGGTCTATGCTGTGTTCTTTTAATGCGTGAACTTCATTATTTGAAGCGCACTTGCCATCCAGTAATCTCGAAAAAGCTTTGTGTTTTGTTACGTTTTAATAAACAAAGTATCAGCTTTAAAATTATTCAAAATTCATAATGAAATAGAAACAATAGAGACAGTTTTTTGTTTCTATTTAATGCGGCAGGCGCAACCGCTTTAGCGCCTCAGTTCAAGCAACAAATAACCCATTTAATCTTTCTCTTTACTACTATAGTACATAATGAACATGAATACATATCAAAAGGTAGGCTATTTTATAAGAGAGCCTACAGTACAACTTCAGTAAATGTCTCGTTTAAAAGCATTTAGTGTTTCAAGTATTTTTATTAATTAAGACTAAAAGTGTGAAAGACATAACCTCTTAAAAATAAAGGCGCTTACAAGGTTCTTCACCAAAACCATTTTTGGTTCCACAAAGAACCATTCAGTCAAAGGTTCTTTGAAAAACTATCTCTTTCTCAACCTTTTATAATCTGAAGAACCTTATTTCGCCAACAAAAAACCTTTTGTTAAATGTAAAGGTTATTCAGATGTTAAATGTTCTTTATGAAACCATTTTGACAAAAAAAAAAAAAAAAAAAAAGGTTATTCTATAAAGCAATAATATTTTTAGAGTGTATTTGGGTTAACTGAGGAACTACACTCAGTGGCCAAGTGATGCTTAAGGTCCATGATACTGGTACAGATCATGAACATTTCTTTGTGACTGTATATTTCAAGTTGGAAAAGACATTTATTTCCCATTTTAAGTTAACCTTAGTTCCCAGGTCATCTACAAGAAAATATGAGAAATAAACGCATGACAGATTTAAATGTAGTAATAATAATAATAATAATAATAATAATAATAATAATAATAATTAAAACACGTTTATTCTGTGGCACCTATACAATATTTGGCACATTTTTTTCTCATGGGATCCAATGGCTCTTTACGCGATTTATTTAGAGCCCTGTTCAGCATGTTCCCAACTGCACATCTATGCTTTCCTGCTGCTCTGTGTTCTCTGATTGCCAGTTTTTTTTTTTTTTTTTTTTATATCGTGTCCGTGCAAATACATCTGTAATCCCACATTCACCAATGACTTTGCATAGCCAAAATCATTTGAAATGTGTGTTATATTCAGTGTTTAATATGCTTTTAAGGGCCCCGAAGACAATGTAGAAAAAAATAAATAAAAAAAAACGATTCAATCTTGCTTTACTTGGTTTCTCCCGCATTGAAAAAAAGAAAGAAAAAAAGAATGAAATTGATTAGTATCTTGACAGGTGGGGATGGATTTGCCATCTAACATCAAAGAATAGATTAAGCATACTTCCCTCTCAAATTACATTCACATATTTCAAATATGTATGAGGAACATTATGGCTTATGAGATTATTTTTCACACTGACCTCATTGCCTTTGCTCACACCCAATCTCATTTGGGCTGAAAAGTGAAATTGAGTTGTTGGATGAATCAGCCTCATTGTGGGACACACAATGGCCGATTCTGGGCAACATCAAAATGCCAAATCAATTCACAAAGAATCTTGGAGGGTCTGTCTTGAATAATGGCAGCCAGCACAGAGGATTTCAAACAAGACATGAAACACTTCAGCATATGGATTAATATTAATGTTTACTCATTTAAAACATTGAAAATCTATTTATTCCAGGATGGAAGTATTATTCTGAGCCAGAGAAATATACCACATCAGCTTGCTGGTAAAGTCTGAGTTGCTGGTTAGAGGTCAGTCTATGGATTCAATGTCTTTGAGCAAATGTGGATTCATGTAAAGATGGATAGTGGCCCCAGAGACCTGGAAGCCTCTTAGCTGGATGTTCTTGACAGCACAGTCCTCTCCTGTAACCTTGTTCTCTCATCTGCACTCAAGCGAGCCTCCATGGCAGAAGAGTTTTAATGACCCATGCCACTTCAGAGGCCGCACGGCCCGCTATAGGGTGGAGATCAAAAGGCCAGCGTTTACCTGTTTCTCCCCCTCTCTCCTTTGTTGTGGGATGAAAATTTCGACAGAAATCAGAACCAGATCAAAGCATCTCTGTCTGCTCATTAACTTTGGTTGAATTTGGAGCGTATGAAGGAGAAGAGCATTATAAATGGTGCTGAAAGGCAACTGCTGAGAAGTGAAATCCCTGTGCTCCCGAAACGGAATCAAACCTGTATGCAATGCCAGATTGTTTTTGAATCATGAGCAGCATTTTTCTACGGTGCGCCCTATTAATACCTGTAGTACTGACTCAATTTTAAACAGAATTGTTGAACACTTTTGAGCATTTTCACCACCATTAAAAAGTTTAGGTTCCACACAATTTTTATTATTATTTAATTATTTTCATTCATTTATTTATTTTATATCTTTTTTTTAGATATTGTCTCCTATGCCTCTTAATAAAGCCTCATTAAATGATGTTTTATTAACAAAGATCGGGAGAAGCACGATCAGATAATTAACACAGGTGGAGAGCACTCAGCAATCAATGGTAAGAGGTATATATACAGCAGTCTCACCTCAATTCATTTGACAGTCTAGCAGCATCCCGCTACCACCCCTATCCACACTTCTAGTCCTAAACCACTTACATAAGGTAGGGGGGAGTACTCTGGGTTCGGGCCGAACTCCGAGCTCAGAGCCCTCCCTCCGGACAGCACGCCAAATACGCATTAAACTTTACCCTCCCAATTGTATGTAAGTGTGAACTCGTGAATTGAAAATACAGTAAAATAGTAATATTGTTAAATATTTATTACAATTACAGTGTTCGATTTTAATACATTTTAAATCATAATTTATTTATGTGATGGCAAAGCAGAATGTTTAGCAGTCTTCTGTCCATAAAAAAAAGGAGGTGGGCTAGTATGCACTTAACCTGCCCTAGATAGATAGATAGATAGATAGATAGATAGATAGATAGATAGATAGATAGATAGATAGATAGATAGATAGATAGATAGATAGATAGATAGATAGATAGATAGATAGATAAAAAAAATGCTCACTTGGTCAAATATTTTTTTTGTTTAATTATTACATAAACTAATTTTATTTCCCACTAGATAGCTATTTGCAGTTTGTTTAGTTGTATTATTTGTTGTGAAACCTTGACTGAGAAAAGCCTTGTATTGGTCTTAAATTAAAATATCACGAGCACAAAAATATTTTCTTAGCTTTTTAAGCATATGACACTAATCATTTAATGATCAATTCGTTTTAATGCTCTGGCTGTAGAATCAGAGCTATTGAGCTACTAAGATCATTATTCTTGTCTTTCATGTCCAGGTTACATGTTATATTGTTTGTGTCTCTTCAGGCGATATCTTGTAGTGTCTAGTTTGAAATCTCTAAAGGCCACAAATCAGCAAAACCAAACTGTTAATATTTTCATATCACAGTTTTGAGTTGATCTGCTGCTTTATTTTTTATATTTATTTTTTTTTTTATTTTTTTTTTAGCTTTAAGCCATATTTTTAGGAGGTGAAAATGTATTTGTGTTCCATGTCTTTTGCCACATTGGTAGTTCCTAATCAGATGAGACACAGACGCACCAGTCCTCTAGTGTTAAAACGAAAGCCCTAAAAGTGACGAGGAAACTCATTAGCACTGGGCTTCTGTAACTGATAAGTTTACATCAGAAAGATAATGCAGTGTGGACTTCATTAGCTTCAGGACTAGAGGGAGACTTTCTCTTTCTGGTATCTCTTTAACCTGCTTCACAAAAAGCTTTATTGACGGCCTCCTGTTAATAAAAGAAAAAAAAGTAAACTGTCTTTCTAAATAGCATTTTTAAACTATGTGTACTTTTTATTGTCTTTTTTTTTCTCAAAATGTTTACGTTTATGTTGACTTTTTTTTTTCATTGACTTTTCATTGATAGATCACACATGAATATGTGCCGTATGTTAGATTCTGGTTAAATATATATTTTCAAACTGTTTAAATATTATTTTTGATGGAATGCTGCTGCACTGACTATTATACTCAACACTGACATGCAGTTTAAACTAATGATGTCATTTACCAATATTTTTAAATCACCATAGTTTACACCCGTTCTTGAGTTTGTTCTTTTTTTTTTTAAGTTTCAGGTTTACTGACTCCTAGAAACAAAGCTTTCTGGGCACTGAGCAGTTAAACATATGACATGCTGTATATCAGGTTGTCCGCTGGGCCTTAAAAAGTCTTAAAATGTTTAAAATAACATTTTCCTAATAAGGCATTAAGAAGTTTTAAAGTTGTCTTAAATTCGGATTTGATGGGTCTTAAATAGTTTTGGTCACATTACCGCTAAAATGTCTTCAGTTTGACGGACGTAATGACTGTTTACAATCATCGGACTGACCGTAGATTTATTTTTATTTTTTTATCCCCGTGGTAGTTACTTCATCATGATGTAGTAGCAGAATAAAGGTTGAATTACCTTCTTAATGCTGTCAATAATAATAATGACAATAATACAGTGGATCACCCTTCTAGCAAGTTTAAAAAGTTTTTTTTTTCTTTTTTTTTTTTTCTTATCTGAACAAACAAATAGCCTGATTAAAACTTAAGTGAAAAAAAAAAAAAAAAAAAAGTAAAATAAATAAATAAAAATTAAATCAGTGAAGTATCAAAATGTGAGCATGATTCTTCTTATTTTATTAGCCTACATTCAATGTAGACAGAGATTGATAATGGATGATGTATTTCTGGTATCGAGGTCATGCTTTTGATGCTCACTTGTCTCGTTGTAAGGGACTTGACGTAAATGAGCGTAACAACACACTGAGGTAAAATTGTAAATGATATAGTTAAGTAACATATAAAGAAAGGGTCAAAGTACGCACATCCAAAAAAGTCTTGGCCAGGTGCAAGATCAAAAGGTACATCAAGTAATAGAAAATGGGTATTTTTTGATATTGTGGTTGTATTTAAATGTGGTTGTCTTGTTTTAAATGTAATGTCCTATAGCTGTTCACATGATTGACTTTGATTGCTACAAGTGTCATCATCTGGAACTCTTTTTTAACCTGACTACTTATTGAGCTATTGCTTTTGCTTGTATGTGTGTTTGCCTGACAAAGGTCTTTCACCGAAATGTTGCTATAGTTAAGTAACATACCATGAAATGTGAGCTATTTTGCTCAATATTCTCTCAACGCAAAAACTAAACAAAAATAGCAACAACATAAAAAACACCCAGAGTGCACATTATGTCAATTCTAGTGCGCGTGCACATTTAGAGTGTGCACTTTCACTACATGATTCAGTCTTTTAAAAAACGTTCAAAATTATCACAAAATACATGGGGGGCAGAAAATGTGTATATTTATACCAATTCAAGAACACTGCCTTATTTTCTCCAAAAATGACCACATATAAATGTGATATTATTATTATTTCTTTAATAGCAGTTTAATAAACTACCAGTTTTATTAAGATAATTAAGTTTTAGACAATTTATTGGCTGTTTTTGCAATATTTCACCCAGCGCTTGAAGTGGGCCAGTACACAGCACTTCTGTATTTTAGCCTTTAGAGCTCCTGACATGTTGTCAGTACTCAGAGTAAGTGTCTGGGTCTGGGTGATCATATGATCTCAAATATGATCAGAAAGGACAATATATAAATCACACTACCCAAGCAGGATCACCTCTCATCTCGACCGATCATGTGAATGAATCCATGCTTAGAGTGTGATGCACGAGAGCATGTCAGGGAAGACACGCAGAGTAGAATAATAATAATTAATAATTGATTACTAATTTGAATCAGCACTTTATTATGAAAATAATATATTAATATGAAAAGAAGCAGGCTTTTGTGATCACATCATTTTAAACCCTGGAAAGTCTAAGGATTCAGTAAACAAATTCAAACACTAAGTTTAAAACAGTGCAAATGCAGAAAAATGTGACCATTTCATCAGCGATTTTTTTCAGTGTGTTTTTGTTTTTTTTTCCACTTCCGGTGTTCTGTCGATTTGTCCTACCCTGTCATATTTTCCAACTTCCCACTAAAACAGTTGGTAGTACAATTCGACAACGAAAATTTTTACTGTAAAGTTAAGGTTTTTTTACATCTACACCTACCACAACCCTAAACCTACCCTTACAGCACTGCAAATACAATAATTATGTGTTATGTGTCGCGGTTGTAGCTAGAAGGGATACAGCTATAGGAAACCAACAATAAATATTATTTTCTACCAATTAGATTACATATTTATTAAAGTCTACACCTGCCCCAACCCTAAACCTACCCTTACAGTAATGCAGATACATTAAATATTGTTGTTTAGCATGAGAAAAAGGACACAATATTTATGTGTGCATGCAGTAAATCCTGGTAGGAAAATCTGACAGGATAGGATAAAATGTCAGGACACCAGCACTGAATTCCCCAACAAAAATAATTTCAAACACAGCCACGGCACTGTTTTGCATCTTTGATCAACATGACAGGGTTTTGTTCCTGAATGAATCAACTGTTTATAATTATTTGGTTGAATTGCAATGACTTACTTATTAACAGTGACTTGCTGCCACCTACAGGCAGTTTTAATTTCATATTTAAAGTAACTTTTTTTTTTAACATTTCAAATGATCAGTATTCAATGTTTTATGTTTAATACATCAAAACATTATTTATGCATTTGTAACAGCAGGTTAACTGCATTCATGTTCTGCATTAAACAGTGTGTAAATACGTTTAAATGCCATTTCATGAGCAGCTTATGTCTGTATGGCCAAAGATTTGTTTTATTGATAATTATTTAATTTGCTTGTTAACAGCCCAAATGTCTCATTATTCCAATTCAATGATTAAATGTACGAATTTGACTCAAAAGATAATTCACACTTTTAGGAAAAAGTAAAAAAGGTCATATGGTATTTTAGAGTGTCCTAATATTGTGTTGGAGTCCACCACAACAGGTTTAAATGCATCTGAAGTCAGAAAACATTGTACTTTTATTAGAAAATACATTTAAAGGTCCTGTTCTTTGTGATGTTTCAAACTTTAGTTAGTGTGTAATGTTGTTGTTAGAGTATAAATGATATCTGTAAAATTCTAAAGCTCAAAGTTCAATGCCAAGTGGAATATTTTATTTAAGATAATTTGCCTACAACGAACAACCCCTTTGGACTACATCCTTCTACTTCCTGCAGTAATGACATCACTAGAACAGTTTTTTGACTTTTTAAGTTTTTTTTAACCTCCGCCCACAGGAATACACAACAAAGGGGGCGTGGCCTTGTTGCGCTCCGACAGAGAAGAAGAAGAGTTGCGCTTGTGTTTGTCGCCATGTCGTCGAAACACTGTTATTTTCATCTCGGACTCCAATCACCTTTGTTTGGCCTTCCCAGGCACACTGTACTTGGAAATCAATAGTTACAATTTATGTTTAACTCAGTTCCTGAAAATTATAATCCACATGTAAAACTATGTGCAGCACATTTTGATGAGGACAGCTTCTCAATCTCAATTGGTTTAAAGGGTTAGTTCACCCAATAATCAAAATTATGTAATTAATAACTCACCCTCAAGTCGTTCCAAACCCGTGAGACCTCCGTTTATCTTTGAAACACAGTTTAAGATATTTTAGATTTAGTCTGAGAGCTTTCTGACCCTCCATTGAAGCTGTGTGTACAGTATACTGCCCATGTCCAGAAAGGTAAGAAAAACATCATCAAAGTAGTCCATATGACATCAGAGTGCCACTTAGAATTTTTTGAAGCATCGAAAACACATTTTTTTTCAAAAATAGCAAAAAAAAAAAAATATATATATATATAAATATGAATATATATATATATATATATATATATATATGAACAAGTCAGTCTTTTGTTCATTATCTGGCTCGACTCGGTGTTCATCTTCACAGCAGTTCAGTCTGTGTACTGTTTGAGTGCATGAATTACTCCGGGATATTGGTTTGTTTGAACTCAGAGGGAGTGTCAGCCACATTAAAAAAGTTAACAGCTTAAGTCATTTGTGGATTAATGCGTATTGGAGACGCGAACCGTTTAAAACTATTCAGTTCGATTTGGTGAACTGGTTCAAGAAGATCCGGTTACATCGAATGATTCGTTTGCGAACCGGATAATCACAAACTGCTTTGTTTTGAACTCTCTCACAACAGACATGGAAGAGAAGAAAATGCTGAATAAAGTCGTAGATATATATATATATATATATATATATATATATATATATATATATATATATATATATATGCAGATTTAATTAGGTAAAAGCTGATAGAACATTGAAGAAAATATTGGTTCAGAATAAATTGTTTACTCCACCAAAAAATCTGCTGATATGAAAAGTTTTTGTATGCTTTTTAATTTAAATGCATTACATATTACATACATGTTATGCTGTGTGAATAGATTGGATATAGATTTGTATTTGTCACAATCTAAACATATTGTGATTCCCGCTCAACTTTAACAGCTTTTTCGGTGGGGAGGCACCCACAGTGTGACTTCTCAAAGTTGCGAACAATTTCATTTCCTCGGTATTCTAATGACCTGAGGCTTCTTCATCTACAGCTTTACAGTCACTGAGATCCTAGCCAACTGCTCATCAATTTGTCTTATCTCTGCTTCCATTCCTTGCCAGTGCTCAGTAGGTGGAATAAATTACTACCAGCCAACATAAAATGAAATAACCAAGTCTCTTACTCACAAACATACACTTTCCTTTGGTGCTACTGAATGATAACAGAGGGGATAGACTGAGATAGAGATCCAAGCTCAACATTTTCACTGAAACTTCTAAGCCACTTCATTTCTCTCTCGCTCTCCTTCTTAGTAGCAATGACACCTTGTAATACCTAGCAGATAATTGCTAGCGGGACCCTACCTGTAATGATTATTCTTCACAGGAAACGAATGACACTCTCGGCCCTGATGTTTCAACTGAATGACAGCTAAATTGGCAGTAGCCAGTGAAGTTCAGAAGTTCAGATATACCCGTGTGTTACCAGGGGAAATCTGGAAAAGTAATTAGGAGCGTAATAACCAAATGAATGTATTACTTGGAAAAGTGGCTGCTGGTCCAATTTGTTATATATACATATTTGTAAAAAAAAAAAAAAAAAAAAAAAAAAAAATATATATATATATATATATATATATATATATATATATATATATATATATATATATATATATATATATATATATATATATATTCTTACTATCCATTTTTACATAATAATTGCAGTTTGAAAACGTCTAGGCAGAAAAAAATAAATAGCACACACACACGTACACACACGTGTGTGTGTGTGTGTATTATTATTATTTTCTGCTTAAACGTTTTCAAACTGCAATTATTATGTAAAAATAGATAGTAAGAATACTGTGTTAAGTTTGCTAATCCCACAGGCACATATGAAACAAAATAGAAACATAAAAAATAGGATAGACTCTTACAAAAACAATAAAAGCACATACATATAATTCTCATAGCATTTATGAGCAGTAATTATTCTGTACTTGGAGCACATCAGAATGTCATTGTGTGTGTGTGTGTGTGTGTGTGTGAGTGAGTGTTTCAAGAGGGCCCTGTTTTCTGAACGCTTTAAACAGCTTATCTAGTGTGCTTTTAAGATGGATTACAGTTGTGGGTTAGGGCTGATTTCCTCCTCCTGTGTGACTCCAGGGCTCCAGTCTGGCTGTGAAACAGAGAGGAACTCTCTCACACACACACACGCACACATGGCTGTGTCCACAAAAGCCTCGCTCACTTTTCTCAAAGCAGTCGAGGTGCTTTAACAAACAGAAGGGCTGGTAATTTAGAGTGAAAATAAATGCAAGAACAGGCTGTGTGTATAAATGAGATCTCTCTCTTTAGTCTCCAGATACTGCTCTTGCCGTTAGCGCTATAAACACTGATGGTGTCACTGAAGCAAGGCAGTCATTAAAATGTTCAAAAAAAGGGTGAAGGTTAAGTGGATGCCTATGTTATCTCAGTCAATGAATTTTAATTCTCGGCGCAAAATTATAGACCAGCCAATTAAATGTGCAATGAGGACAAATATTATAAAGGCTTGAGCTTTGGGGTGCTAATTTAAATAACTGCTGGCCATTGAGATCATGTCTCCCAGGAATTACTTCATCTCTTCTTTTCTTTTTTTTTCTTTCTTTCTTTCTTGACACATGAGTAGGAGAAGATGCAGTTTGTTAAGGTCATCAGTATTATTGCGATTGTGTAGTGTGTGTGTGTGTGTGTGTGTGTGAGGGAAATTGACAGGATATTTGTGATATGGCTAGTGCACGACTTGACATGTTTATAATGAAAATGTAATGAATATAGTAAATGCTATAATATAATACTGTTATAGTTATTTTCACGAAACATTTCACCACACAATATGCTTAGGATTTCTTATTAACATCTGCACATAACTATTATTTATAGCAGTTGTCTCTGTGCTATGCTGCCATTTGTGAATTGCAATGGTAAACATGTTCTAAGTCTGTGTTTTCTGTCAGCTGCACACAGCTTTCAACTTCAGCCTGCTGTCATTTAGAGGAGAACCCATGGGACTGCCGATGGCAGTAGTGAGATATTGTCAACAAAAATACAATATAACAAACTAAGACCAATTCTGTTGTAGACACATAAAACATTTTAGACAGTCAGACATATTTTTCATGTGTATATATGTATATAAACTACCACCCAAAATGTATTGTTATTGTTATTTTATTGTGTTTTTTATGAAGTGCCTTATGAGTACCAAGGTTGCATTTATTTGATGCAAATTTCAGTACAACTTATTGTGAAATTATATATATATATATATATATATATATATATATATATATATATATATATATATATATATATATATATATATATATATAAAAGATTTCCAGCAGATATGAATTCAGTCGTCAGTGTCACATGAATTTTAGAAATCATTCTAATATGCTTATTAAATTCTCATTGTTGAATGCTTCTTAATAATAATAATAATCATAATAATAATACATATTTTATTTCAGCAAAAGTGCATGAAATTATTCTAAAGGGAAAATAAAGACATCTGTAATTACAAAGAATTATACATCAAATAATTTTTTTTTTTTATATATATATATATATATATATATATATATATATATATATAAATCAAAGAATCCCAAATATCTGTTTCCCCATACAAATTAAGCCATAAAAGCAGTTTTCAACATTCATAACAATAATTAAAAAATAAAATGAAGCAGCAAATCAGCATTTTAGGATGATTTCTGAAGGATCATGTGACACGGAACACTAGAATTATGGCTGTTGAAAATTCAGCTGTGACATCACAAGAATAAATGACATTATTACTATATTAACCTCCTGGGGTCGACGGTAGAGACGCCGATGCCTCTCGGATGAGAGCAAAAATAACTCAAAATGCTCTGTCATTTTTTATCGTACACATCGGAGTTATACATGAGTTGAATCTCTATATTTATTTGCATTATTGTAGCCCAGTTTGTGCTGATTACAGTATTGTCAGGCTTTAGCCATTAATATGTTTTTTAAGAGACTGAAAGGTCATTTCAAAACTTCTCCAGGACCCTGAAACACCCTTAGACACCAGAGCATTAAATAGAAAACAATTATTTTAAATTGAAATACTGTTTCACAATACTATTATTATTATTATTATTATTATTATTATTATTATTATTATTATTATTACTGTATTTTCTGAATGGATTTTTGGTTATCATAGGAAACTTCTTTTAAAAATAGTTATAAAAAGTAAATAAATAAACAAATAAATCCAAATGTTTGATAAAATCTGTAATTTTGTGAGGCCTATAACAATATAGCATTTTATCATAAACATAAAAACTCGAACTTAAGTGTGATTTTGTTTAGTGTTACTAAGTACACCGGTCATCACTGTCTGCGCAAAAAGGGAGTATTTCATCACGTCATCTTGCACTGTCTGCTCAGCAACAGTGTGACGGTATCATGGGAGATCTCACTTTGCCAGCCATTACTGAAAATGGAGAATTGCAGGAAAGCAGCCAAGGCAACGAGCATGAGTGCCATTATTCAAAGTTTTAAATCCTCCCACTGACCGTAACTGCATATTCAAAAATCTGTCATAATCAAGAGAACACAAGGGAGCAAGATAAACATTTACAGGATAATCTCTCACCATAAGAGGCTTTTAAAAAACACATTTATTGCATATTACATTTTTTTCGCGGGGGGTTATTTGCAAGGAAATAATACTATATAACCATTAAGGCACATAAAGTGAGGTCAGAAAGTGAGAAATTGCTAGACTGAAGCATAAAGAACAAATTGATTCACAAAGCAGCATAACTGAATAGCCTTTAGAGTTAGAGTTTAATCATTAATGTGCTTTGGTTGGTTGTATGGTTTGGGATTATGCATGTATGTGCATTTGTCGACGATTTGTCTAGTAAAAGGGCCAATGCTGTAACTTTGACCACACCACCTGATGTAATATCTAATCTTCAAAACAAGTGAGAATGAGAGAGAAGAGAGTGGGGTTATAAAAGGGAGTATTTCATCACGTCAGAACAAAAAAAAAAAAAAAAGGAAGAAACACAAAACCAGAGGATTAAGTGCCACCGTGAACAAAATACAGAGAGAGTTCGCTATCGGCATGCAGATTGGTTACCAGTGGGGTTCTTTCCACTTTAATCTTGGTTTCTCTTTTTAAAAGTGACTGCCCATCTGCAAAGGCGAGTTACTTCAATTGTAGAGTGAGCTAATGACCCTTTTTGTGTGTTTCTAGGAGCTCAAGATCTCTACTTTTGAAAAACACTGGCACCTGGGGCTTCGATAAACAGATCCTCTTGCTGCTCCTGTACATGTGGGAGTCAAATGGTTCAAGATTGAAATCATTGGCCTCACTTTTCTCCAACATTAAATGGCATAGGCTGTTGACATGTACTTTATATTCATGCAGTGATTATAAAATCTCCTGTTCTGAATAAAATAGATTTTTCACTCATGTATTTCTCTCCCACTCAGCACAACATTCTAGCATATGGTGTCACACTCACATGGTGCATACATTCCTGTTACCAAAACCCCCTGTTATTCTCAACAATTTTGGGTTGGAAGTGTTTTGCTAACACATTAACACATTTGTAAAATAGAAATAGGTTTTGACGCCTACAATGGATTAAAAAAAAAAAAAAAAAATCTATTAAATTTAGCTTATTGGTACAGTATGCTATTAAGCTTAATAATTGCTTGAGTATATATAGAAATGTTGCCACACATATATTCTTAAATCTTAGACATCTTAAGAAAATACAGCAACAATAATTCTTTCTCTTCATCACTTCAGTTAACTCATTTGTTTTCCTCAGACACTGGTGCTAAAAACAGCATGAAAGTTTCACTGACTGAAAAAGCCCATTCATTTTTAATGAGGTAGGCATTGAGGAAGTTTCATTGGTTGTATGTTGCTAAACAACTTGTTTACAAAAGGCCACCAACAGATGCAGATCAGCGATGACAGCAAAGTACAGTCCATTGTTTCTCAGACATTTCAAGACCTGATAAACACAGATTCAACATTTAATCTGTGAAAACCAATCCAGACCAATGGCGACAGACGACAACGCAATGATCTGACAAAACTCAACAAAGGTGTCTGTTGCTGTTTTTTGGTATCTGTTAATGAAGTCTGAATTTACCTTTTTTTTTCTCATGCTGGCTTAATTAGAGGACATAAGTTCTGATTTTTACAACTGTAACATAACCCAGCATTAAAACAGGCCTTTACCAGGGGGTTAACAAAAACGTTAACCCAAGGTTAAGTGCTGTGTGAGAAGCACTTCAGGGGTTTTTTTATGAGTTTACTGTTAAAATGACCAGTGTGTGTGTGTGTGTGTGTGTGTGTGTGTGTGTTGGGAGGGGGAGGGGGGGGGGGGGGGGCACTAACTGTCACCCTGACGTTTTCACTAGCCTTCAAACCTAGAATATTGTGTGATACTGTCTCTTGAACACATTTCATATAATGATAGGTAGCATTACTGGAGCAGCCTTCAGATGTCATTCCAGCCATGACCAATAAAACCAAGTTCATTGTTCCATAATGTACTACTTCCTTGGGTGTAAGTCTGACATGTTCCCTGCTGGGATACAATATCTGGCCAAGGACAAACATCACTTTACCTAGCCATGTAAATATGTCCACAAAGAAACAATAATTAGTTAGAGGTCTGCAGATAGAATTTATACCTGGAAATGCTGCTAATTTAATTCAAGTGTTACACTGTGTGACGCAAGTGGAGGAAATTATTTAAATCTCTATTTTGGAAAAATGCAAGGACCCTAAAATGTCTGCTGTAGGACTGATATGTCTAGCCATTCAGTTAGAGTATAAGAAAATATTTACTAAAGAGTAACCATAAAACATTGTGCTCAGTATTTTAATATGAATAACTTTAGACTGTCATTTCATTTTGTAATTAATTGTTGTTTAAAAGAATTGATTGCAGTTATGCATTGCATGTACATAAATGTTTTGTTTGTGGTCACCATTTGGTTGCATCTTGTATCGCACTTTTGATTATTATTCTCCCAGCATAGTGTTACTGGTTGTGTCGGGAAAAAGGCATGATGATACAGATACAACTACAATATCTGAAGAATCTACCAATATTACTCCATAAATTAGGGTCACAATATATGCACACGATCACAGTACATGTATACTGTATATAAGTAAATTATTTATTATGTATTGTACGTTTAAAATCTGTAACCAGTGGGTTAGATTTGGCAAATTGAACTATAAGTTGTAATAAATTGAAAAAGTAGTTTTCAATTTCAAATTATTGTTACAATATAATACCCCAGTATTACATTATTTAATTGTTTGATCATTTGTACAATTTACAATTATTTAACATTTCTCATTGACAGCACCTGACTAGGAATAAAACACATAATTATATTTCAATTACTCCCTTTATTTACAGCATTTATTTATTTAAAGACATGCTGTTAATTTCATTTAGCTTTGTAATGAGGAAAATAAAAGTGCCTCCCGTGTTGAGATTGAGAATGTACTGCCAAATGACTTTAATAGTAAGTTTGCATGAAAATGGTATGTTTGATTCTGCAGGTTTCAGGAAGACTGTATAACTAAAAAAAAAATAATAATAATAATACAAAAATGTTATGTTATATAAATAAGTAAAACTCCATTGTTCCATAGCAAATTACCCTCACTTAACAAAAATGAAAGAGAAATGTCACATGCATTTATACTGCAGCTACAACATTTATAAAGCTAGCCAACTATGTTGCTGCTAAACTCATCCAGAAGGTCACCTCATTCAAAACATCATAAGACACTGTAATATTATTTATTGAATAATTAACATTTTTAATACAGATTTGTTACAAAGTCATTAAGGGCGCTGAGAATGACAATAATGACTTTATAATAAACAACCCAAGTCCATTTATTTTTGCTAAAAATGAATAAATAAAGCAAGTAAACAAGCCCATATACATTGCATCTGCTAATGGGGCCTTTAGAATGTTCTCCTCTTGAATTTGACCTTATAGTTTGAAAGTCAATATTTAGAGAATCACCAAGGTGTTGCCCCTTTTGACAGTGAATGTTTCGCTTGCAGGATTAAAGAAATTTGTAAAGCTACCATCTGCTGTCGGAAATGTCAGCGCTGTTCAGGATCAAACATGAGAAGCGCTCAGTCTTGCATCCCTCTCAGCACCCACAGCATCCTAAAGTGCTTCTTTCAGGCCTGCCATAAAGGCCTCTTCAAGGTCAATGGACTTGCATTGTGCATAACAGAGCCTTTGAGGTGGTGACAATGGCTGACTTTAGAGAGACAATCACCCAACCAAAGCATTTTAACAATAGATTTGCAGACATTTAGCACAATGCTTGTAAAGAAATAATTAAAACTACCAGGACCATCTTTTATAAAGTACTGGAGAAAAGAGACACACGTGCACCAAGAGGTCAATGTTCGACTAGTTAGCATGGTCGAGTTTGTCCCTGCTGGAAGATGCTGTGACTGTATCATCTTCTGGCATTATTATTTTTCCTCCTTCTTTTTTTTTTATGGCCATTCAAACATGTAAATTAGGAAAAGTATTATTGGCCATGCTTTAGTTTAAAGGTCCAATTCTCACTATTAATAAACCATTAACTGGGACTTTTGGCTAAATAAATCACTCATTTGCTGCTTATTAATAGTTAGTAAGATTGTTTACTAATAGTTAGTAAGAAGTTGAGAAGTTTAGGTATTGGGTATGTACTGTATATTATGGTCATGCAGAAAATTTGCTTCATAAGTACTAATAAACAGACATTATTTTAATAATAAACATGCTAATAAGCAATGAATAGATTTGTTTCCTATACTAAAGTGTTAAGCTATTAATTTTATTATTATTTGTGTTATTATTATTATTTTTATTACGTTTTTTTTTTTTTTTTTTTTGCCAATATATATATATTTTTTTGTTTGTTGACATATTTGTTCATATGAAAATACGTCCTTAATTCTTTGTTCTTCAAGAATAACATGGAGTAGAATCTACATTGAACAAAATCATAAATGCATGCACTTTTGTTTTTCCCCCCATTTTTCATGAGCTGAACTTAATGTTCATAAAAGGCCTTTTTCTTTCAAATATGGTTCAACCAATCTGTCTAAATCTGTGTTAGTGAGCACTTCTCTTTTGATGAGATAATTCATCCACCTCACAGGTGTGGCATATTAAGATGCTGATTAAAGAGCATGATTATTGTACTGGTGTGCCTTAGTGTTGCATTTATAATTTTGTTCAGTATATTTACGTAAAACTGCTTTTGACACATAGCTGCTATATTTCAAGGAACAGAGCTACAAGAATGGAGCTTTTGTTGAAGTAACATTAGCTTAGCAAATGTGGCATGCCCTCAAAATGCCTCCAGTGCCTGAGCACAAGCTTTGTTTCTGATCCAAACAAGAACAGTAGAATGATTTAATCCATTGTGCTCAATGAAGTAGTGTTTAGCCTCAGCGGTCGATGGTGTTAGAAGAGGATTATTGTTGTTATGTCAAAATAAGATATGTCAAACAGATGGCCAACTGCAGTGACATTTTAATTTTGCATTAAGACTATTCTTATCCTCAAAAGCCCTTATTTCATGGCATCCTAAACACAAAGCTTGGTCTTTCATTACATGATATGAATGTCATCTGCAACATGTGTCGTGGGCAGCACATCCCTTCATTTTGTCTGAGGATGACAAAGGATCTTATATCTATAAGTCAACATGCTTTATTCAAAAGAGGAGTCTGATATGAGAACGGGATGTTTGGTGGATTAGGAGATGTGTCAAACTAATCCAGGGATTTCAACTGGCCTTGGAAATATTAAGAATATGCTCTCAGTGGGGTGAGCCAGAGTCACATTCATATCCACAGTGAATACATGGAAGACAGACTGATGTGGAAAACAATAAAACTGGGCCAGCAAATGCATGTGCATGAAATAAGAACTATGGACAACGGCCAGCATTATGTCCAAAAGCAGCATAATAGGCAGCATACAATTCTGGAGATTGATCAGCAGTGGGAGTACATAAGGCCTGTGGTTCTCTCACCCGCAGTGATATCGGGTGGTGAGGGGGCTAAAAAGGTCACAGAGACATCTGGATCAAAAATCTGTTTCCTTCCTCCAACCTGTCCAACCTCCAACCCCAGAGAGGTACGCCATGGACCGCTCATCTGCTTCTGTTTGTGACCAGTAACCGCATTCCCAAGAAAAACAACATCCTGCTATGCCTGGCAATATTGTCCAGAGTTCAAAGGTGTTGTTCAAAGGGAGGGCTGTTCTGGGTCACTCAGCCTTGACCACAACCCCGCCTGCCATTTGTTATTAAATGTATGCGACATGACAGGTCCACTCTAGAGTTCTGCTAGATGACCCCATTACTGAAGGCCTTGACTTTCCATCTGCCAGGTTGTCCTGATGTGCTTTTCCTTAAAGGTTCCTTCCATATTGTTTGAGGACACAGATGGTTAATACACAATCATTATTGGCCATTTGTGTTATTGTTTTGTTGGATTTTCAATCGACTTCTGAGTTGTATGTTGACATTTGCTGTTTCATAGAGACATTGAAATAGTTTATTAAGGATACGTAAATTATGTCTGCAGCTTCATAGTTAATATTCATATTACACATTTCTTTATTTTTTTTCATAGTGAACTATAAATATACTAAAACGCATTTGAAATACATTTAATAGTATACTACTAATAAATGTACATATGTAGTTACTCAATAAAAATGCACTATAATTGTACATTTGGTAGACCGAATTGGTATACTTAAAATCTGCTAAATTGGAACAACTTATTTTGTGCTTAATGCACTTTAATTGTGCAGAAGTAGCGCAACTAAAGGTATACTGAGGTATATTTTATTGAGCTAAAATTTTACTTTTGCAAAGTATATTTTAGGTACACGGTAAATACTGTGCATTTAAAGACTGCTATTTTACAAAGATCATACATGAGAATTCATCAATATAGTGACTATAAAACACATTTTAGATTTAATATTAAGAAATGTGCATTGCACAAAGGTAGTAGTCCAAATTAAGTTTAATAAGTCTAGAGTGACATGTCAGTAAATAAACTATACGTAATATGAAATAAATGTATGTTAAATGTATTTCTTTTTTAGGCTTAAAACAAAGCAATTAGAGATATATAATTAAATGTGCAAGATAAAGTATTGCTCATTAAAATGACCAAAACTGTTATATTATTTTTACTTTTATATATCCTCATGTAAATTTAAACAAATGACTGACTTTATTCTGTGGAACATGAAGATATTTTGAGATTTTATTTTGTTTTATTTATTTATTTCCCCCCCAACGTTCACCAAAATTGTATGGTTTCCAACATTTTCCCTAATATTGTATACCA
Source organism: Carassius gibelio (assembly GCF_023724105.1). Classification (NCBI taxonomy): domain Eukaryota; kingdom Metazoa; phylum Chordata; class Actinopteri; order Cypriniformes; family Cyprinidae; genus Carassius; species Carassius gibelio. Next base: position 22,031,961 of record NC_068402.1, on the reverse strand, counting down.
CCAAGGAAAGAACGTCATATAAATGTTAATTTTGGGGGAATGACCTATGCCTTTAATAGAAAGGAATCAGTTATATTTTGAAATTTTTTGGAAAAACATTTTTTGGTTTTGATATGCTGAAAATAAACTGCAAATTAATCATAACTGAAATGTTATAATATTATGAGGGAGATAGACCGATGTAAAGTGATTAAATTTTTCTTTTTCTTTTTTAGGCCTGAAACCATTATAAAGTATTGTGAAATTGGTTAAAATTAGTAATACATCACATATGAATGATTCATTAAAATGAATCATAAAATTGTTAAGTGGTGTGAGTTTGATGTCAAATTAAAACCTGCAATTTCTGTTCTCTCTCTCTCTCTCTCTCTCTCTCTCTGTCTCTCTCTCTCTAATACTGCGCCAACCACTGACAACCAAACATAGTAGAAATGCACAATAACCAATTTTTTTAAATGCAATGCATCTGTTTTTTTAATTTTTAATTTTTTTTTTAATTTTTTTTTTCCTTTCAACTTTCATGTAATGTTTGTTTCACCAGAGATATTCAACAAAGAGTGGAATAAGTTCCAGTCAATCCCGTTCTTCTTTGTATTATCTGTGTTACCATGTCATTTTACTCAATGAATCCCTCTTTGTAAAAACATGCCCTTGACGAGAATGCTACAAATTTAATGATGAAAAAAATAAAAATAAAAAAATAAAACAAACAAGATCAGCATGATGGAATTCAAACATTTTAAAAGGAGATCACAGGGGAGAGGAGAATATTGAATGTTATATGTCAGAAGTCTCTTCCCTCAGGTATCAATTCATAATTGCTTTAGATAATAGGGATTCAATCATTTATGTTCCATTTAGGTCTTGGGAGAATTGTCGGAAAAGTACTATATGTCTTAATCTAATTAAGGTGTGAGTCAGACCGGGAGGTAGATGAGGGAAATCGATGGGAAGGGGGAGAGTGGAAATGAAAGCAGACACAGGCTGGTTAGAAAGATGACTTCTTGATGACAGTGGTAAGAAGCTGTAACTGCTTTCTCTCATATGCTAATAATCCTGTTTGCATTGGTGAATTCTTGTAATTTACATAATATCACAGTCGAACAAAAGGCATATCATATTTTTACTCTGATTTCGACTGAATGTGTTTTTGTTTGGTACAGAGATATGAGAACATGATTGAGTTGAATACTTTAGACGTAGTATTTCTGTCTAAGGAGACTTTCCACCTTATGGCTTTCCAAGAGTGATCTCTCCACCATCAGACAACATACCATAAGTATTAGTTATGGCCTCTTACCTTCCTATTGAGACGGATTGTCACCAAAACCCCATTTACATCCTGATGTATATGAAGCTTCAGTTTGTGATGACAGCAATTTCAGAAGGGAAATTACCTTGTAACAAAAGGGGACTGTGCTCTACTCTGATGATGTGGTAAAGAATGACAGAACTTGGAAATAGATTATGATTGAAAGCATGCTTGAATACGCAATGGTGGCAGTGAAATCTCTGTAGACGATTCAAAGATGTTATCTGTCTCAGAAAAGGTTTTGCTTTTCAGGAAACTGAGATTATTTTCTGAGACAAATAAATGTATTTTTTTTTATTTATTTGTATTTTTACCTCCCGCATTAGCCTTCAGTAACCTTGATTTGCCCATAGCTAAAAACTAAAAGCAGTTTGTGTTATCAAGTCTCAGCAGTGCACAAGTCAGGTTTAGGACTCAGGGTATTGAGCGAATTTATTGAGTTTAAAACTTTCTAGTTTATGTGTGTGGAATGTAATGTCTCTTTATTTGTAGAGTGGCGTAGCACTAGATTAGTCCAACGTACATGATCACGCACTGACAGATTGAGGTCACAGAACAAAACAGTCGCACCATAGGAGGTTAACACAGTTTTACTTCTGTCCTCAGACGTGCTCAATAACCAGTGTGATCTCATTAGTAATCATAGGTTTGTGTTTGTAAAGTGTGGTTCACACACATGTATTTTATTTGTGCATACTCTGAAGATTATCTATCTATCATCCATCATGCACGACCTTCCACAATTTGAATGGTTTTATATGGGACTCTTCTTATCATGAAGTTTTGAAGAGTATTTGATTAAAACTTTGATAATGCACAATTTAAAAAAAAGCATTTTCACTATTAATCTGATAACTTAAATATGTATCTTTCAAATGTCCTGTTTAATGGGTTCAGCTACACACAGATCATTATTGTACTCTATCAGTTGTGCTGCGGCTTTACAAATGAAGAGTTTGGTTGGACTTTGCACTTGCACTTGCACTTTGGGTCTTTGATAAAGCCTTTAGTGTAAATGGCAAGGCAGTGTTTTATCATATTTGCTTCAATTTCTGTGGCACCTCAGGGACACTTGGCTATGGAAATGATGTAACAGTCTGGGAAAAGATTTGAAATTATATATAAAGCGCAGAGAGTACTTCTTTACACTTTTTGATTTACACGTCTTTTGTATTTGCCGTGAATGGAAACTCACCCGTCCTTACTTAATCTGGCTTGTTCATGTCATAAAGGATTCTAATGTGGTATTCTAACACACACACACACACAAGTAACTATTGTGGACTGAATAGGAGTATTGTAAACTGAAGGGTGCTCAAGATGTACAGTATATGTATTATAACCAAGAAAAATAATCACTACAACTAAATAAATCATTGAACTAAAAACTCTCCAGGTAAAAGGATGTTGAATAGTAGTTGTTGAGGGTCATTTTCTATGAGTGTGGTCTATGGGAAAAACCTTGATAGAACTCACAGTAGTAGAATTCATAAGAGCGAAGAGGAACGCCCGTGTCTGCTCTCAGCATGTATATCATACCTTCTCTTTCTGACAGCACCATTACTGCCTCAACGATTTGAGGATAATGACTTTCAAAATGTTGGGCTCTTTATCCCTTTATAACACACCTTACTAAATATGGAGTCTCTTCATGTTCTAACTAGTCAGTTTTCATTTATTTACTGTCACGACTCAATTTTTGCTACATTTGTATTCCACATGACATGGCACAAGTCAGTTATGCAAATGATGCCATAAATGGAAACTACCAGTAAAAATAAAATGTCTTGATGTATATTTTGATTTCATAGTTTGCAAAAAAAAAAAAAAATGGTTAATTTAAAAATGTGGCATGATTCATTTACTTTTTATGTAGAATTTAGTTCTTAAATAGTAATAATCCATATTTTTGTTGTTGCTCTTTATATTTGAATGAATATAAAACAAAACAAAATCAATTCAGTACATAAAAGACTGGTGAAAAGTATGAAAGAAATCTTGAGGGCATGGGAATTAAATAAATAAAATACAAGACTTGAAAAACAAGAAATAAATAAAGGAAGAAAGAAAAATAAAGAAAGGAAAAAACTATTTTAATTGTTGTGGTTTTGTCGTTGTTGTCACATTTCAGACTGCATATGTTTAAGATTGTACACCAGCTCTGACTGGACGTCCTATGATCCCCATGGAGCAGTGCCTCGCTATTGTGATGCTGAAATATTTATAAATGTAATGTTGTTTTGTGGTTTTTGTCACTGTGGTTGATTTTTTAATATTTATATTTCTAGGAAATGCCTTGAGTCTGCCCCAAGGATGCTGGTTACAGTTTGTTGTGGCTTCTTCACCATTTGCTGTTGTTTGCACCCAATTATTGGTACACTGACATTGCATTGTGTGTACTAAGCGTTCACATTTGACATTTGGGGTCACATCCCTGAACAGTCTCTGGTGATCATTTCCGGCCTTCTTGTTCTATTCTATTAACATGACTTATTTGTCGAGTTGGAAAAAAAAACAACAAAAAAAAAAAACCTCACCCTACAGTTGTTCCAAGGAATATATTCCTTCTGTTGAAGACAAAAGAAGATGTTTTTGAAGAATATTGCTAACCAAAACATTAATGGTAGCCACTGACTTCTATTGTATTTATTTATTTAAAAACCCGATTCCAAAAAAAGTTGGGACACTGTACACATTTTGAAAAAAAACAAAAAAAAACAGAATGCAATTATGTGGAAGTTTCAAATTGCAATATGTTATTCAGAATACAACATAGATGACATATCAAATGTTTAAACTGAGAAAATGTATCATTTTAAGGGAAAAAATAAGTTGATTTTAAATTGCATGTCATCAACACATTTGAAAAGAGTTGGGACAAGGCCATGTTTATCACGTGGCATCCGCTCTTCTTTTTATAACAGTCTGCAAATGTCTGGGGAATGAGGAGACAAGTTGCTTGAGTCTAAGAATAGTAATGTTGTCCCATTCTTGTCTAATACAGGCTTCTAGTTGCTCAACTGTCTTAGGTCTTCTTTGTCACATCTTTCTCTTTATGATGCGCCAAGTGTTTTCTATGGGTGAAAGATCTCGACTGCAGGTTGGCCATTTCAGTACCCGGATCTTTCTTCTACGCAGGCCATGATGTTGTAATTGATGCAGTATGTGATCTGGCATTGTCATGTTGGGAAATGCAAGGTCTTCCCTGAAAGAGACGATGTCTGAATGGGAGCATATGTTGTTCTAGAACTTGGATATACCTTTCAGTATTGGTGGTGCCTTTCCAGATGTGTAAGCTGCCCATGCCACACGCACTCATGCAACCCCATACCATCAGAGATGCAGGCTTCTGAACTGAGCGCTGATAACAACTTGGGTTGTCCTTGTCCTCTTTAGTCCGGATGACATGGCATCCCAGTTTTCCAAAAGAACTCCAAAATTTGATTTGTCTGACCACAGAACAGATTTCCACTTCGCAACAGTCCATTATAAATTAACCTTGCCCCAGAAAAAAAAACACCTGTGCTTCTGGATCATGTTTAGATATGGCTTCTTTTTTGACCTATAGAGTTTTAGCCGGCATCGACAAATGGCACGGTGGATTGTGTTCACAGACCATGTTTTCTGCAAGTATTCCTGAGCCCATGTTGTGATTTCCATTACAGTATCATTCCTGTATGTGATGCAGTGCCGTCTAAGGGCCCGAAGATCACGGACATCCAGTATGGTTTTCCAGCCTTGACCCTTACACACAGAGATTGTTCCAGATTCTCTGAATCTTTGGATGATATTATGCACTGTAGATGATGATAACTTCAAACTATTTGCAATGTTTCTCTGAGAAACTCCTTTCTGATATTGCTCCACTATTTTTCGCCGCAGCATTGGGGGAATTGGTGATCCTCTACCCATCTTGACTTCTGAGAGACACTGCCACTCTGAGAGGCTCTTTTTATACCCAGTCATGTTGCCAGTTGACCTAATAAGTTGTAAATTGGTCCTCCAGCTATTCCTTATATGCATATTTAACTTTTCCAGCCTCTTTTGGTAGCAACCTGCCCCAACTTTTTTGGAATGTGTAGCTCTCATGAATTCCAAAATGAGCCAATATTTGGCATGCCAATTAAAAATGTATCACTTTCAACGTTTGATATGTTATCTATTTTCCATTGTGAATAAAATATATACGTTTATGAGATTTGTAAATTATTCCATTATTTTTTTTACTCACAATTTGTACAGTGTCCCAACTTTTTTGGAATTGGGTTTGTATTTATTTTATTTTTTTAATGGCTGCTGTCAGGTTACTGTTTGGTAAGCAGCATTCTTCAGAATATCTTATTTTGTGATCAATGGAAGAAATGAACTTATACAGGCCATACACACCTTGAGGTGAGTAAATTAAGAAATACTTTAAATTATTGGGTCAACTATCCCTTTAGCTAGTGCACACAGATGGAATGATATAAAATGACCACTGTATGCACATTTTCTTTCTTTTCTGTGCTTTATTATATAAATGTCAAAATGTGCAGCATGTTCTGCTCAATACAGTTTTATTGGGGAATGGTAATTTAGCTCAAAGGCACTTAAACATCTAAGATACTCAAGAGGTGTTATTAATTTATTTATTTTTGCACATATGTTTATCTCCCTCTAGCCAAACCCTGGGATGCAGCAAATCTCAATTTTGAATGCTGCACCAAAACATGCCCATATATATGTTATCCATGTGAGAAAAGCATATTAAAAAGTTCAACACACACGGCAGAATTTTAAGTGCATTTTCTATACAGCTCTTATATGCATCTGATAAACATTTTGCATGAACATGTGGATACTTGTGCCCATCTATATACAAATACACACAAGAAGTGGGTCACACACACACCAAAGGAAACAAAAAACAAAAAACAACTGGATGTGATTGGTGGCATATAAAAATATCTTAAAGGTTTACATAAATCCCCCCTTTTTTTCATGGTTAAATGGGTAAAAAAAAAAATAATAATAATAATAACCTTTAGGATAGGTTGTGATTTGTTAGCAACAGTTCTCTTCTGAGTACCCTAAAATTGTTCCAAATTCAAGTAATTTTCCTCAGGATCTTTTAGTTCACACAGTGTTTGAGTGCTTCCCTAAGCTCTAGTGCTGAGACACAATCAACTTCAAGTGGGCTCAAATGAACCCAGAAGACCTAGAGCAGACATGTGATGATAACCTGACATGAGTGGGAGGCTGTCATTTGTTTTACCTCAAGTCGCATTAAGTAGATTTGGTTATGTCATTATTTTTTTATCTTCCGTGAAGACACAACAACAAGGATTATTTCATTATAAACATAGTAAACCCTTTGGGTTATGGTTGGGTTTTTATGTCAGATCTAATCATGCTCTGATATACTAGTCATAAAGCATGAAGACAAGAAAATGCACTACTTGTCAGAGAAATGTTAATTTGGGTTCGACACTGAGAAATCTTGCTCGATGCTGTGCTCAACTTGTTAAGATCCTTGAAAACATAAAGGCTGAGTATTGTCGAGAGAGCAATGCCAGTGTACTTTGCAAGAGAGTTAACCATTATTTTGCGGAAAAGAGTCTTCTGCTACTGCTATAACAAAACCCTTTAATCGAGTGACAGACAATAGAGCACATGTCAATGAATGAGTCCACAGCTTATTTAATTGCTTTCTCAAGCTGTAAGGAGCTGCACTGAATGTGCAGATTTCTTTCTTTTTCTTCTGTCAGTTGTCGAGAATTAAGGGATGATTGATCCCATTTCCTAATTGTCTCTGAATAAAAATAAACAAATAAACTGCTATATTGATGCCCTGCTGAAAACAATAATCAATATAAATGGTATATACTCATTAAGGAATTTAATACTGCAAATGCTTTAAAACTAATTAATACATGTTTTAAATAAGAAAAGAGACTGCGACATCAAGTACATCAAGTAGCTACTATAGTTTTTCATTTATATTTTCATTTAGTCATTTAGCAGATACTTTTATCCAAAGTGACTTACAGATTAGGAAGCAATCAAAATCAACAACATTTAATCTAAAAGTTAGTGAAAGTGATTTTGTGCCTCATTGTGTTTTAATAATCTTTCATCGTCATCTGAAAGGAAGAAGGATATAATGTAAGAAAGAGAGAGAGAGAGAGAATCAGATGATGTCCTAACAGAAAATGACCAGCACCTACTTATCTACATTTCATTCAACTCTAATGCAAAACAGAATATATAATTCAAATTATGTAATGGTTTACATGGAAGAATGAACAAAAATTGCTTTATATTAATAAGATACACTGGGCTGTATTTTAGTAATCTTTCTGATATTGTAGAACTAGCTGACATAAATGTATAAAAAAATGTATTAATACCCAATAACCAGATTGGACATACCTCACTGAGCTATATGTTTCACATTATCATAATAACTTTCTGATGTCAAGTTGTGGCTATATTAATGTCTTAAACAACAATTATTTATTTATGTTTTGTGCCATGTGAAGGACTCCTTCAAAACCTATAAAAGCTCCAGGTAATAATTTGTTTGTTGTGAAAGCTGCTATTAAGGCAAAACGTTGTAATTTGTTTAACAGGATTTAATAATTCTGATAATTCAATTTGTGCTATTTTAGTTGAGTGTGGAAATTTGTAATACTAAATAATAATAATAATAATAATAATAATAATAATAATAATAATAATAATAATAATAATAATAATAATAATAATAAAAAGAGTAAATGTGCTCAAATATTTAATTGGTACTGGATTAGTATTTTAGTTTCTGGGTTAAATATTTTAGCTATTTAATAGTTTTTTTTTTTTGTGTGTGTGTGTGTGTGTGTGTTTTTTTTTAGCATATTTATTTTGGTTGACAGACAACAGGTTGGCTGGACACAAGCAAAAAGTACAGAAATGTCCCCTCAGTGTTCATTAGAGTGGTATAGTAGGCCCTTTCTTTTGGGCCTTTCGTCTGATTGCTAGTCCTCTTTTCCCATCTGGGTGCAAAACCTTTCCACTCTGATTAATGAAGTAGCAACACAAGCTTTTTTTTTTTTTTTTTTTTTTTTTTTCTTCATCATCATATTCTTATTCTTATTATTTTGATTCCTTGTCGGCTATTTCCTTCTCAAAAGTTCAATTATACACATACAAAGCAATCCATCATTTAAATGAAACTGACTGCAAAGGCAAATTAAAAATGTCAATTTAAATTAAGAAAGTTCACAATTTCTTTAAAGAAAAGGGTGTCTGGTATCAACACGTTTACTTAAAACAAAGAGGTTTTATTCACAATTAGCTGTGAAACCTAGGAATATAAGCTAGGTTATTAATACCAATTGAATGGTTTACAATCATAATACTGCAATATTTTAGTCAACAAACCTTGCTCTGCACATTGAAAATAACCCTCCTGTAGCTGTATAGAATGCTTTGTGAATTTGCAATAATATAGATCTTCAATTTTCAGTCCCCTTCATTTTCACCTGGTCATCAGGTTTCAGATTCAGACTGCATATTTCAGTAATGAGCTTTCATTGCTGTATGCAGGAGAGGGGGACAGCGCTCACAGGCAGGTAATACACTGAAGTGTCTCATCTTCTGTCTACAACCTGTAATAATTATCTGAGAATCACAAGGGAAATAACCTAGTCTAAAGACAGGATATTTCCTCTGCAGGGCTTAATATAAATATAATATAATTATAAGATTAATATATGGGCAAGGAGGGGCTGAAGCCCCGGGGTCCAAACATGCGGGGGTGCCCACAGCTGGCTACATTGTCTTGAGCTGAATTCATTTAGGACCATCACTGACAAGTGATGAGTTGATTAGTTTATACATTGTTATTCTCTCTTTAACACGTTACAAATAGATGATTGGAGAAATCGACTGATTCTTAACTGAAGGTCCAAAGAAAAAAGTTTGGTTAATAAAAGTTTCTGACATTCCTCCAGTTTTGAGGTATTTATTTTTTAAAAAATAAAATAATAAAAAAAATAAATAAATGTAATTTTGATTGTCTGCTATCAGTGCCTCAGTGGGTGTTATACTTTTCTAGACTGTCTTTGATTAAAAATCAGTCCTCTATAGCAATCCGTAATTGAGCCACCCTACACAAATGATACCTACATTGTTATAGCTGTGGACTTCACAGACTTTAAAGACTTGAACTTCAAATATGAACACTGGGCAAAAAGTCTGACACCACAGAAACAAATGAGTAATACACCCTCGCTATGATTAACTAACTAAAATTATATAGCTATACTAACAAAAAGTTACATTTTAGCCAATCAGTAATTACTATTTTTGCATACTTGCAAGTCAAGTCAAGTCACCTTTATTTATATATATATATATATATATATATATATATATATATATATATATATATATATATATATATATATATATATATATATATATATATATATATATATATGAAGAGTTCAGATGCAAAAGCCTCTAAATGCCATCAGAAATTTTCATCTAAAATTGGGATTTTTATCAGGCTCCTATATTTATGTTCAGTTATTTCACTTCAATAGTCTGGAAAAGGACCTGCACATTGCCATTAAGGTAAAATGACTCAACCTAAGCATAGGAGCTTGATAAAAATCCCAATTTTAGATGCAAATTTCAGATGGCATTTAAAGGTTTTTGCATCTGAACTCTTCATATATATATATATATATATATATATATATATATATATATATATATATAGCGCTTTAAACAAAAAAGGATTGCTTCAAAGCAACTGAAGAACATTAATTAGGAAAAGAGTGTCAATAATGCAAAATGACAGTTAAAGGCAGTTCATCAATGAATTCACTGATGTCCTCATCTCAGTTCAGTTTAAATAATATCTGTGCAATCATTTGCAATCAAGTCAACGATTAACATTTCTGCATTTGACATTGAGAGCACAGGCCGTAGTTTAGATATATTTTTGAGATGGAAAAATGCAGTTTTACAAATGCTAGAAATGTGGCTTTCTAAGGAGAGATTGCTTTGAAATAGCACTCCTAGTTTCCTAACTGATGATGAAGACTTGACAGAGCAGCCATCAAGTCTTAGACAGCATTCTAGGTTATTACATGCAGAGTTTTTAGGTCCTATAATCAACACCTCTGTTTTCTGTTTTTCAAATTGGTATGTTTCGCCGGGACGCAAAGAATTATAGCTGAGTGTCATCAGCATAACATTGAAAGCTAACACTGTGGTTCCTGATGATATCTCCAAAGGGTAACATGTAAAGCGTGAAGAGTAATGGCCCTAGTATGTGTTAATAATTAATATATTATTATATATTAATTATATAAGAGGTAAATGTTAAATTAGTGGATAGAATCTAAATTTAAATAAATAAACAAATGAATAAATAAATATTATTATTTATCATACAATAGTCACTGATTAGTTTCACATTAATTATGTAACTGTATGAAGTTTCTTTCTGGGGGGTTTCTGGGAGGCATGAAACTGATCAGCTAATAGTGAAGTACTGCATTCAACTAAATGCTACTTTATAATTCCTTATTCAGAGTTTCTTGTTACTTATTGGTTGTTACTAGAATGTTAATATTGCACTACTCATATGTTTCTGTGTAGTTATTAATGAATGAAGGAACAGTAGTCTTGAGTGTAACCCAGAATTTTATTTTCTTGTAAAACATCCTACAACATTTTTTGTTCCCTTTCGATACCACACTCCTACTGTGTCTGCTAAGATGCTATTGGAAAAGCCTTTCTTTCTCTTGAACTGAAGCCTTTTTTCAATCACACATTGAAACTGCACAGTCATTGGTTTGTGCAGTGTATTAAAAATTAACTAATGGCTCAGCAGCGGAGCTGCATGCACCTATGGTGACAAAGCCAACAAAAGCACGCCAGAATGGGTGGTGAATCTGGCTATATAAGCGGGTGTTTGCCACAGGATTCTCAGATAGAGCCAACTCTAGGCTCATAACAGTTCTGGTCCTTTTCTCCACCGCCATCTGGCGATTCTGAAAGAACTTATTTCTAGCAGGTAAGCCCTAAAAAAGACCAAATTCTAGCGACATTGTTGCAAATGTTGTGCTGCGAGTGTAGCTTGTGCAGGGAATCTGTCTGGGAAGCCCACACACAGAGACTGCTCGCTCACTGAGATGGAATGCTCTCTTTGAAAGCATGAGTTTTGCTTTTCTACACTCACAGATCGCATCACTGAAGGCAGGTCTACTCTCCCATTTCTCCTTTCTCTTGGACAGGAAAACAGTGTAGTCAGGGAATAAGGAACTGGGTATGACCGATCTCATGCCGGCACTGTGCCTACATGCTCTCTCTCCCCATTGCACTCAGATCTGCCGCAGAAGGACAGTGAGCAGTGCGCTTACTGAGACTCACTGAGAGCATGAGTCTCACGGTGAGCTTGTAGGTTGAGTTATCAGGCTTGATCAATTTCATGCCGACACACATCATGCATGCTCAATCTGCCAGTGTGTGTTACACGTGAGGATCAGTGTCCCTCCTTACATGAGCAGCTTGATCCTCCTAGGCAGATCAAAGCAATGATGGCACCTTCTCTTGTGTGTGTGCAATGCTGAGCTCCGTCTCCTCCACTCTTGTGTTTCTCTCCTCTCAGTTACTCAGAGGTACAAATGGCGAACTTGCGGGTATGAACGAAAAGGCTTGAGTAATTTAATGCCGGCAAAGCCCCTGCATCACTCTTTGATCTGCCAGTGTGTTTTCACGTGAGGTTCGGCAGCCCTCATTGTCGAGCGGCTCAATCCTCCTGGGCGGTTTGGAGCAGAACTTTGTCACCAATGATTCAATATCGCTGACAGCTTTGTATTTGAACGTGCCTCTTGCCTGGGCCCACGCCAAACACTGAGGCTGCACTGCTGAGACAGACCGCTCTCACTAAGAGAGTCCATGTCTTGCTCTGCTTTGCTAGTGGCTTGCCTTCTTCAATGAAAATTGCCCCGCCCCTCCCGTTGTCCACAACCAGTGAATTTAAGAGAATGTGTGCAGCATTTTTGACCTGTCAGAGTGTTTACACATGAAGATCATCAAAACTCCTCTTCTAACGAGCAATGGGCCTGCTTTCGATCCACTACAGTCTGCCAACATTCGGTCACTATCAATGAAGACTGCTCTGCTTCTGGCATTGGCATCAGAAACGTGAATAGGGGACCTGCAGGCACTCTCCATTAGCCCTACCTGCATGGAATTTGGGCCTAAGACTCTAAAGTCATCCTGAAACCATGGCACGTTTGCGAACCTGAGGTGCACTCCACTCTGCTCAGAGCACAGGTCATTACGCTTTCCGCCAAAGGGCTTCCAGTCACGAAGCAAAGACTCTCTAGATGGATGGTATGCTCGGTAGCATACACTTATTTGGGCCTTCAATGCGCCGTTGGAATATGGGCCCATTCAACTAGAGGCATCGCCTCATCTTTGGTATGGTCCATTGGTGTGTGAGGCGGCAATGGTTCAGCTGTCATCCACATTTGCAAGGCTTTAGAACCTGGAAGTCCCGGTCTTACAGGCCAGGATTCTTTCTGATTGAAGTGAAGTGCCCTGCATAAACAGATCTGGCAGAGAGCCCTTGGCTGTATCACATTCAAACTCACTGCCATTAGTTCACCTGTTAGCTCTTGACCCCTTGTTGTCGAAGTTACACATATATTATTGTCTTTTCATTTATAAAAAAAAAAAAAAAAAAAACCTGGCTATGCGTTCTATATTAGACTAACTGAGACTTGTCATGGCACTTGTATACTGTTGTTGTTCTCTTGTTGACCTGACTGCTTCTATTGTTCTCATTGGTAAGTCGCTTTGGATAAAAGAATCTGATAAATGATTAAATGTAAATGTAAAATTAATACTTTTAGTCATTCCACTACATTAGCATGGCGTGATTGTAATGCGTTCCCATAGCATCTTAGTAGATGCAGTACGAGTGTAGTATTGAAAGGGAATGAGTACTGTGTTGCTAGACATGATATGTATTTTTATGTATTTTATAAGATTTCTGTGGCGAACGTCCGCTTATATAGATGCCCCGCCCATTCTGGCGGGCTTTGTCGCCATAGGCTCTTTCAGCTCAGCTGCCAAGCTATTGGTTCGTTTTTTTAATACACTGCACAAACCAATTGTCGTGCAGATTCACTGTGTGATTGAAAAAAAGGCTTCAGTTTCTTTTCCCATAGTGTCTTAGCAGACGCAGTACTCGTTCCTATCCCAGTGAACTGAGGTAACAGAGTACATTATATTTCCAACCTCTAAAAACTATCTTTTTTTAATTTATTTTTTTATACAGTGTACATATATTGCTGCTGTGCCAGAAATCAGGCTTGTCACACATTTATTTTTGTGAGGGAGCACAAAGACAGACAGATACATGGATGTTCACACACACATACATTATATGTAGAGATGGAGAGAAGCAGGGTCTTCTGTGATTGATGGGTCTCACTCATCCCCCTTCAGTTCGAATAAGCATGAGACTTCTGGCAAAAAGCTCATTTGTGAACCAAAAAAATAAAAAATAAAAAATTCTGCTGAACAGTGGGTAGTGCATGTGTTCATGACACATAAAGAGCCACAGTGGTTGCATATATGCACTTCAGTTTGCAGCACATCCTGGTACTCTTTCCTGTCTCTCTCAGCTGTGTTATAAATTAAATGGAAACCTCCACACCCCCACCCCAAACAAAATCAAAACAATCTATGATACTATGGAGGGAGCCCTTGTGGCAGCCATAGCCTCAGAATGTTATGTGCTCCTTCATAGACTTGTTCAGCCATAGATAATTATTTCAAATTCATTAATTTCAGTTACAGATTTTTTTTTTTATGTATTATTATTTTATTATCATTATTATTATTATTATTATTATTTGTATTTTTTTATCAAGCTCTAATGTATTAATTGCAGGGTTTTTGTAAGGTAAAAAAGGTGCTTTTTAATTTATATGACAACATTTTCTGAAAAATAAATAAATAAATAATAATAATAATAATAATAATAATAATAATAATAATAATAATTACAAATGCTGTCGCTGAAATAGTAACATTTCAAAATATATTATATTATATTATATTATATTATATTATATTATATTATATTATATTATATTATATTATACACTTTAGTATTTTTAGTATTTACTTATTTACGGGAGATGACATAGTCGGTTCACTTAGTTTTGTCATGGCCAGGACATCATAACTCGTGGGATTGAGATAATAAATTGTGGCCACGAGATATTAATTTGTGGGAAATTTGTATTAACTCATGGGAACATCATTATGTCGTGGCCATGAGATCATAATACTAATATACAAATATTACGGGGAATAGATGATCAGATAATGGACTTACTGTAGAATGTAGGATGGATATATATATTTTTTTTCTTGTAGGCCTATTTTACATTATGAACTTTATGTGACATTTATTCATGATGAACTTAATTTGAAGGCTGTAATGCTATGACACATAATAAAGTCTAGTAGCCAAGGCATGTGGTTAAAATAATAATTTAACAATGGAATATTTTCTATAATAAAAAAAAATATATATAATAATACAAATTCAAAATAAAATATTAATGAATAATCTCTGATAATCCCGGGTTGCTATGTTCATGCAGGTTTGTTTAAGCATTAAACGTATGGCCACAAAAAAAAAAAAAAAAAAAAAAAAATAATAATAATAATAATAAATAAATAAATAAATAACTAAAGGTTGTTACCTCAACATAAAAAGTCATGGCCACGAGAAATGGATGTTGTTCCCTCATCATAGCATCTTGAGGCCATGATATAAGGATGCTACTACCTCGACAAAATAATCTCATGAATAATCTAATAATCTAATTAATATCTAGTGGCCAGGACATATCACGTTCCCAAGAGTTATTATGTCGTGGCCACAACAAAACTAAGTGAACCAACCATGTCATCTCCCAGGGCACCATACTTATTTACCCCTTAAAGAGTACATATTAGTTCCCTAAAGGTATCCAAAATGTACCATAATAGTATAATAGTATTGTATCTAGGAAACTAAGAACCATTTGTTCTGAGGATTCTACATTACTTTAAAAAGGAAGATGTTTATGAGAGTATTTGTGTGTGAGTGTGTGTGTTTTTTTTAAATTTATTTATTTATTTATTTTAGCTTTCGTACAGGTGTTCCAATGTGTCCAAGGTCTAGTTCTTGTTTTGTCTAGGTGTCTCCATGATGTGCACATAACGAAAGGAAATTGTACAAATGTAGCTTTACACAAGGATAGTCAAAAAGTGAAGATTTAGAAATTAGAAAATAATAACACTAATCTAATAAGCATCATGAACACTAAAAAGACAATTTCTAAACCACAAATTTTGCTTTAGTTCAATTACTTTAATCATCTGACTTGCCTTGTAGATGTATTAATTTGTTTTTCTTAGTGTATGGTTTGTTTGATCGTATCTATCTATCAGCTTGTTGTTGCCTCTGTATGCTGTGCTTTAACCTCTTTGGATGCTTGTGGTATATTGCACTTAGTCCGGTGAGCAAGTGTGAGTCTGGCACATCGCCGGTGGTCCACATTCTTTCTGTGAGACTCTCTAAGTCATCTGAGAACTTCAGTGGGGTTGTACTGGAAATCTATCATGTGGACGGTAAAAATGAAGTAAGCCAGGACAGATCCCTGGGGTACCCTAGTGCTATTTAGCATCATCTCCACCATGGAGACTTAATAAACACCGCCTGTCAGTAAGACAGTCCATGTTCCTGGACACTGTGTGACAAACAAAAGTTTGCAAAAAAAAAAAAAAAAAAGTGAATATGTCCAGATACGGTTGAACGTATATTACTGTGAACTTTCCACATGCATTTACCTGGCTTACACAACGATATTTAGCATACTGTAGATCAACTGGCTGTATGTAGTTGTTCTAAGACATGTTCTGGATGTGGCTTTTTAGCGACACTTGGAGTGACGTGTGACTATGTGCCAATGGTCCCACGCCTTACTGTTTTTAAATAGTATAAATCAATTGCAAAGATATCAGACAAAACAAGCCTTAGGGGGCAAAGGTAATGCAGAATTGTGTACATGACCTATGCTGATATTTTTATGTTGTTTTACTCCGATTGAATGTCAAAGGTGAATGTTTGTGTTTTTGTAATGTGACAGAAACATTTTTCAAATTGTTCTTGCTGATTACTTAGCCTGTTATCTCAGCGAATGTCCAACATTGTCAAAAAAGCGATTCCTATTATGGAGTAATATCCTGCAGTGGCAAATCAAATCTTATAACATCACCATTAATCATAATCTGCTGGACATGGAATGAGCGCAGATTGTTTTGGCCTGTGAAATGGTAAACAATCATTTGGTTTCATTCAGAGACAAGGGTTTGTGCGATCCTTTTAGCTCAACCAGCAGAACATGACCATCTGTGGAGAGTAATCAAGGGAAATTGTGAACTGGCTAACCACTATGCAGGATTTATAACTTATGAAATTAACTTTAGATTTACCATGAAAGATCTGTTCATTAAAAATGCATTAAATGTGAACAGGATCAGTTGATGCTAAATGGAATAGCCCAAAACTCATTAATTTGAGCTTTCCCTTTTCTTCTAACAGACAGCAGTCAGGCTGCTGCTTCGATATAGTGTATATACGTCGAGTAAGAGAGGACGACACTACAGATGTTGTATTGTGCCATAATGTGGGAGACAAAGACTAAACTGAAGTCCACATTCTAATTCATTTAAAGACAAATGTGTCTTTGCCCCACTGGATTTAACCTGCAGTTAGATCATAACTGCCTCCTATCAGAAGCAGAAGGGGAAACTTAGCAGCATGAAAAGCCATATCTTCCATTGGGTTGGGTTGCGTGGTATTAAGTTGGGGAAGTTGTGGCCTAATGGTTAGAGGGTTGGACTCCCAATCGAAGGGTTGTGGGTTCTAGTCTCGGGCCGGACGGAATTGTGGGTGGGGGGAGTGCATGTACAGTTCTCTCTCCACCTTCAATACCACGACTTACAACCCATTCTCACTCCAAAGGCGTCAAAAACCGAAGCATGGTCAAGCGCCCCTAGCGTCACTTTTATGACGCCAAATGTGCCTCTCGGCGTCGAATATCGAAGCACTACGACCTTCATTGCTTTCAATGGGAAACTTTTGGCGTCAGAATTCGACACGAGGACATGAGATGTTTATCGCTATGAAATCACGTTCAAGAAGTCTCATTCAACACACATCGCGATACTTGCTATCAGTTCCACAGTTTGGGTGAGTAGTCGTATATACGCTCTTTTAATGCCTTTTATAAAATGTATTCTGTCTTATTTATTAATCAGATTAGTGCCATATGTTTAATCGCTGTATTATGTCGGTCATCCGCGGCTGTCTTTGAGTTTCATTGCGTTTAAATAAATGAACACAGCTGCTAATTAGTCTGATTAAACTCTTATCTGTCACCTGACGTGCCCTAGACCTTCGATCCGTTTTATATTATTATTAATTTCAGGATTAATGATGTAAGTTGTATTTGTAGTAAAATCATGGTAATCACGACACTTACAATAGTAATAAATGAAATGTGAAGTTAAAACATTAAACTGAACATTAGTAACTGTAACTGTAGTTTTACTATGGTATATTAATAATCAATACAACAATACAATAATCACCAAACCAGCTATGTTTGTATCACTGTAATGTTAGTGTTTTTATGTGCTTTTATATGACAGATATCACAGTAATCATATGTTCTGTAGCATGCTTTTAATACCTTTTAATGTAAATCCAAAAAAAAAAAAATCAAATTAAAAATAAATAATAAAACATGCATTTTTCCATCTTGCAGTTCCTTCATATCAGTTTATATTTATATATATATTTATATATATATTATATCTAAATATTTTGCTCACAGATCATTATTAACATTCTGTATATAATTCAATTTTATTTACTCTCCCCTTTTTATTATTTTTATTTTTATTTTTAGCTGAAAAGACGTAAAGGCAGTCAGCCCAGTGGTGTTTCTGGAGAGGGATTCCTTCAGAAATGGAGAAGACAGAAAGCTGCGGAGGCAGATATATGCAGCAGTAAGTCTGTGATAGTTTGTCCCTTTTATCAAACATTCCTGCTGTTATAATTTGTACAGCATTTGTTGTTTCTTAAACTGTTGCACTGTCCAAATACCCACACTTGCCATCTTTGCACTTGACCACTTGATTACTTATTTGAAGTCTTTCCTGTATTTGGCCTAGTGTTCAAGTGAGCATGATGACCACAAGTGTGTGTCGAACTTTCCATGACCTGATGACTGTGTTTCCCAATCCTGATCCTGGAGAACCCCAGCACTGCACGGTTTTGGTGTCTCTCTTATCTGCCTTGGAGTCTTCACTGATGAGCTGATGAGTTGAATCAGGTGTGTTTGATCAGGGAGACATCTCAAATGTGCAGTGTTGGGCTTCTCCAGGACCAGGATTGGGAGCCACTGCCTTATGGGACACTTATGTGTTTACAGAGATTTTTAATATCTAATTATCAATATTTCACATACTGTACATTGGACAGCTTCCCATGACCTCTTGTGAGATCTCGGCAAAAAGTCTGACGATTTATTCCAAAACATGATGCATGATGGGATACACTAAGCTTTGTATAGTGCTCCGGAGCAGTATTGGAGAGGTTTAGTGTGTGTTAAGGACGCTGTGCTTTGGCATTATTAAGACCGGGGACAGTCTCGTTCACACACTGTCACATACACACACTCTCAAGTGGCCAAGACTGCAAGTGTGGGTATCTGGACAGAGTCAAAGTCTTAAAAATGATCCCTAAACACATCACAGTCTTAATAATCCAGTTTAACACTTGTATGATATTGTACAAGCCCCAGGACGGTCTCATCTGACACTATCAAAAGAATTCATATGACTATAGCTTGCTATTAATTACTTGCTTTCAATAATGGATGCATTTAACATTTAATTATACAGCATCTTTACAGAGGCTGCTTTTATGGTCTAAACAAAACACAGTGTAATGTATAAGTTGAATGTAATTTAATATTTCCTTCCTTTCTGTCTTACAGGATTGTTTGAGGATAACGCTGTAGCTCCATCATGCACAAGGACTCACCTCGTTAACTCTTTATCCCCCACACACAGAAATGGTCCCTGGATCAGTGATTAGACTTTGCAGTGGTTTGATTTTTGCAGAAGATGTAACTTTGTTTTAATTATAAGCTCATAATGAATACATTACAGAACCAGTGATGAAAACAATAGTTAAAAATAGCGCTCTATATTAAAAATATATTGCACACTTGACATGCATGTCTTCATGGTGTTTTTTTGTGAGTTTGAAACATTTACATTGTGTTGTATAACATTTTGGTCACAACACTTTTTCCAGTGTTCTCTGAAAGACATACTGTATTTACTGTTTTGTTTTTTAATAAAAGCATTTTCATTTGCATACTGAAAATAGTTAATGTTTACAACATAACTGCCTTTTTATTCTTTATGGTGGCAAAAACGAGCTTGGTGACAGAGGACGCAGTGTAGTAATTTGGGCATGTTGTCTTTAAATGAGTTTGACATATAAATAAATAATGGAAGATCCTTACAAAAATATGCATGTTTATTATGCTTTATGTATTTATTTGTTCATTCATTCATTCATTCATTCATTTATAATTTCAGTTTTTATTCCTAGAGTTCAAATGGTAGAGAATGGTAAATCACAGAAACACAAATGTGATAAAAATTTTACTTTAAAACACAATGTAATATACAATGTAAATTTTAGAAGCACGTCATTTGATTAGTAAATATATTTGTCTTTGGTCAAAAAAAAAAAAATACAAATCTTAAAAATGTGTCTTATATTTATTATAGAGGAATCTGTCTGTTGGATACAACTGCGACTGCTGGGCATGTGCACATCAATATTGCCCAGTGTTTGTCAAGCTGAACAACGGAGGAAGGTGAAGACGTTAATAAAACAGAATCCAATAAGTAGCAAGCTTAATCTATTGTTAACCGAATCTATCCCTTCAGCCGAAAAACGAAAGACGTCGGTCTTACATGGATAAGGAAGTGTGACGCTGCTGCTCAGCTTTGATGTCATTGGCTATGAATTTTCAGGACAGTCTGTGGTTGGACTATCTTTTAACCCATATTAAACAGCGCATCATGTAAAAAAGTATGTTTTGCTGCTATCATCACAATAGTAATATATTAAGTCAACAATGAAGTGTTGCTATCTTGACAAAAATGACATCTTTAGCGAGATCCTAATCCTAACCCTAAGCATAACTTCAATGAACTACAAAAAACAGCCCCCTAGTGTTGCCTTTGCATAGATAGAACGACAGAGGCTTGTGGGTAATGTAGTTTAAAACCTTTTATTAACGAAACGAAATAAATTATTTATTTTAAGGAAAACTGGATATCTAAATATGTTTATTGTGCAAACCTCTATGATATATTTGAGAGGCAGGCTGAAATGTGGTATTTTACAGTGAGCAATATTTAAAATGCCTTTATGTCAGCTTTCCATTTATTTCTGAAAACTGAGCTCAACATTATTTTATCAGCATAGCATAAGTAATAATCCTGCCCATTTCCTCTTTGATATGTTAATTGGACTCTGATTTACAGCCATTTGAAAAGTACAGTTTTGGGCTCTTCCGGGGGGTGCTACTGGGCCCCTGGGGGTAGAAGGGCAGTAAAACCTACATATATGTATTGTCCTCATCATGGACAACAAACTGAGCTGAGTCACATTTATATCTGACAGTTTTCACAGTCCTCTGTTTTCTATTCTATTCATCATGACTATTATACCTTTTGACAGGACATTGTGAGGCCATCTGATGAAACATTGAAAAATTAGAAAGAAATGATTTAATAATGAAAATAATAGATTATTTATTTGATTTTTGAAGTAAATGGCAAGAAATATAATGGATGAACCTGCAACAACTTGCCTTTATCTATTCCCCACCTATAAAGCAGTAATCAAGGACAATGTATACACATTGTGATACTTCACTATTACACAAGGACAAATTCATGCAGTGCTAAGAATATTAATTTATATATATATATATATATATATATATATAACTATTTAGCAAAAATCAGTGTAAAAATGTCCTCCTCACCCCCGTATCTTGCTCCTCAGGTATTGAACATCAGTAATGTGCCTGCTCTTGGTTTTAATGCAGTACAAGATCTACATTGATCATTCCTGCTACATTCTCAGTTATCCCTCAAGTGTTTGTAACTATAAAGCCCATGGCACCATTTTGTAATGCAGAATAATTAATCTCGTAACTCCCTTTATTTCACTAAAAAATGTGCATATTTGTTACTAAAATATAAAAAAAATTAATTTCTGGTGTACTGATGTTCCAGATGTTTTAAATAAAAAAATAATCCCAATAATTAATATGTTGTTTTTCCAAGTCTAAAATAAACACATATGAGCCTACCTAGTAAAATTATGTATTTACCAAGAATCTTCAGAACACAATATTCACCATTTTCATTTTATTGAAGCATAGACTATAAAGTTGATAAAGTAGCATCAAGACAAATAAGATTCAATGAAAATAATTATCATCAAAGATACATTAACCTCATATATAAATCAGTTCACACAGATGAGTGATGAAATGTCCTTAAAAGTCACACAGTCCCATCCAGTCAACTGTGATACAGATCATGTGATACATATAAGACATGTGATACGGTTTCAGAAAATAATGATTCCCATCATCACATCTAAACTGGTTTCATCTCCCCATCGTGTTCTTCTTCTCTCGTGTCTGGAAACAGTTTGTGGTTGATATCCAGCACTGATGTGGTGTAGCTTCTCTCAGCCAGAGGATCTCTCAGTCCTAACATCCCAGACCTGGTGAAAGTGAAACAAACAATCCAGATGAAGTTGTTTAATGGACAGAGAGCTCAGCTTATGTTCTGTGTGATTTTAGCAGGGTGAGCAACTATGACCCTTGTAGTACTGTACACTTACCATTCTTCAAGCTGTTTTAAGACCTTTTGAGAAGCTTTTTCTCTGAAGAGAATTTAGCACATCCTCTTCTTTCACTCCTTTCAAGAGCATCTCTTGGTCAAAACCCCTCATTTGGCTGATGAGATCATCTGTACAAATTAAAATACTGCAATAAAAATTAAAGAATTAAGAAAAAGTTACAGAGGCAAAGGTCTTGCTCATGAGACTGCATTAGCATGTGTAGTTCTCAGAGACTCTAGAATTCATCTTTTGTTGCAGTAAATGAGTTTTTTCCCTCTAGAATCTTTCTCCAAAGTTCCTGACTTCTCTCACAAATGTGTTTTAGTCTGTGCAGTGTAAGGCCTGGCTTCAAACCAATCCACTATCAATTCACAATTTATAACATAACATTTACAAAACAATGAAATAATGTACATTGGTGTTTATATCAACTAAACCAATTTCATGATACTTGTCTACTCTTAAAACAGGTGGTGTGTTTTTAAAAACATAATATTAAAAATGTCCAGTCACACTTTGCTAACATGCTGTAATTGTAATAGTATAAAAAAAAATCAAGGCTGACATGACCAGTTCTGTGAGAGATCATCATTGTGTTATATAACACAGCATTGCTTCAACACACACATACCAGAGGACTTCTGTTTGTTTGAGCACAAGATGGCCGTCTTCATTCCTCATCCTGAGCAAATCATTTCCTTGGTCTTCCTTCTCTTCTGTGAAACAAGATAATCTCTACTTACTCTGTGTGCAATTAATATTGCTCATTAAACATAATTAAGTTAAAGTAAGATTCAGACCAGAGCATTTGATGAGTAAATGTTGATTAAAAAATATTCTAAACAAATGTACCTGGGAAGAGCTGATCATGGCAAGATTCACTGAGACTCAGTAATAGCTCTTTTAGTTTTTAGGAAGGTTTGTGAGGGTTGGCTCTTAAAATAGCTGTTGAGCTCGATATTTTAGACCTGAAAAAAGAAAAACAGCATTAGGATTATCTGCAAAAAATCCTGTAAGACAGAAAGAAGGAAATATTATTAATTACGTGCAACTTGTACATTACACCTCTGTAAAGATGCTGTATAATTATATGTTAAATGCATCCATTATTGAAAGCAAGTAATTAATAGCAAGCTATAGTCATATGAATTCTTTTGATAGTGTCAGATGAGACCGTCCTGGGGCTTGTACAATATCATACAAGTGTTAAACTGGATTATTAAGACTGTGATGTGTTTAGGGATCATTTTTAAGACTTTGACTCTGTCCAGATACCCACACTTGCAGTCTTGGCCACTTGAGAGTGTGTGTATGTGACAGTGTGTGAACGAGACTGTCCCCGGTCTTAATAATGCCAAAGCACAGCATCCTTAACACACACTAAACCTCTCCAATACTGCTCCGGAGCACTATACAAAGCTTAGTGTATCCCATCATGCATCATGTTTTGGAATAAATCGTCAGACTTTTTGCCGAGATCTCACAAGAGGTCATGGGAAGCTGTCCAATGTACAGTATGTGAAATATTGATAATTAGATATTAAAAATCTCTGTAAACACATAAGTGTCCCATAAGGCAGTGGCTCCCAATCCTGGTCCTGGAGAAGCCCAACACTGCACATTTGAGATGTCTCCCTGATCAAACACACCTGATTCAACTCATCAGCTCATCAGTGAAGACTCCAAGGCAGATAAGAGAGACACCAAAACCGTGCAGTGCTGGGGTTCTCCAGGATCAGGATTGGGAAACACAGTCATCAGGTCATGGAAAGTTCGACACACACTTGTGGTCATCATGCTCACTTGAACACTAGGCCAAATACAGGAAAGACTTCAAATAAGTAATCAAGTGGTCAAGTGCAAAGATGGCAAGTGTGGGTATTTGGACAGTGCAACAGTTTAAGAAACAACAAATGCTGTACAAATTATAACAGCAGGAATGTTTGATAAAAGGGACAAACTATCACAGACTTACTGCTGCATATATCTGCCTCCGCAGCTTTCTGTCTTCTCCATTTCTGAAGGAATCCCTCTCCAGAAACACCACTGGGCTGACTGCCTTTACGTCTTTTCAGCTAAAAATAAAAATAAAAATAATAAAAAGGGGAGAGTAAATAAAATTGAATTATATACAGAATGTTAATAATGATCTGTGAGCAAAATATTTAGATATAATATATATATAAATATATATATAAATATAAACTGATATGAAGGAACTGCAAGATGGAAAAATGCATGTTTTATTATTTATTTTTAATTTGATTTTTTTTTTTTTTGGATTTACATTAAAAGGTATTAAAAGCATGCTACAGAACATATGATTACTGTGATATCTGTCATATAAAAGCACATAAAAACACTAACATTACAGTGATACAAACATAGCTGGTTTGGTGATTATTGTATTGTTGTATTGATTATTAATATACCATAGTAAAACTACAGTTACAGTTACTAATGTCCAGTTTAATGTTTTAAGTTCACATTTCATTTATTACTATTGTAAGTGTCGTGATTACCATGATTTTACTACAAATACAACTTACATCATTAATCCTGAAATTAATAATAATATAAAACGGATCGAAGGTCTAGGGCACGTCAGGTGACAGATAAGAGTTTAATCAGACTAATTAGCAGCTGTGTTCATTTATTTAAACGCAATGAAACTCAAAGACAGCCGCGGATGACCGATATAATACAGCGATTAAACATATGGCACTAATCTGATTAATAAAGAAGACAGAATACATTTTATAAAAGGCATTAAAAGAGCGTATATACGACTACTCACCCAAACTGTGGAACTGATAGCAAGTATCGCGATGTGTGTTGAATGAGACTTCTTGAACGTGATTTCATAGCGATAAACATCTCATGTCCTCGTGTCGAATTCTGACGCCAAAAGTTTCCCATTGAAAGCAATGAAGGTCGTAGTGCTTCGATATTCGACGCCGAGAGGCACATTTGGCGTCATAAAAGTGACGCTAGGGGCGCTTGACCATGCTTCGGTTTTTGACGCCTTTGGAGTGAGAATGGGTTGCGACTTAGGTGCCCTTGAGCAAGGCATCGAACCCCCAACTGCTCCCCGGGCGCCGCAGCATAAATGGCTGCCCACTGCTCCGGGTGTGTGCTCACAGTGTGTGTGTGTGTGTGCTCACTGCTCTGTGTGTGTGCATTTCGGATGGGTTAAATGCAGAGCACAAATTCTGAGTATGGGTCACCATACTTGGCTGAATGTCACTTCACTCACTTTTCACTTTAACTTTTCTTCTGTATGTCTTCTCATTCAGCTTAATGCATGTATCTATTATTTAACTAACTCATCTTAATGGTTAATCAGTAATTCATGTGGTGCATCTATAGATATCTATAGACACAGATTCAATAGGTATACAGTACAGACCAAAGGTTTTAACACACCTTCTCATTCAAAGAGTTTTCTTTATTTTCATGACTACGAAAATTGTAGAGTCACACTGAAGGCATCAAGGGCTATTTGACCAAGAAGGAGAGTGATGGGGTGCTGCGCCAGATGACCTGGCCTCCACAGTCACCGGACCTGAACCCAATCGTGATGGTTTAGGGGTGAGCTGGACCGCAAACAGAAGGCAAAAGGGCCAACAAGTGCTAAGCATCTCTCAGGGAACTCCTTCAAGACTGTTGGAAGACCATTTCAGGTGACTACCTCTTGAAGCTCATCAAGAGAATGCCAAGAGTGTGCAAAGCAGTAATCAAAGCAAAAGGTGGCTACTTTGGAGAACCTACAATATGACATATTTTTCAGTTGTTTCACACGTTTTTGTTATGTATATAATTCCATATATAATTCCACATGTGTTCATTCATAGTTTTGATGCCTTCAGTGTGACTGTACAATTTCCATAGTCTTAAAAATAAAGAAAACTCTTTGAATGAGAAGGTGTGTCCAAACTCTTGGTCTGTACTGTAGTTTCTAAAGAATTTGTTTGCAACATGGATAACTAAATGTAATATCACTATTCCAGTAGCTCAAAAAATGAAAGTTGTATTCTATTCATTCAGATAGGACTTGGTATTGTTTGGCTTCATAATCCTGTGAAACCTTTTTGACTGTTGAAGTTTAAATGTTGGTAATTTCCACACCACCATCTGACTTTATATTTTAGTTTTCATGACTAAAACATGTATTATATAAAAACAGTGAGGCAATAATCATTGGTTAATTAATAATAATAATATGGTTTCATTGAATAACACTGTTAAAATACATAATATAATACAAAATAAACAATTTGCATTATTACAAATCCCGGCAAAGGGCACCAAAGTCCTGGTAACAGCGAGTGTTACACTTACAGGATAATCAAATCCTTGTTTAATATTGGCCAAACATTTAATTCAAATATCCACTTAATTTGAACATTTTTCCACCTTTTTACGATAGAAATGTTACAAGCTCTTTAATTTCTTCAACAAAAACATGTGGACATCACAACCCTTACTAAAGTCATGAGAAGTCGTGGTCTAGTGGTTAGAGAGTTTTGCCTGTGTGTGTGTGTGGGGGGGGGGGCATGTTTTTGTGACATATCAGGACCCAACTCTGTATAATGACATGGGTATGACACAGGTATTACAAGGAGAGGGTGACTTATGATGTCCCCATTTTTCAAAACGCTTATAAATCATACAGATTGAGTTTTTTCTTTTTTTTTTGAGAAAGTAAAAGTGCACAAAGTTTCCTGTGAGGGTTAGGTTTAGGGGTAGGGTTGGTGAATGGCGATAGAATATACAGTTTGTACAGTATAAAAACCATTACTCCTATGGGATGTCCCCACTTTTCACAAAAACAAATGTGTGTGTGTGTGTGTGTGTGCGTGTCTGTGCGTGTGTGTATGTGTGCGTCTACACACACTTTGGATGGGTTAATTGCAGAGCATGAATTCTGAGTGTGGGTCATATGTGGCTGTATGTCACGTCACTTTTTTTTTTACAAAATTAACCATGGTTGTATAGTAGTAAATCTGCAAAATATTTTATTGTGTGTGATTTCTGAATGCTTGAGACTATAAAATCAATCATGCAATGATATTATTAAAAGCATAGCAATAGGTAACTGTCTACAGCTAGAGTTGTAATTTATAAATAATATATTTACATTTGCAATTTATTTATTTACTTTTATAATTTATTAAAGTTCAATTTGACTCCATAAAGTAGTTTTATTTATTTTATTTTATTTTTTGGAGGGGGCAAAACAATACTGGTCTGCTTAGGTCACCCATTTGGCCAGCAGTGGCCCTGCCCTTACCCCCACCCCTCCAACCAAAAGAGACTCAAGAAGAAAGGTTAAGGGCTAAGGGTAGAAATGGTATTGGGCCTC